>NC_059335.1:8850357-10161071 GCF_018350155.1 Leopardus geoffroyi
GGGAAGGTGACCCCAATGGCCTTCCTCGCTTCCTCAAGGATGTCAGCCAGGAGTTCACTTTCGGCCAGGGGAATCACAGGACTTTCCTTCAGGCCTGGGGGAGAGTACAATTAGGGACCCCTCCTATGCACGCCTCAAAGATCGAAAGAACTACCATCCCCAGAATCCCATGAGGCACAAAAGTAATACGCGGGTTGTGCAGATGGATGCCCCAGGGGATCCTGGGAGTTGTAGTTCCAGACAGCTATTGAGAGTGGCCAAGGGGTGAGGAGTGGCCCACTCCCCTACCAGGCTTGCCTCTCTCTGCCCTGCCACCTTCTCACCCCTCCTCCACATCCTTACCCTTTCGTAGGCACTCCCGGACATGCTTGGCCTCATAAGTCATGCCCATTCCGTGTGTAAAGTTGAACTCCTTGCCTGGGGCTGGGGGCAGCGCAAACTCCTTATGCTCTCCCTTCACCACGAGCTCTGTTGGGCACCAGCAGGGGCTGAGGATCTGGGGACAGATAAGAGGTGGCTGCCTGGGGGGCTCCAGCCTAATGATGCTTAGGGGCCTCCCTCTCACACCTGGCGGCTAGAGGTTGGTTACCCTCCAACCTCAGGAGGGCCTGCCCCCCTACCCCCTCACTGGGGGA
This sequence comes from Leopardus geoffroyi, assembly GCF_018350155.1. Classification (NCBI taxonomy): domain Eukaryota; kingdom Metazoa; phylum Chordata; class Mammalia; order Carnivora; family Felidae; genus Leopardus; species Leopardus geoffroyi. Next base: position 8,850,993 of record NC_059335.1, read on the forward strand.
TTTGTTCAACAGCATGAGTGTCCCACTAGAAGCCTGTCTGTTCATCTCCCCTGGGGCAAACCCCTCTGTCACCTGATGCTTAGGCCCAGTGAAGACAGCTTATCTGTGTGTGAATCCCCTTTTCCAGGAGGAGACTTAGATAATCCAGCACCTTCTTATCTCCTAGGTGACTTGAGTTTTTGGCCCCAGAGCCCTGGGAAGCCTCCATCATTTCCATACCCAAGTCTAGGCCAAACTGGAAATAGAGATGTGGCCAGGGCAAGGTCCAAATTTTGCAGTTCAAGTCTGGGGCAAGGCCCAAACTCTTCTGCTAAGAACAGGATTTCTTTCTAGCGACAGGGCCCCACGAAGCCCAGTGAAGCCGCTCTTTGATCAGGCGCAGATCCCGTCCTGGAAGCAATCCCAAAGGCCACAGCTGCCCTCTAAGCACGGTCGATAACGGTTTCTCCTCAGGCCTAAGGGTTTCTGACAGACTAAGTTCACGGTCAGGAAGGAGCCCGGAGAGCCAAACCCATCCCCAAGCCTGGTGGTCAGGGATGGATTCCTCAGCAGTGCTGGGGGAAAAGGCCGATTCGGCCCACAGCCAGCTCCAGCGACCAGAGTGGGCCCACTCCTGTTGCCAGGGGCCACGGTTCCCGGTTCCCAGTTCCCAGCACTTGGGACCAGTCCCACTGGCTTGGCCAGTCCCGCCTCACCTGGGCCATGCCCTTGGTACCGCTCACAGAGTTCACATTGGAGAGCTCAGCAGTGATGCTGCAGGTAAAGTGGCCGTGGACCCCTCCTGGGTACTGGAGGAGCACAGTGACGGTGTCGTCCACCCCTGCGGAAGGCACAGCACGGGAGAAGGCCTGGCCTCAGAGCCTGCCTAGGGCGCCCTGGGCAAGAGGTCTCGTCTCTAACGCGGCCGCGAAAAAGCACCAGGCGAAGTGACAGAAGCCAGACATAAAAGTTGGCCTGCTGTCGGGCTCCACTTGTGTGATGTGTGCAAGATTGGGCGGACCCCCTTGGGGCGCCTGGGTGGCGCAGTCGGTTAAGCGTCCGACTTCGGCCAGGTCACGATCTCGCGGTCCGTGGGTTCGAGCCCCGCGTCAGGCTCTGGGCTGATGGCTCAGAGCCTGGAGCCTGTTTCCGATTCTGTGTCTCCCTCTCTCTCTGCCCCTCCCCTGTTCATGCTCTGTCTCTCTCTGTCCCAAAAATAAATAAACGTTGAAAAAAAAAAAAAAAAAAAAAAGAAAGAAAAAAGATTGGGCGGACCCCGAGACAGGGAGGAGATTGGTGCCCGCTTATGGCTCAGGGCTATGGGAGGACTGGCTGTGGGGATAGGTTTTTGGGTGTTTTTTGTTTTTTTTTTGGAGTGATGAGAATATTCTAAAATGGATCCTGTTAACTGCACAACTCTGTGGATATACTAACGCCATGGAATTCTACGTTTGGAACGGATAAATTCTACGGTGTGCGAATTCTATCTCAGGAAAGCCGTTACCAAAATAAAAGAAAAAGAGAGGGACGGAGACTTAACGTATCAGAGCCTCAACATCATCCTTTGCAAATACCCGTTGTATAGGTTTGGGAGAATCCGTTTCTTCGGCTCTAAAATGGGGATAATTGGGGCGCGTGGGGGGCTCAGCTGGTTGAGCGTGGGACTTCGGCTCAGGTCATGACGTCACAGTTCGTGGGTTCAAGCCCCACATAGGGCTTTGCACTGACAGCGTGGAGTCTGCTTTGGATTCTCTGACTCTCTCTTTCTCTGCCCCTCCCCGACCAATGTGCGTGCGCGCTCTCTCTCTCAAACACTTAAAAATATTTAAAAATAAAATAAAATGGGGATAATAGAGGGGGGCACCTGGGTAGCTCAGTCGGTTAAGCGTCCAACTCTTGATTTTGGCTCAGGTCATGATCTCACGGATTGTGAGTTTGAGCCTCCACACCGTCAGCGTGGAGCCTGCTGGGGACTCTCCCTCTCTCTCTGCCCCTCCCCCACTTACTCGCTGTCTCAAAATAAATAAATAAACTTTAAAAAAATAAAAAAATTTATTTTTTAAAGTTTTTATTTATTTTTGAGACAGAGAGAGACAGAGCATGAGCAGGGGAGGGGCAGAGAGAGGGGGAGACACAGAATCTGAAGCAGGCTCCAGGCTCCGAGCTGTCAGCACAGAGCCTGACGCGGGGCTCGAACTCACAGACTGTGAGATCATGACCTGAGCTGAAGTCGGATGCTTCACCGACTGAGCCATCCAGGCGCCCCAAAATTTTTTTAAATAAAACGGGGATAATTGAAACTGTCTCACCCAAGTTATTACAAGTATTACATTAAATGACGTAAAATGCACAAAGCACTTAGAATGCTATTTAGATTACAGTAAGTGCTACGTAAGCATTAGTTGAAAATTAAATACAGCTTGTGGAGTAGCAGCCTGGTTCGGGAACACATCACGCATCCCATAGATGGAAGAACCTTCTGACCTAATTCTCTTTGGTTCCAGATAAGCCCAAGTCCTTATGCTGGATCGACTCTGTGAGCCTGGATAAGTCACTGTCCCTGTCTGCAACTCAAGTGTCCTCATCTGTAAAATGGGGGCAACTATAATATATCTATCTCAGGGGGATCATCCTTATAATAACCCTAATGCAGAAGACGCACTTGATAAATGGAATCTGTCATTTATTTATTTATAAATTCTGTAAAAAAATTTTTTTAATGTTTATATTTGAAAGAGAGAGAGAGAGAGAGAGAGAGATAGTGCTTGAGCAGGGGAGGGGCAGAGAGAGAGACAGAGGCAGAATCCGAAGCAGGCTCCAGGCTCTGAGCTGTCAGCACAGAGCCCGATGTGGGGCTCAAACTCACGAGCCATGAGATCATGACCTGAGCTGAAGTCGGACGCTTCACCAATGGGGCCACCCAAGCACCCTTATTTTTAAATTATTGTGTTTGGGGCGCCTGGGTGGCTCAGTCGGTGAAGCGTCCGACTTCGGCTCAGGTCATGATCTTGTGGTCCGTGAGTTCGAGCCCCGTGTTGGGCTCTGTGCTGACAGCTCGGAGCCTGGAGCCTGTTTCAGATTCTGTGTCTCCCTCTCTCTGACCCTCCCTCATTCATGCTCTGTCTCTCTCTGTCTCAAAAATAAATAAAGGTTAAAAAAAAATTAAAAAAAAAAATAAATTATTGTGTTTAACTTTATTTATTTATTTTAGAGAGACAGAGAGCCTGAGCAGGGGAGGGGTGGAGAGAAAGGGAGAGAGAGAATCCCAAGCAGCTTCACACTGTCAGCACAGAGCCCCACGTGGGGTTTGAACGCGCGAACCGTGAGATCATGACCCAAGCCAAAACCAAGAGTTGGACGCTTAACTGACTGAGCCACCCAGGCGCCCTGATAAATAGAATCTGTTTTTAGAGCTACTATTTGGTCTAAAAGTTGGCCAGATACTAGCCTGAGAAGGTTTTCTAGGGTGTGACCTTCACCCATATATATTTTCCTGGTTAGTCATTGCCTCCTGGGGTACTGTTTGCAAAGATGGCCACAGAATTCCTCTCCTTACCCTGTGAGGGCCCCTCTACAGTAGACTTTGTAGCTCCTTCCATCAAGAGGTATAGTCTATTGGCTCACCTCTGAAATCAGGTGACGTTGGGCCATGGAACAGTAGCAAACAAGGGACAAAACGAAAGTTTGAAAAATGCTTGCACGCTGCGCCCTGCCTTCTGTTTGTTGCACCGACAGCGTGCACGAGGCCGAACCAGCTAGCTGAAAAGACTTCGCTAATGAACTCTTTATGACAACCCTAGTATTATCTTCCTTCCTCCCTTCCTTCCTTCTCCACTCCCAACACGAGTCTCAAGCTCAAGACCTCGAGATCAAGAGTTGCATGCTCTACTGACTGAGCCAGCCGGGCGCCCCTACGACCACCCTATTGTCGACATTTGACCAGTAACCAGGACTCAGAGCCGTTGAGTCCCTTGGCTAAGATCACACAGCAATTCCCAGTGCAGAGCCTGCCCACACTCTCAACTCTGATCCTCTTTGACGTCAGGAAGAAAGTTCCTCCAGCTGTCTAACCTGATTTTCATGGGCTAGGAGACTTATTCCCGGCTCAGGGCTCCCAGCGAGAGAGGATGACTCTTGCCACCATTGTATAGTCCGGGATAGACGTTACCTGTTTCATGGCGCCTTCCCATGGCCACAATCTTCTCTGGCTTCTGCCCACCAAAGACCATAGAGATGAACTGGATACAGTAGATGCCGATGTCCAGTAGGCCACCACCAGCCTGGGCCCAGTCTAAAGCCCGGGTGATGTGGGTGAGGTCCTTCCCAAATTCTGCCTGAGCCACCCGGAGTTCCCCCAGAGTTCCCTGAGACAGAGTGGACCTCAGAGCTTCGGTAGCAGGAAAGAAGCGGGTCCAGATGGCCTGCACACCACAGAGGGAGAGAGCAAGACCATTGAAAAGAAAGGAAGGGCGTCAGGACCCAGGAATTAACCAATCAGTTCCTCTCCCTTCTGCAGCCCAATCTTGAGAGGGTCCCCGCTCCTCCCCACTATCCAAACAAGACCCCTCCCCCTTCCTTGCACAACCCATCAGTCCCCAAGTTGTGCCCCTAACTCTCCCTGGCTCCACCTCACCTCTCCATTCCCATAGGAGCAGCTCTAGCCTTATCTTTTCTCATCTGGACCATTACTCCAGTCCCCCAATGTTATAGACTCAACTGTGCCCCCCGCCCAATTCATGTTGAGGTCCTAACCCCCCAGGACCTCCCAAGGTGAATGTATCCAGAGACCAGGTTTTAAAGAAGTAATTAAGCTGGAATGAGGTCATCACGGTGGGCCCTAATCCAACAGGAAGAGGTTAGGACGGCGACACACATGGGGAAGGCCACATTTAGACACAAGGAGAAGACGGCCATCAACGAGCCAAGGAGAGAGGCTTTGGGAAAAACCAACCGTGCTGATATCTTCTAGCCTCTGACTTCTTCTAGACTTCTAGCCTCCAGAAGTAGGAGGAAATAAATCTCTGTTGTTTAAGCCACCCGGTCTGTGGTGGTACACTGTAATGGCAAACTGATAACACATGGTCCCCCCCCCCCCCCAGTTCAGACCACCCCCGACCTGGCCCCAGAGGCATCTTTCCTTCTCCTAGAGTTGCCCCTGTCCCACCCCTGCCCATGGCTCCCCAATGCCTAATATCAATTCCCATTTACAGAGTATGTATTAGGGGCAAGACACATACTTTGCATAATGATTCCTCCCAATCTCCCTGCCAGGTAGCTATCATATGTCCCTTTTATAGCCGAGAAAACTGAGGCCCGGTTGGGTCAAATTACTTGCCCAAGATCACAGAGCTAGGAACTGGTGAGAAGTCTAGAGTCCTCTGACTCCAAAGTCTGTCCAAGGTCAAGTTCACACTAAATAGGTGAAATCTGCCCATTCTCATCCTCTTTAAGTCTTAACTCTGCTTTTCCTCTCTGGCCCATTTCCCTGTGCAATTTACTTTTCCTTTAAGGCTCAGGTCAGCCCCTCTCTGCACGCAACCTCCTTGACTATCCCCTACACTGGGCTGGTGCCCCCGTGCTGTGTCAACCGCCCGGTGCTGTATCCACAAAAGTCCGTGCAACTGGGCATTGGGAGAGCCCACTTCTGTGACCGTAGCAGATCTGCAGCTCGTGGAAATCTGAGCCTGTATCTCACACCTAATGAACCCCGGCTCCTAGGGTTGGATCTGAAATGTATTAGGTGCTAATAAAAATGAGGAAGCAATAAATTCAGAATCTTAGCACTGTCCAGGCACAGTGAGAACCAGAAGCCCTGAGTAACCCTATCAAATCTTGACCGTCTATTTCTGAGGCATAGGGAACTTCGCAGACTAGGAGCAATACTGGGGACAGGGCAGCTAGATAGAACCTGGGGAGGTAAGAGGCAGCCGTTGCTACTACTGGCAGAACCTACAGCGAGATAGCATTTAAGAACCAAGAGACTCCTTAACATGAAAATAGCTTCTAGAAGTCATTCGGCGGCCATCTTAACTGCTGGCACTATCCATTGCCATTTGGCAGCCATCTTAATTACTGGCATTCTGCAAGCTGTCAAATGGCCCCTGTAAGTAGCCGTGTCTGATAAGGGCGAAAACAAAGGCAGTTTGACCTTGAGAGTTGGTAGGTGTGCCCTCGGCCTTCTGCCCACTATCCTTGGAAATCCACCGAAAGTAAGCCCATTGCTCTTCTGTGCCATTTTCACGGCTGGCATCTCTCTTTGAAAAGCTGAGCAAAGATCTTTCAGGCTGCCATGTTTGCTAACGGCCAAAAGCAATGGCTCTCACTCCTCATAGATGTTGCTAGTAGGTTTCATGGCATCGCTCAGCCACGTCCGGGAAAACACACCGACCCCAGTGCACTTTGTGGACAACTTAATTCTTGACAAACCCTGCCTTTGTGTTCTTCCAAAAACGTCCACTGGCAACCATGTTTAGTAATGGCGACAAGCGCTACATTGGAGGTTGGAAGGTCGCACCCTCACCTCCATAAGGAAGAGACCTCGGGACCGGGCTTCGGCAACCATTTCTCGAACTTCCGCAGCGTTCACGCCCATGGGCTTCTCACACAGGACGGCCTTGCCCGCTGCCAGGCATAGTAACACCGTGTCCTTGTGCTGGGGATGCTGAGTGCCAATGTAGGCCACCTCTAGTTGGAAGGGAGAAGGTCAAGAGATCAGAAGCCCTGCCCACCCCGGACTTCCAGGACCCGCCCCCAACGTAGCGCTCCCGCCCCCAACATCCTAAGACCTTGGGCAAAGTTCCACGCCAAGAGGTAGATACCATTATTTTGCCCGTTTTACAGATGAGGAAACTGAGAAGGGCAAGCAGGAGAGGACAGTGCCAGCTGAGGCAGCTTAACTGCGGTCAGGCTGCTGTGCAACTACACTGTCTTGCCTTTCCATCCAAGCCATTCCAGAACACAGCAGCCCTGGCCCCAGAGCTTACTTAAAGCCTGAAAGGGCTCTCTTAGAAACTCAAGCCCCTCCTGGACTGGTCCCTAAATGCAATTTCATACCAGACCGCTAATCCCAAACCAAGCCCGTTCTTACAGTTCTGCCTGCCAGCCCCAGATCCTTCCAGAAGCACACGGGGATTGGCCCATCCCGCAGAGCCTTGCTTATCCTACGGAGCAGCCTAGCTAGAGGCAGCGCCGCGGGGGCCTCGGAGGCCCTTGTCACTCACCCACATTCGGATCTTTGGCCAGCTCCTCATAGGACCCATAGGCCTTGGGGATGTCATGTTTCCGCGCAAATTCCTTCGCCCGGCTTAGGTCGCGGGCTGCTACCGCCACCACCTGGAGGGGCGCTAGGGTCAGACTAGAGGGACTGGGGAAGGCGCAGGCGCGGCGCAGGTGGATGGGAGAGAGGTGATGGAGAAGGCCCCGGGTAAGAAAAACTATATCCCCCAGGGCGGAGGCGGGGAGGTACGGTCCTGGGGAAGGAGGTGAGGGGGGCTGGACACGGGTCCCGGGAAAGAGAGATCTGGGACAAGCGATTATTTGACCCCTTAGTACCTAAATTTCTTCTCTTCACAGTAGCTCAGAACAAAACCCTCCCAAACTTGACGAAAGTCCAGTTTCGGACAGAAGTGGAGAAAAGACTAGGGAACCCTAACTCCCTCCTCCCTCAGACCCAGGAGCCCCGGCTCCCCGGCCTGCTCTTCCACAGGATTCCGGAGGGAGTGTGGACCTGGTGCTCGGAGCGTGGCAGCGTCCGCAGCGCCGTCGTGAAGTCGCTGGAGATAAGGCCGACTGACACGATGCCCCAGCGCAGCGCCATCGCAAAAATGCTGAGTCCCAAACTCCAGCCGCCTCTGGTTGCAAATTGAAAGCCTGACACCCCGCCCACAGGGGGGCGTGGTCATTTCTCCTCCCCCGTTGCCCCTACGCCACTTCTCATTGGCCACTAGGCCTGCGCGCCCCTCCAGTCCCAATGCAAAGGAGGAGGTCTTTTAAATGTAGCATCCCCATTGGAAGAGCGCACCGTTGGCTCCTCCTCGCAGGGGGTGGGATCAGAAATGCTTCATACCTCGCAGAGGGCGACTTCTCACCACCTGACATAACGGGAGGTGCTTTTTTTCTTTTTGCTTGTGTAAACTCTATACCAGATATAGGGCCCAGGGATCACGAGTCTCATGATCTATGGACTGGGACAGCCAAGCGCCCCAAGAAGGGCTTTTTTTCTTGTCAACCTTCCACCCTTAGGGGCTGTCCCTATCCCTCCTTCTCCCAACTCTTTTGCTCAGAAAGCTGCCCACCCTTAGGAATTGTTCAGAGGGAGGGACAAGATAGTAATAGAAAAGATAAGAACCACTAATGTTTCTAGAACACATGTTCGTGGCCCAGGCCCCCAGCTCCACGCTTTACTTTCGTCATAAAAAAAAAAAAAAATGTATTTATTTAGAGAGAGATAGGGTAAGCGAGCTGGGTAGGAGCAGAGAGGGAGAGAGAGAATCCCAAGCAGGCTCCACGCTGTCAGTGCAGAGCCGGAAGCAGGTTTGGATTTCACAAAGTCGGAAATCAAGACCTGAGCCCAAATCAAGAGTCAGATGCTCAACCGACTGAGCCACCCGGGTGCCCCTTACTTCATTTCTAATTTCTCACCACAGGTCTGCAAACTACGTTCTACTGCTCCCTGTTTACAGAGAGAGAAGCAGCCCCAGAGAGCCATGGGATATGAGGGCTTGCAAATTGGCTGCTTCCAAAGATCATAGCTTATTTTTGAGAGAGAGAGAGAGAGAGAGAGAGAGAGAGAGAGAGAACGCATGGGAGAGGGGCAGAGAGAAAGAGAACCCGAAGTGAGCTCCAAGCTGACAGCAGAGAGCCCAATGTGGGGCTCGAACTCACGAACCGCAAGATCATGACCTGAGCCAAAATTGGACGCCCAACCAACTGAGCCACCCAGGCGCCCCAAGACTATAGTTTTAGAAACCAGGCTATAGTGCTTCTTAGGAACCCTGGAGCCAGGCGGATGGGTTCCCAGCCCCTTCTTGCCACTGCCTGACTGTATTGCTTTGTACAATTGCTTTCCCTCTTGGAGCCTCAATGGCATCTACCTGCTGCAAACTGTAGTAAATTATATTCTTCAAGTCAACTGGCAGAGACTGGCCAACTTTACCCACAGCAAATCCGTCCACTTCTCTTGCCTTGTCGACATTCAATTAAGATCTGACTTCCACAGACTCAGAGGTTCCAAGTACACACAAACTGCTGAATAAAAATATTAATGGATCGCACCGAGTACGCGAGATCACTGCTGTGATGAAAAAGAAAAAAATACGGGGAAGATGGTCTTTGAGACATTAGTCCACCAGCTCCCCAGGTTGCCTGCTTCCTGAATAAAAAACTCCCCTTTCCCACCATCACTTGTGTATCGAGTATTGGTTTTGCAGCAGCGAGCGGCCGAACCTGAGTTTGGAACCTATTCTCTATCTGGTAACAATGGTGAGAGAGAGCAGACCAGCGGTGTCAAGGGGTTAAAGTTTGGGGAAGCGTGCTGTTAGTAGCGGGTAACAGGAGGGAGTGTCCCTTGTAGGGATGAAACATTTCTGTATCCTGATTGTAGCAATGGGTACTGGAATATTCTCATTTGATAAAGTTTCATAGAACTGTATACCAGACATTTTTAAAGTGCATGTAAACCCAAAGAAATGCTGGAAAAATCCAAATCAGATCTGTACCTGATTAAACAATGTAGCCATGTCGATTTCTGGCTTCCACAATGCACTGTATTTACCTAAGATACCATCCACATGGTGGGGTTTGAGGGGCAAGCTAGGTGTAGGGTACGAAGGGACTCTCTGTACTATTTCTGTAAGTTCTTAAACAGTTTCAGAATACGATGTTATGACTTAAAATTGTTGGCAGTGAGTTCGCGTGCCCAGAGGAATCATTTTTGCCATACCTGGTCAAGAAAAAAAATAAGGGTATCTTCATGGTCCAGTGATCTCTATTGTGGGTGGAAGATACATACCCGTGACAAAGTGTCAAACTTGCGCTTGAGATGTAAGCACGTTTACTGCAACATCGAGTGTGACAGCTCAAAACTGGGAACGGCCATCAGTAGAAAAACGTATGAATAAATGGTGGGAAATTTAACAACAGAAAGAAATCTCATCGCAAGAAATCTCAAGAACTTAAACTTCACTGAAAAAAAAAAAATCAAGGGACACCACAGAGATATAGCACATGCACTGAACCGTGTCGGCTGTGTTTAACTTAATTCATAATTGAGTTTGGAAAAATCACCGACCTGGGACGGGAACCTGATGCTCAGCAGGTCAGGCACCTTCTATTCCTGGGAGGCAGGCCATGAGTGTTAAGCACATGACTGCATTTCTGGGACCCAGAGTGAGAGCCAGGAGATTAACAAAGGGCGTAAGACAAAGTGAAATTTAAAGCCGAGCATTAAAATAAATAAACAAATAAATAAACAGACAAACGAAATAGAGGCAGAGCATCAGTGAATAAAAAGAAGTTCATTCTCTCTCCCTTTTTTTTTATGTTTATTTCTTTATTTTGAGGGAGAGAGAGTGGGAGGAACACAGAGAGAGAGAGAGAGAGAGAGAGAATCCTAAGCAGGCTCTCCACTGTCAGAGCAGAACCCAATGCTGGGCTCAATCTCATGAACCATGAGATCACTACCTAAGCTGAAACCAAGAGTAGGAGGCTTGACCTACTGAGCCATCCTGGCACCACGAGCCCATTCTCTTGATGTCTGCTGACAAGGGCTGCTTGGCTGGGCTCAGGCTGCCACACTGTGAGGGCTGTAATCTTTTTTTTTTTTTTAATTTTTTTTTTCAACGTTTATTTATTTTTGGGACAGAGAGAGACAGAGCATGAACGGGGGAGGGGCAGAGAGAGAGGGAGACACAGAATCGGAAACAGGCTCCAGGCTCTGAGCCATCAGCCCAGAGCCTGACGCGGGGCTCGAACTCACGGACCGCGAGATCGTGACCTGGCTGAAGTCGGACGCTTAACCGACTGCGCCACCCAGGCGCCCCAAGGGCTGTAATCTTAAAAAGACACCTACCTCCTAGCTCTCTTACTCTCTTTATAGAGTCAAGAGAAACAGTGGTGTTGGAAGTGTGGCAAATGCAGTCCGAGCTTGGGCACCAGCACTTTCCAGGACTTGCTGGAAACATCACGTACAGACCTTGGAGGAAGTTGAAGTCGTGACCCTGTCCCAGTCAGCTCCTAGCCAGGAATTCCAGAGAGAGCCTCCAGGATCGTTCCACAGACAGTCCTCCCGACAGAACACAAATATTTGTTGAGCATCTAATTTGTTCTGGGTCCTGAGGACACATCAGAAATGAGACAGACTCTCTCGGTCTTCACTCAGCTATCAGTCCGGTGGAATTGATAGTGTGGGGAACAGCATGACCAAGAGCTCTAAGGTGGAAAAGAGCGGGTTGTGTTCCAAGAACTGAAAATGGGCCAGCGTGGTTGAAGAAAAAAGACCGTGGGCAAGTGGGATGGAAAACAGGCCTAGGGACGCAGGCAGGGGCGGAGTCATGAAGGACTTGGAGAGGACACGAGAGGGCTTTCAGCAGGAGCAGGGGCAAAGATCTAATGTGGGCAGCTTTCTTGTTTCAGCACGTACCACTGGCCTGACTCCCATATTCATTCAGCAAACATTTTTTACTTTTGACTTGGCCCTGTGCTGGTTGATGGTGGGTACCCAGGGATGAGCCTCACTCCACTTCCTGCTGCCCTCCAGTCGGGGGGGAAAGAGACACAACCTGTGCTGGGCACAGTAACGCCCACCCCCTAAGCCCCCGCACAAAGATGTTCATGCTCTGATCACCAGAACTTGTGATTAACGTGACCTTAGGTGGTAAAAGAGATTTGGCAGATGTGACTGTTAAGGCTCTGGGGATGGGGAGATTATCCCGGCTTTTGTGGTGGGCTCACTGTAATCACAAAGGTCCTGGCAGGGAACTCAATCAGAGAAGATGTGACAACAAAAGAGAGTAAGGGATTTGATGGGGCGCCTGGGTGGCTGGGGGCAGGGGGGGCGGGGAGTCGGTGTTAAGCGTCTGACTTTTGATGTCTGTCGAGGTCATGATCTCTCGGTTTGTGAGGCTGCTTGGGATGCTGTTTCCCTCTCTCTCTGCCCTTCCCCCGCTCATGATCTCTCTCTCTCTCTCTCTCTCTCAAATATAAATAAATATTTTTAAAATCTTTGGAAAAGCTGTGCTGCTGGCTTTGAAGCTGGAGGAAGCGGCCATCAGCCAAGGAATGCAGGCGCCTCCAGAAGCTGGAAAAACAAGGAAACAGATGCTCCCCTAGAACTTCCAGAAAGAACGTAGCCTGGCAGACATCTTGATCTTAACTAAGGAAGACGCATGTTATACTTCTGACCTCCAGAACTGCAAGATGATACATTCCTGCTTTAAGCCATGAAGTTTGTGTTACTTTGTTGTAGCGGCAATAGGAAACTAATACACAGCTCCAGACCTTGTAATGAATACACAATCCTGGACACCTGCCATATGGTGGAAACAATAGGCAGTGTAGAGGCGGGTGGGGGGAGTGGGGCTACCCTTAACTCAACCTGGGGACCAGGGAAGGCTGGGCAGATTGATGCCCAAATTGATTTTTAATTTTTTAATTATTATTATTTTATGTTTTATTTTATATTTGAGAAAAAGACGGAGACAGAGACAGAGAGCGAGCAGGGGAGGGGGCAGAGAGACCCCCCCAGACCCCCAGAATCTGAAGCAGGCTCCAGGCTCCATGCTCGCCTGGTGCAGAGCTCGAACTCACGAGCCGTGAGATCATGACCTGAGCTGAAGTCAGACACTTAATCAACCGAGCCACCCAGGCGTCCCCCAAACTGATTTTTTTTTTTTTAAGTAGTATTCATGCCCAGCATGGAGAGCCCAACACCGGGCTTGAACCCATGACCCTGAGATCAAGAGACACTTAACTGAGCCACCCGGGTGTCCCTGCATTTTGAAAGATTTTGGTGGAGGTTTAGAAGGAATAGAAGGAGAGATGGCATTCCAGACGAAACAACTCTTTCCAGCAAGAGAAAGCTGGATCATTCAGAAGTGAGAGCCTGGGGGCGCCTGGCTGGCACATTAGGTAGAGCCCACGGCGACTCTTGATCTTGGGGTCATTGAGCTGAAGCTCTTTTAAGCAGAGCTTACTTGGGGCGCCTGGGTGGCGCAGTCGGTTAAGCGTCCGACTTCAGCCAGGTCACGATCTCGCGGTCCGTGAGTTCGAGCCCCGCGTCGGGCTCTGGGCTGATGGCTCAGAGCCTGGAGCCTGTTTCCCATTCTGTGTCTCCCTCTCTCTCTGCCCCTCCCCCGTTCATGCTCTGTCTCTCTCTGTCCCAAAAATAAATAAACGTTGAAAAAAAAAAATTAAAAAAAAAAAAAAAAAAAAAGCAGAGCTTACTTAAAAAAAATAAAGTAAGTGAGAGTCTGGAACCCAGGATGGGAGTGGGTAAAATGAGTGAAAGATAAACCCGGAGGGGTCAACTGGGCCATTTGGGAAGGGTCAGGAACTCGCCCGGCAGGCGATGGAGTGTGAAGGTGAGAGCAAAGGAGGTGAGGAATAGGGTCTTACTTAAGTGTTAAAAAAAAAACACCGATGAAATTAAAGGTCACACAGAAACTGTCAACCACATAACAGATGGGTGGACAGCATGCCAGGCAGAGAGCAGAGCATTTATTCATTAACTCATTTATTTAAAAAAATTTTTTAATATTTATTTATTTATTTATTTATTTGAGAGAGACAGAGAGAGACAGAGCGTGAGCAGGGGCGGGGCAGAGAGAGAGGGAGTCACAGAATCCGAAGCAGGCTCCAGGCTCCGAGCTGTCAGCCCTGAGCCCGACGTGGGGCTCAAACCCATGAACCGTGAGGTCATGACCTGAGCCAAAGTCAGACGCTTAACCGACTGAGCCACCCAGGCGCCCCTATTCATTAACTCATTTAAAAAAAAAATTTTTTTTTTAAAGTAATCTCTGTGCCCACCATGGGGCTTGAACTCACGATCCTGAGATCAAGAGTTCCCTGCTCTGATTGAGCCAGCCAGACACCCCTCATTAACTCACTTATTCACCAGATTTTTTTTTTTTTTTAAGCACAGATTCAGTGCCCAAAAGAACTTAACATGATACTTCAGAACATAAACTTTGGATCCAGCCCGCCAGCGTTCCAACCCCAGCCCTGCCACTGACCAGCCTGCGGGATCCCAGGCAAGCCACTTGGCTTTCTCTTATTTGCTTCATCTGTAGAATCGGGTTGATGAGGGTAATTACCTCGCAGGGTTTTTATGAAGAGGAAATGAACTGCTATTTATAACGGGGGCTCCCAGGAGGGCTCCGTCGGTTAAGCGTCTGACTCTTGGTTTTGGCTCAGGTCATGATCTCACCGCTTGTGGATTTGAGCCCGGCCTGAGGCGCTGCCCTGGCAGCTCGGAGGCCGCAGCCCGGAGCCTCCTTTGGATTCTGCGTCTTTGGATTCTGCGCAAGAGGAGTGGAGCCCCACATCTACTACAGCAGAACTAGGACATTGGGAGAACGTGGTTCCCTGCAGGCCCCGGAGCCACCCTACCTTGGGACGTCTTGTGTTGGGAGATAATACTTTCCCTAGGCTCAGTGCAGAGCCCGATGTGGGGCTCGAACTCACCAGTGGTGAGATCATGACCTGAGCCAAGACCAAGAGTCAGACGCTTAACGGACTGTGCCATCCAGGCGCCCCTTTTCTAAGCTTTGCGGTCCTTGTGACTGAGATCCTGCTGAAAGGTGTGTGTGTGTGTGTGTGTGTGTGTGTGTGTGTGTGTGTGTTCGCACTGGACACATCAGGAGAGGACAAAAAAGATGCCAGGATGTGGCTGCTCAGATATTATGCTTGAATTGAATTTTAAAGAATGGGGAAGACTTGAGGCGCCTGCGTGGCTTAGCGGGTTAAGCGTCTGACTCTCGGTTTCCGCTCAGGTCATGATGTCACGGTTTGGAAGTTCGAGCCCCACATCGGGCTCTGCACTGACCGCAGGGAGCCTGCTTCGGATTCTGTGTCTCCCTCTTTCTCTGCCCCTCCCCTGCTCGTGCTCTGTCTCTCTCTACCTCTCAATAATAAATAAACGTTTAAAAAAAAAGTTAAAAAGTAAAATAAAACGACTTAAGAAAAAAAAAAGAATGAGGAGGACTTTAGCAGGTGAATTGGGGATGGGGCTTCAGAGGGAACAGTATATGCAAAGACACAGAGGCATACATTGTTCCAGAAAGTGTATTTGGATGGAACCGGAGGATAGAGCAGAATTGGGAGCTGTAGGAGATAAGGCCAGAAAGGGGAGGGGGCGAGGCCTCCCACATGAGGCCGAGGGAGGGGCTGGAACCTGATCCTGGGGCAGGGTTGGCTCCAGGGCCCTTCTGGGGCTGTGGGGGGAAGGGGCGAGGAGCCAAGCAGTCAGGGTGGAGGTGGAGGTGGCTGGAAGCCAGGGTTGCTAGTTATCAGAGCTAATCGGCCCTGCTTGGGACTCTGCTAGCCTTCACACCCAGCCCAGGGGAAGACGCCGCCTTTGAGGCATTGGTGGTCCCACGGAAGGGAGGGAAATCTCTCGAGGGACCACCCAAACTGGGCAGCAGGCAGAATTCTAGCAGCTGTGGGGATGCAGGGTGCCAGCCAGAGTGGCCACAACCTGGGCAGCTGAGGCCTTACCATCTAGGGAGGCAGGCACGAAGCAGCAGACCCTTCCCGGGAGGGAGGGGGCTTCTCTAAGTTGGGGTGACCCAGTGAGGGCCCCGGGCAGAGCTGAGAAGGTAGGTCCTTGGAGGGGATGGGCAAGAAGGGGCCGCAGACTGGGAGGCTGTGAAGGAGGAGGTGAAACACGCTGAGAGATGCGGGCTCAGGAGGCATCGTGTCACATGCCACCCTCCCCTCCCCTCCCCCCGTAGGCCACCGGCATATTGCTGGCCCCCGGGGGGGGTGGACTGAGACTCCTCATCTCCCTCGCATCAGCTGCCTCAGTAGGAACCCAGAGTGTCTTGGGGGGTGGGGTGGGGGGTGGGGAGGAGTCCCAGGAGGATCACAGGTGCTGGGTATCCAACCGGGGCAGCTCGGGGGGCTGATCGGGAACCTTCTTTTCTGAAGGGTCTACATCCTTCTGGTCACCGGCCGGCGCTGGGACAGGAGCATCATCTGGAAACGGAGGGAGGAAATGGTGACGGTAGACATCCCAGTGTCTTTCTCCCGCGGACACCGACTGGCTCCCGCCCCGTGCGCCCCAGGGCCCACCAGAGCACCTGTGTCCTGGCTGAACTTGAGCTGTCCCTCAGGGCCAGGGGCTGGGCCGTTCTGGCTTTGCTGCTCCTGTTTCCTTTGTTCCATTTGCAGAACGGCCTGCAAGGGGTGGGGGAGATCGCACAGGCTAGAGGGTAAGGCGGCAGCTTGCTAAGTGGTGAACCAGCCCCTTCTCTAGGGGCATCTTTTTTTTTTTTTTTCTCTGAGAGTTGAGCTTCATAACAGTTAAAAAGACCCAGTTCTCCCTCCTCTGGCAGGGCTCGGGTCAGACGCTGGGACAGGGAAGCCTTCCCTGAACCCTGGCTGAGTCTAACCTCCTCCTCTGTTCTTGGCCTCTTCCTCCCCCCTTCCTGCTTACAGCCCCACTGCCCTTATCCAATATGGCAGCCACAGAGCTGCCAGGGATGGGGACAACGTCTGCCCTTACTCAAGATGGCGGTCACCACCTGAGGCTCTACCAGTGATCAACACGGGAGCCACAGGCCTTCCCAGCCTCTGAACACATACGGATAAAGGCCACCAGACTCAGAGGATGGGCCCAGCCTCCCTGGCCGGTCACCTGCTGCAGCTCTCTCTTCTGGGCCTCCAGGCGGCCCTGGGAGCGCCCTAGAGCCTCTGTCTCCTGGCTGAGGCGCTGAGCCTTGGCATTCAGCTCTGCCTCCCGGGCGGCCAGCTCCTCCTCAAAACGCCTTAGTTCCTCCTCTGTGTAGGCAGGGTGCATCTCCACTGTCTGCCGGAGAGGGGACAGGGGCCATCAGCAGGGCCATGCCGGCCTTGGCCCACTCACGTTCGAGACGGCGCCACTAACAGGAGGTTTGGGCAAGGCTGGGAGGCCTGGGCCACGCGTGTGGATGGAGGAGACTGAGTGCAAGCCGGAGAGGGGGATAAAGACCCAGAGAAGTGGGGGGGAACAGAGACCCAGAGGGGGCACTGAGACAACCCAGAGGCAGAAGGAGGCAGAGACCCATGGTAGGCGAGCAGAGGCCCAGACAGTAAGAGAAGTGGCCAGAGAAGGGTCAGGGCCGGGGGCCAGAGGTATTCAGGACCCAGAGAGTTCCTCAGGTCCTCACCTCCCAGCCTTCCCCGGTGTCCCCGAATTCCTTCCTCTGGGTGGATGCGAGGAACTCCTCCAGGGTCACGAGGCGGTCCTGGTTGGTGTCCACCTACGGAACCAGGGTGACGGAGCTGGGCCTCCCTCCGGCCCTGCCCCCTCCCGCCCCATCCATGGCCCCGGCCCCCTCCTCTCACGTTCTTCATCACGTGCTCCCTCATGCGAAGCCGCTCCTCCTCCATTTCCCTCATGTCATCTTCTTCATTCTTCGGGTCATACACCTTCTCCAGCTGCAGGGTCAAGTGACAGGCAGGACATACGGAGGGGTCCAGGACAACCTCTTTCCTTGGCTACTCCACCTCCTCATGCACACAGACAGGCAACTTCAACTTCCAGCAGCCCTCGGGGCACCTGGCCACGCGCGGCAGCCTCTTTTTGCCGTGGGGGCTGCTGGGAGTTGTCGTTTCCCCTGAATTCACCTCCAGGGGGGTCCAGGGGGACCCGAGGGGACGCAAGGCTGACTGGGCATCTTCTGCACCCATGGCTTCCAAGATGCTCACCTCCTTGGTGAAGAGGGCCTCCAGCTCCTGCTCATCCAAGACACCATCACTGTTGATATCTGAGGGGGAGACAACAAAGTATCTTGGGGGACTGCGTACAGGGTGGGTACAGGTGGGGCTAGAGAAGGAATTTGGGGCTGGTGTGGGCTCCGTGTTCAGAGGTCAGGTGTCCCTGGGTCCCCAACGACACAGTGATATCCTTGCAGCTTCAGCACCCCATTGGCTCGTTGCTTGGTCAGCCACTTCCCTACCAACCAGGGTCCCAGGAATGGAGTAAACGAATGTGGGCTTCACCAGGACTGTTCTCGGGGCAGTTGTCACACACAAGACAACTTGATCCCTAACGCCTGGAGATCTGGGCACAGGATCAACCCCCTTGCCCAGGATCCAGGGTGTCAGAGGCCTCTGCCTCCCAGAGAACCAGGCCAGAGGAACCCCTACCTGCCTCTCCGTGTGTACAGCTACACGGCTCCCGGCTTCTCAGCCACGTGGGCCATGTTCACTGTCTCCCCTCCTCTGCTTACTCAGATCAGCACCCACCCTGGTCCTTCAGAGATGGCCAAGAACCCTGACCTTGCAAATCCAGCGCTTAATTTTTTTTTAAAGATTTAATTTTTAAGCAATCTTTACACCCAACGTGGGGCTCAAGCTTAAACCCTGAGATCAAGAGTTGCACGCTCCACCGACTGAGCCAGCCAGGTGCCTCGCCAATGGTCAATTTTTAACTCACATTTTACTGGACTTTCTGCCCTTGGCCTCTAGAACATCAAACGCTTTTCTCCAGATGCCCCTCGTTCTCCTTCATTGGCTCCGTCCTCCTCCTGAATGCTATATATTGGTGCACCCCAGGGCTCAGTCCTGGGACCTCTTGTCTAACTAAGCTTCAAGTCCAAAAGTAGGCTTCATGCCCAGCACGGAGTCCAACGCAGGGCTTGAACTCACGACCCTGAGATCAAGACCTGAGCTGAGATCAAGAGTCAGACGCTCAACCGACTGAGCCCCCCAAGGCGCCCCTGAATTTAAATTGATTAAGATAAAAATTTCAGTTTATCAGTCCCACTTGTTACATGTCAAGCATTCAGTAGCCACACGTAGCTGGTGGCTGCCATATTGGATGGGACGGGACATTCTCCATCGTTACAAAAATAGTTTGATTGGCCAGCGCTTCTTTAGATGGGTTCCTCCAATCCCTGGGCTTCCAGTGCCATCCACGAGCTGCTTCCACACCTGAATATCTGACTCCCAACTCTCATCTCCACGTGACTGTCCAATCGACATCTCCAATTTGACCTGAACGGACACGGTTCCCAACTTCCCCTGCCAAATATGCTTGCTCTTCCCCATCCATCCTTCCAGTTGCTAGGGCCAAATACCTTGGAGTCACCCTTGACTCTTTTGCTCACTCGTACTCCTCATCCAGTCCATCTGTGAATCCCACCAGCTTGACCTTCCAGATAAATCCAGACTCCAACCATTCTTCCCTACTTCCCATGATGCAGCCACCAGCATCTCCAGCCTTCTCCTGGCTTTGGCCCTGGCCCCGCCAGCTGGACTCTGTCAACCCTTAAGGCAGATGGTGTCAGTCCTCTGCTCAACACCCTTTTGTGGTGTCCGATCTCAGAGAGGATAAAATCCAGATTCCTTAACCCAGCTGGAAGGCTTGGAGCAAGCTGGCTGTTACCTTGGAGACCCACGTTCACTCTTCCCTGGGTGTCTGCTGTTCCCGCCACCTAGAACACTCCTCCCCCCCCCCGCCCCAATGTCTGCAAGGCTCAACCTCAGTTCACTGAAGTCTAAGTTCAAACGTCAACTCTCTGGAGCTGCACCGCCCAATAGAGTAGCCACTGGGACACGTGAAATTTAAATGAATAACAATCACATACAATGAGAAATTCAGTTCCTCGGTCACTGCAACAGCTCGGTAGCCAGATGGGGCACTACACGCTCCAGGCCCTTTAATGGGCAGCTTATGTACAAATTCTAGAGTATCTCACACTCCCTGGTTTCTCAGATTCACTGGAATACGGCGTGATCTATTTGCCTGATCACCGGCTCTGTGAGAGGGGGGACCTTTGTTTTGTTCGCAGCAGTATCCATGGGGTCTCCGTGAAGCTGGGTCTTTAGAGGGAGCTTAGTAAACGTTTGCCGAATGAATCAGCTGTGCCCTGTTAAGCCCTGCTGACTCCCTGCAGCCTCTGGGACAGGGTCCTAGGCACATCTGAGATGGCCTGGCAACCCCAAGCTATGTTTCTAGATGGGAAGAGAATGAAGGGGAAAGTGCCTTTAAACCACCATGGGGAAGGTGCTTCCCAGGTCCCTGGAGGCCTGTTTAATTAGGGAATGGCCCACTGTTGGCAATAGGGCTCCTGGCGGGGACTGGGGCTTCTGGGCTGCTGTGGGAAGGGGGGACCCAGGCCTAGCCAAGCCTGAATTGCTTACTCGGTGGACATCAGCCAGTCCCGAGGATGGAGAAGTCTGGTGTATCCCAGAAAAGAGGCCTAGCTCTTCTATGGAAGATCCTAGCAATGGGGAGGGGTGCAGCCTTCTAGACCAGCAGGAGAGATGGGCTGAGGTCTCTTTGGCCTGCCTGAGCCCCAGTGTCGGAGCTCCCTCCTTAGTATTCAGGTCCCAGAAAGGCCAGAGGCTCAGGGTTCAGCCTGGGTCTTGGGGCTCCCTCCCCACCTTACCATGCAATATGAAGAAGGTCTTGGGGTTAAACCTGTTGGGGTCCAATCCATCCAGCTCCTCCCACACCTCCTTCAACTGGGCTTGGCTGCCCTGTGGAAGGGAGAGCCAGGGGCTCATGAGCAAGAAGTCTGGGTCCCCCCCATCCCTCAGATGTCATTTTCTTCCAGCAAGAAAGCCCCCCAAAAAAAACCTCCCTAAAACTACAACGCCCAGCAGCCCCTGGAGGGACTAGGCATGTTTAAACGGGCCTTTGGCCTCGGGGCCTGCTGGGAGTTGTAGTTCTTTAGCTACTTGTTCCTCTTATGGCGCTTGGAGAGTTGAACTTGGCTGTGGGGTGGGCACAAAAGGGGGTCCTTACAGGTACGTTGACTTTGGGATGCTCTCGGTGCCGGCGCTGTTGCTCCACCAGCTCCCTCTCTGCCTCCTTTCGCTGTTCCTCTCCCAGTGACTCCAGATAACGGCGTCTCTCATGTTCCTTGAGCATCTCGTAGCGTTTGAACTCTTCGTGATGGGCTGCATCATACTGGGCAAGGTCTCGGGTAGCCTGGGGAAAGGCAGACGGTCATTCTCCTCTCACTGCCATATATAGGCCCTAAATTTCAACCTCCAAATTCCAAGCCCTCAGCCTTGAACCTGGGGCAAGGGCCGCCCCAACCTCCATCCAGTCCTGAGTTCCATGTCCTGAGCTCAGTTCTTGATCTCTATGACCCACTCTTGCCTCATGACATAGCCGCCTCTATTTGTTCAAAAGAGATTAGGATGGTTACACAATAATGATTGTTTTTTTAAGTTTATTTAAGTAATCTCTACACCCAACACAGGGCTCGAACTCACGACCCCAAGATCAAGAGCCACACACTCCTCTGACTGAGACAGCCAAGCACTCCTACACAATAATAACTTTAACCCACCCCTTTCGAGTCCTCCACAATCTCAAGATCTCGGAGGAACAGGGCACCCGGCTGGCTCCATAGGTGGAGCGCGTGACTCTTGACCTGGGGGTTGGGAGTTCAAGCCCCACATTGGGTATAGAGAGCACTTAAAAATAAAATAAAGAAAGGGGCGCCTGGGTAGCTCAGTCAGTTGAGTGTCTGACTTCGGCTCAGGTCATGATCTCACGGGTCATGGGCTCAAGCCCCGCATTGGGCTCTGTGTTGACGGCTCGGAGCCTGGAGCCTGCTTCGGATTCTGGGTCTCCCTCTCTCTCTCTGCCCTTCCCTCTCAAAAATAAATAGACATTAAAAAAAGAAAAGAAAAGAAAGGTCTTGGAGGAATAAGCAATAAGGAACAACATACGAGGCAGACTATGGAGAGCAGCCCAGCTAAACGGTAATGAACCCTGGGTCTCCAATTGTTTTGCCCAGGGTTCAAATCCAGGCTCTGGTGTGTGAACAAATTCCACTAGGCTGTGTGATCTTGGGCAAGTTACTTAGCCTCTCTGTGCCTGTTTCCTCCTCTGTAAGATGGAGATAGCGATACCACACTGGGTTGAATAGTATCCCCCCCACCCCCCAAATTCATGTCTACCCAGAATGTCGGAATGTGAACTTATTGGGAAATAGGACTTTGTAGATGCAATTAGTTACAACGAGGTCCTACCAGACGGGTGTCGGCTCTAAATCCAAATGATTGGTGTCTTTATAAGAAGGGCACAGAGAAGATGCAGAGACACAGGGAGAATGCCATGTGACAATGGAGACAGAGGCTGGAATGATTTGTCTACAAGCTGAAGAGTGCTGGCAGCTTCCAACAGCTGGAAGAGGCAAGGAATAGGTTTCTCCCTAGAGCCTTTAAAGAGAATAGCTCCGCCAAAAACAAGGTTTTAGCTCAGGGCTACTGATTTTGGACTTCTGACCTCCAGAACTGAGAGAGGATACATCTTTGTTGTTTTTTAATTTTTAAAAAAATTTTAAGTCATCTCTACACCCAACGTAGGACTCGAGAACTCAAGACTCCCAGATCCAGAGTCGCATGTTCTAAGGACTGAGCCAGCCAGGTGCCCTACATTTCTGCTGCTTTAAGCCCCTGAGTCTGTGGCAATTTGTTACGACAGCCACAGCAAACTAACACACCCGATAAGGTCCTTCCTGGCTTCTGATCTATACTATAAGATGATAATTTCAAGTTGTTTTCAGCTACTAAGTTTGCGGTAATTTATTCCTGGGCAGCGCAGGAAACTAACACAGCTGTTATGTGGGGAACAGAGCACTGCAGTGTTCTTAACCTGGGGAGACTGGCCCACAGGACACCACTGTCAAAGGCTGAGGGCATTTTTGGATGCCACAACAGGGGTAGGTCTCCAGGTGTCTAGTAGGTAGAGACCAGGGATGCAGCCAAACATCATACAACGGGGGCGCCTAGGTGGCTCAGTCAGTTGAGTGTCCAAGTTTGGCTCAGGTCATGATCTCGCAGTTCATGGGTCTGAGCCCTGCATCGGGCTCAGTGCTGACAGCTTGGAGCCTGGAGCCTGCTTCGGATTCTGTGTCTCCCTCTCTCTCTGCCCCTCCCCTGCTTGCACTCTCTCTCTCTCTCTCTGTCTCAAAAATAAATATAAGCATTAAAAAAAATTTTTGTTAACATACAATGCACAAGACTTCTCCCACAACAAAAATTATCCAGCCCCAAATGTCAAGAGTGCTAGGTTGAAAAGTCTGGCTGGTGAACTTGGAAGGCAGAAGCAAGGAGCCCAGTGAGGAACTGGCGATGAGAAATGATGGGAATTAAAACTAGGAGATGACTGGGGGCCTGGAGAAAATGGACAGTTTCTGGAATGTTCTAGAAATATGTGGCAAAAACACCCCTCAGGGACAGAGTCCAATGCTGCATGGACTCAAACGGCTGCTGCTATTATCTTCAGAGCCACTAGATGGAGCTCCAGTAGGCCAGAAAAACAGGGCTCAGGCCAGGAGGAGGGTAGGGCCTTTGCGCTGGGGCATGTTGGGGACTTGCCGAAGAAAGGCGAGGAGGGGAGAGGCAGGGGCAGATCTGGGCGTCCCCTTCCACTCCCCAACCCCGTGGCCCTTGGCCTTCCTCATGAGGCTGGGCTCGAGATCCCATTTCTCAGATAAGGTCTCTATTACTTCTGTGCCTGCTGTAGCAAATTATCATAAATTTGGAGCCTTAAAACAATACACATTTAGGGGTACCTGGCTGGCTCCGCTGGTAAAGTGGAGGACTTTTGATTTCAAGGCTGTGAGTTCAAGCCCCACACTGGGTATGGAGAAGAAAGAAAGAAAGGAAGGAAGGAAGGAAGAAAGAACAATAGGGGCGCCTGGTGACTCAGTCGGTTAAGCGCCTGACTTTGGCTCGGGTCATGACCCCACAGTTCGTGGGTTCGAGCCCCATGTCAGGCTCCGTGCTGACAGCTCGGAGCCTGGAGCCTGCTTTGGATTGTGTGTCTCCTTCACTCTCTGTCCCTCCCCTGTTCACGCTCTCGCTCTCTTTCAAAAATAAAGAAACATTAAAAAAAAGAAAAAAGAAAAAAAAGAAAAAGGATGTGTAGGGTGTGACGTCTTTGGTGCGGGGGGGCCATTGTTCTGCCTCCCACAAGGACACAGAGGAGACAGCCCCACGCCCCCCACCCTCACAAGTCATAGGGGAAGGACGAGCCAAGGAGGGATTTGAATCCGGGTCTGAATGGAGCCAAGCCCACCTGCCTATATCTGTTTTCCCAGAGAGAATCTGGGGAGGCCTTGTGGGCACCACCCGGCCCTCTGCAGCCACCGGCCTCACAGAACACCAGGCAGGGGTGAGCGGGCTCACGTCCCAGGCTCCCTTCCCTGCTCCCCTTCCACAAAGCCTCCTTCAGTCCTCGGCCTGTCGGCCCCTTCACGGCTACCGTCTGGATCAGCAGCTCTAGGTCCCGAGCCTCGAATGTGTGCTGATTCTGAGGGTCCAGGTGTTCAAACTGCTTCAGGAGGCTCAAGTGATCCAACTGTACATCTGGATGAGGGAGAGGTATTAAAAAAACAAAACAACAACGACAAAAACTCAAAAAGAACACCTCACGGAACGTTCTTGCTTTTAAAATCCCTGCCCTGGGCTAGATGCGCTCTAAAGGAAGTCAGCTTAAAATAACAATAACCATAATAATAACTAACACATAGCGGGGCGCCTGGGTGGCTCCGTCGGCTGGGCGTCCTGACCCTTGATTTCGGCTCAGGTCACGATCTCACGGTTCGTGAGTTCAAGCCCTGCATCAGGCTCTGCGCTGACTGTGCTCTGCCTGCTTGAGATTCTCTCTCTCCCTCGCTCTCTGCCCCTCCCATGCTTTCTCTCTTTCTCTCTCTCAAAAATAAACATAAAAAAAAAAGGAGAGAGAGCCCAGAGAAACAATGTCCCGGCACAGGGAAAGGCATGGAGCCAAGGTCCAGAGGTGGCCGGGGTGTGTTGTTAAAACTAAAAAACACTGACACGAGAGGATGGGGGAGAGGGCGACTGTGGAGGGAGGGGCAGAGGAGCAGGGATGGCTGTGGGCTTGGTCCTACAAGCACTGGGGAGCCATGGTGGGTTCTAAGCAGAGGAGGGACAGGACTTGGGTTAGGTGCCATGGTGGGCTGGGTAACGGCCCCCACGATGCCCCCGCCCTAATCCCAGAACCTGTGAGCACGTCACATGGCAAAAGGGACTTTGCAGCCGGGATTAAATCAAGGATATTGGGATGGGGAGACCACCCCTAACTACCCAGGGGACCCTATGGCATCATAAGGGTCCCTATACGTGGGAGGCAGAGGCAGACCCGACCACAGGAGAAGACCGCGAGACTGAACACAAACGCGACACGGCTGGCTGGCTCTGAAGATAGACGAGGAGGCCACCCGCCAAGGAAGGCCGCGGGAGCAGCTGGACAAAGCCAGGCAGCAGGCCCTCCCCTAGAGCCTCTGGAAGCAGCGCAGCCCTGCAGACGCCTCGATTTTCGCCCCGTGACACTGATTTTAGTCTGATCTCCAAACCCGTGTGTGTCGTCTGAAGCCACTCGTTGTGCTAATCTGCTACGGTGGCCACGGGAGAGCAACACGGGTGTTAGCAGCACCCCACTGGCTGCCGTGCGGGGAACAGAACAAAAAGCCAGCGCGGCGGCAGGGGGCCCGGGGAGGAGGCGACCACGGGGATCCAAGCAGGGCCCGAGGGGCGGCAACGGACGTGAGAAGCGGTCAGATTCTGGAGATGCCCTGAGCTGGTGAAGGGACAAGAGTCGAAGCACGCGGCGTAGTGCGAGGGACACAACAAGCCGCCAATTCACAGGCGGGATTTTTTCCCATTAGTGACGAGGGGAAGTCTGGTTTCCTGGAGAGCAAATCGGACTCTGAAACTATAATAATTAGAACAGCACAACAGGGGCGCCTGGGTGGCTCAGTGGTTAAACATCTGACTTTGACTCAGGCCATGATCGCACGGTTCATGAGTTTCAGCCCCGCGTTGGGCTCTGTGCCGACAGGGCCTGCTTGAGATTCTCTCTCTTTCCCTCCCTCTCCCTCTCCCTCTCTGCCTCTCAAAATAAAGAAATTAATTACATTAAGTAGCAAATAAAATACACAAATAAAACCGAAGGACAGAGAAGGCGTGGGTGCATAGTGTGGAGGAGGTTGTCGGGTCACCTTCGAGATCTGGGACCCGCCTGGTACCCAGCACACGGTAGGACTCAAGGCATGTTTGGAGGATGGATAAATGGAGGCAGACAGAAATGAAAACAAAGTTCAGTTGTCCCATTGACCCTCAACGCCTTCCACGCCATCCGCCAATGCCCGCCATCCCCATCCATAACATGGGAGCTTCAGGGGGTGTCAGGAACGAAAGGAGGGGCGTGGGTGAATCTCAGTAAAAGGGCCATGTTCTTACACTTAGCAACAGGCGGGAAGCTGTCCGAGTGGCACCAGAACACCACAAAGCTACGGGAGGTATAACACCACGGCCCGTCATGGCCAAAGTGGGCAACCACCGAGGAGCCCATCAACTGATGAATGGAGAAACCCCGGTGTGGTCTATGCACACCGTGGAATATTACTTGGCCCTAAAAAGGAACAAAGGGCCGATACATGCTACGTTTCGGCTGAACCTTGAAAACATTATGCTAAGTGAAAGAAGCCGGGCGTGGGGCGCCTGGGTGGCGCAGTCGGTTAAGCGTCCGACTTCAGCCAGGTCACGATCTCGCGGTCCGTGAGTTCGAGCCCCGCGTCGGGCTCTGGGCTGATGGCTCGGAGCCTGGAGCCTGTTTCCGATTCTGTGTCTCCCTCTCTCTCTGCGCCTCCCCCGTTCATGCTCTGTCTCTCTCTGTCCCAAAGATAAATAAACTTTAAAAAAAAAAAAAA
This sequence comes from Leopardus geoffroyi, assembly GCF_018350155.1. Lineage (NCBI taxonomy): Eukaryota > Metazoa > Chordata > Mammalia > Carnivora > Felidae > Leopardus > Leopardus geoffroyi. The sequence continues at coordinate 8,877,872 of NC_059335.1, forward strand.
AAAGAAAGAAGCCGGGCGCAAAAGGTCACAGATGGCATGATTCCATTTATATGAAATGTCCAGGAATAGGCGAATCCAGAGAGACAGGAAGTAGGTTACTGGTTGCAGGGGCTGGGTGGGGGGTGATAGCTGAGGAGTTCGGGGTTTCTTCTTGGGGGTGATTACAACGTCCCAAAATTGACTTGGGTGATGGTTGTATATACCTGTGAATATACTAAAAGCCAATGAATTGTACCTATTAACTGGGTAAACTATATACGACATATGAGTTATATTTCAATAAAGCTATTAAAAGAAATAGTGTGGGGGGGGTGCCTGGGTGGCTGTTGGTTAAGCATCTGATTTCGGCTCAGGTCACGATCTCAGGGTTTGTGAGTTCGAGCCCCACATCAGGTTCTGTGCGGACAGCTTAGAGCCTGGAGCCTGCTTCAGATTCTGTGTGTCCCTCTCTCTGTCTCTGCTCTCCCACGGCTTGTGCACTCACTCTCTCTCAAAAATAAATACATAAACATTAAAAAAAAAAAAAAAAGAAATTGGGTGGGATCTTGGAATCTAAAACTGCCTCTCTCCTCCAGGTACGTTTTTTTTTTTCCTTTCTTTTTTCCAACCAAATCATTAGACTATAAAATATCGTCTCAGATACAAATGCCTACAAATTAGAATCCCGCCAGCTGGGGAGATAGAGAATAACAGAGCAAGGAAAAATACAGTGCACCCTTTGAAACTTCCCGACTTTGATCACTGCATTGTGGTTATGTAGGACCATGTGGCCGTTCAGAGGAAAATCACACTGGAAAAGGGGGGAGAAAGAGATACAGTCTGCAAGGAACTAGCGAATGTCGCTGGAAGGCAAATAGAACAAAAGCTAATAACTGGAGAATCCAGGTCAAGGGTATTCAGGGACTTTGAGCACTATGCTTGCAACTTTTTTTCTGGAAGTTTGAAGTTACATCAAAATTTTGAATGACCATGGTTTTGTAAAATAAAAATTTAAAAAAACCCCAAAAGACTGAAAGCAAAAAACCAAAAAACCCGGGTGGCTCAGTCGGTTGAGTGTCCGACTTCGCCTCAGGTCATGATCGCGCATGCATGGGTTTGAGCCCCGCATAGACAGCTCAGAGCCAGGAGCCTGCTGCGGATTCTGTGTCTCCCTCTCTCTCCGCCACTCCCCTGCTCATGCTCTGTCTCTCTCTGTCTCTCCAAAAACAAAACATTAAAAAAAAATTTAAAAAACAAAAAACCAAATAAACCCACCAAGCAGTTATGTTAGCGGCAGAATGTTCTAGAAAGAAAACTCGATCCCTCTTCTATGTGTATTATGGGGCAGGGAGGCCATCCCACCCTACCTGCCCCTGCTTACTGGGCTCCTGCTCGGCGTCCATCTTGGCCTTGAGGAGCATCCGCAGCCGGGACACCTCTTGCCGCTTCAGCTCGTCCAGCTTGGTGCGGACATGATGGCTGACAAAGTCCAGCTCCCGGCTCAGCTTTCCACTCTGCCCGAATAGGGAGGAGACACTGGTCAGGCTGGGAGCCTGGGAGGGGGCACACTGGGCGGCCTCATCCTTTCTCTGCCCTCTCTGGAACCTTCTACCAGCTTTTGGATGCCTGGAAAGCTTATAGACCCATACCTGCCCCCAGAGCCTCCGACATAAAATCCCAACCCCTCAGCCTGGCATTTGAGGCCATGCCCACCTCTGTAGCCCCATCTCCCGTCATCCATCAAATCGCACTCGCTTCCGGCAACACTAACGGGGCATCGGCGCCTACACTCAAGGCTCCTTCCCACCTCTTGGCCTTTGCACATGCTGGTTGGTCCCTCTGCCTAGGATTCTCTTCTGCCACCACTTTTCAAGTCTAAGCAGATCCTCACTGCTCTTCACAATTCGAAGGGCGGGGGGCGCCTGGGTGGCTCAGTCGGTGAAGCGTCTGACGTCAGCTCAGGTTATGAACTCATGACTCGTGAGTTCGAGCCCCCCGTCGGGCTCTGTGCTGACAGCTCAGGGCCTGGAGCCTGCTTCGGATTCTGTGTCGCCCTCTCTCTCTGCCCCTCCCCCACGCACGCTGTCTCTGTCTCTCTCAAATAAATAAATAAATAAACTTAAAAACAAACAAACACACACCCTCAAAGCAGATGGCACCTCCCTTGGAAAGAACCCCCCCCCACTAACTCCCTGTCCCCCAACATACACACCCCTGAATAGGGTGCCTTCCCTGAGCCCCCTCGACTGTCACTGCAGATTGTCTGTTTCCCAGAGTCGACCCCACCCCTCTCCGCTCACAGCCCCCAAGCCTCCCCAGTGCCCACAGGACAGAATCCCTGTCTCAATAAAATCTCAATTTATTGAGAGAGACAGAGTGCAACTGGGGGAGGGGCAGAGAGGGAGGGAGACCCAGAATCCCATGCAGGCTCCAAGCTGTCAGCACAGAGCTCGACTCGGGGCTCGGACCCACGGATCGTGAGATCGTGACTTGAGCTGACGTCGGACGCTTCACCGACTGAGCCAGCCAGGTGTCCCCGACTACTTCATTTGTACACACAGTTCCCACTGTCTGAAATGCCACCGCCCCACCCCCCCACCGCAACTCTACACCACAGACCTGCCCACTGAGACTTTATTTTTTTTATTTATTTTTTTTTTTAATTTTTTTTTTCAACGTTTATTTATTTTTGGGACAGAGAGAGACAGAGCATGAACGGGGGAGGGGCAGAGAGAGAGGGAGACACAGAATCGGAAACAGGCTCCAGGCTCCGAGCCATCAGCCCAGAGCCCGACGCGGGGCTCGAACTCACGGACCGCGAGATCGCGACCTGGCTGAAGTCGGACGCTTAACCAACTGCGCCACCCAGGCGCCCCCCCACTGAGACTTTATACCTCACTTGGGGGCATCCATTTTCTAGAAACCCTCTCTCACTTGTCAGACTGGACTTGGCCCTCCCTGGGGCCTCCCCAGCACCCTCTACGATCTGTCATTGCTCAGCCCGCTTTCTCAGTCACTGGAGACTCACGCGGTCTCTCCAGCCCGCCTGGGGCGTGGCCCTCAAGAGGCAGCAGTGACAGTCATATTAACCTCAGCCAGTGAAGCATCTACTATGGGTCAAGCCATGTGCTGGACTCCCTGAGTCTGTCCCCTAATCCTGCCTACAACCACATTTTACAGCTGGGTAAACTGAGGCCCGGGCGGAGACGCCACTTGTTCCAGGGCCCTCAAACAGCGACTGGTACCAGATCATGTCTCCCCACATCCTTTTCCTGCTCTGGACCTCAACACTGGAGCGGAGAGGCGCCTGGGTGGCTCAGTCGGTCACGCGTCCGACTCTTGGCGTCGGCTCAGGTCACGATCTCGCGGTTTCGTGAATTCGCGCCCCACATTCGGCTCTGTGCTGACCTCACCGAGCCTGCCTGGGATTCCGTCTCCCTCTCTCTCTCTCTGCCCCTCCCCAGCTCGTGCACTCTCTGACTCTCTTAAAGTAAATAAACTTAAAAAAAAAAAAATGAGGATTACCTCAGTTCCTCGGGAGGCCTTCCGCGAGCTAGAGGTGGTGCTAGCTAGTGCCCCCAACATGTCCAGGGTTTGAATTCTTCCCGAGCAGAATGCACGACACTGAACATTCCGGGGAACCAGCACTCACACGGCAGGTCCTCGGACCGCTACCCCGCATGCCTCAGCCCTTTGTGCGTCTTACCCTTGGATGATCCTAACCCGAGCCCTGTCATGCAGGTTCTAGTTCTAACCCTCGGTTTTACAGACGGGGAAACCGAGGCACCGCGAGGGGCGGTCACACAGCGTGTAACGGAGCCTGCGCCCTCTGCAACTATGCTTAACCACACGTTCTGTGGCCCCTTGAGAGAATCCAGTCCGTTCCTGGACTCTGTCCTCCGAGCGTGCACCCTTCCTCCTCTTCCCCGCCCAACCTGGCTCGCGCCCAGCCGCACCTTGATATCCTCGGCGTTGGCAGCCTGCAGCTTCTCGCGGAAATGCCCATCTGTCTCCAGCACATTGATGACTTCCTGGAGATACCGATGGTAGTAGAGGCCTGTGTCCTAAGGCAACAAGGACGAACATAGCAGCCCAGCCTTCACCCTTCTCCGGCTCCTCCCCGCAGGTAGGACCCAGGCCCCGCTCCCCTGGGCACCTGCTGAAGGACCCAGAGACACCCTGCTTGGAGCAAGGGGCAGGCCTGCGCCGTGGCACAGAGGCTCTGGGGCCAGCCGACCCCAGTTCCAATCCCCATCTGCTCCGTAACCCCAGGCAAACGGCCCGATCTTCGGGGCCACGGCTCTCCTCTCTTCCCAGGCCTGCAGTGGAGACGAAGTGAAAATCACGTGGGTAGATACCCAGCCCCAACACTGAGCATGGAGTGGGTGCTTAGAGTGGACACACCAGCATTTGTTCGCAAGTGAAATATACCCTCATTCATCAATCATCAAGCGCTCACCGAGCCCCTATCGTGTGCCAGGCACCGGTACAGGGGATATAGCAACTGAACGAGACAGACAAAAACCGCTAGGCTCCGGGACCCAGACCTGCCCCGTGTAGATGGCCAGCACGCTCTTCTCCCCGGGCCTCACTCTTCCATTTTAAAATAGGCAATAAGGGGCACCTGGGTGGCTCACTCGGTTAAGCCTCCGACTTCGGCTCAGGTCATGGTCTTGCCGTTCACGGGTTTGAGCCCCACATCTGGCTCTGTGCTGATAGCTCAGAGCCTGGAGCCTGCTTGGGATTCTGTCTCCCTCTCTCTCTGCCCCTCCCCTACTGGCGCTCTGTCTCTCTCTCAAAAATAAATAAACATTGAGAATAATAAATAAAATGAACATTAAAAAAAAAAAAGAGAGAGAGTACCCACCGAGGCTCTGAATAATCTACCCCCAGGCTCACTCTGCTCTGGTCACACTGGCCACCTCTATGCCCTTCTATTTGCTCTGCTCTCCCCACCACACAGCCTTTGCTCAGGCTGTTCCCTCTGCCTGGAATGTTGTTCCCTGCACTTCAGATTTCAGCTCGTGACCCTTCCTCCTTGACTATCACACTGATGTCCATTCTCAGGGAGGCCCAATGTCTTCCTGGTCTGTGATGGCCCAGGGCTTGTGTTAGCACTGTGTCTGGCCCACAGGAGGTGCTCAAGAAACGTGTGCAATGAATGAAGGGAAAGGGAAGTCAAAGGTGCCTTTCTGGGCCTGCAAAGATTTCACCAAGCAGAGGCCTAACTCACAAGGTCTGGACTGCCACACAGGAGCACGGGATGATTATGTTCCAGAGACAGTAACGTGCTCTTTACTGATAGGTGCTATGTGAGGATTCAGGCCACAAATCAGGGCACTGGCCTTGAGGATCTTTAAAGTTCCAAATTCCCTAAGAGAGAAGGTTTCCTAGCATTTGATAAACACATGTTGGAATTAACACATGGGCGGTTTACCCCTCCCTTCCCAGGAGCTCCATGAACTGAGAACACCTCAGTTGGCTAACATCACCTGCCCCAGGTGCTAGTGGGAAATGTAGTTCTTTTTTTCCCCTCCGTTCCTGCTTGAGAGCAGGGGGGCTTAAAACAACAGAGGTTTAGGTAGGGGGTAATGCAGATTTGCCACTTAAAATCTGACCTGATTTCCCACACCTCAGGGCCAGGGACTTAGAAACATGCAGTCCCCCCCCCCCCCCCAAGTTTTTCACCACGTCAAAGCCCAGGCGACTGCAAAGAATGTCAGGCAAACTTCAATCTGCGTCCCTGGGGGAAGTATCCACCCAGGGGCGACGGGGATCCGCGGGAATTGTAGTACCACTTGCAAACACCTGGCTGGAGAGGAGGGCAGGGCCACTCACGGGGCTCTCGGTCGCAGGGCTCTCCTGCTGGGGCGTCCCCCGCTCCAGGGGCACCGCCAGAACAGCGCGCAGCAGCAGCAGCGGTAGCAGGAGAAGGACTGCGCGGGGCCCGGAGGAAGGCATGACGACGTGGCCTGTGGGGGGCAGAGGGGTGGATGTCTGTCCCAAGTCGCCTACTCCCCTGGACCCAGGAGTCTGGGCCCCCAGCGCCCCCCCCCCCCCGCCATCTAAGAGTCAAGACTCAAAGCGTCTCGTTTCCCGAGACACAGGATTCCGAACCTCCAGTTCCTCCTTCCTTAGACCCAGGAGTCCTGGCTCCCAGCACCCAGCCTCTTCGCTCAGACTCAGGAATCCGGGATCTCAGTCCCCCTCGCCAGAACCGAAGGTTCAGAACCACCCCCCGACCCCCCCGCCCCCCCGCAGCCTCCTCTTCTGTCAGGATCTACAAATACTGGTGCCCAGTCCATCCTCCCCGAAACCCAGTTTTCCAGCCCTCTGGGCCCCTTCCTACCGCTCCTCCCAGGAACCCATCTGGGACCCCCCCAGCCCCTCACCTTTCCCTCACCGCAGAGGGCGTTTTCCCGGGCTCGGACCTCCGGTGCGTTCGGGTGATTTCCCCTCTAGACCACGCCCACTTTCCCGCAGAGGACCCGCCCCCGGCGGCCTGATTGGTCCGCGCTGGTTTCAGTCCCCTTGGTCCCTGTCTAGGGGCCCGCCCCTTGTGGAAATCGCTAGCCTGTTCTCGAAAGGCTCTCCTCCTTTCTCGGAAGCTCTTACCTCTTGACGCCGCATTTCCTGCCTTTTAGGCGAAAGGAAAGCGGAGGATTTCAAAGAGAACTACATTTCAAAGAGAACTACAATTCCCTGCAGGCAGGAGGAAAATGAGGCCACTTCCGCGGGCCTCTCGGCCCCTTCGCCTCATGGCTGTTGTAGTTTTCTCATTTATTTTTCCCCCAGGAAGTGGCTGCGAGTTACAGATAGGTCGGTAGCTGTTAGCACAGGTCATATTCTAAGTTTTAGCATATAAGCCGAGAGAGAGAGAGAGAGAGAGAGAGAGAGAGAGAGAGAGACCCTGCGATGCTGTCTACGGTCCCTTTAAGGAGCACCTTCATGCCCTTCCAATTCAGAACCCCTGGAGCAGGGTTGCCCGGCTGCAGCTGGAGGCCAGGGTTCATTGCTTTGTTGGAAGTGGAGTGTGGTGGGCCAGGAGGGAGGGGATTAGGGCAGGTCCCAGTGGGAATCCCCCTCACTCCCTCTGAGCCCTCTTTCTTTGCCTGCTTACTTCCCAGAGACCCAGAGAGTAGGTCCCCAGCTAAAAAGAGGGTCAGGTATGTTTAGAAATTGGCCTGAGAGGCAAGGTACGGAGGCGTGAATGTGAAAAGCTTCTCTGCAGGCAGGAGGAGAGGAATTTCCAGGATTCCGGGCAGGTGGGTGCCGGAGGCCTGGGGTCACTGAGGGTCGAGTGTTGGGGGTCCAGGGTCCTAAGTTCCCATGCCTGGGTATAGAAGAGTTAGCTATTTGGGGGAGAGAAAACCAGATTCCTGTGCCCCTGAAAGTAACGAAAGCTGGAAACAGGCTGCTGGGTCCCTGGAATTCCGGCTGTCTGGGTCCAGGAGAAAATTTAAAGCATACGATCAGGTGTTGGAGGGCAGAACATCCACTGGGATGTTGGATCTGTGTCCTGACGCCTCACTCTTGCTTCTCCAGGATGTCTCAGGAGAATGACACATGGACGAAAGAGTGAGTGGGGAGAACAGGATGGGGAGAGCAGGGATGGAAATGGGGGCTCAGGCGGAACTCAGAGTTTGATAATGCCCACACCCATTCAACTCTGGCTTCTTAACCTTGTTGGTGGGTCCGGCACCATCAGCCTAGCAGTAAGGGGCAGGGGGCCTGGACTCCTGAGTCCTGACAAGGAAGGGCTCGGGATCTCTGACTCCTGGATTCCAGACAGGCCAATGCTGGGAAAAAAAGAGTTTCAGAACTCTTCTGTGACCTCACAGAGTGCTCAGCACCCTAAGTTGGGCCTGGAGAGGGAAGGGAAGGAGAGGCTCTTGGGCAGTTGGGGGGCGGGGAGGGGAAAAGTGGGGGGAGGTGTTGCCCTGCTTGTTGTCACCAGGAGCCTGCACCTCTCTCAGGTTGCTGGAGGATGAGCTGACCGCCATGAGGCTGCAGAAGCTGGAACAGCAGGTACTATGCGCGGGAGTCCTGCCAGCCCCTCTTCCGTCTTCCATAGCTTCCAGGAACACCACCCCCAGGACTTGCTCTGGGACTCCTGGCCCTCTTTGTCTCCCTCCAAGCCTCAAGTCTGCAATTGGGAAATGAGAAAATAGGAAGTTGGGCTTCTAAAGAAGCAAACCTTGGTGATGAGAGTCCAAAATTTCTAAAGAACTAAGGTTCTGGAGGGCGGGACTGCTAGGGTCCTGGGGGAAGAGGGGATTGGGTGCGAGGACTGCTGGATCTGAGGAAGGAGGGACTGAGAGCCTGGACTCTCCCTCCCATGCCTGCCTCCCCTTGCCCCGGGCCCTCTTTCACCCCTGTCTTCCTGTCCGGTTCCTGGTCGCCACGCCCTCACCCCCTTTTCCCACTCCTGCAGCGGCGGCTTTTTGAGAAGAAGCAACGGCGGAAGCGCCAAGAGCCCCTCATGGTTCAGGCCAATCCCGACGCTTCCCTGCGACCCCGGCCACCATGGAGGCAGAAGGAGCGCCTCGCAGGGGACCGCGGTGAGGGAAAGTTCCCAGTGTCGGGCAGGAGCCTAGGCCTAGAGGGGAGGGGTCTGCGGGAATTTGGGACGGGGCCTAAAGGGCTCAGGGTGGAGGGGCGGAATGGAGTCCAGAAGAGCCCAGCGCAGGCCCCTTGGGGGCCCAGGAGCAGGCCCCGTGTGAGCTCAGCGGCGGGATAGCCAGAGCGCGGGGCAGGGCCGGGTACAACTGGAGGGTGGGGCCGGAGAGAATCCCTTGATTGGGCTTCTTGGAGCTCTGGGGCGGGGCTTGAGGGAGCTGCGGGGGCGGGCCCTGGAAAAGCCCTAGGGACTTGATTCGGGAGCGCCTGAAGGCTGGAATTAACAAAGCCTGGGGGGCGGGGCCTGGATAATTTAGAGACACGTCCTGGAGAGACTGAGAGCCCCCTGTGGGATTGTGTGCCCGCGCTGAGTCCGCAACAATTTAGCCGTAGAGCTGTGCTTGCTTGAGCCTTAGGACGGAGTTAGCGTTCTGAATGGGTCTCAGGGGTTTGGGTGGTCAATCAGAGACAGTGCCTGGGAGTCTGTGAGGAAGCAGCCCTGCGCAGAGGACGGAAGTTTGTACATCGTGTTAATGGGATCCGCTGCACCTTCTCTCAGGTCTTGGGAACCCTTTCCTCCAGGAGAACATGCCAGAGGCACATCTGTGCTCTGGCCTCCACAGTGCCCTGGGCTTCACGATCTGCGGTGGAGATGGCAGCGGCGAGTGTGACCCACTGGTTTCGCCGACAAAAGCAGGTAATCTCGAGTCCTTGGACCTGCCTATATCCTAGAACTACACTCCCTCAGAATTCAGGACTCTGGAACCTTTCTCTCCAAAGGACCCAGGAGTCCAGCCCACTCTGGGCTCTGTCATTCCTCACAGCAAGGAGTCTAGGTCCTGAAACGCCTTCTCCTCCAACACTCAGGAATCTGAATCTACAGGCCCCCTCCCGTGCCCAGCCCAGCCATCCTGGTCTCTAGTCCTTCTCCTTCTCCTGGCTTCCAGATAGTTCCGATCTGGAGTTGGAGGAAGTGTCCATGGAGGATATTCCTGTTTCTCCACCTCCTTACAAAGAGCCTCCCGGGATTCGACGCAGGGGTTGGCCAGCCCTCCAACGACCTGGTAATTTCAGGGACACTGGGTGAAATCCTCTTCCCTTTTTTGTAACAGCATTATTGAAATACATTTCACATACCATACAATTCATGCATTTAAAGTTTACCGTTCCATGGTTTTTAGTATATTTACAGAGATGAGCAGCCATCACCACATTCAATTGTAGAACATTATCATTGTCCCAAAAGAAACCCTGTACCTTTTAGCAGTGACACCCCCCTCCCCAACACACACACCTCATTTCTCCAGCCCTAGGCAAACACTAATCTGCTATCTCTTTAGATCTTCCTATTCTGGACATTTCATTTAAATAGAATAATATAGTATATGAACTGTGGCTTCTTTTACTTAGCATGTTTTTTTTTTTTAATTTTTTTTTTTAATGTTTATTTATTTTTGAGACAGAGAGAGACAGAGCATGAATGGGGGAGGGGCAGAGAGAGAGGGAGACACAGAATCGGAAGCAGGCTCCAGGCTCTGAGCCATCAGCCCAGAGCCTGACGCGGGGCTCGAACTCACGAACTCACAAACCGTGAGATCGTGACCTGAGCTGAAGTCAGACGCTCAACCGACTGAGCCACCCAGGCGCCCCTACTTAGCATGTTTTTAATGTTCACTTTTGTTGTAGCATTATCAGTACGTCATTACTTTTTATTTCTTGATGATATCGTATGACAATTCCTTCTATTCTTATAGACCAATGATTCAATATGACCAATTGATTCGTATGACCAATGATTCAACAACAGGACTCCTTTTGAAAAAAAATTTTAATGTTTGTTTACTTATTTTGAGAGAGACAGAGCAGGGAAGGGGCAGAGAAAGAGGGAGGCACAGAATCTGAAGCAGTCTCCAGGCTCTGAGCTGTCAGCAGAGTCCAACGCAGGGCTCCAACCCATGAACCTCGAGATCATGACCTGAGCCGAAGTCGGAGGCTTCACTGACTGAGCCACCCAGGCGCCCCAATAACAGAACTTTTAATTATCGTCCCAAACTTCATTCCTCCGCTCCATTTTAGCTCCTAGTCTCTCTGATGTGGTCTTTGGGAGAAGGGAAATGGAAGACTTTTAACCCCTCTCTATTCTTAGATCCAGGGATCTAGAGACATCTCAGCCAGTGTAGGTACCCATGTACATGGGGGAGAAGGAAGATCTGGCAAGTGTGAGGAGTCATACAAAGAGGCCAGAAACCCAGGATATCTGGCCTTTTCCAGGTGACCTTGTCCCAAGTTCCTGGGACCCGGGTGTCCTGAGCCAGCCTTCTTCTGGCTTTTTCCACCCCTTAGGGGCCAGTGCACAGGAAGAGAGCAAATTCCAGGATGTTGGAGACGAATATGAGGTACCCAGTCCAGGACCAAACCCTGGAATGAATGGTGACGGGGGACATGGAGACTTGGCCTCCAAAAAGGTGGGAGGTGGCACAGCCAATCAGGATTTAGCAGGAGGGCTAACCTGGGACTCTAGAGTGGGTGGGTGTAAAACTCTGCAGCCTAATCAGAGGCCCTTTTTACTGGTGGACGGAACCTGTTATGATTGGCCTAGTAGTTTCTCTCTGTGTGTTACCATTTATGAAATCAATCTGGAGGATTTAAATTTATGTAAGCACATGCATTAAGATCCAGCCCACCAAAAAGTAGCGAGCTTTGGAGAGAAAGGGTGAAACAGTGATAGGGAAAAACTAGTTGGCACTCGCTCTGGTATTGATGAAAGTAAGTTAAATAGTTTCAAGTGGGTCGCTCTGGGCCATATTATGTTACCTAGACCGAATCAACACTGGTTTTAGTTGAAGGGACGGTGCTTTCAAAGGGATTCTCCAAGCGGTAGGTGGAGTGGGCGTGGCTTCAGCGGGACGTTATTAGTGGTAACCAATGAGGACTTGGCTGGGTGGGCCCCTTGGAGGTACTGGCCAATCAGCAGGTGACCGGGATGTTTGGCCAATAGGCAGAAGACATGGTTGAGGGAGGGCGTAACCCCGAGCTGGCGTGGCCAATCAGTAGTTGACAAGCCTGGGGTGGGGGCGGGTCTCAGCTCTGTCCCTAACTTGAATTTGGCGCGTGGGCTAGGGCAAGCACCCGGAAGAGAAGAAAGAGGAGTCGGAGTCTACAGTGAATTCCTCAGGAGCGGCCGAAGAGGAGGTGTCGGAGGACCCGGAAGGCGAGAAAGACGCAGGCAGCAGTGATGTAGGAAGCTGGTCCTGCTCGCCTCCCCGCGCCCCAGGCCCTCGACTGGGAGAAGACATGGAAGCGTATGTCCTGCGGCCAGCTCTGCGCGGCCGCATAGTGCAGTGCCGCATCAGCCGCGACAAGCGCGGCGTAGACAAGGGCATGTTCCCTTTCTACCATCTCTACCTGGAGGCGGCCGACGGGCGGAAGGTGCGGTCTGACAGCCTCTGGAACGAGCTCCACCTCCCAGGGACAAGCCCCGCCCCTTTCTGAGCCTTGTCGAGACTTAAAGGATTCCAGGCCTTGCTCGTCTTTGAGCTAGGACTTGTGAACTCCAACGCCAAGCCCCGCCCTTCACAGAACTTTCTGTGAAAGGCTCCTTTCTCAGTGGCCTTAACCAAGCTCATTACTAGGCTTCGTCCCCTCTTGAGATGAGCCTGCCTTTCTCAAAGTCTCAGCCTTGGTCTCAAAGTCTCTTTGAGTCTCAAAGTCTCAGCCTCCAAAACTCCACCCCTTACGTATCCTCTCAAGGTATTGGCCGCATTGTGTTTGGCCCCTCAAAGAGCCTTCTTATCTATCAGGCCCCACCCATGCGTGGGATAAACCCGGCCCCTCAGGAACCAAGCCCCTCCCCCAGAGCCAGGCCATGTCCCTCTCAAGCTGGCCAGTTCCCCCTCAGTGTGGTGGTCTCTCTTCAAAGTACTCTCCCCAAAAGAGGCTATTTCCCTTCTCGGTAGTGCCAGACTTGCTCTTCCCCCGGTGAAATGCCTACCAAAGTCCTGCAGTGTTCCGCTTGAGGCTCTTCCCTATTCTCCAAAGCGGCCCAGCCTTGCCACAGTTGGGCTGCCCTCTGCTTGGGCTCAGCCCTGACCCAAGTCCCAGTTGCGGAACGGATGAGGGGGAGATACTAAGATGTGAAGTGCCGCTTCCGGACCTAACAGATGGCTTCGTTCAGAGAGAACCACATCTCCCAGCAAGGCTTGAGATATTTATGGCTCCATTACCCTCTCCTCTGTCATGGGGACGTGGTGTTTCTTTGTCTTAGACCCCTGGCCCTAGCTGGATACCAAAAATCAATCCTGATGGGCTGTTTTTCCTATCCACAGCACTTCCTCCTGGCTGGACGCAAGAGAAAAAGGAGCAAAACCTCTAATTACCTCATTTCCCTGGACCCCATAGACCTGTCTCGGGATGGGGACAACTTTGTGGGCAAAGTCAGGTGGGCAGAACCCTGATATGTGTGAAAAACGGGGGCGGGGGAGGGGCGGCGGCAGGGGAGAAGGGCAAGTGAACTACATTTCCCAGAAGGCCACAGAGCACAAGTTCCACCTGTTCAAGGACCTTTTGTCTTAGACTGATGGGTTCTGTTATGTCTTCACGTGGTAGCCCCAGGGTGGTTGGGAATAGGAGAACTAAGGGCTTTGGAGCAGAGGTTGACATTTAGGACAAGTTCTGGGGCCGCCTGGGTGGCTCAGTCTGTTAGGCCCTCGACTCTTGATTTCGGCTCAGGTCATGATCCCATGGTTGGTGAGATCTAGCGCTGAGTCAGGCTCTGTGCTGACAGTGTGAAGCCTGCTTGGGATTCTCTCTCAAAATAAATAAACTTAAAAAAAAACAAAACAAAACATTTGACTTCTGGAGAGGCAAGGGGGGGTGGGACTCCTAAGTTCCTGTGGGAGAGGGCTGTAATGTATGGATGTAATGTAATGCATGCATTCTTGAATCTGTGGAGGAAGAAGGTTCCAAGAAGGCCAAGGCAGGAGGCTAAAAGTCATGGCTTATCAAAGAAACAAAGGGGCTGGGACTGTGGATACGTGGAACACAAAACTTAAAATCTCAAGCAGAGGGTTAACGGGAAGAGTTGATGACATGGGAACGCACTCAAAGTACAGCACAACAGTAATTATTATTTTTACTCTGACCACCCCCCCCCCCTCCTGGAGCAGATCTAATGTCCTGGGCACCAAGTTCACCATCTTTGACAATGGAGTGAACCCTGAAAGGAAGAATTTTGTCCAGGAGACCACTCGGATCAGAGAGGAGCTGGGGGCTGTGTGCTATGTGAGTTTCCTGGAGACAAGAGAGAATGAAGCAGGACGGTGGGGAGGAGAAAGAGCCAGGCCAACTGGAGCATAATTCCCACAGGAGACCAACGTCTTGGGATTCCGAGGGCCCCGGAAAATGACTGTGATCATTCCGGGAATCGATGACCAGAACCAGAGACTCCGCGTCCAGCCACAAACCGTGAGTTGGCTAAGGCTGAGACTGTCTGGGTCAGTGGGAGAGGAAGGTCTGGGGGACTGGCCATAGGTCCTAAGGGAGAAGGGGGCCCATGGCTTGCAGAAGGTCATATGTGAAGCCAGAAGGACTTTGTTAGACTTCTATGTTTCCCAGAGAAGAGAGACTAGAGACTCAAAAATCTGCATCTGGAGGAAAAAGACCCATTGGTGGTAGGTTAAACACCCCCCCTACTTTATCTTCTAGGAGCAGGAGTCACTACTGTGTCGCCTCCAACGGGGAGCTAGCCAGGGACTGGTCCTGCTACAAAACAAAGCCCCGTGGTGGAGCTACAGGAGCAGCGCCTACGTACTCAATTTTCACGGTCGAGTCACTCAGGCCTCGGTCAAGAACTTCCAGATCGTGCATCCGGATGACCGTGAGCTCCAAAGAACCGTTTTACCTGGGCCTGGGGGGGTAAGGGGAGGTTGGAGGGTGGCATGAGCCGACAAGAACTACGTCTCCCATCAGCATTTGAGCGTTTGTCTAGGCTGGGCCGAGGCCATGCTGTTGCAAAGCCTGTTGGGAAATGTAGTTTTTTAAACGGCCCTCAGTTTCTGGGCTTAGCAGGTGCGCCGCCCAGCCTTTGTGTAGTTCTGGACGCTCAGAGGACCGCGGAAGAGAATTGAGGGGTGGGGCTGGGCTTAGATCCTGACTTCCTCCTCAGCCGATGCCCTCGTGCTCCAGTTCGGCCGCGTGGCCCCAGACATGTTCACCATGGACTTCTGCTTCCCGCTTTGCCCCCTCCAAGCCTTTGCCATCTGCTTGTCCAGTTTCGATGGAAAGCTGGCGTGTGAGTAGTCCAATGAAATACCATACCCTCGTCAGCTTCTGTTGCCTGCTCATTGGGAGAAAGGGCCCCAGTGCGCCTTCTTTTGCACCACCTTACTATTAACACCTCATATGCTGCCTGGGTGCCCAGTTGTGTGATTCAGGGAGTGGGCTTTTCAGCAGCACCTGCTTTCCCGGGACTCAGAGTCGTGGGAGATGGGTCTTAAACAACAAAAAATCAAAACGCATCTTAAGAATTGCGAGGAATGATTCTGGAATCGCCAGAGGGGGTCAGGGGTGGAACATCAGGCGGTAGGCACAGCTTATACAAAGGTCTTAAAGTGGAAAGAGACTTGATTGGCTTGGGAATATGAAAGCCTGGGGAAGCAATGGAGAGGGGGCAGGGCCCGACGCTGGACAAAGGACAGGATGTTTGGGCCATTCTTCTTTGAACTGCTGAACAGATCTGAGGTCAGAAAAGACTTCTGAGTCGGAGGCAAACTTGAATTCAAGACATGCATGGGTGAGAGAGTAACTACAATACTGGCTAACACCTGTATAACATTTGTTATTTGGGGGCACCTGGGTGGCTCAGTCGGTTAAGCCTCCGACTTCGGCTCAGGTCATGATTTCATGGTTTGTGGGTTCAAGCCCCGCGTCGGGCTCTGTGCTGACAGCTCAGAGCCTTGGAGCCTGTATCAGATTCTGTGTGTCCCTCTCTCTCTCTGACCCTCCCCCGTTCATGCTCTATCTTTCTCTGTCTCAAAAATAAATAAACGTTAAAAAATAAATAAAGCTCAAAAAAAAATTTGTTATTTGGCAAGGATTATTTTTGCCAGTTTTTTTTTTCAATTTATTTTTTACTTTTTAAATGTTTATTTGAGAGAGAACACGTGTGAGCAGGGGAGGGGCAGAGAGAGGGAGAAAAAGGATCCAAAGCCGACCCTGCACCCAAAGGAAACAGCCCGATGCGGGGCTCGAACTCACAAAACGTGAGATCATGACGAGCCGAGGTCAGATGCTTAAGCAACTGAGCCACCCAGGCGCCCCAATTTTTATTTACTTATGTTTTATCTATTGTTTTGAGAGAGAGCACAAGCAGAGGAGGGGCAGAGTGGGAGGGAGAGAATCCCAAGCAAGCTCCATTGCCAGCACAGAGCCCAACATGGGGCTCAGTCTTCTGAACCACGAGATCATGACCTGAGCTGAGTCATTTGCTTAACCAACTGAGTCAGCCAGGCACCCCTGGCAAGGATTGTTTTACATATGAACATCTTGGGGTGTCTGGCTGGCTCAGTCATGAGAGGGTATGACTCTTGATCGCAAGGTTGAGTTCAAGGCACACATTGGGTGCAGGAATTACTTAAAATCACTCAGTAAGAACTCCTTTGGGGCCTTACAATCCTGTAACATATGTGCTACTGTTAGTCACAATCTCTGGAACAGGGCTTATAAATATGAAATTGGACAGCTGGGAGCCTCAAGCAATTCACCATTTAAATGGCCAATAGGAGGATGGGTATATTCCGGGGAGGCATGGAGGACTAGAAATGAACCCCCCCCTTTTTTTTGAACGTTTATTTATTTAAAAAAAAAAATTTTTTTTCAACGTTTATTTTTGGGACAGAGAGAGACAGAGCATGAACGGGGGAGAGGCAGAGAGAGAGGGAGACACAGAATCGGAAACAGGCTCCAGGCTCCGAGCCATCAGCCCAGAGCCTGACGCGGGGCTCGAACTCCCGGACTGCGAGATCGTGACCTGGCTGAAGTCGGACGCTTAACCGACTGCGCCACCCAGGCGCCCCTGAACGTTTATTTATTTTTGAGAGAGAGAGAGCGTGAGTGGGAGAGAGGCAGAGAGAGAGGGAGACAGAATCCAAAACAGGTTCCTGGCTCCGAGCCGTCAGTACAGAGCCTGACCCGGGGCTTGAACTCACAAACCGTGAGATTGTGACCTGAGCCAAAGTCAGATGCTTTACCCACTGAGCCACCCAGGTGCCCCTGAACCCTTGTTTTTTTTTTTTTTTTTTTTTTTTTTTTTTTTTTTGAGATTACGGAGTCCAGCTCCTAGCCCTTGGGGAGATAACTGTCTCAAGTTTGAGAGAGAGAGAACGGGTGGGGTAAAGGCAGAGAGAGGGGACAGAAGATCCTAAGCAGGCTCCATGCCAACACCAGAGAGCCCGATGCAGGGCTTGAACTCACTAACAGGGAGATCATGACCTGAGCTGAAATCAGACTTACCTGGCTGAGCCACCCAGGCGTCCCTGTCCCAAGTTTAATAAAATTTAGGCAGAGGCCAAAGAAAAATTAACAAGACCCACCAGCCCTTAGTTCAAAAGCCTCAGGACAAGAAGCAAATTTGAGTGATGATGGGAAATACAGTTTATTCTCTATTGAGTACTCCCCTTTATCCCGAGGGTAGTGGAGATTGTCAGTTCAGATACACACAGTGGCAGGGACGTTGCTTGCTACAAATCACAAAGTTTTATTTCTTATATAAAACAATATACAAAAAATAAATAATATAAACATGAAACTACATGATCTTAGCCACGCCTCCCACTGAGGTCCAAGCCGGGAGACAGGGACAGAGGGGCGAAGGGAGATGCCGTAACAGGGCTCAAGGCTGTGGCCTGGACGGAGGACAATGGTAAGATCTGGGTAGGAGCAGGTGTGGTGGCCAGAGGAGGCGTAGGGTTCCCAAAGCGTGCCCAGGCCCTGGCCCGGGCAGCAGGAGTGAGACAGGGGCCCAGCTGCTCCTGGGCCTGAGCAATGCGACGGGCGAAGCGACTTCGATCTCGGGCTAGCTGCTCCCAGGGGCCCCGGCGGGCGGCCCGGGCTGGTCCTGCCCAGACAGCCAGGAGATGGACAGAGACCTTCTCAGAGAAGCGTACCTGAAGGTGGACCAGCACAGACACAAGACGCACATGTCCACAGGGAGAGGGGTGGGGGGAGGGGCCGGGAAAAGAGAGAGAGAACCAAACAAAAATGAGTTACACAAGAATGCTTGTGATCTGGTTAGTCACCTGCTAGCCATTCACCCCGCAGATCCGGCCCCCTGCAGATGGAGGCGGTTGGTTCCCTGATGCTGACAATGAACCACAGCTGCCCCCTCTCCTCACAGGGGCCCAGCCTCTTGCAAAGGATTGCGTTACCTTGAACACAGCCCTCCCAGCGGAGTTCACATGCAACCCTCTGCAACACACAGGGGACCCAGAAGTTGGGGCGTTCAGCCCCTCCCCCGCCCCAGCCCAGGAGCTCCAGGAAGGAAGTTAAGAGTTCCAGCTCCTCCCTAAGACTGGAGAACTTGAGCCCTCAGCACCCACCTTTCTGGCCTTTACAGGAGGCTCAGGGTCAGGATGCCGGGTGGGGGTTTCCGTGGACTTAAGTCGCCTCTGCAGTCGGACGGGTAGCCGAGGGGGAGCCCAGGGAGGTGGTGGCCTTTCTCCAGGTAAATAGATGGCCACTCGGAAGGGGCGGGGCTCAGCTTCTCCCTGCTGCTTAGCAACTTCCCTTCCTTCTGTGTCCTCTCCCGGCCGATACATCCAGCCCCTGAGGAGGGCGCTCTGAGCCTGAAGGGAGGGACTCAGCGCCGAGTCAGTGGCTTCTGAGTCATCATCCTCCTCATTCTCATCTTCCTCTTCTGTGTCCTCTCCTGGCCGATAAACCCAGGCCCTTAAGAAGGTACCTGTTGGGGGGACAGAAGAAGAAGCCTCAGCTTCTCCCTCCTCCTCAGCTGCTCCTGAGTCACTGAACTCCTCTTCCTCCTCATCCTCCGTGTCCTCTCCTGGCCGGTACACCCAACCCCTGATGAAAGTATTTGTGGATGGGATGGAAGAGGGACCCTCAGCTTCTCCCTCCTCCTCAGCTGCTCCCGAGTCACTGAATTCATCTTCCTCCTCCTCTTCCTCCTCGTCCTCCGTGTCCTCTCCCGGCCGATACACCCAGGCCCTGATGAAGGCACTTGTGGATGGGATGGAAGAGGGACCCTCAGCTTCTCCCCCCTCCTCAGCTGCTCCCGAGTCACTGAATTCATCTTCCTCCTCCTCCTCGTCCTCCGTGTCCTCTCCTGGCCGGTACACCCAGGCCCTGACGAAGGCATTTGTGGATGGGACGGAAGAGGGACCCTCAGCTTCTCCCTCCTCCTCAGCTGCTCCCGAGTCACTGAATTCATCTTCTTCCTCCTCAGACTCCTCTCCTGAACCACGCTCCCAGGCCCTAGCGTGAAAGCCTGAAGATGAGGGGAAAATGGAGCTCTTTGTGGCTTCTTTATTTTCTGTTCTTTTTTCCTCTGTCGCTTGACCCTCTTCCTCCCCAGCACAATACCCCCAAGCTTTAGGCTTGGATCCTGGAGACAAAGGAAAAGCAGGTGCTCTGGCAGCTTCTTTCTTTATAGCTCCTCCTTCCTCTTCCTCCTCCCCTGGACGACACTCCCAGGGTGATGGAGGAAAAGAGAAAAACGTGACCATTTCAGTTTCAGCAGCTCCTCCTTCCTCAGACTTCTCCTCTCCAGGAGGGTCCTGCAGGGCTCTTGCTGGAAGGGTAGGGGAGAGGGGAGCAGGCTGGCCACCTACAAATTCACTTGCTTGCTCTTGAGGGACACTGGTTGTTTGCTCCCCACCATCCTCGTCATCATCATCATCTGAAAGTCCCCAGGCTTCAAGGAGAGGACTACTGGCTTTTAGATCATGGCAGGCCCCCCGGAATGCGTCTCCATCGTCCTCAACTGCTCCACCGACTCCAGTCTCCCCTTGAAAGTGCCTGCCCTCCGGGGCACAGTGGATGCCCACAGAAGTCTGAGCTGCTCCCTCCAGACCAGCTTCTCCTTGATCGGCTCTGGCTACTGGTTCCAACAGCCAGGGTTCTGGAGGTCCTGGGCCCCTCAGGTGGCTCCAGGCCCTGCTGAGAAGGCCCATCAGCGGGGACAGGAGAAAAAAGGGGTGGGTACCCCTCCAGGGGGCAGACCGATGGGGCGCTTGGCCTGGGGCCATCTGTCTGTGCTGGGACAAAAGGAAACAAAGCTCAGAAGCCATTTAGGGGAGAGCATCATGGGATGACTGTGAGTCACAGCCATGAAAATAGTGACACAAACAGCAACGTGAGAGTCCCTCCCCCACGTTCCTTTCTGAGCCCTGCCACTCCCTTCTCCAGCAGAGGTAGACGGTTCCCACCTCCTCCCCACCTCCGTTCTCTCAATACCCAGGAGTCTGAGTCCCCACTTCTCTCATTTTTCTTAGGCCCAAGAGTCCAAGCCCCCCAGCCTCTTCTCTCAGACTAAGAAGGCTCAGTTTCCAGAACTGAGAATACAGGGTCTCTATTTGCTTCCCTTGGGGACAAGGTCCTAGCCCCTGGTTCTCTTATCCATCCTGAGGACTGACATATGGGGCCCTCAAGACCTTCCTCCCTCTGAGACTCAAACGTTCCGACCCCCTGCATGGTTCCATCACTGGGGATCCAGGAGTCTGGCTTCCAGAGCCCTCCTCCCGCCAGGCTCAAGGCTCCAGGCTCCCAATCCTTTCTCCTTCCTAAGTCCGAGCCCCGGAGTCCGTCCTGGCCGCACCTGTTCCCAGACGCAAGAGTTCAGGCTCCCAGGCCACCCTTCCTCGGAACTCACGAGTCCCGGCCTCGAACCCTCCCGTCTACGTACCTAGAAGTCCAAACTCCCTCCTCATTACTGACCCGGAGTCTGATTCCCAGCCCTCAACCCCTCAGGGCCCTGGCGTTCCGACCCCTCACTCACCGACTCCGGGCTGCGCGTCACCCTGGGGGCAGGAGGGCCGGCTCGGGCTGCCACAAGCGATCGCGGATCTGGATGGCTCGGGAAGCCAGCGCGTTCATCTCGCCCTCCGGTGTCGGGCTCTGGGACTCACGTTGTCACCGGCTACTGCAATCGCTGTCGCTGCAAAGGGGATCTGGCGTCCGGCAGGTACATGTACGTGATCCACAGCTAAGCTTCTAAGAACTGACGCAGCCCGCAAGGCTTTTATAATCCGACGCGACCGGGCGTGCAGACGTCACGGAGAGGCGGGGTTTCGAAATCTAGACGTAAGGGGTGGGTAAAGGAAAGTTGGAATTCTCGCGGAGATTCCGGGCCCCGACACAGGCGAGCTGTCAATCAAACGCGGCGACGGTGTAAGCAGCCGGGCCGCTCTCCCAACTCCTGCTGGGGTGGCAAGACGCCTTCCCACCCCTTCCCAATTTAACCAGCAGGCCCCAGTCTAGAGTCTTCCACCTTCGCAGCCGGTCCGTTTCCTTCCCGGTGAGGGAGAGCATCGGTTCCATTTCACAAATGAGAAACTGAGGCTGGGGAACGAAGTCGCTTGCCCAAAACGGTCATGGCAGAGCCTAGACTTGATTGTGAATGAAAACAAGCATGTAAGCACCCTGAAGTCAGGCATTTGACTTTGCTCACTGCTTTTTTTCCTCAGTGCCTGGCACAGAGTAGGTACTCAACAAATATCTAGTGAGTGGATTCTTTTTTTTTTTTTTTTTTAGTTTTTTAAAAGTTTATTTACTTGGAGAGAGAGTGCACCTGGGAGCAGAGGGAGTGGCAGAGAGAGGAGAGAATTCCAATATCGAGGTGCCCCAAGCAGGGCTCGAACCCGCGAACCATGAGATCACGGACCTGGGCTGAAATCAAGAGTCGGAGGCTTAGCCAACTGAGCCACCCAAGCGCCCCTGGTGAGTAGATTCTAACCCCCAAATTCAGACTCCTTCCTGGTCTCAAGCACAAGTCTCCACACCTGGATTTCACCCACTTAAAACTCATACAAAAGCTCATACACAGACCGAAATTCTGGCTGGGTACCATCAACTGAACCTCAGGGGAATGGGGTCTCCTGCCACAAGTTCCAGGCCCAGGGACACCGTCCCAGTTCCTTGGCCCCTCCCCCCCTACCTGGTCCAGAATTTTGCTCCTCCAAATCTGCCCAGGAACCATGTCTCCCTCCCGAGGGGGGCATCCTCAGTCTAGAACACAATTCTCACCTGGATCTGGGGTAGATGTTTGACCGTGGCCGCTTGACCCTGCCCTAGCCACTACCCAAGAATCCAGGGTCACTCCCTCCTCCCTGGAAAACCTGGACCCGTCCACTCAAAAACACACTTCCGGGATCCCCGGCTCCATGAACAACTCAGGAGGCCTGACTCCGGGCTCACACCTTTTCAGGTACCCAGAAGTCTGAGCCCCCTCTAGTTCCAGGATCCCAGCTCCCTTCAGGGTGCCAATGAATGACCCGGGCCCTGGAGTCCAGGCCACAGCTCCTCCTCTCCAAACTGTTAGGAATCCGGCCCAGCAGGGACCCAGGAGTCAGGGGCGGGGTGCGGTGGGGGGCAGCCCCTCCCCTTAGCGGTGGGGGCAGCTGAGCCAGGGGTCAGGCTGGCGGGGCGGGGGGGGGGGGGGGGGGGGGGGGGGGGAGAGGGGCGGGGTCAGCCGGGATTGGAAGGGGAGACAGCAGCGTGGGCGGCTGGCGGACCAGCAGAGAGGAAAGAGAAACGGAGAGGGAGGAAGAAAGAAGGGGAATCTGAGGGAGAGAAGGAAACAGCGGCGGTGGGGACCGGGAGAGAGAGAGAAAGAGAAAGAGGAAGAGCTTGAGTGTGAGGGAGAGAGAGGGGGAGAGAACGAGATGGAGATCTAAGGAAAAGAGACTCTGTGAGTCAGAGAAGAAAAGATCTGGAACAGAAAGACTGGAAGAGAAAGTGCTGGGGGGGGGGGGGGAGAGGGGGTGCGGGCAGGGGAGAGAATGAGCCAGAGAGAGACTGGAAGAGACAGATTAGAGACAGACAAGCTGGGGCCAGAGACAAGGTGTTAGGAGCCTAAAAAAAGGCAAGAGGGACCAGAAGTGACACAAAGCAAGAAGTGTGCGAGTGAGCAGGTGAGAAGGCAGACAGGTCTGAGAGGCAGCACCCAAGAGCCAGAAAAAGAGGGAGACCGCAGCTGGGTGCCCCAGCGCCCGCACGGCCCTCTTTACCCCCATCCTTGGGACCCCAGAGCTGGTAAGTTCCCTGGCTGGCCTGGGAGGGACTGCCTGGGTGTGCATTCCTGGCGTCCGGACTTGGCAGGGATGGCCTAGGGGTGCGTGTGGGAGGGCTGGAGACAGGTAGCTGGGGGCAGCCGCGAAGGGGCAGGGAATGGGGCTCCCTAAGCACAGAGAGGGTCAAATTCCTGGCGAGAGTGCAGGGGGCAAGAATAAAGGAGCCCCTATTCCCTGTCTTGGGCGGCAGACAGCTGCCCCCCTCCCCGCAGCTGCCAATGCCGCCCACCTCTCTTGGCATCGCTCTTGGTATGCAGTCCCGGGCCAGGGCCTCCCCCAGCCCCCCAGGCCCCAGACAACAGGCTCTTTCTCCTCAGCCTCCTCCGACCTGCGAGCCCCTGACCCTGTCTCTGTCCCCAGCCGGGTCAGCTGCAGAGACACGCACACAGCCCCTTTCTTTCTCTCCCCAAGCCCTTGATGGAGGAGGGCAGACCCCGGAGCAGCCTCAGCCTGGCCAGCAGCGTCTCCACCATCTCCTCCCTGGGCAGCCTAAGCACCAAGGTTTGAGCTTCTTGGAAGGGCCGGGGAGGTAGGCGGGGCTCTGGGCTGCCCCATCCTCTTTTTTCCCCAGCCCTGGTTCCGTGCCAACTCAAGGGATTCTGTTGTTAGGAGCCAGGATCCTTAGCGATGGGATCTGCCACACCTAGTAAGGTCCCCAGTTGCCCACTAGCCCCAGCTAGGAATTTAGAGACGCTCCCAGCTGTCTCCACCCCTCCTGTTTTCCCAATTCAAAGCCAGAGTCACAATCTCGCTTGACTTGGTTGCTAAGTTAAGGCTGCTCCCCAGCCATGAGGCTCTCCCCAGGAATTCAGGCGGAGACTACCCTTGACTGGGACTGAAAACTCCCTGTCCCAGCTCCAGGCATCCAATCTACCCAATTCTGAAACCCGAGAAGGAAAAGACCTTTCTCAAGAGGGCTGAGATAGTTGCCTCCCAAGTCATCGCCCCAGCCCCAAGTTCAGTGACACTCATTTGCCATTCTCTTCACTCATTTACACTTTACCAAGCTCAGAATCTAGAGATTCAGTCCCAAGTCAGTGCCATCCCCAGGGCAGGGCATCCTGGGGGACCCTGGCTATGGATGCTGGAGATGCCTGGGTGGACAGGAGAGGGGCCTCCTCTCCTGTTGGGAGGGAGGGATTTGGAACCGTCTGTCTCTGGTCATGGTTGCTCAGAGATGTCACTCCCTGGCACTGAAACATCCTTCCACTCAGCTGACCCATCACCAGGGACTCTGCGTGGAGATCTTTCTTGATTATGGGGACCTCCCAGGCAAGATCTCCAATTCAGATCCCAAAGACTGCACTACATCTCTGGCTCAGTTAGACCCTTGATCCCCAAATTCCTTCCTCGTCAGCCAGTAGTCTCTTCCTTTCCCCCAAACAGCTCCGTCCGCCCATTAAAAGTGTCTGTTAGCTCTGTAATGTGCGCATCCAATTCTGATATCTCAGAATCCAGTCCCCTCCTTGGGTGGTTTCTGAGGGCGGCTGAGGTTGGGTCTTGGGTTGCCTGACTCCCAATGCACCGCCTCCCCCAAGCCCATCCAAGGCCCCATTCACATCTGTCCTCCTTCTCTCCTCAGAAGCCTACCCGGGCAGTAAGCAAGGTGCACGCCTTCGGGAAGAGAGGCAATGCACTCAGAAGGGACCCCAACCTCCCGGTGCACATCCGAGGCTGGCTTCATAAGCAGGTGGGGTGAGCGGGTGAAGGGAAAGGACACCGAGTGATGCTAGAGGCTGTCCCCCTGGCTGTCCCCTGTTTCTCTTCTTCCAAGTGTCCAAATGTGTTTTGTTTTTCTTTTATTAAAAAATAGATATTTATTTAGTTTTGAGAGAGAGAGCACAAGTGGGGGAGAGGCAGAGGGAGAGGGGGCCAGAGGATCCAAAGCGGGCTCTGTACTGACAGCAGCGAGCCCGATGAGGGGCTCGAACTCATGAACTGTGGAATCATGACCTGAGCTGAAGACTGAGCCACCCAGGCGCCCCACCCCTCGTTTTTGTCTAACAATCCTTCCCCCCTTTTTCTGTGATTGTTCTATGCACCCGTTCATTCAGCAACCACTTCCTGAATATTTACAAGGTGCCAAGCCCAGATAAGACAAGTATAGTATATTCAGGACGGGGCAGGGCAGAGACGGATAATACATTAGCTTGTTTCAGATTGTAGGAATTGCTTTGAAGAAATAACACAGGAGGATGTACTGAAAAGTGACAGAGGGGGGCGCCTGGGTGGCTCAGTCTGTTAAGCTTTCAGCTTAGGCTCAGGTCCTGATCTCACAGTTCGTGAGTTGGAGCCCTGCATCGGGCTCTCTGGTGTCCGTACAGAGCCTGCTGCGGATCCTCTGTCCCCCCCTCTCTCTGCCCCTCCCCAGGTCTTGGTCTCTCTCTCTCTCTCTCTCTCTCTCTCTCTCTCTCTCTCTCTCTCTAAAATAAATAAAAACCAGGGCTCTGGGTGGCTCAGTCGGTTAAGCACTGACTTCATCCTGGGTCATGATCTCGCGGTGTGTGAGTTCGAGCCCCACATCCAGCTCGGTGCTGACAGCTCAGAGCCTGGAGCCTGCTTCAGATTCTGTCTCCCTCTCTGCTCCTCCCCCACTTGTGCTCTGCCCCTCTCTCTCTCTTTCTCTCTCTCTCTCTCTCTCTCTCCCTCTCCCTCTCAAAAAATAAACATTTAAAAACTTAAAAATAAATAAAAGTGGCAGAGTACCATTTGACTCTTGGTCAGGGAAGGCGTCTCTGAGATGACATTTGAGTTGAGGCCTTAGTGACATGAATCACTTCATCACATCGTGACATGAATGAGGCCGATCGTGTTAAGATCTGGGGGCCGAGGGAATCCGAAAGCCAAAGGCCCTGCAGCAGGCCAAAGATTGGTGTTTGGAGCCAGCCAAGGGTTGAGACAGAAGGAGTGGCAGGGCAGTGGTTCTCAAAGTGGTCCCTGGCCAGTATCCTCAGCATCATCAGGGAACTTGCTGGAAATGGCACGGTCAGCTCCCACCCACCCTAGATCTACTGACTCAGGAACTGTGGGCATGGGACCCAGGAAGCTGTAATGTAACAAGCCCTCCTGGTGATTCTGATGCAGGACCAAGTGTGAGAGATTCCCTGCCAGCCCGTAAAAGAGAGTAAGGAGGGGCACTTAGGTGGTTCAGTCAGTTAAGTGACTCTTTTATTTAAATGTATTTTTTAGGTAATTTTATTTATTTATTTACTTACTTATTTAGAGAGGGAGAGTGCGTGAGCGGGGGAAGGGCAGAGAGAGAGAGGGAGAGAGAGAATCCCAAGCAGGCTCCTCACTGTCAGCGCAGAGCACGAC
Organism: Leopardus geoffroyi; assembly: GCF_018350155.1. Lineage (NCBI taxonomy): Eukaryota > Metazoa > Chordata > Mammalia > Carnivora > Felidae > Leopardus > Leopardus geoffroyi. Next base: position 8,904,085 of record NC_059335.1, read on the forward strand.
GCAGGGCTCGAACTCACGAACCGTGAGATCGTGACCTGAGCCGAAACCAGGAGCCGGACGCTTAACCGACTGAGGTAGCCAGGCGCCCCAAGCGTCCGGCTCTTGATCTCAGCTCAAGTCTTGATCTCAGGGTTGTGAGTTCAAGCACCAAGTCGGGCTGTGCACTGGGTGTGAAGCCTACATTAAAAAGAGAGAGAGAGAGAGAGGGTAAATAATTTGAGATTTATTCTAGGTGTGACTGTAAGCTCTGTTTTGAGCGGGGGACTCCCCCAATCTGGCTTCTAATTTCAAAGGATCATGCTGGCTTCTGCGGGAACAGATTGAAGAAGAGAAGAGGGGCAGGAGGTTGGAGAGAGAGTAGTTCTGGCAGAGGAGATGGGGAGATACAGGATTAGGGTTGTGGCTCAAGCCACCTTCCTGGCCTCTCTGTGCCTCAGACTCCAGCGTAATCAGACCGCGTCGAGGTATATAAAGTGCCTGCCCACGTGTTGTATAGTATTTCGTTCCAGCCTTCCAGGAACTTCTCAATCCCCAGTTGACAGATGAGAAGACACAAGTGGCCTAGCCAGGAAATGACTAGTCCGATGGCATAGTTTGAGAGGGGTGGAGCTAGGAACCAAATGCAGGCCTGACTGTCCAGAATCTATGGTCGCTCGACCACGGCGCTCTGGCTTCCAGCTCTCCAACTCAATCCATTGCATCAGACGCGTTTCTGTTGCGCCCTCTCTATGGGTCCCCGTCCCCAGGTGTCACTGTCTCCGTTCCCACATTTCCTCTCCCTACTTCCCATCTCCTCAGGCCTCCCCTCCTGCTCTGTTTCCCCAGGACAGCTCGGGGCTGCGCCTCTGGAAACGCCGCTGGTTCGTCCTCTCCGGCCATTGCCTCTTCTATTACAAGGGTCAGTGCCCTGGCCTGCGTGGGGTGGACGGGTCCCCACCCCCACCCCCCACCGCCTCCCTTTCCTCTGGCCTCTTGGCCTCCAGATCCCTGTGTGATCCCTGAGCCCAGCCCCTCTTTTGCAGACAGCCGCGAGGAGAGCGTCCTGGGCAGCGTCCTGCTGCCAAGCTACAGTATCAGGCCAGATGGGCCAGGAGCCCCCCGAGGGCGGCGCTTCACCTTCACCGTGAGTCCGTCCCTGGGGTCACTAAGGCACTAGGCAACGGGGGCAGTCACTGGGGCATCCATTATTGGAGATAAAAAGTCTTGACCAGGGTCCGTGGCATCCTCCTTTCTAGAGGTCGCGGGCGTCCACGTCCCCAACTGTCTTTCCCCGCAGGCTGAGCACCCAGGCATGAGGACCTATGTTCTGGCCGCTGACACGTTGGAGGACCTGCGGGGCTGGCTGAGGGCGCTGGGCCGGGCCTCTCGCGCAGAGGGGGACGATTGGTGAGTGTAGGTCCTGGCCGTGGCCCTGACGTCCAATCTGGGTCCACCTAATCCCCAGCCCCTCCCCTTTAGGCGCTGCCTCGTCAATGTCCAATCACTTGTCTTGTAGCTCAGGAGACTCCGCCCTTCAAGTCCCAACCCCAGGGAAATTCATCTCCTCCAATCAGCAAAGTCTTTCTCTTCTAGCCCCCACCCACCACTTTGTCCAGCCCCCGCCCATCAATATTCCACACTCCCTGGTTGGCTCCCTCGGAAGTCTCCATCCCGAAGGCTGCCACTTAAAGAATGTCAAATAGGGGCGCCTGGGTGGCGCAGTCGGTTAAGCGTCCGACTTCAGCCAGGTCACGATCTCGCGGTCCGTGAGTTCGAGCCCCGCGTCAGGCTCTGGGCTGATGGCTCGGAGCCTGGAGCCTGTTTCCGATTCTGTGTCTCCCTCTCTCTCATGCTCTGTCTCTCTCTGTCCCAAAAATGAATAAACATTGAAAAAAAAAATTAAAAAAAAAAAGAATGTCAAATATAGAAAGACCGTCACTGCCCCAGCCTGACCCAAGTTTCAGGCTGGAGACTCATAGTCTGGGACATTGGGTCCAGAGACCCGGATGGACCTTGTTACACTCCCCCCTCCCCCCCGCCCCCCCCCCCCCCCCCCAGTCACTGCCACACTCTGGGCCTCATTCCTATCTGCAAAATAGGAACAATGATTTATACTGCACCACCTTCGCTTTATTCTGTGTATGTTCCCGTGTGTGCTCATCCGTGAAGTGGGAATAAGGGTTGTTATGAGGCACAAAGGAGTGTTGTCTTTTTCTGTACCCACTCGTTAGTGGGCGACCCAGGTCACCTGCACTTCCCCAGCCGGGAGAGGGCCCTGGTGGCCCCGGTGGCCCCCCGGAGGTGAGCAGAGGGGAAGAGAGGCACAGCTTAGAATCACCGGAGGTGGCTCGGCTGTCCAGAGGTCGCGGACGACCTGGGCTGCTCACTCCCAGCCCCACAGCCGACCTCCAGTCTGGACCTCGGATCCGGAGGACTAGGAGCCCCGAGTGAGTTGACGGAGTCTGGGACAAGAAGGTTTTACAGGGCCGAGCATCGAGCATCCGAGGGGAAGAAGAAGGGGGTGGGGGGGTGGGGAGAAAAGGAAAAAAAAAGAAAAAGAAAAAAGTTGGGGGCGTGGCCTAAGAGGAGGGCAGGGACTGGGACTGCTTCCCGTAAGGCTTAGAGCTTTCTTTCTTGAGTAGGTGGGAGTTGCTGGAGTTCTTATGGGGTCAGAACCCATAGGGGGCAAGTCCTAAGGAGGAGATGCCACAAAGGGGGAAAATATTCATGCTCTGGCTAATAGAGGGGAGTTCTACTCCAGAGGGACCGTCAGACACATTGGAAGGAGACGCACACATGAGGATGACTGGGTGGGTAGTGGGGTGAAGGGGCTCTAGTTGACCTAGTTCCCCTATTCTCTCTTCCCAACAGCCTGTTCACACCCCTCTCTCGCCCTCCATCCCCTCTGAGCCTCCCCCGGCCCCGTTCTGCTCCTGCGCGCAGACCCCCTCCGACCTCGGGTGACATAGCACCTCTTGCCAGACCCCATACCCCTCTGAGTCGCATCGATGTCCGGCCTGCCCTGGATTGGGGCCCCCAGCGCCAGACACTCTCTAGGCCCCCCACTCCCCGGAGAGGACCTTCCTCTGAGGCTGGGGGAGGAAGACCCCCCAGGAGTCCCCAGCACTGGAGTCAGGAGGCCAGAACACAGGTCAGCAGAGAGGTAATGGGGAGGGGGACTACATTTCCCATATGGCTACGGGCTGTCTTTCCAGGCTGGTCTGCGGGCCATGGCCCCTTGAGCATCATGGGGATTGTGGTTCAGCATAATCACAGCTGGGTTCAGATGTGAGGGGGAAAGTGAACTTCATCTCCCATCAGTCCTCAGGGCTGTCTTTTCAGGCTGGTCTCTGGCCATTACCCCTTAAGTATTATGGGGATTGTAGTCCAAAATACTGTCCTCCAAGACCATGCTGGGAGAAGTAGTGTGGATTACATCTGTCTTGTGTCTCCAGTTTCTTTCCAAGATGTTCACTTGCTATTTTTCTCTGAGCATCATGGGATTGTAGCCCAGAATATCTACAGTTCACCAAAGATGTGAGAGTGAGAGTAGATTACAACTTCCTTTGGTCCCTGGGGCAGTTTTGCCAGGCTTGTCCCATTAGTATCATCCTATGTGTCCCCACGGTGGCACATAGCTGGAGGACAGGTAGTTGAGAAAGTTGTGGGGCTCAGTTCTGAACCTCAGTGAGTCTCCTGAGTCACATCAATTCTGGACACATCCACCCTAATATTTGGTTACTAAAACATGCCGATTTCTAACCATCTCTGTTTCAATATTCCTCCCAGGCCCCCTCTAGCTCCACGTATCTCCAGCTACCCCCGAGAGCTCCCGGGACCCGGGCTTCCATGGTTTTATTGGTAGGTGTCCTGGAGCACCTTGAATCTGCCAGGGCCCCCTTCCTTGCTTTCTTTGCTATGGAGAATGTCGTCTCCCGGACTTGTGTGCCTAGAGAAGACTGGGTATTTCCAGGTCCCTTGGCAGACTCTTCTGTTAGTTTCCTAAGACTGTTGCAAACTGGGTGGCATGCATATAGAATATCTCTCCATTCATTCATATCATCTTCCGGGTATATATTCGAGTTTTAAGTTTTTTTCCGCAGGGATCTTGTGTGCTCTTAGTTAAGGTAATTCCTAAATTCCTGATAGTTTTTATAGCTATTTGAATGGTATCTTTTTCTCTTTTCTTTTTTTAACGTTTATTCATTTTTTGATAGAGAGACAGAGCATGAGGGGGGGAGGGGCAGAGAGAAAGGGAGACACAGAATGCAAAGCGGGCTCCAGGCTCTAAACTGGCAGCACAGAGCCCAACGTGGGACTCGAACTCACGGACCGTGAGATCATGACCTGAGCTGAAGTTGGACGCTTAACCAACTGAGCCACCCAGGTGCCTCCCCCCCCCCCCCCCCCCGCCTTTTTTCTTTTTTAATTCTGTTTTCTAGCTATGGATGGTATAGAGATATATGATTGATGTTTGGAACTTCATCTTTCCTCTGGGATCCTTTCTGAATTGTCTTATTTTTTTTTTTTTATTTTTTTTTTAAGTAATGTCTACACCCATCGTGGGGCTTGAACTCACAAACCCCAAGATCAAGAGTCACATGCTCCACTGATTGAGCCAGCCAGGCGCTCCTGAATTCTCTTATTCTGATCACTCTTTGATTTTGTTGGTTTCTCTGGGTAGGTGAGCATATCATCCGTAAATAATAGTGGTTTTACTTTTCCCTTTCCTATCCTTACACTTCGTTTTGTTTTCTTTTTCTTTTCTAATAGCATCGGTCAAGATCTCTACTAGTGTGTGAAACTGTAACAGTAGTAGTGAGCATCCTTATTTTATTTTCTCCTGTAAAAGAAATGTCTGTGTGGCGCCTGGGTGGCTCCGTCGGTTGAGCGTCCGACTTCGGCTCAGGTCATGATCTCACGGTCTGTGAGTTCCAGCCCCGCATCGGGCTCTGTGCTGATGGCTCGGAGCCTGGAGCCTGCCTCGGATTCTGTGTCTCCCTCTGTCTCTCTGCCCCTTCCCTGCTCGTGCTCTGTCTCTCTCTGTCTCTCTCAAAAGTAAATAAACATTAAAAAAAAAAAAAAGTTTTTAAATTAAAAAAAAAATAAAAAAGGAATGTCTGAATTTTCTCCCTGAGTTATAACATGGCTATAGCTGTTTGGTGACAGAGCCCATTGGATCTCCCTAAAGCCAAGAATCCGGCGGTTGGTCTACTGAGGTTTGCTAAAGCTTGGAACAAAGCTAATAAGGAGAAAGGTGTCTGTCATTAGAAACAGGGCTTGATTCAGCACTGAGCTACAACAAAGACCTGTCTGTCCATGTGACCCCTGGCTTTTCTCTTTCTCCTCAGCCGGGTCCCCCCCTAGACTCAGCTTTTCACCAAAGCTTGGAGACAGATGTAAGTCCTCCCTGGCCCAACCCCTGCCGAGTTCTCAGAGGCGGGAAGAGAATGCTTTAGATGGTGGTGGTGGCCGTGGCCACAGGGAGGACAGGGGAAGAGCCAGATCTGGTCCATAAATAGCTCCTGTCCTCCTCTTTCCAGACCCTGTTGACCAAGTTGTGTGGGCAGGACCGGCTCCTGAGGAGGCTACAGGAGGAGATAGACCAGAGGCATGAGGAGAAGGTATGAGGCTCTGAAACGGGGAAGGACTCTTGGCCTCTCCACCCATCTCTCCCTTCCTGAGCCCCAGCGTGCCCCAGGATTTGGGAGGACACCGTCTCTCTCTCTCCCTGGGGCTGTACGTGGATTCAGAAGTTGAACCACCTTCCGTCTCGGTGCAGGAGCAGCTAGAAGCAGCCTTGGAGTTGACCAGGCAGCAGCTGAGCCAAACAACCAGGGAGGCCGCGGCTCCAGGGAGGGCCTGGGGGCGCCAGCGCCTCCTGCAGGACCGACTGGTCAGTGTGAGGGCCACTCTCTGTCACCTGACTCAGGTGAGCGTCTAGGAAGGAGTATGCCCTCCCAGGAGGCCTGAGGACACTACAAGTTGTCAGTGAAGGGGACCTGCCAGCAGAGGCTTATGGGAAGGTGGTTCTTGAGCATTCCCCTCTTTCCAGGTTTTAAACCAGTCATCTTGACGGTCTTAGAGAGTGGGAGGCAAACAGCCAACAAACAGCAGACTTAATTTAGTGGTTTGAGAGGGTGAATTTGACATGGGCTTCCTGGTTTTGAATCTCAGCTCCTGCTGTGTGACCTTAGAAAAGTTACTTGACCCCTCTGGGCCTTAGATGCCCCTCTCTCTCTCTCTCTCTCTCTCTCTTTTTTTTTTTTTTTTTTTTTTTTTTTTTTTTTTTGAGAGAGAGAGAAGACGAGTAGACAGAGAAGGAGAGAGAGAATCTTAAGCAGGTTCAACAGCCAGTGCACAGCCTGACCCGGGGCTTCATTTCACAAACAGTGAGATCATGACCCGAACCGAAATCAAGAGTCAGACGCTCAAGCAGCTGAGCCACCCAGTTGCCCCCTCAGATGCCTCTTCTATGAACTTGAAATGATAAAAATAGTATTTAGTACATACAGTCATTGTAAAAATTTCTTAAATACATACATATTTAAACATACATAGTCTATAATATACATATATAAATGAGTGATTATTTAACACTTATATATTATGTAATATATTTTCTATATATGTCATGTATATATCATATATTTGTGAATATTTAAAAGTTAGGTACCTGGTAGATGGTAAGAAATATTTACATGTTAGCTATAATTATTGTTATCTGTAAAATGGGGACATTAATAATACCTACCTCACAAGAATTAAATAAATGAGAGCTAAGTGTAGTGCCTAGTACATGGTAAGCACCTAATAAGTATTAGCTGTGATGATAATGATTCTTCCTTGGGGGTGCTTAGAGACCCTGGGGGTCTCTCTCTCTCTCTGTCTTGACTGTCCCCAGAATTTATTAGATCTGTAGACTCTTCCACCCTAGGGGAGTTCAGAGGTAATCAGAGAATTTAGGGAAACCTGTTACTTGTCTACACTAGCAGCTCATTGGAATGGCAGGTTCCTTATAGACTCTGGGGAATCCTAGTAGTCTGAGCAAAGGGGCTCTTGGGAATTGTAGTCCATATGTGTCCTCTCCCCCCGCCCCCCTCCCCCCCCCCCCCCCCCCCAATCCGGGCACTGGGGACCAGGCCTTCCTTCCTCCTCCTCGGGCTGGGAAAAAATGGAGTGGGGAAAGATCTGGTGGGTGGGCGTACTAACCCTGTGTTTCCCTGTTTTGGGCACCTGAGGAGCGAGAGCGGGTTTGGGACACGTACAACAGCCTGGAACAGGAACTGGGCAGCTTGAGAGAGACTCTGGAATACCTGCTGCACCTTGGTTCCCCCCAGGTATACATACCCCTGCCCCGAGACCCCACACTCCACCCTCGGCTCCTTGTCTGCCATTGAAACCCTTTTGGCATTTAAGCCCCTCCCACTTCGTTTCAAACTCCTCCCCTTACATCCTTTCCTTACATTTTGAACCCTTTATTGTAGTTAAGACCTTGCCCTTCGTTTTAAGACACACCTGTTTGGAATCACTCTCTCTTCTGGTTCTAAATCTCTCCTCTAATTTTGAAGCCCTGTCCTCTGGTGCAAAATTTCACCCCTCAGCCCTGCCACATCCTGTGTCCTGACTTTTGCTGTTTCATTTATCCTCCGGAATTTCTAGTTCCAAATCCAATCACTTGGTTCAAGCTTCACTACTTTTTTTTTTTTTTTTAAATATTTATTTATTTTTGAGAGAGGGGGGGACGGGCAGAGAGAGAGGGAGACACAGAATCCGGAAGCAGGCTCCAGACTCTGAGCTGCCAGCACAGAGCACGACGCGGGGCTTGAACCCACAAATCGTGAGATCATGACCTGAGCCGAAGTCGGAGGCTCACCCGACTGAGCCCCCCAGGCGCCCTATTTTTTTTAAATGTTTATTTATTTTGAGAGAGACAGAGAGCACGAGCAGGGGAAGGACAGAGAGAGGGAGGGAGAGAATCCCAAGCAGGCTCCTAACTGTTAGTGCAAAGCCCCACTTGGGGCTGGATCTCACAAACCATGAGATCATGACCTGAGCTGAAATTAAGAGTTGGATGCTTAACTGACTGAGCCACCCAGGTGCCCCTAAAGATTTTATTTTTAAGTAATCGCTACATCCAACATGGGGCTTGAACTCACAACCCTGATATCAAGAGTCACATGCTCCTCCAAGTGAGCCAGCCAGGCTCACCCCCCACCCTGCTTCTTCATTCTAAGCCTAATAATCAAGTTTCTAGATCATATATCTTTAGTTTAAAACGTTGACTTCTAGTATTAAATGCATACTCAGATTTAAGGGCTGCTCTCTGCATGTTAAACCCCTCCCCCTCCTTCCTAAAATCCACTCTCACTGCTAATCCCCCTCCTCGCTGGTGTTAAAAATCACTTGGCACCAGCAGTATATGCAAAGAACCAAATTAGGTTTATTACAGGAATTCAAGGTTACTTTAACACTTGCAAATCAGTCCATGTATTTTTGTAAAAAGGAGAAAAGCCTTCATCTCAAGTCTAGCAAATAAAGATATGAGGAGCAGAGAAAAAGAAGTAAACCTATTTTCATTTATAGATGACATGATTGTATATATGTAGAAAATCCAAAATAATCTCTGGATAAGCTAGTAGAATAAACAAATTCATCAAGGTCACTGAATGCAAGGATAATACGCATAAATCACTGGTCTTCCTGTATATTAGTACCAAATGAATAGAGAATATTTATAAACAATAGTGTTCGTAATTGACATAAACAAGTAAAATATCCAGGATGAAATCTAATGAAAGATATGCAAGGCATCTATTTGGCACGCCATAAAACATCACTGAGAGAAATTAAAGAAGACTTACATAAATGGAAAGATATACCATGTTCATGGATAGGAAAGATACCATAATATAAAGATGTAGTCTCTCCAGATTGATTTCCCCAGTGGGGTTTACAATCCCAGTACACATCTGGGAGGTTTCTGTGTAGAGATTGACAAAATGACTCTAAATTGTATCCATCAGGGCAAAAGACTAAGAGTAGCCAAGGCAACCTCCAAAAACAAAGCTGGAGGACTAAGGCAAGTGAATGTCATGTCTGTCTGCAAAGCTACAGTTAATAAGACAGTGTACTACTGTCACAAGTTTAGACAAATAGACAAAAGGGATAGAATAGGATATTCAAGAGCAGATTCACATATATTTATATGCTCTCAAACTTATAACGGAGACAACTGCAGAGCAGTATAGAAAAGACAGTGTTGGGGCGCCTGGGTGGCTGAGTTGCTTAAGCATCTGACTTCGGCTCAGGTCACGAACTCACAGTTCATGAGTGCAAGCCCTGCGTCGGGCTCTGTGCTGACATTTCAGAGCCTGGCGCCTGCTTCAGATTCTGCCTCCTTCTCTCTCTGCCCCTCCCCTGGTTGCCCTCTTTCTCTCTTTCTCAAAAATAAACATTAACAAATTTTTTTTTTAAAAAAAGAGTAGGATAAAATTATCCGCGTAACCTCACTTTGTGCAGAAATCTGTCCCCACCCATTGCCCCGTTCTCTCCCACTCTCTCAAAAATAAGTAAACATAAAAAAGTTAAAAAAAAGAAAAGAAAAGCCAGTGTTTGTGATAAATTGTGATGGGTCAAAGGGATATCTGTATGGAAATGGATATCCACAAATAGAGCCTCCATATGCATACATCATGCGTTTATGACTCCATAAATACAGCCTCGCTGATTTCAGACCCATCTTTAACCCTCCTGGCATTTTCCCACCTTTTGAGTAGCGGTTTTCTCTCCTCCCCCCCGCCAGGACAGAGCATCTGCTCAGCAGCAACTATGGATGGTGGAAGACACGCTGGCAGGTCTGGGGGGCCCCCAGAAACCACCCCCCAACGCTGAACCTGACTCCCCATCCCCTGCACTCCAAGGCGAGGAGTCCTCAGAGAGGGAGGTGAGACGCACAAGCCTCTCTCCCCACCCCCAGCTCCCTGTCCCATCTGCCCTGGCCCAACTCATCACCCACTCCCCTTTTTCTCTCTCCCTTTCTTTCTCTCAGCTAACCAACCCCAGGCAAGTATCCTAGGCTCTGGAAGTATCTAGGATACTGTGCTGATTAGCAGAGAGCCCTACATGGGGCTCGAACTCATGAACCGTGAGATCATGACCTGAGCCCAAGTCAGACCCTTAACCTACTGAGCCACCCAAGCACCCCTCCCCTTATGTTAAATAGGGATAATAATTGCCACCTTACAGGAGGGGATTCAATGAGATAATGCGAATAAAGTGCTTATCACAGCGCCAGTTGCATAATCAGTATAAAACCTTGCACTTAAAATGCCTTGCTATGTGCCAGGCACTGTTCTAAGTGCCTTACATGCATGGATTCAATCTTCAGACATGGATTCAAAGGTGAAATGTGGCCCAGAGAGGTAAAGTAACTTGAAGAAGGTTGCACAGCTCCTAGGTGGCAGAGCTGAGATGTGAAACTAGGACGTCTGGCTCCAGGTTTTCAGTCTTTTTTTTTTTTTTTTTTTCAACGTTTATTTATTTTTGGGACAGAGAGAGACAGAGCATGAACGGGGGAGGGGCAGAGAGAGAGGGAGACACAGAATCGGAAACAGGCTCCAGGCTCTGAGCCATCAGCCCAGAGCCCGACACGGGGCTCGAACTCACGGACCGCGAGATCGTGACCTGGCTGAAGTCGGACGCTTAACCGACTGCGCCACCCAGGCGCCCCTGGTTTTCAGTCTTAACTCCTACTCATGCTGTGTCTTGATGGCCGAGTGCCTGAAAAATGACAATGATAAGCATTATTCTCCTTTCCGACCGTGCCAGAGCCTGCCTGAGTCCTTGGAACTGAGCTCATCCAGGTCCCCTGAGGCTGACTGGGGGCGGCCGCCCGGGGGTGACAGAGACCTCCCCAGCCCTCGCTCAGGTGAGTGTCCTGGCCCGGGTGGGACTTGCTTGGCATTTCCTGTCCTCACCAAGTCCCCTTCTGTCCTCCCAGGTCTTGGATCTCCGAGGGTCTCCCGGGCCTCCAGCCCTGAGAGTCGTCGTCCTGTTTCCCCGCCGCCAGGAACCAAGGTAGGCAGCCCATCCAGCCTCCTCGGGTCCATCTTGTAACCCTTTAATCTGACCACCCCCCACTCTGGGGAGACAGCTGCGAGAAAGGAGCTCTAGGGCCACACCCCAGAGCAGAGAGAGAGATGGGTTGAGTGTTGGGATTGGATTCTGTCTCTGCTGCTTCTAAGCTGTGTGACTTTGGGTCAGTTATTAAACCTCTCTGCCTCTGTGTTCTCATCTGCAAAACGGAGCTAATAGGAGTACCTACCGCCTAGAGCTGATGTGAGTATTCAAACTAAGTGAATGCCCGTTAGGTTGAAAATAGTGCCTAGATGGAGTATCTCATTCATTCATTCAACAAATATTTATTAAATATCCCTTTGGCTGTCCAATAAGGTAGCCAGTCGCCACATGTGATTATTTAAGCCTAAATGAATTATAATTTGGGGCACCCGGGTGGCTGAACTCTGTTAAGCATCCGACTCTTGATTTCGGCCCAGGTCATGATCTCACGGTGCGTGAGTTCCAGCCCTGCATCAGGTTTTGCATTGACCGCACGGAGCCTGCTTGGCATTCTCTCTCCTTCTCTGTCTGCCCCTCCTCCTCCTCTGTCTCTCAAAAATAAATAAGTAAACACTTAAAAGAAATAAATGAATTAAAACGAGGGGCTGGCTCAGCTGGCTCAGGCAGTAGAGCGTGTGACTCTTGATCTCGGGGTTTTGAGGTCGAGCCCCATGGTGAGTGTAGAGATTACTTAAAAATAAAATCTTTCAAAAAATGCACTAAAATGAAGTAAAATGAAAAAATTCACTTGCACTCACTGCATTTCAAATTCTTAGGAGCCACACGTGGCCAGAGGCTACCCTGTTGGACAGGGCAGATACAACACATTGCCACCATCACAGAAAGTTCTGTTGCACAGAGCTGTTCAGGCGCTGAGGGCACACACGTGAACAGAACGAGGAAAAAAAAAAAATCTTTCCCTCAGGAGTCTGACATTCTAGTGGGAAGAGGCAGGTTATAATTTACTGTACATAATTTTATACGTTATAAGTGCTGAAGAGGTAAAAGAACACGATGAGAAGGTCTGGAATGCCGGAAGAAGGGGTGCAATTGTAAATGGCTTGGCCTAGGGTAAGCCTCATGCAAAGGTGACGCTTGTGCAGCTACCTGAAGGAGGCGAGGGAGCGAGCCTTGGGGATATCTGGTGGAAAAGCGTTACGGGCAAGGGGAACAGCCTTTGCAGAGGCTCTGGGGCAGGACTGGGCCTGCGGTGTTGCAGAAGCAGGTAGAAAGTCGGTGTGTCTGGAACCGAGTAAGCCAGCGACGGGGGAGAGGGGTAGAGGGCAGGAGAGATGGGGCAAGGGCGTGGATCGCGCGTGCGTGGTCCTGTGGCCCTAGGTGAGCCCTGAGCCCTGGAGGGTTCTGAGCTGCCCGAAGCGGGAACCGGCGCCCTCTGACGGCCGTGCGGGGAACAAGCCGCAGGGCGAGCGCTGAGGCCGGGACCCAGTGAGGACGACAGTCCAGGCAGGAGATAACGGTCATTTCCACTAGGTTAGAAGGAGTGGAGATGTTGAGAGGGAGGCAGATTCTTGTTACACCGGTCTGCAGACTTTATCCAAAACTCTCGGGACCAGATGTAATTCAAAATGCAAACATTTGCAGACTCCAGGCTGGTAATATGATGCGTATGCTGTGTATTCTATAATATCCCCCCACAGCGCCACCCTTGATCAAACACGTTACATTTCTCTAGCAAAATGTATGAATGTTCATACTTAAACGGGATTTGGTTTATAAATAACGTCTGAATTTAAATGTCAAGTTTTTAAAAATATAGCAACGAACAACCGAATGATCGATTGAGTTTCGTGGAATAAAAATTGATTATAGGGGCCCCTGGGTGGCTCAGTCGGTTGAGCATCCGGCTTCAGCTCAGGTCCTGATCTCACAGTCCGTGGGTTCGAGCCCCGCGTCAGGCTCTGTGCCGACAGCTCGGAGCCTGGAGCCCGCTTCACGTTCTGTGTCTCCCTCTCTCTCTGCCCCTCCCGGACTCCCGTTCTGTCTCTCTCTCTCTCTCAAAAATGAATAAACATTGAAAAAATTTTTTAAAATTGATTATAAATACCAGGCACTTTTTTTTTTAAATTTTTTAATGTTTTATTTATTTTTGACAGAGAGGGAGAGAGAGACAGAACATGAGCGGGGGAGGGGCAGAGAGAGAGGGAGACACAGACTCCGAAGCAGGCTCCAGGCTCTGAGCCGTCAGCGCAGAGCCCGACATGGGGCTCGAACTCACAAACCGCGAGATCATGACCTGAGCCAAAGTCTGTCACTTAACTGACTAAGCCGCCTAGGGGCCCCAAACGTTTATTTATTTTTGAGAGAGAGAGAGAGACAGAGAGAGAGAGAGAGACAGAGTATGAGTGGGGGAGGAGAAGAGAGAGAGGGAGACACAAAATCCAAAGCAGGCTCCAGGCTCTGAGCTGTCGGCACTGAGCCCGACGCGGGGCTTGAACCTACAAACCACAAGATCATGACCTGAGCCGAAGTTGGCCACTTAACCGACTGAGCCTCCCAGGCGCCCCTGGGGTGTCTCATTTTAATTGAGCAAATCGGTTGGGATCTCTTGGTCACTTAATAAATCCACACTGTTGAAGGTCAGCAATGAACTGTGTAAGGGCTGAGGACAGGCCTCCCCAAGATGGGCCACTTTAGCATGAAGATTATTCTGAGCTAAAGGGGCCCAATCGAGACCCTGGGGGCCCAAGAGAAACATTGGTGCCTCCCTTAACTACATAGAAAAATCGAAATCGGAGCTCTTTCCCAGAATAAGGGTTATTGGCTGAGATAAGTTTTATCTGAGTGGCCCATCTGTATGGCAGGACAACCATCTCATTACCAAATATCTCCTCCTCTTCTCGTCTCTCTGTGAAGTGCGTCCCTTCCCTCTAGAGTCCCAGGCCCCTACCCCCTTGTCCTTGGTTCGGAATGATATGCATACCTCATTTTGCCTGACTGCCTCTGGAATCTCCACGTCCGTGCAGACTCCCCGTGCGTCCGCTGTTACATTTGGATTTCTCCGCTTAATCTGCCTTGTGTGAATTTGATTCTTGGTCCGGCTGGACGGACGCTTGAAGGGGCTGGGGATTCTTGCTCCCTGAGAACTGAGCACCTATTTCGTCTTTTTCCCCACCCCCAACGTGGGGCTCGAACTCACCATCTTGAGATCAGCGTTACCCGGTCTTTGGACTGAATTCACCAGCCAGGGCGCCCCCTGCAGGGCCATTTGAAACATTCTCGGAGCCCTAAATCTGTGTTTGGATTTTTCTTCTGAGCTCTTAGAAGTCACAGATATTTCTTTTTTTCTTTACTTTTCTTTTCTTTTCTTTGTAAGTTTATCCATTTATTTTGAGAGAGAGAGAGAGAGAGAGAGAGCGAGAGCAGGAGCGCGAGCGGGGGAGGGACAGAGAGAGGGAGAGAGAGAGAGAATCCCAAGCAGGCTCCACACCCAGGACAGAGTCTGACACGGGGCTCAATCTCACTAACTGTGAGATCATGATCTGAGCCAAAATCGTCGGTCGCTCGACCGACTGAGCCACCCAGGTGCCCGTTACCAATATTTCTGTTGCTTCTTTTCACCGTAACCCACGGGGCTGTCTTGGGCTCCTTCGTTTATCTTGGAGATCAGTTTAAACCAAAAGTCATGAATAACAAAAAGCAAGAAAGTAGCCACGGATGGCAGGGGCCCGCATGACACAGGATGTGCTGAGACTCAGGTGACGATGCTGTACGTCATAATACCAGGTGGATATCGGCACCAAGTTTAAGAAAACGTGTCCATTTTTAGGTTTTTTGTTTTTTTGGGGTTTTTTTTGCAGTGGCAGGGGAGGGAGGGGGGATGTAGCATTGCGCATAGGAGATTTTTAGAACTGATCTGGAAGGTGGAGCCAGTAAGATTTCTTGGCACATTACAGGTAGGGTATGAGGAGTCGGGAGTGACGATTGGGTCCTTGGCCTGGGCCTCTGGGGCAGTGCAGTTACCATGCAGGAGATGGTGGAGGGAAGGTGAGGAATCCAGGTTTGAATATGCTGATTAATTCCGAACTTCAAGTTTGAGATTATTCAAGTCATCGGGGCTGTTGTGGGCTCTGGGCTCGCGTGTACTGGGTTTCGCTGGACGCTGTGATTGCTGAGCTGAATCAGGCCACATCTCAGGCTTTGGGGAGCCTCAGACGGGATCACGATGAGAAGAGAGGGAGGCGTGTGCGTGGTGCAATGGCAATAGCTCAGGGGCTCTGGGGGACACCAGCGGGCAGCTCCCAGACTCAGCCTAGGCGTGTTGCGGGACGGTTTCCTGGAGGTAGAGAGACCTTCAAGAGTAGGTTAGAATTTACCAAATGGGGAATTTACTAGGGAAACAGCTGGTGCAAATGTTTCTAAAGCCAGCATCTCTGCTAGCCTACAGGATGCCTTTTTGTGAGTTCGGAGACAGGCACGCACCCCCTCTGGGAGGGCAGAGCATGACTTGGTCGGTGGAGGGCTCAGCCCTTGGGCAGTGAGCAACACATACATCTGTACAGGGCCGCTCAGGAGCCCAGAACTCTGGCCTCCAGAACCCCATCCGCCAACTGCAGGGTGGTCCAATTCAGAGCAACGAACATCTCCTGTGGGAGAAGTCCCTCACAGCGTGGGACACTCCAGAGGTCACTGCCTGGAGGTCATGGCCCAGAAGCTCGGATGGTATGTCTCCGGGTCAGAGAGCTCTGCTTGGGGTCTTATAGCTACAGCTTTGTTGTGTCTTATCTGTGGCTAGCTCCCTGTATGTGTCTGTGTCCACACGGCCCCCTTTCCTTAAGGACACATGTCTGCGGCTGGAGAGCCCCGTCTGCCTGTCTCCTGCCCGGAGCAGCTGACAAGTCCCGACAGCCTTCCTGCATCTCAGTCCCTCTCTGTCCCCTCCGGTTCAAACTGGCAGTGTTCCTGCTGAGATGATTTCCTGGATCCCCATGTCACATGCCTAATCTCTTAGCAAATGGGTTGTCTGACCACACCCTTGGGGTTCTCTCCAGACTTCTGGTTTCTTTTTAGCGCACTTTTCTTCCCCCCTCCCCCACTTTGATTTAGCTCTGTCCTCTTGCGTTTTTTTTTTTTTTAATTTTTTTTAATGATTTTAGTTATTTTTGAGACAGAGCATGAGTGGGGGAGGGGCAGAGAGAGAGAGGGAGACACAGAATCCGAAGCAGGCTCCAGGCTCTGAAGTGTCAGCACAGAGCCCGACGCGGGGCTCGAACTCACAGACTGCGGGATCACGACCTGAGCCGAAGTCGGACGCTTAACCGGCTGAGCCACCCAGGCGCCCCTGTCCTCTTGCGTTTTAAGCTCTTCAGGCTAGAAGTCCATGATCAAGGTGTGAGCAGGACCGTGTTCCCTCTGAAGGTGCCAGGATCTGTTTGAGGCCCCTGTCCTAGCTTCTGCTGGTTCCTTGGCTTGTGGGGGCCAACTCCAGTTATACGAGGCATTTTCCCTGTGTGTGTTGTTCATCTGGTTTTGACGGCCAGAGAGAGCTCCCCAAATCCTTTCAAAGGCCAACCCAAGTCGATCCTCTTGACAATTTAGTTAATGCATCTCCTTCTTGGGGCGCCTGGGTGGTTCAGTCTGTTGAGCGTCTGACTCTAGGTTTCGGCTCAGGTCATGATCTCATGGTTCATGGGATCGAGCCCCACATTGGGCTCTGCACTGACAGCACAGAACCCACTTGGGATTCTCTTTCTCCTCTCTCTCTGGCCCTCCCCCAACTTGTTCACTCTCTCTCTCAAAGTAAATAAGCATTAAAAAAAATTTTTTTTTTTTTTTAAATACATCTCATTCTTCCTTTTGTTGTGTCTAAGTTGACTCAAGAGTTGTTTCTTGGGGCGCCTGGGTGGCTCAGCTGGTTAAGCGTCTGACTTCAGCTCAGGTCATAAACTTGTGGTTCGTGAGTTCAAGCCCCACGTCAGGCTCTGTGCTGATGGCTCAGAGCCTGGACCCTGCTTCGGATTCTGTGTCTCCCTCTCTCTCTGTTCCTCCCCTACTTGCACTCTGTGTGTCTCTCTCTCTCAAAATTAAAGACTGGGGCACCTGGGTGGCTCAGTCGGTTAGGCATCCGACTTCGGCTCAGGTCATGATCTCGAGGTCCGTGAGTTAGAGCCCCGTGATGGGCTCTGTGCTGACAGCTCAGAGCCTGGAGCCTGCTTCGGATTCTGTGTCTCCCTCTCTCTCTGCCCCTCCCCAGCTTGGACTCTGTCTGTCTCTCTCTTTCAAAAATAAATAAACACTAAAAAAAAATAATAAATAGATAAATAAACTAACAAATAAAGAGTAAAAACAAAACAAAACAAAACAAAAAAAAAAACCAGAATCTCGACTACTCATGCAGAGAAGCTGGATATGTCCAGGAAGTGTGGGTGCTTGTCGGGCTGGGGGTTTGGATTCAAACAGGGCGGCTGATGGAACTGAGGCCAGAGAGGCCAGTGGGGCCTTAAACATCCTGAGGGTGCTTGGAGCCGCGGGAGGACAAAGTCTGCTCTCGGCGTAGAAAGATCGCCCTGAATCTGGTGGGGACCTTAACGGGAGAGGGCAAGACTGGAGGCCGAGAGAGGTTCAGGGAAGAGATTAAGGGGAGCACCAAGGTTGGGGCCTCAAGCGTTCCTCGTCTCCCCAGGCCCCCCTCGCCCGGCCTCGGATGAGTGCCCAAGAGCAGATGGAGAGAATACGCAGAAACCAGGAGTTTGGACGGCCTCTCCCTCGCCCTGCTTCCCCCCGGCACCTCACTCTGGGGAGAACACTGTCCCCAGCCAGACGCCAGCCTGACAGAGAACAAAGGGTGAGGGGAAGAACAGAGGGCGCAAGGTGGGGTGGTAACGGATCCTCTCCTTCAAGTTTGAGGCTCAGTTTCCTTCTCTGTAAAATGGGGATTTGTCTCCCGCTTTACCCAGAACTGGGTTTCCAGACTCACCCCTGATCTGTGTGCCCGTGTGATGGCTCCCCTAGTGGGGTGGGGGTGCGGCAGGGGAGGCAGAGACAGTGTCGCTTCACCAGTGTTGTTCTTCCTTCAGAATGGGGGTCACAGGTCTGGACTGTGGGCCCAGCTTTTCTTTTTTAGTTCCTGTGCGTGATCAAAGCCAGGGTTGGGGGGGGGGGGCGGGGGTTGGGGAGGGAAGTGAGCGAGTAAGGAGATGATTATATTCATACTGTTGCGATGGGGAGAGCATTCCAGAGCTGAAGATACGATCAGCACGACGTGTGTGAGACTTTTCTAGGAGGAATTAGACAAGTCCTAGGTGGGTCATTTTACAGCTGGGATTGTTTTTGTAATCAGAAGGTGTCTCAGCCAGACACCAACAGCTCAGGGGTGTTAGAGGGGGTGAGAGGGGACCAACAGCTCAGCTACTCCATTATGAGGCGTAAATTGTGAATTTGGAGGGTCTGTTTCTGGCCTTGTCTTGTCATAGGTAAACAAGAGGGTGGTCATTTGTCAGTCTTATGTAGGTCATATGGAGAAGGGTGCTTTGCAGTAAGCCATTTCCCCGAATGCAAATGGCTGGGCGGGGGTGGGGGTAGGGTGGGGGGGGCACTTTCTTAACCCTTGCTGTTTTCCAGGAGTGCATGTAAAGTTAAACATTGTCAGTGTCTCTGGGGGCAATTTCATTCCCTCTCTGAGCCCCCTTCATTTCACCCTCAAAATCAGACCATGAGGACTTCCAGGTGAGGAATTTTAATGCCCCGATTCCTTTGCAGCCTGTCCAGGGACACTCAGGAGCCCCCAAATGGCTCAGAAGCTCTGGATCCTGGAGCAGGTAAGGAAGTGGAAAGTGAGGCAGGAAGCAGAAAATCAATTTGCCAAAGGCTGCTTGCTGTCTCTTGAGTACTAAGATCTACAGACTGCCGAAGCTTTTAGAGATGCTTGAATTCCTGGGCCACCAGAAAGGCCAGGATCCGCAGTGAGAACTGGAGTTTCCCAAACTGCAGGACTGGATAGATATGAAACTCCTTTTCTCTGTTAGGAAAGCGGGTGAAATTTAACAGGGAATAGACTACGAATCCCATAATGCAAGCTCTGTTTAAAGTCCTTTAGAGACATGTGCTAGGGACTACAACTCCGGGGAGGACATGCATGGCCCTGTGGTACTGGCTAATTGTAGACGCCCCCCCAAATCTCTTTTTTTCTAGTCCGAGGACCACCACCCCTTATTTGCCAACATCCGAAGGTCACCGGGAGAGAGTCCTCAGCCTCTCTCAAGCTCTGGCCACTGAGGCATCGCAGTGGCACAGAATGATGACAGGTGAGGGGGCGCTGGGGATCTTGGACTCCTGGGTTTTAGGGAAGAGGGAGCCAGACAGAGCCTGGAATCCTTGGTGCAGGTCGGGAGGGGTCTGAGAGCTGCTGGAAATCCTTTGTCTTGATGAGGAAAGTGCCCTCGAGGGCTACGAAGTTCCAGATACCAGGAAGGAGGGGACAGGGTTTCAGGACTCCTGGGTCTGGGGGAGGAGGGCGTTGGGGCCAGACCTGTGGGTCTGAGGGAGGAGAGGGTGGGGACTGGACTCCTGGGTCTGAGAGGAAAGGCCTGGTGGTCTGGACTCCTGTGTCCCAAAGTTTGCCATTCTCATCCCCCGAATCGTGCTATGCAGGTGGACATTTGGACTCCCGAGGAGACCCCCTTCCCCCCGCGCCACCGCCTCCGTCAGATCCCACCCCCCAGGTGACCTCGCCCCCGAGGTCTCCAGTGGCCAATTCCAGTAATTCCGGCTCGGCTGGGTGCTCCCACCGGGGTAGTGGGCGTGGCGCAGGCCCCGCCTCTTGGGAGCCCACGTGGGAATCCGGGACCGCCCCTCCCGCCCTGACCCAAGAAGAGGGGGCGTGGCCTCTGCGGGTCACTCTGCTGCAGTCCAGCTTCTGACCTGCCCCACGCAAGCGCCGCAGCCAATCGGGACGTGAGGGCGTGGCCTCGAGGTACCGCCCGGAGATCTGGAGCCACTCAGGGCGCAGTGGGGGCGTGGTCTGGTCCCCATGGTAGCCTGAGGAGAAGTGTATATCGCCAAAGTTTGATTTTTCCCAATACTTGTCCAAATTCGGATTAAAACTTTGAACTTTTAGTCAATAGCTTTCTCTCTGTCTGTTTGGGGTTGTGACACTGGGGTCTCTTAGGGGCAGAGCTGGAGTCGTGGACTCTAGCGTCCCGAGGAGTGAAGAGAGCAGGGGCCTCGAACCTGTTGGTCTAGAAAAGGAGGCAGCTCCAGCCTGGATTTCTGGGTCTGAGGGAGGAGGGGTCTGGGGCCAAACTTCCAGGCTTCTGCCCTTCCTGGCAACGCCCCCCCAGGGCCGGGCTTCCAGGATCCAACCCCTATTTATGGTCTGACTCCACGGCCTCACCCTGACTCTGGAGGTGGAAAGAGGCACCTAGCGAGTGACAGGGAGAGAGGGACAGAAGCAGAATGGCCACGGGAACGCGCTATGCCGGGAAGGTGGTGGTCGTGACAGGGGGCGGGCGCGGCATCGGAGCCGGGATTGTGAGAGCCTTCGGTGAGTAGGGGGTCTGACTGTGCGGGAATATTGGAATCTGGGAGAGGAGAGACCCTGGGAACGAGTGGGGGTGGGGACCTTCAGTACTGGAGTGGAGATTTGGATCCTATAAAAACTCATTTTGCAACGCTAATGAAGGAGTAGGCAGTGTTAGCCTGGGGCCTGAGCTTTTGGCAGGTCTCCAAAACTGGTTAGTCCCCTTCTCTGGGTCTCAGTGACTGTAACTACAAAGTCGGTGGTTGGAGAAAGTCGCTTGCAGGTTTGGGGTTTATTCTGGAACCCAGGGTTGGGGGCTCAGGAACCCCAGCAGGCGCCTGGAGTGGCCAGGGAGAATATGGGTCAAGTCTTCTGCCCTTTGCTCTAGAGGATCGTCATGAGACTTTGGGGTCACGAGGGGGAACCGATGGGAAGATAGAATAGACCCCCCCCCACTCCAAGTGGCCACCAGAGGGCAGCAGAGGCCTTTGCCAGGTCTGTGCTGGAGTAACCTGTTCTCCTATTCTCAGTGCAAAGCGGGGCTCAAGTGGTCATCTGTGACAAAGATGGTGAGTGAGCTTCCCTCAGTCCTCACCTCCTCCCTCAGACCCAGGAGTCCTGACCCCCAGCCCCTCCTCCCTCAGACCCAGGAGTCCAGGCCCCCAGCCCCTCCTCCCTCAGACCCAGGACTCCTGTCCCCAGCCCCCTCCTCCCTCAGACCCTGAAGTCCTGCCCCCAGCCCCTCCTCCCTCAGACCCAGGAGTCCTGTCCCCAGCCCCCTCCTCCCTCAGACCCTGAAGTCCTGACCCCCAGCCCCTCCTCCCTCAGACCCAGGAGTCCAGGCCCCCAGCCCCTCCTCCCTCAGACCCTGAAGTCCTGCCCCCAGCCCCTCCTCCCTCAGACCCAGGAGTCCTGTCCCCAGCCCCCTCCTCCCTCAGACCCTGAAGTCCTGACCCCCAGCCCCTCCTCCCTCAGACCCAGGAGTCCAGGCCCCCAGCCCCTCCTCCCTCAGACCCAGGAGTCCTCACCCCCCAGCCCCTCCTCCCTCAGACCCAGGAGTCAGGACCCCCAGCCTTTCTCTCCCTGCAGAGTCTGGGGGCCGGGCCCTGGAGCAAGAGCTTGCTGGAACTCTCTTTCTTCGATGTGATGTGACTCAGGAGGAAGATATGAGGGTGAGCTGTTCTTGTCCCTGCCTGGTCACAAAGGTTTCGGCTCAGCCTCATATCAAGGCTTTCCCTGACTCTGCTGGCCATGTTCTGGGTCTCCTGGGAAGGTTCTCCTTTGTATCTTCCTTCTTCAAGGCTCTTGTCACACCAGTCACGTAGATCAGAACAAAAACATCCCTCCCAGTGGATCTCCAGCTGTAAAAGTTTTTCCCTTCTGCCTCTGGGGTTTTTAAGTTAACTTACTTATTTTGAGAGAGAGCGAGAGCACGGGCACGGGAGGGGCAGAGAGAGAAGGAGGGAGGATCCCAAGCAGGCTCTGCACTGACGTGGGGCTCGAACCCAAGGACGGAGAGATCGTGACCTGAGCCATGAGAGTCAGACACTTAACCGCCTGAGCCGCCCAGGAGCCCCTCTATCCCTTCCCGTTAGTCAGTGTCTCTCCGATGTCCCCACCGCCACCCCCCACCCCCGTCCCAACACCCCTCCCCCAGGTCTCTGGAGTCATGGACGACAGTGTGAATATACCCAGCCCTCTGCTCTCTGGCATCCCTGGCTTTCTGTCTCCTCTTCTCCTGTCATCCTTAGTGACTTGGGGGAGTCCCCCACTTCCTGTCCCCTCGGCTGTGACTCCAGCTTCCCCCTCCCCACCTTGCCTTTGGGAGTCCAGGCTTGTCAAGCCTGGGTGCCAGTGCTGCTCCCTCACAAGACGTCTTTGTCCTCAGGTCCTCATTTCTGAGACCATCCGCCGATTCGGCCGCCTGGATTGTGTGGTCAACAACGCTGGCTACCGTGAGTTGTGAGGCCCAAGGCCATTCTCCGCTGGTGTCAGCCCGCTCCCTGGCCTCCCGTCCCTTCCTCCCGTGCCTCAGTTTCCCCTTTGTCTTCCCCATCCCCTCTGCGTCCACTTGGATGGGGTGGTGTCGCTCTGGAATCCTCGATGCCTGGAGTTTGCATCCCGGCTCCGTTCTCTCCCAGCCCTGTGCCCTCACCTGTTCAAGCCTCAATTCCTAGATTTCTAGAATGGGAATGCCGATAATGATCATCACCATCGTAGCGCTGTTGGGAGTCAGGTAAACCACCCAGCCTCGTAATTACCAGAACCATCTGGGGCAAACAGCTTCCGTCTTGTAGCCTGACGTCATCGTCGGCCCTTCCCTCCGCTCGTGACTGTAAAGACGCACTCATGCGTGTCGTTTTTAGGTCTCAGTGTGGTGGCTTTGAAGGTAAAATGCCGGGGCGCCTGGGTGGCGCAGTCGGTTAAGCGTCCGACTTCAGCCAGGTCACAATCTCGCGGTCCGTGAGTTCGAGCCCCGCGTCGGGCTCTGGGCTGATGGCTCAGAGCCTGGAGCCTGTTTCCGATTCTGTGTCTCCCTCTCTCTCTGCCCCTCCCCCGTTCATGCTTGTCTCTCTCTGTCTCAAAAATAAATAAACGTTAGGGGCGCCTGGGTGGCGCAGTCGGTTAAGCGTCCGACTTCAGCCAGGTCACGATCTCGCGGTCCGTGAGTTCGAGCCCCGCGTCGGGCTCTGGGCTGATGGCTCAGAGCCTGGAGCCTGTTTCCGATTCTGTGTCCCCCTCTCTCTCTGCCCCTCCCCCGTTCATGCTCTGTCTCTCTCTGTCCCAAAAATAAAATAAAAAAATAAATAAATAAATAAAATGTTGAAGGTAAAATGCCATGGGCTTAATAACTACCTTTCATAAGGATCCCTCATGTTGGCAAACCAAGGCTCAGAGAGGTGAACTGATGACACTGAGGGCACACAGCAAGGCCATGATAAGAGAGACACCTCCCCCCCCCCCCCCGGCCCCTCCCTCCCCCTCCCTCCCCCCCCATGCCTTGCCTGGCGGAACAACTTTAAGGAAGTGGCTTACCCTCTCTGGGCCACATGTTCCGCCCTATATTGTAAGGATCAAGATGTCAGATAACCAGTTCATCCTCTCTCTCTGTGTCCTGTGTGCAGTCAAGAGATACTTACCGAGTGCCTCCTATGTCCCAGGTTCTTTCCTGGGGACTGGGGAGTTAGCAGTGAACAAAAGAGACAGAACATTCCGGCCCTCGTGGGGTTTACCTTCTCAAGTAAGAAAACAGACCGGAAAAGACACGGTGAATCCTCCTTGTTTGTGGACCCCGTGTCTGGGAAGTCACCAAGCCACAAGAACAGCTTCTGTACCACCCCAGGAACCACTGAACCTTCTAGGTGTTCGTGGAAGTGGCAAAAACTCAATTGCCTGTAGTGCGTGTACCCAGTTGAAGCCAAGCAAGGAAGACCTGTGCCCTCTGGTTTCCCATCTCAAACAGAGAGATGCCCGGGGGACAGACACGGGTGCAGCGCACAGAGCTGGCTGGCTTAGAACCCCAGTTTTGGCACCTGTGTGCCAGGCAGCCTCAGGTCAATCGCTTAGTGCTTTTTTTTTTCTCCCTAATGTTTATTTACTTTTGAGAGAGAGAGAGAGACACAGAGTGTGAGCAGGGGGGCAGGCGAGGGACAGAGGGAGGGAGACACGGAATCCGAAGCAGGCTCCAGGCTCCAAGCTGTCAGCACAGAGCCTGATGCGGGGCTCGAACTCAGGAGCTGTGAGATCGTGACCTGAGCCGAAGTCAGCCACTCAACGGACTGAGCCACCCAGGCGCCCCTGGGCTCTCTTTTCTAAGAGCGCGAATCCCATTCGTGAGGGGTCCATCCTCTAGGCTTAAAATCACCTCCCCTAGACTTCACCTCCAAATGCCACCACACCGTAGGTTAGGATTTCAACACACGAATTTGGGGCGGGGGAGGGGCGCCTGGGTGGCGCAGTCGGTTAAGCATCCGACTTCAGCCAGGTCACGATCTCGCGGTCCGGGAGTTCGAGCCCCGCGTCGGGCTCTGGGCTGACGGCTCAGAGCCTGGAGCCTGTTTCCGATTCTGTGTCTCCCTCTCTCTCTGCCCCTCCCCCGTTCATGCTCTGTCTCTCTCTGTCCCAAAAATAAAATAAAACGTTGAATTTGGGGCGGGGGATACCTTTAGTCCATAACGTTTACATAGTATTATATAGCACGTGACTCTTTCCCTTAAGAGCAATGGATCGGTGTTCGCTGATTCAGTATTCGCTGGAATTTTATAGACCGCGACTGCCTTCCATAATGAGAACCGACTGTCTATGCTAGCACGGTTAGTGGTGATAAAGGCTATGAAGAAATTGGGGCGCCTGGACGGCTCAGTAGGGAGAGCACGTGATCTCTGGGTCGTGAGTTCAAGCCCCATGTTCGGAGTAGAGCTTACTTTAAAAACAAAACAAAGCAAAGCAAAAAAAAAAAAAAAAAAAAGCAAAAACCGATCGAGGGCCTAGAGAATGGCAGGGGCTGTGTTAAACAGGATCCCGTGTGGATTCTCTGAAGATGTTTGAGCAGATCCCTGAAGGAAGCAAAGCCACAAGCCCTAGGCCCCTGGGGAAGACAACCCAAGAGACCTTCAGCTTTCCACCCGCCATATTGAGTTTTCTCCCCGCCATCCTGGGTTTTCTTCCCCTCTGTGCCTTCATCCCCCTGTCTCCTAAAGCCTTTGGAGCATTCAGGGTGCGTTCCTCCCGCTGCCTGTCTTGCCCCCCTGTTCCCACTCCCCTATCCCTCTAACTCCTTGTCTTCTGAAGACAGAAGCCCAGAGCCCAACAAGGGGCTTGAACTCATGAACCGTGGGATCGTGACCTGAGCCGAAATCAAGAGTTGGTCGCTTAACCGACTGAGCCACCCAGGCGCCCCCAAACTCGTGAAATTTCTAAGCCCAAGAGCTACATGTTATCCTTCTTCTGTAGGTGAAGAGACCGAGGCACAGAGAGGCAAAGTGACTGGCCCAAAGTCACACAGCCAGGAAGTGGCAGGGCTCATATTGGAGCCTGCGTCTGCTGGCCTGAGACTGCTTTTTGATGAATTGTTATGCGACCTGCGTTCCTTCTCAAGATCCCTGACCCTCTTGTCTGCCACGCTGCCACCCTGTGACCCCTCCCTCCCATACCCCTATTTCCCTTCCCTGGTTTCTGTGTCACTCCCTCATTCTCTCTGTCTCTCTGTCTCCCACCCCCACCCTTAGATCCGCCTCCACAGTGGCCCGAGGAGACCTCTGCCCAGGGCTTCCGGCAGCTGCTAGAGGTGAACCTGCTGGGGATGTACACCCTGACCAAGGTGAGGGCTGCAGGCCCGCGTGGCCTCCCGACGATGAGATTGTCAGACCCCCTTTCCCTCAGAGCAGAGCGTTTCCTCTGCCTCGGTTTGATCTGACTCCAGAAGGACTCGGTTCTTTGTAGAAAATAGGTGGGTGCAAACCCCTGTTAGAACTGACCGCGTGGCTACGCAGCCCGGTGTCCTCGAGGACCTTCCAGAACCTTCCTTTTAAATTTTCATTTTTATTTATTTATTTTTAATTTATTTATTTTGAGAGCGAGAGAAAGAGAGCAAGTAGGGGAGGGACAGAGAGAGAGGGAGGGAGAGAATCCGAAGCAGGCTCCGCACTGTCGGCACAGAGCCCGATGCGGGGCTCGAACTCACGAACCGTGAGATCGTGACCTGAGCCGAAACCGAGAGTCGGACGTTTAACTGACTGAGCCAGCCAGGCGCCCCAAGGACCTTCCAGAACCTTCCAAAGTGGTGTGCGGATAGCCTTGAGGGATGTTAGGAACATGGGGGAAGGGGTTGAGACGGGGAGTCTGTGATAGGCGGTTAGAGCTCTGTCACCCTATGGAGAGCAGTGGGTCACAAAGAGCTTTTCTGTCTACCCTCCTGCCTTCTGAATCTTCCCATAGTGGCCTCCTGCTTTCCATCTCAGTTCAAACCCCACCTCTTCAGAACCTCCTGTCCTTCCCGGCCACCCTGACTTACATGGCACCCACATGTACGTATTCATCCTGGGCAACAGCTTATTTTGAAAAAAAAAAATTTTTTTTTTTAATGTTTTATTTATTTTTGAGACAGAGAGAGACAGAGCATGAACGGGGGAGGGGCAGAGAGAGAGGGAGACACAGAATCGGAAACAGGCTCCAGGCTCTGAGCCATCAGCCCAGAGCCCGACGCGGGGCTCGAACTCACGGACCGCGAGATCGTGACCTGGCTGAAGTCGGACGCTTAACCGACTGCGCCACCCAGGCGCCCCAACAGCTTATTTTTTTAAGTTTACTTATTTATTTTGAGGAAGAGAGAAAGCATGAGCGGGGGAGGGGCAGAGAGAGAGAGAGAGAGAGAGAGAGATTGAGAGAGAGACAGAATCCCAAGCAGGCTCCTTGCCCAGCACAGAGCCCAAGGCGAGGCTCGGATCTCACAAACCGTGAGATCATGACCTGAGCTGAAATCAAGGGTCAGACTCTTTTCTGAATCGACTGAGCCACCCAGGTGTTTCCCCCCCCCCCGCCCCGCCCCTCCCCCCCG
The DNA here is from genome assembly GCF_018350155.1 of Leopardus geoffroyi. Lineage (NCBI taxonomy): Eukaryota > Metazoa > Chordata > Mammalia > Carnivora > Felidae > Leopardus > Leopardus geoffroyi. The sequence goes on from NC_059335.1 coordinate 8,931,216, forward strand.
CCCCGTAACCCTTTTTGGTTCATTCAATGAACATTTATTTAGCACCAATAGGTGTACTAACAGTTGTGCATGCAGCAGGGGACAAACATCCCTGCGCCTGGGGAGCTGACACTGTAGGGGGGAGACAGGCGGTAAGCGGGTAAATAGAATATAATGTCAGGGAGGGATACGTGCTGTGCAAGAGAGATGATGGGCAAGTGTAAACGCTGTTTTATATAACTTTGTATTATGCCGCTTTGCAACCATGCACAAAAGCAGAGATTATGCACCGAATTCCATGTGCCCGTCCCCCAGCACCAGTCATCACCATTCTGTCGTTCTTGTGGACCCCTCACTTTTTTTTCCCTCTTTTAGTTATTTATTTGTTTATTTGTATGTTTGTTTGTTTGTTTATTGCCGGAGTATTGTAAAGCAAATCTCAGACATGTTTCACCTGTAAGTAATTTAGTCTGTATCTTTACCAGATGAGGTGTCGTTGTTGTTGTTGCTGTTCTTGGGTTTTTTTTTTTTTTAATATTAAAAAAAATTTTTTTTAACGTTTATTTATTATTGAGAGACAGAGAGAGAACATGAGCGTGGGGGGGGGGGCAGAGAGAGGGGGAGACACAGAATCCGAAGCAGGCTCCAGGCTGTCAGACACAGAGCCGGCCGCGAGGCTCGAACTCACAAACCATGAGATCATGAGCTGAGCCGACGTCGGACGCTTAACCGACTGAGCCACGCAGGCGCCCCTTGTTTTGTTTTTTCGGGTATGTGTGTACTCTTTTAGACAGGGTGGGGTGGTCAGAAGACTTCTTTGAGAAGTGACATTTAAGCCAGACCTCAAGAATGTGTGTGGGGCAGAGCAATCCAGCAGAGGAAAAGCCAGTGCAAAGGCCCTGGGGTGGCGCTGATCAGGGTATAGGAAGAGCAGTGTGGAGGCCAGTGTGACTGAAACAGGGTGAGCAAGGGGGAGAGGGCCGGAGGTGAGGGCAGAACAGGGGCAAAAGGGCCTAGATCATATGGAACCTTGTCAGGCTGGATGAGGACTTGACTTTGACACTTGAGCCTGAAGGCAACGAAGTGAGCTCTGTAAGCGGAACTGGCGCCCCCTCGTGGCCGCATGAGGAACAGGCAGGGGCGAGGGCGGAGGCCTTGGGCCCAGCCAAGGGGTTGACCGGATGGTCCAGGCCGGTGATTCGAATCCCACCAGGCTTGTGGCCGTGGATTTGGTGAGAACTGGTCTGCTTCTGGCTCCCTTTCGAAGCTAGAATGTCAGGATTTCCTCGCAGACCAGATGTGCGGGTGGGCTTGAGACCAAAAGGCGTGGGGTTTGGGTTTTTTTTCCCCCACCCCTCCCCCCACCAACTGGTAGGACTGAGCTGTCATCCACTGTGACCCGGAAGCCTGGGGAGGAGCAGGGGGGGGGGACCTTTTGCGTGGGGTGGGGGGGTGCCCACCCGCTGTCTGAGTGGGATTCTCGGGCCTGGGGTGAGAGTGGAGGCCTGGAGGCTGGAGTTGGTCAGAAAAGCCAGTGTAGACAGAGAGGGGAGGAGGCCCAGGAGTGGGCCAGGGGTCACGGGTGTGGGGACACTCGGGCGCCGACCTCCAGGTCTCACCTGAGCTCCAGGCTTAGTGGTTCCGGGCTGCTGGGTGTCCTTGCTTCACCCGTGAACCCTCGTTCCTGTGCCTAACTTCTGTTTGCCACTGAGATTGCCACCCCCGTACAATTAGACACGCATAACCATCAGCCTGTAAAGGGCATAGTGTATGTACAGTGAAACCTTGGGTTGCAAGTGACTCGTCCAGCGAGTGTTCTGCAAGACGAGCCAACCTTTATTTATTTGTTTGTTTGGAAGACGAGCAAACGTTTCCAATACATTTTAACTTGATAAACGAGCGACGCCTTGCATTACGGGGTCGCACGTGACGCGGAGCACGATCACGTGACGACTGAGCCGCTGGTGCTCGAAACCCCCCTTTGGTATTCAGGTGCCTTGGATCACAAGCCTGTTTCTGGAACGAACTAGGCCCGCGGCCCAAGGTTTTACTGTATATAGTATCTCAGTATATAGTATCCAGTTCCCAGCGTTTCCAGAGAGAGAGATTTCCCACAAACGGCCAGATTTCCGGTTGCTCTTGAAAGGGTGGCACACGGGACCCCCAGGGGGCAGAGCGACAGTGTGCTATATGGGGCGCGGCTCTCCGTGGTACCCCAGTCCCCACCTCCCCTTACTGAGCGCTCTGACTCTGTTACCCGTGAGCGGCTGGTACAGAATCCTCATGGGGGAGTCAGTGGCCCAGATCTGAGGCCCGCCTGCCGAAGGTCCCCGACACTTCCTACCTGCAGCGTGGCCAGCCTCTCGATGTCTCTGCGCCCCAGGTTTCTCACCTGCAAAATGAGGCTCATCGTGGTACACGATTCGCGGGGCTGTTCTGCGAACCAAGCGAGAGTAAATTGCATAACCCCCAGAGCCCTTAGAACATGCCTGGCACCGAGTTTACCGCCTGCGCATTTTTATTGCTTATCGTGAACATCACCCCGTTCTGTTTCCTGTGGCCACTGTATCTAACTCAGGTTGAGGTCACTGAGATACATGTTGGGCAAATGAAGCCTGGCAGAAGGGAAAAGGGAAGGGTTGAGCTAAGCCCTGAGTGGGAGGGAAGGAAGCGGAGAAGTAGGGCACAGGATGTTTTAGTCACAAAGGAAAGAGTGTGCAAAGGCCCTGGGGCAGAAACCACTGGGATGTGTTTCAAGAGCGAAAGACAGTCCTCTCTGTCTCCACTGCCAGCTTGGCAATTAGAAGCATTTTATTAAACTGTTCTATCCATTGCCCCTGCCATCCCCTACCCAGACATCATATAATTTCATCTGTGGGAACTTCATAAACTCTACCAACAGATTAGAATGTTTACTGATTTTTGTTGACATAATTTAAGACTTACAAAATATTGTCAGTACACCCAGACTCCCGATTGTCAATATTGTATCCTGTTTGCTTTATTTTCCTACCTCTCCTTGAGGGTAAATCGCAAGCATGATGTCCATTTACCCCTCAGTATTTTGGGGTGTATTTCCTAAAAACAAGAACATTCTCCAGGTGCCTGGGCGGCTCAGTCGGTCGAGCATCCGACTCTTGATTTCGGCTCAGGTCATGAGCCCAGGGTCGTGGGGTTGAGCCTTGCGTTGGGCTCTGTGCTGAGCTCGGATCCTGCTTAAGATTCTCTCTCTGTCTTTCTCTCTCCCTCCCTCTACCCGCTCACTCTCTCTCTCTCTCTCAAATTAAAAAAAAAAAAAAAAAATAGAGTAGTATAGGGGCTCCCGGGTGGCTCAGCTGGTTAAGCATCTGACTTCCGCTCATTCATCTATTTATTCACCAAATCCTGAGCATTCGGGAGGTGTTGGGCAGCGTTGTGGGTGCTGGGGATGCACCGCGTGGTCTTTGCCCTTGTGGATTTACAGTCCCGAGCAGTCCGGCGTCCGTGCCTAAATGCAGAGATGAGTTTCTATGGGTGAGTGTTTCGTGCTAGGAAGGAGACACGTCTGGGTTCTGGGAGGTGTGTGACAGGGAGCCTGGCTCCTTCTGGGTCAGGGTGGGTTTCCCGGAGGAAGTGAAAGACGAGCAGCGTTAAATGGGGGGTGGGGGGGGGGTGGCCCTCCAGGTTGGGAGCAGCGGGCAGGGAGAGGCCGGGCAGGGAGAGAGTCTGGTGCCGTCGAGGGGCTGAGTGGAGGAAGGGGTTGTCGGGGAGCAGATCACAGGGGGCCTGAGGGCCACGTTGAGATGTCTGGTCTTTATCTCAGGATCAGTAGGGAGCCATGGGAGGTATTTGAGCAAGAAAGTGATGTGATGGCATTAATACTAACAGATCGTTCAGGTTCAGAGATCACTCTGGGGGCACCTGGCTGGCTCAGTCGGTAGAGCTTCCAACTTGACCCCAGGGTCGTCAGTTCGAGTCCCACATTGGGTGTTGAGACTACTTTTACTATTTTAGTTTTTATTTTTATTATCTTTTTAAGTTTATGTACTTATTTGGAGAGAAACAAGAACCACCAGGGAAGGGTCAGAGAGAGAGGGTGACAGAGAATCTGAAACAGGCTCTGTGCTCACAGCACAGAGCCTGGTGCAGAGTTTGAACTCACAGACCGTGGGATCGTGACCTGAGCCGAAGTCAGATGCTTAACTGACTGAGCCACCCAGGCACCCGTAAAAATTGTTTTTTAAAGATCACTCTGGCTCTTGCATGCAGATCAAGTCAGAAAACAAAGTGTGGCGGGTAAGAAAACAGGCATTAGGAGACAGCGGCAGGATACCTGGGTGGCTCAGTCGGTTATGCGTCCAACTGTGGCTCAGGTCATGATCTCACAGTTCATGTGTTTGAGCTTAGGCTCTGTGCTGACAGCTCAGAGCCTGGAGCCTGCTTCGGATTCTGCATCTCTGTCTCTCTGTGCCCCTCCCTTGCTCGTACTCTGTCTCTCTCTCCCTCTCTCTCTCTCTCTCTCAAAAATAAATAAACATTTTAAAAAATTAAGAAAAAAAAAAAAAGGAGACAGCAACATTTGTGCAAGTAAAAAGAGGTGGCCTTCAAGGCCCCTAACATGGTCTGGCCCCTCTTCCTCCTCTGACCTCACCTCCGGCCACATGGCCTTGTCGAGCGAGCGAGCGAGCGAGCGAGCGTAACAGGCAGGTCTGTCCTGCCTCGGGGCATTTGCATATGCTGTTCCTTCTGCCTGGCCCAGACTTCTCCGAGACCTCCCCACAGCTCCTGCCTGAACACCCTCTTTGCAACCGCACCCACCCCAATAGTCTCATTCTCCTCATCTTGCTTCACTTCTTGTCCCTTATCCCTGATCACATTCTAGCACATTCCATTAGGCACTTTTATGTGTTTACTGTTGCCTCCCCCCAGAATTTGGGCCGCACGAGGGCAGAAATCTCTCCCCATTGTGTTGCCTGTGGTATCCCCGGCACCTACCACAGGACCTGGCACATACTAGGGGCCCAGTGAGTGTTTGTTGAGCGAATGAATGAGGTGGAGAGAATCGTACGGATTAAAGAGGTCCTTAGAAAGCGCAATGGGCAGGCTTAGTGACGGATCGGATAAGGAACTTTGGGAGAGGGAGGAGGCTCTGGAAGGCCCTCAGGTCTCTGGCTTGAGAAGCTGGGTAGGAGGGGACCCCATGTCTGAGGCTGGAAATGAGGGAGAGAGGCAGGTTCTTGGCAATGATGGAGGGGGTTTTGCACTGGAGACAGACAGACGGAGATGCCCAAAGGGGGCAGGTCAGGAGCTCCAGAAGGCAGTTCCGAAGTATACGGGAAACCAGCAAAGTGGGGGCTCCCCTGGCAGAGCTCGGAGAGCAGACCCAGGAACCCCAACATTTAGGGGAAATGGGAGGCAGGCCAGAGCGTGGCTGCACATCCAGGCTCTCCTGGGCAGGTGTCCAAAGGGAGGCCAACAAGGTTCCAGCTGGTCCTCGATATGGCTACACTGATGCGTGCTAGGTGACCTTGGTTGGGAGCGGGGTGGGGGTGGGGGATATGGGCCAAGGAATGTGTGGGAGGGCTGAGCAGGAGTCACAGGGAATGTGCCACAAATATTTATTGAGCGTTAGCTGTGTGCCCAGTGCCACAGCCCTCAGGGACCTCACATTTGCCAGGTAGGGGTGGGGAGGAAGTTCAATACCTAGGTGGAGAGTGATAAGGTTTACAAAAGAAATGGGCAAAAAAAAAAAAAAAAAAGAAAGAAAGAAAGAAAGAAAGAAAGAAAGAGACAGGGGCGCCTGGGTGGGTCAGTCCCTTGTTTGGATGGTTGGTTGGCTGGTTAAAGCGTTGACTCTTGATTTAGCCTCAAGTCATGATCTCAGGGTTCAGGAGTTCAAGCCCTGTGTCCGGCTCTTCACTGACAGTGTGGAACCTGCTTGGGATTCTCTCTCTCTTCTCTCTCTCTCCCTCTCTGTCGGCCCCTCCCCTGCTTGCGCCCTCTCTGTCTCTGGCTGAAAATAAATAAACTTGAAAAAAAATTTTTGAAAAATAAATAGGCAGGGACGGGGCCTGGGGTAGGGGTTGGGCAAGCCTCAGGGCTGAGGGAGGAAGGTTCTGAGGCTGATGAGAGAGCGTGGAGAAGGAAAGGATAGAAGTGTGGGTGGTGCCTGAGAAATTGGGAGGATCAGAATTCCCCCCCCCCGCCCCGCCCCTGCCCAGGGCCCACATACTCCTGGCACTTATGCTCGTATTATCTCCAAGTTATTTTCCTTTTGTTTCTCTCTCTCTCTCTTTTTTTTAATGTGTATTTTATTTTTGAGAGAGAGAACATGAGGAGGGGAGGGGCAGAGAGGGCCGGGGACAGAAGATCCAAAGAAGTCTCTGCACCGACAGCAGTGAGCCCGACAAGGGGCTCGAACTCACAAACCTTGAGATCATGACCTGAGGTGAAGTCGGTGGCTCAACTGACTGAGCCACCCAGGCGCCCCTTTAATATTACGTGGCAGGAACCGGTCTCGCCTCCGGCCAGCTCAGCCGTCAAAGGAAAGAGAGGGGAAGGATAGAATTTGAGTTTATTCAAGGTCATGTGTAGTCCAAGAGCTGAGAGACAGAGAGGGAGGGAGGAGAGGGAGAGAGAATTAGTTTAGGGGCCTCCAAGGAGGTAGGGAGCTTCATGAAGTGGGGTGCATGTCACGAACCCCCCCCCCCCCCATCACATTCGGACCACAGGGCTTCCCCTCATGGATAAAAGAGTCTCTCATTTTTGCAAAATATGCGGCCATCTTGCATTTTCCTGTCTCGATCTGGACAGGAGTCTGAGTAACACACAAAGACCCAGAGTGGGGAGGCAGAGACCTAGAGAAGGGGGGCCAGGGATGGGAAAGAGGACAAAGACACAAAGGATGGGGGAGAGAGAGAGGGAGAGGGGTAGTAGAGGTGAGGCAGAGAAAAATGCCTTCCAGGCATGGAGAGACTCCTTAAGCACTGAGACCCTGGGGCAAACCAGTGAAGGTGCTCTCTGGGGTTCTGGAATGCTGTCCCTACAAGGCACAGAGACCCAACCAGTGAACATACCAGAGCAATGGCCATTGTCCCAGACATCAGGGTGTGTTTCAGTGTGGCTGGGGGCAGCTCTAGGGGCTCAGGTGACTTACTTGGCCTTCTGTCTCCCCAGCTTGCCCTCCCCCACCTGCGGAAGAGCCAGGGGAACATCATCAACATCTCCAGTCTGGTCGGGGCCATTGGCCAGGTCCAGGCAGTTCCCTATGTGGCCACCAAGGTACCCTGCCCCTTCCTTCACTCCCCACCAGGGCCTCCAAGGACTTCAGCCAGTGCCTCCCAAGAAACAGAGCCTGGGGCATCCCATAGAAGCCCTCAGGGAAGGCATGGCTACCCCATTCTGAGGCCCCAGCTTGACACCCCCTGGTTGGAGGAGAGAACAGGAGGAACCTCAACTTCCCTGGACTGAACTCTCCCCCACATCACCTTCCGCAGGGGGCGGTAACAGCCATGACCAAAGCCTTGGCCCTGGATGAGAGTCAATATGGCGTCCGGGTCAACTGGTGAGCAGCTCCAATGGGCGGAGAAGGCAGGAAGTGAGCCCACGAGGCCGTGTTTGTGGCACACTTCCCTGATCCCCTCTTCTCCCGCCCCACAGTATCTCCCCAGGAAACATCTGGACCCCACTGTGGGAGGAGCTGGCCGCCGCCACGCCTGACCCCACAGCCACAATCCGAGAAGGCATCCTGGCCCAGGTAGGCGTGGGGGGCCAGAGCCATGTGGTATGGGAGGCTTAGGGTGTAGCAGTCAGGCGGGGGCTTCCCTTGATCTCCTTTTTCCCTTGTCTCTCCCCAGCCCCTGGGTCGCATGGGCCAGCCAGCTGACGTGGGAGCGGCAGCCGTGTTCCTGGCCTCTGAAGCCAACTTCTGCACTGGGACTGAGCTGTTTGTGACCGGGGGTGCAGAGCTGGGGTACGGGTGCAAGGCCATTCCCGGCACCCCCTTGGAGCCCCCCACCAACCCATCCTGATTTCTCACGTTTCCACTTGGGCCTTCCTAACTAGGACTCCCAAATTTCAGCTTCGACCCACCTGCTTCTTAGATGCACACCCCAACTCTAGACATTAAGTCCACTAACCAACGTGCCAAGCCACCCCCCGCAGGTTCCCATAAAAGTAGTTTGCAGCCAGAAGGAAGGAGGCTTCATGTCATTGATCTTCTGCTCTTTTGAGTTCTGCCACGCCGGGAGCGCGTCCGGCCAACCCCCGCCCCCCGCCCCGCCCCTTGCAGCCCCACGCGTTCCCACGAGTGGTCTTGACCCCAGGGACTACGACTCCCGGCAGGCCTTGCAGCAGGAGCCCGTCCCGGAGGGCTCCTGAGAAAAGTATTGCCGGTCGGCTTCACCCCTGCTAATAAAAAGGCCCGCAGGGGAGAGTAAATTAAGCTCTATTAGGAGATAATGGTAGAGGAGGTGAAACGAAAGGGCCTCCTCTTGGTTATTCTTGGTCCTTGGGGGAAAGGAATTTTGACCTCGCCGGGTGAGGAATAGGAGGGTGGTGGGCTCCACAAGTTCTGAGGGAAGAGGCAGCTGGGGTTCAGACTCCTCTGAGTCAGAGGGAGGAGGGGCTGGGGCCCGAACTCCTGGGTTTGGGGGAAGGGGAAACTTAGAGGGCGTGGACTCCCTAGCTAAGGAAGAGCGGGCCCTGGGTTCCCGCTGGGGCGCGGGGCGCGGTAGGGGGTTAGTCTCCCCGGCCAGGGGGTGGGGCTGCATAGCTACTGCGGATTGGCCGCGGCGGGGGTGTGCGGCAGTCGCTGATTGGCCGAGGCGAGCCGGGCGCGGTCGCGGCCCCCGGGCCCGGGGCCAGGTGGTGGCCGAGGAGGACCGGGGCGGAGGGAAGCGAAACGGGACTCTGAGGAGGAGGAGGAGGCTTGGGAATTTGCCGAGACCTGTGGCTCTTAGGGCCGGGGGACAGAATTTGGGGGCAAAATATCCCAGGGTGGAATTACGGAGGCACAGCGGCCCAGGAATCGGAGTCTGAGGACACAGCGCGAACATTTCGGTGTCACAGTAACCCGGATGCAGGCGTTGGGGGAAACTCTGACCACGGATGGTTTTGGGGCCACAGTGGCCGAGGAGTTCGGTATAGGGGGCACTGATGCAGGTTTGAATCGCTAGGGATTAGGTGGATCCTGGTGCGCTGTAATTAGCTAACTCTGTCCTTCGGGGTCCTGTGGGTGGGGAGACACTCATGAAGGGGCATAACCAGGGAACCCTGCCTGAGGGGCTGTTCTTAGAGGCTCACTGATGCGGTGGGGGATTAACATTTTCCGGGCCTCGCTGATGACAGGGACCGGAAGGAGGCATGATGAACCACGTGCGTTGTATCTCCTAAAAAGTTACAAAGAAGACACATTTTCCCTTGGAAAGAAAAAAAGTATATTCAAATACGGGTTGACTGTGGGGCGCCTGGGTAGCTCATTAGGTTGGGCGACCGACTTGGGCTCGGGTCATGATCTCGCGATTCACCAGTTCGAGCCCCGCATCGGGATCTGTGCTGACAGCTCGGAGCCTGGAACCTGCTTCGGATTCTCTCTCTCTCTCTCTCTCTCTCTCTGCTCCTCCCCTGCTCACGTTCTCTTTCTCTCAAAAATAAATAAACGTTAAAGTTTTCTTGAAAAAAAAAAAAATAAGGGTTGATTGCAACCCCCTCATTCATCCCTACCTGCTACCCTCTTCCGAGGCCTTTTTCCCAAGTCCTTTCTCATTTACGTGATCTATTTACAGACGTTTACAGCGAGAGCTTTTCCTTCTCACCCAGGGATCGAGATATGCGGAGGTTTCTTTCTGTTCCTGGCCTTTCCTCTCTCACCTCCAACTGTTTATCCTCGTTAGCGTTCCGTGACAGTACCTTTAAAATGCATGAAAGCAAAAGAACGAACAGAAACAAAACTTCCATGTACGTTCTGGTACAGCAGTTGCGTGGCTGGAACAGAAGCTGGGTGGGGGTGGGGAGGAGGGCGTATTTCAATGGACTCCCCTTCGCCTCGCGGATTCCAGCGCATGCGCTCTCCAGCAGGGCCCAGCTCCCCATGGGCGCCCTATAATCGGGGAGGCCCGGCCGGCCTGGGGTGTCAGAGGAGGGGCCCTCCCGCGTCGGGGGGCGTGAGCGGGGCGGGGCCGGAACGTCTTTCTTCTGGGCGGCGCCCCGGGCGGGTACAGTTTGCCCGCCGCACCGATCATGGCAGCAGCCGCGCTGGGGCAGGTGGGTTCGCGGCCCCGGGCCGGGGCAGGGTTGGGTGGGGAGAGAGGCTGGGGGAAACCCCTCCGGGAGGCCCACTTCCGGGAGGCCCACCAGCTCCCGGCTCGGCCGGCTTTGCGCCGCTCCCTCGGTGCTCGGGTTCCGCTGCGGGGCGCCGAGGAGGAGGGGGCCCCGTGGCAGGGAGCACGAGGCTGTAAAAGGACAGGGCGGTGGGACCGGGACGCCGACCAGAGGTATGTGGGGGGGAAACACGGAGGAGGGCAGAGTAATGGGACAGGCTCTGGACTGGGGTGGGTGGGTGGGACTAAGGAGGGAATAGTCAGCGCGTGGGGGCGTCGGGAAAAGACACCCCGAACCCCGAGGGCTGGGGGTAGGATGAAGGCACAGATCTCAGGTCTGGACTGGGAATTGGGCCCAAGGCCCGATTTTCTTGGAATTAAAAGGTTAAGATCTATGTGGAATGTTGTGTCCCAGAAACCTCTTATCTGAAAGTCTGCGTCCGGGTTGGAAGTCGAGGCAGCTTCTCACTGTCAAAGTGACAGATCGTCCTGGCAAGAATGGGAGGGGCTGTTCTTCCTGATAAGATGCCAGTGAGCAGAGTTTTGGAAAGTATGATTTTAGAGAATCAAGTTTCTCGGCGAGGAAAGAAATAGTAACAACTCAAAGAAGGGATCTTTAGAACCCGGGACAGCTGCTGCTTAACCTTGGGGAAAGTGTTTTTCACGATAAGTCTGCACCTGACTCTGTCTGGGACTCTTATGCCAGCGTGGTGGATAGATAGGGCAGATTTTTACGTTTCGGAGTCTTGGTGACGGATGCTGGGCTGTTACAGGGACAACTGGGGCTTTGATGGGGACATTCCTGGGCTGTGGTGGGAAAGTCCAGGGCGGTGATGGGGACAGTTTGGGAGAGTCTTGAGCTATCGTGGGACAGACCTGGTCTGTGATGTGACAGTCCCAGGGTACAATGGGACGGTTCTCCATGTGATGGGATCAGTCCTGGGCCATGACAAGGACAATTTGGGGGCTTTGGGAGAGTTTGGGGCTGGGGTAGGGACAGTCTCTGGCTGAGACAAGGACAGCACTGCATTATGAGGGGGACTCTTCCTGGGCTGAGATGTGGGGGGCCGTCTGAAGTGTGAAAGACAGGGCTGAACTATGACAAAAGACAGTCCTGGGCCTTGCTGGGAGGACAGTCCCACATGGGGACAGTCCTAGGCTGTAATGGGGACACAAGGGAGGCTCCATCGCGTTGCAGAGCCCTGCCCTGTGCCCCTCCGCTCCCCCCCCCTCCTTGTTTCTTAATTCAGCCCCCACCGTTTTACACCCTTTGTCCCAACAGCCCATCTACCATCTGAGGGTATCCCTTGGGTCCGATCCCCGTGGCGTGGGGTGTCAGAAGGTGGAGCACCTTCCCTGAGCTGAGCTGAGACCCCTGTGCCTGCAGAAATGTCCTGGGAAGACGAAGACAGCTTCTCTCAGGACAACAGGGTCTTGATGGCCAGTGCAGATTTATAATCTGGACACTGTCCGGCCCCTTCTCTGTGCCCTGTGGGAGAGGTAGAGATATCTCTATCTCCTGGGTATCTCTGTCTGTAAATATCACTGAGACAGCTTGTTTCCTGGTGTCGGCTTCGCTCGTTTCCCCTGGTCTTCTTTCACTTTGTGCTGTCACCTGAAGCCTGGTCTCTGTCCGCTTCTTCCTCCTTCCCTCAGCTTCTCTATATCTCACCCTCGGAATTTTTCTGGATTTCTCCAGACTTGACTTGACGTGAGTTTGTCTCCCTATCTGTCTCTTGTATCGGTCTGTCTTTATGATCGAATCTCTTTTGGCATCTCTTGTTCCTGATTTCTTGTGCTTCTCAGTTTTGTCTTCAGTTTGTCTTTTTAAAGGCTTTATGTGTAAGTAATCTCTCCACCCAGCGCGAGGCTCAACCCTCCAGCTCACCAACCCGAGATCAAGAGTCCCACATTCCTCCGGCTGAGCCAGCCAGGCGGCCCCTGAGTTTTGTTTTCTGTTTCTGTCTGTCTCTTTCTCATTCTTGCTCTTCCCTCCCTTTTATTTTGTTTTTCTCCATGTGGCTCCTTCTGAGGGCCACTCTCCTGCCCAGATACCGCTGTCTCCACCCTGGGTGGCCACGCTGTCTCCATGCTGTGCAGTCCGGTTCCCTCCGGGACAGAAGCGTGGCCACAGACTTGTGTGGGCGACACAGCGCCACCTAGAGGCCGCGATGCGGACCCACACCCTGCTCGGCCGGCCGCTCTTGGGCCCCACGCTCTCCAGCCCCACTCCTCTGACTTCAGGGCCCAGACTTTAGGACCTGGCAGCCCAGCACCCCCCATTTCCCCAGGACTCACCTACGGACCAGTGACTGCTGCCATTCATGTTCACGTCCGCTCACCCAGCGCACAGGGCAGGAGCAGGCTACGTCCGCTGTTGTGGTGGCCCGAACCTCATGACCCAGCTGCTTTCCTGCCAGGCTGGGAAGGAGGCACTGTGAGGTCAAAGAATACTGGGGAGAGGCCACCCTGATGGGCACAGACAGACCTGCTCTCCCTTGTTTGCCTCAGGCAGGACCACAAGTGTTGATCCGAGCAGGGTCTCTGTCAATGACTAGGGGACGCCCCCCAGGCCCATGTGGTTGCCTCAGCCCTGGGATCCGTAGGGAATTAGAATCATTGGTGTCTGAGGTATGGGGTTGGGAGCCTCAGGTATTCTGAGGCCTGAGAATAAGGCCTTGGAGTCCTGGGTCTGAAGGAGAAGGAGCCTGGGGCCTGGACTCCTTGGTCTGGGGGAGGAGGGGGCTGGGAGCCCGGATTCCTGAGTCTGAGGGAGGAGCAGGCTGTGGGCCTGGACTCCTGGGTCTGGGGTAAGGGGAAGCTGGAGGTCAGGACTCCTGGGTCTGAGGGAGGAGGGGACTACAGGCCTGGGCTCCTAGGTTTGGGGTAGGAGGGGGCTGGGGGTCTGGACTCCTGGGTCTGAGGGAGGAGGGGCTGGGGACTGGGTCTCCTGGGTCTGAGGAGTCCAGAGTTCTGGGTCTGGGGGAGGAGGGGGTGGGGGGCCCAGCTTCTGGGTTCTGGGGAGTTATGGCCTATAGGTTCCTCAGTTTTCTAACTCTTATCAGGATTTGGGTCCCCCAGAGAGGCCTTCACTTACCTGTGCACTTTCCCTCAGTCGGTTGTCTTCTGTCTGAGCTGATTTCAGGGCTGGGGACAAAGTTCCCCGGGGTGGGAGGTGCCTGTGTTTAACTTTGCCCTGGCAAGGAGGGAACAGGAGCTGATTCAGCTTTTTCTAGGGATTTCCCTCGCGAGGGCAGGGAGGGGACTTGGCCTCCTTTGGGATTCCCTCCCGCTATACGCTGATCTGAGAGGGGGGCACACTTGGCCAGGGCCACATGCCCCGTCTAGAATGCACCGGGCCTGGGATAGAGCAGGCCAGAGGGACCTCCCAAGTGCAGGAAGTGGCAAAGCGAGCGCCAGGGTCCCCTGCTCGCTGTCTCTCTCTCTCTCTCTCTCTCTCTCTTTCTCTCTCCTGGCCTCACTACCTTTCTTACTTCTGTCCGCCCCTCCTCCAGATTTGGGCCCGCAAACTCCTCCCTGTCTCTTGGCTTCTGTGTGGCCCCAGAAGATACGCCTCATCCAACTTCAAGGTGAATGGACGGGAATATACTTTTGGATCTCAAGGAGGGGCTGGGGCCTGGACGACTTACTGGGTCTGAGGGAGGAGGGGACTGAGGCTGAGGACCCTTAGGTTTGAGGGAGGGGCCGGCAGCTGGATTTGGGCATCTCCAAAAGGGTCCAGGGTCCAAAGGTGAAGGCGGTTGGCAACGGGGTGGCCTCATAATCCGCCATAAGGCTGTGGGAGAGATTGGATACTGCATGTCCCAGAAGCCTCTGGGGCCACAGGGGGTCTCTTCTCTCTAGGTCTTAGCCCCAGAGATTCATGGGGGTTGTAGTTTTTCGGTTTGAGGTTGGGCCCAGAGTTCAGGATACCCAGGTCCCCCGTCTCTTCTCAGGCTGCAGACCTGCAGCTGGAAATGACACGGGAGCCTCATGAGAAGCCTGACCCCAGCAAGCCCCTGGCGTTTGGGAAGAATTTCACGGACCACATGCTGATGGTGGAATGGACCGAGAAGAAGGGCTGGGGCCAGCCCCGTATCCAGCCCTTCCAGAACCTCATGCTGCACCCAGCCTGCTCCGGCCTCCACTACTCGCTACAGGCATGGCGCCCGACCTCTGTCCCCGTCTTTCTGCACCTGTTTCCTCTTGCCGGGTGCACCGCCCTGGGTTTGTTTTCCGTGTGTCCCTTCCTTCTCAGGTCCCTCGTATTCCAGGCCGAGCCCCGAGCTGGGTGATGCTGGGTTCCCCGAGATGAACAGACCCAGTTCTCTCCTTTGAAACCCCCGTGTTTTGGTTACAGCCCAGCATGATCGTGATGGGGGGTGGGGGTGGGGAGGCACCTGAGGCATCGTGGAAGCCAGAGGAGGCACCGATCCTACCTGTAACTTGAAAGAAAGTAGGGTCTCTTCTGGCGGAGGGAAGCTTAGAGGGTGTCAGCAGGAGACACAGCAGCTAGTACAAAGACTCCGGACAAAGGAGAGCCCGGCGTCCTGGGGGGATTTGGGGACTGGGGTGAGGCAGAGGAGGCTAAGGATACCCTCAGGGCCACGGAGGAGCTGTGGGGCCGGCACCTTGTTGAGGGCCCTGGGAGCCATGGAGGGCTCGAGCGCAAGCAGGGGCGGGTCAGAGAGACACGGCGACAGAATCCGAAGCAGGGTCTGGACTCTGAGCTGCCAGCCCAGAGCCCGACGCGGGGCTCGAACCCACGAACCGCGAGCTCACGACCTGAGCCGAAGTCGGACGCTTAACCGACTGAGCCACCCAGGCGCCCCAAGGCATTACATTTTAATTAAATAAACTTACTTTGGAAGAAAAAAGAATGTGATAACTGCCCCCCCCCTTCCCCACTTCATCGGCTAGCACACGTGTCGATCGCTCTCTCATTTCATCTGGACTCCATTCTTTGTCCCCCTTTCTGTAAGATTTTTGAAGCAAATCCTGGAAGTTGTATCATTACATCCGTAGCTGTTCCAGAAGGATTCTTTTTTTTTTTTTCAACGTTTATTTATTTTTGAGACAAAGAGAGACAGAGCATGACCGGGGGAGGGGCAGAGAGAGAGGGAGACACAGAATTGGAAACAGGCTCCAGGCTCTGAGCCATTAGCCCAGAGCCCGACGCGGGGCTCGAACTCACGGACCGCGAGATCGTGACCTGGCTGAAGTCGGACGCTTAACCGACTGCGCCACCCAGGCGCCCCCAGAAGGATTCTTTAAAACCAGAGTTTCCACACCATCGTTGTTCCCGAGAAATCGTACCCTGTAACACGGAAAGGGTTTAAGTAGGGTGTTGTCTCCGCACCCCTGTCTCTGGGTCTCTCTGGCTGTTACTGGGGTCTCTGTCTCTTCTCTTTCCTGCCTCTCTGTGCTCCGTTGTTAGCCTCTCCCCAGCCCCGTCTCTGCATCCGTGTCCGCATCCTTGTGTATCAGGCTCTGATCTGATGTCTCTCATGGCTCTCCGAGGTGGTCTCTGAGCTGAGTCACCTACGCCCCTGTCCCAGCAGCTCTTCGAGGGCATGAAGGCGTTCAAAGGCAGCGACCAGCGGGTACGCCTCTTCAGACCCTGGCTCAACATGGACCGGATGCTGCGCTCGGCCCTGCGCCTCTGCCTGCCGGTGAGGGGCCGTGGCTGGCCCCCGGGGGTGGGGGCGAGGGGGGCCGCAGGGGGTCCCCCTGACTCACGGGAATCCTGCCCAGAGTTTTGACAAGGTCGAGTTGCTGGAGTGTATCCGCCGGCTGGTGGAAGTGGACAAAGACTGGGTCCCTGATGACCCCAACGCGAGCCTCTACGTGCGGCCCGTGATCATTGGAAATGAGGTGGGCCTGACTCCGGCGCGGGATGGATGTGGGGCAGAAGGCGGGGGGGGGGGGGGGGGTCTGCTGAGGGGCAGCGGCGGGAACTCCAGGGGAGAGGGAGGGGCTGGGCTGGGGGCCTGGACTCCTGGGTCCCTGATGCCCCCTTCTGCCCACTGCAGCCCTCACTGGGTGTCGCCCGTTCCTCGCAAGCTCTCCTGTTTGTCATTCTCTGCCCTGTGGGCCCCTACTTCCCTGGAGATGCTGTGGACCCCGTCTCCCTCCTAGCCGACCCGACATTCATCCGGGCCTGGGTGGGTGGGGTCGGTGACTACAAGGTCGGGGGGTAAGTAGTCCCTCCCCCGACCCCCCACGTCGTGTGCCCTGGATTTCAGAGGCACTGGGTGTCGATCTGCGTCTTTGGATGTCCACTGTCCTTCCCCTCTGACTTCACATACCTGGGACAGCTCTGCTTGCCCGTGGGATGCGATGTTGGCACTGGGGGGCGGGGGGGGGGGGCTCTAAGGGAGAGGGTCTGTGCTAAGCATTGTGGACAAGTCGGCTCAGAATTAGGAAGGGGTGGGGTGCCTGGGTGGCTCAGTCGGTTAAATGTCCAACTGCAGCTCAGGTCATGATCTCATGGTTTGTGAGCTCGGGCCCCGCATCAGGCTCTGTGCTGACAGCTCAGAGCCTGGAGCCTTGCTTCAGATTCTGTCTCCTCTCTCTGCCCCTCCCCTGCTCATGCTCTCTCTCTCTCTCTCAAAAATAGATAATTGTTAACATAAAAAAAAAAAAAAAAGTATTAGGAAGGGGTTGGGTGAAAGGCAGTGGGGAAACCAGGATCGGCCCCCTGGGAAGCCTCCAGAAATGACGTTTATACTTAGCTCATTGGTGTCTTCCCCACGCAGGCTCCCCTGAACACCCAAGCTCAGCCAGCACCCCACCTCCCGACCCCCATGCTCAGCTCTCACAGTCCCCTGGGGCCTCCAATGATCATCCCCCTCCTCTGTGTGGGCTTTCTGTGTAAATCTGTCCTGCCAGGGGCCTTGGCCTTGGCAAGGAGGGTCTCCCACGTGGTGATCCCGACAGAAGGTGGGGTACAGGCGTGTTGGGAGAGTGAATGTGGCCCCAGCTGGGAGTTTCATGCAGGTCCTTTCAACCTTGTGAGGTCTCCTGAGGGCCAGGCCCTGTGCTGGGTGAAGCTGGGGACACGGATGAATCAGGTCCAGGCCCTGCCCTCCAGGGCCTCCCAGGCTGGTGGGAGCCCCTGCATGTGCTGTGATGGAACCGGCTGGGGGCGTCGTAAGAGTTCACAGAGGAGGTGGTTGCCCCTCAGCGGAGTCTGAGGAAGAAGACGGCTCCCCGGTCAACCCCGTTGCCCTCTCCCAGGAATTACGGGCCCACAGTGTTGGTGCAGGAGGAGGCGAAAAAGAGGGGCTGCGAACAGGTCCTCTGGCTGTATGGGCCTGACCACCAGCTCACCGAGGTGGGCACCATGAACATCTTTATCTACTGGACCTACGAGGATGGGGGTGAGCCCTCCCCTGACCCAACACAGGCCCTGGCGGGAGTGGGCTATCCTCACTCCTAGCGGATCGCAGATCTGGGGGCGGGGTAGGGGTGGGGGGGTTCGGATGGCTCCTAAGGGGATGGCAGGGTGTGAGGGGACACCCCCATCCTTATACTTGCCCCAGTGCTGGAACTGGTGACCCCCTCGCTGGACGGTATCATCCTGCCTGGAGTAGTCAGACAGAGTCTGCTGGACCTGGCCAGGACCTGGGTGAGGGCGCAGCGTCGGCGGGAATGATGGGATCCTGCGGGGCTGCGGGCCAGAACCTTCAGGGGGAAATGGGCGGGGGACGCCGTGGCGCACTGGCACCCGCCCCTTCTCTCCGGCTGTGTCTCCTCGGGTCTCTTTCTCACCCTTCTTGGGGAGGCGGGGGAGGCCGGGCTCCGCGGCAGCGCAGCCCCCCGGGCGCCTGTGTATCGCCCCGCAGGGTGAGTTCCGGGTCGTAGAGCGGAAGATCACCATGAAGGAGCTGTTGCGGGCGCTGGACGAGGGACGGGTCCGGGAAGTCTTTGGCTCAGGCACCGCTTGCCAGGTCTGCCCTGTCCACCGGATCGTGTACCAAGGCAGGGTGAGGTGGGGCTGCCGTTGGGGACGGGAGGGAAGAAGGCGGCGCGCGGCCCGGGCCTCACGGCGCTTTCTCCTCCAGCACTTACACATTCCCACCATGGAAAATGGGCCTGAGCTTATCCACCGCTTCCTGAAGGAGCTGAGGGCCATCCAGGTGAGGTGCACCCGCCGGGAAATGGGCTGGATGGGTGCTCCCCAGGGAAGGTCACGTCCCATGAGCCTCCTTCCCCCCCACCCCCCGCCGCAGGCCGAAGAGCCAATAATGGCCCCTGCCATCGGCCTCTGGGCCCCAGACGGTCTCCTTTTCCGTGAGCCTCTGTGGCCTAGAACACTCTTTGGCGGGAAATGACCCTTTCCTGGGAGCCTCTAGAACCCTGGCTTGAGAACTCGCCTTCCCTGCCCTTGTGCCTCCAAGGGGGGGGCACTTCTGGCGGGGGCACTCCCTTCCCATGAACCTCTGGGACTTGCGGTGGGTATTTGGCCCAGAAGCCCGCCCTGCGTGGTGGCCCTGGAGCCCTGGGCTCTCCTTTTGGCCTGAGGACTCTCCTACCAGCCTCTGGACCTCAGCCCCCACTGTGGCCCAGGAATATCTCCTCTCCTAAGCCCCTGGAGGTGTTTCCATTTCATCTCGGCCGAGAGAGCTTTCCTGAGAAGCCCCGGGCCCCTTTCCATGGCACTCGACCTAGAACTACATTTCCCGTGAGCTTCGGTAAAGTCCTGTGCCTCGGGACCTAGAACTACACGTCTCTGGACTTTCTGGGCCTTCCCTGCCGCAGAGGATTTTTTTCCCCTAGAGCCTTCGGGGGCCTGACAGTGACCCTTGGCGGAACTACATCGCCCTCGAGTCTCTGCGCCATCTCGGCCCCGATTCCCCTTTCCCTATAGCGGTAGGCAGTCTTCCGGGAAGTGGACTACATTTCCCATGGAGTCGTGGGGGCGCAACTCCACAACCCTTTAGCGTGGGACGCCCCAGGGCTTGCTGGGAGTTGCAGTGTGGCTTTCCTCTCACGGCCCACCTCTGTCGTCCCGCAGTACGGAACGGGAACCCACGAGTGGATGCTCCCGGTGTGACGCTAAAGACTGACCTACCTCCCCTCGGACCCACTGACCCGTAGCATCTAGTCCTCGCCGGAACCTCGCCTCCCTACCCTTGACTCACTTCAAGTGCAATATGAAATAAAAGGCCAGGGGGAGCCGGAACGCCTGGGTCTCTGGCGCCCCCGCGTGGTCTCTACACTCCCAAAGCCATAAGGGCCCTACCCAGGCGTCTGGGCCCCAGCCCCGCCTCTCAGGCCTTGCGGGGGCTTCTGGACTCCCCGCTGCTCCGTTTCCTGGGGTCGAGGATGCACTTTGGCCCCCCAGCTCCGCATCTCTCCGTTCTCAGGCCGGATCTCCCGGTGCTGCTGTTGATTTTTTTTTTTTCCCCTCTTTTATTTTGAAATAAAATGCCAAAGAACAAAACATCAGTTTGTCATCCCCGATGATGCAACTCAGGGACTCCAGGGTTTCAACCAGGAATCGCCGCCCTGGGCCCTTTTCATTTTCAAAGACCCAGCGATGGGAGCTCCCAGTGCTCTGGCCGTTTCCCTGACGTGGAAGCTTTTTCCACCTCCTCATAAACTGAGTTTGGCCTCTCGGCCCAAGAATTCGCGCTTCCTCTATCTACTTACCCATCTTTGGGACAGCCCCACTGTACATCTAGTTGCTAGGCCAGATGCCTCGGCCCTGCCCCTCTTCCCCTGCCAAAGCCCATCGATCTCAAGCCCTGTCCTCCTGTCCCCAAATCGGCCCTGTGGGTCTCCTCTGGGCCCACTCGGCCCCGCTTCAACGCAGTTCTCTGCTGCCTGGACCCTGGCCCTAGCCTGCTCCCTGGCATCCACTTTGGCCCCCGGAGGGTCTTTGTGCATCAAGAGCTGCCCCTCCCCTGCTTGCTCTCTTCCAAGGGCTTCCCAGCACCCATGGCCAGTACCACAGATAGTGGGCCCTGGTGAGTGTGGAGTGAGGCAAGGTACAATACCCTCGGATGGGGTCAACGTCAGAAGCCTGTCTATAAAACATAGTCACCATTACCTCCCTGTGTCGTGCCTCGTAGCCAGATCTTGGCTCTTTCACATACATACTTTAATTATTTATGTGTGTAGGTGTAGAGAGAGCCAGACGTTAGGACCAGGCATGTCCAGCTGGTCACAGATGTGTCATCTGCTGGGTGTGTGGCCTTGGGCTTGTCGCTTTATCTCTGACCCCCTTTGCTAGAGGGAGACCCACGGGGGACTATTGAGCAGACAAGGTCTGTGGCCTACCCAGCAACCAACCGCTTTGGAATAAAATTCTGATTTGTTGGGGCGCCTGGGTGACTCAGTCGGTTGAGCGTCCGACTTCAGCTCAGGTCACGATCTCACGGTCCGTGAGTTCGAGCCCCGCGTCGGGCTCTGGACTGATGGCTCCGAGCCTGGAGCCTGCTTCCGATTCTGTGTCTCCCTCTCTCTCTGCCCCTCCCCCATTCATGCTCTGTCTCTCTCAGTCTCAAAAATAAATAAACATTAAAAAAAATTAAAAACAAAATTCTGATTTGTTGATAACCACTGGCAAACCCTCTCACCCCCTTTTGTCAATGATTGCTCGGGAGAAGGTCCAGGATGCAAGGGGAAATTCTCATGGTTCGTGAGTTCGAGCCCCACCTCAGGGTCTCTGCTGTCCTCACTAAGCCCGCTTTGGATCCTCTGGCCCCCTCTCTCTCTGCCCGTCCCCTGCTTGTGCTCTCTCGAAAATAGACCTTTAAAAAAAAAAAAGAAAGGAACACAACGTTTCTCTCAAAAAAATAAAATCTTAGCTATTCGTTTTTTAGCTGTGTGAATTTCGGCAAAGGGACAGCCTCTCTGGGTCTTAGTTTCCCCATCTATAAAATGGGGGTGAGGAGAGTACCTTACTCATAAGTTTGTTGGGGGGGGGGATTAAATAGGATAGTTGTGCTTGGCACACTGGAACCAGGCAGGGCTTGGGAGGCTGGGGGGTGGGGTGGGGGGGGAAGGGCCCTGAAGGACTTTTTTTTTTTTTTTCTTGCCAGAAGGATCTTTAGGCCCACTCAGGAACCGGGGGAAGGAAATTAATCAATGCCACAAACTTTCCTACTGTGTGTTAGGCCCTGGGCTGGGACGGGAGACCCAGCAGAGTCCAGATGAAGGCAAGACTCTCCTCTTGCCAGTCATATTCCAGTGGGGTAGGGGTGGGTGACAAAGTAAACACAACACCCTGGTAAAATCAATATTATAAATTATATAATTTCTATTGTATAGTATATATATATGTAATTTTAAAAAATTTAGTAAGTAAACTCTAACCCCAACTTGGGGCTCGAACTCATGACCCGAGATCAAGAGTCTCATGATCTACTGACGGAGCTGGTCAAGCGTCCCTATATGTAATATTTTTATATAAATATATTAACACAAAATATTTTATAAATATATGCTATTTATTTAGTGCAAAGTATGTTTGTATAGGAGAAAGTATATATATTATATATTATTAAGCATGTTTACATACTTGTATATTATGAAGTATGTTTACGTACTGTATAGTATGAAGTATATTTATGTGTCTTCCGATATCTATATATCAGGAGGAATACTATATACCTTTAAATGTATATATTTATTTATTATAAAACATAGAAAACTTGCATGTGTGGTGAATACAAACAAGTGTTATGGAACAAAACAAAGCAGGGAAGGGTGTATAATTTTTATTTTATTTTTTATTTTTCATGTTCATTTATTTTGAGAGAGAGAGAGCACGAGCGGAGGAGGGGCAGAGAGAGAGGGAGAGAGAAAAATCCCAAGCAGGCTCCGCACTGTCACCACGGAGCCCCATGTGGGGCTCAATCCCAGGACTATGAGACCATGACCTGAGCCGAAATCGAGAGTCCATTGCTTAACGGACTGAGCCACCCAGGCTCTCCGAAGGATAATTTTAAATATTGTGACCGGTGGGGCACCTGGGTGGCTCAGTAGGTCAAGCGTCTGACTTCGGCTCAGGTCATGATCTCACGGTTTGTGGGTTCGAGCCCCGCATTGGGCTCTGTGCGGACGGCTCCGAGCCTGGAGCCTGCTTCGGATTCCGTGTCTCCCTCTCCCTCTCCGCCCCTCCCCTGCTCATTGCTGTCTCTCTCTGTCTCTCAATAATAAGTAAACGTTAAAAAAAAAAAAAAAAAAATTGTGGACCAGAAAAGCCTCACCGAGGCTTTCTAAGTGGCACTTAGAAAACCTTTTGGTTATGAAAATTTGGAATGTACAGAAAAATAGGAAGAATCATAAGGTTGCCCTCTATATTGGTGTTCAGCAATCTGCCACATTTTGCCTCATTTGCCTCTTTTGTTTAATGTTTCTGTATTTGCTGAACCATTTTAGGACCCATTCGAGCCATCTTCCCCACTCCACCCTTCAGCCTGTGTCTTCCAACAGTGAAGACATTTTCCCTACTGTAAATCACTTTCCCACGGCATAATGAAATTAACAACGATTCCCGAATATCATTTAATTCCCGGTAGAAGGTGTAATTGGAGCAGCCACCTGAAGCGGGTGAGGGATGAGCCAAGTGGGTCTCTGGGGGAAGGGCGTTCCTAGCCGAGAGAACAGCCAGGACAATGGCCCTGAGGCTAGCGGAAGCGCCAAGTGTTGCAGGAACTAACTGTAAGGCAGGCGTGACCAGAACGGAGTGAGCGAGCCCTGAGGAGAGAGGGGGGGTGTGAAGGCAGAGAAGGAAGGGGCCAGATACTTCAAAGCCTTGTGGGCACTTAGGCTTTTCTAGGAATGAGCCCGGAGCCAGGGACGAGTGTCGAGCAGAAAAGGAGCTCGATCACCCATCAGTGGGGAACAGGCGCCCTCTGGCGGCCATGTGGGGAACAGGTCGAGGGAGGAGAGGTTGGAAGCGGGGACCTTTCAGCGCCGCGGGCCCTGAGCAGTCCAGGTGGGCGGGCAAAGGCCGCAGGACCAGGGCGGGGGCAGCAAAGAGTGATCGGGTTCTGGTGCATTTTGAAGGTCAGACCAACGGGTCAGACGGGATGTGAGAGTTCAGGTATAAGAGGAGAAAGAGAAAACAGGACTGCTTTCCCTTAACGCCCTTCTGGGAGACGTTTTGCGTGGTTATGGTTTGCTCATCGAATGTACCTCAATTTACTACCCGTTCCACTGGTAATGAACTTCTGCGTCCGTGATCCCGACACCAGTTCCGATGGGTTTTCCAACCCATTCGCCAACACCAGCCATTCGCCAACACCAGCTGGGCGTCCTACAGTTTAACTCAGTTCCTGACGCTTTATCTGGAGAGTCGCAGATCCTGCAAGTTAAGGGTTCGTTCGGTACCAGAAGCCCTGCCCCCCTCCCCCCAACTTGAGATACTCGTTCCCAATCCACGTTGTCACCTGTGCTTCTGACCCGTAAACCACAGAGCAGAGGTTAGCACAATCCCTTCCTTGGGTTGGATTAATTTGCTGGAGTGGTTCACAGAACTCAAAGAAACATGTTACTTACTAGATTACTGCTTCATTATAAAAGGATACACACCCCCACCCCAATTAAAAAAAAAAAAAGGATATAACCCAGGAACAGTCAGATAAGGCATGGGGAAAGGGTATGGAGCCTCAATGCTCTCTCCAGGGACAACTTCCCCCAAATTTCCAGGAGCTCATCCCCCTGGGGGCTCTCTGAATCCCGTCCTTTGGGGTTTTATGGCGTCTTCCTTACACAGGCAGGGCTGATTCAATCACTGACCATTGGTGATGGATTCAACCTCCAGTCGCTCTCCCCTTCCCCCGTGTGGTCAGAGGGTGGGGCTGAGTAACCACTTGGTTCGTTCCCCTGGCAACCAGCCCCCGCTCTTAGGTGCTTTCCAGAGTCACCATACAAAGGCAAATGTGGTTGAAAGGGGTTTGTTAAGAATATCAAGGCACCTTGAACACTCTACAGCACGTCGGAAATTGTAAAGGTTTAGGAACTCTGCCAGAAACAGAATGGAGATCAAATATACATTTCTTTTTATAAATCCCAATATTTCAGGGTGCGTCCCAATTTGGGGCTTTTATGAATAGAGCTTATGAATACGTCCAGGTTTAGCATATACTGATCAGCCATTGTCCACTGGTTGAATTAATTCACACCCCCAAGGGCGCCTGGCTGGCTCAGTCGGTGGAGCATGTGACCCTTGATCTTGGGATTGTGGGTTCAAGCCTCACTCTGGGTGTAGAAATGGCAAAAATACAATGTTTAGGGGCGCCTGGGTGGTTCCATCTGTTAAATGTCCAACCTGATTTCGGCTTAGGTCATGATCTCAAGGTTCATGAGTTCAAGCCCTGCGACAGGCTCTGTGCTGACAGTGTGGAGCCTGCTTGGGATTCTCTTCCTCCTCTCTCTCTGCGCCCCCCCCCCTCCCTCCTGCTCTCTCTCTCTCTCTCTCTCAAAACAAGTAAATACAATTTTATTTTTTTTAATTGTCTTAATGGTTTTTTTTTAATTTTTTATTTATTTTTGAGACAGAGAGAGACAGAATGTGAGCAGGGGAGGGGCAGAGAGAGAGAGCGAGACACAGAATCTGAAGCAGGCTCCAGACCCTGAGCTGTCAGCACAGAGCCCGACGTGGGGCTCGAACCCACAAACCACGAGATCATGACCTGAGCTGAAGTCGGACAGACGCTCGACCAACTGAGCCAGCCAGGCACCCCAGAGGTGGAACTTTAAACTGACCAGTAGCACTTGGTGACTTTACTGTGCGCATACAAAACTTTGATTTAAAAGTAAATGTGAAAAAATAAGGGAGTAGGGGCGCCTGGGTGGCGCAGTCGGTTAAGCGTCCGACTTCAGCCAGGTCACGATCTCGCGGTCCGTGAGTTCGAGCCCCGCGTCGGGCTCTGGGCTGATGGCTCAGAGCCTGGAGCCTGTTTCCGATTCTGTGTCTCCCTCTCTCTCTGCCCCTCCCCCGTTCATGCTCTGTCTCTCTCTGTCCCAAAAATAAATAAACGTTAAAAAAAAATTTTTTTTAAAAATAAAAAATAAAAAAATAAAAAATAAAAAATAAGGGAGTAAAGCAAACCCCATCAATCCAATAGAAGGAAGCAGTGGGAAAAAAATAATAGGTGAACAGGCTCCAAATAGCTCAAAGATTTCAATGTGAAATACAAAACCACGAAAGAAAGAGAAGTCAACATTGGAAAGTTCCTTTATAACCTGGGTGTGGAGAAAGCGTGTAAACTGTGACTCATAATCCAGACGCCAGAAAAGAAAACACCGATGCATTCAAATGGGGGGAAAATAGGGTCCGACAATCTTCTTTCTTTTTTGTTTCTTTTTGAACAAACAGCCCTCAGGCCCTTGGGTGGAGCAGACGAGGCCAGTTTGGGGAGGATCAGTGGCCCAGAATGGAGTGTCCCGACCTTAGTGGGGTGGGGAGGGCTCAGCACAGTGGGGATCAGGCAAGGTGTGTGTGCTGAGAGGGGGTGCTGGACTGGCTGTCAGCACAGAGCCTGATGTGGGGCTCGAATAACCAACAGAGCCACCCCAGCGCCCCCAAAATTCTCCTCCTCCCCCTTTAAAGAACAATCTTTGCACGGCAAGCAAAACGCCTTAAGCGAACTCAAAGATGAATGACACAAGGGGGGAAAGGGTTGCAACTCCTAATCAGTCTTAGTTTCTAATACGTAAAGAAGTGTAGAAGTCATTATGAGAAAGACCAACAATACAATAGAAACATTGTATATATAATTGCCAAATTATTTTACCAGCCAAAGGGGTTTCTCTGGGAGTCCCTGAGAATTGCAACTAGAGACGAGCAAGCCACGGCGAAAGTGCAGGACAGAGAAGAGGAAAGGAGGGGGTTGGGAGGGCTGTTGGAAACAAAATGTCCAGCTGGTTCCGGTTGGGTCTACGATGGAAGACAGGCGTTCGGGGGGTGAGCGCGCCCCTTGCTGACCTCCCGCCTCCATTTTAATGATGAGTTTCACAGTATTTATACACATACAGATATTTCCCTGAGGAGTAATTTCAAATGGCTTGTAAATCTATGGCGAGATGGTGGCCCTCGTTGACCAAAAGGAGAACTGTGAATTGGGGGACGCCGGGGCGACTCAGTCGGTGAAGCGTCCGGCTTCGGCTCAGGTCATGATCTCACGGTTCGTGGGTTCGAGCCCCGCGTCGGACTCTGTGCTGACAGCTCAGAGCCTGGAGCCTGCTTCGGATTCTGTGCCTCCCTCTTCCTTTGCCCCTCCCCCACTCGCACTGTGCCTCTCAAAAATAAATAAACATTAAAAAAAAAAGAGAGAGAAATGACGACGATACTGTAATAGAATAGAAAATAATAAAGAAAATACAAGATAGAAAGAAAAATAAACAAATTAACCACCACTTACCTTTGGAAACCTTCGTGGCTGGTGTGAGGGAAACAAGAGAGAGGAGGGATACTGTGGAGGACGACTTTCACGATCACTAATGCAATCACTGTTATCTCTTGGCTCAATGGAATCTTTTTCTGCACGGGACGATTGTCTATGCTCGCACGGGTGTTGACTACAGTAAGTAGTCATAAACTCTTGTCCTAGACTGTATTTCATGTAACTGGCAATAAGGCAGCAGAGGAAAGGGTCTATATCCGCAGGCAGCCTGACCTAGAATGAGGCAAAGCATTCTTAAGCTTACTCTTGGACGGAAAAGCAAAGGGCTATCCGTAGGTGCTTTGAAGTGACCAAAAAAAAAAAAAAAAAAAAAATTCACCAGTGACCGTTGTGGGCACCTTCCAACATTCTGAAAAATCGCTGCTTTCTGCCAAACGGCCTGAGACTGAGCATCTGAGCACAGAAGATGATCACCCACAATCGCTCAGCGAGAGAGAGAGAGAGAGAGAGAGAGAGAGAGAAACATTGGTTGAGCTGTGCTCATGTGACATTCAGCATCACGTACTACTCATATTGCAATCAGGGTGGTGGGTTCAAACCCCACCCTGGGTGGAGAGATTAAATAAATAGTCTTTCAAAAAAAAAGAAATCTTGGGGCACCCAGCTGGCTCAGTTGGTAGAGCACGAGACTCTTAATCTCGGAGTCGTGAGTTCAAGCCCCATGTTGGGTGTCGAGCTTACTTAAAAATAAATCAGGGGCGCCTGGGTGGCTCAGTCGGTTGAGCGTCCGACTTCAGCTCAGGTCACGATCCCACAGCTTGTGAGTTCAAGCCCCGCATCGGGCTCTGTGCTGACAGCTCAGAGCCCGCTTTGGATTCTGTGTCTCCCTCTCTCTCCCTGCCCCTCCCCCGCTCACGCTCTGTCTCTCTCTTTCAAAAATAAATAAACAATTAAAAAAAATTTTTAAATAAATCAATCAATAAAATAATTAGTGAAAAAACTTTAAAAAAGAAGTCTCTTTGATTTCTGTAAACAAACTCTCTCTCTTTCTCTCTCTCTCTCTTTTTTTTTTTTTTTATAAAATACCTCCATTCATATCTAGTAAACCCTTTAGGGAGAGCTCATAGGAGCACTACTCCCAACATTTTGACATGCTCAAACATTTTGTCTAGTGTCATTCTATCGTTTGACTGGATTGAAATTTCAGGATCACACTTTATTTCCTAGTCGTCATGACAAGCGTCCCTCCACCACTTTCTTGGAAGAATCCTTCCTGTGTAAAGGTCTGAGCCACTCTGGTTTCAGTTTCTTGTCTTGAAAAACTTAAACGTTTTGCACGTCTGCTGAGAGGATCCTTTTTCTACCTTTACAACCTATTGACGTTAGTGCGCTTGGCCGGATCCTCCAGTGCAGCGTTCGACTCTCGATCTCAGGGGTGTAGGTTCGAGCCCCAGGTTGGTTGTGGAGATTACTTGAAAATAAAATCTTAAAAAAAAATTTTTTTTTTTTTTACGTTTATTTAGTTTTGAGAGACAGAGCATGAGCAGGGGAGGGGCAGGGAGGGAGGGAGACACAGAATCAGAAGCAGACTCCAGACTCTGAGCCATCAGCACAGAGCCCGATGCGGGGCTCGAACCCACGAACCGTGAGATCGTGACCTGAGCCGAAGTCGGACGCTTCGCCGACTGAGCCACCCAGGTGCCCCTAAGAATAAAATCTTTAAAGTCCGTTGCCTTTAATAGGGTGTACCTTGATATTGATTGTTCTATATCAGTCTCCCTGCGATATAATGATTTATGAGAAATATATATTTTGTCAGATGACCAAAATGTCTATTTCTCAGATGTAGTTAGTCTTCATCCAGTTCTTGAAAATGCCTCGGAGCCCTGCAGGTGACATGGTTGTCTTGTTATTAATGAAGGTGACTTTCGGACCCCACCCAAAGGTGGGGCAGGTTGCCAAGAGGACCCACCTTGGGAAAGAAAGGGTGGAACTCTCATTCCTACCCCACTTGCCCATCCTTTGGGGAGGGGAGGTTGAATCAGCCAATGGCCAATGGCTTAGTCAATCATGACTTTGCAATGGAGCCTCTATAAGAACCCAAAAGGACTGGGTTTGGAAAGTTCCAGGCTGGTGAACATGTGGAAGTCTGGGAGCCAGTGGCATACTTGGAACACGTACGGAGGCTCCAGACTTTCCCCCCCAGATCTCACCCTATGTATCTCTCCAACTGGCAGCTGACTCATATCCTTTATCATCTTTTAATAAACTTATCATCTCATATCCTTATCATCTTTTAATAAACTGGTGAACAGGGGTGCCTGGGTGGCTCAGTCGGTTGAGTGTCTGACTTCACCTCAGGTCATGATCTCACGGTTCATGGGTTCGAGCCCCGCATCAGGCTCTGTGCTGACAGCTCGGAGCCCGGAGCCCGTTTCGGATTCTGGGATTCGTTGTCTCCCTCTTTTCTCTGCCCCTCCCCTGCTCGTGCTCTCTCTCTCTCTCTCAAAAATAAAATAAATAGACATTTAAAAAATAAAAAAAAAAAAAAACTGGTGAACAAAAATGTTTCCCTGACTTCTGTGAGCCACTGTAGCAAATTAAAAGCATCCAATCTGGATTGGAACCTCCAATCTGAAGGGGGGGGGGGCGGGGGTCAGAAGCCCACCACCTTCTGGCTCTTAAAAAAAAAAAAAAGTCTTCTCTTTGTCTTTGGTGTTCTTCAAGTTCACTAGATAATGTCCAGGTGTGTATCACCTCTTCCCCCCACGCAAGACATGTGCCTCCTACATCCAAGAACCTGTGTCTTTAATCAGTTCTGAAGTGCTCAGCTATTCTCGTCTTCAAACTCATCTCTCCTCTCAGCTCTATATGTTCCTCTAGAAGTTTTTTTTTTTTTAATTTTTTTTTCAACGTTTATTTATTTTTGGGACAGAGAGAGACAGAGCATGAACGGGGGAGGGGCAGAAAGAGAGGGAGACACAGAATCGGAAATAGGCTCCAGGCTCTGAGCCATCAGCCCAGGGCCCGACGCGGGGCTCGAACTCACGGACCGCGAGATCGTGACCTGGCTGAAGTCGGACGCTTAACCGACTGCGCCACCCAGGCGCCCCTCCTCTAGAAGTTTATTGGAACCTTGTGTTCTACCTTCCTTGTCTCCTTCAATTTTCCATCCACTTGTCTCTTGGAGGAACATACCGAGCCCTACGTGGGGCTCAATCTCGCAAACCATGAGATCGCGACCTGAGCAGAAATCAAGAGGCTGATGCTTCACCGACGGAGCCCCCCCAGGAGTCCCTGAATGTATTCATCTTCTAGTTGCCAGTATTACAGACCCTAAGCTTTTTCAGAAAGGTATGTTGTGATTTGGGGGCGCCTGGGTGGCTCAGCTGGTTAAGCACCCAACTTCAGCTCAGGTCAGGATATCGCGGTTTGTGAGATCGAGCCCTTGCATCCGGTTCTGGGCTGGAGCCCCCTTGGGATTCTCTCTCTCCCCCTCTCTCTCTCAGTCCCTCCTCGCTCTCTGGCTCTCTCTCCCACTCTCCCAAAATAAATAAACATTAAGGAAGGAAGGAAGGAAGGAAGGAAGGGAAGAAGGAAGGAAGGAAGGAAGGAAGGAAGGAAGGGAAGAAGGAAGGAAGGAAGGAAAGAAGGAAGGAAGGGAAGAAGGAAGGAAGGAAGGAAGGAAGGAAGGAAGGAAGAAAGAAAGATAACATTGTGATTTCAAAATTGACCAAAGGCTTTCAGTTGACCTGAAACAGACCAGGTCCCTGGGTCTGCTCAGGAAAACGGAAACCACCCTAGGTATTTCAAATACAGGGAATTTGTCGGTTTATTTATTAATCTGTTTCTTTGGAGCGAGAGCAGGGGAGGGGCAGAGGGAGAGAATCCCAAGCAGGCTCCACGCTGTCAGCTCGTACTCATGAGCCCTGAGATCACGACCAGAGCCGAGATGGAGAGTCAGACGCTGAACCGACTGAGCCACCCGGGCGCCCCTCAAATACAGGGAATGCGTTAAAGGGAGTTGGTGATGTGAGGGCGGGGAGAGTGCAAGAAGAAACCATGGTCCCAGAGGTGGGTAGAGGTAGTGGCTGGGGCTCCTGGGGCTGTAGAAAGTTGAAGGAGTGGCCCCTGCAGGGTAGAAGTCAGACGTGTGGCCCAGGCAGCTGGTACCCTGCCTTCCAGGAAGGGGCTCCCTATGGAGGTGGCACCAGGTCTGAGGGGTGCGGCTGGCTGGTGCCGGAAGCGTCTAAAGTGGCTGGACGCTGGATGCAGCCTGGAACTGGAGCGGCTGGGAAAGAAGGTCCTCGGCAACCGCCTCCCGCCCCCTAGTCTCCTGCCAGGGGTCACAGAGCTGGAGGGTGAGTTTCTCGCTAAACACACAGCAGCTCTTGGCCTCCCGGGAACTGGCGGAGGGAAGAGTGCGTGAGCAAGAGAAAATGCTCCTTTCACAGAGAAGGCTCCAGAACAAACAGCGGCTAAATCACGTCTGCCTATGATGATAGGACGACTCTTAGAGGATGTTTTTCGGGCTGTGCTACGAGGATTTGCCGCTCTGAGCAAACAGCCGTGGGAAGTAAATCAGGATCACCCAAATCAATTTCCTAATCTGTGTGAAAGTGACAAAGTCTACCTGTCCCGGAATCTGGGCTTGGTGGGAATTAACTTGGAAGGTAGCAGGGCTCGTGTCCTAGGACTGAATCTTCAACCCCCAAATTGTTGGCTTATGGACGAGTGAAGCCTCCCTTTCTTTCTTCTTCTTCTTGTTTTTTTTCTTATGGTTTATTCATTTATTTTGAGAGAGAGAGAGAGCGCACACAAGCATGGGATGGGCAGAGAGAAGAGACCAAATTCCAAGCAGGCTCCACCCTAGCCCGATGGGGGTTCAAACTCACCAACTATGAGATCATAACCCGAGACAAGATCACGAGTGGGACGCTTAACAGACCGAGCCACCCAGGCGCCCCAAGCCTACCTGTCCGACAGGTAAGAAAAATCACAAGGAAGAGGAAGTATCAGGACCTTTAAATCAAAATCAAAATCTTGATCAGAAGAGAGGTACTGAAGAAACAAACACCTTTATACCCATGACACTGACACTTGAGAAATATTTTTTTCAATGTTTATTTATTTTTGAGAGACACGGAGGGACAGAGCATGAGCGGGGGAGAGGCAGAGAGAGAGGGGGACACAGAACCCAAAGCAGGCTCCGGGCTCCGAGCTGTCAGCACAGAGCCCGCCGCGGGGCTCGAACTCATGAACCGCGAGATCATGACCTGAGCCCAAGTCGGACGCTAAACCGACTGAGCCACCCAGGTGCCCCCGTGACACTGACACTTTTGTGTCAGTTTCATGTAAAGAAACTGATTGATTTGCTGATCACTGTACTCTGATCTGTCCTTGAGAGACTAAAGGCATTTGGAAGGATCTGGTATATTCGACTTTCAAAACGTCCGATCAAGATTGCATTAATGTTTGTCTTCTCTTCAAGGCACTTAACTCATTTAGGGGAATCTGAGATGCCAGACTTGTGGAAGCCCGTTGATCACATCTGCAGTGTTCAGATGTTTGGAGAAATCTAAAATTGTGAAACACACAGCTTGCTATCTTTAGCTGTGGACGTAGTCAGTGAATGTTTAGAGGAAAGGGGATTGCTTAAAAATTCATTAATCATTACCAAAGAAACCCAAATAGTTGTGAATATTTGTGTCCATCCTTAAAAGCTGTTCTGACATTAAAGGACCCCACCACGATCTTTTCAACCGACGAGGAAGCTGAGATCCCTGCATATCCCCATGCAAAAGAAGGAAGTTGGACGCCATATACAAAAATTAACTCTAATTCAATCAGGGACCTAAACCTAACGACCCAAACTATAAAGATCAAAGAAGAAAACGTAGAACGGGGAAAGCTTCATGACGTTGGGTTTTGCAATGGTTTCTCAGATATGACGGCAAAAAACACAGACAAGAGTAGGAATAGAAAGGGGCGCTTGGCTGGCTCGGTCGGAAGAGCACGTGACTCTTGATCTCAGGGTCATGAGTGTGAGCCCCACGTTGGGTGCAGCGATTACTTAAATAAAGAAAGAAACACACTTAAAAATAAAATCTAAAAAAGTAAATAAAGTTTTTGCAGGGTGGGGTAGGGCGAGGCAAGGTTGTCTAGTCACTGAAGGTGTTCAGTGTGCCTGCCAATATACACACCATGTGCCTGGATCCCTCCTCACTCAAGGCTTCCTCCGTGCGATTGGCGTTGAGTGACGCCTCTCTAGAGAAGCATTGCCTTTGCTTTGGCAGAGGACCCAGGGACATCACTAGTCCACCCGTCATCGCATTAATTTCTCAGCGTCCCAGTGCCTCAACCACCCAATTCGACCTCAAGCCCATGCCACATGGGATTGGTTGGAGTGGTTCTATAATTTCCAATACGGAATCACTTTCTTCCACTCAGGGCCCCAGCAGAAATAGGAAAATCTCCTCGAAGCTTTCTTTCTTCCTTTTTTTTTTTTTTTTTTTTTTTTTTTTTTTGCTTTAAGTTTACTTATTTTGAGATAGAGAGAGAGAGTATTCGTTGCTAGGTTCTTCAGTTCTCGCTGTTCCCGTCCCACCCCCCGCCCCCCCGCAACAACCCCCCCCCCCCCCCGCCTTTTGCTTTATCATCCGGTCGCTATCTCTCTAGGTTATTATATATTTACATTTCCAGAAACATTTGAGAAAACACTGGAGATACCATGCCCCTTTGTCCCTAAGTACTTCAGCGTGTATTTGTATTTGCTAAGAACAAGGACGTTCTTTTTAACAACCGCAAGGCGATCATCAAAATCAGAAAATTTCCCGTGGATCAATTACCACTATCTAATGCACTGAACTCATTCAAATTTCATCAAGCGTCTTCCTCACCACCGGGATGTCACCTGATTGCTCAGAGAGCTGCCTCTGGTGTCCATTAACACGAGCATTTCCTCCTGGCCTTGTCCTTAACCTTGACTTCTTCCCAGAGAGTCAAGGCCGGTGGTTTTGCAGAAGGTCTCCTGATAGGAAAATGTTTCCTCCCTCACGATTCGATTCAGGTTAGTCAGCACAAGGCTGGCTGGATCTTCCCACCTCCCACCTCCTGCACCCCCCACCTCCATCCCCACCCCCACCCCCGTACCCTCCCAAAACAACAGAAACAGATCCACGTAGAGCAACTACGAAAGCAGAAATTCACCAAGAAACATTTTGCACAAACCCCTGACGTACAAGTGACTGGGACCAAAAAGGAAGCTAGCAAGACTGGAACTTTCCCTGCAGGGGGCACGCCATCCAACTCTTGATCTCTGAACTCCGGTCACGATCCCAGGGGCCTGGGATGGAGTCCCGTGTTGGGCTCCGGGCTGAGCACGGAGCCTGCTTAGAATTCTCTCTCCCTCTCTCTCTGCCCCTCCCCTGCTCGTGCGTGCACACTCTCTCTCTCAAAAATAAAATAAACTCATGGGGCGCCTGGGTGGCGCAGTCGGTTGGGCGTCCGACTTCAGCCAGGTCACGATCTCGCGGTCCGTGAGTTCGAGCCCCGCGTCGGGCTCTGGGCTGATGGCTCAGAGCCTGGAGCCTGTTTCCGATTCTGTGTCTCCCTCTCTCTGCCCCTCCCCCGTTCATGCTCTGTCTCTCTCTGTCCCAAAAATAAATAAACGTTGAAAAAAAAATTAAAAAAAAAATAATAAAATAAAATAAACTCATGGGGCGCCTGGGTGGCTCAGTCGGTTAAGCGTCCGACTCTTGGTTTCCACTCAGGTCGTGATCCCACGGTTCATGGGTTCAAGCCTTGAATCGCTAACCGTGAGGGGCCTGCTTGGGATTCTCTCTCCCCCTCTCTCTGCCCCTCTCCTGCTCGTATTTGACATACAACATTGTAAAAATTTAAGGTGCATAAACATGTTAATCTGATACATTTACATAGCATAATGTGATTGCCATTGTAGTAATTATGAAGACCTCTATGAGGTTTCATCATTATCCTTTCTTTTTAGGGGTTGGACTAAAGGTCTATTCTTGTGAAAACTAGTGTAAGGAAACCCCAGGTTGATTTTGGCAGGAGCTCTGGGGGTAAAGGAGAGAAAAGGCTGGTAGGAGGGGAAACAGAGGTAGATCTCTCTACAAAATTTTGGAGAAGTGGATATACTAACAGGTAATTTCTATTTGTTTATTTATTTATTATTTTTTAAATATTTTATTACTTTTTTTAATGTTTATTTTTGAGAGAAAGCGAGAGTGCAAATGGGGTAGGGGCAGAGAGAGAGAGGGAGACAGAGGATCCGAAGTGGCCTCTGCACTGAGAGCAGGGAGGCCGATTAGGGGCTCGAACTCGCGAGAGCCGTGAGATCATGACCAGAGCCCAATTCAGACATTCCACCGACTGAGCCACCCAGGCGCCCGAAAGATTTTGTTTTCAAGCTATCTCTATATACCCAACGTGGGGCTCGAACCCATAACCCCACGATCAAGAGTCTCACCCTCCTCCAACTGAGCCCGCCAGGAGTCCCCGAGATGGTTATGTTCTTAAACACCATATGGAAAGAACAAAGAGTTGAACTTTAAGAATTCTGAGTCCGGGACAGCGATCCTGGTCCACACCCCTCCTAAATGTCCTGACAGGTGAGCCAGACCAGACGAATGTAACAGACTGCACAGGTGTGCACCAAGTTCAAGAGCATCCCCTGGAAATTCAAGTTCACCTGGAACCTGTGAATGTGGCCTTATTTGGAAATAGGGCCTTTGTCAGTGGAATCCAATCAAGATGAGGTCACGCTAGATCAGACCAGGTCCTAAACCTGACGTGACCGGTGCCCTCATAAGAAGAGGGTAATTTAGGGACACCTGGGTGGCTCTGTCGATTGAGCGTCCAACTTCAGCCCAGGCCATGATCTCACGGTTCATGGGTTCGAGCCCCACGTGGGGCTCTGTGCTGACAGCTCAGAGCCTGGAGCCTGCTGCGGATTCTGAGCCACCCAGGCGCCCTCCCCCCCCCCCACCCCTTTCTTTTTTTAATTTTGACACTCACCTGCTTCTAGCGGAAAGGAGAGACAATGCGATTGGGAGTTAACATCCCCAGGTGGGGGGAGAGGTGTTTGCCTGTTTAACACATTTTGCAGTTTTGTAGGTTTCCTGCCTGGCTTCCCTCTTCCAGGGTCCCGCCCCTCTCTGGGTATCTCGGACACCGCCCCCCCTCCCCACCGAGCCCCACATTTGTCCCTCTTCTCCTCCTCCTCCTCCTGGGTCCTTGACTTCCTCTCCCTGGGTGTCTATCTTAGGACCCACCCCCCACCATTCCGCTATCTCTTCCCTCCCCGCCAGGCTGGCCAGGTCCGCGTTCTCCAAGACTGCGGAGGCTTGCAGGGGTGGGGTGGGCGGGAAAGTGATCAGGGCAGATGCCCCAAGGTGCTTCCTGCTCCCTCGCAGGGGGGAGACTTTCCAGAGTCAGGTGGACGCCTCTGACCCAGGAACATACATCCCACGTGAAGCTCCCCCCCCCAGCCACGAAGCCGCTCTTTCCGGCGACTTTTGTGGCGTTTCGGATTCTGCTTCCGGTGACAACTCTTTCCCTGCCGGAGCCAGCCCAGTGCCACCAGAGCGGACAGCCACACTGGCCACGAGATGCAGAGAGCTTCATTTCCTCCAGTCACTGAGTCCCTCCTGGGACCTGCTGGGACCTGCAGTTATATCCCCTTTCCACTGAGATGTTCCTCTCATTTGAACCTTGGAATTGAAAATGAAGGGCCCCGGGGCGCCTGGGCGGCGCAGTGGGTTAAGCCTTCCACTTCGGCTCAGGTCCTGATCGTACAGTTTGAGCCCCGTGTAGGGCTGTGTGCTGGGCTCTGTGCTGACAGCTCGGAGCCTGGCGCGGCTTCGGATTCTGTGTCTCCCTCTCTCTCTCTGCCCCTCCCCCACTCATGCTCTGTCTCTGTCTCTCAAAAATGAATAAACGTTAAAAAAATTAAAAAAAAAAAAAATAATGATGGGCCCAAGACGCCGTGGGAGTGGGTCAGACACCCGGACATCAGCCCTGTCCGTGAATCCGGGCTGTTGTCTACATTTCTGTCCTCCCTTCTGTCCTACCCAGGAAGTCGCTCAAAGAACAACGTGGAGGGGCGCCTGGGTGGCGCAGTCGGTTAAGCGTCCGACTTCAGCCAGGTCACGATCTCGCCGTCCGTGAGCTCGAGCCCCGCGTCGGGCTCTGGGCTGATGGCTCAGAGCCTGGAGCCTGTTTCCGGTTCTGTGTCTCCCTCTCTCTCTGCCCCTCCCCCGTTCATGCCCTGTCTCTCTCTGTCCCAAAAATAAATAAACATTGAAAAAAAATTAAAAAAAAAAAAAAAAAAAAAAAAAAAAGAACAACGTGGAAATCTACGCTGCGGGCGGGGAGAGAGAAAAGGCAACCCGCTCACTGGGACTGCATTCTGTGACAGTCATTGCACTCCAAGTCCATAAGCACCTGCACGGATGAATTTCGGTCCTCAAGCCCTCTTCTAGAGAACCAGGACTCCCAGCCTTCAGTCCCT
Organism: Leopardus geoffroyi; assembly: GCF_018350155.1. Taxonomy (NCBI): domain Eukaryota; kingdom Metazoa; phylum Chordata; class Mammalia; order Carnivora; family Felidae; genus Leopardus; species Leopardus geoffroyi. The sequence goes on from NC_059335.1 coordinate 8,968,391, forward strand.
CCAGTCCCTCCCCCAGCACAGGGTTCCCAGCGCCTCCCTCAAACACTCACACATGCGCACCCTGACCCTCCTCTCAGATTCTTTATTATCCCGAGTAGGCAAAATAAAAAAATAAATAAGATAAATACCAAATAACCCAATAAATAAAGAGGAGGCCCCACAGCAAACAGCCCGGTGGCTTCAGGAAGCGTAGCTGGGACTTCGGCCCTGGGAAGGCCCCACCATGCTCAGAGGGTCCGAGGAGCCCACGTCCGGGGGCTCGGGGGCCTGGATCCCTGGAGGCTCCGGGGGTGCCGGAAGCAGGCCTGGCAGCGGCAGGAAGCGGGCAGGTGCCCGGGGGGCCGAGTCCCGGTCTGGGGAGTTGGGGGGGGGCAGGCGGAGTGGGAGCCCGAGGGTCTCCGAGTGGTAGATGTTGTATCCGTCCTCCAGAAGCAGTTCCCGGAAGCTGCAGGCTGCGGGGTCAAAGCGGAGCTGAGGGGACAAGAGGGGACATCGGAGATACGGGATTCCTCTGCAACTTCCTGCCACAGGACCCAGGAGTCCCGGCCCCCAGCCCCTCCTCCGGGACACAGGCAACAGAAGCAGGCTCTCCCTTTACCCCTGGGCAGGCCTGCAAGGCCTACCTCCCTGGCTTCACTTCACAGAGACCAATATTCCAGCCCAGGGACCAGTCAAGGCTCTCTGAGTCCAGACAGAGGCGTCTGGCTTCCACCCAAGGGGTCATGGTCACTTTACAGGCCATGGGTCCCCTGAGCAGCCCTGTGCCCAGCGTGAAGCAGGCAGCTAGGAGCCCATGCGGCCCAGCAGGGGTCACAGGTCGCAGGACTCAGGCGCTCTGTCGTTCACGGGCCTCGTGACTCGGAGCTGGTGTGTCCCTGCCCGAGCCTCAGTTTCCCCTTGTGCACAAATGATGAGGTCAGCTCCCGCGTGCAGGGGAGGTGGTGAGGTGCGGGTGCCACGCAGGGAGCACAGAACCAAGCCCGGCTCAGGCCCAAGGTGCGAGAGGAGGAACCCTGGGTGGTGAAGGTGATACGGAGGAGGGAGCACGAGGAGAGGGGCGATCCCAGAAACTCACCGACCCATACAGTGTCCCATCTGGGCCCTGGCACAGGAACCTGGACGTTTTGACCCCCAAGATTTGAATTACTCCCGGCTTCAGGGCTTTTAGCTCCAAGAGACCTGGGAGGAGAGAGTGGTCAGGGCCTCAGAGGACCCCTGCCCAGGCCCGTCTCTCTTACTTAGATCCAGGGGTCTAGGCTCCCAGCCCCTCCTTCCTCAGACCCAGAAGTCTGGGCCCCCCAGCCCCTGCTCCCTCAGACCAGGCTCTGTCTATGCACTCACTCTCAGGGCTCTGGCGAGCGGTCCCCACCACTGTGCCATCAGCCTTGATCTCGAGGTGGACCTCTGTCTCCTGGGCGTCGTCCGTGTAGAGGAACCGCTGTCGAACTTGGCCCCCGAATTGGAGGAGGGGGCTGGAGTCAGGAATAGGGTGTGCCTGGCAGGCTTCCGGCAAAAGGACCCCCAGCATCATCAGGACCCACAGTCCCAGGTGCTGGGACCCGGCCTCATCCCAGCCCATCACTGGCTCACGTCCTCAGGTGAGATCCGGGGTCTGGGGCTTGAGGAGCAGACTGGTCTGGATTCTGTCTCGGATCCCGGTTGTCTGGGACAGGAGATTCACGGATTGCACCTTAGTGAGCCTCAACGCCTGGGTCTTCGTGTCCGCGGATTCCCAGCTGACAGAATACCCCGGTCTCTTAGAATGGATGCAGGCACTCCAAAATTTATATCCAGACAGACCCGCCCAATCACCTTCCCCGCACCTGACCCATGATATTTGACCCACTTGGCAAGAGCTAGGATTCCACCGTGGCCAGATCAGCCTGAGCTGGATGATGCAATGGTGGGGGGGGGGTCCTTCCCGCTGGGGCCCTGGACTCCTGGGTCTGAGGAATCAGGGGGACCAGGACCTGCTGACTGGCACTTGGCTGAAAGGGGCTGGGGGAGGAGAGGGCTGGGGGCCTGGAAAACTGCCTCCCTGGCTGATCGACGGACACCGTGCCCCATAACCGGGATTGCGGCATCCTGCCTGAATTTCTGTGGGTTTCGGGGCGGGGGGGAGTGCGGGCAGGGCAGGTGTCACACACACGGAGGTTCCTCGATCATCAGGAGAGCAGCAAAAGCCACGTGACCAAAAGCCTCTGGCCTCAACCTCACCAACCCCAGCCCAGAGGTTCCTCTGGCACCTAATCAGCCAGAGGAGAGCCTCCCTCTCCTCCCTGATGCAATCCCGGGACCTCTTTCACCAGAGTAGCTACCCCAGGCCCAGAAAGGTGTTCTCAAAATAGCCTGGGGTGGGGAGGGCGGGTGGAGGGTGAAAGTCTGACTCAGCGCCTCTGGGGTGGGGGTGGGGGCAGAGCCAGGCTCTGGAGAGGGGGAGTGAGAGACCAGAGCCCAAAGGGAATGTGGGGGGGGGGGGGTGGTTCCTGGAAACTGTAGGACAGAGACCGGACACCCTCCAGTGCGGAGGTCTGAACGTCTCCAGCAGAGGAGGGGGCTGGGGCTGGAAATCCTGGGTCTGTGGAAGGAGGGGCTTGGGTCTGGAGACATCACGGTCCACCCTCTGGAGAGGGGAGTCAAATTCCTGGGTCTTTAGCTTTGATTTATTGAATGACAATGATCACACGGCTCCAGCCCAGGGAGGGGGGAGGGCGGAACCGCCCGGACAGTTACACACCGCGGAGCCGAGGCCCTGGACCCCCAACCCGGGGCCCCAGCCTCCCGGTGAGGCTGGGCATGACAGGCCCGCTTCCCCTCCTGCTTTCTCCTCCTCGCCCTCGGGGAGACGCTGCCCCCGGGACGCGCCCGTCTGGAGAGGAGCCGTCGGAGCCCGGATCGTACGATTCCTCAAAAGGAGAGGCTCTGCAGTTCGCAGGTGCACCGTGCGGAGATGGGGAGCCAGCGGCCCCCGGTGTGCGCGGGGACACCCTTCGGGCCGGAGGCGCCCACGTTCGGGACCCTGAGAGCTGGAGGAGGTTTCCATCGGCTCCTGGAGCAGGCCTGGCAAACAGGTTCTGCCTCCCCACCGGGAGGACCCGGCAGAGAGCGGGGGATCTTCGCCCCCGCCCGGGCCTGGTGTCTGCGCCCTCCCCAGCGGCTGGGGCGTGGCCGGGCTCGGAGCATCCAGGCACTCTGGGCGGCCCGTCAGCCCAGGCTCGGGAGAAGGCGGAGAAGTCGATGGACCCGAATACCTGGGTCCGGCATTGCGGCTGGGCGCCGGGTCTCCATGCTGTGGAGGCTGGCCCTGGAGAGCCCGCCCGCGGGCCGGGGCCGAGGAGGAGGGGGCCGGGCGCGGGTCCCCGGGTCTGGGGAGGGCAGGGGGGGGGGCGGGGGTTACCAGCTTAGCCTGGGGCGCCGGGGCGGGGGCGGGGCTCCGCCTCCGACCTACCTGCCCAGGTCGGGAGGGGCGGAGGCTGGGAGTCTCGGAACCGCGCCCATCTCCTTCCTCCCTCCCCCGAGCCCTAGGAGCCAGTCGGGGGAGGCGGCATGGAGGGGAGGGCTGCCGAGCCTAGGATCCCGGAGTCCCGGGTTCCGGAGGCGGCCGGATGTGGGCTGCACCTGCGGTCGGCGCGCTCCAGCCTCTCTAAGCCCGCTGTGGCTCTGTCACCCGCCAGGAGCTCAGGTGAGTGGGACCGGAGGATGCCTGGGACCCAGGAATCGGGGCCTTCGGTCCCAGGAGGCGCAGCCCCAACCGCTAGCCCCGTAGGACCCCAGGAGTCTCCACCCCCCCGCCCCCAACTCCTGCTCCTCCAGAGGCTGAGATCCCTCATCCAGTCCCCGACCTCCAGCCTCTCATGTTCCACCTGGCCTGTCTCTTCCCGTCACCCCCATGGTGGAGTCCTCACCCTCCCTCCACCAGGCCCACCCCAGACAGGAGTGGGTGGCACATCACCCAACTAAAGTGGGACTTCCCGGCCCGGAGAGCCAGATTCCAAGATGCGGATGTGGCAGGCTGGCTCCGAGACCCGTTGCTATCTTGGAAACACCAGTTTTCAACATTTGCCGTCCCCATCCCTGCGGTTCCAAGCGCCCACCTCCCTCCCCTCCCTCAGATCCAGGCCCCTGATCCCCTTTCCCTGGGACCCAGGAGTCTCAAGCCTTGGTTTCCTCGTTCCCCCAGGCCCCTGCCCACGGACACTTCCTCCTGGGGCTCCGGGGCCCCGCTAATTCACCTTTCCTCCCGTGCAGCCATGTGGGCCCCCAGCCAACGGCAGCTCTGTGTGGCTTTCCTGCTAGTGTGTGTCCTTTCAGCCACCTTGTTCCTCTACGTCCACCAAGACCTCTTTCCCAACAGCCTGGCCCTGACGGCCCTGTGTCCAGGCCGCCGCCCGGTGCCATCCCCTGTGGCCATCCTCTGCCTGTCCCCCAACACCTCCGCCTGCCTCAAGCCCCCTGCCTCCCTCTCGGGAACCTGGACCATCCACCCAGATGGCCGGTTCGGTAACCAGATGGGGCAGTACGCCACGCTCCTGGCCCTGGCCCAGCTCAACGGTCGCCGGGCCTTCATCCTGCCCGCCATGCATGCCGCCCTGGCCCCCGTGTTCCGCATCACCCTGCCGGTGCTGGCGCCCGAGGTGGACAGCCGCACGCCCTGGCGGGAGCTGGAGCTCCACGACTGGATGTCCCGGGAGTACGCCCGCTTGAGGGACCCCTTGCTGAAGCTCACCGGCTTTCCCTGCTCCTGGACCTTCTTCCACCACCTCCGGGAGCAGATCCGCAGGGAATTCACGCTGCACGACCACCTTCGGCGAGAGGCCCAGGGTCTGCTGAGCCGGCTCCGCCTGGGCCCCACCGGGGACCGCCCTCGCACCTTCGTGGGTGTCCACGTGCGCCGCGGGGACTATCTGCGGGTCATGCCCCACCGCTGGAAGGGGGTGGTAGGCGATCGCGCTTACCTCCGGCAGGCTATGGACTGGTTCCGGGCACGGCACGAAGACCCCGTCTTTGTGGTCACCAGCAACGGCATGGAGTGGTGCCGGGAAAACGTGGACACGTCCCGTGGGGATGTGATCTTTGCCGGCGACGGGCAGGAGGGCTCGCCGGGGAGGGACTTCGCGCTGCTCACGCAGTGCAACCACACCATCATGACCATTGGCACTTTTGGCTTCTGGGCCGCCTACCTGACTGGTGGGGACACTGTCTACCTGGCCAACTTCACCCTGCCCGACTCCAACTTCCTGAAGATCTTTAAGCCCGAGGCTGCCTTCTTGCCCGAGTGGGTGGGCATTAATGCAGACTTGTCTCCCCTCCGCTCGTTGGCTGGGCCTTGAGCAGCGGGGAGACTTTCTGGAATAGCTCGGGCCAGCGTTCTGGGTCTCCGGAGGCCTAGCGGCTTCTGGAGATGCTTGTGGTAGCCCTGCAGCAGGCGGGCACCCATTTCTAGAGTAATCCTAGTTGGCTAGACTTGGAGAAAAAGAAACCTAGGGGCTTTCTGTAACTGCCTGGATGTTCTAGAACCAGCAGGGGATCTTTTCCTGAGGCCTGGCAATGTCCAGAGAGGCTCACGTCAGTTCTGGAAGGCAATGCCTTACCCACTGTTCCCAGCACGGATACAGGGTACTTCTGGATGGCTTCACCCCAAAAACGGAGAACTCCCTCCCCCCCCCTTCTAATGTTGCCTCTGGTCTTTTCTAGAAGAGAAGGACAATCCTCAGGACTGAAAGAACTTAGGGGTAGTCCACAGCAAGCACTCATCCACTCCCCTGCTGTGTTTCTGGAGTGGTTCTACAGAAGGCCAGGTCTCGGGCCTGTGGAGAATCCTGCAAGGCTCCCCCAGAGGGGATGCGGTTCTGGAATTCTAGGAGGATCTCAGGAAGGGACACTCAGAAGTTCAACACCTCAGCCACTGCCAGAAAGACTGGCAGAACACAAAGTATCTGTCCTGCGAGGTGGGAAATCTGTCCAACCTCTCAGCCTCTGAGAAAAAGAAAGACAAAGACCCGGTTTTGAGATTTAAAAAGAAAAAAAAATATGTTTTTTAATGTTTATTTTTGGGAGAGAGAAAGACAAAGCACAAGCTGGGGAGGGGCAGAGAGAGAGGGAGACACAGAACCTGAAGCAGGCTCCAGGCTCCGAGCTGTCAGCGCAGAGCCCGGCTCGGGCTCGAACTCGCAGATCTAGAGATCAGGACCTGAGCCGAAGTCGGGGGCTTAACCGACTGAGCCACCCAGGCGCCCCTTGAATTTTTTTTTTTTAATGTTTATTTTTGAGACAGAGGCAGAGAGCAAGCAGGGGAGGGGCAGAGAGAGGGAGAGGGAGACACAGAATCCAAAGCAGGCTCCAGAGCCTGAGGTGGGGCTCGAACTCACGAACCGCGAGATCATGACCTGAGCCGAAGTCAGACACTTAACCGACTGAGCCACCCAGGTGCCCCAGAGACTCTATTTTGAGCAGATAGACTAAAACGTGGGACTGTTCCTCCACAGGTCGGGGAGAGGTATGGATGCTGAAATACAGCAGCTCGTGGAGCAAAGCCTTCCAGAAACCTAGAGACTTTTTTTTTTTTTTTTTTTTTTTGTCAAAAACTGCCAAAGACAGGCACGTTACAAGTTGGCTCTGAGTTAAGGTTACCTTTCTTCTCAATTAAGAAAGTTTCTTGGGGCGCCTGGGTGGCGCAGTCGGTTAAGCGCCCGACTTCAGCCAGGTCACGATCTCGCGGTCCGTGAGTTCGAGCCCCGCGTCAGGCTCTGGGCTGATGGCTCAGAGCCTGGAGCCTGTTTCCGATTCTGTGTCTCTCTCTCTCTCTGCCCCTCCCCCGTTCATGCTCTGTCTCTCTCTGTCCCAAAAATAAATAAACGTTGAAAAAAAAAAAATTAAAAAAAAAAAGAAAGTTTCTTTCTCTGCAGCTGGGCTGTTGGATGTAACGGGATCGATTTTCTGAAATTCAGCCAGCATAAATAAACGTCATAAATGTTTCTTTTGGGCTTGCAGAAAGCTACAGGTATGGGGACCCTTGCCAACCTGGGCTTCCGCTGATTTCACACAACCACTAAACCCGGTTTCGGGCTTCAAAGGCTCTGTAGGCGCCTGGGTGGCTTAGTCAGTTCAGCCTTCGACTTTGGCTCAGGTCATGATCTCGTGGTTCATGAGTTTGGGCCCCAGGGGGGTTCTGTGCTCACGGCTCAGAGCCTGGAGCCTGCTTCGGATTCTGTGTCTCCCTCTCTCGCTGTCCCCACCCCCTCCAGCCCCGCTCGACCTCTCTTTCTCTCTCTCAAAAATAAATAAACATTAAAAGAAGAATGAAAGGGTCTGAAGGTCTGAAAGTATACGGGACCCGGGCTGGCCTGAAAGCCAGGCCAGAGCACAAGGTCTGGCCAAGGAGGATGGGATTCTTGACTCAGATTCCAGGACCCCCTTGGTGCTTTTTTGTAGGGGATGAAGGTACCTAGCTTTATTACCGACAACTCTGATCGCATCCCCTACCTACCCAGAAGAATCCAAGCCCCCTTTTTTTGGTCTTCTCAGGGAGTTTTGAGGGATCATTCACTATTCAGCTGCCACAGGTGGGAGAGAGGGAGGTATGAATTAAAAGTCCACACCACCAAATCCTGTCTCTGCAGGTGTTGTGGAGTCCACTGTGTGTGTGTGTGTGTGTGTGTGTGTAAGAGGGGAAATCCAGAACTGCTCACGTCTAGGGGTATTGTCCCTGCTGAGATCTGGCAGCCTCCTGTTCTCAGGCTTGTGTGAGTCGCGGTTCCTGTTTTGTTTTAAAGTTTATTCATTTTTTTTTAATTTTTTTTTTCAACGTTTATTTATTTTTGGGACAGAGAGAGACAGAGCATGAACGGGGGAGGGGCAGAGAGAGAGGGAGACACAGAATCGGAAACAGGCTCCAGGCTCCGAGCCATCAGCCCAGAGCCTGACGCGGGGCTCGAACTCACAGACCGCGAGATCGTGACCTGGCTGAAGTCGGACGCTTAACCGACTGCGCCACCCAGGCGCCCCTAAAGTTTATTCATTTTTGAAAGAGAGAGGCAGAGCATAAGCAGGGGTGGGGCGGAGAGAGAGGGGGACACAGAATCCGAAGCAGGCTCCAGGCTCGGAGCTGTCAGCACAGAGCCCAACGCGGGGCTTGAACTCATGAACGGTGAGATCATGACCTGAGCCGAAGCCGGACGCTCAACCCACTGAGCCACCCAGGCGCCCCGCGGTTTCAGTTTTTATGGTGGTTGGATTCAATGATGTAGAAAAAGAGAGAGAGACTTTCCAGGACCCATAGGTCTGAGCCCCAGGTTCTTAGTATTGGCCCTAGGCCTCTTTCTTCTAGAACCCTGGCATCGAGCCCCTCAGCTACGGAGAGAAGGAGGAGGAGGGAGTGAGTGAAGTGTGGAACTCTGGCCAAGGAGACACCCCAGGGCCTCCTGGGAGTCTTAGTCCTGCGGCTAGAAAGGGCCACTTCCCAATTCCGTGGCTTGACGCCAAATATTCCAAAAGATCCCAGGCATCCAGCCGAAACCTGGGCGCAGAAACTCAGGGACGAGAGGAAGCCGAAGGCCAGATACCCTCGCCAGAGCTGACGAGATGAAACTTCTAGTCTGAGAAGGAGGCCTCTGCGATTTCCTGGAACCATAGGCGGAGCCTTCGTTTGTTGCCGTCCAATCGGACTCAGAGTTGGGTTTGTGGGCGGGGCCAAGGAAACTCCTGGGCGTGTCTCCAGGGAAGTCGCGCCCCCACGTCCGAAGCTAGAAGGGGGAGGCTGTGGGAATTCCTTGTAGATCGGGGGAAACGGTGACTCGGACTCCAGTCACAAAGCTCTCCACATCACGTGACCAACCTCACCTTCGCTCCAGAAACGTCCTCAATTTTAGCCGTGGCAAATAAAGTGGAAGGACGTGACCTGCTCGTCCCCTCTAAAGGCCCTCAGCCTGGATTCAGCTGGCCCTTCAGCGAACTCTAGTATTCCAGGGTGCAACATTCAAGGTCAAGGTCGGGCAGCGGCTGTCTAGGGTGCATCGGGACTCCGGACTCCTCGGTTTCCTAACCGAGAAGGGGGAGCCCTGCAAATTGGGGGGTCTTAATCTCGGGAAAGGGGTTCTTTCCCGTTACTGATCACCCCTTCCGTGTGGGGTGGGAGGACCCTCCCCGGGTTCTGTGCAGGCTGAGCGCTGTGGCCGCAATGGGTCCCCAAATAGCCCTCCTAGTGGCGGCGCTAGCCGGCTGCCTGCTTCCTGCCGGGGGCTGTGTCATATGTGATCAGAGGGTCGTGGCCGCGCTGGACGCCTTGGAAAAGGAATACCTGCCTACCCACATGGCGCGCGAGCGTCAGGGACAAGTGATGGAAACGATAAGACAAACCGTGAGAAATTTCTGGGACCTGCCATATTTACAGGATGTCTTTATGGGGGTTATAGGTGAGGGCAGGGTAGAGCGTGGGAACCCCGGGTCGTGGAAAAAGAGGAGTCTGGTGCTAGGATTCCTGGGAGCAGGGGCGGGGTGGGGGGAGGGAGGGAAGGGCCGGAGCCAGAGTCCACTGGGTTCGTGATGGAGAGGGCTGAGATGCAGATTCCAGGGCTTTCCAAGCGCTAGGAAATACTGTGTTCTCCTACCCCTTACCCTGAAATTTTATGCAAAAAACTACAACTCCCAGAAGGCAACAGACAGGCAATCCTTTACGGCCCTAGCCTTGCCCAATAGCCACATGGGCATTGTAGTTTTTAACACTAGCTGAGCCAATGGGACCACAAGGCTTCGAATCTGAGGTTCTATCTCCCCTCCCCGCATCCCCCGTGTCCCTCCAGATGAGGCCACAATGGAAACGTCAGTGTTGGGTTTTCTGAGGAGTATGACACTTATCACAAACAGTGACATAGCAGGTAAATGGCAGAGTGGCCAGGGGAGGGGCTTCGGAACCCTTTGGCTCTGGAGCCAAACTGCCTAGGTTCAAACACCGGCCCTGTCATCCCCTGGCTGTGTGGCCTTTAGGGAGGGATATCACAGCTTTGTCACCTCCAAACTGGGTCATAACGGTGCCCGCACCCAGGCCAGTGACTTAGCCCAGTGGCCAGCATGGTTAAGTGGTCATTCAATTTCACTGCCCTTCCCGGAGATGGCCCCAACCTGGAACGCCAGCCTCTTCAGACGGGTACCTGTACCTCCTCCTGGGGTGGGTGGGAGGAGGGGTCGCACTCTGTCACCCTGCTCTTTCCCAGATGACACTTTCGTGAAGGAGTTCTCCTGGATGTTGACTCTGGAAAAGGCAGCCTTTCAGCGCAATGTTGCTCGGTTCCAAAGAGAGGGTGAGGGAAGATGGGTTCCCTCAGGGACCACAGCCCCTTCCTCCACCAGTCCCAGGGTCCCTGTCCCCAGTCCTCTGCTTCTCTATGTCCAGCCCCTCACCTCTCCCAACAGCATCCTCCCTCCAACCCAAGAGCCCAAACCCCAACCTATTCCTTCTCCCCCTCTCTCGTGTCCTTTAACATAGAAATCTCATAACTTTTTTTTTTTTTCTTCCTTCTGAGGCAGATTTCTGTCCCAACAAATGTGGTGAGTCCAGATTAGGGAAGCTGGTTTTCTATCCCCCATTCTGGCCCCGGTTAATACCCAGCCTTTCTCCTCCTGCTTTGGGTCTCGACGGTTCTTCCTTCCCCACGTCTGAGAGGTTCCTGGTCCCCAGTAGTCCTTCTGCACAGCGGACTTCCTGGGCAGCGGGTCCTATTCTCTGGGCGCTCTTTCCTGAGACTGGTTACACCCCTCTTCAGGGACGACTGCCTTGTAGCCCCGCCCCTTGGGCTGACCTCTCGGGATTAGGCGCTGGGCCCCGCCCCAGCCCTTGACCCTGCCCTCTCCTTTTAGTCTCTTCTATCAGGATAAATGCAACCTTGATCCTGCCCCTTCAGGTATAATGTTGCAGCCTCTGATCTGGTGCAGTAATTGTAAAAAGCAGCTTCACGTTTGTCGAAAGTCCACAGATTGCGGTGGTGAGAGAGCTGGGGCCAGCTGGAGGGGGTGGGGGGTTGGCGCAAGAGGGGCGGAGCCAGAGGAGAGCCGGGGTCTAGAGAGGCCAAAGAAAGGAGCCGGCCCACCAGAAAAGTGGGGGCCAAGACCAAGTGCGAGGGAGTTGAGGGAGAACCAAGATGCATCCCCCCGTAACCGCCTGTCCCCAGTGCGCCAAATCAACGTCCACGAAAAGGAAGACTTGGTCCTGGACTGTGAGCTCAACTGGCATAAATTATCTCAAGGCCTGACCTATTACAGCTTTTACAGGGTGGGCCCTTCAACCCCATCAACCCCAAGTCCATTAGGCTTGGTTGAGCGCCCACCCCGGTATCCACAAGCTTGTTCCCACAATCCCCATGACCCATGACCTACCAGGTTTGACTTCTACGGATCCCCGGGGACCCCATGCCCTTACCAGTAACCCTGGACTCCCATCTCCCCCACTGAGATCCCGTGATGCTCTCACACCTGTACTTCCCCAAACCCTGAACTCCCCAGGCCTCTGTGACCCCTTGAGCTTGGGTCTAGGTTTGGGGGAGCAATTCTGAGACCTTGGTGTACAAGGGGAAACAGCCCACCCTGACCAAGCCCCTGGTGGGGCCAGAGGATGCAGGTGACTACCGCTGTGAGTTGGGCACTGTGAGATCCCTCCCAGCCACGGTCATCCATTTTGAAGTCACAGGTCAGAGCTGGGGAGTCGACAGAAGTGTGGGAATCAGGGTCCTGGGGTTAGGGGACAGTCAGCTTGGGGCATGGCCTATGGGGCAAAACTTCCTGTCGGGGTGTCATTTCAGGCCACGGGGGTGTGGCCACCCACCACGGTGGCCGGGGTCCAGGAAGATAGGGTCACGATTGTCTCCTCCAAGGCCCGGGTCTTGGGGGAAGGTTGGAGGGGAGGGAGCTTGCCTGGGCCACGGGGGACCTTGGTGGCCTCCCAAGGCTGCTCTTCCTCTCTCCTCTATCAGTGTTGCCTCAAAGAATCATCGAGGAGACACCGACATCAAACCTTGAAACCGAGGAGCAGCTGTCCCCAACCCTCCAGCCTTCAGAGTACCCTAAGCCCGAGAAGGTGCTGAGAAGCCTTCTGGTAGGGCTGCTGATCTGGGGCTTTGTGGTGCTGATCATCAGCTTTGTCACCGCGTGAGCCATCCCTGATGAAGGCGGGGCACGATCAGAGGGACGGGGTCTCCAAATCCCAATGCAGGAAGGGGTCCTTTAAGGGAGAGGCCTTAGAAAATGGTAGTGATTATCCAGCCTGGGTCATTGCTGGAATAAGACCAAATATAGGGAGGCGAGGAGGGCTATCCCTCAAGACCTAACCTGGTTCCACGATCTGCCCCCCGCCCTCCCCCAGCGTACTTTGCTTTCTGCCTGGGAACGTGATGGATCCCATAAAGTCCTGGTTCCTCACTAACAAAGTAGCCGCCCTGCAGAGGCAGGTTCCGAAGGCACCGAAAGAAAACGACACAGCACCAAGTCACAAATAAAGATTTATCTGGTAGCCTCAACACCGGATTCATTTCCTCGGGTCTGATCCTCCTGTTGGCTTTCCGAGAGGGGAGGTCTGGGGCTCGCCTCCTGTCCTAGAAGGAGAGCCCCGGAACCCGGGTCCCTTGGTCATGGCAGGGCCCCCTGGCTGAGATGTAATTCCCGAATCGAGGAGTGGGAAAGGGCCAGCCCTACCCAGATCTCCTCCCCCAGCCTCGCCCCCTCACAGGACGCCCCCTCCCGGCTCTTCCAGCCGAGTTTCCTCTGGCCTTTTCCTGTCCCCCAGCCAGTGCCGGGAGCCAGGGCAGAGGGGTCAAGAACCAACCCGGGTCAACGAAGACAGGGCGCCGAGGTGCTGGTGGGACCCGAAGCAGAGTAAGAACCGCGGGACCAGGGGTCCACACCCCTCCTCCATCAGACCCAAGAGCCGGTCCCCAGCCATCTTCCACGCCAGTTCCCAGGAGTTAAGCTCCCATCCTTCTCCTCCACCCAGACTCATTACTCTGACCCCAGCCCCCTCCACCCCAACGCGACCACACAAAGGCCTCATCTGGGAGGATGAGATGAAAGTTCTAGTCAGAGAGGGGTCGGTCTGCGAGAGCCTGGAACAATAGGCGGGGCCTCCCTTTGTTGCCGTCCAATCAGACTCAGAGTTGGGTTTGTGGGCGGGGCCAAGGAAACTCGCCCAGAGTGTCTCTAGAGAAGTCGGCGCCCCAAGGAGAAAGGAAGAAGAGGGACTCTGTGGGATTGAGGCGACCTTCGAGTCGGACTCGAGTCATAAAGCTCTCCACGTCACGTGACCAACCTCACCCTCGAGCCGCAACATCCTCAATTTTAGCCGTGGCAAATAGAGTGGAAGGACGTGGCCTGCTCGTCCCCTCTAAAGGCCCCCAGCCTGGATTCGGCCCTTCAGCGAACCCTAGTATTCCAGGGTGCAGCATTCAAGGTCAAGATCGCGCGGCGGCTGTCTAGGGTGCCTCGGGACTCCGGACTCCTCGGTTTCCTAACCGAGAAGGGGGAGCCCTGCAAATTGGGGGGTCTTAGTCTCGGGGAAGGGGTTCTTTCCGGTCAGCGATCACCCCTTCCGTGTGGGGTGGGCGGACCCTCCCCGGGGTTCTGCTGGGGCTGAGCGCCCTGGGGAAATGGGTCCCCAAGTTGCCCTCCTGGTGGCGGCGCTAGCCGGCTGCCTGCTTCCTGCCCGGAGCTGTGTCACTTGTGATCGAAGGGTCGTGGCCGCGCTGGACGCCTTGGAAAAGGAATACCTGCCTACCCACCTGGCGCCCGAGCGTCACAGAGAAGTGATGGAAAAGATAAGACAAACCGTGAGGAATTTCCGGGACCTGCCAGATTTAGAGGATACCTTTATGGGGGTTATCGGTGAGGGCAGGGTAGAGAGTGCGAATCCAGGGGTCGAGGGAAAAGACGGGTCTGCCTTCTAGGATTGTTGCGGGAGCGGGCAGGAGGGAAGGAAGCGAAAGACTGGAAGGAGACTGTACTGGGTTCGTGAATGGAGAAGGCTGGGATGCAGATTCCAGACCTTCCCCAGGGCAGACCAATACACTGTTCCCCTAGTCCTTACGTGGCAATTTTATGTGGGAAAAAAAAAAAAAAAAAAAAAAAAAAAAAATACAACTCCCAGCAGGCAACGGGCGTGCCAGCCATTTACAGCCCTGGGCTGGTCCAGTAGCCTCATGGGTATTGTAGTTTTTAACACCTGCTGAGCCAAGAGACCGCAAGGCTTGGGATCTGAGGTTCTAGCTCCCCTCCCCGCATCCTCTGTGTCCCTCCAGATGAGGCCACAATGGAAACGTCAGTCTTGAGTTTTCTGAGGAGTGTGAGGCTTATCAGAAACAGTGATATAGCAGGTAAATCCACATAGGGGCCAAGGGAGGGGCTCCAGGATCTTTTCGAGAAATGATTGTTGGTGAGGGCGGGTCTGGTCGTGGCTCTGGAGCCCACCTGCCTCGGTTCAAATTCCGGGCCGGTCATCCCCTAGCTGTGTGGCCTTTAGGGAGGGACTTTGCAACTTTGTCACCTCTAAAATGGGTCCTAACAGTGCCTGCAGGCCAGGGGCCGCTTAGCTCCGTGGCCAGCATTGCTAAGGGGTCATTCAATGTCACTGTCCCTCCCTGAGGTGGCCCCAACGCGGAATGCCAATCTCTTCACACAGAAGGAACTTCCTGTATCTCCTCCTGCGGTGGGCAGGGGAGGGGTACCCCTCTATGTCACCCTGCTCCTTCCCAGATGACACTTTCGTGAACGAGTTCTCCTGGATGTTGACTCTGGAAAAGGCAGCCTTTCGTGGCTACGTCACTCGATTCCAAAGAGAGGGTGAGGGAAGATGGCTTCCGTCAGGGACCACAGCCCCTCCCCTCAACAGGCCCAGGGACCCTGTCCCCAGCCCCCTGCTTTCTATGTCCAACCACTCACCTCTCCCGACCCGGTCCTCCTTTGGACCCAGAGATTCAGACACCCGGGTCCTTCCTCCCTCCAACCCAAGAGCCCGACCCCCAACGTATTCCTTTTCGCCCTCTCTCATCCCCTTTAACAAGAAACTGATAATTCTCTTTTCTTCCTTCTGAGGCAGATTTCTGTCCCAACAAATGTGGTGAGTCCGGATTACGGGAACTGGTTTTCTATCCTTCATCCTTGCCCCTTGAATACCCAGCCTTTCCCCTCCGGCTTTGGGTCTCGGTGGTTCTTCCTTCCCCACGTCTGAGAGGTTCCTGGTCCCCAGTAGTCCTTCTGCACAGCGGACTTCCTGGGCAGCGGGTCCTATTCTCTGGGCGCTCTTTCCTGAGACTGGTTACACCCCTCTTCAGGGACGACTGCCTTCTAGCCCCGCCCCTTGGGCTGACCTCTAGGGATTAGGCGCCTGACTCCGCCCCAGACCTTGGCCCTGCCTTTAGCCTCGCCTCTCAGGGCGAATACAGCCTGGATCCTGTCCCTTCAGGTACAATGTTGCAGCTTCTGATCTGGTGCAGTAACTGTAAAAAGCAGCTTCACGTTTGTCGAAAATCCAGAGATTGTGGGGGTGAGAGAGCTGGGGCCAGCCGCAGGGGTTGGCGCAAGAGGGGCGGAGCCAGAGGAGAGACGTGGCCTAGAGAGGGCGGGGACTGGAGCGGAGGGTGGAGACAGAAAGGGGGGCTTAGACAAAGTGGGTGGCACTGGCGGAAGGGCAGGAAACCTTGAAGAAGTGTCCCACCATAAACCCTGTCCCCAGTGCTCCAAATCAACGTCCATGAAACGGAAGACCTGATCCTGGACTGTGAGCTCGACTGGCATAAATTATCTCAAGGCCTGACCTATTACAGCTTTTACAGGGTGGGCCCTTCAACCCCAAGTCCACAAGGCTTGTGTGAGCGCCGACCCCCTTATCCACAAGCTTGTTGCCACAATCCCCATGACTCATGACCCACCAGGTTTGACTTCTAGGGATCCCCGGGGACCCCATGCCCTTAACAGTACACCCTGGACTGCCATCTTCCCCACTGAGAGCCCGTGATGCTCTCACACTTGTACTGCCCCAAACCCTGAATTCCCCAGGCCTCTGTGACCCCTTGAGCTTGGGTCTAGGTTTGGGGGAGCGATTCTGAGACCTTGGTGTCCGAGGGGAAACGGCCCACCCTGATCAAGCGACTGGTGAGGCCAGAGGATGCGGGTAACTACCGCTGCGAGTTGGGCACTGAGCGATCCGGCCCAGCCACGGTCATCCGTTTTGAAGTCACAGGTCAGAGCTGGGGAGTCGACAGACGTATGGGACTCAGGGTCCTGGGTTTGGGGGGCAGTCAGCTTCAGCGAGCGACCTGGGGGGCCTAACTGTCTGTCGGGGTGTGGTTACGGGCCAAGGGGGTGTGGCTTCCTGCCCAGGGTGCGGCCACCTCTCACAGTGGCCTGGCTTCAGGCAGTGAGGGGCGTGCTTATCTCCTGGGAGGCCTGGGTCCTGGGGAAGGTTGGCGTGGACAGAGCTTGCCTGGGCCACGACCGGCCCTCCCAGGACTGCTCCTTCTCTCTCCTCTGTCAGTGTTGCCCAAAAGAGTCATTGGGGAGATCCCGAAATCAAACCCCGGGACCCAGTATCAGCGGTTTCGATCCCTCAAGCCGTCAGAGTGTCTGAATCCCAAGGACGTGCTGAGAGGCTTTCTGTTCGAGATGCTGATCTGGGGCTTTGTGTTTCTGATCCTAGGCTTTGCCACCTCGTGAGCCGCCTCCCGGAGAAGGCAGGGCTTGGGGCGAGGGGCGCGGTCTCCAACGTCCTAACGTAGGAGGGGGTGTTAGGGGGAGGGGCTTAGAAGAGAGGGGCGTGCTTACCTAGGGCGGCGAAGCTTGGGTCATAGAGAAGGATCAGATATAGGGAGGCTGGGAGGGGTGTCCCTCACTCAGGACCTAATCTGCTTACACGATTGCACCCCACCCTTCCCCAGCGTACTTTGCTTTAAGTCTGGGACCCTGATCGATTCGGTCAAGTCCTGGGTCCGTACCGACAAGGCAGCAGCCCCAGAGGACCAGGGTCCACAAAGTCAGCTGTCACAGACCCAGCTATCACAGAGCCAGCTATCACAGAGCCAGGTGTCACAGACGCAGCTTCCCAAGGTACCGAACGAAGAAAAAGGCCACAGCACCAAGGCTTAAATAAAGATTTATCTGGTTGCCTAAATATCGGATTCATTTTGTCCGGTCAGATTCTCAGTTTTGGCTTCCCGAGAGGAGAGCTCTGGGGCGGGTCTCCTGTCCTAGAAGGATAGACTGGGAACCCGGGTCCCTTCGGCGTGGCAGGGCCACCTGGTTGAGATGCATTTCCAGAATCAAGGAGTGATTCCCGAATCAAGGGCCAGCCCTACCCAGATCTCCTCTCCCAGGCCCGACCCCTCACATGACAACCCGTCCACACTCTTCCAGTGGGTTTCCACTGCCTTTTCCTGTCCCCCAGCCAGTGCTGGGAGCCGGGGCAGAGGCGAAGGCTGAATAGGAACAGTGGGGTCTGAACTAACCAGGCCGACGGAGCCAGGGCGCCGGGTGCTGTTGGGACCTGAAGCAGGGGCCCAGGGGTCCGCACGCCTCCTCCGTCAGACCCAAGACCAAGTCCCCAGCCATCTTCCACGCCAGTTCCCAGGAGCTAAGCTCCCATCTTTCTCCTCCACCGAGACTCTTTAGTCTGACCCCACCCCCTCCACCCCAACGCGACCACACGGGGGCCTCATCTGGGAGGAACCAGAAAAAAGTTCTAGTAGAGAGGGGGCGGAGCGCGTTATCCTGGAACTATAGGCGGAGCCTCCCTTTGTTGCCGTCCAATCAGACTCAGAGTTGGGTTTGTGGGCGGGGCCAAGGACACTCCTGGATTGTCTCTAGGTAAGTCGGGGGCCTGCGTGGAAAGCTAGAAGGGAAACGCTGTGGGATCTCCTTGCACATTGAGGGATCTTCAGGTCTGACTCTAGTCATAAAGCTCTCTGCATCACGTGAGCCACCTCACCTTCGCTCCAACAACATCCTCAATTTCAGTCGTGGCGTAACAGAGCCGGAAGGACGTGGCCGGCTCGTCCCCCTGAATGCCCTCAGCCTGGATTCCGCTCTTCAGCAAACCCTAGTTGTATTCGAGGGTCAACGGACAAGTTCAAGGTCGGGCAGCGGCTGCTCAGTGTGCATCGGGACTCCGGACTCGTCGGTTTCCTAACCGAGAAGTGGGAGACCTACAAATTGGGGGTCTTAGTCTCCGGGAAGGGGTTCTTTCCCCTTAGCGATCACTTCCTCCTCCGTGTGGGGTGGGCGGACCCTCCCCATAAAGTCCAGATAGTCCTGGTGGGTTCTGCTGGGGCTTGAGCGCCCTGGGGAAATGGGTCCCCAAGTTGCCCTCCTGGTGGCGGCGCTAGCCCGCTGCCTGCTTCCTGCCCGGAGCTGTGTCACGTGTGATCGAAGGGTCGTGGCCGCGCTGGACTCCTTCGATAAGGAATACCTGCCTACCCACCTGGCGCCCGAGCGTCACAGAGAAGTGATGAGAACGATAAAAGCAACCGTGGGGAATTTCACCAAACTGCCAAATTTACAGCGTTCCTTTATCGGGGTTATCGGTGAGGGCAGGGTAGAGCGTGGGAACCCTGGGTCATGGAAAACGAGGGGTCTAGTCCCAGGATTGCTAGGGGCGGGGGGCGGGGACGGGAGGGAATTGCTGAAGGCAGAGTCTACTGGGTTCAGGCATGGGGAAGGCTGGGATGCAGAATCCAGGCCTTGCCAGGGCTAGGAATACACTTTCCCTACGCCTTACCTTGCCATTTTGGATAAAAACTACAACTCCCAGCAGGCAACGGGCGGGCAATCGCTTTACAGCCCCATCCTTGCCCAGCGGCCACATGGGTATTGTAGTTTGTAACGCTAGCTGAGCCAAGGAGACCTTAAGGCTTGGAATCTGAGGTTCTGTCTCCCCTCCCCGCATCCCCTGTGTCCCTCCAGATGAAGCCACAATGGAAACGTCAGTCTTGAGTTTTCTGAGGAGTGTGAAATATATCACAAACCGTGGTTTAAGAGGTAAATGCACACAGATGGGGAGGGTGGGGGGTGGGGGGAGAAGCTCCAGAATCTTTGGCTCTGGAGTCAACCTGCCTAGCTTCAAATACCTGCCCAGTCATCCCCTAGCTGTGTGGCTTTGCGGGAAGTTTTCCACCTCTCAAATGGATCATAACGGTGCCTGGACACCAGCCCTCGCTTAGCTCAGTGGCCGGCATGGTTAAGTGGCCATTCAATTTCATTGTGGCTCCCTGAGAAGTCCCCAACGGGAATTGGCATGCCCTTCAGACAGAGACAAACTTCCTGTACCTCACTCCTGGGGTGGGGAGCGGAGGGGAAGCACTTTATGTCACCCTGCTGCTTTCCAGATGACACTTTAGAGAAGGAGTTCTCTGAGATGTTGACTCGGGAAAAAGAAAGCTTTCAGAGCTACGTCGTTCGGTTCCAAAGAGAGGGTGAGGGAATATGGGTTCTGTACGGGACCACAGCCCCTTCCTCCACCAGTCCCAGGGTCTATGTCCCCAGCCCCTGCTTTCTATGTCCATCCCCTTACCTCTCCCGACCGCGCCCTCCCTTGGACCCAGCCCTCCAGGCACCCGGGCCCTTCCTCCCTCCAACCCAAGAGCCCAAACCCCCACCTATTCCTTCTCCCCCTCTCTCATGTCCTTTAGCTTAGAAACCTGATACCGTTATTTTTTTCTTCCTTCTGAGGCAGATTTCTGTCCCAACAAATGTGGTGAGTCCAGATTATGGAAGATGGTTTTTTTATCCCTCATCCTTGCCCCGTGAATACCCAGCCTTTCTCCTCCTGCTTTGGGTCTCGACGGTTCTTCCTTCCCCACGTCTGAGAGGTTCCTGGTCCCCAGTAGTCCTTCTGCACAGCGGACTTCCTGGGCAGCGGGTCCTATTCTCTGGGCGCTCTTTCCTGAGACTGGTTACACCCCTCTTCAGGGTGGACTGCCTTCTAGCCCCGCCCCTTGGGCTGACCTCTAGGGACTAGGCGCCTGATCCCTCCCCAGCCCTTGACCCTGCCCTCTGCTTTTAGCCTCCTCTGTTAGGATAAATAGAGCCTTGATCTCTCCCCTCAGGTACGATGTTGCAGCTTCTGCTCTGGTGCCACATATGCAGAAAGCACCTTTACCTTTGTCGAAAGTCCACAGATTGCGGAGGTGAGAGGCTGGGGCCAACGGGAGGGGTTGGCGCAGGAGAGGCGGAGCCAGAGGAGAGATGGAGTCTTGACAGGGAAGAGACTGAAGCCTGCCTGTTAGCAAAGAAGGGCCTGGACCCAGTGGGAGGGAGTTGAAGGAGGGCCTGGAACCATGAGGAAGCACCCCACCATAACCCTTGTCCCCAGTGCGCCAAATCAACGTCCATGAAAAGGAAGACTTGATCCTGGACTGTGAGCTCAACTGGCATAAATTATCTGAAGGCCTGACCAACTACAGCTTTTACAGGGTGGGACTTTCAACCCCAAGTCCATTAGGCTTGTGTGAGCGCCGACCCCTGTATCCACAAGCTTGTTCCCACAATCCCCATGACCCATGACCTACTAGGTTTGCCTTCTACGGAACCCCGGGGACCCCACGCCCTTACCAGTACACCCTGGATTCCCATCTTCCCCACTGAGATCCCGTGATGATCTCACCTCTGTTCTCCCTAAGGCCTGAATTCCCCAGGCGTCTGTGATCTCTTGAACTTGGGTCTAGGTTTGGGGGAGCAATTCTGAGACCTTGGTTTACAAGGGGAAACGACCCACCCTGACCAAGCCCCTCGTGGGGCCAGAGGATGCAGGTACCTACCGCTGCGAGTTGGGCACTGAGCGACATGGCCCATCCACGATCATCCATTTTGAAGTCACAGGTCAGTGCTGGGGAGTCGACAGAAGTGTGGGGTTCAGTTTCGTGGGTTTTGGGTGCAGCCATCTTCAGGGCGTGGCCTGCGGGTTAAAACTTCCCTGTGGGATGTGGATTCAGGCCATGGGGGTGTGGCTTCCTGTCGTGGGCGTGGCCACTGCTCACCTGGACCATGCTTCCTGCAGTTAGGGTCCTGATTATCTCCCGGAAGGCCTGGGTTTGGGGAAGGTTGGCGTGGAGATAGCTTGCCTGGGCCACGAAGGGCCCCTTGGGACCCTCTCAGGTCTGCTCTTTCCCTTTCTTCTGTCAGTGTTGCCTCAAAGAATCATTGTGGAGACAACGTCCAAGTCTTCAACCTTTGTAAGCCAGCCTTCAATGTTTGTAACCCAGTCATCCACCCGTGGAACCCTGGCTGAGATCTCGCATGACCTGTCCCTAACTGTCGGGAGGGCAGAGTACCCGAAGTCGGAGAGTAGGCTGAGAGGCCGTCTGATAGGGCTGGTGATCTGGGGCTTTGTGGTGCTGATCGTCGGCATTCTCACCGCGTGAGTCGCCCACTGAAGAAGTCAGGGCTTGGAGCGAGGGGCGGGATGTCCACCCTCCAAATGGAGGAGGTTGTTCTCTTGGGGATGGGGTGGGGCTTACCTCTGCCGACTAAGTTGGGGTCATTGCGAGAATAAGATCCAATATAGGGAGGCTGGGAGGAGTGTCCCTCACTCAGGACCTAATCTGGTTCTGCTATTTGCACCCCACCCTCCCCCAGCGTCCTTTGCTTTCGGCCTGGGAAGGTGATCGATTCCATGAATGCCTGGTTCTCCGCTGACAGGGCGGGTCTTCCATAGGGCTAGGTCCCAAAGAGTCAGCCTTCACAGGAGCAGGTTCCGAAGGTACCGAGGGAAAAGGCCACAGTACCGTGGCACAAATAAAGATTTATCTGGTTGTCTAAATACCGGACTCATTTCCTCTGCTCTGATCCTCACTCTTGGTTTCCGAGAGGACAACTCTGGGGCTGGTCTCCTGTCCTAGAAGGAGAGCCTGGGAACATGCGTCCCTTCATCATGACAGGGCCACCTGGCTGAGATGTAATTCCGGAATCAAGGAGTGGGGAAGGACCAGCCCTACCCAGATCTCCTCCCTCAGGCCCGTCCTCTCACAGGATGCCCCCTCCCAGCTCTTCCTGCCAGGTTTGCTCTTGTCTTTTCTGGATCCCCAGCCAGTACTGGGAGCCTGGGCAGAGGCAAAGGCTGAAGGGGAACAGCGGGGTCAGGAAGCAACCAGGGCCAACGGAGCCAGGGCCCTGGGGTGCTGTTGGGACCTGAAGCAGGGTAAGAACCAGGGACCCTGAAGTCCAGACCCCTCCTCCCTCAGACCTAGTGTTGAGGGAGCATAAGGCAGGCTGAGAGCAAAATAAAAGCTAGCACTCCCCACCCCCTGGTGGGATATAGGTGACATTCCTCAGGCACTCCTGAGGTACTTTGTCTTTTCTTCCTTTACTCTCATCTTAGGGGCTTTTCGCGAAGTATGGTCTTACTGGAACCCTTTTCAGGTGGGTTGCTCAGGTTGCAATCCTCTAGCCCGTGTCTACTCTATGGGGAGGAGGAAGCCTGTCTTTTGGCTGGATGTTACTACCCTGGGTGGGGTGGTAATGAGACCCAGAAACTTGGTACCCTCTCTTTATTCCTGTCCTCAGGCAAAGTTGTCTGTCCTGTGCATGGGACAGCCACCTGTCCAAGTGGCCAAGTGGACTAACACGGCTGCCAATCTTATGATTCCCGTGCGAGGTATCTTCCTCATTGGTCTAAGGTGATCCCCTCCACATTTCTGGTCTAGCTGCTTCTAGCCTCGGAACCTCCCACGGAGAGCTGGCGGAACCACTACTCGATTGAAAGAACATTGAACCGGGGACCGTTTCTTAGGGAAGTTGGCTGTGAAGACCTTACGTGTTGGAATGTCACTTAGATCATGGTGGATTTCTGCCTTTACTGTTTTCAATCAGTGTCCTCTATTAACTGCTACTTAAATTACCAAATTGGGTCATTCCCCCTTGCAAAACTTTTCCAGTGTTTTCCACGGGCTCTAAATGACAGTTGACTGTCCTTCTCAGCAAGGCAAATTTGGTCCATACGTCAGACACCCATCTGTAGTCTGGGGGAAGCGAAGGGATGCTAACATCCCTCTTTTAGGAGCCCTTAATCGGCTAGTCGGTGGTCATAGCGATTTCGTTTGAGGGTCGTGTCGGGTCGCTTTGGCACCGGGAACCTCTGACGTTTCCTGTGCCTGGGACACCACCAGGGAGCCGGGGGGGTGGGGCGGTTGTCAGGATAATAGACGCTTTCTCTCTAGGAGAAGCATGGGAGCTCCTCCTCTGTCTCCAAGGAGTCTCCCCTGGGATGTCTTTTAACCCACTGGAAACAATTTGGATTGCAAAATATAGGAAAGGATTGATCTCCTGTAATACTGCATGGCGTCCGTAGGATCTAGCAGTTAGATCTCTTCTGCAGTAAACAGGGCAAATGGACAGAGGTACCCTAGGTCCAGGCCTTCACAGCTCTAAATCACGACTCAGACCCAAAGGCCTCTTGCAGAATGTGTTTGCCAAAGTGTATTTGGCTGGTAAACTCCCTCCTGACATATCGGATGTCTAAATAGGCCTCCTCTAAGTGAATCCAGGCTGTTGGAGGAAACAGGCCATTTCCAACCAAGGGGACGCTGACTCTTTCTCTCTGTTCCTCCTCCTAACTGGTGTGAGGGCTTCTCCCTCATTCATTTCCTGGGTTAACGGCTCCAATTGGAGGTAATTGTGATTAGTCTCCCTCGGGTCTGGGACTTTACGGAATATTCCCAAACAGCTGCCGAAACTCCATTCATTTTAGGGAAATTCCCTATCTTCTCCAGCCTGACACGGACCGCCTAATTCTTCTTTGGTGGAAAAAACATGCCATCTGCTCATCCGTTCAAGTTGACAGGCTTTAGTACCAGGAGACCCCCCTCTCTCTGCTCTCTGGGCTTTTATCTACCTTTAGGCTTCTTGGCCAAACCTCACCCCTTCAGTCTTATCCCCCTCCTCCTGTTTCTGCACCACCTTGGGTGAGACCTACACAACTGTCTTCTATACCATCCTTAGTGTCTCAGGCACCATCGGCTCCTCCCTCAAGGTCAAGGAGCAAAGAGCACCCCTTTGGACCACCCACTTCAGGTTTCCCCACCAGTGTCCCAAGTTTAAAAAATTGACAATGGGGAACATATTATCTTGTAAGTGGATACCGGTGGAACTTATTTGGTGTTTAAACTAATTTAAGTTTGTTGATTTAATTTAATTAAGATATACATGTCTTTAGGGTTATCAGCATTAAATATGAAACTTATTCTATCAAGGTTTCTTAAAGGTCAAATAAGCTCATGTTGGGGGCGTCTGAATGCTTCACTCAGTTGAGTGTCCGACTTTGGCTCACGTCATGATCTCACGGTTCGTGGGTTCGAGCCCCATGTGGAGCTCCGTGCTGACAGCTTGGGGCCTGGAGTCTGTGTGTCCCTCTCTCTCTGCCCCTCCCCTGTTGATGCTCCGTCTCTCTTTCTCTCAAAATAAATGAACATTAAAAAAAAAAAAAGTACACTGGTATAAGGTTGAAATTCTGCTTTTCTCTCTGTTCAAAGTCAAAGTTTTCTTGGATTGCTGGTCTGCCCTTGATAAGAAAATGCAAACAAAGAGTTTTTTCTCTTTGGGAAAAAAACCAAAGGTTTAGGGTTCCTCTTTCATCAAGTCTTTAATTACTTAGTTAAAACTTCTCAGTGTTAAAGGAGCTAAGTTTTGCTAACAACTGTATAACCTTACATGTTTGCCTTTGGGATCTCTTGTTGCCATCCTGGTTAAATAAATAATGTAAAGTTTGATGATTTGTAATGATCTGTAATCCTATTTAGGATGTGCTTTGTAGCTTACTGAGGTTTTAGCAAACTTTCCCGCATTTAAATCATAAATGAAGTCTTTTTTTTTTTTTTTACCAATTAGGCATTTTCTGGCATATTAAGTGACTCTGGAACCACTTTCCAACAAATAATGGTATTGCATTGGTAAATGCTAGAACCGTTCAAATATATATATGTGATTCCTAAACTTTTAATGTTTTGGTATAGGGTCTTCCTTTGGTACTCTATCAAAGTATTATGTATCTTTGAACACTGGATGACCTTGCTAACTGCATCATAATGAACTCTCATATCATATGGTGAACATGTCCATTTCTGACATTTTGTCATTTATAGTTGTGGTTCTGATACTCATCTTCAAGGAGAGTAATAAAAAGGATTTTTAGGACAAAGAGAGATATTTGACATCTCCAAGATGAATACTTAAATGGGTGAGAAGCTGCCTTCAAATTGGACAAGAATTAGGAACAGTGGACTAAATGAAGTGAGGAAGAGGTTCGAGTTTTGTGACTCTCGTTGGAAATATTGCCAGTCCTTTAATGTTTGCTCTTCCAGATGAAGGGAACTTTCTCTTAAGGTACCTATGACAAAGGGAAATGTGATAGAGTATTCATTTGTGTACACACTGGAGCATTTAACTTTTCTCTCTACCTAGACCCTCTAAAATTCAAAGACTCTCAGTGAGTATCTGTTCACAACAATTAGAATCATTTGCATAAGTTCAGTAAGAATCTGTTCTGCTTGCAACAGGATGCCATTGGAAATACGGTTATTTTACCAAGGCTTTGACCGGAATGTCCTGTTTGAGAGACATGAGTAGACTCAAACATGACCATACAGCTCTAAGAAACTAAGGTTGACTTTATGAAACAGGGAGCCATAAAGCCCTTTGGAAATGTTGGCCTGAAACCTTGCTTACAGAGTTCCCAGCAGCCTTACCAGTTGCGTAAAACATGTCACTTCCTGGCAGGTGTAGGAACCTCAGGATAGCTTGGGGACCTCGTGAAGAGGAATTCACCCAATTCCACAGGTATTGCAGCCATGTCTGATGGCAAGTGCTTGGCTTGGCTTCTGGCCTGTAGAGGCTACTAAAAGTTCAATCTAGAGATTCCCTATAAAAGGTTCCAGCAAAGCAAACTTTAAAAGATCCTTATACTCGATCGCTATTCTTGCTGAGCTTATCTGAATAATTAGGCCAAGTTTATCAAACTAGATGTGTTTTGCAAGCGAATTAGGCTGGATTTGGCCATCTCTGGAAATGAGGGTTACTAGGGAGAAAAATTAGGTTTCAATAATAGACCTTAATGGATACTAAATTCTAGCTCTGATTTTCTTTAAATGTTTGCCTAAGCTGGACAACTTGAGACACTTCAGAGATATTGGCACAATAGCACAGGTATGGACAATCTTTTTGCTTTTTATTCTGTGGGGATAATAATAGGACTCAATGGGCATAGGATTATTTGAACAACGGGAAAATGGGATGGACTCCCCTAACAATCATACATAAAAACGACTTTTCTCGCTGTAAACCTACCAGTAGATAAAGACTATAGAGCTTTATGAAATTATTCACCTGAATCTAACGTATCCTTCCTAAACCTGACCCGGTGATTACTAGAAACTCACACCATATAAACCCAGGAGGCCTTGCTTATTTAGAGGATTAAAAGTCTAATACAGCAGGGGATTTAACTCCAAAATAAAAGTGCCCCCAACGAGTCCTATTATATACTCCCACTGCAGTACAGTTAGAGGGGAACTCTTCATGAGCCTCTGTATCTAAATAAAACCCATACCCCCTTTACAGGAAGTCAATGAACAAACTAATGTGCCTTCATCTTCCTGTGAACCTGTGCAAGACCTCAAACCTGTCTTATGATGGTTGAGCCTTTCCTTTCTCATTCTCCTTTCCCCAATTTATACTAACGATTCCTTTGTACAATGGGCACAGCATTAGTGCTGAACTCCAAAGTCAGGTTGCTGGATACGTAGAGTTTTGCCCATGTCAAGCACATCTGGGTTACCATGGTGGGTCTCCCCTTTACAAGGCATTGGTTGACACTCTGTATGTACTTGGATTTCAAAAATAGCATAGAAAGATACGATGTTTCAAAAGAAGTCTATCACTAATCACAATGTTCCTTTCTGGTCCAGGAGCGATGTCTTGGAATTTACCAGGACATAACTGGACTTTTTCATATCCTCAACCTGTGACGGTAGTAGCTGATTTTACAAACCCACAAGGTAATACCCACCAACGAGGGCTTAAGTTACAAATCCCCACTTATCAGCATACTGTGGATGGCATTTATCAAATTTGGGATGCATATCTATGGCTCACGCTCACCATTGGATCGCTCAGTCACAAAGGGCAATTTTATGCAGGGAACAAAGAAATGATACATATGATACGTAGTACTTACCTATGGCCCTGGCTTTCTCCAAGATGGATAGATAGATCACTGCACCTTAGAATTTGCCTGGATTCATGGGCACATTATTAAAACCACCGCTGCCCCAGCTGACCTTACAGATTTAAAACAAAAGTGGGCAAGACCTGTTTCCGCTGTCATGATCACTTGGCATCCATTTTTGTTCCATGTGTAGGGTTAAAAAGTGTCATTTGGCATGTGAAAGCCCTCGATAACTAGACTGTGGGGGCATTCGATAACTCACAAAACAGCATCTGCTTACTCAACACTGAAGTCGCACAGACGCACAACACAGCTCTGTAAAACAGAAGGGCATTAGATGTTTTAGCTGCTGCAAAAGGTGGAAGTTGTGCTCTCATAAAAACAATGCTGTGTATTATTCCAGATTACCACAAATGTACTTCTGGGTTTCTACCTAACATGAGTACTCAAATGGGTGCTTTAAACGATCCCTTTCTTGGGGCACCTGGGTGGCTCAGTCGATTGAGCATTCGACTTCGGCTTGGGTCATGATCTCATGGTTTGTGGGTTTGAGCCCCACATCGGGCTCTGTGCTGACAGCTCAGAGCCTGGAGCCTGCTTCGGATTCTAGGTCTCCCTCTCTCGGTGCCCCTCCCCCACTCACACTCTCTTTCTCTCTCTCTCTCTTGCTCTAAAAAATAATTAAAACAAAAAAAAAACAACAACAAAAAAAAAAACAAAACAACCAATGACTCCATTTCCTTTAGCGATTGGTTAAATTCTTGCACTAGACCATTTTTGGCAACTACCAAAGAACTTTTATTGGAGTTTCTTTCTTGTTATTCAAATTGTCATGCTGTATCTCATCCTGGTCCCAAGACTCCATCACTTCATTAACTTCAAGCCAACAGACAATCCTTTCTACACGAGGAGGTTCCTGTATGTTGTCCACGTCGGATTCAGCTGCCTCCATTTTGGTAACTACGCTCATAGGCCCTCAACTGATCCATATTGACCCATAGTGTAATGGCACCAAGGTCCGCACAGAGAGTCGTGACACCTAGGCGTTTCTTTCCTGGAAGCAACTTGATTCATCGTGCCAGCACGGCCTCAATGGGTTGGTACCCCAAAAAACTGACCCGTGAGTGCGGCGGGGTATGGCCTTTTATACAATTTCTAATTCTTTGCTTTCCATACATGGTAACATACGGAGGTACAGTCTGATTGGGCGGTCTATGTCACGGAGTCCTGAGGAAAGTCAGGACTATGTCCCCATAGCTGGTTGCCCTTCCTTGTCTCCTCCTTCAGGCTCTACCCTCCTACTGCCTGCTTCCTGCCCGGAGCGTATCATGTGTGATGAGAGGGTCGTGGCGGAACCGGACTCCTTGGATAAAGAATACCTCCTTACCCACATGGCGCCCAAACGTCACAGACAAGTGATGAAAACAATAAGAGAAACCGTGAGGAATTTCAAGGACCTGGCAGATTTAAAGCCTCCATTATATGGGGGCTGTTGGTGAGGGGAGCTTAGAGCCTGGGAAAAGGAAGGGTCTGGGGGCTAGGATTGCTGCAGGAGGGGGCAGGCGTGGAGAAACGGGAAGCGCTGGAGGCAAAGTCTACCGGGTTCAGAAATGGAGAAGGCTGGGATGCAGAATCCAGGCCTTGCCAGGGCTAGGAATACACGTCCCCTATAGGCCTTACCTTGCAATTTTGGATAAAAACTACAACTCCCAGCAGGCAACGGGCGGGCAATCGCTTTACAGCCCCACCCTCGCCCAGCAGCCACATGGGTATTGTAGTTTGTAACGCTAGCTGAACCAAGGAGACCTTAAGGCTTGGAATCTGAGGTTAGAGCTCCCCTCCCCGCATCTCCTGTTCCCCTCCAGATGAGGCCACAATGAAAATGGCAGCGTCCAGTTTTCTGAGGAGTGTGAAACTTATCACAAACCGTGGTTTAAGAGGTAAATGCACACAGATGGGGGGGGGGGTGGGGGGAGAAGCTCCAGAATCTTTGGCTCTGGAGTCAACCTGCCTAGCTTCAAATACCTGCCCAGTCATCCCCTAGCTGTGTGGCTTTGCGGGAAGTTTTCCACCTCTCAAATGGATCATAACAGTGCCTGGACACCAGCCCTCGCTTAGCTCAGTGGCCGGCATGGTTAAGTGGCCATTCAATTTCATTGTCGCTCCCTGAGAAGTCCCCAACGGGAATTGGCATGCCCTTCAGACTGAGGCAACTTTCTGCACCTCACTCCTGGGGTGGGGAGAGGAGGGGACGCTCTCCTTGTCACGCTGCTCTTTTCCAGATGACACTTTCGTGAAGGAGTTCTCCGCGATGTTGAGTCGGGAAAAGGAAACGTTTCGGCGCAATGTCGCTCGGTTTCACGGAGGTGAGGGAAGATGGGCTCCGTCAGGGACCACAGCCCCTTCCTCCACCAGTCCCAGGGTCTCTGTCCCCAGCCCCCTGCTTCTCTACGTCAGGCCCCTCACCTCTCCTGACCGCGCCCTCCCTTGGACCCAGAGCCCCAGGCACCCGGGTCCTTCCTCCCTCCAACCCAAGAGCCCAACCCCCACCTATTCCTTGGCCCCCCTCTCTGGTGTCCTCTACCTTTGAAACCTGATAATAATTTCTTCCCTTTCTTCAGATGAAGATTCTTGTCCCAACAAATGTGGTGAGTCCAGATTATGGGAACTGGTTTTCAATCCTTCGTCCTTGCCCCTTGAATACCCAGCCTTTCTCCTCCGGCTTTGGGTCTCGGGGGTTCTTCCTTCCCCA
This sequence comes from Leopardus geoffroyi, assembly GCF_018350155.1. Classification (NCBI taxonomy): domain Eukaryota; kingdom Metazoa; phylum Chordata; class Mammalia; order Carnivora; family Felidae; genus Leopardus; species Leopardus geoffroyi. Next base: position 8,998,321 of record NC_059335.1, read on the forward strand.
CGTCTGAGAGGTTCCTGGTCCTCGGTAGTCCTTCTGCACAGCGGGCTTCCTGGAACGCGGGTCCCCTTCTCTGGGCGCTCTTTCCTGAGACTGGTTACACCCCTCTTCAGGGTGGACTGCCTTCTAGCCCCGCCCCTTGGGCTGACCTCTAGGGATTAGGGGCCTGACGCCGCCCCCGACCTTGGCCCTGCCCTCTCCGTGGAGCCCCTTTTCTTGGGGCGAATTACAGCCTTGTTCATGCCCCTTCAGGTGTATTGTTGCGGCTTCTGAGGTGGTGCGATTCTTGCCTGCTGCACACTTACCCTTGTCGAAAGTCCACAGATTGCGGAGGTGAGAGAGCTGGGCCAGCGGGAGGGGTTGGCGCGAGAGGGGTGGAGCCAGAGGAGAGAGGGAGTCTTGACAGGGCGGAGACTCAAGCTGGCACCCTAGCAAACATGGGGGGCCCAGACCCAGTGGGAGGGAGTTGAGGTAGGACCGGAAACCATGAGGAAGCACCCCACCGTCACCCCCTGTCCCCAATGCGCCAAATCAACGTCCATGAAAAGGAAGACTTGATTCTGAACTGTGCGCTCCACTGGCATAAAATTTCTACAGGCGGGTTCCATTACAGCTTTTACAGGGTGGGCCCTTCAACCCCAAGTCCATTAGGTTTGTCTGAGCCCCCGACCCCAGGATCCACAGGCTTGTTCCCACAATCCCTGTGACCCATGACCTACCGGGTTTGACTTCTATTGATCCCCGGGGGACCCCATGCCCTTATCAGTATACCTGAATTCCCATCACCCCCCACTGAAGTCTCCTGAGGATCTCACCCCGGTACTACACCGGGCCTGAATTCCCCACACCTCTGTGACTCCTTGATCTCGGGTCTAGGTTTCGGGGAGAAATTCTGAGACCTTGGTGTACAAGGGGAACTGGCTCACCTTGACCAAGCCCCTCATGAGGCCAGAGGACGAAGGTAACTACCGCTGTGAGTTGGGCACCGCGGGAGTGAGCACGCTCTAGGTCATCCATTTTCAAGTCACAGGTCAGTGCTGGGGAGTTGACTGAAGTGTGGGATTCAGGGTTGTGTGTTGGGGGGACAGTCAGCTTCAGGGCCTGGCTTCAAGCCACTGGGATGTGGCTTCCTGCCCTGGGTGTGGCCCCCAGCCACCTTGACCAGGCTTTCTGCAGTTAGGGTCTTGATTATCCCCTGGAAGTCCTGGGTGCTGGGGAAGGTTGGCGCGGAGATAGCTTGCCTGGGCCATGATTGGCCTTTGGGACCCAATCGGGTATGCTCCCTCTCCTCTACCAGTGTTGACTCAAAGAATCATTGTGGAGACAACTTCCAAGTCATCAACCTTTGTAACCCAGCCATCAACCATTGGAACCCAGTCACCAGCCATTGGAACCCAGTCACTAGCCATTGGAACCGAGGCTGAGGAGGAAATCTGGGATGACCTTTCCCCAACCCTCATGCCCTCAGAGTGTTCAAACCCAGAGGATGTGCATACATGCCTTCTGATAGGGGCTGCTTCTCTGGTGCTTTTTCCTGCTGATCATAGGATTTTTCACTGGGTGAGCCAACCACGGAAGAAGGCAGGGCTTGGCGTGAGGGGCGGGGTCCCCACCTTCCTAATGTGGGAGGGGTCTTGTGGGGTTTAGAAAACTGGGAGGGGCTCACCTACATGGGCGAAGCTTGGGTCATTGCTAGAGAAGGAGCAAATATAGGGAGGGTGGGAGGGGTGTCCCTCAGTCAGGACCTAATCTGTTACCCCATTTTGCACCCTACCGTCCCCCAGCGTACTTGGCTTTCGGTCTGGGATGGTGATCGATTCCATAAAGTCCAGATTCCGCACCGACAAGGCAGCTGCTCCACAGGACCAGCTTCCACAGAGTTGGCTGTCACAGAGCCAGCTGTCACATGACCAGCGCTCACACAGTTGGCTTTCAGAAACCCAGGTTCCGAAGGTTTGGAAAGTTCCAAAGGAAAAGGCCACAGTGCCAAGGTGCAAATAAAGATTTATCAGGTTGTCTCTACCTCAGGTTCATTTCCTCAGGTCTGATCCTCGGTTTGGGTTTCCCCAGAGGAGAGGTCTGGGCTGGTCTCGTGTCCTAGAAAGAGAGACTGGGAACCTTGTCCCTTCGTCGTGGCAGGGCCTCACTGGCTGAGAGGTAGTTCCAGAATTAAGAAGTGGGGAAGGACCAGTCCTACCTCATTCTCCCCACCCCACCCAGGTCCGTCCTCTCCAAGGAACCCTGTCCCCACATTTACCATGGGTTTCCTCTTGCCTTTTCCTGTCCTGCAGCCAGTGCTGGGAGCTGGGGCAAAGCCCGGCAGGAACAGTGGGGTCAGGAAGCCACCAGGGCCAAGGGAGCCTGGGTTCCGGGGTGCTGTTGGGACCTGAGGCAGGGGAAGACCCAGGCATCCGGGGGTCCACACCCAAGAGCCCCTCTCCAGCAATCTTCCATCCCAGCACCCATGAGCTAGGCTCCCATCCTTCTCCTCCATCCAGACTTACGAGTTCACCCCAGCCCCCAGCAGGGCAACCCCACCACTGAGGGCCTAGTCTGGGGGGACTAGATGAACTTTCTAGTCTGAGAGGGGGCTGTCTGCTTTGTCCTGGAACCATAGGCGGAGCCTCCCTTTGTTGCCGTCCAATCAGACTCAGAGTTGGGTTTGTGGGCGGGGCCAAGAAAACTCCCGGGGAGGGTCATCTCTAGGGAAGTCCGGCGGGGGGGGGGGGGGGGGGGGGCGGGGCGGGCCAGGTAGTAACGTAGAAGGGGGAGGGTGTGGGAATTCCTTGTAGATCGGGGTGAAAGGTGACCCTGTCTCCAGTCATAAAGCCCTCCACATCACGTGACCAACGTCACCCTCTCCCCAACAACATCCTTATTGTCAGTCTTGGGAAATCGAGTGGAAGACGGTGGCCTGCTCGTCCCTTCCAAAAGCCCTCAGCCTGGTTTCGGCTGTTCCGCTACAACATTCAAGGTCAAGGTCGGGCAGCGGTTGTCTAGGGTGCCTCGGGACTCCGGACACCTCGGTTTCCTAACGGAGAAGTGGGAGTCCTGCAAACTGGGGCTCTTCGTCTCAGGGATAGCTTCTTTCCCCTTAGCGATCACCTCCTCCGAGTGGGGTGGGAGGACCCTGCCCGGGGTTCTGTGCGGGCTGAGCCCTCCGGCCTCAATGGGTCCCCAAGTAGCCCTCCTGGTGGCGGCGCTAGCCGGCTGCCTGCTTCGGGCCCGGAGCTGTGTCATTTGTGATCCAAGGGTCGTGGCCGCGCTGGACGCCTTGGAAAAGGAATACCTGCCCACCCACCTCGCTCCCGGGCGTCACAGACAAGTGATGGAAAGGATAAGAGAAACCGTGAGGAATTTCCGGGACCTGCCATATTTAGAGGATACCTTTATGGGGGTTATCGGTGAGGGCAGGGTAGAGAGTGGGAATCCAGGGTGGAGGGAAAGCAGGGGTCTGGTGCTAGGATTGCTGGGGGCGGGGGAAGGATGGGCCGCAAGGGCTGGAGGCAGAGTCAGCTGGGTTCTTGAATGGAGAAGACTGAGATGCCAATTCCAGGCCTTCCCCTGGGCAAAGGAATACGCTATTTCCCTAGTCCTTACCCTGCAATTTTGTATAAAAAACAAAACAAAACAAAACAAAACAAAACAAAAAACAAGAAACAAACAAAAAACCAAAAAACCAAAAAACAACAAACCCACAAAACAAAAAAACAAAAAAAAACTACATCTCCCAGAAGTCAACGGGCGTGCAATCCTTTTACAGCCCTGGTCTTGCCCAGTAGCCTCATGGGTAGTGTAGTTTTTGACACTAACTGAGCCAATGAGACCTTAAGGCTTGGAATCTGAGGTCTAGCTCCTCTCCCCGCATCCTCTGTGTCCTTCCAGATGAGGCCACAATGGAAACGTCAGTCTTAAGTTTTCTGAGGAGTGTGAGACTTATCAGAAACAGTGGCGCAGCAGGTAAATCCACACAGGGGCCAGGGGATGGGGCTCCAGAAACCTTTAGAGAAATGTTTTTTGGTGAGGCCGGGTCTGGTAGTGGCTCTGGAGCCCACCTGCCTCGGTTCAGCTTCCCGCCCAGTCACCCCTTGCTGTGTGGCCTTGAGGGAGGAATTCCCCAGGTTTGTCCCCTCCAAAATGGGTCCTAACAGTGTCTGCATGCAGGCGTCACGTTGCTCAGCGGCGGCATTGTTAAGTGGTCATTCAATTTTCACTGTCCCTCCCTGAGATGGCCCCCAACGTGGAATGCCAATCTCTTCACACAGAAGGAAATTCCTCCTGGGGTGGGTGGGGAGGGGAAAGCACTCTGTCACCGTGCTCCTTCCCAGATGACTCTTTCGAGAAGGAGGTCTCCAAGATATTGACTCGGGAAAAGGCAACCTTTCAGAGCTACATCCTTCGGTTCCAACGAGAGGGTGAGGGATGATGGGTTCTGTACGCGACCACAGCCCCTTCCTCCAACAATCCCAGGGTCTCTGCCCCCAGCCCCCTGCTTCTCTATGTTCACTTCCTCAAGTCTGCCGATCCGGTCCTCCCTGGGACCCAGAGATCCAGACATCCGGGTCTTTCCGCCCTCCAACCCAAGAGCCCAACCCAAAACGTAGTTCTTCGTCCTTTCTCTCAAGTACTTCATCTTTGATCTGATTTTTTTTTTTTTTCTATCGAGGCAGATTTATGTCCCAACAACTGTGGTGAGTCCGGATTATGGGAGCTGGTCCTCTATTCCTTATCCTCGCTGGGTTAATACCTAGCCTGTCTCCTCCCGCGTTGGGTCTCGATGGTTCTTCATTCTCCACGTCAGAGAAGTTCCTGTTCTCCGAGTCCTTCTGCACAGCGGTCTCACTGGGCAGCGGGTCATATTCTACGTGTGCTCTTTACTGAGCCTGATTCCATCAGTCTTCCCAAGTACTGCCTTCTAGCCCCACCCCTTGGGCTGACCTCCAGGGATTAGGCGCCTGAGTCCTCCCCAGACCTCGGCCCCGCCCTCTCCGTGTAGCCTGGCCTCTGGGGGCCAATACCGCTTCGTTCATGCCCCTTCAGGTACGATGTTGCAGCGTCTGATGTGGTGCAGTAATTGCGTCCAGGACAATTACATTTGTCGAAAGTCCAGAGATTGCGGGGGTGAGAGAGCTGGGGCCAGCTGCAGGGGTTGGCAAGAGAGGGGCGGAGCCAGAGGGCAGCATGAGTCTAGAGAGGGCGGAGACTGGAGAAGAAGCAGGGCGGAGCCCAAGTGGAGGGAGTTGAGAGAGGGCCAGCAACCTTGAAGAAACACCCGACCTTAATCCCCTGTCCCCAGTTCGCCACATCAACGTCCACGAAAAGGAAGACATGATCCTGGACTGTGAGCTCAACTGGCATAAGTTATCTCAAGGCCTGACCTATTACAGCTTTTACAGGGTGGGCCCTTCAACCCCATCAACCCCAAGTCCATGAGACTTCTGTGAGCCCCCACCTCTATATCCACAGCCTTGGTCTCACAATCCCTATGACCCATGACCTACCAAGTTTGACTTCTGATCCCCGGGGACCCCATACCCTTAGCAGTATACCCTGGACTCCCATCTCCCCCATTGAGATCCCGTGATGCTCTCACCCCTGTAATTCCCCAACCCCTGAATTCCCCCAGGCCTCTGTGACCCCTTGAGCTTTGGGCCTAGGTTTGGGGGAGCGATTCTGAGACCTTGTTGTACAAGGGGAAATGGCCCACCCTGACCAAGCCCCTCGTGAGGCCAGAGGATGCAGGTAACTACCGCTGCGAGTTGGGCATTGAGCGATCCGGCCCAGCCACGGTCATCCGTTTTCAAGTCACAGGTCAGAGCTGGGGAGTCCCCGGAGGTGTGGGAGTCAGGGTCCTGGGTTTGGGGGATGGCAGGCAGCGTGGGGCGTGGTCTTCGGGTTAAAACTTCCCTTCGGGGTGTGGATTCAGGCCACGGGGGTGGGGCTCCCTGTTCTGGGTGTGGCCACCGCTCTCATTGACCGGCCTTCCAGCAGTGAAGGTCATAATTATCTCCTTGAAGGCCTGGGTCTTGGGGGAGGTTGGTGTGGAGAGAGCATGCCTGGGACAGGGCGGACCCTTGGGGCCTGCTCAGGTCGGCTCTTTCCCTCTCCTCTGTCAGTGTTGCCTCAAAGAATCTTTGGGGAGATAACGTCCAAGTCTTCAACCTTTGTAACCCAGCCATCAACCACTGAAACCCAGTCACCAACCATTAGAACACAGTCCCCAGTCATTGGAACCGAGGCTGAGGAAATCTGGGGTGACCTTTCCCCAACCCTCCGGCCCTCCGAGTGTTCGAACCCGAAGAACGTGCGGACAGGGCTTCTGATAGGGCTGCTGCTCTGGTCCTTTTTGCTGCTGATCCTGGGCTTTGTCACCGGGTGAGCCAACCACTGAAGAGGCAGGACGCGGAGAGAGGGGCGGGGTCTCCACCTTCCTACTGCAGGAGAGGTCCTGTGGGGGATGGGGCTTAGAAAACTGGGTGGGGCTTACCTAGGTGGGCAAAGCTTAGGCCACTGCTAGAAAATGATCAGATATTAGGAGGCTGGGGAAGGTGTCCCTCACTGGGGACCTGATCCTTTACCACGTTTTGTGCCCCACCCTCCCCCAGCATACTCTGCTTTCGGTCTGGGATGGTGATCGATTCCATAAAGTCCAGATACCACACCGAAATGGCAGCTGCTCCGCGGGACCAGGCTCCAGAGAGTCAGCTGTCACCGAGCCACGTTCTCAAAGTACCGAAGGACAAGGACACAGGACCAAGTCACAAATAAAGATTTATCTGGTTGCTGAAATATCAGATTCATTTCCTCGGGTCTGATCCTCAGTTTTGGTTTCCTGAGAGGAGAGCTCTGGGGCTGGTCTCCTGTCCTAGGAGGAGAGACCCGGAAGCGGGGTCCCTTCGTCGTGGCAGGGCCACCTGGCTGAGATGTAATTCCAGCATCGAGGAGTGGGGAAGAGGCAGCCCTACCCAGATCTCCTCCCCCAGGCCCATCTCTTGACAGGACGCCCCCTCCTCACTCTTCCAGCCGGCTTTCCTCCGGCGTTTTCCTGTCCCCCAGCCACTGCTGCGAGCGGGGGCAGAGGCAAAGGCTGAACATGAACAGCGGGTTTAGGAACCAGCCAGGGAGAACGGAAACAGGACGCCGGGGTGCTGTTGGGACTTGAAGCAGGGTAAGAATCGGGGACCCGGGGATCCTCACGCCTCCTACTTCAGACCCAAGAGCCAGTCCCCAGGCATCTCCCATAAGAGCACCCAGGAGATAGGCTCCCATCCTCCTCCTCCACCCACACTCATTAGTCTGAGCCACCCCTCTACCCAGCCCGACCACTCAAGGGCCTCGTCTGGAAGGAATACATGAAAAGTTCTAGCGTGAGAAGGGGCGGTCTGCATCATCCTGGAACCATAGGCGGAGCCTCCCTTTGTTGCCGTCCAATCAGACTCAGAGTTGGATTTCTGGGCGGGGCCAATGAAGCTTCCTGGGAGTGTCTCTAGGGAAGTCGGGGGCCCAGTGTAGGCAGGTAGGAGGCGGCGGCTGTGGGATTCCATTGTCCATTGGGGCGATCCTCGAGCCTGACTCCAGTCACAAAGTTCTCCACATCACGTGACCAACCTCACCCTCGCTCCAACAACATCCTTAATATTATTCATGGCAAAATAGACTGGAGGGAGGTGGCCGGCTCGTCCCCCTGAATGCCCTCAGCCTGGATTCCGCTCTTCAGCAAACCCTAGTTGTATTCGAGGGTCAACGGACAAGTTCAAGGTCGGGCAGCGGCTGCTCAGTGTGCATTGGGACTCCGGACTCGTCGGTTTCCTAACCGAGAAGTGGGAGACCTACAAATTGGGGGTCTTAGTCTCCGGGAAGGGGTTCTTTCCCCTTAGCGATCACTTCCTCCTCCGTGTGGGGTGGGCGGACCCTCCCCATAAAGTCCAGATAGTCCTGGTGGGTTCTGCTGGGGCTTGAGCGCCCTGGGGAAATGGGTCCCCAAGTTGCCCTCCTGGTGGCGGCGCTAGCCGGCTGCCTGCTTCCTGCCCGGAGCTGTATCACGTGTGATGAGAGGGTTGTGAAGCAGTTGGACGCCTTGGAAAAAGAATACCTGCGAACCCACCTTGCCCCCGGGCGTCTCAGAGAAGTGATGGAAAAGATAAGAGATACCGTCGACAATTTCAAGGACCTGCCAGATATACAGTCTACCTTAAATGGGGCTGTCGGTGAGGGCGCGGCAGAGCGTGGGAACCCTGGGTCCTGGGAAAGGAGGGGGTCTAGTGTTAGAATTGCTAGGGTTAGGGGGCGACGGAAGGGAAAGGCTGAAGGCAGAGTCTACTGGGTTCGGGCGTGGAGAAGGCTGGGATGCAGAATCCAGGCCTTGCCAGGGCTAGGAATTCACTTTCCCTACGCCTCACCTTGCCATTTTGGATAAAAACTACAACTCCCAGCAGGCAACGGGCGGGCAATCGCTTTACAGCCCCATCGTTGCCAGTAGCTACATGGGTATTGTAGTTTGTATCACTAGCTGAGCCAAGAGAGCTTAAGGCTTGGAATCTGAGGTTAGAGCTCCCCTCCCCGCATCTCCTGTTCCCCTCCAGATGAGGCCACAATGAAAATGGCAGCGTCCAGTTTTCTGAGGAGTGTGAAACTTATCACAAACCGTGGTTTAAGAGGTAAATGCACACACGGGCCAGGGGAGAAGCTCCAGAATGTTTTGGTTCTGGAGTCAACCTGCCTAGGTTCAAATCCCCCCACCCCCGGTCATCCCCTAGCCGCGTGGCCTTGGAGGAGGTTTTCCGCCTCTAAAATGGATCATAACGGTGCCTGGACACCAGCCCTCGCTTAGCTCAGTGGCCGGCATGGTTAAGTGGCCATTCAATTTCATTGTCGCTCCCTGAGAAGTCCCCAACGGGAATTGGCATGCCCTTCAGACTGAGGCAAACTTTCTGCACCTCACTCCTGGGGTGGGGAGCGGAGGGCTCGCACTCCCTGTCACCCTGCTTCTTCCCAGATGACACTTTCGTGAAGGAGTTCTCCGCGATGTTGAGTCGGGAAAAGGAAACGTTTCGGCGCAATGTCGCTCGGTTTCACGGAGGTGAGGGAAGATGGGCTCCGTCAGGGACCACAGCCCCTTCCTCCACCAGTCCCAGGGTCTCTGTCCCCAGCCCCCTGCTTCTCTACGTCCGGCCCCTCACCTCTCCCGACCGCGCCCTCCTTTGCACCCAGAGCTCCAGGCACCCGGGTCCTTCCTCCCTCCAACCCAAGAGCCCAACCCCCACCTATTCCTTGGCCCCCCTCTCTGGTGTCCTCTACCTTTGAAATCTGATTATCATTTCATTCTTTTCTCCAGGTGAGGATTCTTGTCCCAACAAATGTGGTGAGTCCAGATTATGGGAACTGGTTTTCAATCCTTCGTCCTTGCCCCGTAAATACCCAGCCTTTCTCCTCCGGCTTTGGGTCTCGGGGGTTCTTCCTTCCCCACGTCTGAGAGGTTCCTGGTCCTCGGTAGTCCTTCTGCACAGCGGGCTTCCTGGAACGCGGGTCCCCTTCTCTGGGCGCTCTTTCCTGAGACTGGTTACACCCCTCTTCAGGGAGGACTGCCTTCTAGCCCCGCCCCTTGGGCTGACCTCTAGGGATTAGGGGCCTGACGCCGCCCCCGACCTTGGCCCTGCCCTCTCCGTGGAGCCCCTTTTCTTGGGGCGAATTACAGCCTTGTTCATGCCCCTTCAGGTGTATTGTTGCGGCTTCTGAGGTGGTGCGATTCTTGCCTGCTGCACACTTACCCTTGTCGAAAGTCCACAGATTGTGGAGGTGAGAGGGCTGGCGCCAGCGGGAGGGGTTGGCGCAGGAGGGGCGGAGCCAGGAGAGAGGGAGTCTTGACCGGGCGGAGACTGAACGTGGCCTGTTAGCAAAGAAGAGCTTAGGCCCGGTTGGAGGGAGTTGATGGAGAGCCTGGAAGCATGAGGAAGCACCCCACCATAACCCTTGTCCCCAGTGCGCCAAATCAACGTCCATGAAAAGGAAGACCTGGTCCTGGACTGTGAGCTCGACTGGCATAAAATTGCTACAGGCGCGACCGGTTACAGCTTTTACAGGGTGGGCCCTTCAACCCCAAGTCCATTAGGGTTGTGAGCCCCCGACTCCTGTAGCCACAGGCTTGTTCCCACAATCCCTGTGACCCATGACCTACCAGGTTTGCCTTCTACGGATCCCCGGCGACCCCACGCACGCCCTTACGGGTATACCCTGGACTCCCATCTCTCCCCTGAGGTCTCGTGATGCTCTCGCCCTTGTACTTCCCCAAAGCCTGATCCCCAGGCCTCTGTGACCCCTTGAGCTTTGGGTCTAGGTTTGGGGGAGCAAAGCTGACAGCTTGTTGTACATGGGGAAATGGCCCACCCTGACCAAGCAACTGGTGAGGCCCGCGGATGCAGGTACCTACCGCTGCGAGTTGGGCACTCCGGGAGTGAGCACATTCTCGGCCATCCGTTTTGAAGTCACAGGTCAGTGCTGTTGGCAGAAGTGTGGGAGTCAGTTTCGTTAAAACTTCCGGTCAGAGTGTGGTTTCAGGCCACGGGGGTGTGGCCTCCTGGCCTGGGTGCGGCCCCCAGCCACCTTGACCTGCTTTCTGCAGTTAGGGTTGGGAGTATCTCCTGGAAGGCCCGGGTGTTGGGGACGGTTGACGTGGCGAGAGCTTGCCTGGGTCAGGACGGGCCCTTGGGACCCTCTCAGGTCCGTTCTTTTCCTCTTCTCTATCAGTGTTGCCTCGGAAAATCATTTCGGTGATGGTGACATCTTCCAAGTCTGCAACCATTGTCACCCGGTCACCAACCATTGTCACCCAGTCACCAACCTTTGGAACCCAGTCACCAGCCATTAGAACCGAGGCCGAGGAGGAAATCTGGGATGACTTTTCCCCAACCCTCGAGCCCTCAGCGTGTTCAAAGCCCAAAAATGTGCAGACCGGCCGTCTGATAGGGCTGCTTCTCTGGTGCTTTTTCCTGCTGATCATAGGATTTTTCACTGGGTGAGCCAACCACGGAAGAAGGCAGGGCTTGGCGTGAGGGGCGGGGTCCCCACCTTCCTAATGTGGGAGGGGTCTTGTGGGGTTTAGAAAACTGGGAGGGGCTCACCTACATGGGCGAAGCTTGGGTCATTGCTAGAGAAGGAGCAAATATAGGGAGGGTGGGAGGGGTGTCCCTCAGTCAGGACCTAATCTGTTACCCCATTTTGCACCCTACCGTCCCCCAGCGTACTTTGCTTTCGGTCTGGGATGGTGATCGATTCCATAAAGTCCAGATTCCGCACCGACAAGGCAGCTGCTCCACAGGACCAGCTTCCACAGAGTTGGCTGTCACAGAGCCAGCTGTCACATGACCAGCTGTCACAGAGTCCGCTTTCAGAAACCCAGGTTCCGACAGCTGAGAAACTTCCGAAGGAATAGGCCACAGTGCCAAGGTGCAAATAAAGATTTATCAGGTTGTCTCTACCTCAGGTTCATTTCCTCAGGTCTGATCCTCGGTTTGGGTTTCCCCAGAGGAGAAGTCTGGGCTGGTCTCGTGTCCTAGAAAGAGAGACCGGGAACCGTGTCCCTTCGTCGTGGCAGGGCCTCACTGGCTGAGAGGTAGTTCCAGAATTAAGAAGTGGGGAAGGACCAGTCCTACCTCATTCTCCCCACCCCACCCAGGTCCGTCCTCTCCAAGGAACCCTGTCCCCACATTTACCATGGGTTTCCTCTTGCCTTTTCCTGTCCTGCAGCCAGTGCTGGGAGCTGGGGCAAAGCCCGGCAGGAACAGTGGGGTCAGGAAGCCACCAGGGCCAAGGGAGCCAGGGTTCCGGGGTGCTGTTGGGACCTGAGGCAGGGGAAGACCCAGGCATCCGGGGGTCCACACCCAAGAGCCCCTCTCCAGCAATCTTCCATCCCAGCACCCATGAGCTAGGCTCCCATCCTTCTCCTCCACCCAGACTTACGAGTTCACCCCAGCCCCCAGCACGGCAACCCCACCACTGAGGGCCTAGTCTGGGGGGACCAGATGAACTTTCTAGTCTGAGAGGGGGCTGTCTGCTTTGTCCTGGAACCATAGGCGGAGCCTCCCTTTGTTGCCGTCCAATCAGACTCAGAGTTGGGTTTGTGGGCGGGGCCAAGAAAACTCCCGGGGAGCGTCCTTCTAGGCAAGTCCGGCGGCGGGGCGGGCCAGGTAGTAAGGTAGAAGGGGGAGGGTGTGGGAATTCCTTGTAGATCGGGGTGAAAGGTGACCTTGGCTCCAGTCATAAAGCCCTCCACATCACGTGACCAACGTCACCCTCTCCCCAACAACATCCTTATTGTCAGTCTTTGGAAATCGAGTGGAAGACGGTGGCCTGCTCGTCCCTTCCAAAAGCCCTCAGCCTGGTTTCGGCTGTTCCGCTACAACATTCAAGGTCAAGGTCGGGCAGCGGCTGTCTAGGGTGCCTCGGGACTCCGGACACCTCGGTTTCCTAACGGAGAAGTGGGAGTCCTGCAAATTGGGGCTCTTCGTCTCAGGGATAGGCTTCTTTCTCCTTAGCGATCACCTCCTCCGAGTGGGGTGGGAGGACCCTGCCCGGGGTTCTGTGCGGGCTGAGCCCTCCGGCCTCAATGGGTCCCCAAGTAGCCCTCCTGGTGGCGGCGCTAGCCGGCTGCCTGCTTCGGGCCCGGAGCTGTGTCATTTGTGATCCAAGGGTCGTGGCCGCGCTGGACGCCTTGGAAAAGGAATACCTGCCCACCCACCTCGCTCCCGGGCGGCACAGACAAGTGATGGAAAGGATAAGAGAAACCGTGAGGGATTTCCGGGACCTGCCATATTTAGAGGATACCTTTATGGGGGTTATCGGTGAGGGCAGGGTAGAGAGTGGGAATCCAGGGTGGAGGGAAAGCAGGGGTCTGGTGCTAGGATTGCTGGGGGCGGGGGAGGGACGGGCCGCAAGGGCTGGAGGCAGAGTCTGCTGGGTTCTTGAATGGAGAAGACTGAGATGCAGATTCCAGGCCTTCCTCTGGGCAAAGGAATAGGCTGTTTCCCTAGTCCTTACCCTGCAATTTTGTAAAAAAAACAAACCCACAAACCCACCCACCCACACCCAAAAAAACAAAAACAAAAAAACTACATCTCCCAGAAGTCAACGGGCGTGCAATCCTTTTACAGCCCTGGCCTTGCCCAGTAGCCTCATGGGTAGTGTAGTTTTTGACACTAACTGAGCCAATGAGACCTTAAGGCTTGGTATCTGAGGTCTAGCTCCTCTCCCCGCATCCTCTGTGTCCCTCCAGATGAGGCCACAATGGAAACGTCAGTCTTAAGTTTTCTGAGGAGTGTGAGACTTATCAGAAACAGTGGCGCAGCAGGTAAATCCACACATGGGCCACGGGAGGGGCTCCAGAAACTTTTAGAGAAATGATTTTTGGTGAGGACGGGTCTGGTCGTGGTTCTGGAGCCCACCTGCCTTGGTTCAGCTTCAGGCCCAGCTGGCCACCCCTTAGCTGTGTGGCCTTGGGAGAGGAATTTCCCTGGTTTGTCACCTCTAAAGTGGGTCCTAACAGTGTCTGCACGCCAGGAGCCGCTTGGCTCAGTGGCCAGCATTGTTAAGTGGTCATTCAATGTCACTGTCCCTCCCTGAGGTGGCCCTAAAGCGGAATGCCAATCTCTTCACACAGAAGGAACTTCCTGTATCTCCTCCTGCGGTGGGCGGGGGAGGGGTACCCCTCTATGTCACCCTGCTCCTTCCCAGATGACACTTTCGTGAACGAGTTCTCCTGGATGTTGACTCTGGAAAAGGCAGCCTTTCAGGGCTATGTCGCTCGGTTCCAAAGAAAGGGTGAGGGAAGATGGGTTCCGTCAGCGACCACAGCCCCTTCCCCCAACAGGTCCAGGGTCTAAGTCCCCAGCCCCTGCTTTCTATGTCCAGCCTCTCACTTCTCCCAACCATCCGTGTCCTTCTTCCCTCCATCCCCAGAGCCCAAACGCGACCTATTCCTTCTCCCCCCTCTCATCTCCTTTAACAGGAATCTGATAATCCTTTTTTGTTGTTGTTTTGTTTTTTCTTCCTTCTGAGGCAGATTTCTGTCCCAACAAATGTGGTGAGTCCGGATTACGGGAACTGGTTTTCTTTTTTTTTTTTTTTTTTTTTTAATTTTTTTTTTTCAACGTTTATTTATTTTTGGGACAGAGAGAGACAGAGCATGAACGGGGGAGGGGCAGAGAGAGAGGGAGACACAGAATCGGAAACAGGCTCCAGGCTCTGAGCCATCAGCCCAGAGCCTGACGCGGGGCTCGAACTCACGGACCGCGAGATCGTGACCTGGCTGAAGTCGGACGCTTAACCGACTGCGCCACCCAGGCGCCCCTGGAACTGGTTTTCTATCCTTCATCCTTGCCCCTTGAATACCCAGCTTTTCTCCTCCGGCTTTGGGTCTCGGTGGTTCTTCCTTCCCCACGTCTGAGAGGTTCCTGGTCCTCAGTAGTCCTGCACAGCGGACTTCCTGGGCAGCGGGTCCTATTCTCTGGGCGCTCTTTCCTGAGACTGGTTACACCCCTCTTCAGGGAGGACTGCCTTGTAGCCCCACCCCTTGGGCTGACCTCTAGGGATTAGGCGCCTGACTCCGCCCCAGACCTTGGCCCTGCCCTCTCCTTTTAGCCTCGCCTCTCAGGGCGAATACAGCCTGGATTCTGTCCCTTCAGGTACAATGTTGCAGCTTCTGATCTGGTGCAGTAACTGTAAAAAGCAGCTTCACGCTTGTCGAAAATCCAGAGATTGTGGGGGTGAGAGAGCTGGGGCCAGCCGCAGCGGTTGGCGCAAGAGGGGCGGAGCCAGACTTGTGACGCTGCCCAGAGGGGGCGGAGACTGTAGCCCGCCCACCAGAGAAGGTGGGACCGCCACCAAGTGGAGGCAGTTGAGGGAGGATCAGGAACCTTGAAGAGGCAAAGGAGCACAACCTCTCTCTCCAGTGCTCCAAATCAATGTCCATGAAACGGAAGACATGATCCTGGACTGTGAGCTCGACTGGCATAAATTATCTCAAGGCCTGACCTATTACAGCTTTTACAGGGTGAGCCCTTTAACCCCAAGTCCACAAGGCTTGTGTGAGCGCCGACCCCCTTATCCACAAGCTTGTTGCCACAATCCCCATGACTCATGAGCCACCAGGTTTGACTTCTAGGGATCCCCGGGGACCCCATGCCCTTAACAGTACACCCTGGACTCCCATCTTCCCCACTGAGTCCCCGTGATGCTGTCACACCTGTACTGCCCCAAACCCTGAATTCCCCAGGCCTCTGTGACCCCTTGAGCTTGGGTCTAGGTTTGGGGGAGCGACTCTGAGACCTTGGTGTCCGAGGGGAAACGACCCACCCTGATCAAGCGACTGGTGAGGCCAGAGGATGCGGGTAACTACCGCTGCGAGTTGGGCACTGAGCGATCCGGCCCAGCCACGGTCATCCATTTTGAAGTC
This sequence comes from Leopardus geoffroyi, assembly GCF_018350155.1. NCBI lineage: Eukaryota > Metazoa > Chordata > Mammalia > Carnivora > Felidae > Leopardus > Leopardus geoffroyi. The sequence continues at coordinate 9,013,763 of NC_059335.1, forward strand.
ACAGGTCAGAGCTGGGGAGTCGACAGACGTATGGGACTCAGGGTCCTGGGTTTGGGGGGCAGTCAGCTTCAGCGAGCGACCTGGGGGGCCTAACTGTCTGTCGGGGTGTGGTTTCAGGCCAAGGGGGTGTGGCTTCCTGCCCAGGGTGCGGCCACCTCTCACAGTGGCCTGGCTTCAGGCAGTGAGGGGCGTGCTTATCTCCTGGGAGGCCTGGGTCCTGGGGAAGGTTGGCGTGGACAGAGCTTGCCTGGGCCACGACCGGCCCTCCCAGGACTGCTCCTTCTCTCTCCTCTGTCAGTGTTGCCCAAAAGAGTCATTGGGGAGATCCCGAAATCAAACCCCGGGACCCAGTATCAGCGGTTTCGATCCCTCAAGCCGTCAGAGTGTCTGAATCCCAAGGACGTGCTGAGAGGCTTTCTGTTCGAGATGCTGATCTGGGGCTTTGTGTTTCTGATCCTAGGCTTTGCCACCTCGTGAGCCGCCTCCCGGAGAAGGCAGGGCTTGGGGCGAGGGGCGCGGTCTCCAACGTCCTAACGTAGGAGGGGGTGTTAGGGGGAGGGGCTTAGAAGAGAGGGGCGTGCTTACCTAGGGCGGCGAAGCTTGGGTCATAGAGAAGGATCAGATATAGGGAGGCTGGGAGGGGTGTCCCTCACTCAGGACCTAATCTGCTTACACGATTGCACCCCACCCTTCCCCAGCGTACTTTGCTTTAGGTCTGGGACCCTGATCGATTCGGTCAAGTCCTGGGTCCGTACCGACAAGGCAGCAGCCCCAGAGGACCAGGGTCCACAAAGTCGGCTGTCACAGACCCAGCTATCACAGAGCCAGCTATCACAGAGCCAGGTGTCACAGACGCAGCTTCCCAAGGTACCGAACGAAGAAAAAGGCCACAGCACCAAGGCTTAAATAAAGATTTATCTGGTTGCCTAAATATCGGATTCATTTTCTCCGGTCAGATTCTCAGTTTTGGCTTCCCGAGAGGAGAGCTCTGGGGCGGGTCTCCTGTCCTCGGAGAGACTGGGAAGTCAGTTCCCTGTGTCAAGGCAGTGCCCAACTAGCTGAGATGTAATTCCTGAATCAAGGAGTAGAGAAGGGCCTGCCCTACGCAGATCTCCTCCCCCAGGCCCGGTCCCCTCACAGGACGCCCCCTCCCAGCTCTTCCTGCCGGGTTTCCTCTCGCCTTTTCCTGTCCCCCACCCAGTGCTGGGAGCCGGGGCAGAGGCAAAGGCTGAACGGGAACAGCGGGGTCAGGAACCAACCAGGGCCAACGGAGCCAGGGCCCCGGGGTGCTGTTGGGACCTGAAGCAGGGTAAGAACCGGGGAGCCAGGAGTCCAGACCCCTCCTCCCTCAGACCCAGTGGCCAGTCCCCACCCACCTCCCATCCCAGCACCCAGGAGCTTAGCTCCCATCCTTCTCCTCCACCCAGACTCAGGAGTTTGAGCCCCAGGCCCCTCCATCCCAAACCCCACTACTCGGGACCTCAGGAGTTGGGGTCTTACCCATCCTTCCTTAGGGCCATGCTATCTGGTGAACGGAAAGAGGGCGGAAGCCCCCGCTTCGGGAAGCTCCACCTCCCCGTGGGCTTGTGGATCAATTCTCCCAGGAAGCAGCTGGCCAAGCTGGGACGCCGCTGGCCTAGCGCCGCCTCTGTTAAGTGAGTGCCCACCTCCTCCAGGCCCCTGTCCCTCCTCCACCTACCTCCCAATTGTCCTCGTTTCTGATCCAGTCTCTGCACCGGGTAAGGCCAGGGGCCCCGAGCGTTGACTGCAGTTCCTTTCCGGAATGGGCAAGTGAGGTGGCGGGCTGGCAGAGACAGACAGTGGGCCACAGTGCTCTCAGAGTCCGGTCGGGGAAGAGCCGGGCCTGGATAGGGGCCCTCGCTGGATGGACAAGGCGATGGGGATACAGGGGCAAGGGTTTGATTCCCCTTCCTTCCTCCCCTCCCTGCTTACCTCTTGCAACTTCCTTAGGTGCCACTCGCCTTCATTTATTTCTCTCTCTCTCTCTCTTTCTCTCTGATTCTGGCCTCTGCCCAACTCCGTATCTGTACACTCGCGTCTCTCCGCCTTCTGTGGGTCTCTGTCTCCCTCTTTATCTGTGTCTCTGTCCCTCTCTTTCCCTGGGCTTCTTTTGCTCTTTCGGTCTGGATCTGTGTCCCCTCTCAATGGGTCTCTCTGTCACTCTCCGGGTCTCTGATCCCTCCGTCTGGGTCTCTGCCCACTTCCTTCCTTCGTCTTCTCCCATCGGCCTCCATCCTGGCCTGTCTCTCTCGGTCTCTTTGCCGCCTCTCCGCTCCCCTGGCGGGTTCCCAGGTCTTCTTCCTCGGACACGGGGAGCCGCAGCAGCGAGCCGCTGCCCCCGCCGCCGCCGCACGTGGAGCTGCGGCGAGTGGGCGCGGTCAAGGCGGCCGGGGGAGCCTCCGGGAGTCGCGCCAAGCGTATCTCCCAGCTCTTTCGGGGCTCGGGGACCGGGGCCACGGGGTCCGGCGGCGCGGGAGGCGCCGGGACTCCGGGGGGCGCTCAGCGCTGGGCCAGCGAGAAGAAGCTGCCTGAGCTGGCCGCGGGCGTGGCCCCCGAGCCCCCGCTGGCCGCCCGCGCCACGGCACCCCCGGGGGTCCTCAAGATCTTCGGCGCCGGGCTGGCGTCGGGCGCCAACTACAAGAGCGTGCTCGCCACTGCGCGCTCCACGGCACGCGAGCTGGTGGCCGAGGCGCTGGAGCGCTACGGGCTGGCGGGGAGCCCCGGCGGCAGCCCAGGCGAGAGCAGCTGCGTGGACGCCTTCGCGCTGTGCGACGCGCTGGGCCGGCCCGCGGCGGGCGGCGTGGGCAGCTGCGAGTGGCGGGCGGAGCACCTGCGCGTGCTGGGCGACTCGGAGCGTCCGCTGCTGGTGCAGGAGCTGTGGCGAGCGCGGCCCGGCTGGGCGCGCCGTTTCGAGCTGCGCGGCCGCGAGGAGGCGCGCCGCCTGGAGCAGGAGGCCTTCGGGGCGGCGGACAGCGACGGTGAGCCGGCGGGGGCCCGACTGCGGGGGCGGGGCCTGGGGGCGGGGCGGGGCCTGTCCTGGAGGCGGGGCCAGCGGGGAGGCTGGGCGGGGCTTGGGGCCGGGGGCTAAGGGGGCCGGGATCTGGCTAAGGGGGCTGGAGAGACCAGGGGTAGGCTGGAGGCGGGGCCCACGGGAGAAAGGGGGCGGGGTGTGAATGGGAGGAGCCTAAAGCCCCGGGTCAGGGCGGGGGCGGGGCTGGGGCTAGACCGGAGTTATTGCCAGGGTGGATGGACGGGGCTTGTGATGGGGGCGGGGGGTCCCTGCTGAAGAGGGTAACCCAGAGCCAGAGGTGTTGAGTGGTGGTGGTCGTCCGCGTGGCTAGAAGGCCTCTCGCGAGAGGCAGGGCCCACGTAGATTAAGCCTCTTAGGGGGAGGAGCCTGGAGAGTGAAGAAATGGTGGGCTTGTTCGGGGCCGAAAATGATCCAAGCTTTAGGAGCGCCTGAGTGGCTCAGTGGGTTAAGCCTCCGACTTCGGATCCGATCATGATCGCTCGGTCCATGAGCTCGAGCCCAGCGTTGGGCTCTGTCCTAACAGCTGGGAGCCTGGAGCCTGCTATAGATTCTCCGTCTCCTTCTCTCTGCCCTTCCCCTGCTCATGCTCTCCCTCTTTTAAGAATAATTAAAAAAAAAAAAAAGATCGAAGCTTCAGAGGATCTGACCTTGGAGCAGGTAGACCTAGGCTGGGTTGGCTGCAGACTGTGGGTGGGAGATTTGAGGGTGGCGCATGGGAAATGAAGACGTAACACCATCAAGGGCTTACCTGCTGGCCTGGCCTTTGAGAAAACGTTCCTGGAACAGGAGGTGGTCCCCTTGGTGAAATAGTAAGTGCCTGAGCAGGGCCCGGCAGGGTTGGAGCCTGGCTCTAAGGGGCTGCTCACAGAACCTTCTAACGCTTTTCTGTTTCTGAGCCTCCCATCGGGGAGACAGAGTGGTGTAGCAGTCAACCTCCTGAGCTCTGAACTCTGGCTTGGATTCCGATCCGTTCTTTGTCGGTTCCGCTCTGCAAAACCCTAGGGGAAGATGAAATCAGAAAATGTATAAAAGGGTTTTAGCACAGGGCTTGGCACATAGTGGTCGCCTAATAAAGAAAGGCAATTACAACCATCACTGTCTTTTTTTTTTTCCCCAAAAAAAGCATTGGTTGAGCGCCTACTGTGGGCCACACATTATTTAGGGCCCTGGGGGAATACAGTGAGCACAGGACAGATGAGGTTCCCACCCTCCTAGATTTCGCCGCCTAGTGAGAAACAAATCACTAGTTCGTTCCTTCCGTTCACCATCACCCACTATGTGCCGGGCACAGGGAACAGCATATACAGAAAACTAAATGTGCGAAGCAGCCTCACCTCTCTGTGGCCAATTTTTTGTCTCTTTATCATCTCGGCTCTGCAAGCCTGTCTCGGTCTCTGGAGTCTTTTGCCTCATCCCTCGCGGTCTCTCCGCAGGCACGGGTGCCCCCTCGTGGCGGCCGCAGAAGAATCGCTCCCGGGCGGCGTCCGGAGGGGCGGCCCTGGCCAGTCCGGGCCCGGGGTCCGGGTCAGGGCCCCCCGCTGGGTCCGGGGGCAAAGAGCGCTCGGAAAACCTGTCCCTGCGGCGCAGCGTGTCGGAGCTCAGCCTGCAGGGTCGCCGGCGGCGGCAGCAGGAGCGCAGGCAGCAGGCACTTAGCATGGCCCCAGGGGCAGCCGACACCCAAATCGGACCTGCTGACCCTGGCGACTTCGATCAGTTGACCCAGTGCCTCATTCAGGCTCCCAGCAACCGTCCCTACTTCCTGCTGCTCCAGGGCTACCAGGACGCCCAGGTAAGGCAGCCCCTCCTACCCCGGAGAGAACTATGCTCCGACCTTCCTACGACCTTCCTTCGTCTGCAGGGCGACAAAATTACAACTCCCAGAATCCCCTGGGTCGCGGTAGTCTCAGGTTTGCGGGAAGGTGTGGGCCCAGCAAGGTAGGGTTCCAGGGTAGGAGAGGTCATTGTGGGAGACAGGGGATGGGGGGAAGAGGTGAAAGTCGTGGAGGTTGATGGCTGAAAAAGATTTTGCTGGAAGAACAAGTGGGGAATGGTTCATTTCATGCAATGTTGGGGGAAAACACTGCCTTTGTCTGTCAAGGGGGAATGTGAGAGCCTATCGTAGAAAAGGGATCTCCTTGTAAGCGTCTATTTCTTGATGAGGAGTAATTGAAGTGTCTATCTTGTTTGGGAGGAAGATAAGTTCATTGATGTATGGGATCTAGTTCTGGGTAAGCATATATTTTCTTGGAAGGAGCGGACTAACCCACTTTTTAAAGGTGATGGTTTACACTGGAATGATTTGACTCTTGTTAGGGGGCGTAGGTGGTACGGATGCTTCTGTTTTCTATATTTGGGTGACAATAGAACCTGCTTGAGTGTTAGGCAGCAGAGAGGGAGAAAGGATTAGCAGATAGCAGAAAATGATTCGTGGGTTAGTGGGAAATTGTTTCATTGATAGAAATGTAATGTACTCTTGGAAAGACTCATTTGTGTGTGTGTGTGTGTGTGTGTGCGTGCACGCGATGATTGGGGGAGCCATGTTTGTGATGTTGCCCAACTTTGAGTAACAGCAGTACAGCCAAGTTCCACAGGTAGTGCTGGGAATCAATGGGAAAGCCCACTCTAGAAGGTAGTGGAGCTCAGCAAATAGTCCCATTTGTGCTGTCAGCGAGTGATCCAGTTGGGTTCGGTGGCCTGTGTGTGGGTGTGTATGAGTGAGAGGTTAAGACTATTGAGAGAAGGGCTTGCGTGGAAGAATTCATTCCTCCTTACTGGGGCAAGTTCCTTACAGGGAGGGGTTTGCAGACAAGGTTGGAGAATAGGAGAGCCTGTTTTGGGAAGAGGGGAAACATTGGGAGCATCCATTCTTTTGAGTGGGGTTCATGAGAAATTCCTTTCTAAGAAAGAGGCTTCTATGGAAGTATTCCTTCCTGGGGAAGAGGAATCAGAGGTGAATCTCTTAGGGAGGAATTTATTTGCACTCATCTATTCATGAGTGACTATAAGCCGGGAGTTCATTGTGGGCACTGTGGAGTCCCTTCTGGGGTTAAGTAATTTTAGAAAAGGGTTCCATGTATTTTGGACCATTCCATTGCTTCAAACAGGGATGGATAACAGGAGATCTTACCTCCGGAAGGTGGTCATACTGGAAAGGTCCCTTTTCTAGAGACAGATGAACAAGTCCATTGTAGGAAGGGGTCTCTTTGGAAATGTCCATCCATGAGGTAAAGGTAATAAAGAGTGAGTTCAGGGTAGGATTTACGGATATCAGGATGACGATTCTCCCAACGTGACTAGAGAACAGAGAGTCTATTTTAGGAAGGGGGCCAGACTGAGCTCTTCCATTTTTGTAGGATGGAGATGGGAGAGTCATTTAGGAAGGGGTCTTCTGGAATGCACCTCTTCATTTGGTGGATGAAATGGGACACTCCATTATAAGAAGAGGGTCTCCTTGAAAACATCTATTAATAAGGTGGGGTGACTAGAAGAGCCACTATATGGAGAGCTCCATGGAGATGTTCTTTGTTGGGATGAGAATACTGAAAGCATCCATTGATGGAAAGGAGAGTATCTTTGGAATCCCTCTATCGTGGGAGTGGGGGTAGTAGGTGAGTCCGTTGTAGTATTATTTCTCCTTGGAAGTGAGTTCAGCATGGGGTGGGGGAAAATAAGGGTCCTTTGTAGAAAGGGGGTCTCCCTGGAAGTGTATGTTCATGGGGTGGAGATAATGGAAGAAACCTTTGTTCAAAGGGGCAGTCTCCTTAAAGATATCCGTCCCGTGTCTTGGAAATATTCAGAGAAGCTCTTATTAGAAGGGGAAATGTCTTGGGAAGTCCCCATTATGGTGGTGGAAGGACTGGCAAATGGGGCCAGGGGTAGAGAAATGGGAGGGCTCACAGGAGAAAGATGTCCTTGGAAAGTTCCATTCTTTGAGGGGCAAGTTAATGGGCAGTCCACTGTAGTCATGGGGGTGTGGTGCAAAGAAGGGAAGCACCCCTTCTTTGGGCTCTATATCATGGGAGAGTGCATTGTGGGAATGGATTTCCTTGAAAGGGTCCATTCAGAAGAGGTGAGAAGAGGGGGGCGTCTCCTGGAGAAATGTCTCCTGGAAAACATCAATAATTTCAGGGCGGGCAATTACAGAACTCATGTCAAGAAAGGGGTTTCCTTATACGCAGCCAGTCTTCCAGATGGGTGTTCTGGACCAGTCCATCACAGGAAGTGCCTTTGAAGAGTCCACTCATGGTTAGGGGAAGCAATTGCTGAGGCTTTGGGGCTCCCAGGAGATCTCCTTGAAAGCGTTCATTCTAAGCGAGGTGGTGGATGGGAGAGTCCTTTGTGGCCAAGGGTCCCCTTTGGAAACATCCGTTCCTCACGGAGCTGTGTCTCTCCTGTATCTTCACCTTCCCTCCAGGACTTCGTGGTGTATGTGATGACGCGGGAGCAGCATGTCTTCGGCCGGGGCGGGAACTCCTCGGCCCGTGGTGGGTCCCCGGCCCCGTATGTGGACACCTTTCTCAATGCCCCCGACATCCTGCCGCGGCACTGTACCGTGCGTGCGGGCCCTGAGCCCCCCGCCATGGTGCGCCCGGCCCGGGGTGCCCCGGTCACGCACAACGGGTGCCTCCTGCTGCGCGAGGCCGAGCTGCACCCTGGCGACCTGCTGGGGCTGGGCGAGCACTTCCTCTTCATGTACAAGGACCCCCGCGCTGGGGGCTCGGGGCCAGCGCGGCCGCCGTGGCTGCCCACCCGTCCGGGGGCCTCCCCGCCGGGCCCCGGCTGGGCCTTCTCCTGCCGCCTGTGCGGCCGGGGCCTGCAGGAGCGCGGCGAGGCGCTGGCGGCCTACCTGGATGGCCGCGAGCCGGTGCTGCGCTTCCGGCCCCGCGAGGAAGAGGCGCTGCTGGGTGAGATCGTGCGCGCAGCAGCGGCCGGCGCCGGGGACCTACCACCGCTGGGGCCGGCCACGCTGCTGGCGCTGTGCGTCCAGCATTCAGCCCGGGAACTGGAGCTGGGCCACCTGCCGCGCCTGCTGGGCCGTCTGGCCCGGCTCATCAAGGAGGCTGTCTGGGTGAGTGCCTCCGACCGCCGTCCAACCCCGTCTGCTCCCCGTGGGCTTCCCCCCCCAGCCTCTCGTCGCCCCCTGCCGCCCGTTTGGAAGTCGAGCAGGATGCAGCCACCTCTCCCCTGATGCTTTTGGGAGGGGTCTGGGCTCTCCAGTAAGGGATCTCGCGGGGTGCTGGGAGTGGTGCATTCATCCGCGGTGCCGGAAGAGAAGGCAGCGAAGAACCACCTTTGCGGCTCTGGGATAATGGGAGAAACGATTCTGGGAGCCGGGGGAAGAGAGCTCCTGGGATGAGAAGTCAGGAGAGACCGTTGTGGGAGGTGAGGCGGGCAGCCCGTTGGGCCCGAAGCTTTGAACAGTAGCGGGCAAGACCGTGCTTGGAGGCGAGGGAGGACAAATCCATCGGACCTACAGATGGAAGTACCTGGGAGAAATCACCCAGATTTCTGGATTTGGCGGGGGGGAGGTTAAAGTCGCCATCCAATTGAGCTAGGGCTTCTCAGAGCGAAGGTTGGGGAAGGGCCTGGGCGGTAAGAAGAAACTTCTATTCGAGCAGAAGTGGGCCTGAGGGAGGTAGACCGCCTGCAATTATAGGGCTTTGTATTTTATTTTCTTTTTGTAAGTTTATTCTATTTCTTTTGAGAGCGAGCGCGCGCACGGGCGCAAAAGTAGGGGAGGGGGAGAGAGAGAGAATCCCAAGCAGGCCCTGCACTGCCCGCGCAGAGCCGGGTGTGGGGCTTGAACTCGGGAACTGTGAGATCGTGACCTGAGCTGAAGTCGGACACTCAACCGACTGAATCACCCAGGCGCCCCTAGGGCTTTGTGTTTTATTTATTTTTTTTATTTTTTTTTCAACATTTATTTATTTTTGGGACAGAGAGAGACAGAGCATGAATGGGGGAGGGGCAGAGAGAGAGGGAGACACAGAATCGGAAACAGGCTCCAGGCTCTGAGCCATCAGCCCAGAGCCTGACGCGGGGCTCGAACTCACGGACCGCGAGATCGTGACCTGGCTGAAGTCGGACGCTTAACCGACTGCGCCACCCAGGCGCCCCAAGGGCTTTGTGTTTTAAAAGGTATGGAGAGGTGAGGGACGGATGCCGGGGTGGCTCAGTCGGTCAAGTGACTGAGTCCCGTTAAGGAACTGACTCACAGTTCCTGAGTTCAAGCCCCACATCCAGCTCTGTGCTGACAGCTGGGAGCCCGGAGCCTGCTTCAGATTCTGTGTCTTCCTCTCTCCCTTCCCGTCCCCCACTCACACGTACACACTCTCTCTCTCTCAAAAATAAATAAACATTAAAAAAGAAATTAAAAAAAAGGTACAGAGAGGTGAAACCATTCTGAAACCTGGGGGTTAGGGTCCATTTGAGCGTGGAGAGGCTGTGTCAAAAAGGTGCTTCCAGAAATACCAGGGTATTAACTCATACGTCTCTCTCCCTCAATTCCACGTGCCTTGATTCTGAGCTTACTGTTCTACAGGAAAAGATCAAGGAAATCGGAGACCGCCAGCCAGAGAAGTAAGAGGAATTCTGGGAAGAAGGGTTATAGAGGGATGCAGGGGTGGGGCTCTGCAGGCAGGCTCTTCCTTGACCCCCAACTTTTCCAGCTGTGAAATGGGGATTGGCCTCTGTCCTCAATTAGATCCAGAGCTCGGGGTTTGGACACTATGGTGGGGGTTGGGCAGAGATCACCCCACCCCCATTACTATAATGGACTGTCCCATTAATGGGTCCTTTTCTCCTTCTCCAGCCACCCTGAGGGAGTCCCCGAGGTGCCCTTGACTCCCGAGGCTGTGTCCGTAGAGCTGCGGCCACTCATGCTGTGGATGGCCAACACCACGGAGCTGCTGAGTTTTGTACAGGAGAAGGTGCTGGAAATGGAGAAGGAGGCCGACCAGGAGGGTGAGCTCTGACCCAAGCTCAGGCCTGTCCGGGATCCCTGTCATTCCCTCTACTTGGGGACTTGGGCTCCTGCCTGTCAGCCTCTGGTTCTCTCTCTTACCCCCAGGTCTGTCCTCAGACCCACAGCTCTGCAATGACTTGGAATTATGTGATGAGGCCATGGCCCTCCTGGATGAGGTCATCATGTGTACCTTCCAGCAGTCTGTCTACTACCTCACCAAGGTTGGTCTTGTCCCCTGCTGCCTGCTTGACATAACATCACTTCCTGTTTGCATGACATCGTGTTGCTCTGACGTCACTTCCTAGTTGACCTTGTGAGATTTCCCGCTTCTCTGACATCACTTCCCGTTCACCCCAGGGCTTTGCTGTTCTGATACCCCTTCCTGTTGGAGCCTACAACACTTCCCGCCTTTCTGGCTTCTTCTCCTGTGTCTGCATCTGTCCCCTCTTGACAAGTGAACTTTACTATCTGGTCATATCACCCTTATCATTTTCTCAAGCTCCTGTTTTCTTTTTCTTTTTCTAAATGTTTTTATTTTTGAGAGAGAGAGAGAGAGACACAGAGCGCCAGTGGGGGATGGCCAGAGAGAGAGGGAGACACAGAATCCGAAGCAGGCTGTCAGCACAAAGCCCAGTACGGGGCTCGAACCCACAAACCGTGAAATCATGACCTGAGCCGAAGTTGGACGCTCAACTGACTGAGCCCCCCAGGTGCCCCTCAAGCTCCTGTTTTCTAAGTCCACTCTTCAGTGACTGGTAAAATAGATAGATGATAGATAGATATCAAGTAGTGTCAGGCACTGTCATTTAAACTAAAAGTCCTCTGTAATCAGGCTTCGCTTCCTGTTTGCTGACTTCATTTCCTATAGCCCCAAATTCACTCCCTTTTCCAAGCCACAGACCTTCTGCCTGGAGTGCTAGTCCTGAGGACCTGCTTTCTCCCCCAGGCCTCCAACCACCCTTGACCTTGATATTGCTCCTTGGAATTCTCAGGGTTTCAGGCTTACTGTGGGTCTGAGTCCCTGTCTGTAAACGGAATGGGGATCTTTGGGGACTGATCAACGTAAAGATGTTCCTTAAGCAGCCTTGATTTGTGAAGCCCTTTCCTCCAAGGCTTCGCTTCCTGTACATTCCTGCCACGTGTGGCTTTATTTCTTCTTCGGCTCTGACCTCATTTCCTGTCCTTGGCCCGATCTCACTTTCCACTGGCTCACTGCCACTTTGCTCCCACTTCCTGACTCTCTATTCTTTTTCTTTCCTTTGGGAATTCTGGATAAATCACTCTTTGACTGAAGGGGGCCTCTTTGTTCAGCGTCCTTTGTCCTCCGCGAGCTGTCCGTGTTGAGAAATACAAGTCCTGGGGTGCCTGGGTGGCTCAGTCAGCTGAGCGTCGGACTTCAGCTCAGGTCCCGATCTCATGGTTCTTGAGTTCGAGGCCCGCGTCGGGCTCTGTGCTGACAGCTCGGAGCCTGGAGCCTGCTTCGGATTCTGTGTCGGCCCCTCTCTCTCTGTCCTTCCCCCACTTGAGCTCCGTCTCTTTCTCTCTCTCAAAAAGAAATAAACACTGAAAAAACTTCAAGGCTTGAGGTGTCCCAGGCCTGATGAATGCCAGAAAGCCACCTGAAAAGTAGGGATTTGCTCACAGAGGCCTTCAGGGTGTTGAAGGTAGAATGGGCTATAATTCCCAGAAGCTCTACCGCCCGGAAGCTTCCAGGAGGGTGTAGTCCAATCATTTGTTTCCATCTCTGTATCGTCCTAGACTCTGTATTCAACGCTGCCTGCTCTCCTGGATAGTAACCCTTTTACCGCTGGGGCAGAGCTTCCCGGGCCTGGCGCCGAGCTGGCGGCCATGCCTCCGGGGCTGAGACCCACCCTGGGCGTGTTCCAAGCAGCCCTGGAACTGACCAGCCAGTGTGAGCTGCATCCGGACCTCGTGTCTCAGACTTTCGGTTACTTGTTCTTCTTCTCCAACGCGTCCCTCCTCAACTCGCTGATGGAACGAGGTGCGGGTCAGATCGGGGAAGGGGCAGGGACGAAGGGGCGGGAGCCATCGGGACCCAAGTCAGTTCAGAACATACCACAGGATCAGGCTTCATCTTTAGAGAGCCTGGAGAGCAAGCTCCAGATCCTAAGCTGAAAAATAAGAAGGGTCCGGGAGGCAGGAGGGCAGAGTCCACGCACCCATTCCCCTTCCTAACCTTCCCCACAGGTCAAGGCCGACCTTTCTATCAATGGTCCCGAGCTGTCCAAATCCGGACCAACTTGGACCTCGTCTTGGACTGGCTGCAGGGGGCCGGGCTGGGCGACATTGCCACTGAATTCTTCCGGAAACTCTCCATAGCTGTGAACCTGCTCTGTGTGCCCCGCACCTCCCTGCTCAAGGTGATTCCCGGTCCCTGACCTCTGACTCCCCAACCCCCCCACCCCATCCATCCTCTGTATTCAGCCCACCCTTGACATCCCCTTGGCCCTCACGTTATCCCCAGTCCCAGCGCAGACACCGTGGGTGATGCACTGGCAGTTAGAAGCCAGTCCCAAGCGTCCAAAGTGCACCTGAATCCCAGTGGGACTTGCGAGTAATAGGTTCCAAGGCCCCCTCCCTCGGTCATGCTGGTTCCGAAAGTCTGGTATGAGACCAAGGAATGCGACAGTCAAAACATTCATTGAACGTAAACTAGATACCAAACACTGTCAAGCACTGCTCATTGAGTGCTGATTAAGCCTCATGAAATAGGTTATTCATTGACCGTTTGTTACAGACAAGGAAACCGATTCGGGCAGGATAAGTTCCTTGATTTCTTTTGTTGATATTTCTCAGACTTTTGCAGAGCACTTAATAAGCACCAGGCCGTGTTCTAAGTATTTTACGATCTTGCCATATTGAAACCTCAGAACAACCCTATTAGGTGGTGCCTAATCCCTCCACCCCCAGTTTACAGATGAAGAACCTGAGGCACAGGGACTTGCCAGAAGGTAATGAGTAGTCAAGCCGGGATTTTTGAACCCAGGCAATCTGGGTCCACCGCAATGATGACTTGGTTGTCATCTCAGTTCAGTAGATCCAAACTTTATTTTAAATTTTATTATTTAAAAATTTTTACATTTATGTCTTCACAGAGCCCGACGCGGGGCTCGAACTCACGAACTGTGAGATCATGACCTGAGCCGAAGTCGGAAGCTTAACCGACTGAGCCACCCAGACGCCCCACAAATCACTTTTTTTTTTTTTTAAAGCGGAGAGCACCCCCTTTCTCACCATCACTTTGGTGACAGCCTGGCTTCGCAGTCACAATCTGGCTGCACAGACACCACGGCCGACCCCCTACATCGGTACCCTCTAGGGGGGGCCTTCCATTCAGGCTTTCTCAGCTGTCCCATAACGACCAACGACTTCTCTCTCACCTCATCTTCCCACCAGGCTTCTTGGAGCAGCCTACGAACTGACCACCCCACGCTGACCCCTGCTCAGCTTCACCATCTGCTCAGCCACTACCAGCTGGGTCCTGGCCGTGGGCCACCACCTGCCTGGGACCCTCCCCCTGCAGAGCGAGACGCTGTGGACACAGGTGAGGCACGGTGGGGACAGAGGCACGGGGGCTGTCAGCTATTTTCTGGCCTCAGGACCTAGGAATCCATAGCCCCTTCCTCCTTCTGACCCAGGATTCTGGACCCTTAACCCTTTCCTCCCTCGAGACCCAATAAGTGATGGGCCCCAACTCCCTCCTCCGCCAGGATACGGGATTTCAAGCCCCAGCTCCTCCTCTCCCCCACCCCCCCACCCCCCAGGGTTCAGGCCCCCAGCCCCTTCCCCCGACAACCTACCCTTCTCACCCAGGGGCTCGGGTTCCAGGCCCCTCCACGAAGGAATCCGTAAAACTAAGTTCCCAGACCTTCCTTCCCAGACCCAAGAACCCAACTACCTCGCCCGTTTCCTAGGCAGCGGTGGCCTCTCTTTCTTTGTCTGAACTACAACTCCCATGATGCTTGGGGAACTCCCAAGACTCGTGTTTGAGTGGGTCCCGCTCCGGGAATTGCTGGTTGAAGTCTGTCCTTCCCTCGGGCGTGACGCAGCCTCTCCCTAACACTGCTGCCTCACGCCCATTTTCAGAATTTGACGCCGTCTTCTTCTGTCTCCTAGGGGACATCTTCGAGAGCTTCTCCTCCCATCCGCCCCTCATCCTGCCCTTGGGCAGCTCGCGCCTGCGCCTCACGGGTCCCGTGACGGACGACGCCCTGCACCGCGAACTGCGCAGGCTCCGCCGCCTCCTCTGGGATCTTGAGCAGCAGGAACTGCCGGCCAATCACCGCCACGGACCTCCCGTGGCCACGCCTCCTTGAGGACCAATAACCAACGAGCGCGCGACCCTTGAAAATTCTTCGGCTTCTGCTCCCTGGAGCCCGCCTGAGCTCAGGGCTCTCTGGGAGTTGTAGTACTTTCCCCCGCGTGGCATGCCGGGAGTTTGAGTTTTCGGGTAGTAGAGGATGGGACAGTGGGAAGACGGGCTTGGGAGGTGAGGGCGAGGAACAAAGAAATAAAGGTATCTGTGGTGTTGGCACCGCCTCGCTTGTTAAGACTTGGGAACGCTGGCGATGATGATTTTCTGCGGATTAGAGCACCAGGTTCCTCGACTGGAGCGTTGAGTTCTTGCCGAGGCCCCGGGGGTATTTATAGCCACGGCCTCAGCTTGCCCTGGGGCTTGTAATTCAAACCGGGAGCCCTGGGGCCTCGCAACGCATTTCAGGACAGAACCCTAAGCTGGGTCGGCCAGGTATCAGGCCCTGGGTCCTGCCAGCGGGAACCAGCCATCTCTCCCTCGGACCCCAAAGGCCATACTCCAGCCCTCTTCTCCCTCAGACCCGGGAGTCTGGGTCCCCCGGCCATCATCTGGACATTTCTGCCCGTCGGTCACACTGCCGAATCCCAACACCCCTTGTCCTGGTTCTGGCCTCCCTCCTTCCTCACATCCAGAAGTCCAGGCCCCAACCCCCTCCTCCCTCGGACCCAGGAGTCCAGATCCCCAGCCCCCTCCTCCCTCAGATCCAGGAGTCCGGAGCTCCGGTTTGAACTTTCCACTCCCCTAAATCCGACTCCCGCTGCTGCGTCAGGGAAAAAATAAGCGACAGGTGGCACCTGCCCGCAGGGCCGGGTCGCGACCACCTGCTCCCGCTGCTCACCCGGCGCCCCTCTCCAGGCACCTGCTTCTGTCAGTCCGCCTGCCGCTGCCCCGCCTGAGCCCCACAGCCCCAGGCCGCGGAGGAGGGAGAGACTCGGGGAACCCCGACGTTCGCCCCTCCCCCAGTGCCACCCAGACCGTGCTCCCGCCCCTTCTCAGGGTCCCGGGCGGAGCTTCTGTCTGCCCCGCCCCATTTCACAGGCTCCTGCTCGCCCTACAAAGGGGTGTCCTGGGCGGTCCCGGGCTGGTGGGGCGGAGCCTGCGGCCTCCAGCCTTGATCTGGGGACTCAACCCGCCCCGGAACACTACTGGCCGGAGCCCACCTGGTGAGAAGCCCCTGGGGTGGGGCTGGGGGGAACCCGCCTTAACCCTCTGCCACCTCTCTGGTCCCAGTCCCTTCCTCACAGACCACAGTGGCTGACACCCACCCACTCCCTGCTTAAATGCAGGTGGCAGAGACCCTTCCCTTTCCCAGGAGCCTAGCGGGTCTCTTTCCCCTCTAGATCAAGGGTGTTGGATTCCGGTCCCTTCAGAGTATTGAGCTCTGTCTCTTCACCCCCTTTTCTTCCCTCTCCGTTCACAGACCCGGGGGGGGGGCGGGGGGGGTCTCCTTTCAGAGATCCCGTCCGTTCCTCCTCCAGGCTCCAGGAGTTGGGGCCCTCAACCCCCTTCTCCCTCAGACCCAGGAGTCTGGGCTCCCAGCCCCTGGATCCCTCCCACCCCCCAGGATCCAGAACTTATGGTTCAAGTTCTCTCCTATCCCTAAGCTGTTTCCCTGCTGCGTTCGATTGTGGGGACAGCCTCCTGACCTCCACTCTGACCCTGCCTCCTGTGGGGGCCCTGCCCTCGCCTCAGTCCAGGTCACCATCACAGCCTTGGCAATGACCCTCGCGGCTTCCTCCCAGCGCTCCCAAATCATTCGCTCCAAGTTCAGATCTGGTGAGAGGACTCTCTCTGTGCATGTAGGGAAGGAGTCTTCTGGGCCCTGGGATTGAGTACTCTTTTTTTTTTTTTTACGTTCATTTATTTATTCTTGAGAGAGAGAACAAGTGGGGGAAGGCGGGGGGGGGGGGGAGAGAGAGAGAATCCCAGGCGTGCTGTCAGCGGGGAGCCAGACACAGGCCTCAAACTCATGAACCCGTGAGATCATGACCTGAACTTAACCGAGGGAGCCACCCAGGCGCCCCCTGGGATTGAGAACTCTTAACTCTGGGAGTGTGTATGGGGGGGGGGGGGTCAGGTGGGAAGGAGGCCATGGGACCCACAAGGCACGTGTCATCTGTACAAAAGGTCACTTGTGCAGAAAGGAGGCCCCAGCAAAGGGCTTGAGTTTTTGGTGGCTCAACGAGCGTGCAAACGGCCAACACAATGTTCACGTAAACACTGAGGAGCAGGTGGGCGGGTAGGGGTGGGTGTGGAGAGTCGGGTACTGCGAAGGAACAGGAGCTGAAATTGACAGGGGTGCAAAGTGGACGGGGTACACAGACTGGGGACTTTGGCGTGAGCAGCGTGGGTGAGGGGACAAGCGAGCTGTCAAGCGGCGAAAGCGTCACACGGGTTGTGTTTTAGGTCCCAGTACAGACCGAAAGCGGGCAAGTGAGTGGCGCTGGATGTCAGTTCCTGCGCGCGGAGGGTGAAATGCGCGTGTGAACGAGTGTGCTTCCGTGGCTGGGTGGGTGCGAAGACGCCAGTGACCGAAGAGCCAAGGGGGTGCCGGGGAGTGCACGTGGAACGTGACGGAGCGGGATCCTTGCTCCCAAGCTGGAAGCCAGATCCTGAGTGTGCGGGGAAGTGTGTCAGTGTGGCTGGGTGGGTGCCAGGACAGGGTGAGCCAAGATGGAGAGTGCCACAGGGTACGAGTGCACAGAAGTGGCGTGCGTGCCAAACCAGGGCCCGGGGAGAGGCGTGTACAGAGGGGGCGACTGTGGGGAGGCCCAGCGGCACACAGGAGGGAGTGGGCTTGCGCAGATTCGAGCACGCGGACCGGAGGAGGTGAGGGTGCAAACGGGTCCGGCTGGCCAAGATGGCGATGGTGCCTTGAGTTGGATGGGTACGCGCTCCTGAAGGGGGGCCAGTGGAGCTGGGGGGCAGGGCCGCCTCCTGCCTGCACGCTGGCTGGCTCCTGGTCGCAGAAGGGCTGCGGCTGGGAGCGAGGAGCAGGCGGGAGGCCCGGGAAAGGGACCGGGCTGACAGCCCACCCACCCGCCTGCCCCGGGGAGTGTAAGGGGGCTGGGCGCGGCGCCCCGCCAGGCCAGGCTCCTGGACACTCCCTTCCCGCCTTTCCCCTCCCACCTCCCTCTTTCCTCCGCAGTCCTCCAGCTTCGGATCCACAGACGGTATCAGGACCCAAGTAAGTGTGGGCCCTGCAAGGGAGGGGGTGGTGGCCAGACTCCCCTGGGGCCCAGCTGCCAGATCTCCTGCACTGGTTCCCGAGCCTCAGTCCCTCTGCCAGGGATACACTGAAATCCGATCCCGTCCTTTCCCGAGGACCCAAGAACACAGGTCCCTGGCCACCCTACCCCCAAAAGCTCCGCTTCCCGCTTTCTGGCTTTTCCCGCCCCAATGAAACGCGTGAATCCAGATCCCGTTTCTTTGGAGAAGACAGGCATCCCAGACCCCGCATTTGGCACACGTTATGCATCTCAGGATGTGGCTTTCAGCTTCTCTCTCTCTCCTCAAGAAACCAGGAGTGCTGGCTGTCCCAGCAGAACCCCAGAAAGCTGCGATTCGCAGCCATCACACCCCTTGGTGACTAAGGACGCGATTCCTGCCTTCCTTGAGAATATAAAAGTCTGGGTCCCTAGAACCTCTGCCTTGCAGGCTCCTGGGGTTTCGCTCCTTGGCCCCGCCCTCTCACGCCCGCGGTGGGGGGCTGTGGCCTGCAGGGCCCTCCTTCCCACACAGCCTTGTTCCTCCCTGCCTGGCTTGCTATCTGCAGGCGTCTCGGCGTCCCTCACCACCTCTTCAGTCTTGGATCCAGATCCATGGGTCTCAGCCACGGGCCCTGCCCTGGGCCCAGCCTCGCCCTCGGGTCCCACTCCTTTCCTCTTCAGTCCTGGGGACCTGCTCCCTGAATCAGAATATGGCCTTTGGAGGTCCCTGAAGGTGAGTCTCCACCGAGTGAAGGGAAGTACCCCTGAGAGTCTAGCATTGGTCCTCTTTGCTGCTGCCCTTTTTGGCTCCTTTCTGGCGGGGCTGAGCTGACTGATGCTCGCCCGACTTTGCATGAGGCTCTGGGGCAGGAGAGGGGGCACAGAGCTGAAGCATGTGACATCACACCTGCTTTTACAGGAGTCTCCTAAGATCTCCCAACATTGGAGAGAGCCCAAGCCAAAGGGGAACTTGACATACCACCAGTACATGCCCCCGGGGCCGAGACAAGGGTCCAGGGTCGACCCCCAGGCCAAAATGTTGGCTCTGGGTCCCCCTGGACCACCTCTGTGGGAAGGGACAAACTCCCAGCGGCCACCTCCTAGGTATGCATCCCGTTTTCGTTCTCTGCCGGAAAGTCAGGCCCGCAGCATCTTGGACTCAAACCCAGAGTCCAAGAGCAGGGGAGTCTAGCCCCCAGCCCCTTCCTCTCCCAGTTTCCTGGTCCCTCTCCCGTCAATTTCCAGGAGTCCTGGCTCCAGACCCAAGACACTGAGCCTCCGGTTCCTGCTCCCCATGCACAGGGACTAGCCTCGTCGGAGACCCAGAACTTTGGGCCCTCTCCTTCCTCTTCACACCGCCCCCCCCCCCCAGGTCTTTGAGGACCCCCGGATGCCCTTTCTCTCTCCGCCCCGTCTAACCTCTGTTCCCCCCACCCCCACGACTACCACCAGGATGAAGCCCATCCCCCTCACTCCCTCCCCGCCTGGAATCCCCAGCGCCTCGGCCTCTCCACACAAGTTGGAACTTCAGACCCTTAAACTGGAGGAGCTGACGGTGAGTATGGGGAGTACTTCCCAGGCTGGCCCTCTCCTTCGGGGGTGGGGGGGGAGGTGCCCATAAGTCTGAGCCCCCAGTCTCTGCCCCATTGGAGACCCCGTCCCTCTTCTCGTCCCTCTTCTGGCGGTTTTGCAAATATCCGGCCCCAGCTCCCGCCTCGCCCCGCAGCCCTCCCAGCAAGGCCTCTCCCCGTTCCCCCACCCCAGGTCTCAGAGCTCCGGCAGCAGCTGCGCCTGCGGGGCCTCCCGGTGTCGGGGACTAAGTCGATGCTCCTGGAGCGCATGCGCGGCGGCGCCCTGCCCCGCGAGCGGCCGAAGCCGCGACGCGAGGACAGTCCCGCGAGCGCTCCCTGGCCGCGCCTCAGGCCCAAGGCTCTGGGAGCAGTCCGGCGGCCGGGCTCGGTGAGGGCGGGGCCACGCGCGTATGGACCAGTGAGGAGAAGACGGAGCGGGACGGGGGCGGGAGGTCTAAAGAAGAATAGCCAATGAAGTGTGGGGGCGTGGTTAAGAGCGTAGTGGGCGGATCTTAAGGGAAGAGAAACCAATAGGGTGGTCGATGAGTGAGCGCAGGGCCGGGATGCGACCGGCGGGGGGTGGGGGGGTGGAGCCACAGCTTGCGAGGGGGGGGTGGGGTTGCGTCCAGTGGGCGTGGCTTATGGGAACTCTTCCCCGCGGTTCTAGCTCAAGTCAGGCCGGAGCTGTCACCCTCCGCCTCTTCCACGTGCCGCGGAAACCCAGCCGACTGCTCCGGCTCCCGCGCGGGCTCCGGCGCTGACCCCTGCCTCGGCACCATCCACGGCGGCCCCGAGTCTGGAGGAGGAGCTGCAGGAAGCCATCCGCAGGGCGCAGGTGAGAGGGAGCTGGTTAGGGGTCTCGATCACGATACGGACGGGTCCCAGCTTCACGCCGCTTCTGCCCGTCCCGCAGTTGCTTCCGAACCGGGGCATTGATGACATCCTGGAGGATCAGATGGAGCCCGATGGTAAGAGTCCAACTTTTTTTTTTTTTTATCTTTTTTAATGTTTATTTATTTTTGAGAGAGAGACAGAGCACGAGCAGGGGAGGGGTAGAGAGAGAGGGAGACACAGAATCCGAAGCAGGCCCCAGGCTCCGAGCGCTCAGCACAGAGCCCGACGCAGGACTCGCACTCACAGACTGTGAGATCATGACCTGAGCTGAAGTCGGACGCTCAACGGACTGAGCCACCCAGGCGCCCCGAGTCAAACTTCTTGATGTGGGGGAAGAGGAGACTGAGGTTCTGGACTCCTAGTCCAAGGAGGAAGGGGTTGGGGTCTGGAGTCCTGGGTCCTAGAGGTTGGGGACTTAGACGTCTGGAAACAAGGATTAACAGAGTGGCATCCGGATCTCTGCCTGCCTAAGTTCACACTCCATTCCTTCTGCAGACCAGCTGCCCCCCATCCCCCTGGACTTCCCCGGCTCCTTCGACGTGCTGTCCCCCTCCCCAGACTCTGAAGGCCTCTCATCTGTCTTCTCCTCCTCGCTCCCATCCCCCACAAACTCCCCGTCGCCCTCTCCCAGGGGCCCCACGGATTCCTTGGACTGGCTGGAGGCTCTGAGTGGGGGTCCTCTGCTAGGCTGTGGTCCCCCAGCCCCCAGCGTCTTCTCTGCTGACTTATCTGACCCCAGTGGCACCCGGCTGTGGGACCTGCTGGACGATCCGTGGTGATGGATTCTGGGGCTTCCAAGGAGGGGGCACTGGTGGGGATGGGAAAGTCACAGAGGCATCCTCCCAAGGGAGGCGGGGGACAACCTGCAGAGCCCCTCCCACCATGGACACAGAATCAGAGAACACTCTCATCCCCACGTGGCCCCTGAACGGCTGCTGACATGCCGTCGGCCAGACTCTTGTCTGCCTGACCTCCGTATGATCTCCTCCGTGGCTGTGTGGTCCGTGTCCTTTGCTGCTGGCCAGGGCCAACAAACTGCTTGCTCCTTCCTTCAGAGACCTCATGATGTCTTTGTTCCCACCTTCTTCCCCCCCACCCTCTGTGCCACCTACTAGATGGTTCCCTGGGGCTGGGGAGTCTGGAAGGTGGTCTGTGCTTACGGGATGTAAGGAGAGGGGCAAGGAAGAGTCGGGAGGGAGAATGGGGAGCCAGACCCTTGGCTTCCGGTTGGAAGTGAGAATATCAACGTGTCCTGTCTGAGGTCAGAGTCCCTTGGAAGAAGAGCCCGAGACAAGACTCACGTGCCCCCTGATTCATGAGATAAATGCTCTGAGGAGAAACCAAAAGGGAGCAGAGGACACTGGACAGAGAAGGGGGAAGATTCGCAAGAGTGTGACGTCAGGTGAAGTCCCAACCTCAACTGGGCCCCGTGGGGAGCTCTGGAGGATAAATTAAGCTTCAGTCTGTCCTACCCTGAGGCCAAGGGAGTTAGGCTTTTGAAGCTGAGGGAGATCCGCACCCCCCCCTTTTTTATTGCTGAATAACAAGCCATCCCCAAAGTTAGAGTCTCAAAATAATAACTATGATCACTCACAATTCCATCGAGTGGCTCAGCCAGGCAATTCGTTGGGGTTGCAGTCATTTTTTTTTTTTTTTTAAAGAGAGAGTGGGAGCGGGGGAGAGTGGCAGAGGAGGAGAGAGAGAGAATTTTTTTTTTTTTAATTTTTTTTTTCAACGTTTATTTATTTTGGGGACAGAGAGAGACAGAGCATGAATGGGGGAGGGGCAGAGAGAGAGGGAGACACAGAATCGGAAACAGGCTCCAGGCTCTGAGCCATCAGCCCAGAGCCTGACGCGGGGCTCGAACTCCCGGACCCCGAGATCGTGACCTGGCTGAAGTCGGACGCTTAACCGACTGCGCCACCCAGGCGCCCCGAGAGAATTTTTTTTTAACGTTTATTTATTTTTGAGAGAGAGAGAGAATGCATGTGCGAGTCAGGGAGGGGCAGAGAGAGAGAGAGAGAGAAGGAGAAGGAGACAGCGGATCCCAAGCAGTCTCCGCGCTATCAGCTCAGGGCCCGTTGCGGGGCTCAAACCCACATCATGACCTGAGCCAAAGTCGGATGCTTAACCGACTGAGTCACCTAGGTGTCCCAAGAGAGAGACAATCTTTTTTTTTCATTTTCATTTTTTATTCATTTTTTTCTTTTCATTTTTTTTTTCACTATTTTTGAGAGAGAGGGAGAGCGCCAGCAGGGGAGGGGCAGAGAGAGAGGAGGATCCGAAGTGGTCTCTCTGCACGGACAGCAGAGAGCCCGATGGGGCCTTGAACTCATGAACCCTGAGATCATGACCTGAGCCGAAGTCAGAAGCTCAACCGACGGAGCCACCCAGGCGCTCCTATTTATTTTTAATTTAAAAAAAAGTTTTTTTATTTATTTTTGAGAGAGAAAGAGAGACAGAGTGGGAGCAGGGGAGGGGCAGAGGGAGAGGGCGACACAGAACTCAAAGCAGGCTCCAGGCTCCGAGCCGTCAGCACAGAAAACCCACAAACCATGAGATCATGACCTGAGCCGAAATCGGAGGCCCAACCGCCTGAGCCACCCAGGCGCCCCTTACATTTCTCTTTTCTAATGTTTGTCTTTAAGCAACGTCTTTTCAAGCGTAGGTTTTCGTATTATTCAGGTGTGGCGGAGCCGGGCAGATCAGGACGATCTGATTCTTTGTTATCCTCCTTGAAAAGATCGTCTGTTTTTCTCACGGATCCCGAGAGAAGGGGGCGTGCCAAGCCACACCAGGCCACGTGGGCAAGGGCCAGGGTCAGTCAGGAGGCCGAGTGGGGGAGGGGGAGGGAAACCCTGGGCAAAAGTCTTTCCTGTGGTTTCCCAGGGAAGGAACCGGAGAGGCAGGGTAAGCAGCCTCAGGGTTGTCTAGTGTGGATAAATTTCAGCTGGCTCTGGGGTGTGGCCCCCCACCCCCCCCCACCTCCCCTGGTTGTCTGGAACCTGATCCTGGGGTGTTTAGGCTGGGGAACAGTGGCCTGGAGTACAGGCGCTCATAAAGGAAGTGGTTGTGAGTCTGGGCTCGGGGTTGGTTAGTTTGCATATGAAAAGCACACTCCTGGGTGAGTCCTTTACTATCTCCAGGAAGTGGCTAGCCCTGGGAAGGGCAGTCCCCCCTCACTGTCCACAAAGCCGCAGAGGCCAGAGCACCAGAAAAACAGGAAATAAAAAGGCAGAATGGATGCGTAAAGCACGCAGAAGCTGGGGGCTGGGTGCCCAGGACTGGGAAGACGGATCTGTCTGAGGGCGCCTGGGCCGCCACCAGCTGTGTCCACTGCAGGTGGAAAAGGACCGTGAGATCAGTCACGTGCGACGGGACCCAGAGCCGGCGACTTCCCCTTGCCTTGCTGTCAGTTTGCTCCTGTGGCACTCCAGCCCAGTGCGGATGAGAGGTGCGCTGAGAGTTCCCACGAGCCGGACGTGGCGTGGGAGCCACGCTGATAAGTGTCCCTCACCGTTATTAGCTGCTGATCAACAATTCTAGTTCGCCAGTGTTGGAAACCCTGGTGGGCGTTCAAGAGTCACGACAGGACAGGCGAGGGGACTAGCGCTCGCGACCGTGACGGGAAGGCGATCTCTGGTGGCGATCTCTGGTGTCTTCCGAGCAACCCGGGAGGATCTGTCATCCTCACTTTGCAGATGAGGTCGCGGAAGACCAGAGGAGGGGGGTGCGGCCCGCCTTGTCACACAGACGGCAGGTGTCAGAGAGGGGCTTTAAATCTGATTCATGAGTCCACAGCCTGTGCCTGAGTTGAAACAAAAAAGAGCCTCGCTGTCTGCTCTGGGGAAGTTCAGACATTTGCAAAGAGAGAGTTTCAGTGCAGGGTGATGGGTATTTTCATGGCAGAGGGGCCGTGACTCCTAGAAAGTACCAGGAGCCCAGGGGAATGGGTAGGGTGGCCAGAGGACCGGTGTGGAGGACTGCGGTCCTTGCGGAGAAGGTGTGAAGGGCGTGGCCACGGGCCGGTGGGGGTGGGGGGAACCTTGTGAGGTCAGGGCTTCTGGAACAAAAGGTGGGTGGCAGCTGGGGGCTGCAGGAGCCTTTGTGTCAGGCCGAACACTGGTGGGAAAGGGGTGCCTTCAGTCCTGGAAAGATCCAGAAGGGGTGCGGCGGGGCTTCTCCCATCTGTCTGCACAGGCTTGGGTAGAGTGTGCATGTTTACCCCAGAGCCGGAGAGAGAGGCTTGGGCCCCACGCTCCCCACCACCCGTCACTCAGCCTTTCTCCAGACAATTCTGTTGCTCTCTCCTGCCCCCAGCGAGAGAGGGCTGGACCAAAGTGGGGCACAGGAAGGTGGGGAGCCTGAGCTGCCCCAGGGGAGCCCCTGAACCACGTGATCGTCCTATACCATCTCAGTAGGCACAGGAGAAAGACCAAGGATATATTCAACAGATTGCCAAAATTATCAATTTATCTTAAAAAATGTTTGTTTGTTTGTTTGTTTGTTTGTTTTTGAGAGAGAGAGAGTGCACATGAGCGGAGGAGGAAGGGGCAAAGAAAGGGAGGCAGGGGATCAGACACGGGCTCTGCGATGACAGCAGAGAGCCCGACTGGGGGCTCGAACCCATGAACTGTGAGATCATGACCTGCGCTGAAATCCGGAGTCGGTCACGTAAACGACTGAGCCACCCAGGCACCTCTGTGATTTCACGTAAAAAAAAAAAAAAATCTGGAGAATGAGAATGGAATGACGTCATCGACGGTGCAAGATACAGAATAGGAGGCAACTGACACCGATGTGTGTGCTCAACAACCCCCCTCCCCAAAAAAATTCTATACTAGACTATCCATCAGGTATGTTATGAGCCTACTGCAGTTAAGAACTGGGAATCAGTGTGGGCTCTCTAGGAAGATGTACAGGTTACTAGTTTTTCTGTTTATTAATTTGCCCAGTTTATCAGTTTACTGGGGTTTTGTGCGTGTGTGTGTATTAATTAAGAAACCAGGGCGCCTGGCTGGTGGAGCATGTGACTCTTGATCTAGGGGGTTGTGAGTTTGAGTCCCATGTTGGGTGTAGAGATTAATTTTAGAAAAGTAACATAAGGGGCGCCTCGGTTAAGCATCTGACTTCGGCTCAGGTCATGATCTCACAGTGGGTGAGTTCGAGCTGACAGCTCGGAGCCTGGAGCCTGCTTCAGATTCTGTCTCTCCCTCTCTCTTGGCCCCTTCCCCGCTCGTGCTCTGTCTCTCTTTCTCTCACCAATAAATAAACATTAAATTTTAAAAAATAATGATAAAAAGAAACTTTTGCCCACCTCAAGGTCATTTATTCTAGAAGCTTTGTGCTTTTAGCTTTCACATTTTGTCTGTGATCTATCTTGAGTTAATGTTTGTGAATGGTGTGAGGAAGGGATCAAGGTTGACTTTTTCTATATGGATACTGGATTGCCTCCATTTCTTGAAAAGCTCTCTTTTTAGAGACAGAGTGCGTGCTCAAATGTGGGAGAAGGGGAGGGGGCAGAGGAGGCGAGAGAGAGAGGGAGGGAGGAAGAGAGAATCTGAGGCAGGCTCCCCATTCCGTGCAGAGCCTGATGTGGGGCTAGAGCCCAGGACCCTGGGATCACGACCTGAGCCAAAATCAAGAGTCAGATGCTCAACTGACTGAGCCACCGAGGCGCCCTGAAAAGCTCTTCTATCCTCCCACTGAACTGTGTTGACGTCTTCGTCATAAATCAAGTGACTGTAAAAAAAAAAAAAAAAAAAAAATCAATCAATCGATGAAGTGACTGTATATATGTGGTCTATTTCTGGGCTCTTTGTTGGCTCCCATTTGTCTGGCTTTTATGCCAGCCCAAGTTTGTCATGGTAACTTTAGCTTTATGGTCAATCTTGAAATCTGGTAATCTCACTGGTCTCTTTGCCTCACTTCTGCCATCACTTCACTGGTCCACTGTCAAATTCATTCTTCAAGGCATATTTTAATAGACATTTTAATTAATTCATTTATTTTTGAGAGCAAGAGAGCGGGAGAGGGGTGGAAGGAGAGAGAGGGAGAATGTTTTTTTTTTTTAAGATTTATTATTATTTTTGGGGCGCCTGGGTGGCGCAGTCGGTTAAGCGTCCGACTTCAGCCAGGTCACGATCTCGCGGTCCGTGAGTTCGAGCCCCGCGTCAGGCTCTGGGCTGATGGCTCAGAGCCTGGAGCCTGCTTCCGATTCTGTGTCTCCCTCTCTCTCTGCCCCTTCCCCGTTCATGCTCTGTCTCTCTCTGTCCCCAAAATAAATAAACGTTAAAAAAATAAAAAAAAAAAAGATTTATTATTATTTTTAATGTTTATTTTCGAGAGACAGAGCATGAATGGGGAGGGGCAGAGAAAGAGAGAGAGAGAGGGAGGGAGGGAGACACAGAGTCCAAAGCAGGCTCTAGGCTTCAAGCTGTCAGCACAGAGCCCGAAGCGGGGCTCGAACCCATGAACCGCGAGATCACAACCTCAGTCAGCGCTTAACCGACTGAACCACACAGGAGCCCCGAGAGAGAAAGAGTGTTAAGCAGTCTTCACAATCAGCACAGAGCTCTATGAGGGGCTTAATCCCAGGAACCGTGAGATTATAACCTGAGCCCCCCAGGCACCCGTAGTTTGTTAAGACACTTTTGCAGATGTCCAGGCAGAGGTGATGGTGACCTGGACAGAGTAGCGACAGTGGAGGAGGGACAGAAGGTCAGATTCAGGGTATATTTTGAAGGTAAAGCTGACAGAACTTGCAGGTGGATGGGGTGTGAAAGGAGGAATCAAGAAGAAGTTAAGTTTGGGTTCAAGTAAATGGCCAGTGCCATTTACTGAGATCAGGGATGGGCCGGGGAAGGTTTGGGTGGTTGAAATGGAGGGGAGATGTCCTCATGGCCATCGTTGGAAATGACACCTAACCATGATGTTGTTTTAATTTAGCAGCATGTGAAACACGCACCACCCCCATGCATTTAAAATGTGCATTAAAAGGGAGAATGCCAAATTTATAAACAAATTCATTTAGGATTAAGTTTGCTTATTTATTTTGAGAGAGGGAGAGCGTACAGGAGTGAGCGAGGGGCAGAGAAAAGGAGAGAGAGAGAGAGAGAGAGAGAGAGAGAGAATCCCAAGCAGGCTCCACACTATCAGTGTAGAGCCTGATGCGAGTCTCGATCCCACGAACCATGAGATCATGGCCTGAGCCGAGATCAACAGTTGGATGCCTAAGCAACTGAGCCACCTGGAGCCTGCTTCAGATTCTGTGTCTCCCTCTCTCTCTGCCCCTCCACTTGCACTCTGTCTCTCTCTGTCTCGCTCTCAAAAATAAATAAACATTAAATTTTTTTAATATTATAAAAAATAAAAAATAAAGACCGAAACCCAATCCAAAAACCATCACCCATTCAAGCTGTGTAAAATCAGACCGGGGGGACGGGGGGTCTGGCTGGCTCATTTGGTAGAGCATTCAACTCTTGCTCTCGGGGTCATGAGTTCGAGCCCCATGCTGGGTGTGGCGCCTACCTTATTTTTATTTTTTTATTTTTTATTTGTATTTTTTAATGCTTACTTTTGAGAGAGAAAGAGAGAGAGTGTGTGCGTGAGCGGGGGAGGGGCAGAGAGAGAGAGGGAGACACAGAGTCCAAAGCAGGCTCCAGGCTCTGAGCTGTCAGCACAGAGCCCGACGCGGGGCTCGAACTCCCAGACCGTGAGATCATGACCTGAGCCGAAGTCAGACGCTTAACCGACTGAGCCACCCGGGCGCCCCGAGCCTACTTTAAAATAAATAAAATAAAGTAAAGTAAAATAAAATAAACTACCGAAAAATAACAAATAAAAATTTAAAAATCAGACTGGGAATTTGAATGAGTTCATAGAGTTATCGAGGCAGAGAGCTATTAGCATACTAAGTATCGTGGCACCCCATCGCATGAGTCCCAAGTCAAAAGAAAAGGGTTCCAAGAGAACCCCCTAGAGAGACCTTGAAGGCCTGCAGGATGTGAGGTAGCTATTAGAGCACAAATATTCTGGGGTACATGGGTGGATTGTTCTTGAAATTGGGTGTGGCCACTTGACTGGCTTCAGCCACTGAAATAGGAGTGATAAACGTTTTTTCCCTATGTACTGATTTTTGGAGCATCTTCCTCTCTCTATATATATATTCTTTTCTTTTTTTCAGAGAGAGAGAGAGAGAGAGAGAGAGGGTGATGCACAAGCAGGGGAGGGGCAGAGGGGGAGAGAGAGGGAGAGAGAGAGAGAATCCTAAGCAGGTTCCATGCTTAGGGCGGAGCCCAACGTGGGGCTCGATCCCATGACCCTGGGATCATGACCTGAGCCAAAATCAAGAGTCAGATGCTCAACTGACTGAGCCACCCAGGTGCCTCCCGGTCCTTATATTCCTTTATTACTTCCTTTTCAGACCGACTCCCTTACAAATACGGTGGCCTTGTCTGTATTGTGTGACCTCTCTGCAATTGGCCCGCGGTGAGTGCTGGGCTCAAACATCACTCTGATTGAGGCATCGGATTGTCTCTTTCCGGGCTGTGAACCTGTGAACTCCAGGCCCCAGGAGTCTCTGTTGAGCCCTTGGAGTATAGACCTCTCTATTTCCCCCATTACCTCTTTGGTCACAGGTGGAATCCTGGGGGATGCCTACGCCGGACTTGAAGTTGACCTCAGCTAAGACCGCTCATTGTTAGCACCTACGCGTGGCCTCGGAGCGAGCCTGGGCCCCCTCACAGCATGGTGGCTTCCGACACCCAGATGGCGGCCGGATGAGGGAATGTTCCAGGCGGAAGTCCAAGCTGTCCTGGGGGACCGGCCACACACGCAGGCGATCCGGACGTCGGCCGCTAGGTTCTGTCAACCCCGCCTTCGCTAGCGGGGATCCGAGCGAGGTTCCACCGCCACGAGTGTTTACGGAGGGAACAGATGGACCCGCTTCAAGTCCACTGAGCCATGCTGCGCTCGGAGTTCTCAACAGTAATCATCCCAGGCCCTGGGAAGCCAGGGTTGCAGAAGTGGGGCCCCGGGGGTGTTGGGACGCACGCCAGCGACTGGCCAACAGGGCGGCGCTCTTTCGGAAACCGGGGGAAAGTTCCCCCCACCCCCACCCCCACCCCGTTCCGGGCAAACTAGAAAAAAATGAGCCAGGCCAAGGACACAGGGCTTGGAGAGGCTTGGCCAGACGGCTCCTTGGCCAGACGGCTTTGTGGAGCGAGCAGACAACCGAGTTCAAGGCTTCCCTGTTTTCTGTACGTACATTGCTTCCTTCCTCCTCGGTGAGAGCGCCCCGCTTTTCCTCCTGTCCGCCGCCACATCCTTCAGAGGAGGCTGATCAACACCCCGGCTGAAGGGGGCAAAGATTTATTGATTTGCAGCTAAGCCAATCCCAGGGTCTTATTCGCCTGGCCTTGTGTTGGGTCAGGCGGGCATGTGATACACTTCCGGCCAGTGAGCTATGGGGGGGGGGGGGGGAGGGGGGGACGGGGGGGGGCAGTTGCAGGAGGGCTTTGGAATGCGTCCCTCACTCTTCAAAAGGGACCGAAGAACGGACCTCTTTTTGGCTGCCTCGTGAAGAGGTTGCCCGCATGTGACAGCCGGTTATGTGGCAGCTGTTTTGGGACCATGGGGGTGGGGAGCGGTCTGAGAGGAGTTGATGGCAGTTGAACAAGATGGACGGAACTGGGGTTCCCGGTGACATCGCCGAGCCGCTGCCTCGACGAACCCCAGAGATGTGCCGCCACCGCTCTTGTTGCGTGGGACACAGCAACGTGCTATTTCAAGTCGGTGGCGACTTGGGTTTCTTGCGGCCTCTCGAGCGACCTGGTGCGAGAGGGAAGGGTCCTGGCCCACGGAACAAGACGCCCCTGGGGCCTCGGGCAGCTGGTCTCGGGGGAGCCAGCGAAGGAGGGAGGGGGGGGTGCCGAAGGCCGGCCACCATCAGTGGTGGAGCAGCGGGGACAGGTCTGCCGAGATCCCAATCCACTCGGGCAGGAAGGCCGCCTCGGGCTTAAAGAGTTTGAGGAAGGGGGAGTCCGGGAGGGTGTAATTGGCCAGGTAGACGGTGTCCCCGCCCGCCAGGTAGGCGGCCCAGATCCCGAACGTGCCGATGGTCATGACCGTGTGGTTGCACTGCGTGAGCAGCGCGAAGTCCTTGGCCGGCGAGGTCTCCACGCCGTCGCCGGCGAACACGACGTCGCCGCGGGAGGCGTCGATGTTCTCGCGGCACCAGGCCATGCCGTTGCTGGTGACCACGAAGACCGGGGCGCGGTGGCGGGCCCGGAACCAGCCCAGGGCCCGCTCCAGGTACCCGCGGTCGGCGACCACGCCCTTCCACACGCGGGGCATGACGTGCACGTAGTCGCCGCGGCGCACGTGGACGCCCACGAAGGTGCCCGGCCGCCGCCCGCCCACCCGCAGCCGCCGCAGAAACGCCTGGGCCTCCGCCCGCACGTGGTCGTGCAGGGTGAACTCGCGCCGGATCTCGTCGCGCACGTGGTGGTAGAAGGTCCAGGAGCAGGGGTAGCCGGTGAGGCGCACGTACTCGCCCGGGATGTGGCGGTAGCGGTCCTCCATCCAGTCGTTCAGGGGGTAGTTCCGCCAGGGGATCCTGCCGGCCGCGGTGTGGTCCAGGACGGGGAGGCTGATCCGGAAGATGGGCGCCAGCGCGCGGTGCATCTCGGCCGGGATGAAGGCGGGCCGCCCGTTCATCTGGGCCAGGGCGTACAGGGTGGCGTACTCCCCCATCTGGTTCCCCAGGCGCCCTTGGGCGTTGATGGTGAACATGCCGCCCCGGGGCGGGGGCGTCGTCGAGGAGTTTTCCGCGGGCGCCCACACCAGCGTCTCAAACTGCCAGCTGGGGCGAATCTTCGCGAGCCGCTGCTGAAGGTGAAATATGGTAGAGGCCGTGAAGACGAAGAGGAGGATATGGCCCATGGAGAAGAAGTAAGGCGCCTGGACGCTGAACATGGCTGTCGGGGAAGGGAGAGCCGGGGATGTTAGGCCAGGGGGTGACGGCCCCGGAGGGGTGTGAGCAGACACGCGGGGGGTGGGGGGGAGGGTGCGTGCGGGGGGGGGGGGCGGGGGTTCACTCTGTGTGTAGATGAGCGTGAATGCTCAGTTACGTGTATGGGGGCAGGCCTCGGGAGTGTGTTTCCATCGGGTTCATTCGTTCCTGCTTCTCCGGGTCGAAAGGAGTACGCCGTGTGTATTCACCCGAGTATGCATACGGGTATCTATACGTTGTGCACACATACGTATGTGTGTGAATTTGTGTGCATACAAGGGACAGGTGTGCATTCTGTTGTGTGAGTGTGTATATGCTATGTACATACATATAGGGTGTGTAGTATGTATACAGTGAGCATATATACACACACACACACATAATGTAAATACACGTTGTATGTTTCAATGTGTTTATAGACTGAATATACTTCCATGGGTGTGTATATATGGGCAGGACAAGTGTATAGACCTTCTACCGACTGGGATCCGGTTTCTAGAGATGTCCATTTTTGCATGCCCTGCCTATCCATAGTCCCTTTGAAAGGAAATTGCCCAACCCATCACAAACTCCACCACCTGACCTGCTTGCCCTCGTTGCCACCGCCAACTGAACGGAAGGTAAACGCCTGGTTCCACGGTGGCTTTGCCATCTGTTGGCAAAATTGCAACTTGTAAGGCTAGCTCTGAAAGACACGTTGGCCAGCGGCCCCTGGGTGCCTCAGTGGGTTGAGCGTCTCACTCTTGATCCCAGCTCAGGTCATGATCTCACGGTTCGTGAGTTCGAGCCCCCTCATCGGGCTCTGGGCTGACAGTGTGGAGCCTACTTGGGATTTTTTTCTCTGCCCCTCCCCTGCTCATAAACTCTCCCCCCGCCCCAAAATAAATAAATAAATAAATAAATAAAAAGATAAGTTGGCCAATTCTCTCTCTTGAATATTTTTACCTGAAGGTCAGAAGGCAGTTGGCAGGTGAGTGTTTGTTTTTTCTCCCCTCACACCAACTGGGTGTGCAACAATTCAATTCCATTTTGACGTTGCCTTCCTGGACTTGGGATCCGATCCAATGGGTTTAAGAGTTCCGTCTCACTTCATATACTGATGCCAAGTCCTGAGCCATTCGTACCTCTGACTGATCAGTTTTGAACTCGGGGGTGCCCACGACTCCCTCCTCGGGTTTGATAATGTGCCAAAATGGCTCACGGAACTCAGAACTCATCTGATTATAAAGGATACGAACGCATAACCGGAGAAGAAGGTACATAAGGTAAGATCCGGAAGGGCCTTCTGCCGTCCCCATGGAGGTAAGGTGGGCCGCCTTCCTGGCTCTTGGGTGGGCCTGCCAAACTCAGAGCCTCTCCGAAACCCATTGGTTAGGGATTTTATGGAAGTTTCACTATGGAGGCATGCAGTGGTTCGAAGAGGGAAGCGGTTAATCAGGCTCTTGGCCTGGGACCCCCTAGAACTAAAATAAGGCCCAGACGGGACAGGGGTTTGGAGATACGGCTATGGAGCGTAAGCAAAACAGCTGAAAGGAAAGGAAAGCAGCGAGTGAACTGGTTCTGACTCCCCATTATGACTGGATGCCAGGAAGGAAAAGCAGAACAAGCATTGCTCCGGATTATCACGCTTAACGCTTTATTGTCGCTGAAGATTGCCCCTAGAAGTGATTGATGGGCTTTGCCATTCTGCAGTCTAGCTGGAACCACACCTGCAGCCTGTTGTGGCCACAGTGGAAGTCCAGGTTTGGTCACTGATCGACTTTGGGCTTGGAATCACGGCAATGGGGATATATGGGAGGAGTCAAAGGAATGAAGTGCCTTCTGGTCCCCCAGCTCTCCCAGAGACTTCCCTCTCCCTCCCCTGTGAATATGAGGTTCCCATCCATTCTTTTTAAAACTCTTCCTCATGAGCAGCCTTTCAACAGAGCATATCCTGGAGACTGTCTGCAAAGGTAGATTAGATACAAAAGGTTTCTGGTTGATGGGGTCCACAGTTTGTGTTCCTTAGTCAAAGTACTGAAGCAAGTGGCCATTAAGAAGAGAACACTGGGGGAAATCAAGCAGGGTGTGACCTGGTTGAAACTGGGAAGGTGCCAGGAGCTATGTAGATATGTTCCTTTATGGTTAACTATGTATAGCTGATAAAAGTTGGCACTGGACCTAAGGTAGCAATATCCCTGTTTCTTAATCACTGCTACCCTCATAGCCCATTAAGATGATATGCATTATCTTTCTCTTTTTTTTTTAATGTTTTTATTTATTTTTGAGAGAGAGAGAGAGAGAGAGAGAGACAGAGCATGAGCAGGGGAGGGGCAGAGAGAGGGGGAGACACAGAATCCAAAGCAGACTCCAGGCTCTGAGCTGTCAGCACAGAGCCCGACGCAGGGCTCGAACTCGCAGACTGTGAGATCATGACCTGAGCTGAAGTCGGATGCTCAACCAACTGAGCCACCTAGGCGCCCCCATTTCTGTGGGGTTTTTTTTTGTTTTTTTTTTTTTTTAGTGTTTATGTATTTTAAGAGACAGAGAGAGAGTGAGAGCAAGCAGGAGAGGGGCAGAGAGAGAGAGGGTGAGAGAGAATCCCAAGCAGGCTCCACGCTGTGAGGGCAGCGCCTGACATGGGGCTCGAACCCATGAGATCATGACCTGAGCCGAAATCAAGAGTCCCACGCTTAGTCAGTTGAGCCACCCAGGCACCCCTGTTTTTTGTTTTTTTTTTAAATGGAGTTGGGGGTATGAGATGAAGCATACGTGTGATGGCAGTCAAGGGGTAGACTGTATGAAGGTAGTACATTTTTGCCCACTCAACCCATAGACCTTGTGTGCCATGCGTTGGGTTGTGTCTGTCTCCAAAAGGCGTATTGGAATCCTAACTCCTGATACTGCAGAATATGGACCTTATGTGGACACAGGGTCTTTACAGAAGTGACCAAGTTACAATGAGGTCATCCTAAGGTGGGCCGTAATCCAATAGCAATGGTGTCTTTATTTAAAAAAAAAAAAAAAAAAAAAAGCAAAACGCAGCCAGTAGGGCATCATCTGACTTTGGTCCAAGGCGGCCCTTGTGTGGGCATGGGCGCGGGCTCAAGAGACGCGTCTGTATCCAGCAGAGTCTCTCCCTTAGGAATTTGAAGTTAGAAACACAGGGAGCGTGGCT
Source organism: Leopardus geoffroyi (assembly GCF_018350155.1). NCBI lineage: Eukaryota > Metazoa > Chordata > Mammalia > Carnivora > Felidae > Leopardus > Leopardus geoffroyi. Next base: position 9,047,960 of record NC_059335.1, read on the forward strand.
GGTTGGTTGTGGGCCCCACAGCTGAAGGGCCTGTGAGAGCCCGCGTGCAGCCATGTTGAGCCATATCCAAGAGGGACCAGAGAAACCCATGAGCACAGTGAACTGGGCCCTGAGATGAAAAAGGTTGAGGGAGAGATGGAAAGCATCACTGTGCCCCCCTGATGGCTCCCTGGCTCCGGTTTCGTCAAGGCCACTGGCCCTTACATTCCTATCCAGACCCCAACCAGATTCCTCGAGACCCGGCCCTGACTCTGGGGTAGAAGGAACTCTCTGGGGACTGGGAAGCAGGAGGAAGCTGGGGACAGAGGGGACACCCAAGGTAGGAGGAGGGAGAGTGGCCTCAGTGCCTTCTTCCCACTTCTTCTGGATGCTTCTCTCTTCCTTTCTCCAAGTAGCCTTGTGAGCCTTTGAAGAGCTCCTCTGTCTGGTTGTGAATTTGCCAAGCACAGGACATGGGAAAAACGCGGGCCCAGGGAAATGCTTGTGGGGAGGCAGGATGGAAGGAGGGAGGGAAGAGAGAAGGAAAGAAGGAGGGAAGAAAGGAAGGAAGGAAGGGAGGATGGGAGGGGGGAAGGAAGGGAGGAGGGAAGAGACAGATGTAGAAAGAGACCGGAAAAGAAAAAGACAGGGACAGAAAGAACTGGAGAGAAATACAGGGACAGAGCCAGAGAGAGCAGGAGGACAGACAGACAAGGAGACACGGAGACACAGAGAGAAAGACGGAGGCAGGGAGAAAGACACAGACAGGAATAGAAAACCTCGGGAGCGACGGAGAGAGGGAGAGACAGGAGAGAGAGAAAAGGACCTGCCACACTCAGTCCAGATCTGGCCTCTGTCCCAATTCTGTGCCTCCAAGTGAGTCACTCTCGGGATCATTCAGACCCGGTCTCTTGATCTCAGACACAGCTCCACGAAGGAAGGAAGGGACAGGGTTGCTCTGATTCCCTCTCTGTTCCCTGCAGCCCTCGGAAACAGGGCTGGACACACAGTAGGTGCTCGGGAAATGTGTGTAGAAGGAACGTGGGCCTCCACCTGTCAAGGATACTGGGAGAATGACCATCAGGATCACACCTCTTCGTCTCTGGGCTGGCCCTGAATGTGCCCTCGAAATTTGTTTCCCTCAGACAGAAAGACAATAAGGCCAGCTTTGTTTGGGTGAAAAGGAAGGCAGAATGTTCTAGAATGGTGGCTGCCGTCTCTCAGCTTCCTTGGTGGTTCCCTCCTTCCTCATTCGGATGGGGATCGAGCCCCACCTCCCGCTCCGTGCTGGAGCCTGCTTAAGGTTCTCTCTCCCTCCCTCTGCCCCTCTCTGCCACTTTGGCTCTCTCAAAAAAAAAAAAAAAAAAAAAAAAAAAAGAGGCTCAGAGACTAGCCAGAGAAGGGCCTGGGGGGGCAAGCCCGGGCCAGGGCTGGGGTGGGGAGCTGGGCACAGGGAGACAGGGAGAGCAGCTGGCCCCTCTGACATCTGTGGGGAGAGTTTGGGGAATGCCAGCAGCCAGCTTCTGGAAAGTGGGATCCCAGGGGGATCGGAAAGTCCGTCTCTGGGTCTGTCCTCAGTCCCTGTGTCTGTCCTCAGTCCCTGTACCGGCATCGGGCCCTTCAGGCCATCATCCAAGGAGGGAGGGGCAAGAGGAAAGGTCAAGAGTCCTTCCTTCATCCGTTTGGAGGCAGGAGGATTGGAGAACAGAAGGAGCCCCAACTTCGAAGGAGGAGCCCAGCCTGCGGGTCCCTCGGGAAAATGGGGCCACTGCTCTCTGTCCAGAAGGCCTTTTAAGCGCTCCTCTGGCTCTCTCACCCTAGGCTAAGCCTGGCCCACTGCGTCCTCTCCCCTCTGGAGCCTGGGCCCTGGTGCCAAGCCTCCCCCCATCTGTCCCCACACCCAGAGGCTGGCCTTGCGCCTCCCCAGCTCACCGCCCTCCCAGGGCTTTCCACCTCCACCCAGCCAGGCTTCGCCACCAAGAAATAACCCCGTCTCCCCCCACCCCCACCCCACCCCCCCGAAATTCGCACTGTAAGCACGCCTTTGGGGAAGAGCTTGGGGCACAAATGTGAGGCCACCACCTGGAAGTCCTCGACTTGATTCCCAGGACTGGAATGGAAGGGGGGGGGGGGGTGGCTCGGGAGCCAGGGATCCCTGGGGCCACGGTGGGCCTGGAGGTGCGGGCGGCAGCAGCCTCGGGGACCCTTGGGGACCCCTGGGTCCTGTGGGTGGGTCCTGCGACCCCGAGGTCGCAGGAGGTGGAGGTGGGGAGTGGCGGGGAGAGGCGAACAGGAAACTCTCGCACAGCAGGCCCTGCCCCGCACGGAGATTCTTAGGTAAGCTCCAGGAAACTGGTGACGGGAGGGAGGGAGCTGGTGGCCTGGGGCTGGGGAGGGGAGAGTGGGGAGGTGCGGGCTCAGGTGGTCGATCGGCAGGGAAGGAAGGGGAGGGGAGGGGAGCGGAGCGGGGCGGCGGCTGGGGCTCACGGGGAGATGAGACGACTGGGGTGCTGGGTGCAGAGGAGGTGGGCTCCTGGGCGGCGAGGGGTGGACCCTCTGCTGGCGGAGACCCCGGGGCGGGGGCGGGGCATCCCAGAGGGGATCCCTGAGTTCAAGTGCGTCCCAGCACTCGGCCCCGTGCGCGCGCTCTCGCCAGCGCGCAGCGGGTCGGGGGGAGCCTCTCCCCCTACACCCCCGCCCCACCTCGCCATCTCTCACCTGGTTCCGGCCGCAGGAATCCGGGGGCCGACGACGGGGCTGCTCGGCGAGCAGATCGGGGTGCTCCCTCGTCGGAGATCGACCCTTCACTCAGAAATCGGAACCTTCCAGCACCCGGGTCCGGAAAACCCCGCCCAGGCTCTACCTGGCCTCCCCGAGCCGTAGGGGGGGGGGGGTGGGGGGGTGGCGGGCTTTAGGGAGCCAGGTGTGCTGGGCGCCCCACCTCCCACCCCACGTGACTGCTGGGACGCTGGCCCGGGAGGCCCCTCGGGAGGAGGCCGGCCGAGTCCAGCCCGGCCAGGCTCGTCCGGACTCAGCCCTGCCGGGGTCCTCCTGGGTTTCTTTATTTGGGCCCCAACCGCAGCATTTACGTGGTCTGCTAACCTCCTTCTATCTTCGCCACCGGGTGAGTTCCGTGCGCTCAGCGGCCCTGTGGTGCAGGCGGAGATTCCAAGGCCCCGAGACGTGAACTAACTCGCTCAGGGTCACACAGCTAGGAAGTGAGAGGAGCTAGCTTTCGAAACCGGGCTGGCCAGAATCTCGGATTCACCCTGGCGAGCACCGACTCTTCTCACTCTCCCTGCTTTCAAAGAAAGATTCTCTCAGGAAGTGAAAATCCCCTAACCGTACATCACACGGCCAGAGGCTATGCTTGTCTGCGGCCGCCAAAATCAAGTGCAAGATCGAGGAGGAATTTTCCAGGGGAGGGAGGAGCCCCCAACAGTCCTAACACTGAAAGGCAACGGCTCCCCCGGGCTCCTGAGTGAGTGGACGGGAGGCCCCACCATCCATGGATCTCACCCTCCGCTCCTTCCCTGCAAAAACCGAAAACCATCTGGGGGCGCCTGGGTGGCTCAGTCGGTTGAGCGACCAACTTGGACTTCAGCTCCTGATCTCAAGGTTTGCACGTTGGAGCCAGGTTCGTCGCGGACAGGGGGGAGCCTGCTTGGGATTCTCTCCCTCTCCTCCCCTCCCCCCTCACCTCTCTGCCCCTCCCTGCTTCATGCTTTCTCTCTCTCAAAATAAATAAAACAAACCTTTAAAAAAAATCTGAATCGGATCAAGCCTCTCGGTGTGATCACCGGTCTTCAGAAAAACAGGAGGATAAAGTCGCCAGTGAATGGACACCGCGAGGGTGCATTGAGCCAAGTCCAGAACGTGGGACGGTCCACAGGACCTATGACCCGGCTTCCCCAACACTGGAAGAAAAGGAACAAGCAAAGAGCAGGCCTGTAAGATATGCAAAGCAGATTCTGGGCTCCGAAACATAGAAACAGATTTTTCACCTATGTGGATCTCGGACAGGATGTTTAAAAGTCACGGGGATGTGGGACACATCTCTATGTAACATTTATCAGCATTTATCCTTAGTCACTAAATGCCGTGGCCACATCGGACAACCCTTGTGACAACTAAACCTGCCCCGCGGATGCCCAGAATGTCCCCCCTCCCCCCTGCCCCGGACAATACTCGCAAATTGAGGACCACTGTTCTATCCCCTCAGGTCTCCTGTTTCAGGACCAGGGGCGGGCTGGGAAATGCTTAACAGCCGGCTCCCTGGGGCAAAAATCATCCCCGGTTGGTAGCATGTGGTGTAAATGGTAAAAATTTCGATGGTATAAATACCACCCCCCTCCCCCACCCCATGGCCAATGTCAAGCAACCAACATCGCATCTTAGAACACAGACTTGCAGAGAACATTGTTCTCTGATACCCCGCGTACAGACACAATACATGTAAATAACCCCAAGAGACAGATGATAGGAAAACCTACGAAAATAATCCGGGCAGGAGGAATTTTGAGCTTTGGTTTGATAAAATGTATTCGATTGTGATACATGCTCAAAAGGGTATTTGTTTTGTTTTGTTTTGTTTTGACTGAGAACCAACTTAACCAAAAAAATTCAAACTTAAAAAAAAATTTTTTTTTTGGATGTTTATTTATCTTGAAGGAGAGAGAGAGCTCATGAGTAGGGGAGGGGCGGAGAGAGAGGGAGACAGAGAATCCGAAGCAGGCTCCAGGCTCTGAGCTGTCAGGGAAGAGCCTGCTTCGGGTCCTCTCCCCTGCTTCCCCCCCCCGCCTCTCCCCCACTTGCACTCTCTCTCTCTCTCTCTCTCTCTAACATAAATAAACATTAAAAACAAAATTTTTAAAAAAAGTTATGTGTACACTCTATTTTAGTCTATTTTTTTTTGTTTGTTTTTAGAGAGAGAACACTTTGTTTTTAATGTTTCGAGCGAGTGAGCAGGGCAGGTGCAGAGAGAGGGAGAGAGAGGGGATCCCAAGTAGGCTCCACACTGTCAGCACAGAACCCGATGCGGGGCTCGAGCCCACGAGCCTCGAACCCTGAGGCACCCGGGGGCCGCTTGTGTGATTAGTTCTACGAAATTTCCAGAGTAGGCAAATCCACAAGCAGATTCGTTGCCGGGGGGTTGGGGAGGGGGAAATAGTGATTCCTGACGGGAACCGGCCTCTTTCCGAGGCAGTGGAAATGTTCTGTGATGGGATGGTCTGCCTCTCACACATGCCTGAGCCTGGCCTGTCCCAGGAGCCTCCGTTTATGTTCCTCCCACACTGCCCCTAGGCCCAGGTCCCAGCATCCTCTGTGTCTTGCTGTGACTTCAGACCCCAAGGCTTAGAAAGGCAAAGAGAGGGGCGCCCGGGTGGCTCAGTCGGTTGAGCGTCCGATGTCGGCTCGGGTCATGATCTCACGGTTTGTGGGTTCGAGCCCAAGTGGGGCTCTGTGCTGACAGCTTGGAGCCTGGAGCCTGCTTGGGATTCTGTGTCTCCCTCTCTCTCTACCCCTACCCCCCCCCCCCCCCGCTCATGCTCTGCCTCTCCCTCTCTCTCAAGAATAAATACACATTAAAATGGTAGTAATAACAATAATCATAATAAATAATAATAATAAGAAAGCCAAAGAGAAAAACCCAAGGTCACACACAGAAGGTGATACAGACACAGTTTGTAATCAAGTCACTGGCTCCCAAACCCCTGGGGCACCCTTCCCCAGCCAACTCCTTTGCAAGCTGGGGGCCAAGTTCAGGCTGACACTTCCTGAGCCACCAGGAACCCCCATAATCCTCTGTTCCTGGTCCCTCCCCAGGACATACTTTTATGTTCATTTTGCACCTTGAATAGTAATGAGACTAAAAATATCTGTAATGGCTGTAGGTCCCCTAAGGGCAGGAACTCTATCGATGTTAATTATTGCTCTACAACCATAACCTACTTAGTCCTTCCAACTGTGTGAGGTGATCCCTAGCAGCTGAGGCCCAGAGAGGTGCAATCACTTGCCCAAAGCCACCCAGCCTGTAAGTGGCGGAACTGGGATTTAAATCCTGAACCCGAAGCCTTTTTGTCTGTTTGTTTTGGCAGGCAGGCAATGACCAGTGACAGTGACTCTAACCCTCTCTGTCGTGGGTACCAATTGTAGATAAGATCCTCCACAAATACCTGCCACATTTCCGTAAACACTGATACACGTCCCCTTGGCATCCAGCCAACATGCCCTGAGGAAGCCCAGCCTGTCCTGCGGGAGACAGGCCACACAGAGGATGGCCGACAGTCCCAACCAAGTTCCCTGTTGAGCGCAGCCCTATGAGCGACCTCAGATGTCACACGGAGCGGCGAAACACCCAGTTGATCCACGCAATCGTGACAAATAATAAATTCGGCACTTAACGTCATTACATTTGGGGGATGGCTTGTTACGCAGCATTAGCTGACTGAAACACCTCCCGTTAAGGTGACAGTTCCCTGAGAGCAGGAACCATGTCCGTTTTGCTCCCTCGTGGGTCCCCACTGTCTAGAACGTCTCCTGGAAGATAGTAGGTGCTCTATACATATTTGTGGAAGGAAGGAAGGAAGGAAGGAAGGAAGGAAGGAAGGAAGGAAGGGAGGAAGGGGTTTTCAGACCTCCATCTCCTGGGATGATGTCCATGAGACGTAGGTGCAGCTGACGACTGCCCACCAGCCTCTATGCGTATGATAAAGTGTTGGTGGGGGTACGTCTACCTCATTCCATGACCAGGGCCGGGGATGCCAGAATGAGGAAGAATCATCGTTACCTGGCCAAGAATGTTCCCGCACCCCGTGACTTTGGAACATTTTGCCAGACCTCTATGTAGGTAAACAGCTTGCTGATGAGTATCTGAGTCCGGGATGTGTTGCGGTTATTAACCGCGGGGTTAGAGAGGCCCCGGGCTGCATGTGGGATTTGTGGATGGGGCGCTTGTGGTGACCACACACAAAGGGGCATGGGGATTGCAGAGGGGAGGGTGAAACGCTGGAGCTCCCCACCTCCCGCCATCCATGGGCTCCGCATCAGTCAGGAGACACTCAGTGTAGGCTAAAGGGCGATTTCAAACCTTCTTCCAGCCTCCCCGTGAGGGCTCTGAGTGGCTCCCACCATTAAGGTTACCTGTGGCCTCTGCCATCAGACTGGGAGCCCTGTGGGGTGGAAACCAGGGCCAGGCCACCCCTAAGCTTTTCCCCGGGGCACAAAAAGAGGTGTTGGTGGGGGTACCTGGGTGGCTCAGTCAGTTAAGCGTCCGGCTCTGATCTCAGGGTCGTGAGTTCAAGCCCCGCGTCGGTGGGGAGCCTACTTAAAAAAATAAATAAATAAAGGGGGCGTTGGTGGAATTTCTTCAAAACGTGTTATGGAACTGAAATTCAACAACATGCACAAAAGCAGACAGGCCAGTACAACAAAGCCCCAAGCACCCAGCAGTCAGTTTTCAACTTGTGTTGGCAGCCTCCCTTGGTCTGTAGCTCAACTGGGCCTTCTCATTCCATCCCTGAACATTTCAGGGTGTTCCTCTGACTGGTAAGAATACTTAAAAATGAGGGTGCCTGGGTGGCTCAGTCAGTTAAGCGTCCGACTTCGGCTCAGGTCATGATCTCGCGGTTCCTGAGTTCGAGCCCCGCCTCGGGCTCTGTGCTAATGGCCCAGGGCCTGGAGCCTGCTTCAGATTCTGTGTCTCCCTCTCTCTCTGCCCCTAACCCACTCACGCTCTGTCTCTCTCTCTCAAAAATAAATAAACATTAGGGGCGCCTGGGTGGCGCAGTCGGTTGAGCGTCCGACTTCAGCCAGGTCACGATCTCGCGGTCCGTGAGTTCGAGCCCCGCGTCGGGCTCTGGAGCCTGTTTCCGATTCTGTGTCTCCCTCTCTCTCTGCCCCTCCTCCGTTCATGCTCTGTCTCTCTCTGTCCCAAAAATAAATAAACGTTGAAAAAAAAATTAAAAAAAAAATAAACATGAAAAAATTTTTTAATAAATTAATCAAATAAAAATTTAAGTGTAGAACAAACACCATGCTGTTACCAGCCCTACAATTAAGTCATTTCTGAATATCATAATATCCAGTCAAATTATAATTTCCCTGATGGTCTCAAAGCTGTCTTTTTTCTTTCCTCTTCCTCTTCTTCTTCCTCCTCCTCCTCCTCCTTTTATTTTTGTATTTTTTTAATGTTTTCTTATTCTTTTTTTTTTATTGGAGGGGGCATCTGGATTAATGTTTACTTACTCTTAAGAGAGAGACAGAGAAAGAGCACGAGCAGGGGAGGGGCAGAGAGAGAGGGAGACGCAGAATCTGAAACAGGCTTCAGGCTCCGAGCTGTCAGCACCGCGGAGCCCGACGTGGGGCTCGAACTCGTGATCTGTGAGATCATGAGCTGAGCGGATGTCAGACGCTTAACCCCCTGAGCCACCCAGGCGCCCCTTTCTTCCTCTTCCTTTTAACCACCACAAATACACCCTCATGCAAAAGTGGAAATCCATGGGTCCCTGCTCTGGAGCCCCCCCCCCCCCCGGGATGGCACCCTTTCCCCTGCGTGTGGTAACAGCTAACAGTCACTGCGCATGTCGCTGGGCCGGGCGTGGTTGATCTTTTAATCACAGTTCGGTTGAGCTCTAATTCTCAAACTATAAAATGTAAAGCAGACAAATCACTTGACGTATGCGCTTCGGTGGCTTGCATTCGGTGGCCTTATGGATCAGTGGCTTGTAAACCAGAGTGGCTGTAGAGTCGTGCACACGTCCCCACTATCATTCTAGAACGTATTCATCCCCCCCAAAAGGAAGCTTGCATCCACTGGCGCTCACTAGCCATTGCCTCTCAACCCCCAGCCCCAGACAACCACTAGTCTGCTTTCTGTCTCTGTGGAGTTGCCTTTTCTGGACATTTCATACAGTATGTGGTTGATTGGCCCGCTACGGTTTTATTGACTTTTTTAATATTTTATAAAATGTAATATACATATAATATATATCATATATATTTTTTACAAATATATATATATAGTATATATAAATACATATATTTCAAGTTTATTTATTTGTTGTGAGAGTGGAGGCACGGAGAGAGGAGCATGGGGGAGGAGAGAGAATCCCAAGCAGGCTCTATCCTGTCAGCACAGAGCCCGATGTGGGGTTCGAACCCACGAACTATGAGATCACGACCTGAGCCGAAATCAAGAGTCAGACACTTAACTGACAGGCACCCCCACCCCCACCCCCACCCGTGCTCCGGCCAGGTACTGTTTCAATCCTCACAGAGGTGAAGTCCTTTGCCAAGGGTCACACAGCCAGCGGGTGTGGCAGCCTGACATCCTCAGCCTGCGGCCAGAGCGTGTGCACTTAACCACTGAGCTATGCGTCCCCTCTGAGTCACTACGTGTAACACATTCCAAGTTGGGAACAGAGGCTTTATTTTCGATGGCGATGAGAAAGTGGTCTGATCTCCAGCCTGTGGGCTTATAAGGCTGGGAATCTCAGGGGCATTAGCTGAGCTGTGAAGTGAACCTTAGTCTGCAACCCCCCACCCCCACCCTGGTCCTTGCATTTGAGTCCCAGGCTGCCAGAGGGGTAGGTGACACCCGGGAGTCCATTTCTGGTTGGGCTCAACCCCTGGCCCTGTGACCCAAGGCGCCCAGACCCGCAGCTGGGTTGGCTCAACTCAGGTATAGGCGTCTGGTTGATAAGCCTGAGTTCCTTCTGGAAAGACAGCTTTCTGGGCTCTGAGGGTTTCGGGGACGGTAGACGACAAGCAGGGACGTTGGTGCGAGGTCGCCCCCTGTGGCGTGCATGTATAGCCTCTACCTGCTTCCCGCATTCAACCAGATCACACCCTGCTTGACTCACCCCCCAGTGCTCTCCCCTTATGGCCACTGGGTTCCGTGATCTGACGGGGAACACGGGTCCTGGGCCACGGCAGCCTGTGTCTCTGATTTGCTGGTGCACGCAGTGAGGGGCCTGGCGCCAGCTCGTGCTTGTCCAAGCCATTCAATAAATAAACCGGAAGCACCGTGTCAGTTTCCCAAGGGTGCTGTTAACCACACACTGTGTGCCTTTCAACAATGGAAAATCATTCCCTCCCAGTCAGGGGCTAGAAGCTGATCTCATCACATGGCGCTGTCCCCTCCTGTGTCGGTGTCACCTGCCACGTCGGAGGCAGGGCCCCCACCCTACCCCAGCGTGACCTCATCTTAACTAATTTATCTGCAAAGATCCTAATGTCCAAAGAAGGGCACATCCGGAGATCCTGGGCAGAAGGCTTTCCGCCCACCCTTCTGGGGACACAATTCGACCCGTAACAAACACATGCTGCGTGCTCCGTGCTGTTTGGGGTACGGGGCTTGCTGGCCCCTGCCCTGGGCTTCCCCCCATCCCCTGTGGTGGGGACGAGGTGGGAGGTCTTTGAGCTCAGGGCGGAGCTCAGCAAATATTTGTTGATTGAATCTGTGCCACTAATGGTTGACAGCTCGCCAGTTTCTGCTTTGGCCCTTACGAACTGAAAGTCGTTTATTTCCTTTTCCGAACAAGGAACAGAGCTGGGTCCCCTTAGCATTTAGGTGAAACAGATGCAACTTGGAGTGTTGCTGTGCTACTCCGCCCAGCTCCCGGAAGCGAGCAGCGTCTGTTCTGCCTCCCAGCAGGGCTCCTTCCCAGCAGAGACGACCCCACCCGGGAGATGATGCCGGAGGGTGGCTGGGAGGATGCATCCTCCGAATCTGCCCCCAGTGCCAACATCGTCCCCAGGGTGTTCGAGAGGAGAGACAGGTGGGAAGCGGGCGCCCGGCCGCCTGTGGCTTTCCTCTGGGTCCCTGAAGTGAAGCCGGCGGGAAATATCACTTCATTGTTTTCTCTTCATCGTTTTCATTATTTTCTTCAGAACCAACTTGATTCTGACTGAGGACAGGTCATCGTGCCACTAAGCTGAGTGACTTCGGTGTCAGAGCCGCGTGGGTGTGGGGAGCGCTTTTGTGCTCTAGCAAAATTCTGGAGGCACCGCGCAGGGTCCCAACACAGAGGGAACAGTCGTGGGGGCAACGGGAGAGGGGTTTCCAAGGACGGTTTACAGAGGTGTGGGGAGGATGTAGGGAAACCGACAAAGAGATGTTACAGCTCCCGGGGCGGGGGCATCGACATGGGGCGCAGTTACCACCCCAGGTCGGCAGGGACGGGCCTGGAGAATGAATACCCGGGCTTCGCTCTCCTTCCTCCCCTGATTTCTGGACTGTGATCCCACTGGCCGAAGCCAACCGGAGCCACAGGGCGAGGGAGCCCCCTGGAAACGGTCTTTATTAGTCAGTGGGGACTGCGGCAGCAAAGAACCCCGGGCTGGGGGCTGAAACAACGCATGGGGCCTGAAGGCTGAAGGTCAGGGCGCCTGCCGCCCCCGTGCCTGGTGAGAGCGCACTTCCTGATTTGCGGTCCGAGAGCCGAGCAAGATCATCTTTCTCGCGTCTCTTTCTTACCAGGGCACCGATCCCGGGGCGCGCCCCGGGGGTTCGGTCGCTTAGGCGTCCGACTTCAGCTCAGGTCATGAGTTCCAGCCCCGCATGGGGCTCTCTCAGGGCAGAGCCAGCTTCAAGTCTGCGGTCTCCCTCTCTCGCTCTCTCCGCCCGTCCCCGGCTTGCTCTCTCTCAAAAGTAAATAAACCTTAAAACAACAACAACAGGGGCATCGATCCTGTTACACCAGGGCTCCTCGCTCAGGAACGAATTGTCTCCTCCGCCCCCCCCCCCCCCCCCCGAGGCCCCACCTCCTGACACGAGCACGGTAGGGGGTTAGGGCTTCAACACAGGAACTGGGGAGGGACCCAAACATTCCGTCCTCAGCAGATGCCAGCAGGGCGGAGGAGGTTGGAGAGGAGATTTGGAGGAGCGGTAGGAAGGACCCTGGCACGGCCGTATTCTAGTGAAGGGGGACACACGGCCTCCGTTCACTTCTGTACTTTGCAATTGTCGCAGTTGGTAGCGGGCCACAGGTCACGGCTGAGATGCCTCTACCCTTCTGGCTTGAGTCTCTCCAAAGGGGACAATTTGGGAAAAGATCCAGACTCCGGTAAATGATCCTGAGGAGGAGGGACTGGCCTTGAGAGAACGGAAGAAACACACGGAATGGGAGGTGCCTGGATGGCTCTGTGGCCTAAGTCTCGATCTCTCTGTTTGTGAGTTCGAACCCCACATTGGGCTCGCTGCTGTCGGCTCAGAGGAGCTCACTTTGGATCCACTGTCCCCCTCTCTCTGCCCCTCCCCCCGCTCCCCCTCTCAAAAATAAATAAGTAAATAAAAACATTTACAAAAATGAGGGCATCGTCCCTTATGACTGGCGTCCTAACGAAGAGGAGGAAATTTGGACACAGACGTGTACAGAGGGGAGACAAAAAGGCAGGGAGAAGACGGTCATGTACAAGTCAGGAACACATCCTCCCTCACGGTCTTAGAAGGAACCAACCAGGGGGCGGCCGGCGGGGCTCAGTGGGTTGAGTGTCCGACTTCGACTCAGGTCATGATCTCGGGGTTCCTGACAGCTCAGAGCCTGGAGCCTGCTTCGGATTCTGTGTCTCCCTCTCTCTCTGCCCCTCCCCTGCTCACAGTCTGTCTCTGTCTCTCAATAATAAATAAACATTAAAAAAAAAGAAAGAAAGAAAGAAAAGGAACCAACCAGCTGACCTCGTGGATCGGACAATCCGCGTCTGTGGTTTAAGCCACGACGTTTGTGGTACTTTGTTATGACGACTCTAGAAAACTAGTGTCACCCGCCCCCCGCACTGGCTGCCTGCAGTGATCCCCCAGCTCCGGGGGATCCTAACCTGCTGCGGTCCCCCCCCACAGTGCACCAGGGCTGCGCTGTGTGATCGATGGAATATGGCAGAAGTGGCCGTGTGTGGCTCGGGCGGGCTGGGCCGTGAAGGCATGGCAGTTTCCACCTTGGTCTCTTGGTTTCTCTCTAGGGAGGAATCCAGCGGCCTTGAGGCTCACGCAGCCCCACAGAGGCCCACATCTCGAGGATATGACCAAGAGCCAAGAGCCCAGGAAACTTCTAGCTGTGGAAGCCGATCCCCCCGGGCCCCAGGAGGACCTTCAGATGACTGGCCTTTGCCGACACCTGGCAGGCAGAACCATCCAGCTACACGGTTCCCGAATTCCTGACCCACACACACTGTACGAGGTGATAAATTACTGTAGTTATTTTAAGCCACTATGTTTTGGAGTAAATTTGCTAAGCAGCAGTAGACGGCTCACATGGAACCTCCCTCCCGGCTCCCCTCCCCTTCCTCTGGAACCTTCTTCGGCTTTTCTTTAGTATCCCCGACCCTCAGCCCCAGACCATGATGCCTCCATCTGGACCGAAGGAAGTAAATTGGGGTCAAGATGGCTCTGGGGAGATACAATGTGATTAATATGTGAAAACAAATTTGTTCAACCTCAGAAGCGTGCCAAGAAATGGGGATTCAGGGGCGCCTGGGTGGCCCTGTCAGTTGGGCGTCCGACTTTGGCTCAGGTCATGGTCTCACGGTTTGTGGGTTCGAGCCCCGCGTCGGGCTCTGTGCTGACCGCTCGGAGCCTGGAGCCTGCTTCGGATTCTGTGTCTCCCTCTCTCTCTGCCCCCTCCCCTGCTTGTGCCCCATCCCCCTCTCTCTTTCAAAAATAAATAAGCGTTAAAAAATTTTGTTTTAGGGGCGCCTGGGTGGCGCAGTCGGTTGAGCGTCCGACTTCAGCCAGGTCACGATCTCGCGGTCCGTGAGTTCGAGCCCCGCGTCGGGCTCTGGGCTGATGGCTCGGAGCCTGGAGCCTGTTTTCCGATTCTGTGTCTCCCTCTCTCTCTGCCCCTCCCCCGTTCATGCTCTGTCTCTCTCTGTCCCAAAAATAAATAAACGTTGAAAAAAAAAATTTTTTTTGTTTTAAAAAATCAACAAACTTTGAAAAAAAAAAAGATTTTTTAAAATTAATTATTATTATTTTACTATCCAGAAAGGAGTGATACACCCATAAAAGATACTGAGATCTCCATGCTTCTAAACGTGCTGAATACCAGAAAGCCCATGTTACAGTCATTTCATCCAACTCTTGTCCACACGGGGGTTTCCCAGAGTGGCTTTGAGTCCCTGGGGCGTTGTGAGGCCCCCACCCCACGCCCACCCCCATTTCCGGGGACTTCTCTGCTCCACCGAGGGCGTCTCCCTGAGATTTACCCTCTCAGATCCTGGCTTCCCTCACATCCTTGCACGATAAGGCCTCAGGAAACCCAAAGCCCTAATTCTCAGCTGCCCTTGACTTGAGGGCAGGAATGGCTTCACCAAACCAAACCCTCTCAGGAGGCAGGGGCAAAAAAATTTGGGCTTACAGTCAAAATATGTTTCCCTCTTAAAGCAGCACAACGGTTCAGGGGACGCCACGCACGCGCCCGTTCGCGGCCAATACTCACCGCGTGTTTTCAAGGCACCGAATGGACTTGCTGGGTTCTTGCGAGGAGCCGCTGAGGGAAGTCCTGTATTATGTTCTGCACGTGGCCCGCAAAGGCACAGAGAGGTTAAGTCACTTGTTCGAGGCCGCCCAGCTCAGAAGCAGAGCAGCCGGGAGGCAGGCCGTGGGTGCCTGATTCTGGGCCCGCCTGCCGGCCCGAGGGCCAGGGAGGCGCGTGCGGGGCTAGGGGCTGTTCTCTCTGGCCCGGCCAAGGTCAGCAGCGATGCCCATCCACTCCGGCAGGAAGGCTGCTTGGGGCTTAAAGATCCAGCGGAAGGGGGAGTGCGGGAGGGTGAAATTGGCCAGGTGGATGGTGTCCCCGCCCGCCAGGTAGGCGGCCCAGATCCCGAACGTGCCCACGGTGACGGCGCTGTGGTTGCACTGCGTGAACAGGACGAAGTCCTTGGCCGGCGAGCCCTGAAGGCCATTGCCGGCGAACACCACGTCGCCGCGGGAGGCCAGGCCATGCCGTTGCTGGCGACCACGAAGACCGGGGCGCGGTGGCGGGCCCGGAACCAGCCCAGGGCCCGCTCCAGGTACCCGCGGTCGGCGACCACGCCCTTCCACACGCGGGGCATGACGTGCACGTAGTCGCCGCGGCGCACGTGCACGCCCACGAAGGTGCCCGGCCGCCGCCCGCCCACCCGCAGCCGCCGCAGAAACGCCTGGGCCTCCGCCCGCACGTGGTCGTGCAGGGTGAACTCGCGCCGGATCTCGTCGCGCACGTGGTGGTAGAAGGTCCAGGAGCAGGGGTAGCCGGTGAGGCGCACGTACTCGCCCGGGATGTGGCGGTAGCGGTCCTCCATCCAGTCGTTCAGGGGGTAGTTCCGCCAGGGGATCCTGCCGGCCGCGGTGTGGTCCAGGACGGGGAGGCTGATCCGGAAGATGGGCGCCAGCGCGCGGTGCATCTCGGCCGGGATGAAGGCGGGCCGCCCGTTCATCTGGGCCAGGGCGTACAGGGTGGCGTACTCCCCCATCTGGTTCCCCAGGAGCCCTTGGGCATTGATGGTGAACATGCCGCCCCGGGGCAGAGATCTGGGGAGCAGGACGACGCGGCCCGAGTAGGCCCAGGGGCCGGGCACCACGGCCAGGCGCCAGTGGCAGTGGAAGAAGGTAGACGCCACGACGATGATGAAGAGGAAGTAGACGGTGGAGAAGGAAGGGCAAGTGGCCCAGGATCTCGCGATGGCTGCAGGGAGGAGGGAGGACCCGGTCAGGACGGGCGGGCAGGCGTACGTGAGTCTCACTCACCCTCAAATCGTTCATTCCTCACACAACTCATCCCAGCCTGTCTAGCGGCGTCCGGCACGTCCTGACCCGCTTTCTGTTCTCTTCTGTATCTGCGGTTTCCCTGTGGCCATTCCAGCGGCCACAGCTCAGGAGTCTCATGGGCCCGTGTGGGAGGAAGCCCTGGATTGCGGGGGGGAGGGGGGGGCACTCTTCATCATCTGGCTTTTGTCCTCCCCTGCTCCAGGCATCCCATCTCTCCCCCTGCCAGCTCCCCTCAAACGTCAGGGTGCTGTGGGCCTTGCTTCAGCTCTCCTCCTCCTCCTCCCATATTCCGGGGCTCCTCACTTTATTAATCTGACCCCTGTGGGAAATCTGAGCACTCCTGGGCCCTCCTCAAACGTCGCTTGTTCAGCGTGGGTCCCCAGCAAGGTCAGCTGGCTCTTCCACAGCAAGGCTAAGTGTGACTTCACATTCCACCGGGGTGTACGAGAAGTGCCCTGCCCACTGCTCTGGTTTCCAAAGGGGGAGCCCTTCTGCTCACGTGCCTCCTGACAACTCTGTCCCAATCCTTATCACACCAGCTGCCAGCTTGGGGCCTGCCTGGGGGGTCCTACATGGAGGACTCAGGTCTCAGGCTCTAGCCAGCTTGTGGGGCTGGCCAGGTCCCAAAGGCAGAGGGGGTGAGCGGAGCCGGGACTAGAGCCTGGGCTACCGGGGAAGAGGGAGCCGCTCAGGACAAAGGTACCCACCACCCAGGCGTGTGACCCGTGCAGCGGCACACGGCCTGCACTCAAAAGGACCCCGCGCTTCACCTGGCTGGCTCAGTTGGTACAGCGTGCAACTCTTCTTTTCTTTTTTTTTTTTTTTTTAATTTTTTTTTTCAACGTTTATTTATTTTTGGGACAGAGAGAGACAGAGCATGAACGGGGGAGGGGCAGAGAGAGAGGGAGACACAGAATCGGAAACAGGCTCCAGGCTCCGAGCCATCAGCCCAGAGCCTGACGCGGGGCTCGAACTCACGGACCGCGAGATCGTGACCTGGCTGAAGTCGGACGCTTAACCGACTGCGCCACCCAGGCGCCCCCAGCGTGCAACTCTTGATCGCGGGGTTGTGAGTGTGAGCCCCGTGTTGGGTGCAGAGTTTACTTGTTTTAAAAAAAAACAAACCGGGGGGGGGGTGGTGCTGCACTTGGTTTAGTGCTCTGGTCTCACCAGCTACAAATTCTCAATAAATGTGAACAAGGCCCCCCTGTTTCCCTGTTCCACTGGGCTCTGCAAATCAGGCAGCCGGCCCTGCAGTCACCCGTTTCCAGGAATCTCAAGAGCTCCCTCTCCTGGCTTTCTCTCAGCCTGAACAACTAGAAAGCCACAGAAAAACAGCGAATTAAGGCTGCTGCTTCTGTGGTTCCTGCCACACACCAGGCACTGGCCCCAGACTTACCATCTCAGTCCGCAATTCCTTGTTGGGTGGCCTTTCCTACAGTTGGGTGGCCTTTCCTACAGTTGGGTGGCCAACCCCCCATCCGAATTGAACTCATCCGGGGACAAAACATGGCCTGAACTGACCCGCAGCTATTTGTAGACTTTGCTCAATGTGATGTCCGTGTGTTTTGCTACAGAAACAGTAACGTTAGGAGTGGCTGGTTGGCTCAGTCGGTTAAGCGTCTGACCTCGGCTCAGGTCACGATCTCCAGGTTTGTGAGTTCGAGTCCCGCGTCGGGCTCTGCGCTGACAGCTCAGAGCCTGGAGCCTGCTTCGGATTCTGTGTCTCCCTCTCTCTCTGCCCCTCCTCCGCTTTCACTGTCTCCGTCTGTCTCAAAAATCAATACACATTGAAAGAAAGAAAGAAAGAAAGAAAGAAAGAAAGAAAGAAAGAAAGAAAGAAAGAAAAAGTTGGATTATGGGATGCTGCCCAGATCCCGCAGGGGAGCTACCTAACATACAGTCTAGGGACCCCATTATGGTGCCAACACACAGGTTCTGAAACGTGTCTGGTCTAAAGAGTTTCAGAGAGGAAACTGAAAGCCTGTCTTCACTCATTTAATCCTCTTGATCTTCTGCGAGGAAGGCACGCTGTTATGCTCATTTAACAGATGAGGGCACCCAGGCACAGGGAGGTTGAGAAACCTGCTTTAGGGGTGCCTGGGCGGCTCGGACTCTTGGTTTTGGCTCAGGTCGGGATCTCACGGTTCGTGGGTTTGAGCCCCGCATTGGGTTCCGCGCTGGCAGTGGGGAGCCTGCACGGGATTCTCTGTCTCTCTCTCTCTCTCTCTCTCTGTCCCTCCCCCCCCCTCACTCTCTCTCTAAATAAATAAATAAATATTAAAAAAAAAAAAGAAAAGAAAAAGAAACCTGCTTTAGGTCATGCAGCTAGGAGAGAGGCAGAGCGTGAATCTGAACCCAGGCCGTGTGGCTCAGGAATCTGTGCTGTCAGTTACTGTCCTGGATTTTTCGAGAATTCCTCAGGGAGAGCCCTCAGCCGCACACTCTCAGTCCAGCCAGACATGGAATGTGACCTGCCTTGCCTTGTGGGGCCTCTGCCGTTGTCTGGGCCGCCCAGGTAGGGGCAAAAGATCTCCGCAAGCCCAGAGCTGTGGGTCCCACACTGCTGGGCTGAGCTGTGCCCTGGGGGGGGGGGGGGGTTCTGCTTCCTCCTTTCTGGGGATGAAAGTGCCCAATACTTGAGGAACCCCTTCTCCTAAATAAATAAATAAATAAATAAATAAATAGGTAAATAAGTAAGTAAGTACTATGAAAACCAAAAGCGAGGAAGAAAGCCTCCCTCCAGGTCACATTACTTTAAGAAACTTCTTGTCCCCGGATGGGGAGGAAAGTAAAATGCGACCTAAACTTCCTGGAATTTTCTCTGGCAGCCAGACTAGCCTTTTGCGCTGGCCTTGCCCTCTGCCCGCGTCGCTCCAGCCCCCACGGTGATGCTCGGGTGGCTTGCGGTGTGTCCCCACCGCTTTCGGGTCTCAGCCCGGATGTCCCCTCCGGACCCCCACCCCCCCACCCCCACCTCCCTGCTCGCTTTTGTTCCGCAGCGCTCGCCACCTTCCTCGCCACCTTCCCGCCATCCTCTGGGGCAGAATTACTTACTACTTGTCCGAAGCGATCGCTCTTCTCTCTGGACTGTAAGCCTGACTGACGAGGGCGGGGAGGTTTGTAGGAGTTCGCGGTGGTAGCTTCAGCGGGGTGTCTGCACACAGGAGGGACTCTGGGGCGCACTTGCGGGATGGATTCGTGCAGTGATGTTACCCTGTCGCTCACACCGCCGTCCCAGAACCGGTATGCGCCCTGTGATCTAGGGGTGTCTCTGCCCCCAATCTCCTTCTCTCGCGGTTAATTGCTCCTCCCGGCTTAATTTCAAATCCGATGTCCTTGTCCTGGCTCCCGGCTCGGCTCGTGCTGGCGGGTGAGGGCCACCCGGAATCAGAATCACACACCCCCTTGGCTGTGCTCTCCCGACCCCAGGACAGGGTCCCGCCAGCGGACCCCCAAATCCCTGTCAGGGTCGGGTCCACGCGGCGCTGAAACGAAGGCACTCAAGGGCGCAGGGCGCGGCAGCAAATATCTGTGCCCTATCCTCTCGAGACTCCCCCGCCCCAGCTTTTCTCAGTGGGAAGTGAAGGAGAGCCTTATTTTTCTAGTCACATCAGCATGACAATTTCTGTGAGTAAAGTGTTGAGGCCTCACAGGAAAGGCCTTTCTGGCTTTGAGCTGGGGTCCCTGCTTCCTCCCTCCAACGCCAGGTTGCCAGGTCCTAGGTCGAGGGACTCTTATCCCCTCTCCTCCTTCCCCACCCACCATCTCAGAAAGCGGCCCAATTCTTTGGGTTTCCCGGTGGCTGTCCAGATCCCCCCCAAAGCATCGATTTTTGGGGTTTGAAAGTGACTGACCTTCATCCTCAGTTCACCCACAGCTGACAGAAGGTTCCAGAGGGGTGGAGGCTCTGGCTGGGGGTCCCCCTTCAGTGTGGGCCAGGGGCTGCCCTGAAGCCGCCTGGCCATCAGCCCCTTCCCTTCCCCATCGATTGCACCACCACGTGGTGGGCTCAGCCCAGCGGACTGCCTGCCCTTGGGAGTCCTGGGGCAGGGGTCTAAGTGTGAGTGCGGTGGGGACCCGAGACCCGGGAAAGCCCACCTGGCCGGCTGTCCCATCCTACCTGCCTTGAGCCTCCCGGGCCAGCCTGCCGGGGGCTGTCCCCCTCGGGTGATGTCCTTGGCGCTCCACATAGTCCTGGGTGGCGGGCTGGCTGGGGTCCCTGTGGGGAGAGCGTGGCTGCGGTTGGCGAAGGGGATTGGGGCGGGGGGGGGGGAGGTTGGGGGGAGCGGTGGTGGTGTTGGATTCTGCGGGCTCTGCTCTGAGCTCCCGCCCAGAACCCCCACTAGCCTGGGGCCTGGCGACAGACAGCCACTCTGCACTCACTCCTGAGAGCCCAGGCCACCGCTGAGCTCCCGCGGGACGGGAGAGCACGGGAGGAACGCACCGCAGAGGACACTCTTCTTGGATGCAGGTTTGGCCAACATCAGGGGCAAAGGGTAGGGTGTGTGCAAAAAAGCCAGGGAAAAGTAGCCTGGGTTCCAGGCGGACCCCCACACCGCCCAGCTAGGGGGGGCCTACTGTGGGTCCGGTGGAACACAGCTAGGCTTTTCTCCTTATGGCGGGGGGGGGGGGGCGCGGGAGGTATGTTCCGGTTCCCAGACGGGTAGGGACAAGAGGCTGGACATCTGGGTTCCCAGATGGCCAGGGGCTGGCTTCTGGACCCCTCAGGAACACCGGGGACTCACGGCCTGGTCGTCCAAGGTGCTAGGGGCCAGAAAGTGGTACCCCATGAACCACCCAGGTCAGAAAGGAGAGGTAGGAGGTGGGGGCCAGGCCCTTAACAAGGCTGGCGGTAACGGACGGGGAAAATGCCGTTGCCGCCAGTGAGCAAAATGGCGCCAGGCCCCTCGGGAGGGGCGGAGGGTGACGCCGGTCATCTGGGGCAGGGGGACGTGGTCTCTGCACATAGCAACTGTAGTGGGGACACCCGGGGCTGTGAAAGCAGGCTGGGGGAGGATGGGACCCCACCTGCACCCCCAGATGCCTCACAGACTCCCAGGCTGGGAGCAAGCTAAGGGCGTGGACTGTGGGGCCCAGAAAGGCTCTAAGACCCCCCAAACCTGAGGAAGTTCCTCACTAGGGGCTGCCAGCCCTGGAGCAGGAAACCAGGGGGGCATTTCAGCACCCGAGTCCTTCCCAGCTCTTGCCATCCCAGGGTCTGGACTTCGGGCCCCCTTGGACGCCTGGGCATCTGGCCCTGCCCTGTCCTGCCTCTCTCTCTGCCCGCTTCCTCAGCACCTGCCACCCCCCACATCCGTTCCCCTTTCTAACCTGGGGACCTTAGGGGAGGCGGACAATGTGGGAGCTCTGCTCTCCAGACCCTGAAGCCTAGGATGGCAGGCGGGAGTAGGGAGGGCTGAGATTATAAGAAAGTCCTCAGAAATCCAAGTACAGGGTTCTCCCACCATGAATTCTAAGGGGGACTCGTGCACCAGCTTTCTTAACCCCGCTTTTCAGCTCCAGAGTGACCTAGGCTTCTAGTCCCCGGGTGTCCCCCCTCTGGTTCCTCAGCATACTTCTCTGGGCTTGGCACCTGGGTGGGAAAGGGTTAAGGCAGGGTGGAGGCTGGGGGTGGGTGGCAGTGGAGGCCGCTGGGTTGTTTGGCGATAATCCCCCTCCGTGCCCTGGGTGTGGAGAACAAGGTTAGGGCCCCACGTGGGAAAGGGCCTCTGCTCTGATCCTCGTGGGCTGGGGGCCTGGCCTCCCGCTTCTGATCCCCTGCCGAGCTCCTCCCCCAGCCCCCTCCCCTCCCTTCTTCTCTCCCCCCCCCCCCCCCATGGGCCAGGCAAGCCAGGCTGTCTGCTCTCTGCTCTCCTCCTGCTCCCTGGGTGTCTCCGAGCCTCAAGGTCTGCCTGTCTGCCTGCCTGTCTTCCCTGGGCCCCAGGCTCCTGGGCACTCTATCCCCTCCATTCCCTGTGGATCTGGGTGCCCAGCCGCTCTCCATCTGGGCCTTCTGGCCTCCCCTTGTGTCCGGTCCTCTCTCCTCATGGCTCCTTCTCTGCACCTGGCCCTTCCCTTACACTTGTGTCCCCTCCTGTCTTCGGCCGTCTGTGCCTCTGTCCCTTTGTCTCTGAGTTTCATCTGTCTCTCAATGCCCCTCCCCCTGGTGCCCTCTCTAGGATTCCCCCTCTGTCCCCACCCCTGCCCTCTCCCCAGGGCCCCCTGCCCCTCGACACTGACGATAGCTCTGGGGTGTTAAGCTACGGATTAGTTCAGGCAAAATTCTCAATTTTGCTTGCGTTCTTTTCCCTTTGGGTTATGTAAACAGTAATTCTCCCCAGATGGAACTATTTTCCTCGCTTAGAAGCAGCCGGGCAGGGGGGCTTGGGCAGGGCCGGGGGTGGAATGCTAGGGTTCCTCAGAGAGCCTGCGGGGAGCGGGGGTGGAGGGTGACCGACGACCCTCGGCCTGGTCACTCCTCTCCTCTCCTCCTCTCCAGGTACTTGCTCTGCTAGGACCATGCCCGTGACCTTTGCCCTCTTGCTCCTCCTGAGCCAGGCCACCGCAGACCCGTGTTACCATCCAGGTGGCCGTCCCCGCTTCTGCCTCCCACCGGTGACCCAGCTGGCCGGCCTGGCGGCCTCCTGTCCCCAGGCCTGTGCCCTCTCCCTGGGGGCGGACCTCAGCCCCCGGGCCACCTGCAACGGGAGTCTGACCCTGGCCCTGGGTGGTCCCTTCCTCCTGACGTCCGTCAGCCTACGCTTCTGCACGCCAGGATCCCCGGCCCTGGTCCTGTCTGCTGCCTGGGCCACCGGAGGCCCCTGGAGATCACTGTGGCGCAGACCCGCCTGGCCTGGGGCCTTGGGGGGGCCCGAGAAGGTGACCTTCCGAGCCCCGCCGGGCCCTAAGTCCAGCGTGGTGGTCAGTCACCTCCGCGTGGAGTTCAGGGGCCGGGCGGGGCTGGCGGCAGGTGGCGTTCGAGGCCGCTGCCAGTGCCACGGCCACGCTGCCCGCTGCGCTGCCCGCACCCGGCCGCCCCGCTGCCGCTGCCGCCACCACACCACCGGCCCAGGCTGCGAGAGCTGCCGCCCGTCCCATCGAGACTGGCCCTGGCGGCCCGCCACGCCCCAGCACCCCCACCCCTGCCTGCGTGAGTCCTGGGCCCCCCTCCTCCTGCCCCCACCCACCACTCGGCCCCCGAGGCTCTGGCAGTAGCAGCCGGTCCCTGGTCCCTGCGGGCAGTGTGCTCGCTCCCCTGCCAGCCGGGCTTGCTCCTTGCTTCAGCCCCACTGCTCCTGAGCTGATCCCTCCTTTGCCTACCCCCCCCCCCCCCCGCGCCCCCCACAGGCTCCTCCCCCGCCCCCCACAGGCTCCTCCGCCCGCCCCCCCAGCCTCCCCCGCCCCCGCCCCCCCACAGGCTCCCCCGCCCCCGCCCCCCCACAGCCTCCCCCGCCCCCCCCGCAGGCTCCTCCCGCCGCCCCCGCCCCCCCCACCCCCCCCACCCCGCAGGCTCCTCCTGCCTGCCACTCTCTGCCGCCCACTGGGGGCTCCAGTCTCTCCAGCCTCTGCCCCACACACCGTTATGATGCCGCTGCTGCAGGTGCTCCGGTGATATTTACCCAATGGTCGTGGGGAACAGGGCAGCGGGACTTTTCCCGAGTCACCAAACCAACCACATGGGGGAAGTATTTATTCATGAACACATATGTACCCATCGCCTGCTGGGTACCAGGCAGGCTTGTCATCGGGTCCCTTGCACGGATGAGGAGGCTGAGGCTGGAGGGGAAGAAGGCCCCTGCCCAAGCACACACAGCTAGGGAGCGGCAGGGCCAGGAATCTGAGCTCGGGAAGTCCCGCTCTGGGGTCTTGGCTCCTGTCAGGTGCCGTCACACTCGGTGCCCCAGGGTGGCAGATGGGCACTCGGGCTCAGCGGCGGGCCGGCGGGCCTGGGCTCAAATCCCAGCTCCTCTGCTCCATGGCTGTGTGACCACAGGCAAGTGACCTGACCTCTCTGTGCCTCCGGTTCCTCCGCCTGTCAAGCGGGGCTGGTAACAGCACTTCTACAGGCCGTGGTGAAAACCCAATGAGTTGATATGCATAGAGTCCTTACAATAAAGCTTAGCATATGGTACCTGGCGCCAAGGAAGACCTCACTGCGGAATCGCCAATGTTACCACTCCCCGGATGAAGAGGGTGGGGGCCCGAGGGGCCGCCCCACTTGCTTTTAAGTCTCGATGCTAGCAAGCGGCGGTGCTGGGGCTGGACTCGGGAAGACAGACCTTCCTAGATAACGGGCGACCCACCGGGCCATCCGGCTAGCCCGGCAAGCTCCAGGCCTGCTCCACACCTTCCCTGCCTCCACCCTCCCTCGGGTTTTTCCAGGCGGGAGATTCCAGGGTCTGGGCCCTGCCCTGCCCACGTGCCAGCTGCCCCTCCTCAGAGACAGCCCCCTCTCTTCTGCCTCCGGCCTCTGCCGCCCTGGCTGATGGTGTGCGTTTGTTACCAGGCCCCGGGAAGAAGCTCCACTCCGCTCTACCAGCCAGATCTGAGCCCTGAGGGGAGACTCACGTTGTCTGGGGGCGGGCTAGGGGTCGTCCTGCGCCCGGACAGGGCCTGGGAGCAGGGGAGGCCTTCTGTCTGAGGGTCACCACACGGCCTCAGGCCGAGCGTGGCGCCAGCACTCTGAATCTGGGCAAGAAGCCGACGGTGTCGTGAGGAAGCAGGGTCTGGGCGCACAGGGTGGGACTAAGTCCTGTGGCAGAGCCGCGGGTTTGACTGACAGGGGTGATCTGAACCCCTTCCCGTCACCGGAGTTTTCCGGGCGCAAGTGAGGTGAAGTGATCGCCCTCAGGTCAGAAGGAATCCAAAGCCAGATTCTTCCCACTGATAATCTAAAGAGCACCAGCCGCCTCCAGGCCCATGGAAACCCTGGGGGAGAAGGACTGAGGTCCCCCACTGGATGGGAGGAAGCCACGGTTTAGAGAGGGGCCTCATTTTCCCAAGAACGCACGGCTGCCTCAGTTTCCTGACCTTCCTACCGCTTCTCCGCATTCTCGGGCCCTGCCAGCCCAGGCCCCTCCTTAAATCTCTCCAAAGAACGGCCCGTGAACCCCTGAGTCAGCATCTCGCTGGCCAGAACCACAGATCCCTGGGGGTGCACCCCGAGAAGCTGTTTCCTGGTAACTGTGAGAAGCAGTAAGGTTCGACGCCCACTGCCTCCCTGACCAGAGCCCCCCAGGAAGACACACACCGCACAGAATCCTCGCGCGGGGCGCGGGCCACACTAGACCCTGCTTGCGCGGTGCACAGACTCGAGCCAGAAGGCCTGGGTGCCGACCCTGCCCCTGCCACCCCCTCAGCTGTATTACTTTGGAAGCCGTGAACCTCACAGAGCCGTTCCGAGAATGAAATGTGCAGCACCGGGCGCGCAGAAACTCCCCACAGGCAAGGGCAGGCTCCGGGTCAGGCCCCGGGTCAAGAGCTTCACATCCTTTTGGTTTCCTTTAAGCCTCCGGAAGTAGTAGACATCGGAACTGTCATCTGACGGCAAAGGAGGCTGAGCTGCAGAAAAGTCATTTGCTCCAGGAACACAGTGGGGAGCGGACGTGCGGGGTCTGACTCCACAGCCCGTGCCCGCAGCGCTCCGTGCTGAACCCCAGCGTCTCAGGGACATTCGGGCGGTCCATCGGGCCCCTCGGGGTTACCCACTTCAGTCCAGTGCACCCCAAGATGAGAACGAGGAGGTTCGGGGAGCCAGGCTTACCCCGGGACCCCCGGCCATCTCTTCTTTGTACCCGCTCTTGCGCTTTATTTCTTCTCCTGCGGGCAGTGGGGAGCGAGCCCGGGGCCCAGAGCAGCAAGGCCGGGCCTGACGCGCGCCTGCTCCGTCCTCTTTCTAGCCTGTTCCTGCAACCAGCACGCCCGACGCTGCAGGTTCAACTCGGAGCTGTTCAGGCTGTCTGGCGGCCGGAGCGGGGGCGTCTGTGAGCGGTGCCGCCACCACACGGCTGGGCGCCACTGTCACTACTGCCGCCCGGGGTTCTGGAGGGACCCCGGCCAGCCTATCACCAGCCGCAAGGCCTGCAGGGGTGAGTGTAGCCTGGAGCGGGGCCTAGGAGGAGAGGCAGGCGGGACCTGACTCCTGGGTCTGAGGGAGGAGGGGGCTGGGCGATTGGGAAGGAGCACCCGGGGCCCAGACACTCCAGATCCCTGGCCCCTCTCCTCACGCAGCCTGCCAGTGTCACCCTATTGGGGCGACGGGTGGCATCTGCAACCAGACCAGCGGGCAGTGCTCCTGCAAGTTAGGGGTCACCGGCCTGACGTGCAACCGCTGTGGTCCTGGCTACCAGCAGAGCCGCTCTCCCAGGATGCCCTGCCAGCGTGAGTCATGAGGGGCAGGGCCGCCTGTCCTAAGTGGGACGGGAAGGGGACCTCTCACATCTCCAGCGGGGCAACAGACGCTGGGTCCCTGGGGGAGGTGGGGCCTCAAACTCCAGGCCCCTCAGTCTTGGGAGGGAGGAAGCCGTGAGCCCGGACTCTTGTGTCCCCAGGGAGGAGGGGGCTGGGAGTCTAGATTCCCGGATCCGAAGGAGGAAGGGACTAGAGACCAACTCCAGGTCCTGGAGGAGGGCGAAGGGTGCTTAAGGGAATAGACATGGGGGGTCTGGATTCCTGTTGGGGGAGACCCCTAAGGTTAAATTTCTCCTCTCTCACAGGAATTCCAGAGGCGACGACCCCCCTTGCTCCTACCCCTAGCGCTTATAGCTCCGTAAGGCTGGTGTGGAGAACCCTGGCAGCAAGCGGGATCGGGGATGGGCTGCTTGGGCCCCCAGGTGGGGGATCCAGGGGTGGCCCACCGAGCCCAGTCCCCAGGGTTGGGGCACGCCCCCCTCCGGTGTCCGTCAAGATGGCATGCGGGGCTGGGCAGGGGGTAGAATGCTGTGGTCCAGGCTTCGGGAGCCCACTGCAGATGGCCTGACCCTCCCCAGACCCTCACTGTCAAAACTACTGCAATGTCTCGGACACCAGGGTATACATGAGCCTTTGGAGGTATTGCCAGCAGGACTACGGTGAGTGCTGGGGAGGAAAAAAAAGGCTGGGGGCTGGCCAGGTGTTCTGATGCCCGCCTTTTTCTCTGGGCTTCCCAGTTCTCATCTCTAGTGGGAAGCGGGGGGCTCTTAAAGGACCCTTCCTGATCTAGGACCTAACGGGACAGAAGATAAATGGGGGGCAGGGGCAGTGGAGTGGGGGGCGTTCCCTATCTTCCTCTGTCTCCTCTTCCCCCACCTTCTCGGCCTTTAGACTTTCGCTATCTCCTTCAGCTGGACATCTTTGAGGGAGACAGCTGGCCTCTTGGGGATGGAAGGAGAAAGGGGAACTGGTTGAATGGATGGTCTTGCCTATCTTAGACGCTTTCCGCCTCCCATCGGGGTCCTAGATTCCGCGCCCTAGCCCCACTCTCGCAGAGACGCACCCCGAAGTGCCATAATCCATCAGTCCACACCAGCCCCGTGACCTCAGAGATCTCTTAGATACTCAGGAGTTCAGCCCAGCCCATGACTTTCCTCGATGGTGTAAGACCCCCCCAGGCCTCTCCTCCCTGAGGATCATCATCCTCTGGTCCTAGCCACTAGTGTCCTAGGACTTGGAAGGTGGAAACTTCTCGTCCCACCTCCCACAGAGATCTTCTGCTCTATAGACTTAGCTTGCCAGCCAGAGTCCTTCCCCTGACATGTCTCGCCTCGGCCCTTCAGCGATTACATGTTTCTGAATCACCACCAGTAGGACCTCAGGTTCTAGGTTCTGACCTCCTTCTGGCCCCAAATTCGTCCCAGAGCCCCCACCCCCACCCCCACCCCCCAGCAATACCCTTTCCCAAGGGCTCTGCTTCTGACATCTTTCACGCTGCAACACTAGAGACCCTGGACCTGCCTCTTCTGCCTGGTTCCCGGCCACACCCACTGTAGGGTCCCCTTAGTCCTCTCCTACGCCCAATTCGGGCATCTGCTACTTCCAGTATGAACCCCAAAGGGCCCCACCTGGCATGTCCCATGCTCCTGGGTTCCTCTCTCAGTCTGGCCTCCATAGTTACAACCCTCGAACCCCACCTGGCACTCCCTAAGCCCCACCGTCGTCTCCCCCACGCCGGGCCAGACCCCCAGACAGCCCACCCTCAAACGTTCAAGGTCTCTCTCCTTCCTAATGGTATCCTGGGAGCCCTCCCGGGGATCCTGCCTCCCCCCCCCCCCCCCCGACCAAGACGGACCCCACGCCACCCCAGGGGCTCCCCCCCACACGCAGCCCGGGCCTGACGACAGCCCTCCCCGCAGTTCTCCGCGCCCAGGTCCTGGCGTCAGAGGCGGCGGGCCCGGTGTGGCAGCGGCTGGCCGTGCGCGTGCTGGCCGTGTACAAGCAGCGGGCGCGGCCCGTGCGTCGCGGTGGCCAGGACGCCTGGGTCCCCCGCGCCGACCTGGCCTGCGGCTGCTTGCGCCTGCGGCCCGACACCGACTACCTGCTGCTGGGCAGCGCGGCCGGCGGCCCCGACCCCGCGCGCCTGGTCCTCGACCGCCACGGCGTCGCGCTGCCCTGGAGGCCACGCTGGGCCCGGCCTCTGCGGCGGCTGCAGCTGCAGGAGCGCGCCGGGGGCTGCCGCGGCCTGCGACCCCCCCACCTCGAGCCCGGGGCCCGAGCCCTAGAGCCCCACCTGCTCGGCCTCCGCAGACGACGACGACGACGACGACGGAACTTGGGAGCGACCGCGAGCTGAACCTTCTACTTCGACGGCGCGTCCCTCAGCGAGCCAATCAGGCGCCGTGGAGCCGCTGACGTCACTGGCACGCGCCAGGCTGGAGGGACCCCTCAGCGCAGGCGGCAGGCCGGGAGCCCGGCTTTTGGCCTCTTGCGAGGACATTTGGCCTGTGATCTGGGCAGCCAGTCCCCTAAATAAAGTCTCAACTCTTGGGGAGTTTTGGCCACAGACACCTGATATGTGCTGGGAGGGTCCGGGAGGGGCAAAATGAGGAAAACGCGCAGAGCTGAAGTATGGCAGTGCCCCCTGACAAAATGCCAAACCCAGCGAAAGGGCTGGAAAGACATCACTATGTATGTGCTGGTCAGATTTGTGTTGCTTGACGATTGGCCAGAAGCCAGTGGGAGGGAGGGTGGATTGAAATGGCGGGAGATGCGCCAGAGGAAAAAGACAGCAGTGCCGGGTTTCCAGAAAGTTCCACCTTTAGGAACATTGTGTTCCTGATGGCCCCTAGGATAGTCTCTGAGAAAGGAACAAAGGGACTTGGAGTGAATATGCAAAGAGGGTTCTGACTGAGGTTCATCTGGTCTTGAAGTACAGCCTAAACCCTTTCTGGAGAGAATAGCCAATTGGGAGCCACAGAGGGGTATGGGCATCACTTGGTGCTAAGCAGAATTTTGTTTTTAATTTTTTTTTTACATTTATTTATTTTTTGAGAGACATAGAGTTACAGAGCACAAGTTGGGGAGGGGCAGAGAGAGAAGGAGACACAGAATCCGAAGCAGGTTCCAGGCTCTGAGCTGACAGCATAGAGCCTGACGTGGGGCTCAAACTCATAAACCATGAGATCATGACCTGAGCCGAAGTCAGACGCTCAACCGACTGAGCCACCCAGGCGCCCCGCTGCTAAGCAGAATTCTATTGCCACTCAACAGTTGGGTCCCTACGGGCCACAGGGGTGGAGCTAAAAAAAGCAAGAAGCAGTAAGTACCATGGAATGGAAGGTTGTCATAGCCTAGAACTTTCCTCGCCACCTCACCTCTGCCCCCTGCAGCCACAGTCAACAACAATTTCAAATTTGGGTGATCCTTGCAGGAGAGTCACCGAGGGAATGCTCTCAGGGGAATCCCTCTCCGAGGGAGTCTCAGAGGAAGGGATGTGACTTACCGTCCACTGGGGTCTGGAGAGCAACCCTGTTCCTTCCCTGAGAAGAAAGAAGGCCTCTCATCCAATGGAGAG
Source organism: Leopardus geoffroyi (assembly GCF_018350155.1). NCBI lineage: Eukaryota > Metazoa > Chordata > Mammalia > Carnivora > Felidae > Leopardus > Leopardus geoffroyi. The sequence goes on from NC_059335.1 coordinate 9,077,674, forward strand.
TCAGGATGGGCCATGATGTCATTGGGTGCTAGGAAGAGAGAACGGACCCTCCAGCCAACAAAAAGGAAGGAAATGGCCCACTCCACCCGCGTGTCCTGTCCATCTGCAAATCCTGTACCCTCCATCCACTACATATGTTCGTAATTCAACCATTTTTACCATGTCCACTGCGACCACGTGGTCCAAGCCCCCACCATTGTTCTCCTGGGTTATTACGGTAGTGTCCATACTGGTCTCCCCTCTCCCCCCCTACTTAGAGTTTTCTTCAGACAGAACCAGGATGGTGGCTTTAAAACCCAAGTCAGGGGCACCCCGTGGCTCAGTCGGTTGAGCGTCCGACTCTTGATCGAGATGGAGCCTCACGTTGGGCTCTGCGTTGACAGCACAGGTCTTGATGTCAGGGTTGTGAGTGCAAGCCCCACGACGGGCTCTACGAGGGGAGTGAAGCCAATTACAAAAAACAAACAAACAAGAAAAATCTGGCTGTAGTCAAGCCACCTGGAACCTCCTGGCTTTCCTCTCCATCATCCATAGAGTGCATCAGGATGGAAGAAGGTAAAGAGAAAAGGCCAAAAGTCTCACACAGCTGACTTATAAGGGTTATTTTCCAAAAACTGCTATACAATCCCTCTGTTCTTATCTCATTGGCCAGAATCTGGTGATATGATGACACCTAGCTGCAAGAGAAGGTGGAAAACAACTTTTAATGCTGTGCTGTCTTGGAGCCAGCTAAATAGGGTGTTTTACTATCAAAGAAAGAGAAAAAGAAAGAATGTTTCGGACAATCGGCCAACCTGACTTTAGGCCAGACCCTTAGCCAATCAGAACCCAGAACCCAGAGTATGCTATGACATCATGAAGTGCTAGGCAGAACAGCCTTTTTTTTTTTTTTTTTTTTTTTTTTTTTTAGGCAGAGCAGCCTTTTGGCAATTCCAGGAAAAGAGAGGCTGAGATTCAAAGGAGTCTGGTCATGGCATTGCATTCCACCTCCTGCCGTCCTGACCTTGGATTTGCGTCTGTTTTGTTCCATGTTGTAACCGCAGCCCCTAGAACACAATAGGTACTCAAATATTTGTTGAATACATAGGTTGGTCCTATTATTATCCCCCTTATACAGATGAAGAAATTGAGGCTCCTGGGGCCGGTGGGGGGCGGACTCCATGTTGAGGTGAGGGCAGAGATTCAAACCCAGGTGCGTTTAGGTTTGGCCAGCATTCCATTTTTTTTTTTTAACGTTTATTTATTTTTGAGACAGAGAGAGACAGAGAATGAACGGGGAAGGGTCAGAGAGAGAGGGAGACACAGAATCTGAAACAGGCTCTGGGCTCTGAGCAGTCAGCACAGAGCCCGACGCGGGGCTTGAACTCACGGACAGTGAGATCGTGACCTGAGCCAAAGTCGGATGCTTAACCAACTGAGCCACCCAGGCGCCCCAAGGTTTGGCCAGCATTCCTAGCCATCTCTTCCAAGAGTCTTAGCAACTGTCACACAGCAAGCAGCAGGCCTTCAAACTTAGTTCTTTAGAGCCGAGCTGTGTGATACAGTAACCACTAGCCACATTGGGCTATTTAAGTTTAAGTTAATTAAAATGAAATAAAATTTAATCTTCGGTTCCTCAGTTGCATTACCCACAGCTCAAGTGGCTGGTGGCTAGCCTACTGGAGACAGCAGATCTAGAACATGCACTAACCGCACAGAGCCTGCTTGGGATTCTCTCTCTCTCTCTCTCTCTCTCCCTCTCTCTCTGCCCATCCCATGATCTCTCTCTTTCTCAAAAGAAATAAACTTTAGGGGCGCCTGGGTGGCGCAGTCGGTTCAGCGTCCGACTTCAGCCAGGTCACGATCTCGCGGTCCGTGAGTTCGAGCCCCGCGTCAGGCTCTGGGCTGATGGCTCAGAGCCTGGAGCCTGTTTCCGATTCTGTGTTTCCCTCTCTCTCTGCCCCTCCCCCGTTCATGCTCTGTCTCTCTCTGTCCCGAAAATAAATAAACGTTGAAAAAAAAAATTAAAAAAAAAAAAGAAATAAACTTTAATGTGTGTGTGTGTGTGTGTGTGTGTGTGTGTGTGTGTATTTAAATGCCTGGTGGCCACAGCTTCCTCAGGAAAGGAGAGCCCAAAAGTCAGAGAGAACACAGATTTGGAAGAATTTGCTGGGCTCCCCCAAGAGAGTGGAAGCTGCGAACAGCTCTCTCTCCCTGCTCTCAAGGCGAGGAGTTGAAGAGAGGCTGTGGGAACCATCCAGGCCTGGAGAGTCCTGGCCCTGTCGCCTCCCACCCAGGGGTCAGGGAGGCAGGAGATGAAACTGAGGACCGAGGTGAGCCCCATATGTTCCCTATGACCCAAACTTTGTTCCCAGCGACCGAGACAAATAGGCGTGAAATCCACATCTGGGACCCACCTCCGGCCTGGCCGTTCCCTCCGCCTCCGGGCAGCGAGCCCAGTCTGTCTGTGTGCTATCGTGGAGGCCACACAGGTGGCTTCCAGAACTCAAAGGAGCCTCCTGCCCACCTCACCATTGCTGATGGCTTCCTAGAAGAGTAGACTCCTGCAGTATCTAAGAGACCGAGTAAAAAATTTCCCAGCGGAGAAGAGGAAAAGAGAACCCCAGTTAGAGGCAACAGTTGGTGCAAAGTTCTCAAAGCCGGAGGGCCTGGTGTGGTTAGACCAGAGAAATTAGGCTGGGGATTGGCGGTAGTCAAGGCATATGAGGCCTCTAAGGCCAGGCTGAGGGCCTGTGTGTTTTTTCTGTGGGGCCCTGGGGAGCCCTGGGAGGTCTATGAGCTAAAGAAAGGGGAGAGCCAGTCCTCTAATCACTGAGGTGTTCAGTTCACTGGGAGAGCCCAGAGAGGGCTGTGAACCTAGCCCGGAGATCAGGAAACGTGTCTTAGAGAAAGTGATATTTGAGATAGGCCTTGAAGGACAGATAAGGATTTGGTCACAACAAGAAAGGCTGAGGGTCGGACACTCTGTCCAGGGGTGCTGGGCATCAGTGGGACCTCTGTGACTAGGGCAGAGGCAGGGTGAGGTCTGGGATCCGTAAAGGGTAGGCCGGAGGCAGAGGGAGAGCCAGGAGGGGGGAGGGGCCAGCAGGGAGAGGAGGAGTTTAGACCGGGGCCTCAATTATGGGGACAGACAAAGGGGAAAATGTCACCTACACCTGGTAGACTTCCTCTCTCTCTCTCTCTCTTTTTTAAAATTTATTTATTTTTGAGAGACAGAGAGAGATAGAGCTCGAGTGGGGGAGGGACAGAGGGCAAGAGGGCAACACAGAATCCGAAGCAGGCTCCAGGCTCCGAGCGGTCAGCCCAGAGCCCGATGCCGGGCTCGAACCCATGAACCGCGAGATCATGACCTGAGCCGAAGTCGGCTGCTCAATAGACTGAGTCACCCAGGCGCCCGCGGAAGCCTTCCTTTTAGTCCCCCCTCCCCTACACAAAAATGTTTTCTCCACCGTTTCTCTCCTTTCTCTGCCACTGTCTCTATTTTGACTCCGTTCCTTCGTTTATTCCTTCATTCAACATACTCTCCTGAGGTCTCCCTGGGAAATACTGGAATGGAGACCTGAGTCAGACCCAGGACTTGCCCTGCAGGGGGGGGGGCTGTTGTAGGGGAGAGACCTACCTACAGTCACATCGGTGTGATGTGTGATAACGGAGACAGCTTGGGGCTTCCCCTGTTAGATCAGAGAAGGCTTCCTGGAGGAGGTGAGGCCCTTGCTGGACCTTGCAGGAAACCCAAGTGTCTCCCAAGCAGATAGGAGGGAGCCAGAGTCTCAAGGGGAGAGACATGGGAAGTATGGTCTCATTCAATCGTGTTCAATTTCTCTCCCGAGGAACAGCCCCATGTGCCCTGTGTGGGGCGATGCTGGGGACCCAGAGATGGCTCAGGCCTGGGCCCTTGAGAGAGGACACACAGGAGACAGTCCCTCCTCTAATGGGATCTGTGCTCTGACGGAGGAAGCACAGGGCATTAGGGATGTGCTCAGTAGGCACTGACCCAGCCTGGGGCATCAGGGAGGGCTTCCCGGAGGAGGAGAGCCAACTCTTAGGTAGAGCCTACTCTTCCTGACGTGTCAGGAAGTGAAGTGTCTTGTCTGTCTCTCCCTCCATGTATCTCTGGCTCCGTCATTGCCTGTCTCCGAAAAGTTCCAAGACTTTCTCAGTATTTCTCCCCACCCGTGAGGTCGGCTGCCATAACCAATGACCACAAACTGTGTGACTGAAAACAACAGAAATTTATTCTCTCACAGCTCCGGAGGCCCGGAGGCCCAAATCAAGGTGTCGGCAGGGCCATGGTCCCTCTGAAGGCTCCAGGAGAGGATCCTTCCTTGCATGTCCCAGCTTCTGGTGGCTCCTGGCATTTCTTGGCTTGTGGCCACATCACTCCAATCTGTGCCTCTGTCTTCACGTTGTCATCTCGGATCTCCCTCTGCCTTTCTCTCATAAGGACACTTGTCATTGGATTTAGGGTCCAGGCAGATAATGCAGGAGGATCTGATCTCAAGGTCATTAACTTAGTCACAGCTGCAAAAACCTTTTGGCCAAATTAGGTCCCATTCACAGATTTGAGGCACCTTCCTTTCTTCCTTCCTTCCTTCCTTCCTCTTTCTTTCTTTCTTTCTTTCTTTCTTTCTTTCTTTCTTTCTTTCGTGTGTGTGTGGGGGCACCATCCAACCTACTATATCTTGGATGAGTCGCTTCTCTCTCTCACCAGCCTCAGTGTTTCTATCTGAATAATGGGGCTAATTTTTTAATATTATTATTAAAGCACGGGGACAGGACCGAAGGGCAGGAAGAGCTCTATAATGGGGCTAATTTTAACCCCACCTCATGGGGCAGCTTTGAGGGTTGAAATAAAGCCTACAGGGTGCATGGCATGGCCTGGTGTCTAGAGAACTCCAGTCAGGGCGGCTTTTCTCCATCAGATTTGGGTCCCTCTTCCACTTTTCCTGACGCTTTCCCCACTTTCCTGCGTCTATGCCTCCATCGTGTTTCCTCCATTCCTCTTTTTTCTTTTTAAGTTTACCTATTCATTTTGAGAGGGGGGAGGGCAGAGAGTGGAGGGAAAGAGAATCCCAAGCGGGCTCCGCGCTGACAGTGCGGAGCCCGACGCAGGGCTCGAACCCACCAACCGCAAGATCGTGACCTGAGCTGAAATCCAGAGTCGGATGTTTAACCGACTGAGCCACCCAGGCGCCCCTCCCCCGCCTCTCCTCTTTGTTTCCCTCCTCTGCTCCTCCACTTCCTAAGTGGGGAACTCTGGGCAAGTCGCTGATGGCTTCTGACCCTTGGTTTCCTCATCTGTAGAAGGGGACCACAGCCTCTACCCCATTGGGCGGCTGGGGATTACACGAGCGAGTTCACAGGAAGTCTCAGAACTCTGCCTGGATGTCGTAGCTGCTTATTACTGTAACTTATTATTATTGTTGTTGTTGTTGTTGTTGTTGTTGTTGTTGTTACCGTGTTATCGCCATTGTTTCCTTTGTCTTGCCTCTTTTCCCTGTCTCCATAGTTCCCTCAAGCATCTCTCTCCACGTGTCACTGAGTTTCTGGATATGTGTCTCCTTGACCTCGAAGCCTCACGGGGCTTTCAGGGTCCATCTCTCCCCGTTGTTCTGTCTCCCTCTTCTTCTCCCTCTTCTCTCTCGTCGATTCTCTGATGCTTCGAGAGGAGGGGCCTCATCTCTTAGGCTTAGTGAGACTTAGCGACTCACTTCTGAGGGACAGAAGAAAACAGAAGTGATGGTGCGTGGTTTTGGAGATTAGGTCATAGAAGACCTCTCTCTCTCTCTCTCTCTCTCTCTCTCTCTCTCTCTCTCTCTGTCTCTCTCTCACAATCACTCACTCTAGGGAAGCCAGAAGTCACGTTGTGAGGCCCACTGGTGAGGAGCCCAGGCCCTCCTGGCAACCGCCGTGTAGGAGAGTGTGGAAGTGATTCTCTAGCCCCAGTCGACCCTTCAGATGACGGCACCCTGGCCCATAGCCTAACTGGACCCTCATGAGAGGCCCTGAGCCGAACCACCCAGCTAAGCCACTCCCAAACTCTAACCCCTCAGAAACGGTGAGACAACAGATGTTTGCTGTTTTAAGCCACTGAGTTTGGGGGAGATTTGTTCCCCCCATATCCATTGTGGCAATGGATAAGTCATACATACCTTTCTTTCTCGCGTTTTCTCTTCATTTCTGACTCCCTTTGGGCGTCCCTGTCCCCTCCATCTCTAGGTCCTTGGAATGTCCGTTCCCAATCCTCTATCCAAATGTCTGTCTTTCTGCCTCGACTCTCTCCCTTGACGTCCGTTGGATTGTTTCTGGGTCTCTCTCCCTCCGTCTGGGCCCCTGGGTCTCTGCCATCTGGTCCTTTCTGGCTCTCTCTCTTTCCCTGCAGTGTTTCTACTCAGGTGCCTGTGTGTGTGTCTGCCTCTTTCTCTGTGTTTCTCTGTCTCTCTCTTTAGTGTTGGCTGTGTCACTCTGGATCTCTTTTCTATTTCTGTCTCCCCCCCCTCTGGCCTTGCCTGGCGTCTCGTTCTGGCATCTCCGACCTGCTGGGTGGATGGGGCCCTCTGTTGCTATAGCTAAGTGTGTATCCGTATTTCTTGCTCTGCCTCCATCAGTATCTCTCTCTCTCTCTCTCCCTCCCTCCTGGCCTCCCCATCTCCAGCCGGCGGTCCCCCCCACCCCGCCCTGGCGCCCCGCGTCCATCTCGGGCTCCCTTTCCCTTCCCAAGCCTCTGCAGTTCTCCGACCTCACCTCCGGCTCTCTCGCCTCCGCCTCCCCGGCTCCTCCTCCCGGCTCTCCCTGTCCCTCTCCAGGTCTCTGCCTCCCCCTCCTGGTCAGCCGCCCGCACCGCACACCCCGATCTCCCAGGGGATCCCTCAGCCCGGTTAAGGCAGCCCCCAGCCGAGGCCGAGCGGGGCGGGGGGCGGGGGCTGCAGGCGCCGGTGTGGGCTCCAGCCCGGGTCCCCGAGAGCCGGGGGACCTCGGATCCTCCGGCGCCAGCGGGACCATAGCACCGAGACTTCGGAGGACTGTCAGCGCCACCTTAAGCTCCCCCCCACTTCCCCCTTCTGCGGAGGATGGGAACTGCCAGCTCCGGGCCCTAGGTGTCCCGGCCAACCCCCCCCCCGCCCCGCCCCCATGGCCCCGGCACAGTTGGAAGCTGGGGATCGGCCCCCAGCGACCCCTCCATCCTGCCCCTTGGGCATCCCCCCTACACCAGGCCGAGGAGCGTTCGCTGCTGTGAGATCACCCGCCCCCCCAGCAACAACGACAAAAAAATTAAATAACACCCAGAGAGAGAAGAGAGGGAGGGGGAGGAGGGAGCGGGGACGAGGGAAGAGAGAGAAGGAGAAGAAACAGGAGAGGCAGGAGAGGAGGAGGTGGGGAGGCAGGGAGAGAGAGAAGCTGGAGACAGAGACCGGGAGGAGGAAAGAGAAGCAGGATGGAGACATGGGGTTAGGTGGCTGGGGGGAGGGGGGGGAGCTGGAAGAAGACAGAGCGAAGAGGGAGGGTGTGGATTAGAAACCAGGAGGTAACCCCGGGGAGAAGCAGGAGGCAGAGAGAGGCATAGGAAGATCAGGAGGCAGAGGGAGGCTGGAGGGTTGGGGAAAAGAGAGAAAAGGAGGAGAGGAAGGGAGAGCAGGGAGCGGAGGCGGGAGGGGATTTGGGGGGTCTCGGTCCTCCCCACCACCGCCTCGGTGTTCGGGGAACCGGTCTCCCTGTGGGGAGGAGAGGCAGGCTGGCAGTCCTGGAGGGACCGGGTCCCACAAAGAGGGGCTACAGGAGCTGAGAAAGGGGACCGGGACATTGGGAAGGGGTCGTTCAGAGGCCTCCCGGGGATGGGGGTTGCAGCTCGACTGAGCGCCCCTCGAGCGCTGGTACTCTGGGCCGCACTGGGGGCAGCAGGTAAGGCCCAGTGAGGGGGGGTTGGGGCAGGAGCCCCTGGGTGGGGGGGTGCCCAGGAGAGGGGCTCAGGCTGCTCTCTCCGCAGCTCACATCGGACCTGCACCTGATCCGGAAGACTGGTGGAGCTACAAGGATAATCTCCAGGGAAACTTCGTGCCAGGTGCAGCCAGGGCGGGGACCCAGGAGTCCGGGCTGCTGGGTGCCTCCTCCCTCGGACCCAGGAGCCCTCTCCTCACGGGACCCGGGAGTCCCAGCCCCTTCCTCCCTCCCTCAGGAGTTGGGCCCAGCCTCTGAACCCGGGAGCTCACCATGGGACATTATATATGTGCATTTCAAGTAGTGAGTGGGAGTGAGTGGAAGGAAAGAGTGTGGGGGTGGAAGAGAGCGCGTGTCCCTTTGCAAGGAAAGAGGCAGGTAGGTCCCGGCTGTTCCCGGGAACCAGTGGGTCGCCGGCCGGTTCCCCTGCCTTGGCCAGCCCGGTCTTGCAACTCCTCTTCCCCATACATTCATTATCCAGCTGCGGGACACGGGAGACTGAAAGAACTACGACTCCCATGGGCGCCTGGGCGGGCCGGCAGCGGATGGGTAGGCTGGCTGCCCTCAGGCCTGCTGGGAGTTGTAGTTCCTTCCCCCCAATGGCTTAATGACTTCAGATCGGTTTCATCCAGGAGGGTGCTAGATGGTCTTAGGAAACGCCTCCAAGATTCTTCTAGGACCCAGGATCCTGGATCCCAGCCCCCTCCTCCCTCAGACCCAGGAGTCGCCGTCTCCTGCCCTTCCTCTCCTGGGATCCGGGAGTCCAGACCACAGCCTTGTGGGCAGATCCCAGCATTGGGATCCAGTCCCTATTTCTCACTCCTTTTCCTCCCTGCCCCATCCCTGCTTCCAGGGCCTCCCTTCTGGGGCCTGGTGAATGCCGCCTGGAGTCTGTGTGCTGTGGGGAAGCGGCAAAGCCCCGTGGACGTGGAGCTGAAGAGGGTCCTTTATGACCCCTTTCTGCCCCCACTGAGACTCAGCACTGGGGGAGAGAAGGTAAGGGGCCTCGTGGGAGGGGTTACCCAATCCCCTGGGGGTGGGTCTCTGAGGTGGAAATCTAGCCTGGGGTAAGGAGGGGCACACACCGGGTGGAAAGGAGGCTCCTTACGCTCGAAAGTGGATCACCTGTTCCCCCCTCCCCAAACATGGCTCGCTGGTTTTTCCACATCTGTAAAAGCAATTGTCAAACAAACCGCTCTCGGTGCTAGGCCCCGTTTTAAAAGCTTGATAATAAGTCTTCTAATCCTCAGAAACCACACCATGAAACAGGTGCTATCACTGTCCCTATTTTATGGATGCAGACACGGAGGCACAGAGAGATTGGGTTACTTGTCTGAGGTCACACAGCTAGAGTGCCATCCCTGGGATCCAAACCCAGGCGGTGTGGTCCTAGCCTCCACGTTCTTGCCCACTTTGCAGTGCCATTTCTTTTCTTTTTTTTTTTTTTAAATGTTTATTCACTTTTGAGGGAGAGCGAGCGAGCATGAGCGAGGGAGAGGCAGAGAGAGAGAGAGAAAGACAGAAAACCTGCAGCGGGCTCCAACGTGGGGCTTGAACCCACAAACCAAAGATCATGACCTGGGCCTAGCTCTGTGTGTGTGTGTGTGTGTGTGTGTGTGTGTGTGTGTTTTCAATTATTTAAATAAAAATACAGGGGCGCCTGGGTGGCGCAGTCGGTTAAGCGTCCGACTTCAGCCAGGTCACGATCTCGCGGTCCGTGAGTTCGAGCCCCGCGTTGGGCTCTGGGCTGATGGCTCGGAGCCTGGAGCCTGTTTCCGATTCTGTGTCTCCCTCTCTCTCTGCCCCTCCCCCGTTCATGCTCTGTCTCTCTCTGTCCCAAAAATAAATAAAAACGTTGAAAAAAAAATTTAAATAAAAATACAAAACATCCCATCATTGTCCACAAGGTCCTGCATCATCTGGCTCCTATCTCCTCTCCTTTGCTCACCAAGCTCTGGTCCCACTGGCCTCCTTGCTGTCATGGAAACAGGCTACCTTAGGGCCTTTGCACTTGCTGTTTCCTCTTCCTGGAATGCCCTTCTCTCTGCTCTTTGCAACTAATTCCTACTTATCTTTTAGGTCTCCACTCAAATGTCACTTTCTTGTGATGGCCTTTCCTCATCCCACCCTACCCCACCCCCGATCTAGGCTGGGTTTCCCATTACACCTTCTGAGAGCTTTCAGTTCTTTACTGCATGAGCATAAGATGTAATTCATTAAGCAGTTACTTATGTGATTCCTTATTTATTGTGTCTGCCCCCTTAGCATGCAAGTTCCATGAGGCCCAGGGTTTTTGTCTACTTGTTTTGCTCTCCTCCTGGCATCCATGGCACATAGCAGCAGCTCAATAAATATTTGTTAGTGAAATAAATCCAGCGATCGTGAGCACCTGCCACGGACCAGAACAGAGCCTGCAAAGTCACTGGTGTTGAAACTATGCTGAATGATTAAATGACCGTCGGAAGCAGGAAATGTAGGCGTGGAATGCGGGAGCGAGAACATCTCTCTTCGTCCCTGTGACGGCTTCCACCTCATTCCACCTCTCCCGCAGCTCCGGGGAACCCTCTACAACACCGGCCGCCATGTCTCCTTCCTGCCTGCACCCCGGCCCGTGGTCAACGTGTCTGGGGGGCCCCTCCTCTATAGCCATCGACTCAGTGAGCTGCGATTGCTGTTTGGAGCGCGCGATGGAGCCGGCTCTGAACACCAGATCAACCACCAGGGGTTCTCTGCGGAGGTGGTGGCCACTGACCTCTGACCCTTGACCTTTGCCCCAAGTTGACCCAATTGCTCCCCCACCTTACCTTTCTTTTGAGGCCTCACCCCATCCTCTTTCATAGAACAGCCCCCCGAGCACTGAGTTTTAACCTGACTTGAGACCCCAAGGGCCCAGAGCTGTACCCGTTCTCTCCTCCCCTTCTGCTGGGGGACCCCCACTCTGTGCTTCCCTCCCAGGTGCAGCTCATCCACTTCAACCAAGAACTCTATGGGAACCTGAGCGCCGCCTCCCGGGGCCCCAATGGCCTGGCCATTCTCAGCCTCTTTGTCAATGTGAGCCCAGGCAAGAGTCTGAGGGAAGGTGGGGTCTGAGCCAGAAGGAGTCTGGGAGGCCCAGGCTCCCGCGTTCTGGGGAAGGAAGGGATTGGGGGCTCGGGCTTCTGGATTCCTACTTCCTCACCTCGTACCCCCACACAGGTGGCCGGCAGCTCAAACCCCTTCCTCAGCCGCCTCCTTAACCGTGACACCATCACCCGCATCTCCTACAAGAGTAAGTCCCTGGTGCATTGGTGGGGGCCTGGGGGAGCAGTGTGTGCACAGGACGGGAGCTCAAGAAGGGCACTCCTCTTCACTCTCGCCCGGTATTCCCGCAGATGATGCCTACTTTCTTCAAGACCTGAGCCTGGAGCTCCTGTTCCCCGAATCCTTTGGCTTCATCACCTATCAGGGCTCTCTCAGCACCCCGCCCTGCTCAGAGACTGTCACCTGGATCCTCATCGACCGGGCCCTCAATATTACCTCCCTCCAGGTGACCCACTGTGCCCTGCAGCCCCTTTGGCCTGGCTAACCCATTCCCTGGCCTGGGCATCCTCCCTTGGCCTCACCTACTCTCCTCCCTTCTTCCTTGTCCGACTGTTGGGAGGGTCAGACAACCTTTGGGGGTGGGCTGGGGCTGAGCAAAGCCCCGCCCACCCGCTCGAGGGGCGGAGCTTCCCCTGAGACCATTCACCCGGACCGTTCCTTATTCACTCTCAGTTTCCCACCCCTCCCACGGCAGATGCACTCCCTGAGACTCCTGAGCCAGAATCCTCCGTCCCAGATCTTCCAGAGCCTCAGCGGTAACGGCCGGCCCCTGCAGCCCTTGGCCCACAGGGCCTTGAGGGGCAACAGGGACCCCCGGCACCCCGAGAGGCGCTGCCGAGGCCCCAACTACCGCCTGCATGGTATGGTCCAGTCTGCACCCCCCTCCCCCGCACGTCTTGGTCTAACCCGCCTATGTGTTTCTCCCCCCCCCCCCCTTGTTTTCCCAAAGTGATACAGTCCTACCCACCCCTCTGCCGTTTCTGTTTGGTCCAGCCTCCTGAGCTCGCGCTCGCTTTCTCCCTTCTACGTGTGTGTCAACATGGTACAATCCACCTCCACGCCACAGACCGTTGCTGGTCCCTGATTTGTCTTTTCCTCTTCACCGCTTGCAACCTGCAACTTGTATATAACCCGAACCCGAGCCACCTGGCTTCCCTGTGGTACGATTAACTACTGGGCCGTGGTTCCTATTGCTATGGTTTTCCACAATGGTACAGCCCGGATCCCTTCCCTGTTTCCATGTGGTACAATCGCATCGTGTTCCATAATCTGACACACACCCCCTTCCTGGAAATCAACATGGTACACTCCCCTTCCCTTTCTGCTGCCTCCCTGTGGCTCAGCCCTGCGATCTAAAGGCCACCTCTCCGGCTTCTCCACATGGTTTGGCCCAGACCCCCCCCCCCCCCCCCCGCCCATGAATACCTTCACATAGTTGAGTCTGATGCTGAAACTGGACATCCCTATTCCACCCTCCTGCTGCCTCCTGCTGGTTCAACCCAGTGCCGGTCCAGAATCTGACCGTTTTCTCCAGCTTGTCGACCTGGTACATTCCGGGTTCCCCCTTCGCAGCCTCCCTGTGGTTAGAGCCCTACGCGGCCCAGCCCCCGCCCCTCTGCAGGGTCCAGCCTGTGGTGCCCTAAACTAACTCTCCCCCACCGGTGTCGTCTGTCTTACAGTGGATGGTGCCCCCCATGGTCGCTGAGACTCCCCATCGAGGATTGCGCCTGTCCTTTCCAAGTCTCCCCACTCGGGGAGGGGAGTCACCCCCAAAACAAAGCTATTAAAGGGACAGAATACTTCCTGTTTCTTAGTGGTCTGATTCTAGGCGCGGCGGGGAAACATTTGGGTATTGGAGAACAGCAGCCTTCTTCTAGAAACCAATCTCCCTCTTCCTAAACCGCACCACTCGGTTTTTTGGCTTCCTGTTTCCCCAAACCGTCATTTAGATTAGCGGCTCCTTTAAGTGGCGCCTCTTTCATTCCCCCCAACTCACCCTCCCCGTCGGGCAGCACGCGCAGAGCCATGTGCTTCCCCCTCCCGCCTGCCTCATTGGCCCGAACTGGGTCACGGTCCCGCCCCCAGTGCCGTCTCCCATTGGGCAAATGTAGGTCAGGGTCCCGCCTCCCACCTAAAGGCGCAGCAACTTCACGCACTTAGCCCCTCACGCGCCCTCCCGGGCCTTGGCGGATGCTGGGGTCCCATTGGCCGCGCGTCTCGAGGGGTCAAGACGCGATTGGCCCGTGCGTTCAGCCGGAGGGAGGCACGCGGCTGGGTGCTTGGCCCGAGAGGCAGGCGGGGGCCGAGAGGAGGGGTGTGCGCTGTGGCGTCGGGTGTTTTGGTTTGGCTTTTTTTTTTTTTTTTCCGCGAAAGAAGTTTGCGTTGGCCACGCCTCAAGGCGGCCGCCTCCTCTTGCCCCCTCCCCCGCCCCTCCGCGCACACCTCTTGGTGCAGATTGCAAAGCGCCTTCCGCTGAGAGAGCTGCAGATTTTGCAAGAGCCTAGCTCGCCCACCTTGCTGGAGCGCCTTGTGTCCCCCTGAACTCCGGGTTGCAAAGAGCCGGTTGCCTGATTTGACCACCCCCTCACCCGGACTGCATGGTCTCCTGGGACCCTCTTGAGTTGCACGTTTCTGCACTGAGGACTGCGAATCCCCGTCACTCCTAGGATTTGCAGTGTTCTGGATACTGGAGGCTTGCAGGCTACGCTCGCCCGCTCCTGGGCAGGCACTCGCCCGAACCACAGGAGTGTGCCGCTGACTGGCAGGCCAGCTCTTCGCCTCTCCATGAGCCCGTGAGCTTACGGGCAGGTGCCCGGTGATGGCGCGGCCCGTGAGCGACAGGACCCCGGCCCCACTGCTGCTGGGCGGCCCAGCCGGGGCCCCCCCTGGCGGGGGAGCGCTGCTTGGGCTGCGGAGCCTTCTGCAGGGGACCAGCAAGCCCAAAGAGCCATCCAGCTGTGAGTTCTAGCCCCCGCCTATCCCAACTCGGACACCCAACCAACTCCCTTAGGGATTCAAATGCTGGGGGGGGGGGGGGCACTACCTCCTATCGTGCCGAGAGTCCATTCTCAACCTGCATCTACTCAGTTACTAGGGTGTTTAGGACCCTAGATCCCTCGGCACCTAGGATCCAAAAGTATCTGCTTGAAGCCCATCCACCAGGAGGACCCAGGAGTCCCCGTGTCCTCTTCCCGGAGGACCCAAGAGTCTAGGCCCCAGCCCCCCCGCTTCCTCTGGGTTATGAGAGTCCGGACCCCTGGGGTCCAGGAAAGAGGGAGGGGGTGTGTCGGATGCTCACACGGTATTGACACGGGCTTGGGCGGGGCCTCCTGGGGTCACATGGAGTCTGGGGATGAGGAATGTGCCCCAGGAATAGAGCCCCTTCCTGCCCCTTACAGAGTGTGGGGGTGGGGAGAAGCGGCTACAGTGAGCAGGGGGGTAGGTTACAGAGAAATTACAGAGCCGTCATTTTTTTTTTTTTTTTCTCTCACCTGCCCAACCCTCCACCTGCCTCTTTTTGAACTTCGGTCCTCCTTCCGTGGCTCTGTACCTTCCCTGGTCTCTATCTTACCCCTCTCTGGGTCTCTATCCTCCCCCCTCTTTCTGAGTCTCTCTCTCTCTCTCTCTCTCTCTCTCTCTCTCTCTCTCTCTCTCTCTCTCGGTCTCTGCCTCCCTCTCTGTCTCTGCCGCCCCCGTCTGTGCCTTCTCTCTCTGGGTCTCTTTCGCTCTCTTGAGTCTCTGTTGCTTTCTCTCTCTGGGTCCTTGCCTTCCCTCTCTGATCTCTCCCTCTCCCCCGTCTCCCCCCTCTTTCTCTGGATCTCCGCCGTGTGGGTCTCAATCCCCCCATTCTTCCTGTCTTTCTGTGTCGGGGTCTCTCCTCCGTCTCTTCCTTCCCACCCCACCCGGTCTTTTTCCCCGCCCGCAGGTCTCCTGAAGGAAAAGGAGCGCAAGGCGGCTCCGCCGGCATCCACGGTCCCCGGGCCGGGCCTGGAGACGGCGGGCCCGGCGGATGCCCCAGCTGGGGCGGTGGTGGGCGGCGGATCCCCGCGGGGGCGCCCGGGGGCCGCGCCTGGCCCGGGTCTGTTGGCGCCGCTGCTGTGGGAGCGGACGCTGCCGTTCGGCGACGTGGAGTACGTGGACCTGGACGCCTTCTTGCTGGAGCACGGGCTCCCGCCCAGTCCGCCGCCCCCCGGCGGCCCATCACCGGCGCCCTCGCCCGTGCGCACGCCCGCACCCTCCCCGGGGCCCGGCTCCTGCGGCTCAGCTTCCCCTCGTTCCTCGCCGGGGCACGCCCCCACCCGGGCTGCCCTCGGGGCCGCGGGCGGCCACCGCGCAGGTGCGACGGCGGGGGCGGGACAGGGCCCCGGTTGGGCGGGGCTTGGACTTCGGGGGCGGGGCTGCGACCCGGGGATGCGATGGTGGGGCTGGGGTTGTGCGCCCGAATTCTGGGTCCTTCTAGGCGAGAGATGTTTGGAGAGAAGTCCGGATTCTGCGTCCCTTAATGCATCAGGGTACTGGGTCTCCTGGATCCATTGGAGATAAGGGACTTGGGACCCCAAATTCCAGGAAGTATGTCCAGTAGGGAGGTAGTGTGGATTTTTCGGTGGGACGTGGGGACCGAGGGTCCGGATACTCGAGGAGCCGGGACTGGGATCCCAGAACACCGGAATTATTTACTGGGGAGTGAACTGCACTCCAGAATCCGGGCCCAGAATCGGTGGAGTGTGGAAGGACCATAACTCGTAGGTCCTCTACAAGGGAGAAAGCAAGGTCTGGGCACAGACTTCTGTTTCACCAGGATGTAAGGGACTGTCTGCCCTGGTTCCTGAGTCCGCCAGTGGAGAAGGGCTAGCACCCCGGATCCTCTAGAGGGGAGAAGGTCGGGGATCTTCATTCTAGATCTTACATTGAGGCGAGGACCGAGCCTCCTATGTCCTGGGAGAGGAGGGGCCGAGGATCCCAGAATCCTAGTGTGTATCCCAGTGGCGAGGGAGAAGGAGGTCGAGGGGGCCGTTTCTCAGTGTGTTCCCCAGAGTGCAGGAATGCCTGGATCTTTGGAGGTTGAGAGGTTCGAGCTAAGAAACCCCAAAGAGCCGAAGGAAAAGTGTGCTCTCTCGAGCACTGGGGGGGGGTCCCAGGGGCGGTCTGCAGGTTGGGGATTCCGGGACACACCTGCCCCTGGCCGGACCTCCGGGCGGAACCAGGGCCCTCCCCTTCCCAGCCGCACATTCCCGCGCCACGTGAGTCCTCTCCTCTCTCCTCCATAGTGTTGGCTTCGCGCACGCGCGGTCACGCGGAGGGGGCGGGGCCTGGGGAACTAGAGGGCGCCCGTGGCTGCAGGGGGGGCGGGGCGGGAAAGCAGGCGCCCGCACGTGACTGGCCCTGAACCTGTGTCCTCAGCTGGCCCCGGCTTGGTCGCTCTTAAAGGCACAGGCCGCCCCTGTCCCCTCTCTTGAACCGACCTCCAAAAACCTGTCATTTCCGCTTTTCATCCCTAACCCTTCGAAGCCAGCAGCTCTTAAGAAGCTTACCTGAAGCCTTTTCAGTGCATTGGATTTCTTTTTCTTGAGCAGCCCCCAGGGGGGGGCTAGGCTTTGGTCAGGGATTCAGTAAGCAGGATTCAGGCTAGACTATGGGAAGGAAGCTGACGCTGCCAATCCGAAGGCCAGAGGTGTTAGAAGCAATAGACCAGACTCGTGTTATTTAGGGTAAGTCAGTTATAATTGGGCTCATTTCCGTGTTTGTGAAAGTGGAGTCGGTTCCATGATTTCTAAGCTACAAGGTAGCTTAGGGACCCTTCGTAGTTTATATTAGAGAGGTTGATCTCTGGCAGGCTTTACGGTAGGCCTCATAAGGGCCTTCCTCGGGGTGGAAAAGATACCTGCGCAGGGGGTAGCCTCTGCGAGTACCAAATATATACACACTCAGGTGGCACATTCTGTTTCCCCAAGGCCTGACCTCTCGGGACACACCCAGCCCTGTGGACCCAGACACCGTGGAGGTGCTGATGACATTTGAACCCGACCCAGCAGATTTAGCCCTGTCGAGCATTCCTGGCCACGAGACCTTTGACCCTCGGAGACATCGCTTCTCAGAGGAGGAACTTAAGCCCCAGCCCATCATGAAGAAGGCTCGGAAGATCCAGGTGCCAGAGGAGCAGAAGGTGAGCACTGCCAGATGTGGGATGTCGGCATGGCCTTTACAGGCCCTACGGCCAGGGATGGCCCTTTCCTCCCAGTCAGGCCTGGGCTCCTCATTGGGGTTAGCTCTCAAGGTTCCCTTAACCTACAGCCAAGGATCAGTCAGTCGTGCGAAGCCGTGGGGTGTGACGGGGCTGAGGTTTGGGCTTGAGATTTGCAAAGATGGTATCATTATGGGATGCAGTCTCAATCAGCTTTGCTGGGCCCGGTTGTACAGGCTTGGGGCTTGGACCAGGCCCAGTTACTAAGGACAGCATTCCTTAGCAGCAGGGTCTCAGTCTGTTTCTTCTGAGCCGCTAGCCCTGCTGGGGCTGGTCCTTTGGTCTCTGATTTGGGGCATCGTTCAGGGTGCTTGCGTCCGCCTAGGATGCAGACTTTGACAGCCTCTCTGGGCCTTGTTTTCTGGGCCTGGACTGCTCCCTGGTGAGAGACCTCAAGTTCCCATCAGCAGCCAGAGCTGCCTTCTGATTTGGGGCAGCGACCGCTTCTTTCCAGTCTTCTCCCTTTGGCCAATTCTGGGGCCTCCCCTAGTTAAGAGGTGTCCTGGCTGCTCACCAGACTTCACCTTACCCTTGTGTAAGATGCGACTGCTCGAAGCACCGAGGATTGGCCTGTAAACCCAGCCTGGACCGGCGGTTTCTCTTGTCATGGGGCCTGGACCGGATTTACCCTAGTGAGCAGGGACGAGGCTTTAAGGAAATGGGGATGTGAGGTCATCTTTTGGAGCTCTGGGTGGCCCTTGTTACTAAGGAGTGGTCCTCCTCAACCAAATTCTAGGACCAGAGAACCCTAAGTGTAATGATGTGGGGAGGCCTCAGGATAGGCCCTTTTGCTAAAGTACAGCCCTTCTGGCAACCAGGACCCGTTGGGAAGAAGGCAGCTCTCTGGCCTCTATTCAAGGCCAGTAGGTCAGAGACTGGCTACAGTCATTGGGACCACTTAGACATTATCTTTGTTTGCTGGGGAAACAACAAGGAGGTTGCCTTGACAACCAGGTCCAAAGGCCCCCAGCTCTGGAAAGATTTATGGGACACAGAACCCCATCCCTGGGGAGCCTAGGCTTTCCTTAGCAACCAGGATCTGGGCCGGTGATGCATAAAGCAGTGCTTTTTATGGGGAGAAGCCCTCTGACCCTGAAGGTCCCATCCCGTTGCTAGGGAACGAGCATCCTTAGCAACCAGGGGCTAACTGGAGGCCCTTTGTTGGGTGAGGAGCAGTGGGGTCTGCTCTGCACAGTGGAAACATGAAACCAAATTGCTTTGAGTGCGGGTGGAACGATCTCACACCTTAGCTGTTGCTAGGGGCTTGCTCTCCTTAGCAACCAGATCCCTGGGTACCCATCCTAGGAGAGACCTGGTAACCTTTAAGCCCCACTGCTGGGCAAGAAACCCCCCAGAGGGTCTCTTAGATGCCTTCCGTCCTTGAAGGCACAAGGAAAGCTGCTACCCCTGGCCCTCAGTGCCTTCTCAAACCCCACCCCCAGGACGAGAAGTATTGGAGCCGGCGGTACAAGAATAACGAGGCAGCCAAGCGGTCCCGAGATGCCCGGCGGCTCAAGGAGAACCAGATATCGGTCCGGGCGGCCTTCCTGGAGAAGGAGAACGCCCTGCTGCGGCAGGAAGTGGTGGCTGTGCGCCAGGAGCTGTCCCACTACCGCGCCGTGCTGTCGCGCTACCAGGCCCAGCACGGAGCCCTGTGAGGCCGTCCCCTACCCTTGCCCGGCGGAGCTCTTCCCCGCCTCGCTCAGACTTGCGCCCCGACGCCCTTTTCCCTCCCCGCCCTGTGGCCCACAGGCCGGCCAGCTGGGTGCCCCAGGGACGTGATGATGCAGATAAATACATTTATATTTTTAAGAAAAAGCGAGCCTCCCCCCTCCCTCGCGGGGGCGGGGAGGGTCCTCTGTGTTGCCCCTGCCACTTCGGGGACCCCATCTTCCCACCGCCTCCGTTAACACACCCTGAATAAATCTTGAGAACCCCAGAGCCAGCTGTTGTGGGGGGAGGAGGCAGCTCCCTGGCCCCAGTTCAAGGCCATCGGGTCACGCTGGCCGCGGTATACGGGCAGGTCTGGGCTTGGAGCCACAAAAGGCAGCAGCTACCGGAAGCACCTAGGGTTGGATCCCTCCCACGGGTTGCGTGGTGCAGCAGGGAGGACGGTCTGAGAGGAATGCAACGACTGCCTTTATTGCATAGACCTTTTCAATTGCTCTGAAGATTGGGGTCGGGACGCACAGGAGACAGAAGACAGAAGACGGTCGTTTCCCCGCCCCCCACCGGCAAGGGGGTGAGGAGGAACAGTAGTGCAAATCCGAGCGTCGGCCCCGGGGAACCTGCCCCTCGTGGGCTGATTGGCCAGTTAAGTGGAGGCACCGGAATGGATGGGGCGAGACCCGGGCCCTGACTGGCTAATGAACTAAGGCCTTCCCCAGCCCGCACATGCCAGGTCCCGTCATTGGACAAGACGTAAGACAGTCCCCGCCCTCAGTCGACCTGGCGTCCTACGAGCCGGAAGCGAGGGTTTGGGCTGAGCCCCGCCCTCATCGGTCAGGCACTACCCTCGGGGCCAGCCCGTTTGTGACCATCATGAGCCTCCGGAATTCGGGCCACACTCCAACTTTACCTCTGGTCCCCTGGGGGCGGGCGCAATCCTGAGACGGGGCTGGGGCCCTTGCGTGTGGGACCCTCGCCCTAACTCTAGCAGCTAGGCCACGCCCTCAGGTCAGGCTCCGCCTCCTTGGAATGTTGGCTCCGCCCCCGGCGGGCCGCAAGCTTCGTTGGGTTCAAGGCTCCCGACGCGGGCAGCCGGGAGGCCCAGTGAGCAGCGTGCCGAGGCCCGGATGCATCTGCGCCTGCAGTGGCCCGTACTCCACCTGCTCTCCGTCCACAGTGAGCACGCCCCGAGGCGTGAGAGGCTCGAGGCGGAAGGCACGGGCCGCGGCGTAGCCCAGCTGCGGACAGCCCAGGCTGAAGTGGCTACCTCGCTCCATGGCCAGAAAAAGGCGTAGCAGCGCAGCCCGGGAGATGCCACCACGCACCCAGCACAGGTGCACCAGGCCGTCGTCAAAGCGCGCGTGGGGAGCTGCCACCAGGTCTGCCCCCAGGTGGCTAGGTGAGATGGCCAGCATGAGCACAAAGTCCCCTTCCAGCGTCACCCAGCCTGGGGGGAGTGGGGTGCCCAAAGGAGGGAGCAGGTGGTCATGCGGGCCCCTGGTAGAGACGGCTCCCGGAGAGCCGGGGGTGGGAGGGGGAAGCCCAGAGGATGCTAACGTTTCTGGGACCCCCTCGGTGATGGGTGACAGTAAAGCTGCCTTAGGGGAGCTAGGCGGTGAGGGCAGTGGTGGGTCTGGGGACAGGGGGGCATCCCCAGCCCCACCCCAGTCCCCGGCCAACTCTGGGCCCCCGCCATTGAGGGACAGGACGGGCAGGGGTTCAGGCGAGCCAGGGGAGGTCAGGGCGGGCTGGGGCAGGGGCAGGGGCAGGTCGGACACTGAACGATGCAGGGGTGAGTGTGCCACAGGTGGGGCCGGGGCCGGGGCGGGGGCCAGGGTCAGCTCTGACTTGGCACGGGGCAGGCCACGGGCAGGGGTGGGTGAGGTGGGCTCCACGGTGGCAGGGAGGTAGGAGAGGCGTCCTCGGTAGGTGTGCAGTGTGGCGAGGCCCAGCACCGTGCCCAGTGTGAAGCGGGCACTGCCCAGGGCCCTGAAGCGCTCGCTCTGGATATCCACATCTGACACGAAGCCCCAGGCCACAGACAGGAAGGACAAGCAGCGGGAGCCGGAGGCCAGCGTCACAGACATCAGGTCCAGCGGGCGGCTGCCGCCCCGGCAGAGTAGCAGCGAGCAATTGAGCAGCAGGTCCACACCCAGGGCAGGTTCAAACCTTCACAGCCAGAGACGGACGGACACAGTGGGAAAGAGTAGACGGGCTTGGGTGAGAGGCACAGAGCACAGGGTAGCAGGAGAAAGGCACAGAAGGGGTGGGAAGCGGGGAGAGGGGGGGGGGGGAGGGGCGGCGGGGCGGGACCAGGCAGGCCGGTGGCGGCCTGGCCCGCCTGCAGCAATCGGCCCCCCTCGGGATGGACTCTTCTTACTGAGCCAGGCTCCCTGTCAGTTCATTCCATGAGCGTTCCCCGAGTGCCATCTGTGTGCCAGGTACACTTCTGGGCACTAGGGACACAGCTGGGAACAACCAGGCAAAAATGTCGGGGGGGTTGGGGGGTGCATGGGGAGCACCCCAGTCAGACTGATTGGCAGCGGGCTGGCGGGCAAAGGGGACTTGGGGACATTAAGTGCCAGGCCGCAGGAGGACTCATCCCTCCCCTCACGGTGTCTGGCTCACCTACGACGCAGGACCCCACCTACCCCCCATGCTGGTTCACAGCTCCGGCCAAGGCATTGCCTGAGCCACAGGGGAGGATGCCCACGGGCGTCTTCACAGCCTCTTCCCAGTCAGGGCGGTCCAGGAATCCGTTCAGCACCTGGAGGGCGGGAGACCAGACACCTGGGTCCCGGGGCCAGGCCAACCCGGCATCCCAGGGCTCAAGCAGGATGCCCCCGCCCTACCTCAAACAGCAGCCCGTCTCCGGAGACCGTGACAATGCCGTCCCACTCACTCAGCCTCAGCCCCTGAACCAGCTCCCGGGCGTGGTTCTGTCGTTCTAGCGTGGGGAAGTCGGAGGTGAGCCAGGCTGTTCGGCTCCGTCCCCCCACCACGCCCCAGGCCTCAAGGCTCAGGAGTCCTAGCCCTCCCCCCCACCCCAGCCCTTACCTGTCTGGATGAGGTTGAAGGACAGCCCAGCTTCGGAGATCATGGGCAGCACGTGGGTCTTACACCACTGCCAGGCCAGGCCCCGCCCCCCCAGGGGATTGACCAATAGGAGCAATCGGGGTGGCTTTGGCAGAAGCTCGGGGGTTATTTCTGCAAAGAGAGGGGAAGGCGTCTGCGTGGGCCCCAGACCCAGGCCCCTCACCGCAGAAGCAGTAAACTGCAAACAGCCCCAGGGGAACTGGTGGAGGGCTGGCACAGGAGACTGCTGGGAAGTCAAAGGTGGGTTTTGTTTTTTTTTTTTTTTTTTCCTCCGGGGCTTCAGCTGCTGAGGCTCAGGTGTGCACCCTCCGCATCCCCCATCCCCCAAAGGCAGGACTTGGGTGTCTAATCCCAATGCCCTTTGGACCCATGTGTGGGAGGAGGAAGGAGAGCTGTGGTTTTCACTCTTCCTCTTCCTCAAGCACCTGGAATCCAGGATCAGGTTATTCCACCGTGCAAGGCCCCCTCCCCGATCCCATCCCCCAGGGCCCCCAGCCAGCCAGCAGGATCCTGGAAGACCAAGGCAGACTCACCAGCTGGGGACCCTTGAACTTCTACCTTCCTGTGCCAACTGAGAAGCCTGGGGGGGAGTGGGGCGCTCTGCCCAAAAGTCTCTGGCCACCCCCCCCACCCCCAAAGGCTGGATTAGATGCCACCTCTGGGCTCCTGGACTGCCCTAGGGGACCTCTGTGAGTGCCTGTCCCTGGGTGGTGACTAATCATGTCTCAGTCTGCTGCTCGCGCCAGCCTGGGAACCTCTGACTCATCTGTGGTCAGGGCCCATGGAAGGGGGGAGGGGACACAGACAACCACCTACGGGAGCAGCAGACACCAATCATGTTCTCTCTGCCTGTGGTTTTCTTCCTTCTGGGGCCCGTCCCTGTCTATCACTCTTTCGATACAGACCGAGAGAGACACAGCACAGACAGACACACAGTAGAGACAGAGATGCCCACAGAGGGAGACCCACAGAGACACCGAGGTGGCCCTAGGGACAGAGCGGCTGTGTAGTGCCTCACCCCCGTCCCCAGGCAGCGGCAGTCCACGGAGCAGACACATGAGGGCAGTGGCCCAGCGCTGGGCCTCAGCGCGGTTCTCCTCGTAGGTGGCCGCCCCGTCGACCCGAAAGGTGCGGGCGGCTCTGCGCCGGCCCCCGCGCCGGCCCTGCGGATAGGTGTAGATGCAGAAGTAGGCCGCCGCTGCGTCCGAGGGGCTGCGGCTCCGCAGGGTGCAGCAGCCGGACACCTCGGCCAGCGGGACCAGGCCGCCCCGGGGCCGGGCTTCAGGCTTTGGGCGCAGCCGCTGTATGTGTAGGGCCTGTGGTGTGAGAGTGAGGGCGAAGCGGGAGCTGCGGGCCGGGAAGGAGCCAAACTCGCCATGCAGGAGCGGGGTGCTGGCGGCCAATGGTGGCGGCGGTGGGGGGGCCATGGCCTTGGCCCTGTCCAGGGCGCTTCTAGGCCTGTGGCCCCAGCTCCAGGTCAGCTCCTGGTCTGGCCTCTGTGGGGAGGGAGGAGGGCAGGAGTCAGAGTCCAAGACCCCTATGGCTGATAGAGAAAAGCAGGGGCGGGGCCTGTGGACAAGGAGACAAGGGGGGCGGTGACAGACGAGATGGGAGCATCAGAAACAGACAGGCTCAGACAAGGGTGGGGGGAGACCTTGAGGACACAGGACAGAAGTCAGTTGTATAGGAAGGCTAGCATCCTGGAGGGTGGACAGCCAGGCATGCAAACACTCATTCACTTATCCCCCAAATAATTATTCAGTGCCCTCTATGTTCTAGTCACAGTGCCAGGCCCAGCGAACACAGCAGGGAACAGAACAGACAAAAATCCCTGCCTTTGTGGAGTTTATAGTCTTATCGGAAGACAGAAAAACGAGACGAAGAGGTAAAATATATAGTATGTTGGATTAACAAGGGCTTTGGAGAAAAATAAGGCAGAGGAGAGAGATCATGATGGTGGAGATATAAAGAAACAGACATGCAAAGATAGAGAACACCACGCACACACACGCGCACACACTCACACACACACACTCACAAGGTCATCTCCAGATGGAGAAAGTAACAAGGGAGAGACACTGGGACCCAAAGAGAGGGAGAAGTTCTAGGAGCCAGACAAACTCTGAGAGAAGGAGACCACCAGCTTCAAGGAGCAGACAGCTCAGATGATGACAGATACTTAGGAGAGTCAGAGTTTAGGGGCTCCAGGAGGTCCTCTGAGGATCAGAAAGACAAAGGACAGGGCAGACAGGAGGGGCGGGGGGGATGTAGACAGCTGGAGAGATCAAGAAAGGAGTGTGACACGGAGGAGCTAAGGAGTCAGAGAGTTAGAGAAGCCACATGCAGGCACCTGCAAGGGGCAGGGGCCAAAAGCTGGACCCCGAGCACTGACCTGGGCGTCTGGCCGCCTGCTCTCCAGGGAGGGGGTAGGAGCCGGGCCTGAGGTCCCCTCCCCAGAGACCTTCCCCCTGCCCTCTGCCCAGCTTCTGCCTCCTTCCAGCTCACCTTTGTCCCCCACCGCCCCACCCACCCAGCCACCTGCCGGTCCTGCCCTCTCCTTCCTGGGCCCAGAGCTGCCCCAGATGCACCCCCATCTATGGACTCACCCTCAGGAGTCACCTCTGCCCCCTGCCCTGGGCAGCTCCCTCAGGCTCCACCCCTAACTTGAACTGATCCCTCCCCTATCCGTTAGCTCAAATCAGGCTTAAGTAGAGAGTCCTAGATCTCCCCCGGTCCTGGGCCTGAGCCTCTGTCCCCAGGTCCTCAAGTCTCAGGCCCGGTCTCCATTCTCTCCAGCCCCTGCCTCCTGGTCCCCCAGACCTGGGCATGGGTCTCCATCCATAAATTCCCCCCAATCCATAAGCCTGAGTTCCTGTCTCCGGTTCCTCCGGTCCAGGTCCTGTATTCCCACCCCATTTCCAGAACCCAGTCCCAGACCTGGGTTTCCATTCCTGGATCCCTCAATCCCGGTTCTGGTCCTGCGTCTCCATCCCACACCCCTGGTATCCCAGTCCCGGCCTGCGTCTCCGTTCCTCTTGGTCCCGCAGTCCCCCAGACTCGGGTCCCTCATCCTACCCCCGCACCCTCCTCACACGCCGAGTCCTCCTCCGGGCGGCCCCTCAAGTCAGCACCAACCGCCCCCATCAGACCCAGGGGTGGGGGGAGGGTGTGCATCGTCTCAGCCAATGGCCGCGCAGCCGGCCTGAGCCGCACCAGTGAAAGCGTGCGGGAGGCGGGGCCAGCCGGCTCGCGAGCTTGGCGCAGGGACTAGCCGAGGGACAGCTCGAGAACTGGGCGGGGTATCGCGCTCCGCGAGATCAGCTGCCATAGTAGGTGAGGGCACACGCGCAGCAGAGGGGGCGTCACGACTCCATTGACAGCGCCGCTGACGCCATCTTTGTGGAGGGCAAGTGGTAGGCCTGTCCTGTCCATGGAGTTTATAAAAGAAAAGGGACGTGAGGAAGATCTCCGCCTGCAGATTAGAGACTGACCCTAACACAGGTAACAAAGACCCAGAGATATGCAACGGCAGTTAGTAAAAGAGACCCAGAAAAGCAGAGTCAGAGGCAGTAAGAGACTTACAGTGACCTCTGTTTTTCAGATAGTTACAGAAAGTCAGACAAGTGCTAAGAAAAACAGAGATATATACAAAGAGACAAAGACAATAGAATTGAGAACATGCAAAGCTAAGGCCACAAGAAGACCCAGAAAATGATGGACCCAGAGATGGAGACAGATAGTTCTGGAATGAAAGCCAGGGAGAAGAGGCTCATTAATTCATCTATTTACCTTGGATCCGAACCAGCATGGAGGCAGCCTGACATGGACATCTGCCCACTGAATGACCCAGTAACATGGCAAGACAAAGAAACAAAGAGAGAGAGAGATGGGGAGAACCAGTATCGGAGAGAGACCTCTAGGTCAGGGATGAGGGAGGAAGACGATGTTGGAGGACCAGAGGCCCAGAGGAACCGAAATCCACAAGTCAGAGAGCAAAAATGCTGGGGCGCCTGGGTGGCTCAGTGGGTTAAGCATCTGGCTTCAGCTCAGGTCATGATCTCACTGCTCATGAGTTCGAGCCCCGCGTGGGGCTCTGTGCTGACAGCTCAGAGCCTGGAGCCTGCTTCAGATTCTGTCTCTATCTCTCTGCATCTCCCTTGCTCGCTGTCTCTGTCTCTCTCAAATATAAAATAAAACATAAAAATAAATTAAAAAAAAAGAAAGCAAAAATGTTGACAGAGACATAGAGAAGCAAAGAAATTGTGCAATGGAGAGAAAGACAAGAATAGTATCAGGAGACCAAAAAAACAGAATCACAGAAAGACACCTGCAGAAGGAGACAGGGACAGAACTTGCTAAAAGTGATGAATGGAGGAAGTTCATTTACTGTCAAACAATGTTCCTTGTGTTTAAACCCAGAGTAGCAACAGCACCAGATGATATACGCCAAAGAATGATCCAGAGAGCGACAGGGGACAGAAAGATGGAGAGACAGGGAAACACACATCTTAGTTGGGGAGAAAGGCAGGCACACCAGACAAAGAGGCTGGGACTCAACAACAGAGACCAAGTCACAAACGTAAGGGCACAGCGACACGAAGAAAATTGTGTCCCACGGTATGGTGATCTTCACGTTCACGTGGACCCTTCCTTACCTGATCCCGCTGCTCCTCTGTTTCAAGGTGTCCATTCATCTGCTGGCCCTCTGCTTTGTTACCACATCAGCAAGACCCTGGTCCTGGGCAGGAGGCCATGGGAGGGTGGTATGGGCAAGGAGTCAGGCCTGACAGTGTGGGCCTGGCCTCTGGCTCCGTGGAAGACAGGTGGATAAGTAGGAGGATCAAGGGCAGGCCGACCGGAGGCCAGGCTGGATGTGCTGGAGGCCCAACGGGCAGGGTTTCCCTGAAGAAGGAGAAAAGAGGGGACAGGTCAGCTTTGTCACTGCCCCAGCCAGTCTGTCCGGTCTTACACAATAAGGGCTGATAATAGGAATGGAAGCTAATTTGTATTGAGTGCTCATGTGTAAAGCATGGTACTAAGCGTTTTTTTTTTTTTTTTTTTTACTAACTTATGTAATTCTGGAAAATATGTGCCAAGCCTATTATCCCCTTTTTGTAGACAAGCAAAGTAAGGCGCAGAGAGGTTAAGTGACTTGCCCAAGGTCACACTGTTAGTAATTCGCAGAGCCGGGATCTGAATTTGGCTCCAGCTGACACGACCCCATCTCACCTTCTTTTCTGTGTCTCTGCTTCTCCCTCAATCTCCATCTCCCTTCTCTTTCTAGGTCTCCATTTCCCTCACCCTCGGTCTCGGTCCACTCCCCCTCCGGGTCTCCAATCCTCCTCCCCTCTGAGTCTTTTCCTCTCCTTCAAAGTCTCTCCTCCCCCTCTCTTTCTGGAGCCTTTCAGCGATTCCCTCTCCACCCTACCCCCCCCCCCCCCAGGCCCGGGGCTTCTTGCGCCCCCTCCGCATTCCAGTACCGTGCAAAGCCCTCGCACTGATCCCGCTGGGTCACCTGAATCTCTCCGGCTGGGAAAAGCAGCCCCCAGATGGCAGAGGCTGAGGAGGGGGTCAGAGAAAGAGGAGGGGGAGAAACGGCATCTAAAAATGGGAAATGCGGGATGCTCTAGACTGGGCTGCAGCAAGCGGATCTCGGGTTAGATCTCAGGTAGGACTTCCCGAGCTAAGGCCGCGCCAAACAAGCGCGGCACGAGATAAGAGAGGTGAGCCAGATAAGGAAATGCCTGAAGCGTGGGGTCAGAAGTTTCCCGAGGTTCCGACAAGCCCCGCCAGCTCCGCCTCCTCACCTCCAGTACTCGGCCCGCCGGGTCCTCCCGGAGCCACAGAGAGGCCGTCGGCGTCGGGCCAGAGCGTCACCGCGCGGCGCGTTCTCCTAGCTCTGCGCCACATCTCTCTCGCTCCCAGATCCCTGTCTTCCGGAAAACTATCGAGAACAGGGACTGGTGGGGCCAGAGAGGCCCCCGCCGGGCTTGGCCCCTCCTCCTCGACGTAGCGCTCGTCCCCCGTTGGTGGTTCGTCCACTTATTCCGGAATCGCCCCTACGGCCGGTGAGGCGATTCGCCGTGAAGGGGCTCGGCTCGAGTGCCGCGCCGCGTCGTGCCCGTGTGACGTCACGTAGGCGCCGCTCGCTGAAGGCTTTCCCCGCCCACCCCGGCGCTGTTCTCTCTTTCCGGACCTGGCTGAGCAGGAGGCGCCATCATGGTGAGCGTGCTTTGAAGAGCTGGGGGCCCCGACTATCCGCCGCCATCCGTCTCGGACTGGGGCTGGGGGAATGCCGGAGGGGAGCAGGGATGCCAGGGGAGCTCGGAGGGGGCGACCGCCGCGGCGGGGGAACTACTGGGGAGGCTCGGAGACCAGGGATAGGTCGGTCATCTCAGCCTCCGGCCCCCTCCCTTGCCCTTTTGTTATTATACGTACAATTAAGTAGATGGCCGTATTGAAACACAAGGAGGTTAAGTGACGTGACCGGGATCACTCTGCCAGGAAGTGGCAGAGCTAGGGTTCCGACCCAGGCGCTGGTCCCACGTCCGTCCTTAATCTTTGGTCTCTGCTGCCTCTACCTGGACCTGTCATCCCTCCTGGCCTGGCACGTTGGGTTCTGGGGCGGGAGGTTTGGGGGGGTGGAGTGGGGGGGGGGGTCTCTGACCGTCCAATGCCTGGGTTTCGTGGCCAGGCAAACCGCTGAAGTCTCAGCTCCTTGTCCGCCCCGTGATCTTGCCTTCCCTGCCCGTACCCCCATTTGTCGGTCTGTTTGTTGGGGACACAGTAATCCTGTGTGACCGACGTGAGTTTGGAAGAAAGAATTTGTCCGAAGAACGCGTCATAGATGATTGCATACCTTAATGTTGGAGAAAAGGGAGCTACGGATAACCAAGTAGTTCTTTGCAATTCCTAACTTGGTCTATTAAAAAAAAAATCTCGGGGCAGAAGTTGGGGTACGGTGTAGTGGAAACGGTGGCTTCTTCGGTTTTCTCCGTAAAAGTGGGAAACTCCCTCCTAAGGTGGTTGGGTTCGGGGAGGTAACTGCGGGAAAGGTTCTCGTATTGGTTCTGCGTTGAGTGAGTTCCAAATAAAGGTTCTCTGCTACGTTGTTAGGTAGAGTCTGCCCTTGGCTTCTGTTGTCAAAAAATAGATTCTAAAGAATTAAAAAAAAAAATTTTTTTTTTTTTTGAGTTGGTATGACTGCTGTGTTAAAGCTTTTCATAGGGGTCATTTGAGGCCCAGAAGATTGTAAGTGACTCTCCGCATGTCACCTAGGGGTGGGCCAGGGATTTGTTGTCTCTTCAGAGACTGGGCTCCTTGCCCTTCCTCGGAGATGAGCAATCAACTCATTTTTGCGGGCGAATAATCTGCCAGATCAGAGTTGGGTCCGTAATCTCTGCTTCGTTAACTCTGCAGGGAGTCGACATCCGCCATAACAAGGACCGAAAGGTTCGGCGCAAGGAACCCAAGAGCCAGGACATCTACCTGAGACTGTTGGTCAAGGTGAGCTTGAGGCCTGAGACCCTTAGGCAGCACCACCCCAGAATTGTGACTTCTAGAACATTCTAGTATTGGTCCCCAGGCTCCTCCAGGGGTCTGCGTGGCAAGCTCGTAACTGGTTTTGCCCGGGGTTCCTGAAGGTTCAGTGTCCTCAGCGTCTGGGCTGTCTACATCTGGGAGTTGGGGAAGGGGCTTGGGGGGTCTCCTTGGGGCCCAGTGGGATGGGGAAAAGCCATAAAAACCTCGCTAGCCCAAACCATCATTTCTTTTGCCATTTGCTGGAAGGTTGGGGGGGGGGGGGTGTGTGGGCTGCCCTCGGTTCTCATCCTTCCTTTTCTCTTTCCTCCAGCTGTACCGGTTTCTGGCCAGACGGACCAACTCTACCTTTAACCAAGTTGTGTTGAAGAGGTTGTTCATGAGTCGCACCAACCGGCCACCTCTGTCCCTTTCCCGGATGGTGAGCGGCTGACTCGAGGAGCGACTGGATCCTGTCTTAGAGCTGGGCTCTGGGTGGGCGGGGCGGGGGTGGGCAGGCCTGGAGCCTGGCCATCGGCTGGTTTACTTCGCCCAGCGGTGGGCACAGAGCTCTGACCCTTGAGGCTGAACAGCGGTGGGTACTTGAGTGGTTCGGCCTTGTTTTCTTGTCAAGTGGGGGCACTTACAGTGGGTTCGTGTGGTTTCAAGCCCCGTGACACAGTCCTTAAGTGTCAGGAGCGACCTGTCGAACAGTCTGCTTGCGCGTCGTGTCTGGTGCTTTTCCCAGGCTAGACCAGCGGGGAGCTAGTTGGGAGGTGGGGCGCGGGTGGGTTTGGCCCCGTCAGGGCACACGTGTCTCTTGTGCCCTTGGGGGCGCCTGGAGCAGTGGGATGGGGTTCAGACACCAGAAGGAACTTCCTTAAGGTGCATTTCTCCTCCTCCAAAGATCCGGAAGATGAAGCTGCCTGGCCGGGAAAACAAAACCGCCGTGGTTGTCGGGACGATAACGGATGACGTGCGGGTCCAGGAAGTGCCCAAACTGAAGGTGGGTGAGGAGGGCGCTCCGGGGCATGGTGGGGGGGCGAGAGCAGACTCCGGGGCCTGGATGACCTGTCTCAGGTCTGCACTGTGTGAGCAGCTTTTAGGATTGAAGGGGGATGATCTTGGCGTTCTTGATGGTGGGTGTCCCTGGGCACGTCCCTTCTGGGTCCCTGTTGGCAGTGCTGGTTCTCAAGTCATGTAGCCTGGCTTCCGATCTAGATTTCTCTGGCAGTTTGTGGCCTGTGGACAAGGTCTGGGGTCCTTTTTACCCCCGTTTCCTTATCCGTAGTAACTTGAGGGTGTTGCAGTGTTAAAGGCAATTTTAGAAACAAATTGGCCTCAGAGGCGCCTGGGTGGCTGAGTAGGTCAAGTGTCCCAAGTCTTGATTTCGGCTCAGGTCGTGATCTAACGGTTTATGGGATCAAGCTCCGCATTGAGCTGTGTGCTGGCAGGGTGGAGCCTGCCTGGGATTCTCTCTCTCTCTCTTTCTCTCTCTCTCTCTCTCTCTCTCTCTCTCTCTCTCTCTCTCTGCTCCTCCCCTGCACGTGAACATTCTCTCTCGATATAAATAAACGTTTTTTAAAATGGTAAGAATAGTTGTCAACTCAGGAAGCTCACTCTAATGGTATTAGCAGGCGCCACAAGCAGTGGGGTGACTGCTGGGCCAGGGCCGTGGAGAGGAAGTCCCAGCAGCCGTGGGTGGCCGTGCCAGGGGTCCGACCACTCCTGTCCTGCGTGTCCCCCAGGTGTGCGCACTGCGTGTGAGCAGCCGTGCCCGGAGCCGCATCCTCAAAGCTGGAGGCAAGATCCTCACCTTCGACCAGCTGGCCCTGGACTCCCCCAAGGGCTGTGGCACCGTCTTGCTCTCTGGTGAGTGGGCTTCAGTGGCTCCCGTGGCTTCTTCTGGGCGCCGGGTCCCTGCCTGATCCAGTCCTTCCCTTCCCCTTCCCCAGGTCCGCGCAAGGGCCGAGAGGTGTACAGGCATTTCGGCAAGGCCCCAGGGACCCCACACAGCCACACGAAGTGAGTATACCCAGCCTTTGCATCCGGCCCTGACTTTTTCCCTGGACCCCCCCGGTGGGTCTGGGGGCCTTGCCCCGCTTCCAGCCCCTTCTGTTTCTCACACCAACCCAGCATCAGGCCTCCGTAGAACCCCCCCACCCCCCAACCTGGTCTTACTGCTTCTTCCTCAAGACTTGGCTTAAAGCTGCTCCTGTTGAGGCCCTGCAGAGCCAGCGTATAAATGCAGGGCCTGAGTCTGCACCTCCCTCACGGAGCCTGCCTCTTTCTTACCCTGCCCTTGGGGCAGCTCAGGTGGATCCTTCCTGAGTGCCTGACGCTAACTGCACTCCCGTCCTTCCCCCTCACCCCCCACCCCCACCCCATCCCGTGTCCGGTGCTGCTCTGTAGCTGTCCCTGTCCCATTGGGGCTGGCCACTCCTGTGTGGGCACGGTCTCACCCTCTTCTCCCTCCCGCAGACCCTACGTGCGATCCAAGGGCCGGAAGTTCGAGCGCGCCAGAGGCCGCAGGGCCAGCCGAGGCTACAAAAACTAACCCCAGACCCTGCCTTGTTATTAAAAAGATTTGGACTGTTGACGTCTTCTTGTGTGTTATTCCGGGGATGAGGGACAGGGGGCGGGACACGGGAGGGGATCGGATTGGAGTCTGGGAGTAGGATGCGCGCCCGTCTCCGTGGACACCAGTGGCGGAGGAGCCCTTCCCTCGGAGGCGGAGTCTAGCTCTACCCGCAGGCGCCCTCTGGAGGCTTCGGTGCGTGCTTGTCTGGATCTTGCGCCATTGGACCCTTGAGGGCCCCCCACGGCCAGAGTCCCGCCCCCTCGGTGAGCCGGGTGACAGGTGTTTCCGCACCTGTTCCCTCCCCCGGATTAACCGCACCCGCCCCTCTAAACCTGAGCTCCTCCCAGGCTCGGCCCGGTGGGCAGGGTGTGGACCCGGAAGTGCTGAGGGGGCGGGATCGCGGGGGGGGAGGGGTACGTGGGAACAGGTGAGTTGCTCCCCTTTAACCGAAGCTTGAGTCAGCTGGGGTCTGGCGGGCCCCTGGGCCCTGGGCCAGTGACCTGGTGAGTGTGTTCCCTGGGCTGGGGCCTTCCCGTACCCGCGCTCAGCCTTCCGCGGGGACCTGCATCGGGCCCTCCTCTGTGTTTACACAAGGGGCTGGGTTCCCCGGATCCCAGGCTAAAACCTGATGAATGAGGCCAGACAGCCGGAAGGACGGCAGAAATAGAGGCAGGAGATCTCCAGACCCCTGTTCTGGCCTCCGAAAAGGCAAGGCAAGGAGGGAAAGGGGATGGGGGTCCGGACACATGGGGGGAGCTCTGGATGGGCGAGGGGGAGTCCTGGTTTTATTCCTCTTTATCTTTGTAGGCCTGGTCGCTGTGGCCTGGAGGAGGGAAGCCGCCTGGGTGCCGTGATTGGAAGGAGGGGCAGCTGGTTTGCAGGGATCAGGGGTCCACAGCCCAAAGGTTGGGTCAGGAGCCTCAAAGGAACAGCATGAGAGGGAGAGAGGACAGGAGACAGAGTGGTCCTTGGCCAGGAATAAGTGGTTAGCTAGCAGGAGATAGCAGGATTCGGGTAGAAACCCCGTAGAAACCCCGGCAGGGCAGCTCGGCCAGGGATCAGCAGAGATCAGAGGGCAGCCCCAGAGCACTCCCGCTGGGAGACAGGCGGGCAGGGGCAGCCAATCCAAGGAACGGTGGTTGGTCAGGCCCTCCATCCAGATGGGCCGGTTCCATGGTGATGAAACCTCCTGGTGAGCGGCTCCGCTGTGGCAGCCCGAGTGGGTGTGAAACCCCAGGAGCAGGGTCCCCAGTCCACGGAGACCAGTCTCGTTCCCTGGCTGGGTAAGGGGGATGCCCAGACCTCGGGCTGGAGCCCATTCTTCCCAAGCTTGAGCGAGCAGGTCCAAAGGGGAGGTGCGTGGAATGATCCGGCCGTGAGAGCCGCTGAGCCAGCCGCGAGTTGTCAGGAAAAACGGATTCTGCGGGACACGGCCGGGTGGTCAGATACGGACATTGTTGGAAGCAATCGATGCCTGCCAGATAATCCAAAGGAGAGCGTCAGTTAGACGCGCTATTGGTCAGGGGCACATAGGCAGCCCGCTCTGCCTTTAGTTGGGGACATTTGGGTGGTAGGAGACAGGCAGGCGGCCTGTCGCCTGGAGATGGTGGGGCAGTCGGCCGGCTCTCTGGCCAGGACAGGTGGGCCCTCAGCCTGACCAAGACTGAGCCAGCAGACCGGTCATTTGGGGCATCGCGAGGCCAGCAGGCCGGAAGTTGTTGCGGGGCGGAGCATAGAGGAGGAGTTGAGGGGTCCCGTGGCCGCGTAGAATCTGCCTGGCAGGAGACCCCCAGATGGTCAGTGCCCCAGAGACGGCCAAACCCTCCACCGCCCAGCCTCACGGCCGTCCCGCCCCAGCAGCCCCATGTCAGCCTCCCAGCTGGCAGCGCTGGAAGGAGCGGAGTCGGAGGCCGGGGGGCCGCCCTTGACCGAGGCCAGCCCCGGCTTCCTGTATTCCGAGGGCCAGCGGCTGGCGCTCGAGGCCCTGCTGAGCAAGGGCGCGGCGGCGTTCGAGGCCTGCGTGCAGCGAGAGGGGCTGCGGCCCTTCCTGAGCGGGGAAGAGCTGCGGAGTCTGGCGGCGGCGGCGGAAGACTGGACAGCGTCCAAGCAGCGGCCCGACAGGGCGGCAGAGGGAGCCACCGATGGGGACTCGGGCAGCCTGACCTACTGGCCTGGACGGTCAGAGGAGCTGGTGCCTACGCTGCGGCTGGGCTGGCCGGAGGACCCAGCCTGGAAGGGAATCACCCGGGCGCAGCTGTTCACCCAGCCACCCGACGAGGGCCACCCGCCCCTCAAGGAGCTGGTGCGCCAGGAAATCCAGGCTGCCCGCAAGGTGGGGGCTCGGGGGGGCCCGGTGTCCATTCCCCAGACCCGTGCGTCCTCACACGCCGGCTCCCGCCCCTGGGAGTGCATGTCCCCTAGGGCCCATGGCATCTTGGCCATGCCCTCCTGGGACTTGTGGGTCCACATGGCTCTGCCCCGATGACTCAGGTGTCCGTATCCCTCAGACCTCCTCCTCACCCTCTCTCCTGGGTACCCCTAGGCATCCACGACCCTTGGGACTTAACTATAACCCCCTGGCTCAGTCACCTCCTCCACCCCAGATTCCCCCCTGCGGCCCCCCTAGGTAGCCTACTTTTTTTTTTTTTAATATGTATTTTATTTTTAAGAGAGAGAGAGAGTGAGCAGGGGAGGGGCAGAGAGAGAGAAAGAGAGAGAGACAGAGGACCCAAAGCAGGCTCTGTGAAGACAGCAGTGAGCCCGATTCGGGGCCCGAACTCACGAGCCGTGACGTCATGACCTGAGCCCAGGTCACAGGCTCAACCACCCAGGCGCCCCTAGCCTGGTCTTTGTGCCTGCCAGCTCCCACATTTAAGTGCTTTGCGCGGGTTAACATTTAATGACCCCCAGGAGGGTCCTGTGAGGCTGGGACACATTTTAACCAAGTGAGGAGATGAGGAAACTGAGGCACGGGAGGTTAAGTGTCTTCACTGGTGAGTGGCCGAGCGGGGATTTGAACCAAGGAGTCCTGGCCAGTGATCAGGAGTCATCACTGCTACGTATTTCCAGGCGCTCAGCACCCCAGTCCCCAGGGGAGCTCTGGGTATCCAGGGCACCCAGGGCACCCCCAAGGACCCAGCTGTGCAGTTGGCCACAGGTGCCCTGCCCGGGCATCCAGCCCACTGAGCCCTGGAGCGGGGGCGGGGGGG
Source organism: Leopardus geoffroyi (assembly GCF_018350155.1). Lineage (NCBI taxonomy): Eukaryota > Metazoa > Chordata > Mammalia > Carnivora > Felidae > Leopardus > Leopardus geoffroyi. The sequence goes on from NC_059335.1 coordinate 9,113,003, forward strand.
GGGGGGCACCAGGCAATGTGTCACAGCTCAGGGGACATCATTCACCACTGCAGCTGTGATTAGGATGACAGTTTTCCAGTCATCCAGGCAGGCGAGGCCTCGGCCTCCAGGAAAGCCAGGCTTTTCCTCATCCACGTGTAGGCGCTGTATGAGCAGGAGTGTGGGTCTGGGGGGAGGGGGGGGGGTCTCTCCCGCAGTCCCCTGAACATCCCGCGGAAGCCAGGCCCTTCAACTCCCACCCCCAGAGCACCTCACCCCCCAGGGCCCCGCCCCCCACTCCCAAATGTCCCTTGAGCTCCAGGCTCCATCCACAGCCCTTTTCCCCACCCCTCCCCCCAGCTAGTGGCCGTGGTCATGGACATCTTCACCGACCCAGACCTGCTCTCGGACCTGTTAGACGCCGCCACTCGCCGCTGGGTGCCTGTCTACCTGCTCCTGGACCGCCAGCAGCTGCCTGCCTTCCTGACGCTGGCCCAGCAGCTGGGGGTGAACCCCTGGGCCACTGAGGTAGGAGCCCGGTGGGGGGGGACCGAGTCGCCATCCTCCTGGCGCTGGGGCAGCGGGGGGCAGATCCTTCCACAGGGTCCTAGCTCATCGAGGCAGAGGCCAGCTGAGAGGGTCTGCTGAGACCTGATGCCCGAGGCAGTGGGGGAATCAGGGGCGGGCTTTCCCACACGGTCCCCCTGAGTTAGGGGTACCTCCAAGAGACCCACCCCCCTAAGGCTGGATATTGGTGACTCTGGGGAAGCTGGGACAGAGTCCTAAGCAGGGGACTCCCAGGCCCTGCGCGGTGAGCGGAGGCGTGCTAGGTGGGCCTGAGCAGGGGCGTGCCCCTCTCCGTTCCAGAACCTAGATATCCGGGTCGTGCGAGGCTGCAGTTTCCAGAGCCGCTGGCGACGGCAGGTGAGTGGCAACGTGCGTGAGAAATTTGTGCTGCTGGACGGCGAGAGGGTCATCTCCGGATCCTACAGGTACGGCTGCCCCTCGTGATGCCACCCGGTGTCCTGTCCCCATCTCCCAGTGTGCTCAGAGAGCAGCTGGCATCCCTTGACCAGCCTAGCCTCGCTTTCCTGGTCTGTGAAATGGGTCGAAACACCCTTGCTGGTAGAGGAGGTGGGGGGGTGGGGCAGAACCAGCTGGGGGTGGAGCCAGGCCCTGCCCAGGGGGCCGGTTTAGTGGGGGAGGGTCCCCTCTTTAACCCTGGGTCTCCTCATCTGGAAAGCGGGGCCCGCAGTTGGTGTGTGGGTTTCCAAACCAGGAGGACCTGGCTTGGGGTCCTAGCTCCGCCCTGAGTGAGTTGACTCCGCCCCTCTAAGCATCTATTTAAAAAAAAAAAAAACAAAAAGAAAACAGCCCGTTTGCAAAGGGCCTGGCCCTCGGACTGGTCCATGACCCTCCTCTCTCCTGTCTTGGGGATCTGACCCGACCCTGGATCCTGGCTCCTCGACCTCTTAGCTCGGTGACACTGAGCTCTGTGCCTCCCCTGCTCTGAACCTCAGTTTCCCCATCGGGAAGGTGTGAATAATCACAGCACCTACCTCCGAAGGTCACAGTTCGGGGAGGGTGCGGGGTGCAGGGACTCTCGGGTCAGGGGGCCTGGGTTCAAACTGTAGCTCCCCCAGCTACTCGCTGTGTGACTTTGGGCAACGGACTTCACCTCTCTGTGCTTGCGTTTCCCCCGCTGCACAGCGGGATGATGTGGTTAGGGCCCGTGGAACAGGGTTTCTCCTCGACAGAGACGGTGCTCACGTGCGGGACAGCTGGACGATTCTGTGTCGTGGGGACTTTCTTGGGCCCTGGAGGAGGCTGAACTGAATCTCTGGTGTCTCCCCAGTAGATGACCATAGCGCCCACTCTGCCCTACTATGACAAGCCAAAGTGTCTCCGGACATTGCCGGGTGCCCCCTGGGGGGGGGGAGGGGGGGACGGGCAGACATGCGCGGTCGGTGACCATTGGCCTAGGCTAGCGGTGTTCAATCTTGGGCCTGCCTGCGTCGGAATCAAAACGCGGATCTCGGGGCCCCGCCCCCATTCAGCCGGCCTGGGATGGGACCTGAGAAGCAGCATTCCTGGCAAGCTCCTCCAGGCTGCCCGTCCGAGGAACCCATTCTGGGACCCGCCAATGTGGAGGCTGGGACCTTTCGGAAAGAATCTACCTTCCCGGCTTGGCCGGGGGGGATTCAAGGAGATCACAGTGCCTTGGCGCGTCACATCAGCCGCCTTCCGTAAACATCAGCTGTCATTTATTATTGTCATTATTCGGGGTTTTTTGGTTTCGTTTTGGTTTGTTTTGTTTTTAACCCTATTTCATCGACTCTAAGGTGCCACCGATGAAAAGCAGCGTCCCGATCAAAACGCGAAAAGAGATGCGTCTTAGAACCAATGAAATACAGTAGGGGCACAAGTCAAACCCACCGAGCGTGGCTCCCTGCCACCAAATCAGGTCTGAGGACGCTTCGCCGAGCCCCCGGGTCCGGGTGGACGGCCCTAGAACGGATGAGGCCAGGGCCACGAGAGGTTGTCCAGGGCCTCTGGCCATTTAATGAGGGGGAGGGGTGGAGGCAGGAGGCTCGGGGAGCAGCGAGGCCGGGAGACCAGTCCCAGGCCCTGCCCTTCAGGTCGGTCACAGCAAATGTGGGAACAGCAGCAGGCCCAGCGCCAGGCCGGCGGCGGTGACCCCTTCCAGCTGGCCGCTTTCGGGACCGGGGGCCCTGTTACACATGTGGCCGGAGCAGCAGGTGGTGGTGAGGGCGTAGGTGACGCCCATGTAGGTGACGGGCTCCTCGTGGCCGCAGGAAGTGGACTGCACGCAGCCTTTGTTGATGAGGAGGCCGAGCCCCGGGGCCACCCCCTGGCCCGTGAAACAGTCCTCGTCTTCGCCACAGCGCATGTGGGTCCCGGGGCAGTGCGTGGAGTCGGTCAGCTCACAGAACACACAGTCCTTGGCGCCCGTGGCACCTGGGGGCAGAGCCATCGCCAGAAGCAGCAGCCAGCTGGGGACCATGGTGGCCTGGCGGCGGTGACGGTGCCCAAGCCAGGCCGTGGGCTTCCTGGGCCTCCTGGAACTGCTGAATGAGGATCTCGAGTCCCCCCCCCCCCCCCCCCCGCCGCGACTTTCGCCCCTGGGCTGGCCTCCCGGGGTCAGCACTTGGAGTGTCCTCGGTTCCCAATGCTCCGTGTCCGTCTCAGGAGCTCTGTCGTGACCGCGGCTCTCGAGCGCTTGGGTCTCAGAAGATCCCCGGGACGGAGACAAGCCAGCGGGCGCGATCCGACGGGCGTCTCTGTGCAGCGGAATGGGGTGACCTCACAGACGCCTCAGGGTTCCCACTGGCCGCTCCAGGGGTGAGGTCACAGGTGGGGGGAGGGGTGTCACAATCGGAGGGCAGGACGGCCCCCTGACCTGCCAGAGAGCGAGGGAGGGCACTGCCACCCTGCCAAGGTAAGGACGATCGGACCCACGCTCGCCATCCTGGGGGCTGAGTCGTCGCTCTCTGGGCGCTGGGTGCTGTGCCCGCTGAGGCGCACGAGACACAGCCTGCAGTGAGCCCATTTTCCAGATGGGCAAACCAAGGCTCAGGAAGGGAAAGCGACGTGTCCAAGGTCCCCTGGGCCAGGATTGCAGCCCAGGTTCGTGTGATTCCAAAGAGGGCATTTACTGAGCACCTGCTATGCGCCAAGGCCTGAGCCAGATGCTTTAAACGCCACCATCGTGCCAGCAGGGGCGATGGGGACACCGCTGACCACAGCCAGCAGGCTTTTAGTGCTGGCCACCGTGCCCGGGGCTCAACTCCCTGTTCCCTCGTTCCAGTCTCCCTACATTCGAGCTCCGTATGACAGACGAGCAGACAGAGGCACGGACCGGCCACACAGCAAGTGCTTGACAAATGGCGGTCGTTATATGGGAAGCAGCCGAGCCCGACAACAGGACTTGTGGAGTCCGAAAACACATCCCATCTCTTTCCGGACGGGGAAACTGAGGCACTGATGCAGCCTTGGTTGGGGAGGGGGCAGAGTCCCTTAAGATAAATTTAAGTGTCTTAACTCACCTAGCGGTCACGTCAGCCCTCTGGGTAGGTACGTGGGTCGTTCCCATTCTACGGAGGGGGATGTCGAGGCCAGAGAGGTTGCAGGATTTGCCTGAGGTCACACAGCCTGCCCTGGGACCAGGTGGGGACTGGTAATGGAGTCCGGGCGGGGCCCGCGGGGCTGCACGGAGAGCCTGACCCCTCCCTGCGTGCCCCCCAGCTTCACGTGGAGCGACTCCCGCCTGCACCGAGGCCTGGTGACCCTGTTGACCGGCGAGATTGCTGCCGCCTTCAGCCGAGAGTTCCGGACACTGTATGCAGCCTCCTGGCCACTCCCGTCCGCGCCCACCTCGGGCCCCTTCGTCAGCATCGTGGGGGGGCTGCAGCTGGCCCACAACCCCCACCGTGTGGCCCGCCGCCGCTCTGTGGCCCCCGTGTCACCGCCACCGCCCGCTGGCCCGCTGGCCCAACGCTTGGCCGCCTGCCGAGTCTTTGACGGGGACAGGCAGGAGACCCCGGCCGCCCCAGGGCCGGCGCTGAGCGACATCCTGAGGAGTGTCCAGCGCACCCGGACCCCCAGCGGCCCCCCGGCCCGGCCCAGCCACTCCCTGTGGGACCTGAGCCGCCTGTCCCAGCTGTCCGGCTCCAGCGACGGTGACAACGAGGTGAGACCTGGCAGGTGGCCTGAGAGAGAACAGGAATAGCTGGAAAAGAATGGAGGCAACCAGGACCGAGTTCCAGTCTCTCCCTGGCGCCTCAGTTTCCTCATCTGTGAAATGGGTGGGTCCAGAGCTGTAGGAGCACCCACCTCAGAGGCATGTGGCCCTACTGCGTGCCAGGCAGGGGTGAGCGCTGGGCGGCCTGGGGCAGAGACCCCGGGAGCCACCCTGGGTGCAAATCCGGGCACGACACGCCAATTGTGAGAGCCGGGGGCGGGGGGGCAGAAATTTGCCTGAACCTCCATGTTCTCGTCTAGCAAATGGGCCCAGCAGTGGTCCCCATGCTCAGTTCGGCGGGAGGGAGTCAGTGAGGGGCGGATGAACTAGAACAATCATCGTTCCGGTAAATCCGCGACGTGGAATTTATTTTTACTGAGTTCGTGGCCTCACCTCACGCCAGGTCAGTGAGCTACGAGTCTTCTCACGTTCATTGTTACAGAGGGGTAAGCTGAGGCCCAGAGAGGTCAAGTAACTTGCCCAGAGTTCCAAGCAACCATCTTTTGGGGGCACCTTGCCACACGCCGGGCGCTTTCCCAGGGATGGCTAGATGGGACCTTTGCCACAACCCTCTGGCGGGGTGTGTGTGGGGGGGTGTGGGATGTTATTACAACTCTGCACCCGCCCATTTCGCAGATGAGGAAACCGACGCACCAGGGAGAGATTGGAACTCGGCCCTGGTTGCCTCCCGGGTGAAGCTTTTAAATGCTCTGCCCCTGGCTTCCCAGATTCGAGTGTCATGGGGGTGCTGGGGAGGGGGATTTGGGGAGCTCTGAGGGGGTCTTGGCGCCCCCCCCCAGCTGCTTAGACACCGGGGTTCCAACACAGCCTACACTAACTCTCTGGGATCCTGGGTGGGGAGCCTCAGTGCCCCCAGCTGTAAAGTGGGCTGTCGAGAGGGGATGGGACGGGGGACAAACAGGCAGACTCGCCCTGGATGCCGGCAGAACTGGGGCGCAGTTTCTCCGCGAGCTGTGCGCCCTCGTCAGGCTCAGTTTTCCCATCCGCGAAGTGGGAACCAGTGGGGACCTTTTCGGAGGCGGAGGGAGAAATGTCCCAGGAATCGCCTCCCTCCCTCGCTTCCGGTCCAGGGGAGAGGTGGGGATGGGCACAGCAGGGGCAAGGTCCTCGCCTCCACCCCGTCCTGAGCCACCCTCACCCAGCATCACCTCCCTCGGCAAATATTTACTCCCCCCAGGCAGCTGCTGGCAGCTTCCTGTTTCTCCTCAAGTGCAGAGTTGCAGGGGGGGATCACGGCTCCCGGACCCCCCCCCCCGAGGCCTCCCTGCACACACACGCCTCCCCTTGCCTGGACTCGGCCCCCAGCACCTTCTCTCACCTCCCTGTCTTTCCCTCCACAGCTCAAGAAATCCTGGGGTTCCAAGGACACCCCCGCGAAGGCCCTGATGAGGCAGCGGGGCATGGGAGGGGCCCCCTGGGCTGAGACAGAACCCCGTCCTCTGGGCCGGTCCCAGCCCCCAGGCGGCCCCCTGCCCCTCCTCCCTGCCCGCCGCCTCGGCCATCTGTCCCCGACCAGAAGGAGGTTTGGTGAGGATGCCACCTCCAAACTGCAGGAACCCCGAGGCACCCAGCAGCCAGACTGGGCTGCCCAGGCAGGACTCAGGGGGCGACCCTGACGGGAGCCAAAGCCACCCTGGACGGGCCTGTCGACGGTCACCTCCCAGCCCCCCCCCCCCTCCCCGTCCCCCATCCGTGTGGTGCCTTGGACAAGGCTTCTGGCCTCGGTGTCCGGGAAGCGGCAGGGATGTTTCCCCCTTTGTTCTAGAACTCGGGCAAGCCCAGTGCTCAGTCTAGATGCCAGTGTCGCATTTCAGAAAATGGGCAGAAAGTGTCGACCCGCCGGCATCCCGGCCAGGCCGGAACTTGTCTGAGGACGGGCCTGGCGGAGTGGCCCCCGAGCCTGCATCGCGTGGGGGCGAAGGTGGGGCGTCCCTGGGACAGGGTGGGGAGCCTCCTGTATCTATCAGGCTCCGGAGCTGTGGGTAAACTGAGCTTAGCAGAGGAGAGGAGAGAATCCAGTCCAGGGAGTGGGGCTTAATAATGAGGGACAGGAAATTGGTGGGGACCCCTGCTGGGGGGCCAGTCAGGGCCCTGGGCGCTGGGACTGTTTTCTGGGTGCCACGGGGCCAGTTGTTGGGGCTCCCTTTACCTCTGCTCAGAATAAAGCTGCTTTCTGCCAGAATCTTGCATGTTCACAGCCTAGCCGCAGACCCAGGAATCCAGTCCTGGGCCCTTTCTCCCTCAGACTCCCTGGGGGGAGCCAGGCGCCCAGCGTGGGGGTCCCCCCACCCCGGCGGCCTCCTCCCCTCGCGCGCCCCCTGCCGGCCGTCCACCGGCGCGCCGCCTCCAGAGCGCATAGAGAGTCGGGGCAGGAGCGATGCGTTTATTCTCAAGGTCACAGGTCCCGGGGGTGCTCGGAGGCCTGGGCTGGGGTGGGGCTGGGATCGGGGTCCGGGCTGGCGTCCTCGGGGTCGTCCCAGGGGAAGGTGGGCAGCCCCGCATCTGCTCCCGGTAGACGCGGTCGAAGGCTTCGCTCTGTGCCACCGTAAAGTGGTTCTTCCAGTCGCCGCACACCCCTGGAGGGGAGGGAGGGGCGGCGAGGGGAGGGAGGGGCGGCGAGGTGAGGCCCGGCGGGGACATCCCCCGCGCCCCACATCCCAGCACCCTCTTGCCCACCTCCGGGCCTTGGCCAGGAGCACCTCCCCGCTCCCTTTTCATCTCCACGTTGTTGCCCTTTTACCTCCTACTGATGGCTGCCTCTCACGCTGGCCTCCAGTCACCTGGCCAGACCCCTGGGCACCCGTTTTGCCCCCTCCTTCCCTTGGCTCCCCCCCCCACCCCGCCTCTCCCTTCAGTAGACCTGTCGCCTTCCTCTTTCAGCTTTACCCCCTGACCCCTTAAATCGCTCTGCCCAGAACCTCCCCCTCCCGCTCCAGCATTCCTGGCTCCCTGTCCCTAACCTCCCTGGCTGGAAAAGGGCATCCTCACTCCGGGGCTCCTGCAACACCCACGCTACCTCCATGATGGCTCTGCCATTGGGAATGTACCCACACGCCCGTGCCAGGGAACGCGCGGAAGGGTGGCCCTGGCTTCCTCGGTTTCCCTCCTTAACCCTCGTGGCCACCCAGCAGGCGAGGGGCGTGACCTCTGTCCCTTCCACGGGCCCAGGCGGGCGCAGGGGGCCCTCGGGGCCGGCCTCGTGCTTCTCACCTGGGGCCAATGTCATTTGGATGGCAGTATTTTGAATTACATGACGCCCCCTAGTAAGGGTTGGGGGTGGGGCTCCCTGTGATAGGCTGAAGAATCCCTCCCCCTCCCATGTCCACGTCCTGGTCTTTGGAACCTATGAATATGTGACCTTACAAGAGGGACTTTGCAGGTGTCATTGGTTAAGGATGGAGGTTTATCCAGGCAGACCCACAAGGGTCCCTATAAGAAGAGGGGGAGGGGCGCCCGGGGGGAGGGGGTGGGTGGCTCCGTCAGGTTGAGTGTCCGACTCTTGATCTGGGCTCAGGACACGATCTCATGGTTTGTGAGATCGAGCCCCCCCCCCACCCCCCCATGGACGGTGCGGAGCCTGCTTGGGATTCTCTCTCTCTCTCTCTCTCTCTCTCTCTCTCTCCCTGTCTCTCTCTGCCCCTCCCCTGCTTGCTCCCTCTTGGTCTCTCTCAAAACAAACATAGGGGGGAAAAAGAAAACGCAAAAGAGGCGGGAGGCTTAGAGTCTGGGATTGGAAGACTGCCACCCTTCTGATCGGAGGACCGGTGAGGGGCGAGGAGCCCAGCAGTCCGTGTGGGGCTGGAAACGGAAAAGGCAGGGAACAGATTCTCCCCCCTGGAGCCTCCAGAAGGACCCGTCCCCCCTGACCCTTTTGATTTTTAACCCAGGGACACTGATTTGGGACTTCTGACCAGAGCTGTAAGGGAATAAACGGTGGGTTGTGTGAAGCCGCTAAGTTTGTGGTCTTGTAGCAGGAATAGGAACGAAGACACTCCCTCCCCCCTTCCCGTAATCCGAGCGCTAGAAGGTTTCTGGGCTGAACCGTAACACTAAGAAAGATTCACTAAGACTCTATATAGCCTCAGGACGGTTCAGTCCTGGCTGTGGCCTTGGACAGGGCCGTTTTGAGCTCTCTGGATGCCGGGCCCTGTGCTAAGCCCTGGGGGGGCGGGGGGGGGGTCCCTCGTGACCTTGGGAAGGCAGTGCTGCTCGGAGCGACCCCACGTTTCAGCTGGGAAAACCGAGGCCCAGAGAGGTGACATGACCGCCCCAAGGTGCACAGCCAGGCGGTGGCCGGGGGAGCCTTGGAACCCCAGAGCCCCCGCACCTTTCCGGAGGAAGGCGCCGTGGCGTTGGTCCAGCAGGTAGGGGGGCAGCAGAGTGAAGTTGGACATGGCGTTGGCCTTCATGGCGCCGAAAGCCGAGTGCGCCACGACGGAGTCCAGCGCCTCCTTGCCCAGAGGCCGGCCCAAAAACTGGCATATGTCCTGCAGGGAGCTGTGGAGGTCCTGCGGGGGCCGGGGAGGGGGGGTCAGGGAGGCCGGGTGGAGGGAGGGGACCCCAGGCAAGGAAGGAGCACCAGACCCAGAATCTGGATGTCCGAGTCCCCGACCCAGAGCTGTCTGAGTGGCTCTGCTGCTTTGCCTCAGTTTCCCCACCACCAAGCCAAGGGATGGGGCGATGGCTTCTGAGAGTTTTCGCAGGCTGGGGGTTTCGGAGGGTTCCACGGGCGGGGGAGAAGGGGCAGAGCCGGGGCAGAGGTCAGTTGGGCAGCTGGTGCACAATCACCCCCCACTCAGGTTAGAAGTGGGGGTCAGCCTGTCTGTGCCCCAGATCTGCACCTCCCCCCCGGGTGCCCATCCCAGAAGAGCAGCCTCACTCACTGGGTCACAGGACCAGATTCTCAGCCCGGCCTCCCCTCTCTTACTCCCCCTCCCCCCACACCCCTGTCAGTCTCCCTCTGCTCATCCCCTCCTCTGGTCTCGGCACCCTTGCACTGGGCCTGCCTTGTCCTCTCCCCACGGACCCACGCCTCGGCCTCCTCCCTGGCCTCCCTGCCTCCAGGCGCCCACACCCAAAGCTGCTCCCAGCCCCCCTGTGGCTCCCCAGTGCCCTGGGACAGGAGTCCCCGCCCCCAGGCCTGGCTTTCAAGGACAGAAGTGGTCTGGCCTGGGCTGGCCTCTAATTCCAGAACTTAACCATTCCCTGCATTTTCCTCCCTGCAGCCTTGGCGGGGGTGGCCGAGAATGCCCCGTGGCACCCTCCTCCACCAGGCAAACTTCCCCACCCAGATACAGCTCAAACATCACCCTCCTCCTGGCAACGATCGATCGTTCAGGCCACGTGGATTGAGGGGCGCCTGGGGGGCTCAGTCCGTTGAGCGTCCGACTTCGGCTCAGGTCACGATCTCACCGTCCACGGGTTTGAGCCCCACATCTGTGCTGTCAGCACAGAGCACACTTCGGGACTTCTGTCTCTCTCTCTCTCTCTCGTATATCTGTGCCAAGCCCGCCAATAGTCTTGCAGACAGGTGTCATTACCCCGGTCAGTAAATGGAGGCCCAGAGAGGGGAAGACACTCGTCCAGGGTCACACAGCTAGGGAGGAACTCAGATTTCCGTGCCCGAAGCCCACGCTTCCCTCCTCTGTCTCGCCACCTTCCCTGATACTTAGTGCCCAGGACAGTTAGCCTTCTCGTCAGCGCCGCCAGCCCCACGGCTCCGGTTTTCCAGGCCATTCCTGGTTTCGCAACCCTACATCCCTTTATCTTCTTGAACCATCGGCGTGTCCCAGAAATTCTAACATGTGTGCAGTTCCTCACACGCCAGGGGCAGCCCAGAAGCTCTGCCAGGCTGCATGGCCCAGTTTTGGGCTTTGGAGAAAAAAGCTCCATGAAACAAAACAAAACAAAACAAAACAAAACAAAACAAAGCGGGGGGGGGGGGGGAGGGGGGAGGGGATGGGAGGGTGGCGGTTAACGCCGGACATCTTGTCTGGACCTTTCCATCAAAAGACGTTTACCGGGGTGGGCAAAAGACTCAGGCAGGTTGTCAACTGTCCCCCAGCTTCCTCCTCCATAAAACGGGGGTACTAACAATATTGGGGTGCGCCCTATACAATTATATTTTTTGCAGATCCAAACGGGTCCAATATGGGCAGCTGTAGGTGGTTCTAGCTAATCTGTGACTCGCCTGTCCACACGCTGAGGATTAAGTGAGGTGTTTGGTGCATGGTATTCTCGTTATTGCCGATCGCACAGGTCCTGCCTCGGGACCTAGTCGCTTTTACTTTGCGCACTATATTAACACTTTGGGGTACGTTGTCAGATGGTCGTGCTATGCCGGGGGCTCCCTACGGCGGCTCACGCAACCTCACGAGCTGGCATTTTCCCACCCATTTTAAGGATGGGACGTCTGAGGCTCTGAGAGATTTGGGGGGACGTTAACTGCTTTGTCGGACACAAACATTCAGGTGCTTCCCCCTCCAAAAAGTACCGGCAGAAAGCATCCAAAAAAAAAATAATAATAATAATACATGAGGAGCGCCTGGGTGGCTCAGTCGGTTAAGCGTCCGACTCCCGTCTGACGGTTCTGGAGTTCGAGCCCCGCGTCGGGCTCTGTGTTGACAGCTCGGAGCCTGGAGCCTGCTTCCCATTCTGTGTCTCCCCCTCTCTCCACCACCCCCCCCCCCCCGCCAAATAAAATAAAATCCATGACGTGTATATACAAGAAGGAAACACGTCTGGGGAGCTTGGGGAAGGGGCATGTAAGGGGACCCTCTCGGGTGCCCAGCTTCTGGAAACATCTTTGTTAAGGACCTGGAATGGCTGGGCGTGTTCGCTGGGGGCTGTGCCCCCAGAAGCCCGGCATCCTCCTGGCAGCGGGGGAAAGCAGTGGGCCTTCTGGCACGGCACCTCTTCCAGGGAACTCTCCCTGATTGCCCCAGCCGGAAGGCATCTCTCTCCCAGGTGCCTGCTCTGGGGACGTCTGGTGGGGTCCGGACAGGATCCCCGTCTAACTCCAAAGGCTGTTTCCTTCTGCTGCTCCCTTCTGCCTTTCAGGCCACAGCCATCCCTGGAGCTCACTCCCCACGCGCCACGGTTCCGTGCTTTTCCTACCGCCTCGCCTGTTCAGGGCCCACCCCTGGCTCCCACCTCCTCAGAGAAAAGCCAAGGTCCTTGCTGTGTCTCCCACCCCCACCCCTACCCCCACTCAGGCGGCTCTGGCCACATCCTTCTTTGCTCCCCTTGGAAACACATCAAGCGTGTGCTGTCACCTCAGGGCCTTTGCACTGGCGGGTTCCCTCTGCCTGAGACTCCCCCACCTACCCACCCACCAGCTATCCCCCTGGGTCGTCCTTGACCTTCAGATCTTTGCTTAAGTGTTATCTTCTCCCGGAGGCCTCCCCAACCACCCTGTTTAAAATTGTGCCCCCACACATTCCTTATCTTCCTTTCCGCCTTGCCTTTTCTCTCTGCTCTCCAGCTGCCATCTGTTTTCTTTGTTTGCCCATGGCCCCTCTCCTGCTCCCTGGCTCAGGACTCTGCTCTGGTCACCGCAGTGCCCCCAGTACCTGGTGTGTTGGGGGAGGGGAAGGGGGCGGGAGGAGGGGAGGGGGAGGGAGGCGCCGGGTGGGGGTGGGGGCGCGGGATCACCTGCTGCAGTTGCTCGTAGGTGATGAACAGGAAGTTCTCTTTGCCCTTCATCCGAATCCAGCCCTTAATGTGGTCGAACCAGGAGCCAAACTGCACTGCGGGGCGGAGGGGCAGGCGGATGAAGGTGTGGCAGCAGGGCCACCCCCGCTGGGGGACCAGGGGGGCCTGACTCGCCCCCCACGTGGCCCCGGGCATGGTGCCTCGGGGCTGGATGCCTCCCCCAAGCCCCCCCCCCACCTCTGGCCCCCGGAGAGAGAACCTTTGTCTCCCCGTCTCTCTTTGTTTCTGCCCCTTTTCTGCATTTCTGTCTCTGTTTGTTTCTTCCCTTCTCTGTATCTGTGCGTCTGTCTGTCTGTCTCCGGTTCCTTCTGTCTCCTGCTTACTCTGGGCCTCTCGGTCTCTCTCCGCTTCTGTCTGTCATCGTCGCTCGGTCTCTTACACACGTGTCGCCCTCGCTGTGAATCGCGCCCGGTATCGCTGCCTCTCTCTCTCTCCTTCTTACCCCCTCCCCTGCCCCCTTCCTGTCTGGGCCCAAGAGGGGCACCCCTTCCGGACCCCCACTCCGCCCCAGTCCTCACCTTCGCCTTTGAGAAAGTTCTGCAGGAACTGGTCAGGTGGGCCGGGGTCCTTCAACTGCCCGGCGATCTTGGAGTAATGATACAGCGAGACCACTACGTCCCGGGGGTTCCGGCCCATGTAGATCACCTGCATATGGGGGTTGGGGAGAGGGGAGAAGGTGTCGCACACAGGCAGGACCCCACCCCAAAGACTGCATGCCCCCAAGCCTTCTCTGTCTCTGGGCCTGCAGCAGGAAGGCCTCAGGGTAGACTTCTCAGGGGACTTTCCCGCCAACAGTGGCTTAGATCAAGTTCATCTCATCCCAGAGGATGGGGAGACCTCCCTGCAGCCACATTCCAGCAGGACACAGGGACTGTTCCCGGACCAGGCGGGGTGACAGGTTGGCTTCAAGGGAATTAAGACCGGAAGACGGGGGGGGGGGGGGGAGGGGCAGGGGGGCGCCGGGTGGCTCAGTCGGTTGGGCGTCCGGCTCTTGATTTCGGCTCAGGTCATGATCTCTCGGTGGGCAAGATGGAACCCCACATTGGGCTCTGTGCTCTCAGCATGGAGCCTGCTTGGGACTCTCTCTGTCCCTCTCTTTCTGCCCCTCCCTACCCCTCTCTAAATACATAAAACAGGAGGAGGAAGGCATGGGGGGCTCAGGATGGGGTTGATCAAGGTGAGAGGCACTGACTGACCCTCTTCGCCTCTGGGCCTGGCGTTCAAGGCTCCGACTCCCTGGCTCTTAGCTGATTACCAGCTTCCTATTCCACAACCAAGCCTGCGTCAGCCCCACCAGATGGCTCCTTTCCTGGCCACCGTCTCCTTCCCCACGACCACGGTCAGCCACCCGGGCGGTCCGCCCCGACAAACACCCCGGATGCCAAGGCTCGCGTGACATCCCATGTCGCTGCCGGGAGGGTCAGGCAGCTCTGCTCTGGGACAGACGCCTGGACGCTGACCCACCCGCCTCTTTCCGCCACTGACTTTAGCCTCGGTCCTTTTGCTGGGATTCTCTGCGGCCGTGGGTGCAGCAGCTTGGCCGAGACCTGGGCCTCCTCGCAGCAAAGCCGTGAGCCTGACCGGGCCGGGGGGGGGGGGGGAGTCCCGGGGGGCCTCCTCTGTCTACACTCGCTTCCTTGGTGATGCGACCAGTCTCCTGCCTTTAATGGCCCCGTCCGCCTCTGTGTCGACCAGCCAATTCCAGAGACGCGTGTCCTATCGAGTCCTGATTCGGTTGCCTCGCTGCCCGCTGGCAACCCTCCACCTGGACGTCCACGGGCCCCGACAGAGCTCCCGCCTTCCCCCGAGCCTCGCTCCCGGCCTCCCCAAGTCAGTTGACATCACCACCATCTTCCCAGTTGCTGAAACCAAACGCCCTAGAGTCACCCTTGACTCATCTGGTTCACACCCACGCCCCACCTGCCAGCAAATCCTACCGCTGGTTCCACCTTCAACATACAACCCCAGCTCAGCCTCTTCTCTTCACCTCCACGCGGGCCACCCCTTCCCACTCCGTGGGGTCCACCGTGGCCTCCCACCTGCGCGCTCTGCCCTCCTCGCCCACCCCTGCGGGCTGCTCGTGAAGTCATCACCTTTGCCCACGAGGAGATTTTTCTTCCCTATTCTCTCGGCCTGTCACCCTTTAGAACGTGGGCTTGCGAGGCAGGCATTGCTGCGCGTTTATTTACTGCCGTTCTAGATCAGGCAGTAAGGGGTGCTGAATTCACCCCTTAGTTATGCGCTCCCCCACCCCCACACGCCTCCCTCCTCCTGCACCTTGGCCTTGGAGGTGAAGAAGGCTTTGGCAAAGAGCTGGATGGGGAGGTGAGAACTCATGAGGCGGGGTCCGGGCTGGTCCGAGAGGCTGAAGGCACCCAGGACGGTCTCACACCAGGGCGCCCGCTTCCAGATGGGCACCGAGAGAATCCAGGATGGGTCCCCGTCCTTTAGGATTAAGCTGAGGATCTCAATCATCCAGTTGGTCCCTGTCGGGAGAAATTGGGCCAATCAATCAAAGGGCGGGGACGGGTGCAGGGGAGAGGAGCGGGGAAACAGAGTCGTGTTGGGCTTCCCCACCAGGGAGATGAGGGGACCCCATTTCTCCAGCCTCTCCGGCAGCTACATGTGGGGCCGGGTGACCGAGTTCTGGCCCAGGAAGTGCAGGTGGCAGCCGTTTCCAGGGCTGGCCCATAAACACCTCCTACGTGTCCCCCCCTCCCCCCACCACTCTTTCTTCTTCCCTCTCTGCTGGCTGGATGCGGGGACCCAGTGGAAACTGGGGCTCCCGGGGATGGCAAGCCATGAGATGGAAGGAGCCAGAATGCCTGAGGCAGCCTGGATTTCCCCCAACTTCCCTCCGTCCCTCCACCAACTGGAGTTTGAAGAAATGACACAGAAGCTTCTAGCAGGCCTTCGTGTCTGAGATTCCGCGGCTCGCGGATGAGGGCAGAAGCCTCGTGTCCAAACACAGAGGGAGCTGGAATTAAATCCAGGCATCTGGACTTAAAAATCTCAGCTCTCTTCACTGCCCCTTCTTGGCAGGAGCCCCTTGATCTCTGTGGGGACACCCGTGTGTCACGTAGCAGGAAGGGATCTCATCAAATGGCCCAGTTCACACGTCCGGATTCCACGAGGATATAGGCAAGTCAGATGAGAGATAGAAAAAAATAATGATAATATTGACAATCACCTGTCATTAGTATCATATTGCCCTGGATTCTCTGTGGGTTGTTTTTTTTTTTTTTTTTTTTTTTTTTAAGTAATCTCCGTGACCAACGTGGGGCTCAAACCCACGAACCCCAGGTCAAAGAATCACACGCTCTGCCGACTGAGCCAGCCAGGCGCCCCTCTAGTTCCCTGGATTCTAACAATAACCCCGCCCGGGTTCTTAATGGGTTGCCTCTCGCCTCCAAATTCATTCTTGGTTGCCCTGTTTTGGGATATTGGGGCCGGACCTTGTGAACGGTTCTCCGGCAGCGGCCAGTAGAGGGCGCTGGAGGAACCCCGCAGGAGGACGGGGTTCCCTTCCAGGTTCTCCCGGGCCCTTCCCTGCTGCTCCTGTGACCGGACAGCGGCCAGCGGCCAGCGGCCAGCAGTGCCTCGGACCCCCAGTGACCCTTCTCCCTCCGCCACCGCCCCCCCCCTCCCCGGCAGATTTCCTTGGGGGCTCTGCTTCAGCCCAAGGGGACTGGCTGATCCCTGTATGGCCTCTTCCTGTGTCCCCTGGGGCTCTCTTCACCTCTTGGTAGTTTAATCCTCCCTCACTTGTTAAAAAAAAATTTTTTTTTAATGTTTATTTGTTTTTGAGACAGAGACAGACAGAGCATGAACGGGGGAGGGTCAGAGAGAGAGAGAGGGAGACACAGAATCCGAAGCAGGCTCCAGGCTCGGAGAGGTCAGCACAGAGCCCCACGGTGGGGCTCACTCGTGAACCAAGAGATCGTGACCTGAGCCGCAGTCGGTCACTTAACCAACTGAGCCACCCAGGTGGCCCTCAACAGTCTCATGCCTAAGGATTTACCCAAGATAAACGAAAACACATCTGCATGCGTGGAATTGCACACAAAGCTTCATAGCAGGTGTATTCATTCCTACCTACCCCAATCTGGGAACAACCCCAATGTCCTTCAAGAGATGAATGGATATACCACAGTCCATCCATAGAATGGAATACTTCTCGGCAGTAAAAAAAAAAAGAAAAAAAAAATCCAAGAGTTTGGATGAATCGAAAGTAGAATATGCTGAGTGAAGGAAATCGGTCTCCAAAGATGAGCCCATCTGTGTGACATTCTGGAAAAGGCAAAACTCGAGGGGGGGGGGTAAGCCGCCATGGTTGCCGGGGGCTGGCGGTGAGGGAGGAGCAGACCACGAACGGGTGTGAAGGGATTTTGGGGGTGAGGGAGCCGTTCTGTATCTTGGTTGCGATGTGGGTTGTATGACCGTATGTGTCTCTCAAAACTCAGAACTCTGAGGGAAATGGAAATGAATGGCCATGTTCCTAGAAGCATTACTCCTGACCGTCAAAGAGCGCAGACAACCCAAGTGTTGATCAACTGACCAACGAATAAAAAAAAAAAAAAAAAAAAGCGGTAGCCCCAGGGGGCGCCTGGGAGGCTCAGTCGGTTAAGGGTCCGACTTCAGCTCAGGTCATGATCTCGCGGTTCGTGAGTTCGAGCCCCGCGTCGGGCTCTGTGCCGAAGGCTCGGAGCCTGGAGCCCGATTCAGATTCTGCGTCTCCCTCTCTCTCTCTGCCCCTCCCCCACTCGTGCTCTGTCTCTCTGTCTCTCAAAAGTCAATACACATTAAAAAAATGAAAAAAAAAAATAGTATGAACCGTACTTGGCCATAAACAGGAACAAAGCCCTGACCCGCACTACCACATGGATGAGCCCCCAAAACATGCTAAATGAAAGAAGCCAGACGTGAAGGCAAATGCATAGAGTCAGAGAGCAGGTTAATGGTCGCCTAAGGTTTGGGGTCCGGGAGGTGGGGTTTGAGGAGTGATGGCTGATGGGTATCTTGTTCTAAACGTTCTAAAATGGATTGTGGTGGGGCGCCTGGGTGGCGCAGTCGGTTAAGCGTCCGACTTCAGCCAGGTCACGATCTCGCGGTCCGTGAGTTCGAGCCCCGCGTCGGGCTCTGGGCTGATGGCTCAGAGCCTGGAGCCTGTTTCCGATTCTGTGTCTCCCTCTCTCTCTGCCCCTCCCCGTTCATGCTCTGTCTCTCTCTGTCCCAAAAATAAATAAACGTTGAAAAAAAAATTTTTTTTTAAAAATAAAATGGATTGTGGTGACGTGTTGCACAAATCTGTGAATACATTACTGCCATAGAATTGTACACTTTATTTTGTAAAGATTTTTTAATGTTTATTTTATGTTTATTTTATTAATAAATTTTTTTTAAATTTTTTTTAACGTTTTATTTATTTTTGAGACAGGGAGAGACAGAGCATGAACAGGGGAGGGTCAGAGAGAGGGAGACAGAATCCGAAACAGGCTCCAGGCTCTGAGCTGTCAGCATAGAGCCCGACGTGGGGCGCGAACTCACAGACCGAGAGATCATGACCTGAGCCGAAGTCGGCCGCTTAACCGACTGAGCCACCCAGGTGCCCCCTAATGTTTATTTATTTGAGAGACAGAGAGAGAGAGAGAGAGAGAACACAAGTGGGGAGGGGCAGAGGGAGAGGGGAGAGGATCTGAAGCGGGCTCTGAGCTGACAGCAGAGAGCCCGGTGCGGGGCTCGAACTCGCGACCCGTGAGATCATAACCTGAGCCGAAATCAGATGCTTAACTGACTGAGTCACCCACGTGCCCTGAACCGTACACTTTAAAATGGATAAACCACATGGTATGTGAATATCTCAAAAAGGACCCCTCACAGAACTCTATCGGAGAGCCATATTTTGAAAATTTTCAAACATATTTTGACAAAGACGTGAAGTAGTCATGCTAGAGAAGGGAAAGCCGAAGTCTGTCCCTGCTCTCGCTAAAAGCTGCCCTGGGGGGGGGGGGGACGCTGAGGAAAGTCACCACGGAGCCTTGCCTTGGCTCCAAAGGGATGTTTCATCCACCTTGCGCCACCCCCCCCCCTTTCCCAGCCTCTTCCACAGCCTCATTGATCTCCTCTTGTTCCTTCGATTCCCTCAAGCCTCCCCCGACCCCCGGGCCTTGGCGTGTGCCATTCCCCCGTCGTCTAGGACACCCTTTCCCACTCAAACGCCTCTGCGCCTTCCAGATCTCCGCACGAACATCGTCTCCCCCTCAAAGCCTGCGCTCATCCCCCAGACGGTCTCTTGTTACCTACATTCAACGCTCTCTGCACCTTTCCTCGAGGTTACCCCCCACCCCAACCCTAATTATATAGTCAAAGGAGTGAGCGCGGGTTTACATAAAGCCTGTCTCGCCCGAGAAACTGACAAATGTCTCCCCAGTTCACAGCCGCGTCTGCACCCATGGCAGAGAATAAGCAACTTTTGGGGGAGGGAGGGAGAAAATGAAGATCGTCCCTCCCTCCGCCCCCACTTCCTTCCGCAAATATTTACTGAATGGGTGCCAGGCACCGACTTAGGCTCCAAGAATACAGCCGCGATCCAGGCACACTAAGCTGTCTGTCCTCCAAGAGCTCATGTTCTAGTGGGGGGGGGAGAGGGGGAGACCGGAGGCTAAATCAACAACCAAAAACACAGCCAAGTGGCCGGTGGCGACAAGGGCTGAGAAGATGAGTAGAGGCGAGTTCAAGGGGATAGAGCGGGACAGGGTGGGGACAGGTGCTGCAGCCCCGGAGGAGGCCCCGGGAAGGCTTCCCCGAGGACGCTGAGCCCACTTGGTTGTGGGGGCGGAAGAGCGACACCTAGCGGAGGGGTCCGCCAGTGCAAACGCCCAAGCTCCAGGTTCTGAGCGGATTCAGGCCTTCCCCCCACTGATTCCTCTGCCTCCTTCCCCCGGGTGCTCCCTTCTCAGTCTCTGTGGCCACCTCCCCACCCCCACCCCCAGCAACCCCTCCCAGCAGGTACCTGACTTGGGGTAGGTGATGATGAAGATGTCGTCGTCCTGCACATCAGCGTTCTCGACCCTGCGGATGCTCTCGGGTGAGTAGATGCCCACGGGGAAGGGGATCCCCTTGTACCTGAAGTATTCGCCTGACAACTTCTGGCTGTGGGAATATGGGGGAGACACCGTGAGGACCGGGGAGGAGATGAGGACTGAGGTCACCCCCGGAGGCGCGGGGGGGGGGGGGGGGGGAGCGGCGGCGGCAGAGAAATCTCAGGGCAGGAGGGACGGTGAGCAGGGAGACGGGGGCGGGGTACCCCGCTAGCTAGAGAATCCTGGCGACAAACTTTCCCTGAACCTCATTTCTTCATCTGCCAACTGGGAATGGTTTACCAGAACCCCACAACAAGCCTATGCCTATGCGGTGACAGTGATTAGCATCCCCCTTTTAGGAATGTAGAGGGCGAGGCACAGAGAGGTTGGGTGACTTTCCCAAAGCCACACAGCCGGTCGAACATGGAACACTTCACATCTGCAAAGTGGGGCTAAGTGCTTTCCTTATATCGATTCTTTGCCCCAACCCTCGAGGGAGAGGCGAAGTCACCCCCTTCCCCCGCCATGTTACCAACGAGGAAATCGAAGCCACAGTAATTATGTGTCGTGCCCACTCTTTTGTACAAGGCCACAGGACTGGCAAAGGCCACTTATGAAACCCCATCCAGGGGTCACCATGAGGCTGAGATGCCCTTTTCATTTTTTTTAGGTTTATTTACTCATTTTGAGAGAGAGGAAGAACGGGCGCAAGTGGGGGAGGGACAGAGAGAGAGAGAGAGAGAGAGAGAGAGAGAGTCCCAAGCAGGATCCCCACCGCCAGCCCAGAGCTCAACGCACGGCTTGAACTCATGAAACGGGACATCGCGACCTGAGCCGAAATCAAGAGTCCGGTGCCGAACAGACTGAGCCACCCAGGTGCTCCCAGGATTTTATTTTTCTAAAATTTTTAAAAGAAGTTAACACATGCTTTTATTTATTTTCTTTTTCAGGATTTTATTTTTAAGTAATCTCTACACCCCAAGGCGGGGCTTGAACTTACAACCCTCAGGCTCAAGCGTGGCACCCCTACCGAGTGAGCCAGCCAGGCACCCCCCCCCCCACCCCTGCAACTGAAACAGTGTTACGCTTCAGCCCCTCACTTGAACCGCCTTTCCAGAAAAAGCCCCACCAAGCGACCACAGGGCCATACCCGGAAGTAACATTTTCCCGGGTGAGCTGTTTTAAAAGCAATCCACGTACCCCACTGTGTCTTTCCACCGTAGCTTCCCCCCGGGGGGTCTCCTGCCCCTGCCATGGGAGAGGGGGTGGGCATTTGGGGGACCTGGCACAGAGCCAGCTTTGGATCCTCTGTCTGCCCCCTCCCCTACTTCGGACCCTCTGTCTCCGCCCCTGCCCCACTTGGGTGCCCACGGGCTCTCTCTCTCTCTCTCTCTCTCAAAAATAATTAACCATTAAAAAAACCAGCAAGGCGGGGCGCCTGGGTGGCGCAGTCGGTTAAGCGTCCGACTTCAGCCAGGTCACGATCTCGCGGTCCAGGAGTTCGAGCCCCGCGTCAGGCTCTGGGCTGATGGCTCGGAGCCTGGAGCCTGTTTCCGATTCTGTGTCTCCCTCTCTCTCTGCCCCTCCCCCGTTCATGCTCTGTCGCTCTCTGTCCCAAAAATAAATAAACGTTGAAAAAAAAAAAAAACAAACCAGCAAGGTGACGCAGAGGTGGGGATACTTTTTACTGAGCTTCCCTGGGGGTATTTATGAGGTCGGCAGTCAGGGAGCGCGGTCGCATTCGTGCAGGTCGGCTGGCTGCAGGAATTCCCAGAAGAATTCCCAGAATTTCCAGAAGTCGCATCGCCGCCTCACCTGTCCTAGGGCATCTGGCTTGAAAGTATGTGCGGGAGGAGGAGACACAGGTTCAAAGGAGATGAAGCCAGAAAGGTACTCTGTGTCATTTTTCTGGAACGTTAGGAGGGGCTGTCAGCTTTCAAAATGAGACAAGTTGCTGTCACTTGCTCCCTCCCCCTAAATCAACATCCCTCCCCACCACCTAGGCCTGGAGTCGCACACATTGGTTCCTGGCCTTAAGGAGGACCCCCTTCCGAGCGGTGTAAGCTTCCCTCCCCCCCCCGCAAAACTCGATCTGAGTTCTGAGCCGAGACACCATGCTACTTTGCGTTGGTGTCCCGCTATAATACACGGGGACAATACATTGAAATGGGGGGGGGGGGAGTACGTGTGTAAGTAGGTTACACTGTCTGTGGGTTGCATTTCGGGCCAGTAAAGAGACTGCTATAGATACTCTTGTTATATAAAGAGGGTTGGGGTCCACACGGACGAAAACTCGGAAACACAAGGGGCTGAGCCAAAGATGAGCCACGAGCGTCCAGACCCCATGATTTCAATTATGGGAAGTTCAAGTACAGAAAGTTAGGTAGAAGGTGCTAGAAGGCAGGCGGCAGTTATCCTTGGGAGGAGGGGCTGACAGGGTGGGGGCAGATGCGGGTCTGGTGGCGGTATGCCTACCTTGCAAAATTCCTTGAGTTGTTGACCAAAGATCCGTGTTTTACTTTAACCAAGTATTCAGTGACCGAATAAACAAAGCAGTAAAGGGGGGGGGGGGGAACCTTCCCATTAAAACACCTGTCTTAATTTTATTTTTTAACTATTTATTTATCTATTTACCTTAAAACCACTGTTGTTTCTTTTCAAATGTTTGTTTATTTTTTTTGGGGGGGGGAGCGAGCAGGGGAGCGGCAGAGAGAGAGAGAACCCCTGCTAATTTTGTTAAAAAATAAGGACAGTGGGAAAATATAATGCGTCAATAGACACAAAAATATTAAAATGGAGCCCTGCATTCAGTAAATCTGGGCGAGAATTCCTGTTTGGGGGCTTTCTTAAGATTTTCGGGGCGCCTGGGTGGCTCGGTCGCTTGAGCGTCCGACTTTGGCTCAGGTCATGATCTCCTGACCAGTTCGTGGGTTCGAGCCCCGCGTCGGGCTCTGTGCTGAAGGCTCGGAGCCCAGAGCCTGCCTCGGATTCTGTGTCTCCCTCTCTCTCTGCTCCTCCCCTGCTCACACGCTGTCTCTCTCTCTCAAAAATAAATACAGGTTTTTAAAAAATTTAAAACAAGAGATTTTGTTTTTTAAGTAGTAATCTCTACACCCAACACGGGGCTCAAACTCACAACCCTGAGACCGGAGTCCTCCATCAGCCAGAGTCAGCCGGGCCCTCCTACAATTAATCGTGGCCAGACACGGTAATAGAGCTAACGCTGGGCATTGTGTGTGCCCAGAGGAGGGGCACACAGTGAGCCCTCACCACCTTTTAGTCACTTTACTGCTCAGTGATGACGTCATTTCCCCCCAAAGGTTGAGTGTGGGTGTGGGCTTGGTGATGTCACTGGTTGCTAGGCAGATGAGCCCAATGAGTGGGCGCTCCGAGGTGGTCAGTTACCATCAGGCCGACTGGGGGCCAAGTGCCTGGGCCTTGGCTCTCTCTGTGCCTTGGGCGGCGGATCTCACCTCCTGAGCCTCGGTTGCCTCATCTGTCAAATGAGCATAATGGTAATCTCTACCCCATGGTTTTAATCGCACCTGAGGATTCAAAGGGATAATCTAGGTTAAGCGCTTGGCTTCTGGTAACCACTCCGGAAACGAGCTCCCTTTAGTGGGCAGTGCTATTTCAGTCTTTGGTCTGACAGCAACTTGGAGAAATTTCCTCCCCAGTTTACGCGACAGGAAAACGGATCCTGTGCCTGTCAGGCGTCCCTGAAACAGTCTGTGACTGCATACACAAATAAATATGAGGGTGTCCCCCTCCCCCAGACCTCCCCCTCTCTCAGCGTTTACAACCTGCAAATCGAGGGTCGTCGCCCCGCCCCAGGAGGCCCTGGGGGAACATGGTTGGTGCTCAGCCAGGATTTGACTAACTGAATGAATGTGGGGGTTCCTTCATTCATGTGAATGAAGGAAGGGATTTCCCTAGAAAAAAACGAAGTCAAGTCAAAGAGCTTTTGTTATGACCTCCCCCCCGCCCCCCATCCGCCTCAGTGGTTCTCAGTACCCAGCCCTTCAAAAATCCTGTCGGGCCTTTAGAGATGCCCAAAGTCTGCTCTTTGCAGGCCTCTTTCCAAACCTCACGACAGTGCCCTCTGAGCCCAGAACAAGCAACCGCTCAAGAAATGAATCAATGGGTAGCCGATAAATAACTGCGGCATGAAACGGGGTAGGGTTGGGATGTGTTACGACGGCTACAGATAAGAAAAGGAAGATTAGGAAGGGGAAGTGGTTTGGCCGAGACCATAAAGCAAGTTCCAGGCAGGGCTGGGATTTGAACCTCAGCCCTGCAGACGGTTTTCTGTTCCAGTCCCCCCTGCCCCACGCACCCCACCCTCCAGCCGAATGTCCCCAGCGCCCTGAGCATCATTCCCCTTCCGGTCCTTTGGATCTGCCAGTCCTCCAGCCAAGACTTTGGTTCCCTGTCCTCATCTGCGCTAGAGTGTAGAGGCCACGGAGCCCCCACCCGACTCCCTCGTGGCCGGACCTCACTGGGTGTCCTAGAACAGGTGCCGTGTACCTTCTCTCCCGACCTTGTAAATCAAACCTGGCCCCGGGGTGACCTTTCCACTCGCTGGGTGACGAGCCCGCTGTGTCCCCACACCGCATGCCCCACACCAGGCACACAGCAGTCGCTCGATGGGAGCCAGAGGCATGGGGGTAACTATTGAGCTGGGTCAGAGGCCTGCAGGAGAGACAGACAGTGGGCTCCACGGCCAATACGACGGGCAGCTGGCCAAGGACCCACTGAGCCTCCCAGAAGATGCCTGGCCTGCCCTGCTCCGGAGACCCCCCGCCTCCCTCCCGGACACGAGAGTCTAATGGCCCAAGGCATCGGCCCTGAGGCCTTCTACTCCCCCGTGTGCCAGGCGCTGGCCCTCCTTCTCTGTCCCCACTGCCCCCATCCAGCTCTGGTCTCCTCCTCGCCCCCCCGGGCCCTCCACCCAGCCTCCTCAGTCTCGTGGCCTCCAGTCCCTCCCGCCTGCCCATCCCACACCTGGCCGCAGCCCCTCAGCCCGGAACTCAACGCCCTGCATAGCCTGGGTCTGCCCATTTCTCTGCCCTCCTCAGACCTCTGACTTCCCTCTGCCTCCAGCAGGGGAGGAGGTGGGGGGTGGGGGGTGGGGGGCACTCATAAAGAAATTCTTTTTTTAATTTTTTAATTTTTTTTTAACATTTATTTATTTATTTATTTATTTATTATTGAGAGACAGAGCGTGAGCAGGGGAGGGGCAGAGAGAGAGAGAGAGGGAGACACAGAATCCAAAGCGGGCTCCAGGCTCCCGAGCGGTCAGCACAGAGCCCGACGCGGGGCTCGAACCCACACACCGTGAGATCATGACCTGAGCCGAAGTCGGAGGCTCAACCGACGGAGCCACCCGGGGGGCCCCACTCACGAAGAAACTCTCAGCCGAGGACACACACACTATCAGACTTCTAGAATCCCATGAAGCGGGTATTGAGAACATCACCTCGTGCCAGAAGGAACGGAGGCCCAGAAAGGTTAACGCGTTTCCCTAAGGCCACACAGCCGCCTTCCTAGGCGGTCTCGGTACCTACCTGTCAAGGCACCTTCACCCCCTCCCTCTGCCACGAGGCCACAGTGCGTCCGTCACATTCAGTATTTTATCCCCGGTGCCTGGCACACGACCCGTGCTCTGAGCACATCGGTCCCCAGCTCAGATCCCCCGGGGGTGGGGTGCTTCGTCACCATCTCCAGGGGCAGCGACGGTGGGGAAGGCAGACAGGCTGAGGTTGGGTAACCTTGGATTTGAACTCAGGCTCTGCTACCAGCTAGCTCTGTGACCTTGAATAACCTCTCTGGGCTTCTGGACAAGGAGGAAGGATCAAAAGCCAGGGTCACCGGGTCACCTCCTTGCTGATCTGGCTGCTTCCAGCGCCCCGCCCCTCCCCCCCCCCCCCCACCGTGGTCGGGTCTCAGAATTGGTTAGAAACTAACTAGGCTAGGGGCGCCTGGGTGGCGCAGTCGGTTGGGCGTCCGACTTCAGCCAGGTCACGATCTCGCGGTCCGTGAGTTCGAGCCCCGCGTCGGGCTCTGGGCTGACGGTTCAGAGCCTGGAGCCTGTTTCTGATTCTGTGTCTCCCTCTCTCTCTGCCCCTCCCCTGTTCATGCTCTGTCTCTCTCTCTGTCCCAAAAATAAATAAACGTTGAAAAAAAAAAAATTAAAAAAAAAAAGAAACTAACTAGGCTGTTGGCTCCCTTGTCAGAAACCCTCCCTGCCCTTCAGGCCCAGGCCTGCCCCACAGCCCTTGCAGTGACTGATCTCTCTTCCATTGGGTGACTAGCACCCTCACCTCCTGCCTGTGCTCCAAGATCACCCCTGCACCTCGTCCCTGAGGCCTCGGCCACCCGCCCTGTTTACAGCTGAGCCTCCCCCTTCCCCTCCCCCTGCGTCGTCGTTTCCTGGAGCCCTTGAGAGGCTCCCTCCCTCCCTCCCTCCCTCCAGGGTTTACAGCGGTTTAAGTGTTTTCTTTCATTGTTGATTGCCTTCCTTCTGGCGAGTAAGCTCCTTGAGACCAGGGATTTTAGGCGTTTGTTTTCTTTTGTTTCCCTCTGTCTCGATTACCAGTGTATCCCAAGCACCCGAATACGCAGGGAAGCCCTTCAGTCAACATTCGTTGAAGAAATAAAAATAAGGCTGGGGCGCCCCGGGGAGGCTCAGTCGGTTGGGGCATCCGACTTCGGCTAGGGTCATGATCTCGCCGTCCGTGAGTTCGGGCCCCGCGACGGGCTCTGTGCTGACAGCTCGGAGCCTGGAGCCTGTTTCGGATTCGGTGTCTCCCTCTCTCTCTAGCCCTCCCCTGCTCACATTCTGTCTCTCAGTCTCTGAAAAATGAATAAACCTTAAAAAAAACATTTTTTTTTTTAATAATGCTGAGAGCGCCCCCTTGGTACAGCGATCCCCACGACGTGATGCGCCTGAATTCATTTATTCCCTCCACAAAGCTAGGAGGTGGGTGGTATTTCTATCCCCGTGTTGCAGATGTGGAATGGAGGCACAGAGAGGCAAAGTCACTGGGCTGATGTCACACAGCTACGGAGGGCAGAGCCGGGATTTGTACCCAAGCGGGTGTGGCCCCTAACCACCAAGGGCCATGAGGTAGCCCCCGAATTCGATTCTTTCCAGGTGTGCTCTTTCTGGGCAGGGGCTGTGGGGGGTTCGGGATGGGGGGGGTGGTCAAGGAGACATAGGTTTGACCTCACATAACCTCTCTGAGTATGTCTTCACCTGCCTCCCCTTGGTCACGGGAGTATTAAACTCCTTGGGGAATATTATCATCATATTGTATTGCATTATGTACTGTATGTTAAAATATCTCACTGAACTATACATCTTTTTTCGTTTAATTATTTATTTTGAGAGAGAGAGAAAGCACGAACAGGGGAGGGGCAGAGAGAGAGAATCCCAGGCAGGCTCTTTGCTGTCTGCACAGAGCCCGACACAGGGCTTGAACCCACGAACCTCGAGATAATGACCTGAGCCAAAGTCGGACTCTTAATTGACGGAGTCCCCCCAGGGGCCCCTCCCTGAACTATCTTAATGTAAGCAGATTTTAAAGCAGATTCTCTCTCGGGGCGCCTGGCGGGGTGGGGGGCGGGGCTCTGTCGGTTAAGTGTTTGATTCTCAAGTTTCAGCTCAGGTCATGAGCTTGCGGTTTTGCGAGTTCGAGCCCCAGTTCGGCCTCTGTGCTGACAGTGTGGAGCCTGCTTGGGATTCTCTCTCTCTCTCTCTCTCTCTCCTTCTGTCTCTGGCCCTTCCCTGCTCACACTGTCTCTGTCTCTCTCAAAAATAAATACATAGGGGGGCGCCTGGGTGGCGCAGTCGGTTCAGCGTCCGACTTCAGCCAGGTCACGATCTCGCGGTCCGTGAGTTCGAGCCCCGCGTCGGGCTCTGGGCTGATGGCTCAGAGCCTGGAGCCTGTTTCCGATTCTGTGTCTCCCTCTCTCTCTGCCCCTCCCCCGTTCATGCTCTGTCTCTCTCTTTGTCTCAAAAATAAATAAAAAACGTTAAAAAAAAAATTTAAAAGGGAGGCGGGGGGGCTAAGAGAGAAGCCAGGATCACGGAGAGAGCTTGGACGATGCGAGTGGCCGCATTTGGAGGCAGAAAAAGGAGTCCAGAGCCAAAGACCACAGGAAGCCTGTCGGGGCTGACACAGAAGGAGAATTCTCTCCCAAGAGCCTCCAGGAGGGACGCGCTCCTGCCGACACGGGGATCTCCGCGCAGTGGCACCGAATCCAGACTTCTGACCCGCTCGCAGCCACAGGGGCGTGTGGTTAATTGTCGCAACCAACAACGGGAAACCAACAGGACGTTTTCCAGAAGGCAAAGCTGTACAGAGACGAGATGTGGGCGTGGGGGTAGGAGTCGAGGTGGGGATGGGGTGGGGGGCGGTGAGGGCATTCAGGGATGCGGAGGGCGTGACCACAAAGGGGGGATGGAACCCGTTCTGTATCCTGAGGCTGCTAATGGTTACACAAATCTACTCAGGCGCTACAATTCGTAAACCTAAACACGCCCCCCCCCCAAATCGACTTTACTGTATGATCTTCTTTTCTTTTCTTTCCTTCATGTTTACTTATTTTTTGAGAGAGAGACAGAGACAGAGCGAGAGAGGAGCAGGGGCGGAGAGAGGGAGACGCAGAATCCGAAGCAGGCTCCAGGCTCTGAGCCATCAGCCCAGAGCCCGACGCGGGGCTCGAACTCCCAAACCGTGAGATCATGACCTGAGCCAAAGGTGGAGGCTTAGCTGATGGAACCACCCAGGCGCCCCATCTTTTCTTTTTTTTAGTACTCTCTACGCCGGATGTGGGGCTTGAACTCCCAACCCCAAGATCAGGAGCCCCACGCTCCAGGGACTGAGTCATCCAGCTGCCCCTGTATGTTTTTCTTTAACGAGCCTCTTTAATATAAATGCTTAAAGTCCACTATCCGGTCTTGTAGCAAAATATCCCTTTGGCCCGTGTCCTTCTTGGCTATGCAGGAATGTACACAGAAGCTGTGCCTCTCTGGTCTCATTTGAAGAATGAGCAGCGGCGGGGGAGGTGGGGGGGACCAGGGACCTCTTTTCCAGGGGCCTTCCAGTCTGATGTCCAAAGACAGCTCTCCATATCCCCGGAAACTTTAGGCCTTCTTGCCCGAGATGGGGTCACATTGCTCCATTCAGCCCGTGAGGATTTATTGAGCACCTACGGTATGCCAGAGGCTGGGGCACGGAGTAGGTGGACAAACCAACAAACAAAAAGCCCTATTGTGGTGTGTGTGTGTGAGTGGACAAAAATGAACCCCGAACGTTTTAAATGTGGTGTATCGGACGGTGATGGGGGCAGGTGGGGTAGGCGGGGGTTAGGGAGTGTGCGGGAAAGGCTGCGATTATATATAGATATATTTTAAGTGTATTTATTTATTTTTGAGAGGGGAGGAGGGGCGGAGAGAGAAGAGACAGAGAGAGAGAGAGAGAAACCCAAGCGGGCTTGCCCTGTCAGCAGGGAGCCCGAAGCCAGGCTTGAACTCACCCCTGAGATCTTGACCTGAGCTGGATGCTTGACCCACCGAGCCACCCAGCACCCCCCTCTTCCCAGGTGGCGATTTAAGATCAAGGGAGTCAAGGGAGGGTCCTCTGAAGGGACCGGAGAGAGGCCTGGGAAGCAGTATTGGGGGGGGGGGAGCAGGAGGTCGGGGAACGGTTTGTGCAAAGCGGAGGAGAGACAGGGGGCTGCTGGGATTTGGGGGGCTGCAGGGGCACCGCCCCCTTCCTGCGAGCGGCCCCACCCTTGAGGAATGCAGTCGGGCCGCAGGATGCTTTTAACAGCCAGCCTGCCAGCCTGCTGACTCATGGCGGGGGCCTGTGACCAACCTGCCTTTCTCTGGGGGAGCCCTGCCAGACTCCCCGAGCCCGAGCTGGGTTCACCGTGCCCCATTCCCAGGGCACACCGTGCGGTCTCCAGCCCAGCCCCATGCCTTTGCCTGGGCCCTTCTCTGTGGCGGGAGCGCCTTTCCTCACCTCCTGAAATTCCAGAAGCTTGGAGCCCATCTGGGTAAGCCTCCCCATGTCCTCTGGGCACCTCCTTCTCAGTGCCATGACTCACGCCTTGGCCGCAGTCCAGAGAGGAACCAGGCGCTTTTCACTTGCCCGCTCTTGGGGTTGGGGGGCGGGGGGATTATAGAGTCACCTCTTTGGGAGATCACTTGGCAACATTTTAATTATGCAGACCACCCCCTCTAAAGCAGGAGACAACCCGCCCCCCCCAGGCACATTGTTATATTGTTATTCGGCTCAGCATCCTGTTTGCTTCTTTCACAGCCCTTTTCATACTTAGTAACTAATTTCTTTGGCTATGGACTTCTTAAAATCAGTCAGGCCCCACTAGTAGGGGAAGGAGAAGGGAGCGGAAATTCCCCTTCTCCCGTGTCCCACCTTCAAGAATCAGTGATGTAAAACATCGTGTATGAAAAGAAAATCCCACTGGGGCGCCTGGGTGGCTCAGTGGCTTAAGCGTCCGACTTTGGCTCAGGTCATGATCTCGTGGTTCGTGAGTTCGAGCGCCGCGTCCCTGTCTGGCTTTGTGCGGACAGCTCGGAGCCTGGAGCCTGCTTCCGATTCTGTGTCTCCCCCTCTCTCTGCCCCTCCCCTGCTTGCACTCTGTCTCTCAGAAATAAACATTGGGGCGCCTGGGTATCTCAGTTAAACATCCTACTTCGGCTCAGGTCATGATCTCCAGGTACATGGGTTCGGGTCCCGCATCGGGCTCTGTGCTGACAGCTCGGAGCCTGGAGCCCGCTTCCGATTCTGTGTCTCCCCCTCTTTCCACCCCTCCCCCCGCTCATGCTCTGTCTCTCCTCTCTCAAAAATAAATGAACATTAAAAAACTTTAAAAAGGATTTAAAATAAATAAGTACATAAACATTAAAACAAAAAAAAAGTTAAAAAAGAAAAGAAAATCCCATTAGGGCGGCTGGGTGGCTCAGCTGGTTAAGCATCCGGACTCTTGATTTCGGCTCAGGTCAGGATCTCTGGGGTCATGGGATCCAGCCCTGTGTCGGGGCTTTAGCCTGAGAAGATCCTCTCTCTCTTTCTCTACCCCTCCCCCTCCCAATAAAAAAAAAAAATAAAAGAAAATCCGCGAGCACGCATGGGACGGGTTCCAATCAAACGTTCTGATGTGTGCCACTTCCTTCGAAATGCATCACAAGTAAGGACGGATAGTGGTTTGGGTCTGGGGTAGTTGTGAGACTAGAATTTTCCACGTCCTGGCTTCCGTACGTCTCGAATTCTGGATTAAATCATAGTGGCAGTGGCTGCTGTGTGCTCGCCACCCCCCACCCCTGCCCTTGGCTGGTGGGACCAGAGACATCTCAGGGGACTTGGAAACCACCGGTGGAAGCACCTGCCCCCAAACATGTGACCACATGGCCCAAAGCACTTGGGGCTGGATGGTGACCATTCCTTGAATTTCTACTGTGTTAAGGACCTCACGTGGGTGGGGCTTGGGGGGGACGTTTACGTCCTGCCAGACTTGCTTAATGAGGCACAGGCGTAGTTGTCTTTCTCTTTAGAAAATCTAAGTGGAGGAGGTGGGGAGGGGCCACCTGGGTGGCTCAGTCTCTTGGTTTCAGCTCAGGTCACGCTCTCACGGCTTCGTGGGTTCGAGCCCCGCGTCGGGCTCTGTGCTGACAGCTCGGAGCCTGGAGCCTGTTTCAGATTCTGTGTCTCCCTCTCTCTGCCCCTCCCCCGTTCATGCTCTATCTCTCCCTGTCTCAAAAATAAATAAAATGTTAAAAAAAATTTTTTTAGAAGCACAGGCAAACATAGGCACAGGGTGAGCGCTCAGAGCTCCTCAGATTTCTTCTCTCTTTCCCCTCCTCCTCTCCCCTCCCCCTCCCCCTCTCCTCTCCTTCCAAAAAATACTGGTTTCCTGCAGGCTCTGAGCCGTCAGCACAGAGCCTGACTGGGGGGGGGGGGGGCTCGAACTCACGAAAGGTGAGACCCTGACCTGAGCCAAAGTCGGACGCTCAACCGACCGAGCCACCCAGGCGCCCCTCTTTTTTTTTTTTTTAATGTTCATTCATTTTTGAGAGACAGAGAGAGACAGAACATGAGCGGGGAAGGGGCAGAAGAGGGAGACACTGAATCCAAGCAGGCTCCAGGCTCCGAGCCATCAGCACAGAGCCCGATGCAGGGCTGGAACTCGCGAACCGCGAGACCATGGCCTGACCCGAAGTCGACCGCTCAGCCCACTGAGCGCCCCCCCCCCAGGCACCCCAGAAATGTCTTAATCTTAAGAGAATTTTGACGAGCGCACATCCTCACGCAGTCCGAACTCCCATCAAGATATGCAAGAGTCCTGGGGCGCCTGGGTGGCGCCGTCGGTTAGGCGTCCGACTTCAGCCAGGTCACGATCTCGCGGTCTGGGAGTTCGAGCCCCGCGTCGGGCTCTGGGCTCATGGCTCAGAGCCTGGAGCCTGTTTCGGATTCTGTGTCTCCCTCTCTCTCTGCCCCTCCCCCGTTCATGCTCTGTCTCTCTCTGTCCCAAAAATAAATAAACGTTGAAAAAAAAAAAAAAAAAAGATATGCAAGAATCCACGGCCCCAGAAAGTTTCCTCCTGTCTCTTCCTAATCTGTCCCCGCCCTTGCCCGAGTGGTGACCTCTGTCCTGCATTTACCTCATAAATTGAGCTGTCTGGTCTTGGCTGTTCTAGAACATTCATCTTATGGAATGCACTCTGGCACCTGCCTTCTTTGCTGAGCATAACGTCCTCGACATTCCCTGGTGTCTGCGTGTATATTCGAATTTTTTCCTTTTTTGCAGCGGAGTAGAATTCTACTGCATGAATCAATCCCCGCGTGATTATCCATCCATCCCCCTGTTCACGGCTGTTTCTAGATCAGGCTGTTCTGCCTAAAGCTGTTGCAATGTCCTTGCCTACGTTCTCATTTCTTGGGGCAAACAACCAGGTATTTTCTCTCTCTCTCAAGCGAAATAAACTTAAAAACTTTTATATCAACTTTTAAATGGTTTTTTAAAAACACGTGAGATACATCACTTTGATATATTACTTTTATAATAATTATAAAGAAAAATCTAGCTAAAGAAATGAATCACTCCCTTCAAATTCTCAGAGCTCTTTGTACTGTATCCCCGGCTTCGTCCCTCAAGGGCCAGCAGACTCATGGCGCCCCCACCGGCCCCCACCTCTCCTAGGTCCCCACACCAGCACGACCGGTGTTGTTCCGTACCCACCATCGAGTTCTAATTGTTCCCTATATACTCTATGCTCCAGCACACCTCGGATGTCTATGTGTGCTGTGCCTTCAGCCAGAGGCTCTTTTTGACTTTTCTCTCTCTCCTTTGTCTGTCTCCCTTGCAACATACATCCAACGGAACTTTTCTGTGGCACAGCGTTGGTCTGGAGGGTGGACAGACCACAGACTCATTGGTCCCGTGTGGGTGACAGCCTCTCCTTTCCCTCTGAGGTCCCCTCTGGGGGGCTTGGGGGGGAGGCCCTGGGAGCAAAGCTCAGATGTACGAGTCCTCTCTGGGCCTCAGTTTGCCCACCGGTAAAATGGGAATCCTCACATCGGCCGCCTCACAGGGCTGTTGTGAGGCTGGAGGGAGCTGACCCACACAAAGCCCTCACCCGGCCTGGCGCATGGGGAATGCTCCGGAAGGCTGTAATTATTACCGTTCTTCACCCAGACCCCACCCTTCCTGGCAGCTGAGTTCCTGGCTCAGGAGGGGTCACAGGATTTGGAGAAGGAGGAGAGAAAACCGCAGAAACCCTGACGCAGCAGAGAGCGCCCGGGTCCGACCCGTCCCCAGGCATCGCCCCCTCTGCACCCATTTCGCAGACGCGCAGCTCCTAGCGCCCCTGTCTGCCCCGCGGGTCCCAGCCAGCGAGCCATGTGGCACATCCTTGTCCGCTGTAGCAAAGTCCTCTGGTTCAGGCCTCACCGGCAACACCAGCATCTCCCTCCTTGCCTCGGCATTCAATGCTACCAAGGGCTCGCCGGGCACCGCTCTCCCTCCCACCTTCCGCAAACCAGGCTGCTCAGTTCTTTCCAAGTGGGTCCTCGGATGCTCCCATTTGCCGGCCCCTAAAGAGCACGTGGGAGTCTGGAGAGGGGGGTGGCTGTGAGCGTCTCCCAAGGCACCTTCTTTACTCACGGTGGCTCGGAGTCCCCTCCCCTCTCTGCCCAAATCTGGGGCCCAGATTCCACCCAGGCGACAAGGCCCAATGTCTTATTATTTGTTTATTGCTCGGGACCTTTTTATTAGCGGGCCCCTTCTCCTTGGGCCAAGCAGCTCTGGGGACTGGCAGGGCTCTAGCCATAAAAGCTTTGGGGTGGCTCAGCCCTCCCCAGGGAAAGAGAGGGCGGGATTGTAAAACCTGGCCTGGGGACCTCAGCCATAAAGAGGCAGAGATCAGAAAGGGCCTTGCAGGAGGCTCTCCAAGATCAGAGGGAGGGAGGGGTGGTAACCACAGGTCCAAATGCCTGCTTGGCTTCCCCTGGCCTTGACTCCCTCCAGGAGGGGCCGGCCCGGAAATGTGGTGGAGCACAGGAGGCGGCCTACTAAGCCTCCGGTCTGGGCTGGGGCCCGCTTCCCCTTCCCTACTTGGCAGCTGTGTGACCTCGGGCAGCTCGCTCAACCTCTCTGGGCCTCCGGTGTCTCAACCATAAAAGGGATGATAAGAGCTAGTCATCTGCGCGGGTTAATCTCACTTGTTGTGAAGGCGAAGTGGCTGAATGTGTGGCAGGCACCCGGTGCGGTGAGCGCATAAGCAAGGGCGAAGAGGGACTAACGTCCCCTGGGCCTGTGTCGCCTTGGGCGCCACGGACCGTAAGCTGAACACAAACTGCCCACGTGTCCTGCCTGCCTCCTGCTTTTAACATTTCCCTTGGCAAATTCTTATTTTGCCCTCAGGACCCCCTTTTGGTACACGGGACGCCCACACAATTTATAAGGCTTGATTTCTAACAAACCCCGTGAACGAGAACATTCTGAGCAGCGTGGCCTTGCGGGTGTCTCTGGGCTCCTCAACCGCTATCCTGATGAAATCCTTGTCCATTGCTTTTGGTTTCTTGGTTTTAGTTCTTTTAAATGTTTATTTTATTCGGGGGTGGGGGGAGGGGCAGAGAGAGAGAGAGAGAGAGAGAGAGAGAGAGAGAGAGTTGGGGGGGAGACACGGAATCCGAAGCCGGCCAGACTCCCAGCCCTCAGCCCAGAGCCCGACGCGGGGCTCGAACCCACGAACCCGCGAGATCATGACCTGAGCCGCGGTCGGATGCGGTACTCCGACAGCGAGATATCGGCTTTTTGGGTTGGGGGGGGGGGGTCGGGAAAAAAATGGAATTTCGCTGTAGCTGGCGTCCTGTGATTCATTCCTTTCGCTGGACATGAAGAGCCACTCGTGTGGCGGTTGCGTAACAAGGGTCCCCATGGGAATGTCCCACTGCCCTTTGCTCCCCTGTGATCCAGACTTGCCTGCTGTCTGCCCCTCCTCTCCCCTGCTCACCTGCCTTCTGGTCCTGCCTCATCCTTGCTCGGGGCTTGTCTCATCTTTTCCTCCATTCCTTCCTTGACATCCTTCTCAGAGACCTGCTGGGGCCCCGGGGTGGCCCAACTCTGTCCCTACCCGCGGACTGTCCACGGTTTGGTGCGTGGGATGCCTTTGAAGCTGGAAGTGTGGTCAGGGACCAAGGATCCGAAATTGGGGGAGAAAGACTTTGCGGGAGAGAGGTCGTCCCCGGGGCAAAGGAATGTTTGGAAACATGCAAAGGCCTGAAGGTGGGAGGTCCAGGCCCCCGAGAGCGGGTGTGGAGGCAACCAGGTGGGGCTCAGGCACTCAGGAAGGTGGGGACGGTGCAGAGAGGAGCTCCCACGGAAGAAGCAGGGCGAGCGGCGAGACCTCAGCCCTACTCCCCCATTTTAAAGCCAGCCCTGTCTTGATCTCTAGTACGTATTTCTGCTCCGGAGTAGGATTTCTCTGGGACAGAGAAATCTGTGTCTTAAACGTTTTAGAAACCATCAGCATGGGTGCTAGGGAGCCACAGAGGGAACTTGAGCTGGGGATGGCTATGGGTGGATTTGGAGATGAGAAAAGACTTCTCCGGGAATCCTCAGAGGAAATGAACATGCAAAGGCCCTGGGGCAGAGAAGGTGAGGCATGTGGTCAGGGAATGTGAAGTCCTGGGGTACAGGCAGGAGGCCTGACCACCGGGGCCCAGAAAACCTTGGGACTGGGGGGAGAGGAGGGGCAGCTCTGGGAAGGACCGGAGACAGGGAGGCTGGGGTGAGGCTGGGGGTGGTGGGAGAGGAGGTGTGGGGGCGACAGGCAGAAGGAGGGTGTGGGTGGAGAGTCCAGGGACAGGACGGTGGGGCTGACACGCCTGCAGGAGGGAACAGCAAAGCCTGGGGTGACCGGGACCCATGTGGACATCCCCCAGATGGAAACCCAGGAGGAGGCACGATCCCGGGGAGCCCCTGAGCCCCCGCCCCACGCTGCGGATGGTGTGTGTCTTAAGCCCGGGAGGGGCCCAGAGGGGATGGTAGGGGCCCCTGGGAGACACATCCTTCTGGGCCCAGGGCTTCCAGAAGCTCAGAGAAGAAAGTCCGAGGGGCTCAAGGCACTCACTCGGGCCTACACATGGCTCACGGGCGACGGTTCGTGACCCCCACTTTTCAGACGGGGACCCTGAGGCTCAGGAGGGCACGTGACTGGATCAAGGTCTCGCACTGAGCGAGGGCTGGCCATCTGCCGGCCCTCTGGCTGTGGGGGAGCAGAGAGGAGGGAGGCTCCCAGGTGGAGGGAAGCCAGGGGCTCTCCGGGGGCGGGGGGGGCGGACAGGGCAGAAAGCCAGAGGGCCAGGAGAAAGGGACAGGAGAATGCGGAGCAGAAAATGCCAGGCCTTCCCGGAGCAGGGCGGGGACAGCCCGGAGCACCTCAGCCCCGGAGACACAGAGCCCAGAGCCCCTGGGAGCCTTGTCTACACCACACAGCTCTCAGAATTCAAGTGCTGGGATCCCTGGAGCCCGGGGAAGCTCCTGGCTGAGGGCAGGGAGGGCAGGGGAGGGGCCCAACACTGCAGCCTGGGGTGGCTGGAGGGGCCCAGAAGGCCAGCGGACAGACTCGCCTGGCCTGCCCGCCTGCCGGAGAGCAAGATATCAGGGCTCGGAGATCATGTAGGCAGCGCACCTTGTGATCTCGGGCTGGCTGCCTGCCCTCTCTGAGCCTCCACTCGCTCATCTGAAGACGGGGCCACGGGCAGGGGGCGCGCGGGGGGGGGGGGGGGAGGGCGCGGTTGTCGCCAAGGCTGTGGAGGACGGGAGGAACCGCAGACTCCGGGGGCAGACCGATGGGGTTCGGGTTTGCTTCCGGCCGCCCCATCACGGCCGTGGCACTTTCCCTCTCAGCCTCAGTTTCCCCATCCGGAAAGCAGGTACCGGACGAGTGTCCGACTCACCCCCAGGAACAGAGGAGTCATGCTCTGGAGGTGGGGAGGGCTGTGTGCTGACCTCTGCCTCGAGGGCCGGGCTGAGGAGCCCAGGGCCCATCCTCCGGCCCTCCAAGCTCCCCCCCTGGGGACCCGGGGACCCAGGGACAAGGGCTCTGGCTCTGGGACCCAGCTGCATCCCGGACCCCACCCACCCCTGCCGTCTCCCACCTCCCCCAAACAGAGCAGGGACCACATCCTGAGCCCCTGTGAGGGGCAGCACCCCCATCTGAGGGTCCCTTGGGGTGTCCGGGAGGAAAAGGCGACAACAGACCCTCCTGTGTCCTGACCTTTTGCTCTGAGCCAAATCCCTGCCCTCACCCAGCCCCGCATCAGGAAGGCGCCTTCCAAAGAGAGACAAACTGAGGCCCCACAGCGGTCAGGGCCACCTCACAGGTCCCAGCCGCTCACTTGGCACAGCCCGTGCCCCACTCCCTTCCAGGAGGGACCCGCATCCCAGGGTGGAAGGGCCAGCTGGGTCCCGCCAGGCCAGGCCGGAGGCCGCAGGAGCCTGGCAGCCACCGGGGCAGAAACGGACCTGTGGCTCTCCCCCCAGGCCACCTCCTCCAGGCGGCGGGGTGGAGGGGGGATCTCCTGGCTCCCACCCGGCTCTGGGCCTCACCTGATGTCCGAGATGTCCTCAGGTCCGTCCCACAGGGCCGGGATCCGGGGCTCCGCGGGCCCGTCCATGGCAGGCGGCGGGTGAGGGCGGGGAGGGGAGGACGCGCAGGGAGCCGGCGCTGCGCGGGGACCGGGTATGTGCAGCGGTGACGCCTGCCACCCGGGGCGTCCGCCAGGTGCCTACCTCCGCGCCCAAGGGGAGGGGCAGCGCCCAGCCGGTTCTCCAAGCTGCTACCCACGCCTCCGACAGCGGGGAGAGGCTGGGAGAGAGCCGCCCTTCTCCGAGGGTGGGGAGGGGAGGAGGGTGATGGGCACATCTGAGGAATGTCGCCGGTGGCGTGGCAGGGCTGGGGGGGGGGGAGGGGCAGGGGGGCAGAGTCCGAGGCGTGGCAGGGCTGGGGGGGGGGGAGGGGCAGGGGGGCAGAGTCCGAGGCGTAAGTCCAGCGCACAAGGGAACCCCCCCGGGCTGGTGGTTCTGGGCATACCTCTTTGGAGCCTCGGTTCGCTGCGGTGACAAAAAGGCCAGTCCCATCGCAGAGAGTTCATTCATTCATCCACACTTGCATTCATTCAAGAAATCTTTACTGAGCGCCCAGGGGGCCAGGCAGGCGCTGTTCTAAGGGCTGGGACGCTGTGAGGAACCACCTGCTCTGTTTGGGGGAGGTGGGAGACGGCAGGGGTGGGCGGGGCCCGGGATGCAGCTGGGTCCCAGAGCCAGAGCCCTTGTCCCTGGGTCCCCGGGTCCCCAGGGGGGGAGCTTGGAGGGCCGGAGGATGGGCCCTGGGCTCCTCGGCCCGGCCCTCGAGGCAGAGGTCAGCACACAGCCCTCCCCACCTCCGGAGCATGACTCCTCTGTTCCTGGGGGTGAGTCGGACACTCGTCCGGTACCCGCTTTCTGGATGGGGAAACTGAGGCTGAGAGGGAAAGTGCCACGGCCGTGATGGGGCGGCCGGAAGCAAACCCGAACCCCATCTGTCTGCCCCCGGAGTCTGCGGTTCCTCCCGTCCTCCACAGCCTTGGCGACAGCCGCCCCCCCCCCCCCCCCGCGCGCCCCCTGCCCGTGGCCCCGTCTTCAGATGAGCGAGTGGAGGCTCAGAGAGGGCAGGCAGCCAGCCCGAGATCACAAGGTGCGCTGCCTACATGATCTCCGACCCCTGATATCTTGCTCTCTGGCAGGCGGGCAGGCCAGGCGAGTCTGTCCGCTGGCCTTCTGGGCCCCTCCAGCCACCCCAGGCTGCAGTGTTGGGCCCCTCCCCTGCCCTCCCTGCCCTCAGCCAGGAGCTTCCCCGGGCTCCAGGGATCCCAGCACTTGAATTCTGAGAGCTGTGTGGTGTAGACAAGGCTCCCAGGGGCTCTGGGCTCTGTGTCTCAGGGGCTGAGGTGCTCCGGGCTGTCCCCGCCCTGCTCCGGGAAGGCCTGGCATTTTCTGCTCCGCATTCTCCTGTCCCTTTCTCCTGGCCCTCTGGCTTTCTGCCCTGTCCGCCCCCCCCCCCCCCCCAGAGCCCCTGGCTTCCCTCCACCTGGGAGCCTCCCTCCTCTCTGCTCCCCCACAGCCAGAGGGCCGGCAGATGGCCAGCCCTCGCTCAGTGCGAGACCTTGATCCAGTCACGTGCCCTCCTGAGCCTCAGGGTCCCCGTCTGAAAAGTGGGGGTCACGAACCGTCGCCCGTGAGCCATGTGTAGGCCCGAGTGAGTGCCTTGAGCCCCTCGGACTTTCTTCTCTGAGCTTCTGGAAGCCCTGGGCCCAGAAGGATGTGTCTCCCAGGGGCCCCTACCATCCCCTCTGGGCCCCTCCCGGGCTTAAGACACACACCATCCGCAGCGTGGGGCGGGGGCTCAGGGGCTCCCCGGGATCGTGCCTCCTCCTGGGTTTCCATCTGGGGGATGTCCACATGGGTCCCGGTCACCCCAGGCTTTGCTGTTCCCTTCCACAGGCGTGTCAGCGTCCAGCCCCACCGTCCTGTCCCTGACTTATTTTTGTTTTTGTTTTTATATCTCTTTAAATGTTTATATTTGAGGGAGAGAGATAGTGCACAAGCAGGGGAGGGGCAGAGAGAGAGGGAGACACAGAATCCGAAACAGGCTGCAGGCTCCGAGCTGTCGGCACAGAGCCCGACGCGGGGCTCGAACTCACGGACCGCGAGATCATGACCTGAGCCGAAGTCGGACGCTTAACCGACTGAGCCACCCAGGCACCCCCCGTGTTGCTTTTTTCTACAGTCCTCGTCATCTTCTGATGTCTAAGTGTTTTACTTCTTGGTCTTACTGTCTGTCTCCTCATCAGACTGTCAACCCCATGAAGTTTCTATGTTTGTCCCCTCTTGTATCCCAGGGGAGGTGCCTGGAAAAGTTGGCTGAATCTTTTCAGAACAGGGGGGTGGGAAATGCAAGGCCTGGTTGTAGAGGGCGAGGGGCCCAGACTCCTGAGGAGGGAGCAAGGGGAACCAGAAGCCAGAGTAACATTTACCCAGTGACAGGAGGGGAGGGACAGTAATCGGAATCACTGACCCCATCAGCATGGATCTGGGGGGGCCTAGAGATGTGAGCGACAGGAAAGAGTCTTGGAGGTCAGGGTGGGAAGAAAAAAGTGGAAAATCCAGTGTCAGCTGGTCTTCCTAGGAGAAGCAAGGATTATCCGTCTATCCTTTGATTCATTCATCTATCCCTTCCCCACCATCCATCTGTCATCCTTCCAATCATTCATCTATCCATCCCCCAACCACCAGTCCATCATCCCTCCATCCATTCATCCATCCATCATCCCTCCATCCATTCATCTATCCATCATCCATCCATCCATTCGTCTATCCACCCCCAACCATCCACCCATCATGCCTCCATCCATTCATCCATCCATCATCCCTCCATCCATTCATCTATCTACCCCCAACCATCCATCCATCATCCCTCCATCCATTCATCCATCCATCATCCCTCCATCCATTCATCTATCTACCCCCAACCATCCATCCATCATCCCTCCATCCATTCATCCATCCATCATCCCTCCATCCATTCATCTATCATCCCCCAACCATCCATCCATCATCCCTCCATCCATTCATTTATCTACCCCCAACCATCCATCCATCATCCCTCCATCCATTCATCTATCCACCCCCAACCATCCATCCATCATCCCTCCATCCATTCATCTATCATCCTCCAACCATCCATCCATCATCCCTCCATCCATTCATCTATCATCCCCCAACCATCCATCCATCATCCCTCCATCCATTCATTTATCTACCCCCAACCATCCATCCATTATCCCTCCATCCATTCATCCATCCATCATCCCTCCATCCATTCATCTATCCACCCCCAACCATCCATCCATCATCCCTCCATCCATTCATCTATCATCCCCCAACCATCCATCCATCATCCCTCCATCCATTCATCTATCTACCCCCAACCATCCATCCATCATCCCTCCATCCATTCATTTATCTACCCCAACCATCCATCCATCATCCCTCCATCCATTCATCTATCCACCCCCAACCATCCATCCATCATCCCTCCATCCATTCATTTATCTACCCCCAACCATCCATCCATCATCCCTCCATCCATTCATCCATCCATCATCCCTCCATCCATTCATCTATCTACCCCCAACCATCCATCCATCATCCCTCCATCCATTCATCTATCCACCCCCAACCATCCATCCATCATCCCTCCATCCATTTATCTATCATCCTCCAACCATCCATCCATCATCCCTCCATCCATTCATCTATCATCCCCCAACCATCCATCCATCATCCCTCCATCCATTCATTTATCTACCCCCAACCATCCATCCATTATCCCTCCATCCATTCATCCATCCATCATCCCTCCATCCATTCATCTATCCACCCCCAACCATCCATCCATCATCCCTCCATCCATTCATCTATCATCCCCCAACCATCCATCCATCATCCCTCCATCCATTCATCTATCTACCCCCAACCATCCATCCATCATCCCTCCATCCATTCATTTATCTACCCCAACCATCCATCCATCATCCCTCCATCCATTCATCTATCCACCCCCAACCATCCATCCATCATCCCTCCATCCATTCATTTATCTACCCCCAACCATCCATCCATCATCCCTCCATCCATTCATCCATCCATCATCCCTCCATCCATTCATCTATCTACCCCCAACCATCCATCCATCATCCCTCCATCCATTCATCTATCCACCCCCAACCATCCATCCATCATCCCTCCATCCATTCATCTATCGTCCCCAAGCCATCCAACCATCCATCCTTCCAACTAATATCTGGGGGGTCCTCCTCTGCAGGACTTGGCCTTGCATCCACAAACAAGAAAGGTAAATAAACACGGCTTAGAGCTGCACCATCCAACACGAGAACCACAGTCCACACGTGGCTCTTGAGCCCTAGAAATGTGGCTTGTGTGACTGAGGAAGTGAACCTTTCCAGTTGTATTTAATTTTAATCAACTTACACAGTAACCTGAAAAACAGAAACAACGTAAACTACTTTCCTCTTAAATGCAACATTCATGCTTTGGTAAGATGACATTTCAATCTCAGCCTTGGGCACGGAGCATCGGAATTGAGACAAAACTGGTAAAAGATCTCGTAAGTAATTTTTATATTGATTACACGTTGAAGTGGTGGTATTTTAGATACGTTGGATTCGATAACATTTATCCCTAAAATGAATCTCGTTGATTTCTCTTCGCTTTTTATTTTTCTGTTCTTTTGTAAAATAAACTTTATTTATTTATTTGGAGAGAGAGCTAGAGAGAACAAGCAGGAGAGGGGCAGAGAAAGAGAGAGAGAGAGAGAGAGAGAGAGAAAATCCTAAGCAGGCTCCACGCTGTCAGCACAGAGCTCGAACTCACCGACGGTGAGATCATGACCGGAGCTGAACTCCAAGAGTCGGCTGCCTAACAGACAGAGCCACCAGGGGCCCCTCTCTTCACTTTTTAGAAGAATGTGGCCACAGGAAGGTTTAAAATGACGGGGGGTGTGGCGTCAGCTTGACTCGGCTGGCCTGGGGCAAATTCAGCCTGGTGGGTATGCTGCTCGCAGAGGTGGGCCCCTTTGGGAGGTCAGGGATGGCTCCCCAGGGACGAGGATGTCACAGCAGGGGAGCGGCTCTCCGTGAACTACCAGGTGGAGGGCCTGGTGGGGCAAAGGCTTAGATGCTGGAGAGACGAAGACTTCATCCAAGGAGGGAGCATCTGAGGATAAGGGCCCTGGAGTGGGAGCTGATACTTGTCCCCGGGGCTCAAGGGTGGCAGGGAGGGGGTGCCTGGGCGGCTCAGTCGGTTGGTTAAGCATCCCACTCTTGATTTCGGCTCAGGTCACCGATCTCAGGGATTTGGGAGTTCGAGCCCCGGTGGGGATCGGGATCTGCGCTGACAGGGCAGAGCCTGATTGGGATTCTCTCTCTCCCTCTCTCTCTGCCCCTCCCCCACTTGCTCTCTCTCTCTCTCTCTCTCTCTCAAAATAAAGAAAAATAAACTTTAGAAAAAAAAAAAAAAGGATAGCAGGGAGGGTGGGCCAGGCTGGTCCGTCAGGACGTGCCCTCTGCCCCGACAAGCCCCCAGGGAGATGAACAGGTCACCTGTGTGTGCCACTGACCATGGGGGGTGGGGGGGGGTCTCCAGCTTCAGGCATCAGGGAAGGTCTCAAAGGTGCCCCCCTGCTCTTGGCCCCCCATATCGATTCCTTGGGGCTTCCCCAGGCCCCCACCAGGGCCCCAGGAAGCCCCAGGCTGTGCCATTTTGCTCTTGGAGCTCAGACCTGGGCAAAGGGAGGTCACTGGGTCACGAGGTCAGGTTGCCACAGAATCGGGGCCATTGTCACCTCCAGAGCCTGACCTTTCCATTAAAAGCCAGTAATTGCCAGGAATTCTGGGAGAGCTGGAGACCAGGCTGCTCAGAGGCTGGGTTCCCCAGAGAAGGTGGAGGCTGGGGGCAGGGCTCCCAAATCTGGGGAGTCACGAATAAAGAATCGGAATGAGGTGGGGAGGGGGACAGTGCAAGGGGCTGGGGGCCCACACTCCTGGGTCTGACGGACGAGGGGCTGGGGGCCCCGATTCTTCCTTCTGAGGGAGGAGGTGGGGGGGGGGGCGGCCGAGACTCCTGTGACCTAGACAGAGACGAAACTGGGACAGCTGGACCTGGGGAAGGGATGGGCCATGGGCGAGGGATGCCCTGGTCCCCAGGGCTACGGAGGGCCCCTTTGGGAAGGAAACAAGACATCACACGGGGTGCGGTAGGAGGGCAGCTGACATCTCCAAGGCAGCCCGTGCCCCGCCCCCAAGCTTTCCCCTCTAATCAGTGGGTCCATCTCGGGGTGTGCGGCGTTGCAGAAACCTCCCTGGGTGCTCCCCACCCCGATTGCCCCATGGAGGAGCCCGCCCCGGGGCCGATACTGCAGGCCC
Source organism: Leopardus geoffroyi (assembly GCF_018350155.1). Classification (NCBI taxonomy): domain Eukaryota; kingdom Metazoa; phylum Chordata; class Mammalia; order Carnivora; family Felidae; genus Leopardus; species Leopardus geoffroyi. Next base: position 9,157,138 of record NC_059335.1, read on the forward strand.
CGCCCCCACCCCGCACGGCCACCGGGCGCCCCGCCCACCTGCTCCTGGGGCTGCGCCGGGGCGGGGTGGGGGCGGCCACACCTCATCTCCCCCGGGGGAGGGCACGGCTGGGGACCCTAACTCGGCGTCCTGGAGCGGGCCAGAGACCCAGGAGCTGGGGGGGGGGGAGAGGCCTGAGAAGCTGGGTCCTTACCAGCGGCCCCATCACAAAAGAAGGGGGGCGGGAGGGGGGGAGGTGGGAAGGGGCACAGGTGTAGAGAGAGGAGGGATCCCGAGAGGTCAAGTCTGGTGGTGGCAATGGTGACAGATCACGGCTTGGGAGTCTGGACTCCTGAGTCTGAGGGAGGAGGGGACTGGGGCCTGGACTCCTGGGTCTGAGGGAGGAGGCGCTTGGGAGCCTGGACCGAAGGAGGAGGCTCTAAGGTCCCCCGCCTCTGGGTCTGGGAGAAGGTTGGCATGGGGAGGTTAGGTGCCTGGGCCCTGGGGCTGGGACACACAGGGTCCCGCGAGCCTTCTGGATGGATATGGGAGTGTGGGGTCCCCAGGGACCCGCGTCTTCCCGTCCTCCCAGGTGCTCCCAGCCACATCCTCACCTGTCCCCAGGGCTCTGCCCTGCCAAGATGCCAGGACCAGCCAAACCAGCTGTGCCAGTCGGGCATCGCTGTGCCCCCCCCTCCCTCCTTTCCCTGCAGTGGCTCAGGAAGACCTGAGCCCGGCCCGAGGGTGAGGGCAGTGAGTAGGTGGATGGGAGGCAGGGCTCCAGGAGGAGAACAGGATGCCCCCACTGCTGCATCATCCAGCCTGCCAGACTCGTCCTGTTCTTCCTGGCTCCTTCCATCACCCGCCCGCCTGGGGCAAGGGGCGGCGCCCCCACTTCCTTCTGTGGATGACACTTCCTCTTTGGCCCTCAGTCCCCCCAAACCTGCCCCACCAAACACCTCTCCTGCCCCTCCCGCTCCTGTGTTCCATTCATTCCTTCGGCAGCTCCTGTTCAGTGCCAAGCGCTGTTCCAGGCGCTGGGGAGGCTGCAGCGGTGGGCCCGCCCAATAATGAGCCTGCACCCCGGTCCCGGCACAGACAGACGTGTGACCTCACGCGGCCAAAGGGGCTGTGCAGACCCCATCGAGCGGAGCGAAGGGCCTTGAGATGGGGAGATGATCCTGGGTGTTTTAAAGCGAAAGGGGGAGCCTGGAGGGTCAGAGTCAGAGAGAGATTTCGGGATGGTGGCCGCTGCTGACTTTGGAGCCGGGAGAAGGGGCCGAGAGCCGCGGAGTGCAGGCTGGAAAAGGCCTTAGCCTCTGCGGCGGATTAGCCTCTGGAGCCTACACCCCGTAGACACTTTGATTTTAGCTTAGTAAGAACGGCTTTGGTCTTCGGATGGCCAGAACTGCAAGATAAGAAACTTGGGTCGTTTTAAACCACGAAATCTGGGGTCATTTGCTACAGCAGCAGTAGGAAGCCGCTGTGCGGGCGCCTGGGTGGCTCAGTCGGTTGAGCGTCTGACTCTTGATTTCGGCTCAGGTCACGATCTTGTGGGTTCGTGAGTTCCAGTCTCACATCAGGCTCGCTGCTGTCAGCGCAGTGTCCTCTGTCCCCCTCTCTCTCTGCCCCTCCCCTGCTCTCTCTCTCTTTCTCTCTCTCAAAAATAAATAAAAAACCTTAAAAATAGGAAACTATAGAAGTAGAAAGAGGATAGCAAACAGCTAAACATTACATAAATGGAAGGGAGGGACAAGCACTAGGAAAAAAACAAGGCAGGTGAAGAGGCTGGAATATGAACTAGGGACTGTAGTAGGTGGGTGGTCCGGACCAGCCTCTCAGAGGAGGTGATACTTTGCAGAAGCCTGAAGGAGGTGAGGGGGGGAGCTGGGTGGATAGCTCAGGGAGAGCACCGCAGAGAGAACAGGCAGTGCAAAGGCCCTGTGGTAGGAGCGTGCCTGGGGCGGGCAAGGAAGGAACATGGGGAAGCCAGTGTGGTTGGAGCAGAGGGTTTGAGGGAGGGAGCTGGTGATCCACACAGTGGCTTCGTTGGCAATTGGAAAACGACAACACCCCTTTCTCAAATGAATTTTTTTTAAGTATGTGCATATCGTCAAATTGCCTTCATCATGGTATGTGGTTGCCCTGCAGGGAGCTTTCCAGATAAACATGTGAAGACAGTGCCTGGGAGGAAAACGGGCAGGGTGAAGCACTGGGAGATCGGGAGCGGGCCTTGAGTTGAATTGCAAACACGGGACTGGAACTCAGGAACCGCAAGATCATGACCTGAGCCGAAGTCGGACGCTTAACCGACTGAGCCACTCGGGCACCCCTCTTCTTTTTTTTTTTAAGTTTATTTCTTTTGAGAGGGACAGACACAACGCAAGTCGGGGAGGGGCAGAGAGAGAGGGAGAGAGAGAGAGAGAGAGAGAGAGAGAGAGAATCCCAAGCAGGCTCTAGGCTGCCAGCACAGAGCCTGATGCGGGGCTCGAACTCACGAAACTGGGAGATCACGACCCGAGCGGAAACCAAGGGTTGGACGCTCAACCGACAGAGCCACCCAGGCACCCCTTGAATTGCAATTTTTTTTTTTTTTTGAATTGCAATTTTAAACCTAGGCGGTGGCATCTGAACGAGCCCTTGAAGGGGCTGAAGGAAGGAAAGGCAGAAGGCTCAGCAAGAACGGAAGCTCAGAGGCAGGAGCAGGCGGGTGGACAGGCAGGATGGCAGGGCGGTGGGAGCTGGGTGCCATCCCGGCTTTCCTCTGTGACCTGGCACTGATCCCGCACACTGCCTCCCCTGACTTGGCCGGCTCTCTCGTGGCTCAGGGACATGCCTTGCACAATGCAAAGACACAACCAGGAACACTGTTAGTCATACCAAGAAACACACTCATAGTTTTGTTGTATTTGTCAAAGACTGACGTGGCCCTTACTCAGTGCCCAGCTCGGTGCCAGGAGATCTATCCTCATGATGACCTTATAAGGCCTGCACTCCCATTATCCCCATTTTACAGATAAGGCAACTGGGGCACAGAGAGCTAATGGTGCTTGTCCAGCAGGGATCTGACCCTGGCATCAGCTTGGCTTGAGGGAGAAAAGTTGTTTTTTAATTTTTGTTTATCTTATTTTATTTTCTTTTTATTAAATTTTTTTAATGTTTATTTATATATATTTTTTTCAACGTTTATTTATTTTTGGGACAGAGAGAGACAGAGCATGAATGGGGGAGGGGCAGAGAGAGAGGGAGACACAGAATCGGAAACAGGCTCCAGGCTCCGAGCCATCAGCCCAGAGCCCGACGCGGGGCTCGAACTCACGGACCGCGAGATCGTGACCTGGCTGAAGTCGGACGCCTAACCGACTGCGCCACCCAGGCGCCCCGAATGTTTATTTATATTTTTGAGAGAGAGAGAGAGAGAGAGAGAGAGAGCAAGCGGGGGAGGGGCAGAGAGAGAGGGAGACACAGAATCCGAAGCAGGCTCCAGGCTCCGAGCGGTCAGCCCAGAGCCCGACGCGGGGCTCGAACCCAGGAACCTTGAGATCATGACCTGAGCCGAAGTCAGATGCTGTTTAACTGACTGAGCCACCCGGGTGCCCGTGTTTTCTAATTTTTAAAAAATTACTATTTTTTTTAAAAGTAATCTCTGTCCCCAGTGTGGGGCTCGAACTCACGACCCCGAGATCAAGCGTTGCGGGCTCTACCCACTACGCTGGCAGGTGTCCCTCAAGGAAAAAAGTTTTGCACGTTTCCTGGCCCACAATAAAAGCTGAATCAACAGTACCTTGGGGTCACAAGTTGTCACCCCAGCTGTCCATCAGAATCCCCTGGAAGGCTTTTAAAAGCCAGTCCCAGGGCACCTGGGTGGCTCAGTCAATTGAGCGTCCGACTCTTGATTTGGGCTCAGGTCACGATACCAGGTCGTGGGATCGAGCCCTGCGTTGGGCTCGATGTTGAGCAAGGAGCCTGCTTGGGAGTCTCTCTCTCTCTCTCTCTCTCTCACCTAAAAGAACAACAACAAAAAAATCCAGTCCCTAGATCAAGGGGGTCAGAAGCTGCGGGAGATGCTACTGGGAGCAGTGGGTGGAGGTTGAGATGTGCCTCAATGTCCCACAGCGCACAAGATGGCCCCACGACCGTCGTGTGATCCCAGATGTTGGCAGGGCGCGGGTGAGAAGCCCTACTAGAGACACCCCTTCCAGTGTAGGGGAGACACGGAGGCGGGAGGGTAGTTCAAGCTGAGGGAATCTTCAGAGAAGGAGGCGGATCCAGGGGGCGCCTTGGGGGGCTCTGTTGGTTAAGCATCTGACTTCAGCTCCGGTCATGATCTCGCGGTCTGTGAGTTCGAGCCCCGCGTCGCGCTCTGTGCTGACAGCTGGGAGCCTGGAGCCTGCTTTGGATTCTGTGTCTCCCTCTCTCTGCTCCTCCCCCACTTGCGTTCTGTCTCTATCTCTCTCTCAAAAATCAATAAACATTAAGAAGATTTTAAAAAAGAAAGGAAAACAGTTTGTTGGTCTCTTACCTAGGCAAACATACACTTCTATGACCCAACAGTGCCAGTATTTACCCAAGAAAAGTGACTTGGACCCAAATGTGCACGGCCATTGTGTTTGTTATAACCAAACTCTGGAAACAACATAAACGTCCATCAACAGGTGCATGGGTCAGACCGACTGGCCCATCCAGACCACAGAATATACCTCCATACTGAACAAACCACTTATACGTGAAATAATGTGGACAAATCTCAAAATAATCCTGCTGAGCAAAAGAAGCCAGACAAAAAAAAAAAAAAAAAAAAAAAAAAAGAACATTCCGTATGATTCCGTTTATATAAAAGTCTAGAAAATGCAGACTGATCTCTGGTGACAGAAAGCAGGTGGGTGGGCGCCTGGGGACACAGATTGGGTAGGAAGGGGTAGGAAGAAGGAATTACAAAAGGGCAGAGGATACTTCTCGGGGTGACAGATGTGTTCGCTGTCTCGAGTGTGGCCATGGCTTCACAGGGGTGGACGTGATGTTAAAACTGACCAAGTTGCACGCTTTCCAGCGGGCACGGTTTATTGCCCGCTAATTATACCTCGGTCAAGCTGTAAATCAATAAAGAAAAACCAACTCATTGAACTGTGTACTTTAGAAGCTGAGCCATGTACTTTTTTATCGTCCGGGATTGTGTGGTTGCAGGTACCTGGTGCCTGAATCAACCTGACTCGCACCAAAAAGACCAACACACAAACTTGCAGCCAAAGAAAAGTCCTGGAAATCGAGTGCGCCCGGCACAGTGATGAAAGACGACTATACTGTCTTACCAACTTCAAAGCTGCTAAGGGACTAGATCTTTACTGTTCCCATCACACACACACACACACACACACGCGCGCGCGCGCGCGCGCAAAAGAAATGATAATAATGTGACGCGATAAAGCTATTAGCTAACGCAATGGTGGAAATCACGTTGCAACATAACAATGTAGCAAATCAACACGTGGGTCCGCCTGAAACTTACACAATGTCATGGAAATTACATGTCAGTTGCATCTCGGCTTAAAAACTGGAGGGATAGCTAGGTCATAAAGCAAACAGAGTGAAACGTTCTATACTGAATCGAAGGGGGGGGGGTGTGGGGTGAGTATCCCTTTGATTTTTCCGCATGTTTGAAATACTTTATATTAAAATGGGGGTGAGGACGCCTGGCTGGCTCAGTAGGTTAAATATCCGACTCTTGATTTCTGCTCAGGTCATGATCTCACGGTCTGCGGGATCGAGCCCTACATCGGGCTCGGCGCTGACACCTCGGGATTCTCTCTCTCCCTCTCTCTCTCTGCCCCTCCCCCACTCGCTCGGGCGTGCTCTCCCGTGCGCTCTCTCCAAATATATAAATAAACCTGTAAGAAATGGGAGGAAGGGAAAACTGTTTCTCCACCCATAACACTCTGACACCAAAGGTGTTGGGCGGCCCCCCTCCCCCACCCCCTGCACCAACCAATTCTCCATCTCTCTGGACACCAGCTGGGTGTCCAACCCTCCCATTCGATTCTGACACTAACTACCCAGAGTCACCAGGGACCCCACGGGTTAAGGGCTCAGTCCCACAAGACTGGCCCCCACTTCAGATGCCAGTCCCAGGTCCCGGGCTGTCACCCGCACTTCTGCCCCACCAGGTATAAAGAGCGGGTTCCCTCGACCTCCTCCTCAGGTTGGGCCATTTGCTATGGCAGCTCGCAGAACTCAGGGAAACATTTTTCTTAGGTTTATCAGTTTATTGTAAAGGATTTTATGAAGGATACAGACGAAGAGGAGCACAGGGCAATGTCCAGAGGGTCCGGAGTGTGGGAGCTTCTGGGCTGTGAGGTTGGGATGTGCCACAATCTCCCGGGGTGTGGATGCATGCATCAACCCAGAAGCTTCTCGACCAGCTGTGCTCAGGGTTCTGTGGCGGTTCTGCTACAGAGGCATGATTGGTTAAAGCATTGGCCATGGGTAATTAACGTAGTTTCTCTTCCCTGAGATTGAAAGTTTGAATCTTCTGATCCCAGGGTTGTCTCCTCTGGCCACCATCACTCGGGAAATCCCATGGGCTTTAGAAGCTCTTATGTCAGGAAACGGGCCAAAGAGCAACTACGTATTTCTTATAGCTCAGTCTCACAGCGGGACTTCCCAAGGGAGAAGAATCTGAAAAGATCGAGCAACCAGACATAACACGTGACCTTTGCTAAGCGCCTGGTTCATTTATTTATTTTCTTTCCTCTTTCTTTCTTTCTTTCTTTCTTTCTTTCTTTCTTTCTTCCTTTTAATGTTTATTTATTTTTAAGAGAGAAAGACAGAGACAGAGCTCAAGTGGGGGAGGGGCAGAGAGCGAGGGAGACACAGAATCCAAAGCGGGCTCCAGGCTCCGAGCTGTCAGCACAGAGCCCGACGTGGGGCTGGAACCCATGAACCGTGAAATCATGACCTGAGCCAAAGTATGACGCTTAACCAACTGAGCCACCCAGGCGCACCTCTCTCTCTCTCTCTCTCTCTCTTTTTTTAGAGAAACCTCTAGGTGCCTGGGTGGCTCAGTCAGTTAAGGGTTGACTCTTGATTTCTGCTCAGGACATGACATCACAGTTTTGTAGCTTTGAACCCCGCATTGGACTCTGTGCTGACAGCTCAGAGCCTGCTTTGGATGCTGTGTCTTCCTCTCTCTCTGCCCCTTCCCCTCCCCAAAGATAAATAAATAAGCATTAAAAAAAAAAAAAATCTCTACTCCCAACGTGGGGCTGGAACTCACGACACCGAAATGAAGAAAGCCAGGCACCCCTGGGGTCCTGGTTCAAACAAACCAGCTTGAAAGACCAGTGGGGACACTTGAATATGAAGCAGGAACTCAATGTTAAGGAACTACTATCCTGCCTTGTGGGTACCCCGGGGGCGGGGGTGGGGCTGTCTTTGTGTTTTAGGGTCACACATGGATGCATTGAGGGGTGAGACGTCATCGTCTGGGGTTTGCTTTAAGACACCGCCGCACTCAGGCTACAATAATGCAGGATTTCAGAAATCACGTTGACTGGGAGAAGCCGGGTGCCAAAGAGCACACACTGTGTGATTCCATTTATAGAAAGTTCTAGAAGGAGTGGGGCGTCTGGGTGGCTCAGTCAGTTGAGCGTCTGGCTTCGGCTCAGGTCACGATCCTGTGGTTCGTGAGTTCAAGCCCCGAATCGGGCTCTCTGTCAGCACGGAGGCTGCTTTGGATCCTTCTTCCCCCCGACTCTCTCTGCCCTTCCCCTGCTGGTGCTCTCTCTCTCTCTCTCTCTCTCTCTCAAACACACACACACAAACATATAACTGGGGGCAGGTGGCAGTGCCCAGGGACGGGGGATGTACAGCTGTGACCCTTCAGTACAGGATTCCAAGCAAACCCGTGGAGAGGCACCAGGTTTGGTCAAGGGACGGAAGCAGGTGCAGCCTGAAGCCTGAACCACAGTCTCTCTACTGGGGGTTTTTGCAGGCAGGCCCGTGTAGGATGGGCTGGTTCCTGTCACTCCGGTGGGCTTTGGGGTCCAGGGATGGTCTCCAGCCCCCTGGTACGGTCCTGGGTGATTTGGGGCATGGGCAACAGTGGTTCGGTGGGAGGGGTGGATAATAGGGGTGTCTGGGGGGGCTCCGGGCTCGGGATTGGTTGGCTCGCATCCCAAAGGCGAAAGAGTAGGCACATTGTTGTCTTTAAGGATCAGCTAGCTCAGACGGGGGACGGTCTCCCCTGGTCTGTAAGGCACCCCAAAACGTCAACCAGTCACGAGACACAGGAAAACGTTTCGACGATTAGTACGCCTGTACGTGTGGTGGCTCGCATTGCAAAAGGGACTTCGTGGGTGTCATTGAATTAAGGATCTTGAGATGGGGCGATTATCCTGGATTCTCCAGAAGGGTGGGCCCAACACGATCACAAGGGTCCCTGTGAGAGGGAGGCACAGGGCGATCTGACACACACAGAGGAGGACGTGGCGTAGTGAAGAGGGAGGCAGAGACTGGAGTGATGTGGACAAAGGACGTAGACCCTTCCCTGGGGTCTCCAGGAGGAACCGGCCTGCCTTGATTTAACCCCGTAACACTCGTTTCTGACTCCCGGCCTCCAGAAAACAGAGCTTGTGTGTGTTTCGTGTTCAGTTATTTATTTTGAGCGAGAGCGAGAGCGAGATTGAGATTCCCAGGCGGGCTCCATGCTTTCAGCGCAGAGCCCCGCTCGGGGCTCGAACTGAAGGACTGAGAGATGGTGCCCTGAGCCCAAACCAAGAGTCACATGCTCGGCCACCCAGGTGCCTGGGATAAGTGTGTGTTTTCAGTCACAGGGGTCTGTGGTGCTTTGTTGTAGCAGCTGTAGGAAACTAACACGGTCTATTTCAGGGTTGAAAGAGAAATGGGGGCCCCCCCCCCCCCGGAGCCAAGGTTAATTGTGATGCTCCCAGCCTCTGGCATCAGGGACCCTGTCATCTGCACTGGGGTCAAGGGGCTCACAGCCTCTTCCTGTGTAAAGTCACTGGCAGGATGGGGGGAACAGGGCATCTGTGACCTATATCCCCTTCCTCAGACTGGAGTAGGGGCGGGGGGAGGTGAGAATCTGGAGACCAGGCCAGGTCACCCTTAACACACTGGGGACTCACCAGAGGGGGATACAGGCATTTTTTTCCCCCATCGGACCAGAGGTGTCTCGACCGGGTTTCCGGAAAACGGGGTGCAAGCTACATTTTTTCGTTTTTCATGAAAACACGGGCTCAAAACGGAACACCTGTCAGTGACGAAGGAGGAAGAGAGTGCCCGCCTCATGGAGGACCCACGTGGCGGGGTCTACAGACAGGTGGACACCAGCCCTCTTCCTTCGGAATTTCTGCCTCCCCGGATCTCCCTAGAGAAGCCCATGAACGTGAACCCAAGGCAGGACTGGCAAGGATGCCCATCGCCGTGTTGTTATCACGGCAAGGGAATTGGCCACGACCCGGGGGCCGCCGGGAAGAAAAGAATTAAATGAGCCCGGACTTTGCGAACGAACGGGGGGGCCCTGGCTGTGGCTCAAGTTGCAAACCGGTTCTAGCGACAGACTCAGCCCTTGGAGGCGTGTAAACTGACAATGGGACGAGACATTAGGGAACAACTCGTACAGCACCGTGTGCAACGCTTAGGTGAAAACCTTCTACGGAAGCATATATTTAAAAAAAAATTTTTTTTTAATTTTTTGAATGTTTATTTATTTTTGAGAGAGAGAGAGAGAGAGAGAGACAGAGCATGAGCAGGGGAGGGTCAGAGAGAGGGAGACACAGAATCGGAAACAGGCTCCAGGCTCCGAGCCATCAGCCCAGAGCCCGACGCGGGGCTCGAACTCACGGACCATGAGATCGTGACCTGAGCCGAAGTCAGATGCTTCATCAGACCAGTGAAACATCATCGATACTCACACTTCTTTCTTCCTTTATGCTAAATGTACGATAAACCCTCACCTTCCGAGTCCTGCATTCAGACTGTAGGCTCTGTCTTCAGCGGATGCGCGAGCACGAGCGCAGAGCCAGAAGGTGACCTGGGGACGCCTGGATGGATGTATAAATGGCACCAAGATCGCCGGGAACAGAACGCTGTGGTCCTCCAGAGGCTGTCAGAGATGTGCCATCAGCCAGCGGGGAACATTTCAGCCGCAGCTTTGAAAGCTAGGTCGAGTGTCACAGGCAAACGGTCAGTCATTGTAATTGTTTTAAAGCCGGCTCCACACTCAGTGTGGGGCTTGAACTCACGGCCCCAAGATCGCCGGCTGAGCCAGCCAGGTGCCCCTGACATTTAGTTTAGTTTAGTTTGACTTATTTATTTTGAGGGAGAGAAACAGAAAGCACAAGTCGGGGAGGGGCTGGGAGGGAGGGAGGGAGAGAGAGAATCCCAAGCAGGCCCCGCACCGTCGGCACAGAGCCCCACACGGGGCTCGAACTCACGAACGGCGAGATCATGACCTGAGCCGAAGTCGGACACTCAACCGACTGAGCCCCCCCCCCCTGGCGCCCCAACATTCAGCTATTTTTTTTTTTCTTTTCTTTTCTTTTTTTTTTTTTACATTTTATTTATTTTTGAGACACAGAGAGAGAGAGCATGAACAGGGGAGGGTCAGAGAAAGAGGGAGACACAGAATCCGAAACAGGCTCCAGGCTCTGAGCTGTCAGCACAGAGCCCGACGCGGGGCTCGAACCCACGGACCGCGAGATCATGACCTGAGCCGAAGTCGGACGCTCAACCGACTGAGCCACCCAGGCGCCCCCCAACATTCAGCTATTTGAAACCCTTGTGATATGAGTCCCAGATTGCAACAGACAACCTCCAAGGACGCCCCAATGATAAGTAAGTGACTGGTGGCAGGCCTAGGGCACTTAACAAGCCCACCTAAGCGTCATCAACCCCCACTCAACTCTTTATTATTATTGTTGTTATTATTATTATTATTTTAGTTTTTATTTTTGAGAGAGAGAGAGAGTGGGGGAGGAGCAGAGAAAGAGGGAGACCCAGAATCAGGCTCTAGTCTCTGAGCCATCAGCACAGAGCCCGACGTGGGGCTCGAGCGCACAAGCCGGGAGATCATGACCGGAGCCGAAGTCGGACAGTCAACCGACTAAGCCACCCAGGCGCCCCTAAATGCGCAGGATTGTAAAAGAAACCAACCAATAAGACGGTTATCAAACTATTTAAAAGATGCGGTCTCCACCAACACGTGAGGTAGGAGAACCAGCAGCAACTCTAAATTTCAAAGTGGTGGAGAGGGTAAACAGCGTTTCAAATATCGGTGGCAGCTGGGATGTGATTTGGAAACATCTGTGATTTCTCCTCGCTGGAAGAACGGATTCCCGAATCAACAAAGTCACAGGTTATCGCTGGTGCTGCTGTGACCCGTCCCCTACATCCGTAATTGTACGAGTTATCTGCCCCGTAACAAAACACTGCAAAACTCAGTGGCTCGAGACAATAGCCGTCACTGAGTTTGCTCCTGAATCTGCAATTTGGGCGGGGCTCCATCGGTGGAGACAGCTCAGCCTTGAACCCTGGGGCAAGTCCTCTGGGAACTGGGGGTGGGGGGTGGGGGGATCCCCTCTTTGAAGACGGCTCCCTCACTTGGCCGGCAAGTTGGTGCTGGCTCTTGGCTGGCCGACTCAGCTGGGGGTGGAGGTTGGGGGTCCTCACGTCCTCTCCGTGCCGGGCCTTCCTCATGGATTCTTGGGCTTCCTCCCGGCATGGAGGCTGAATTCTAAGCGAGTCCGTCCCCAGAGAGCAAGGCGGAAGCACACGGCGTCTTTCATGGAGTCTCAGCACTCACATGGCGTCGCTTGCTCCCAGCCCTATTGTCTGAGGTCGTCACCCAGGTTCAAGGGGGTGGGACACAGCCGTCATCTCCCCGTGGGGAAAAGCATGTGAAATGGGAGGTGCTGGGGAGGTCATCTTTGGGAAATACGATCTACCGCCCAAATCGGGCAAAATGCTAGATTTCAGTGGGAGGTCACTGCCAAGAAGGACGTGATTCTTTTTTCTTACCCAAGGTCAGGGGCTCCATGAATTTGATCTACGAGCCTGTCACGGGTCCCTGGACCCCACGCTAAGAACCCCTGAGCCCGAGTTAGGTGAGTTCGGGCCGACAACTTCTAGGAGGGTGGTTGAGGCATGATCTTATAAACCTCAGCTCTAGAGACGGTTGTTCCTTTGTTCAACAAATATTTACTGAGCTGACTGACAGCTAGGAGCCTGGGGCCTGCTTCAGATTCTGTGTCTCCCTCTCTCTGCCCCTCCCCTGCTTGAACTTGGTCTCTCTCTCTCTCTCTCTCTCAAAAATAGGGGCGCCTGGGTGGCGCAGTCGGTTAAGCGTCCGACTTCAGCCAGGTCACGATCTCGCGGTCCGGGAGTTCGAGCCCCGTGTCAGGCTCTGGGCTGATGGCTCGGAGCCTGGAGCCTGTTTCCGATTCTGTGTCTCCCTCTCTCTCTGCCCCTCCCCCGTTCATGCTCTGTCTCTCTCTGTTCCAAAAAAAAAATAAAAATAAATAAATAAATAAACGTTGGAAAAAAAATAAATTAACAGTAAAAAAATTAAAAAGATCTCTCATGATTGGCCTCCCTTAAGATACAGAGACTTCATATTGTTACCAACGTCAATTCTCTCCTTCCTTAGTCATAGAACTGCAATTTTATCGGAGACAGAAATATGCCCACTTAAAAAGACAGCCTTCCCCAGCCTCCCTTGCAACCGGTGGTCAATGAGATATGAGCAAAAGCCGCAGGGTGGAACTTCTGCGCAAAGTCCTTAAGAAGGACACGGGCAGCTGGCATGTTCCCTTCTGCCCTGCTCTCTCCCAACACCACCACCTCCTTCCTCCTGCCTGGACTATGGGCGTGAAGGTTGGCGCTGCAGCAGCCATCTTGGACCACGCAGCAACCCTGACGATGGCAGCCTCATCCATAAGGTTGGTGCAGAAAGTTGGAAGAAGCTGGTCCTGGTGGCTCTGTGGACGCCCCCGTATCCTCTCCAGACGGCTGCTTTCCAGACTTCTTTAATATGAGTGAGAAAGAAACACCCATCTTACTTAAGCCGCTGCTACTTCCGGACTAACAGCAGCTACACAATTCCTAACCAATGCACCTGTCACACTGTCCCATTTGATGTACGAAGAACCGTGAGATCATGACCTGAGCCACAGTCGGATGCTTAACTGACTGAGCCACCCAGGTGCCCCCGGCCTTCCAAGGCTAAAACGGAGGAGTAGGCTGTATGTCCCGACTCTGGTCACCCCGGTCAAGGGCCCCTCCCCATCCCATAGATGCTCAGCTCCTTGGCTCAGCAGAGAAGACTTTCTGGGAAACTCACCCCTGGCCCCCCTTGGGCCCTTCTCCCCTGTCACCCCAGCCTCACCCCTCCAGTCACTACCCACACGATTCCTGAGTGCCCGCTGTGCCCAGGCACCAGGGAGAGAGCCGGAAACAAGATAAGCCAAGAGCCTGCCCTAGTGGGCCGCCTAAAGTCAGGCAGAGCTAAACACAGTGAAGAAATGGGCTAAGGGCCGGGGGAAGGCGAGAATTGGGTCTGCAGCTTTGGAGGCCTGCGAAGGGCACATGTGGGCGGAGGCCTGATTGGAGCAAGGAGGTCAGCCAGGTGGAGATTTAGGGAAAGGGCATTCCCTAGAGGAAAAGAGCCCGTGCAAGGGCCCTGGGGCAGTCTCCTACTTACACTGTGTGATTCAAGGAATAAGAATGACACCTGTGTGGCCGGAGGTGGGTGAGGGAGGGGAAGAGGGCCAGAGATGAGGGCAGAGAAATATTTAAAGGCAGGCCATTCAGGGCCTTGTGGGCCATGGGAAGGAGCCAAAGGGCTTTTACTCTGAGTGGGATGGGAGCCACAGAAGAACTGGGAACAGAGGGGGATGTGAGCTTGGGCGTTGGCAGCCTTTCCTGGCTGCCGTGGCAAGAAGAGACTGTGTGTGTGTGTGTGTGTGTGTTGGGGGGGGGGCAGGAGGGAGGGAAGGCTACTGTAATAGTCCGAGCAAACCGTTGCTGGTGGGGGCAGAGATGGTGAGAGGTGGTCAGGCTCTGGGAATTTTTTTTTTTTATGTTTATTTATTCTTTGAGAAAGAGAGAGAGAGCGAGCGAGCATGAGCAAGGGAGGGGGCAGAGAGAAGGAGACACAGAATCCGGAGCAGGTTCCAGACTCCGAGCTGTCAGCCCTGAGCCCGACGCGGGGCTCGAACTCACGGACCGCGAGGTCATGACCTGAGCCGAAGTCGGCCGCCCAACCGACCGAGCCACCCAGGCGCCCCTCTGGGAATCTTTTGAAAGCACAGCCAGATGACAGATCAGGTGTGGGGGTGTGAGAAAAGCCACTGACACGGGGAGGCAGTGGGTGGGGCGGGTCGATGTCTCCCGAACGTCCCCAGCTGTCTCACACCTCCGGGCCCTTGTGTGCCCCCTCCCCCTGGCCTGGAATGCCCTCCCTTCTGCACTCCCCACCCCCACCCTCAGCCTCACCCCTGCTTCTGTTACAGCCGAGCTCAAATGCCAACCTCTCCTGAAGCTTCTCTTTAAGACTCTGGCTCAGCACGGAGTGAGGTGACTGGGGAGGGGCCGTGGCCTTAATCCAGCAGCAAACGCATCAACAGGAAATGACTTTGAATTCTTTTCTTCCTTCAGCAGATATGTACCGGGCCAGAAACTCTGGCAGGCACTGGGAAAAGAGCAGGGAACAGGAGAGACAGATCCCTGCCCTCATGGGGGCTCTACGGGGAGAGAAGACACTAACCGAAGTAAAGAAGGGAAAGATCTAGTGTGTCACGTGGTGATGGAGAGAACAGAGGGATTCCGTGTGTGAGGTGGGGGGGGGGGGGATGCAGTTAGTCATAAGGCAATCGGGGAGGGCTTCGCTGAGGAGGTGACATTGGAGCGTAAACCGAAAGGCGGTGAGGGAGGAGACAAGTGGATACGGAGGAAGCGAGGGCGGCAAGTGCAAAGGCCCTGTGGTAGGACTGAGCTTAGGACATGGAAGGAACCTGGAAGTTTGTATGGCCAGAGCACATGAGTAGGGGAGGCAGAGAGAGTAGGAGCGGAGGTTCAGAGGGAATGGAGGGGGCTGGGGCAGCCTTCAGGGCGTTGAGGGCCACTCTGACCCTGAGTGAGTGGGAGTCACGGAAGAGTTCTGAGCAGAGGAGGGACGGGATCTGATTCCAGTTTCAGCAGGATCACCAGAATCCCAGCAATAAAAATGGACGTCTGTCGAGCAGTTCCCATTAACCAAGAAACGTGTGAACAGCTTTGCACAAATGATGTCGGCGGAAGACCCACCGGTCTGTCCAGCTGTTCGACGCCCCCCACCCCCCGCTCCCCGCCCGCCGTGAGCATTCTAGACGCTTCCCTCTCCCTCAGCCCCCGTGCCCAAGCCATCACCAACATGAGTACAGTCGCCTGCCCAAACAATTTTAAATGTTTCTTTATTTGTATCTAGCGAGAGAGAGAGAGAGAGAGAGAGAGAGAGAGAGGGCACAAGCAGGGGAGGGGCGGAGGGAAAGAGAAAATCTCAAGCAGGCCCCACGGGGTCGACGTCGCGACCCCGGGGACCACGACCCGAGCCGAAATCAAGAGTGGGGCGCTCACCCCACCGAGCCACCCAGGCGCTCCCCGACCCAAACACCGTTCAAAGGCGCTACTGAGACAGAACTCAGACGCCACACAATTGGCCCACTTGAATCGTACACGTCAGTGTTTTGTAATTCACCGAGCTGTGTAAACACCACCAGCCTCCATCGGAGCGCATTTGCATCACCCCCCGCCCCGCCCCCCGTGAGAAATCCCTGATCTCTCCCCCCCCCCAACCCCGCCCCCCAGCCCATCCCAAGGCAACCACCCAGTTACTTTCTCTCTGATAGGCCTCTTCAGGACCTTTCCTGTAAAGGGAGGCCCCCAATATGCGGCCCTTTGGGTCTGGCCCCTTGCCCTCAGCACCGAGTTTTCAATGTTCATTCGTGTTGTCGGCGCCCGTCGCTGATCCACTCCCCTTTGTGTGGCCGAATAATCCTCCATTGTCTGGATCTGTCACACTTTGTCCTCCCCCCCCCCCCCCGCCCCGGTCCTCCGCGGGCTGGCGGACATTTGGGTGGCTCCCACATTTGGGCTGTTCTGGATCATGCTGCTGGGAACGTTCGGGAACAGGTGTTTGGGTGGACAGGTGCCAGTCCTCAGGGGTCATTACCTAGCAGCGGGACGGCCGGACCGGGAAGGGATTCTGTTTTCACTTCGGAGGAACCATCAGACGGTCCTCGGAGGCGGCTGCGCGGTTCCCCCCAGCCGGGGGGGGGGGGGGGGTGGGTGAGGGCCCCGATGTCTCCGCATCGTCGCGGACGCTGGTGGTTGTCCTCAAGCCCCTTGCCCCTCTGCACTCCCAGCGCCGGTAGCGCGCGAAGCACCTGCCCCTTGACGTCCCCCGGTCCCCCCCGGGTTCCCGGTTTCTACCCTGTCTTTCCCCCGCGCCACCGGCAGGGGGAGCCCGCTGGCCCTCCCCCTCCTCCCCTCCCAGGTCAGATCCCGTCCCTCCTTCTCTCAGAACTCTTCCATAACTCCTCGCTGGCTGAGGATAAACCCAGACTCCTCGCCGTGCACACTCCTCTGACATGACTCCCGTCCCCACTTCCCTACCCACTCGGGCCCAGCCGCCTTTCACTTCTCGATGCCCCAAGGACTCTCCAGCCTCACAGCCACCCTCCCTGCTATTCCCTCTTTGCCCTGCTCTCTTCCTCCCTCTTTCTTTTCCCTCTCCGGCCCGGACTTCACGGACTTCACCTTCCTAGAAAAGCCTCCCCTGACTCCTTCCCAGCCTGGATCGCACCCCCTCATCCTCACCCTCAACGCATTCAGCACCGTTTGGACTTGCTAGGCCATCTGAGTGACCGTTTGCCCCGTGGCCACCGCCACCCAGGGTGGGTTTCCACGAGGATGGGCGGGCATCAGTGCCTGGCCCGCGAGGAGAACAAACTAAATATCTGTTCCCACCTCACCCCCCTCAACAACCACCTCCTACCTTCCTCTCCGCATGTACGGTTCCCTCTGGCCAAACACACCGTTCCCTCTACCTTTTCTCTGGCTGACTCCCACGGGGCCTCAGTTTCATGTGACTTTCTCTCAGGGAGTATCTATCTCAAAGGTTTATTTCTTCGAAAGTTTCATTTGTATTTGGAGGGGGGAGGGGCAGAGAGACAGAGAGGAAGAGAGAGAGAAGCCGAAGCAGGCTAGATCTATCAATATTTACCATATTAGAAGTTGAAGCCAATAGGGGAGTCGGTTGAGCGTGGACTTGGGCTCAGATCATGATCTCAGGGTTTGTGAGTTCGAGCCCTGCACTGGGCTTTCTGCTGTCAGCACGGAGCTTGCTTAGGATTCTCTGTCTCCGTCTCTCTCTGCCTCTCCCCCGGTTTGATCTCTCTCTCTCTCAAAAATAAATAAACTTAAAAAAAAAAAAGAAATTAAAGCCGATAAGTGATTTAAATGGAGTATTACTGCATTTTAAAATAACAATAACAGAGGCGCCTGGGTGGTTCGGTCAGCTAAACATCCAACTTCAGCTCAGATCATGATCTCGCGGTTCATGAGTTCAAGTCCTACTTCCGGCTCTGTGCTGACAGCTCAGAGCCTGGAGCCTCCTTCGGATTCTGTGTCTCCCTCTCTGTCTCTCTCTCTGCCTCCCCCCCCCCCCATGCTCTGTCTCTCTCTCAAAAATAAATGAACATTAAAAAAATTCTTTTAAAGAACAATAACAGTAATCAACCCTTTGCAGTTACCACGTAAACCCATGTTAATAAAAATAGTAACTTTTCCACACAAACAAAAGCAGGAGTGAGAAGAGCGGCACTGTTTTGACCATTCTGCAGACATCTGTAATGTCTGGCTCAACAGAAGACTCGTCCCTTGCGTTTAGTCACGATACGGCACACCGTGTGGCTTCTGGAAAACTCCAGCGCACACTCACGAAGGATTGAGCGAGAAAGGCAGGCAATGTGTCCGTGTCAGCGTGAAAATGATTTGGGGGACAGCCGGCTGGCTCAGCCGGTAGAGCACGCGCCTCTTGGTCTCAGGGTTATGGGTTCGAGCCCCACGTTGGGTGTAGAGCTTACCTAAAAAAATAAACTTAAAAAAAGAAAGGAAGGAAGGAAGGAAAGAATTTTGAACTCTCCGGTGCCCTGACAGGGTCTCAGGGACCCCGAAGCACACTTTGAGACCTGTTGGCCTGCTGGTTTTGACATCAATAAACCTCCCAAAGCAGAAACTTGGATCTTCAGCTTGGAGGCAGAATTCGACCTAAACAGACACACAATCTTAAGAGGGACAGTGTGTGGATTCCCACGGCCTTATTAAAATCTAAAAAATCCCAAATCCAGGATCACCTGGCCCCAGGGCTTCAGGTGAGGGATCCGTCAGAAATAGAAGTTCCGTGCATGGATGTTCCCCACCCCACCCCCCCCAACCCCCAGCGATCAGACACTCTGCTATGTTCTAGCTTATTCTGTTTTATGTTCCCACAGAACTCTGGAAGTCCCCCCCCACAGGGCTCACAGCTCACAGCCTGGAAAACTCTAGCGGAACTTCCGGAAGCCCCTATGCCAAGCCCCCTCTGCAGGGCTGGGAACGGGTTTGACTTGCTCCTCCTTGCTTGCAAGCCCGAATTCTGGCGTAGGGCCTGGCTCTGTACCCAGTAGGCATTTAATAAATGTTTGCTGGGTGAACAAAACAACACATATCGAGCCAGGGACAGGGTTGGGACGGCAGCCCCGTCTGTGCCGCTCCCTAGGACTCAAGAACCCTGTCCTCGTCGTTCCCAAAGACCCAGGCAGCGGACCGCCGGCTCCCGCTACGGCTTCCTCTCCGGGAGGCGATTAACCCGAGCCGCCCTTCTGGATGAAACCGGAACTACACTTCCCACAAGCCTCGGGGCTGGGACTACGCTTCCCATAAGCCTCTGCTCTCGCCAGGTTCCGTGCCCTTCAGCCACCGGGGCAGTTAATTGCCTCTTTTTAGAGCTTCCCCCACGCCCCTTCCCCCCCAGCGCCCAATGTCGTTCTCTCTCCCCGCGTAATGATTAGTTCACCGTCCAGCCGTGGTTCCGGGGCCGTCTAACCCCCACGCCTCCTCGCGCGATGAACGTGCCTCAGTTTCCCCAGGGAGACAACCCCCGCCCCCGGCCCCCCGAGAGGCAGCCTCTCTCCCCCCACTCCCCACCCCCCCCCCAATCCCGGACCCCTGATGGGGAGGGCTGTGCGCGGCGGGGTTCGTGAGCCGCCAGTCCCTGCTGCTCCCCTGGGGGGGGGTCTTGGGTCCCCGCTGGGAGGGGGCGGCGGGGACGGGGCGGGCGCGCAGGGGAGGGGGTGTCTGGGTCGCCTCCGCGGTGCGCTGCGAGGCTGCGTCTGGGCTGCGCGGCTCCCGCCCGGCCTCACGCGGGAGGGACGCGTCGCAGGTGCTCCCCGACGGCGGGGACGTCCGCGCGCGGGGTGGGAGTCCGTGCTTCCGGGGTGTCTGCAGCTCGAGGGGGTGTGAGCCCCCCGACGACGCCTTGGCCTGGCACGCGATGTGTGCGTCCTGGTCTGTTTTGGCTGCGGACCGAGTTCCAGTACCCAACTCGGCCACTTCCCGGCTGGGCGCCTTGGGGCTAGGGGACCGCACCTCGCTTGGCCTCAGTTTCCGCATCTGTACGATGGGGACGATAAAAGCACCCGTCTCAGAGGGCTGGCGTTGAGGATGAAAACGTCATACGTGTAAAGCGCCGAGAACAGTGCCTGGCGCAGCGTAAACGCTCAGACGAATAAATAAATAAAACAAAACTCTGATTATGTGTCCTTGGTGCGAGGCAAGTGTCTCTGGCTACGTGATGGCCGCGTAACCTCACAGGAGACGTGGGTATCTGTGAGGTGCGCGTCTGTGTATATGTAAGCGCATGTCTGCATCTTGGTACGCGTTACGCGTCCGTGTGTGTGTTTATGTGTGTGCTGTGTGGACAGGACGGGGTAAGGTGTCCTTGCAACCTTGTGTGAAATACAGTGTGTATATGTGTGATGAGGCTGTCCGCGTGTTCAGGGAGGCGACCCTGTATTTGATGTGTGCCCACGTTGTGTGTCCGTGCGTTTATGCAGCAAGTGTGTGTGACTGAGCACGTTGGGCTATGATACGCGCCCGGAGGCGTCAGCGAATGATGGACCGGACTTGCGTGGCTTTGTATACCTGTGTGATGCTTTGGATGTGTTGTGTCTCCAGCCGTGTACGAGTTGCGACGGTCGGCGTGTTTCGGGGTGTGTGCCACGCGGGTCTGTGTGAGAGCTGTGTGTCCCTTTCGTGTAGCTGTGAGGATGTGTGTGGTGTGCGTTTTTGTGCCTGGGACACACAGGTCCCTCCGCGCCCCTGCTGCGTGTCTGTGCGTATTCGCGCGTGTGATACGTGCATCCATGTTAGCGTGCGGCATCTGTGTGTCCACGGGTCTCTGGGAGAGTGATGTCTGTGTGTGTGTGTGTGTGTGTGTGCGTGCGTGAGAGATGTGCGTGGCTGTGTGTCTGTGTGCGTGACGCCGGTGTCTACGGGTGTTCTTTGTTGCCCGTTTGTGGGACGTCTGTGTGTTGTGGCCGTGTGCCTCGGCATGTCACCGTGGCGTCCGCGTGGATCTTTGTCTGTGGCGTACTTGGTGGCGCGTGCGGGTCTTGGCGATGCCCTGCTGTTCCCGTGTGGCAGGGCGCATCTGTGCCGGGGGCCGGCCTGCCTGTGCCTTCCCCGTGCAGCCCGTCGTCCCTGCGTCTTTGTGTGTGACGTGTACGTGTCCCCGTCTGCCGATGGCTGTCCACCTTTGTATGGGATGTGCTTGTCTAGGAGGGTCTCTGCGACCAGTGGCAGGCATGTGTGGGCTGCGTGTACCTGCCTGACAGCTGCAGCTTGGCGTGGAGCACACGTGTCCGTGCTGGTGGCGGTCCCGGCGGTGTCCCGGCCAGGCACTGTGGGCCCTGCGCCCCCCGCAAGGGTCTGCTGGTCCCTGTCTGTCCCTCCTCCTCCCCTCCCTCCTGGCAGCCAATGCAAGTGGGGAGCCAGTTGCCATGACGACGCTCCATCCTCCCTCCAACCTCCCTCCTCCCACCCTTCCTCTGACAGGCTCTCTGCTCCCCCAATCCTGGCTGCCCTCGGGGGCGGGGCCCTCATTCTCCCCCCCCCATCCTACCCTCTCCCCCCCCCCCACCCCAGCAACCCCGGCTCCCCAGCTCCTCTCCTCTGTCCGCCTCTCCATCCCTTCATCTGTCTGTCCCTTCAGAGAGGGGGAGGGGGGTACCTGAGCCAGCAAGCAGCCCCTCCCTCCCCCTGTCCTGCGTCTCCTGCCCCTCTCCTGGGCCGGGGGGAGGCCAGGGTCGCGCGGGTCCCCATGGCTGGGGGCTGAGGGCCCGCCCCCCCCTCCTCCCCAGCCGCCACCACCTCCACCTCCCTTCCATCCTCGACAAGATGCCTGCCCCCGGCGACCTCATCCTCCTCGCGGCCGTCTCCGCCTCCGGCTGCCTGGCGTCCCCGGCCCACCCCGGTGAGTCTGTCTGGCCATCCGGCTGTCCGGCGGCCCCCACCCCCACCCCGGCCTGCCCGGCGGTGGTGGTGGTGGGGGGGGGGGGGGTCTGTCCGCGGCGCTCCGGCTCCGTCACCTGCCTGCGCGTCTCCCCGCAGCCGAGCCGGGGCCTGGGGAGCCGCGGGGACGGTGCGTCCGTCAGCAGGGCCTGTGGGAGGAAGGCTGGGGGCTGGGTGGGGAGGGGGTCCGTTTGGGCAACATGTGTGTGTGCACACGCATGTGTGTGTGCAGGTGTGTGCCGGGAGCCGGGGAGGACGGGGCCGCTGGGGAGAATTGGGGGCAGCG
Source organism: Leopardus geoffroyi (assembly GCF_018350155.1). Taxonomy (NCBI): domain Eukaryota; kingdom Metazoa; phylum Chordata; class Mammalia; order Carnivora; family Felidae; genus Leopardus; species Leopardus geoffroyi. The sequence goes on from NC_059335.1 coordinate 9,179,006, forward strand.
GGGAGGCATTTCTAAGGGGGACGCGGCATAGGAGGCTGGCTCTAGCTTTGGGGGAGACCCAGGGCTGGCGGGGTTCCCTTCTCAGGGGCTTGGGCTGGGGGCAGAGGACATGTGTGCGCTCCGCGAGTGCCTGGAAGAGACAGGCCTCAACGCCCGGAACTAGGGGGTTCCAGCGTGGGACAAGAACCTTCTCCCAGCCTGCAGTTGGGGGCTCATCTTCTTGCCCAAATAGGGGGGTAACGAGACTGGAGCGTATTTTAAATTCTGAGCGCTCCAGACTCCACTGTTAGACGTCTTTCCCTCAGTCCTCACTGGAATTCATCCAAGCCTGCGGTGAGGTGATTGGGGCGGCGGGGCGGGGGGGGGGGGGGTCCCAGCTTGGGGCTAGAGGAGGGACCCCACCCCCAACCCAACCACCTGAGAAGGCCTCAAACTACAACTCCCACAATGCCCTGGGCCATCCGGCTCCTCTGCCAAGGAGCCCCTGGTTGCGGAGCATTATGGGAGTTGTAGTCAATGCTGGCCAGGCTGGAGCGGGGGGGGGGGGGGGCATGGAGGCTGGGAGCTTGGGGCTTGAAGCCGGGACCCCAGCCCAGCCCTGATGCCCACAGATGGATTCGCCCTGGGCCGGGCCCCTCTGGCTCCTCCCTACGCCGTGGTCCTCATTTCCTGCTCCGGCTTGCTGGCCTTCATCTTCCTCCTCCTCACCTGTCTGTGTTGCAAACGGGGTGATGTCGGCTTCAAGGTGAGGGGCATGCGGGGGATTCACGTGGGCAGGAAGACCCCAGCGAGGCCTTGTCCCCCCAGGCCCAGTCGTTGGTGGGGGAGAGGGGCAGTAAGTCTGGGAGCACCTTCTGGCCTGGCGTTACGGCAAGACCCGGAGCCTTGGGAAGAAAATCGGGGGACAGCTCTAAGAAAGATGGGAAGGCATCCTGACCAGAAGGATGATGGCGTGTCTCAGCCCCGTGTTCTCCCCACCCCTCACCTCTCCCGGCCCCAGGAGTTTGAGAACCCTGAAGGGGAGGACTGCTCCGGGGAGTACACTCCCCCGGCGGAGGAGACCTCCTCCTCACAGTCGCTGCCTGATGTCTACATTCTCCCGCTGGCTGAGGTCTCCCTGCCGATGCCTGCGCCGCAGCCTTCACACTCAGGTACGCTCCGCTCTCCACACCTTGACTAGGGTCCCGTGGTCCCAGGGGACAGGGTGGAAAGCCCTGAGGGTCTCCCCTCAGGGGCCAGGGAGCTGAGGTCCCAGGCAGCCAAGGGGAAAGGCAGAGGTGGGAGCCGCAGGATCTTGGAAGCAGCCCTCCAGGGAGTCAGAGATCATCTTGGTGGAAGCCATCGATTAACCCCAAGCCGGATGTGGGGATTCTTGTGGGGCCCTCGCTGGTGAGGTCAGCCTAGATCTCAGTCTCAGAGGCAGCCAACGGCAGGCTGAAGCCATGTCATAGGATCTTGAAAGGCCAAGGGGAAGGATTGATTGGATGCTGGGAGCTCGTGGGCAGCCAATGAGGAGGCTGAGCTCCCAACACGGAATGTTGGGGCAGCCAATGAAAAGAGATTGGTATCTGCTTTGACCTCCGTCCACACTGAGTTGGGGGAGGGGTGTCAGTGGTACTTGGGAGGGGAGAGAGACTAAGGGGGGCTCCCCTTTTTGCACCCCCCCCCCAGACATGACCACCCCCCTGGGCCTTAGCCGCCAACACCTCAGCTACTTACAAGAGATTGGGAGTGGCTGGTTTGGGAAGGTGAGTGGGGCTGGGGGTGGGAGGCAGGGGGGGTCCGTACCATTCAGGGCTGTGCTCCTGTTCTGTGTCCATCCCCCCTGCTCCCACCACTTGTCATCTGTCCCCTGCCCCTCAGCCCACCCAGTGCCCTCACCTCTGTCCGCCTCTCACCTGCTCCCACCTACCCCATCGCCCCCACATCTGTCAGTCGGCGCCTCCCTCCTCACTCCATTGACCACTCTGCCTCGCCACCTGGCTCTCCACGCGTCCGTCTGTCCATCTTTCCATCCGTCCCTGCATCCATCGGACTCTGGGCCCGTGAGTCTCTCACCCTGCATCTGATGGGGGACACGGGGGGGCGGGATCTGAAGGGAGAGGCTGGAACGGAGGTGGGGGCGGGGGGACCCTTGGAGCCAGGCGCTGGGCTGGAGGCGGCCCTGGGGACGGGGCTGGGGAAGCTGCAGGCACTGACCCCCGGGTCCCCCTCGACCAGGTGATCCTGGGAGAGATTTTCTCCGACTACACCCCAGCCCAGGTGGTGGTGAAGGAGCTCCGAGCCAGCGCCGGGCCCCTGGAGCAGCGCAAGTTCATCTCGGAAGCACAGCCATACAGGTATTGGGGGCTTTTCAGGGGACGTGGGCCCGGGAGGCCCGCAGATACGGGTCTGGTAACATTTGGGAGTGGGCGGGGTATGGCTCGGGGTCAAACCTGGCTCGAATCCCGGAGGTACTTGAATCCCGGAGGCTGTGCGACTTGGCGGACAGGATCGCCCTCTCTGAGCCTCAGTATCTTCATCCAGAAAGTGAGTCCAGGAAGCCCACACATTCTCAGGGGGGCCTTGAGGAGCTCCGTTGCGCCACCCCCCACCCCTGCTGTATGGTTAGGTCTGGAAAGGCAGGACCCTGTCTGACCCGCCCTTGCTTGGTCTCCCCTCCACTCTAAGGGCTTCTAGAAAAGAACTAGGTAAACATTTGCTACATAAATGCCTTGGGAGGTAGCAGTTGCCCTGTCATGGGAAGGATACGTACACAGAGGCCCTTCATCAGACAGTTGTAAAAGCGGGGTGTACCCTGAGAGATTCAGACACTGGACTTTATCACCTTCATGTTCTAAACCTCTCATGGCTCCCGATTGCCTGCAGGACAAAGTCCCACTCCTCTGTACAGCCCACAGGCCTTGCAAGGCCTGCCCCTGTCCCCTTCCGGCCCCTGGCCCCCCTTGCCCCAGCCGCCCTGACCTCTTACTGATCCTTTCCCATATCAGTCTCTTTCCTGCCTCAGGACCTTTGTCTTTGCTGTTCCCTCTGTCTAGAATATCATTCCTGGCTCACCCACCCGCAGCACCAGATGGTGGGCTCTTTTCCCGTCCTCAGGTCTCTGGTCAGAAAGACCTTCCCTCACACACACACACACACACACACACACACACACTTCCACATCAGGAGCCCCCCCCCCCCCCCATGATCCCTCACGTTGATTCATGCGTTTCCTTCATAACACGTATCCTAGTTTGTCATTGGTTTCTTCCGTTTGCTTGCTTGTGTGGCTGCCTCTCCCCAGACCCATGCTGGCAACCACTAGCCACATATGGCTGTTTACATTTATCTTAAATAAAATGAAATCAAGTTAAAAACGCATTTCCTCAGCTACACTCACCACACATCTCCAAGGGCTCCGTAGCCACACGTGGCCAGGGGCTCCCCTGTTGGGCAGCTCGGATCTAGAACCTTCCCGCCTTCACGGAAGGTTCAGTTGGCGAGGGCAGGGCAACACGGGACAGCTCCGGGTCCATCGACCCTTTGTAGACGTTGGCGGAGGGAGCCAGAGTCCTGAGATCAAATCCCAGCTCAGCCACCGTTACTAGCTGTGGGACCCTGTGCGAGGCGCTTCCCTCTCTGGGCCTCCATTTCCTCTTGGATTAGATGGGAAAAATTATCCTGCCCAGCAGGGTTCCGGGGGTGGGGGTTGGGGGTGGATTGGATCGCAGAAGTGGCCCGGCTTGTCCCGGATTAGCAGGTCTGCGCGTCCGTCGACATCCGCCATCCTGAATCTCCCATTCAGGCCTCCAGCCGTTTTTCAAGTCCCCGGCACGGGCGCTCTATGAACACATTTGTCTCCCGATTCCCCTCCAGACCCCCGTGGGAAAATAACCCAGCACACACCTACCCGGAGCCAGGCCCTGGGCTGCAAGCCCGGAATGTTTTAATCTCCCTGCGGACCACCCCCCACCACCCCCCTCCCGGCCCCCGCCCCGGCCGAGTAGCGGGCTCAAACCCTTCACTGCGCACCTTGTTACGCAGCCCCTGTCTAGGCACTGGGGACACGGCCACGTGAACAAAAAGCCCCCAAATGTCTTGTCCTAGTGGAGCGCACCCCCTAGTGGAGGAGAGAGGCAATTAACAAAGGAAGAAAGAAATTTTCAGAAGAAAATGTCAGAGGCTGACAAGTGCCACCAGGAAAGAAGGCAGCGCGTGACAAGAGAGGGGGGCTATGGATGGTCACGGGAAAGGGGGTGATCTAGTCAGTCTAGGAGGACTCGGTCCCGCAAGCCTTGGGGGAAGCATGTTCCGGGCAGAGGGACGAGCCCGTTGCAAAGGTGGTGAGGCCCGTCCGAGAATCAAACCAGAGAAGAGGCTGGGGGAAGGGGCTGCGGGGGGGGGGGGGGGGGAGGGTAAGGTGAAAAGGAAGGAGGGCCAGGAGGCACCTGGGGGTCTGGCCTGGGAACTGGGGGGACAGTGGGGCAGCCCTGAGATGGGCCCCTGGGGAAGGAGGGTGCGTGCGGAGGGGGGTGTGAATGTGGGTGTGTGGCCGGAGACCCGAGGTGAAGCAGCCGAGACCAAAGAGGTCGAAGCAACGTGTTGGTTCAGGGGAGGCTGGGGTGGGACAGAGGTCAGCGGTGGGCGGGAAGGGGCTGTTTCCTGACCCTGCCCCCTCCCCGCCCTGGCCCCAGGAGCCTGCAGCACCCCAACGTCCTCCAGTGCCTGGGCGTCTGTGTGGAGACACTGCCCTTTCTGCTCATCATGGAGTTCTGTCAACTGGTGAGGGTCTGCGGAGGGTGGGCAGAGGGAGGCGGGGGGGGGGGGGTCTGGACTCGCCAGCCTAGGGTCCTAGGAATCTTTCCCAATAACATGTGTGGCTTGAAGGCTTACTGTAGACGAGCACTCCCTCAGACGGCTTGCGGCCAACTAGCATGCGAGCTGGGTTCTGTGGCTAGGTCCTCTTAAGTAGCGGGGGAAACTGAGGCTCAGAGGGGCCGCCCACTGAGTGCAGAGGTCGCCCCCCTCCTCGCCTCGAATCGGCTGGATGTGTGGGGGTCCTGGAAGGGGGTGGTGGTGGTGGTACTGACTCCACCCACCCCTTCCTCCCAGGGGGACCTGAAGCGTTACCTCCGGGCCCAGCGGCCCCCTGAGGGCCTGTCCCCTGAGCTGCCCCCACGGGACCTGCGGACACTGCAGAGGATGGGCCTGGAGATCGCCCGCGGGCTGGCACATCTCCACTCCCACAACTACGTGCACAGGTGGCTGCCGGGGAGGGGAGCCCCGGGGAAGAGTGTGCAGGGGTACTACTTAGGGGAAGGAGGGGAGGCCGTGGGGGTGGGAGGGAGGGCCGCAGCGAAGGGGCTCAACGACCGGAGAAAGCGTGGTGGGGTCGGGAGGGGAGGAGCTACGGAGGGGAGGAGTCAGGAGAGGGGCGGGACCATAGAGGCCAGGGGGAGGAGCCATGGAGGGGAGGGGTGAGAGGAGGAGAGGGGGCGGTATCGGGAGGGGAGGAGTCATAGAGGAGAGGAGGAGGAGTCAGGAGAGGGGAGGGGTCCTAGAGGAGAAGGAGGAGTCAGGAGGGGAGGGGGCCTGGGGAGGAGGCGGAATCAGGCGAAGAGGTGGGAGGAAAAGCGGCAGGGGGCGGAGCCTGGAAAGGGGGCGGAGTGTGGGCGAGGCGGACGGGCTGGCCCAGGCGCTCCCCCCTTCTCACCTCCCGTCCCGGCCCCGCCCCCAGCGACCTGGCCCTGCGCAACTGCCTACTGACCTCCGACCTCACCGTGCGCATCGGAGACTACGGGCTAGCCCACAGCAACTACAAGGTGGGGGCTGCCCTCCATCGGGGCGGGGGGGCGGGGGGCGCGCCCCCCTCCCCCACGCCTGACCCCGCCCCGGCCCGCCCCCCCCCCCCCAGGAGGACTACTACCTGACCCCCGAGCGCCTGTGGATCCCGCTGCGCTGGGCGGCGCCTGAGCTCCTTGGGGAGCTGCACGGGACCTTCATGGTGGTGGACCAGAGCCGCGAGAGCAACATCTGGTGAGGGGGCCCCGGGCCGCGCGGAGCCGAGGGCGGCAAGGAGGGTGGGAGGGTCACGGGGGGGGGGGGGGGGCTAGGGCTGTGGAACCCCCCCACCCCCGCCAGGCGGGGCTGGGCAGGGCTCTGACCTCCCTCTGCCCTCGACTCCCCGCAGGTCCCTGGGGGTGACCCTGTGGGAGCTCTTCGAGTTTGGGGCCCAGCCCTACCGCCACCTGTCAGACGAGGAGGTCCTCGCCTTCGTGGTCCGCCAGCAGCACGTCAAGCTGGCCCGGCCCAGGCTCAAGCTGCCCTATGGGGACTACTGGTGAGGGCAGGGCCTGACCCCGGGCCCATGACCCCCCATCTCCCCCCCCCCCCCAATGTCCCGGAGCCCCTCACCTCCGTGCACACCGCCCACGGTCTCACTCGTGACTCGCTACATACACCCCCACCCGAGGAGCGGGGACACCCCCACACCTTTTGCCGGCATCTGCTGCTTGGAGGGGGTGAAACTGAGGCGGGCAGGGGCTGAGCTGGTGCTTGAAGCCTAGTTTCTTCACTCCTGTTTGCTTGGCTCCGATTCCAGGACCCACGGCCCAAACAGGAAGGCCGCCTGTCACTTTCTCACATCCCCTGCTGTCTCCTCTTCTGGTTCTCTGTCCCCCCTTGGTCGCACCCCCATCTCTATCACACACACGCGCGCACACACACACACACACACACACTCACCCCGGGTCTCTGTCCCCCTCTCTCTAGATCTCAATCCTCTTCTCCAGTCTCTCCCTGCGCCCCCCCCCCCCCCCCCCCCGCCCACCGGGAGCCCTCCACCCTCTTGCCGGGACTCCTCCCCACTCACCTGCGCCTCCTTCCCTCTCCCCCAGGTACGACATCCTTCAGTCCTGCTGGCGGCCACCTGCCCAGCGCCCTTCGGCCTCTGACCTCCAACTGCAGCTCACTTACCTGCTCTCTGAGCGCCCCCCACGGCCTCCGCCCCCCCCACCCCCACCCCGAGACGGTCCCTTCCCTTGGCCCTGGCCCCCGCAGCACAGCGCGCCCCGCCCGGGGACCCTCTCCTCACCGTTCCCCCTTCTGGATGGCTTCCCTGGGGCCGACCCCGACGACGTGCTCACGGTAACTGAGAGCAGCCGTGGCCTCAACCTTGAGTGCCTGTGGGAGAAGGCGCGGCGGGGGGCCGGCCGGGGAGGGGGGGCGCCGCCCTGGCAGCCGGCGTCCGCGCCCCCAGCGCCCCATGCCAACCCCTCCAACCCTTTCTATGAGGCGCTGTCCACGCCCAGCGTGCTGCCCGTCATCAGCGCCCGCAGCCCCTCTGTGAGCAGCGAATACTACATTCGCCTGGAGGAGCACGGCTCCCCCCCAGAGCCCCTCTTCCCCAATGACTGGGACCCCCTGGACCCAGGAGTGCCTGCCCCCCAGGCCTCCCAGGCCCCTTCCGAGGTCCCCCAGCTGGTGTCCGAGACCTGGGCCTCCCCCCTCTTCCCTGCAGCTCGGCCCTTCCCGGCCCAGTCCTCAGCATCAGGCAGCTTCCTCCTGAGTGGCTGGGACCCCGAGGGCCGAGGCGCCGGGGAGACCCTGGCGGGAGACCCTGCCGAGGTGCTGGGGGAGCGGGGTACCGCCCCGTGGGCAGAAGAGGAGGAGGAGGAGGAGGAGGGCAGCTCCCCGGGGGAGGACAGCAGCAGCCTTGGGGGTGGCCCCAGCCGCCGGGGTCCCCTACCCTGTCCCCTGTGCAGCCGGGAGGGGGCCTGCTCCTGCCTGCCTCTGGAGCGGGGGGATGCCGTTGCGGGCTGGGGGGGCCACCCCGCTCTTGGCTGCCCCCATCCCCCAGAGGACGACTCGTCCCTGCGGGCAGAGCGGGGCTCCCTAGCCGACTTGCCCCTGGCCCCCCCCGCCTCGGCCCCCCCCGAGTTTCTGGACCCCCTCATGGGGGCGGCGGCGCCCCAGTACCCCGGGCGGGGGCCACCTCCCGCTCCCCCCCCCCCCGCCGCCACCTCCCCGGGCCCCCGCGGACCCGGCCGTGTCCCCCGACCCTCCCTCGGCCGTGGCCAGTCCCGGCTCAGGCCTGTCGTCTCCGGGCCCCAAGCCGGGGGACAGCGGCTACGAGACCGAGACCCCTTTTTCCCCCGAGGGAGCCTTCCCAGGCGGGGGGGCAGCCGAGGAGGAAGGGGTCCCTCGACCGCGGGCTCCCCCCGAGCCCCCCGACCCGGGAGCGCCCCGGCCACCCCCAGACCCGGGTCCCCTCCCGCTGCCGGGGACCCGGGAGAAGCCGACCTTCGTAGTTCAAGTGAGCACCGAGCAGCTGCTGATGTCCCTGCGGGAGGACGTGACAAGGAACCTCCTGGGGGAGAAGGGGGCAAACCCCCGCGAGACGGGACCCAGGAAGGTGGGGAGAGGTCCCGGGAACAGAGAGAAAGCCCCGGGCCCGAGCAGGGACCCCACAGCCCTGGGCAGCGGGAAGAAAGCCCCAAGCCCGACCGAGGACCCGAGCCGCCCCGTGAACGGGGTGACAGTGTCGGAGAACGGGGGACAGAGAGCCCCAGGCATCGAGGAGAAGGTGGCGGAGAACGGGGCCCCAGGGACCCCCGAGAGAGAAGAGAAGGCTCTGGAGAAGGTGCTGGAGAATGGGGAGGTGACACCACCAAGGAGGGAGGAGAAGGTACTGGAGAATGGGGAGCTGAGGTCCCCCGAGAGAGGAGAGAAAGTGCTGGCGAATGGGGGCCTGACACCCCCAAAGATCGAGGAGAAGGCGTCAGAGAATGGGGGCCCGAGACTGCCCAGGAACACGGAGAGGCTGCCGGAGACTGGGCCTCGGAGAGCCCCAGGGCCCTGGGAGAAGGGGCCCGAGAGTGGGGTGTCAGCCCCAGAGACCTCGCTGGAGAGAGCCCCCGAGCCCGGCGCGGTGGCCTTGTCCCGGAACGGCGGGGCGACAGCCCCTGGCCCCACTGGCCCAGCCCCCAGGAGCGGGGTGCTGGAACCCGGGACCGAGAGGAGAGCCCCCGAGACTGGGGGGGCACCGAGAGCCCCCGGGGTTGGGAGGCTGGACCTCGGGAGTGGGGGCCGAGCCCCAGTGGGCATGGGGACGGCCCCCGGCGGCGGCCTCGGAAGCGGCGCGGACGCAAAGGCCGGATGGGTAGACAGCACGAGGCCTCCGCCGCCACCGCCGGAAGCACAGCCGAGGAGGCCGGAGCCAGCGCCCCAGAGAGCCAGGCCGGAGGTGGCCTCCGAGGGAGAGCCCGGGGTCCCAGACAGCAGGGCCGGCGGAGACACAGCACCCAGCACAGACGGGGACCCCCCCAAACCCGAGAGGAAGGGCCCCGAGATGCCACGACTGTTCTTGGACTTGGGACCTCCTCAGGGGAACAGCGAGCAGATCAAAGGTGAGGAGGCTGCTGGGAGCAGGGGAGCGAGGTTGGGGGCCGAGGCCCGGCTCCTTCCAAGATGTACAACGGGGCTGAGACCCTCAGGCTCCTGGGTGGCAGACAGGTCAGGCTGGCAATAATGGGAGCAGACCTTGGAGCCACGCCGCCCGGGCTCCAGTCCCTCTCTAGCCCTGTGGCCTTGGACAAACCACCTTCCTTCTCTGTGCCTCAGTTTCCCTGCCAAAAGTGGATGACGAGGATCGCGTCCACCTGATAGGGCCGGGAGGCTTAACTGTTAGGACTTCTGAAGAGTTAGCTCAGCGCCAGGCCTAAGTTCCTCTGCTTTATTATTGCGATTCACTTAGACCCCGGGGTCTCAAGCTCAGATGCCCACGGGGGCCAGGCAGGACGTGGGGGGGGGGGGGAGTGGAAGGAGTCATCTGGGAGAGGTGGGGTGGGAGCCGGGGGGGGGGGGGGCCGAAAGGCGGCCCTTTCTCAACTCCCCCTCGGGAACGCCCACCTGGTGTGGCCAAATCTGCCCCTTTTCCCTTTTAAACCAGAGCCCGGGGTGTTGTAATGGCCGAAAGCCCATCCTTGTGCTGGGTTGCCAGCGTGTGATTCCCTGGTTTAAACTTTCCACCAAGTGGAGGCATCTATCCCGGGTGCCGGGCCCTGAGCTGCCCAAAGCTGGGACCCGGGAGCTTCACACCCTGCCCTGTCTCCCCCACCCCACCATGCTACGGGTGCCCTGAAAGCAATAGACGTGCCTTTTCTGGAAACGGAGTTGGGGTAGGAACGCAGAAAATGCTTGGTCACCGAGGGGGACTGATGTAAGAGAAAGATAAACCGCCCCTGTTTAGATATGAACAAAGGGACTGTGGTTCCACGGGGATCACCCGCAGGACTGATTTCCTTAAATAGCGCTGTGAAGGTTATACATGATGGGGCCCTGTGGCAATCTCACGGCCACACTTGGGGATAAGGTTATCATCTGTTTACCAGAGGAGGCTGCTTCCTGTTTATCGGGAGGGAAAGGTCAGGGAAGGAGCTGGGCACGGAACTTTGCCTTCCGCGAAGCCCGGGGTATTAGAATGACACGACTTCCTTGAGATTGTTGTGGGCAATTTGCAACCAGCTGTGGCAGGAAAGACCCCCCCCCCACCCCCCAGGCAGCATGAAAATGTCAGGAGCTGGGCAACTAAGACGCCTCAGAAGATCGGTGGGGGACGGTGTTGCTGAGTGGGAAGATGCTGGGAATAGCTTGCCTTTTTTTTTTTTTTTTTAAACTGCACGAACTCCTACTCATCCTTCAAGACCCCACTCAAATTTCCCCTTCCCTGGGAAGCCTTCCTGATTTCCAAAGGCTATCACCCTGTCCTTCCTGAGAGCTCCTTGAGAGCTCCCTCACAGCCCCCAACCCCATCGCCCTGAGATGGATGGTCAAGGAAGGCCTCAAGGAGGTGACTTTTGAGCAGATGTGAAGGAAGTAAGCTGGGTAGACATCTGGGGGAAGGGTGCTTCGGGTGGAGGGCACTGAGATGGGCACTGACTTGGCATGCTCGGGGAACAGCAAAAGGCCAGTGAAGCCGAATGGAGGGCACGGAGGGTGGAGAGTGACCCGATTCACGTCCAGTCTTTCTCCCTGCTCTGCCCTGACCCTCCTCTCATCCCCGCCACTGCCCGCACGGGGCCCGTCACATCACTTACTTCTGCATTAATGGACGAATGGGTGGCCCCTGTTCATTTACCAGTGCGGAGACAGAGGCCCAGAGAGGTGAATCTGCTTGCCCTGGGGCACACAGCAAGTGACCGGGGACCTGAAAAGTCCTTGCCTTCCAGCAGGCTGAGATCAGGGAGTCTTAGGGCAGGGCAAAAACCTGGAGATGGTTAGACACCCCAATTTTTTGGTCTGGTACTTGAGGGCCAGAGAGGGAAAGTACCTTGGTCAACATCACATAGCAGGGAACATTCATTCATTGATCCCACAGATATTGGCTGAGTACCTCTATATGCTTGGGGATGCAGCCAGAATGAGCCCAATTCAAGTCTCTGTTCTATGGCAAGGCGCACACGAATCACAACACCGCAGAAATAGTCGCATGCCGAGATAATCTGCTTGGAAGGAGCGGTGCTTGGTGCTATGGGGTGCCGAGCGGACAGCCTTGCCTGACCTCCTGGGAGAGCTCTGAAGGCTTGGAAGCCCAGCCTGAGCTGGAGGAGGAATGGGACTTGAATTAGAAAAGGAAGTGCCGGGCAGAAGGAACAGCCTATGCAAAGGCTCAGAGGTGGGAGGAATGGGGTGGGGGGAGGGGTGGCCCCAGGGGCGGGATGGAGGCCGAGTCAGAATGAGGTGTGGACGGAGGAGCCCGGAGAGGGCAACAGGGCCAGGGCACTTGGGCCTGGTGGGAGGCGCAGCGAAGTTGGGGCTGTGTGATGTGAACACTGACTGGGGAGTCAAGGAGAGGGTTAACCCCTGGAGGAGGGCGTGGAGAAAGGCCCCAGAGCCGCAGCCTTTTGGTTCACAAGAGGGGAAACCGAGGCTCCTAGCGTGGCCCGAGATTGCCTGAGGATACACAGCTAGGCAGGAGGGCATGCCTCAGTTTCCCCGGGAGCAGCGGCTCACCGGGTCTCTCCCCTCGCAGCCAAGCTCTCGCGGCTCTCTCTGGCGCTGCCGCCGCTCACGCTCACGCCGTTCCCGGGGCCGGGCCCGCGGCGACCCCCGTGGGAGGGCGCGGACGCCGGGGCGGCTGGCGGGGAGGCCGGCGGGGCGGGGGCGCCGGGGCCGGCGGAGGAGGACGGGGAGGACGAGGACGAGGACGAGGAGGAGGACGAGGAGGCGGCGGCGGCGGGCGCGGCGGCGGGGCCGCGGGGCCCCGGGAGGGCGCGGGCAGCCCCGGTGCCCGTCGTGGTGAGCAGCGCCGACGCGGACGCGGCCCGCCCGTTGCGGGGGCTGCTCAAGTCTCCGCGCGGGGCCGACGAGCCCGAGGACAGCGAACTGGAGAGGAAGCGCAAGATGGTCTCCTTCCACGGGGACGTGACCGTCTACCTCTTCGACCAGGTGCGCGGCCCCGGGAAGGGCAGGGCCTGGGGGCGGGGCCGGGGCGGGGCCATCGGGGTGAGGGCGGGGCTGGGGAGAGAGTGGCCCGGGGAACGGGGCTGGACTTGGATGACGGGGTAAGGCCTTGGGTGAGGAGACGGGGCCAGGGAATGGGGCGGAGCCCGGAGGATGGGCCCAGCCCAGGGCGGGGTTGAGGCCTGGAATGAGGGGGGCGGGGAGGCCTGTGATGGGGGAGAGCGCGGGAGGGCCGGGGTTGGGGGGGTGGGGGTGGTTGGAGAGTGAGAAGGGATCTAGAAGGAAGGCGGGGGAGATGCCTGGTAGTCAGGGCAGGGCCCGGAGAAGCTACAGGGAGAAGGCCTGGAGAGGATTGGGGCGTGGTCTGGACGACGGGGGCGGAGCCAAGTGAAGTTTGGGTCTGGGGTGGTCCACCCGCGCGCTCTAGTGGTCGAGGCAAAGGGGCCGGCTCAGGATGAAGCGGATTTTACCCACGAGGGGCGGGCCGTGGCGAGGCTGCAGGTAGGGCTGAGGAGAGGCGGCTTGCAGTGTTGAGATACTAAGCGCAGGAGGGGTGGGTTCAGAGACGGACGGGGCTAGAGAACCGGGGCGGGGCTTCGAGGGAGGGTCGGGGTGTGCAGGATACGGTAGGGGTTCGGAGCAAGGTCCCGAACTTGGACGCCTGTGGCCGAGATGTCGGAAGTAGTTAGGGGTCATGGAGACGAGGCAGCATTTATGGAGGCAATATTGGTTTAGGGGGCTCCCAGGGAATCATTGCGTTAAGGAGAGAATACCCGTGGTGGGGTGCTTAGCTGTGGCCGGGGGAGGAGCCTCCGGCCGGTGGGGGGGGGGGGGGTTAAGGCTGACCTGAGGCTTTGAAGGCAGAGTAGGGGCTCCAGCCACCTCCAAAGAGGGTGGGTGCGACTGTAAATTGGGACACCTGAAGCCCCAGAAATGTTAGCAGGCTTTGTTGCTCCTTGGGAATGCAGTGGGTGGGATGCGACGGTTCGCCCCCTCTCCCCTCCCCTAATCTACCTCCACAGGAGACGCCAACCAACGAGCTGAGCGTCCAGGGCCCCCCCGAGGGGGACACGGACCCGTCAACGCCCCCAGCGCCCCCGACGCCTCCCCACCCCGCCACCCCCGGAGATGGGTTTCCCAGCAACGACAGCGGCTTTGGTGAGGGGCTGCGTGGGACCTGGAGTGGGCGGAGCAGGGGCGGGGCCTGGAAGGGGGCAGAGCTGGGGCGGGGCCGATCTGGGGCGGGACCTGGAGGCGGGGCAGAGCTGGGGCGGGGCCTGGAGGCGGGGCAGAGCTGAATCTGGGCCGCGGGGACGTACTGCTGGAGGCAGGTGCCTGAGGACCGGCTGGGTTGGAGGACTGGAGCTGGAGTTGAGGGGCTCCAAAAGCGCCCGAGGGTCTGACCGCATCCTCTCCTCTTCTCCCTAACCCCCCCCCCCACCCCGCTGCTAGGAGGCAGTTTCGAATGGGCGGAGGATTTCCCCCTCCTCCCCCCGCCAGGCCCCCCCCTGTGCTTCTCCCGCTTCTCCGTCTCGCCTGCGCTGGAGACCCCGGGGCCCCCCGCCCGGGCCCCCGACGCCCGGCCCGCAGGTACAGTGCTTCAGACCCTCTGGCCTGCTCCTCCCTCTGCTGGCCTCTCTCCCCATCTGTTTCCCCACTTTCTCCTCCCCATGTCTGAATTTCCCTCTCTCCCCTCAGTCTCTCTCCTCCCCTCGCAGTCAGCCCTGGCTATTCGGTCCTGAGACCCCACCCAACTCTGGTACCAGTTCAGATCAGGCAGTGGTCATCAGATGGGCTGGGGCAGTCGCACCCCTTCCCTGAGCCTCAGTTTCCCCTTCTGTAAGGATCCCTTCACAGACTTGCTCCTCTTTGCCCCGTCTCTTGCCTGGCACCTGTCAAATCTTGATCCCACATCCGTTTGGGGACGTGGGTTGATCAGAAGCAGACAAGGAGAGAGAGGAAACCAGTGTGCTTCAGAGCTGCTTAGTTGAACCGGAGCGGAGAGAACATGGGGTAGATTCTAGTCTCACCCCCATTTTACAAACGAGAAAACTGAGGCACAGAAGAATGCGGAGCCAGGATCCAAACCCTGCTGCTTGCCCTCTGAGTCAGTTTCCTTTTTTTTTTTTTTTAATTTATTTTATATTTTAAAAATTTATTTATTTAAGTAACCTCTTCATCCAGCGTGGGGCTCGACCTCACGACCCCCGAGATCAAGAGTCATAGTTATGTTCCGCCGACTGAGCCAGCCAAACACCCGACTCAGTGTTCCTTTCCTGTATTTCACATACGCCAAAGAGCTAATCCTCACCCTCATCTTGGGAGAGGGTCACCACACCCTTAGTTTCTGACGGCCCCCAAGCTAAGGCCTATTTTACACAGGAGGGCACAGCCATGTCTCTCCCGTCCGAACTGGGTCTGGAGAGATCAGACTCCGGCTCTCTGCCGCCCCCTGCTGCCGCTCCTGAGAATAGCCCTGGACGCCGAGCTCACACCGCTCTGGGCAGGTGCAGGTGTTCCCAGAGGAGAGAGCGAGAAGGTAGAAGGTGCAACCTTCCCCTTTCAGGGAGGGGGACAGTCCTGCTCCCCTAGATCGTGCCTGAGTCCAGCTGTTGGCCCTGCCACTCCTCGGCTGTATAACCTAGAGGCAGTCACTCTCCTTCTCTGTGCCTCAGTTTTCCCATCTGCAGAATGGGGACGATCACAGGCTCTAACTCTTAGGATTCTCGAGGGGATTCAATGGTTTAACGCTGCGCGCGCGCGTGCGCGCGCGCACACACACAGCACAGCCTGGTCAAGCAGCAGGGGTCTCTCCCTGCGCTTAATGAAGTCGAAGTTCACCGAGCATTTGCTAAGCACAGGTGCCGCGCTGGGCACGGGGTGGGGGTGGGGGCACTGATGCCATGCTGAGCAAGATACATGAGCCCCACTCCGCCCTACCCAACCCAGAGACACTGACCCCCCCCCCCCCCCGGGCTACATGGCGGCGACTGGAGGCTGGGAGGCTAGACAGGAGGCCAGGGCGAGCGTCCAGGCGGGAGAGGAGAGAACAGACAGGGTTTGGGGCGGGAAGGACAGGGCTGAGGGCAGACTCCAGGTGCCACCTCAAGTGTCACTTCCTCCCAGAGGTCTTCATGGGGACAGGGCGGGGTGGGTTCCAGACATGGGGACACTGCCAAGTGGTGAGTCAGGGCTGAGGCCAGCAGGGCCAGGATGCCAAGATGACTTCACCTTTAATCACCGGGAGAGGGGAGGGAGGGCCCAGTCGTGTGAAACCCTAAGTCCCTTCACTTCGGTGGGCCTGGCAGGCAAGCTGCGGAACCTGTTTCCCAAGGCCGCGGTGTGGGGTCCAGGCCCGGCCCTCTTTCCGCCCCCCCCTCCCTGCCCGCAGACCCCCCTCCCCACCCCCCTGTGCTCCGCGTGGCTCTGCCCACTTAACCGGCGTGCCCTGAGTGATGCCACCTGCCCCAGCATCTCTCCGCTCCTTCGAAAAGGACACGAGGGTCATGCTCCCCTTTTAAAGAGAGGGGAAACCGAGGCTCAGGGACAGGAGTGAGGGCCACAGCTTGACCCTCGGGTCACTCAGGTAAGAACTGCGGGGTGGAGAGCGAGGGCGCCCCCTGCGTGGCCCTGGGTGAGAGCCGCCACCACCCCCCCCCCCGACCTTGGTTTGCCGGATCTGTGGAATGGGTGGGGGCTTCCGCGGTGACAGGAGGGGCCATGCAACAGTTAGGTGGGAAGGCGCTTTGCGTCAGGCCCTGTGCTGGGCCCTGGGGTTGTCTGGAGAGCTTACGTTCTAGGGAGGCAAACAGACGGACAGGAAGCTAGCAGACGATGACTGGGATCCAGATAGAATGACTGGGGGGAGGGGTGGGGTCACCAGGGGGGTGACTGCTTGACCCAGAAGGGCCTCCGAGGAGGGGGTCTACCTTACGTGGGAAGGGATAAGGAAAGGGCATTCGGGGGGGGGGGGGCAGCCATGCAAAGGCCCTGGGGTAGGATTGTACTTGGAGCCGAGGAGCCAGGAGGCCGGCGTAAGGACAGAAATGGGACCCAGTGCGGATCTTGCTTTCCACTCGGAGAGAGACAGAAGCCTTGAGCCCGTCTGCCCGATAATTCGCTTTCGGTCTCCACTCCCTCCGTCCTCAGGCCCCGTGGAGAACTGACTCCCCGAAGACCCCACCCCCCCGCACCCCCGGAAGAGGGGCTGAGGGTAGAATCCTCTGTGGACGACGGAGCCACTGCCACCGCCGCAGACGCCGCCTCCGGGGAGGCTCCTGAGGCTGGGCCCTCCCCCTCCCCCACCATGTGCCAAACGGGAGGCCCCGGTCCCCCACCCCCTAGCCCCCCGGACGGCTCCCCCGAGCCCCCCGAGCCCCTCGGTGCCAAATGAGGCAGGCAGCCCCTCGCCCCTCCCTGGAGAGCCGCCTTTCTTGGAACTGAACTGAACTCTTTCGGGCCTGGAGCCCCTCGGCACAGCGGAGGCCCCTCCTCACCCACTCCTGGCCCCAGAGAGGGGCTGCAGGCTTCGGGGACCTGGACCCCCCCCCGCCCATCTCGCGTCTCCCCTCCCCCCCCCCCACCCCGCCCCCAGCCCGGCCCCTGGAGGGGCCTCTGGTTCAAACCTTCGCGTGGCATTTTCACATTATTTAAAAAAGACAAAAACAACTTTTTGGAGGAACGGCGGGCCTGTGTGTCTTTCGGGGCAGGGCGCGCGGGGGAGGGCCCGGGAGAAGGCGCTTCCGCCCGCCCCCTTCACAGACGGGAACGTCGAGGCCCAGGAAGGCGGAAGCGCCCTGCGGTGGTGAGGCTGCGGCTTTGCTTCTCTGGACCCCGGCTCTGCCTGGTGCTGGCCGCACTGACCTGGGCGGCAGCCTCCGCGTGACACAAGAGCCGCGTTGACACAAGGTGGCTGGGGGGGGGGGGGTGCTGTGCTGGGGAGGGGGTGCTCGGGAACGACCTGCCGGCACCCACACGGCCCCTGGCCGCACATCTCAGAAGCCTCCGAGGCCAGGCACTGCCTCCCTGCCCACCGTGGCCTTGCCTCAGTTTACCTGTGTCTCCGTGTGGCCTCCCACTTCCCATGAGACGTTCCCGTCTCTCCACCTGGGCCCCTCTTCCTAATTCTGTTTGTTGGAGTTTCTCCGGCTGGCTGTATTGTTTTCTCCTCCTCTGTGCCTCCCTGTCGCCTGCCTGTCTCTATTATGTCTTTCTCTGCCTTTGTGTTTACCCCGATTCCTTTTCCTCCGTTTCTCCTGGGCTCTTGGACTGATTCTGCCCCCCCCCCCCCGCCCCCGGGGTCTGCCTTTGCGTCTCATCTCCTGGCTTCAACCTGTCCCCCGTCGCCTCCCTACTGCAGCCATTGGCATATTTGAGGGACTCACTTGAGACCCGAGGGAAGGGCCCAGGGGTGGGGGTCCAGCTGGGAGGCTGTGGGCTCCTGGCTTAGGAGTTAAGGTGATGAAGGCGTTAGGGTCACTTGTAAGTCTGGGGGATGGAGAAAGGGAGGGGGAGGGGGCCCCCAGGATCTGAGGGAGGAGGGGCTGGGGGCTGGGCTCCTGGGTCTGAGGGAGGAGGGGCTGGGGGCCAGGACCCCTGGGTCTGAAGGAGGAGGGGCTGGGGAATCAGGACTCCTGGGTCTGAGGGAGGAGGGGCTGGGGGCCTGATTCCTGGGTCTGAGGGAGGAGGGGCTGGGGGCCAGGACCCCTGGGTCTGAAGGAGGAGGGGCTGGGGAATCAGGACTCCTGGGTCTGAGGGAGGAGGGGCTGGGGGCCTGATTCCTGGGTCTGAGGGAGGAGGGGCTGGGGGTCTGGACTTCAGGATCTGAGGGGGGAGGGGCTGGGGGCAGGACCCCTGGGTCTTAAGGAGGAGGGGCTGGGGGCCTGATTCCTGGGTCTGAGGGAGGAGGGGCTGGGGGTCTGGACTCCAGGATCTGAGGGAGGAGGGGCTGGGGGCAGGACCCCTGGGTCTTAAGGAGGAGGGGCTGGGGGCCTGATTCCTGGGTCTGAGGGAGGAGGGGGCTGAGGGCCCGGACTCCCGGGTCTGAGGGAGGAGGGGCTGGGGCTCAGGACTCCTGGGTCTGAGGGAGGAGGGGCTGGGGGCCCGGACTCCCGGGTCTGAGGGAGGAGGGCCGTATTAGCTCACTAGGGCTGCTGTAGCCAAGTGCCACAAATCGGGTGGCTGAAACCACAGACACTCTCTCAGTTCTGGAGGCTAGAATCCAAGATTAAGGGCTCCGCGGGGGTCCTCAGGATCAGTTCCTTCTGAGGGTGTGAGGGACAATCCGTTAATGACTCCCCTAGCTTCCGGTGCTCTCCTGGCAATCTCTGGTGCTCCCCAGTGTGTAGGAGCCTCACTCGAATCTCTGCCTTCACCTTCATGTGCGTTCTCCCCGTGTGTGTAGTTCCAAAATTTCTCTTTGCGTAAGGACACTCGTCATACTGGATTCGTGCCCGCGTTAATGACCTAATCTTAACTGATTGCATCTACAATGACCCCATGTTCAAGTAAGACCACATTCTGCGTTACTGCGGGGTTAGGACGTCAACATCCTGATTCCAAGGGGGATAGAATTCAACCTGTAACGAGGGGGTTGGGAACTTGGGGTCTGGGGAGAGGTGGGAGCCGGAAACCAGAATTCTGTCTTTGGGGAGGAGATGGCCTTGGGGCAAAAGCGGACAATTTTGAGCTGATGGGTCTGGTTTGGATGGTCCACGGGTTAGGGTTAGGGTTAGGGTTAGACCAGCTTAAGTTGGCCAAACCAGAACCCCGGATCCCCACCCCCCACCCCAAAACTCCCTCTCCGACCATCTCAGGAAATGGCATTGGGGTTCGCCAGTGGCTCAACCCAGAATCCCTCAGTAAATCCTGCGGGCTCCTGTTCCCAACCCTCCGCCTCCGCAGCCACACCCCCTTGCCCCAGGGGAACCGCACAGCTTCCTAACTTACCTCCCCACCGCTGCCCCTACTTATCTCCAAATTATTCTCTTGCAGCAGCCAGCCTCAAGCCAAACACATGGCTTGCCTGCTTCATACCCTCGAGTGGCTTCCATTAGCTAAAAATACACCCAGAGTCCCTACCTTGGCTGACTGGGCACCAAATGATCAAGCCTGGGTCCCCTCTGAATGCGTCTCTTATTCACTCCCCCCCCCCCCAACCCAGTCACGTCATACAGGGACACCTGCTGTCGGTGACTCCCAACACACCGTGCCTTTTCCTGCTCCTGCTCATGCCGTTCCCTCTGCCTGTAAAGCCCTTTCAGGGCCTCTCCTCCGAGCCAACTACTTTCCCGACTAGTAGACAGTACCTATGGGTTCATTGCCTGGAGGAGGCCGTGGTGGCACCCTCCATTCACCCCAAGACCTCATTTCTCTTCTCCTTGGGCTGCTGACTCCCATTTCCCTGGAGCCTTTGGGAGGAGTTGGGAATCCCGTTTCCTCACCTGGGAACCCCATTTCCCATCAGTTCCTGGGGGCTGAAACGGCCGGGACCTCTTTACCCAACTTGCACAAGGGTAGCGACGAGGCTAAAGTAAACCCCACATTGGAGCCTTGGGAAACTACAACTCCCAGGAGACCTCGAGACTGGCTCTCCCGCTGGGGGGGGGGGGGGGGGGGGGGGAAACGGCCGCGCCGCACAGCTTGCTGGGAATTGTAGTCCGAGGGTCTCGCAGGAAGGAAAGAAGTCCCATCCTGGGGGTGGCCGAGCGGTTATACTGCTATGGGGGTGGGGCTCCGAGCAGGTGAATGACTGTGGCCAAGGGCAGAGCCAGGCCCAAGTCCTAAGACTCGGGGCGCTTCCCATGTCACCCGGAGCGCTGCTAGGGGTTTGACGCTTCAAGGACGCGGCATACCAGAGGGAGGAACTGCAACCTGGACACCCCTGGGGGCCAGACTTCCCTCACCCGACCTGGTCCTGCGGCCTGCCCCAAGTTGTAGTTTCTGGCTCCTCAGTCTCAACTGCACGTCTGGGCGTAGGAGAGTGTCCCAACCTGCCTACTCACCCCCTCCCCCACTCGGGATCTATATGCCTTTGTTCTTTGGGGACACCCCACCCCTCAAGGCCGACAGACCTTACACTTGAGGGGCTGTTGGGAGTCCCAGGGAAGGAGCTAAAATGCAGATTCCCTGCACTATCCTGGCTTGGTGCAAAATGTCCTCCAGCAGGCGCTTCTCCAGTGGCTGAGAACCTGGCTCGGTGGGGCCACAGTCTTGCCCTCTTGGTCCCAGGGTCCCTCGGCCCAACCGCCACTCTCACCCAGGCCTCTTGCTGAGCCCCAGGGACAGCCCATCAGCAAGGTCTTCCTCCTTCTCTTTTCTGGACTCATCCGTCCCACGTGCTCCCGGTGTAGGAGGGCCCCATAGGTCGGCCAGGTCTCTAGGGTTCCTTCCGGAAGCACTGGCCCAGCTCCGGGCCCCAGCAGATACTATACGCCGCCCTTCCAGGACCACAAGCCTGGTGACGGCAAAGGTAAGGACCAGCACCTGCCTAGCTCCCGGTTGTCCAGTAATGTCCAGAATGAATGAACGACAGGCCTCGCCCCCACCCCCCCACCCCCCCCCCAGAGCCTCCACTGGCCCGCGTGCCAAATGCAGTACAGTTCTGGGGCGCCCGGATGGCTCGGTCAGTTGAGCTTCCAGCTTCACCTCGGGTCACGATCTCCTGGTTCATGAGTTCGACTCCCACATCGGGCTCTCTGCTGTCCGTGCAGAGCCCGCTTCACGGATCCTCCGTCCCCCTCTCTCTGCCCCTCCCCGGCTTGCGTGCGCGCTCTCGGAAAAAGTAAATAAAACGTTAAAAAAATTATAAATGCCACGCAATCCTAACTCAGCACTACCTGCCACCAGTTAAACTTCTGCCTTACTCCAGCCCCACAGGCTTGGAGTGAAACCGGAAGGGACTGATGGGGCCTCCCACCCTCCGTTAGTATCCCCGCCTCACTCCCGCGGGCGGGGAGGGGAGGGCTCCTGGCCCCGGTCACCCGTGGGCGACCCCCAGCACCCCGGCTGTTAACCCCTCCGAGAAATGAGGGGTCCGAGGCCGCGAGTGGTTAAATAATTAATAAGATTACCAACGGTGTGTTAATTACAAATAACGAGAGCGGAGCTACAGGTGGTGCATTTTCCAAACGGAGAACCAGGATTGGAGAACCAGGATCCGCGGCCCCGGGGCCCAGGGGTCCGGCCACCCGGGCGGGGGCAGCTCCGTAATAAATAGTGGGGGTGGGGGCGGGGGGTCAGGGCTGCTCTGGCTTCTTCTTGACAGAAATCCGCTTCTTCCTTGCCGCCAGCATCTCGTAGAAGGGGTCCACGCTCACAGCGGCCCTGCGGACGGCGTAGGGGGAGGGGGTCCCGGGGTGAGGGCCGAGGGGTCCCGGCCCCGGCCCTCCCTGCCCGGGGACCCCGGGGCCCGGACTCACTGGATGGACTTGATCCACTCCTCCTTCTCCTCCTGTGTCGGGGCCGAGATCCGGTACACCACGTGGTTGCCCTCCACCACTCGGCCGTCGGCCTCCGTTTTGCAGGCTTTGATGAGCTGCCCCTTGTTGTTGGGGATGTAGAGCTCGAAGCAGTTCTGCGGGGACCCGAGAGCGGACGAAGGGCAGGTAGGAGCCGGCCCCAGGCCCAGAGGAGCCCCCCCCCCGCCCCCCCCGCCACGCCCGGAAGGGGTGCAGGGCCGATCGACCTTACCGGTTTCCGGGGGTCATCCACTTCGCGGATGCTCAGATTCTCCAGGGGGATGATACCTCGGGGTTCCTTGTCCTGAAGGCACAGGTCGGGGGGGGACTCACACCCCCAATCCTCGCCCCAGCCCCTCCTCCAGAACCGAGTTTCATTAGTGGCACTTTGTTACGGCGGCCCTAGGGCCCTGATAGAGCCCCTCCTCCCTCAGACCGGGAGTCCCGCCCCCAGCCCCCTCCTCCCTCAGACCCAAGAATCCAGGCCCCCAGCCCCAACCTGCACCCAGACTCAGGAGATCAGACCCCCACCCCTTCCTCCCTCAGCCCCGTGAGTCCAGACCCCCCCAGCCCCTCCTCCTAGGACCCCGGAGCGGAGCCCGGCTCTGCCCTCACCGTAGTGTACTCAAAATAGTAGAGGCAGTTGTCTGTGAGGATAAACCAGCGCCGCTTCCACGTCTTCACCCGGCCCCCTGAAAGGGAAGGGGTGGGAGGGGGCCTGGGCTCAGCGGGGGGCGGGGCCTCTGGGAGGGCAGGGCGGGGACTGAGGCGGAGCGAGCGCAGGGAAGGCGGGGCCTGGCGCAAAGCGTTGCGTGGGAAGAGAGGCGAGCAGGGACGGGCGGTTAGGGCCCCCAGGACCCCCGCCCGCCCCCGGCGTGGGGCGCCACACTTTCTAAGCCTGTCTGTCGGTCCAGGGCCCAGGAATCCAAGTCCCCAGCCCCCTGCTTCGGGGCCCCGAGGCCGGGGCGGCCCCCTCCCCGATGTCATGTCTGTGGGGAGCAAGGACGGGCTGCGTACCTACCTCCTGGGGCAGACAGCGAGAAAGCAGGCAGGACCAGGCGAAGAGGAGGGAAGGCAGAAGAATGGGGTGCCCCCAAAAGCCGCAGGCGACAGAAATGGGGGGAGCGAGGGAAGGAGAGCATGGGGAGTAGGAGACAGGAACAGCAGAGAGAAACACGCAGAGATGGAGGGAGGGAGGGAGGAAGGGGGGAAAGAGAGGGAAGAAAACCAGTTACATCGACATGACCCGCTCCCTCCCAGGGGGGCCAAAGATCCTGAGCCCCACCGTGAGCGGGCACCTCCTGGCATCGGGCCTGGCTCCAGCCCACCCCTCCCCCCCCCCCCACAGGTCCTGGGCCAGGAGGGCCCTCCCCGAGGAGGTCATCCCCCACGAAAGGGAGAAGACAAAACCCCCAGTCCTTGGCCTGAGGCGGGTGGGGGCGCTCAGGTGAGCTGTGGGACCAACTGGCTGTGTGACCTTAGGACAACCTCCTGCCCTCTCTGGACTGCAGTCCGCAGACCCACTTGGGCCCACACCTTCCGGCTTCACGGAGACCTGTCTCCGGGTGCCTTGTCGTCCCCAAAGGGTTAGGAGCAGCAGTAACGGCTCTCATCGGGCATCTTGGTGAACACAAACTACCACAGGCCCCCTTTGCTGCACATGCTTTAGCTTCTGAGGGAAGAGAGGCCTCTCTCTAACCACCACGAAGGGAGAAAGTGCACTCGGGTAGGAGATCTGGGGCCGAGGCCACTCCTGCCCTGTGGCTGTCGGATGGCGGCTGAGCCTCAGTGTCCTCATCCGGGAAACGGGAAGCGTCCCCGCTGCCGGGGTGGGGCTGGAGGGGGACTAGTCGCTGGGGAACCTCCGGCTTGCCTCTCTCCTGGCCTCTCAAGGCCAGGGGCACCAGGTGGCCTCTGAGGAGTCTAACCTCCCCCCCACCCCATCGGCCTCCCCTGGAGCTGACTCCGGAATCCATGTACCCACTGGTGGCGGGAGAGACTGGTCTGCCCTTTTTATGTGGACCAGGACACCTGGGCACCCAGTCAGGGACCTGCTTGCTGTTGGAGAAGCGAGGTCTTGGCTTAGGAGCACAATCCCACGGTTGGGGGAGCGGGAGGCAAGCCCTGCTGTGCCCCCCACCCCCACCCTATGCTGGGCCCTCCCGAGGCCCCAGCTTCTCCACTATCCCTGCTGGAGCGGCCATTCACCGCCTCTCCACTAAAAAGCCACAGCCAGCGCTCCCGCGGCGCCCATCATTACCAGCCGGGGCTCCCAGCCAGCGGCTCGCAACCCTGACTCTGCACTGACAGCACCCGGGGGAGCTTTTAACGTGACTGACAGCCCATCCTGCCCCGGAAATCCTGGCTTCATGAGGCTGTGGCTGGGCTGGCGGGGTTTTAAAAGCCCCCAGGGGAAGCTCCCGTGAAGCCATGGTGGAGAAACCACTCCAATCCTCAGATAACCCGACGCGAGGGGCACCCGGCTGACCCCTAACTTACCCTGAGTCTGCTGGCCCTGTGTGTTTCCAGGTGGACTGGCCCCACCCCGCCCGTTCCGTCCCAGCCGGGGACCCTTTCGTTCATGAGCACAGAGCCCGGCATTTTATTCGGTGCTCCCTAACCCCTACCCTACCCCCCTAAGTATTTCTGGGCCCCCTCCCCTCTGCCGGTCCCTGTGCTTGGGCCCAGCACACAGGCCTAATCTCATTTTCAGCCCCATTTTTCAGATGTGGAAACCGAGGCTCAGAGAGGTCAAATCGTTTGCCTAAGATCACACAGCAGGTCCACAGGGAGGTCAAGTCCAGAGCCAGGGGCCCCCTAACTTCTCCCTGCAGAGACGGCCAAGCGGGGTCAGTAGGGGACGTACCCAGCTTAAGGAGCCAGCCCTCCCGATCCGGGTTGAAGAAGGTGTGGGTCAGGTCATTCCCATCATCCTCAGGAATCTTGAAGGGCTCGTTTCGGATGCTGTCGTAGAGGTTCTGAGGGGCGAACAGGGGCAGTCGGCAACTCCAGGCCCCAGGGCCCTTCCCGGGGCTGCCTGGCCATGGGCGGGGGGAGGGCTCCGACAGCCAGGGAGGAAACGGGGACCACAGGCGGAGCGGCTCAGGGAAGAAGGAACGGGGGGGGGGGGGGGGTCAGATGGGTGGAGGGGGTCCCGGAGCAAAGGAAGTTGGAGAGGGAGGAGAGACGCTGAGCTGCTGCAAAGGCCCGCAAAGTTCTCGAGAGACACAGAGACCCCGAATGCGCCGGAGGGCCAGAGAGAGACAGCAGAGAGAACCGGAGAGACAAAGACCGAGGGAGCCAGGGAGAGACGAAGAGAAAGGAAATGGACAGGTTGACGTGATCCCGCTGGACGGCTCAGGCACCAGGGGACCCGTGGGGGCGAGGGGGGAGGGGGGGTCAGTGGTGGGGAAAGGGACAGCAAAGAGGGGCTGCAGGGAGGAGGGGGTAGAGGGGGCCTGACCCTGAGCAGCTCCTCAGGCAGGTCCCCACCCTCGTTGATGCCCCGGTTCATGGCCACAAAGCGCTCCAGGCCTGGCTTGTCCCGGACGTTGGGGTTGTGGAGGCTGGTGTTCAGCATGATCACGGCGAAGGACAGCACGTAGCACGTGTCTGCACCAGACCGTCAGGTGGTGACGACACGGGTAGGTGCCCCCACCCTCCCCGCCGGCCCCTCCTTCCCAGGCCCCAGGAGTCTGGGCCCCCACCTGTGGACTGGAAGACCCCCGGGTTGCACAGACAGTATCGCTGGGCGAACGCTTCCATCATCCGGTCAATCTTCTGGGCCTCCCCGGGGAGGCGAAAGCTCCAGAGAAACTGCCTGGGTTGGAGAGCAGCCGGGTGTGGATGCCGGGAACCGGCAGAACCCCCCCGCCCTGCTCTCAGTCCCTGTGTCAGGAACCAGCCAAAAACAGCCCTGCGGCCTCAGCAGCTGTCTCGGGTATGGATCCCAGCTGGCCCATGAGCACTGATTGGCCTGGGGCTGCTGGTGGATTCACACGGAAGAAACCCTTCCTTTCCGCAAAGCTTGCGGTCGCCAGAGGCTTCTGCTGCCCTGTGAGAGGAGGGCCTACAGACAGCAATGCCAGCACAGGGGAAGCACAACCAAAAGACAGAGAAGGTTGGCCTTCCGGCAGCATAGGAGTCCCTGCATACAGCTATGCCTGAAGGAGACCCTACTGTGGACTTCGGTGTTACGGGAGACCATCACTTCGATTTTTGTTTCTGTCTTCGTTTTGAGCAGGGCTCGTCGTGTGTAAAGAAAGCCCTGACGGGTACGCTCCTGCCCTTCCGACCCCATCCCTCTCACCTGAGGGCCTGCACCAGGTTGAGGTCAGTAAACTCGTGCAGATCCACGAAGGCATGGAGCACTGCCAGGTTCAGCTCTTCCCTGGGAGGACAGGGACAGAGTCACGCACAGGAAGGGGACTGGGGAGTCTGAGCCACCTCGTCTGCGCCGTGGCTGCCTCTGGAGCGGGTGACAGTTTTAGCCTGGCCCCATCACAGGCCTGACCCCAGGGCAGGAAGACTCAGAACATGCCCTTGGGAGGACCATCTGTTGCGAGATCATCCCTGGATTAGCCGAACCTTTGCACAGTTAAGAGAGACACGGCCAAAGTGTGCTCCACCTAGGTGATCCCCCAGCTTCTGGAGACGTCCAGAAATGGTCCCCACATCTCCCAGGCGTCCACAGATGGTCCCCATGCACCCCAGACGTCCACACAACAATCCCACAACACCAGCTGTCCACAGAGGGTCCCTAGACATCCCCAGAGGGCTACCACGTCCCCCAGATGTCCGGATGGTCCCCACACCCCCCAGATGTCCGTGAAACAATCTCCATGCACCCCAGATGCCCACAGACGGTCCCCAGACACCTCCAGATGGCCCCACCCCCCCCAGGTGTCCACAAATCCCTAGGTACCCCAAACATCGCAGACGATCCTCACGCCCCAGATGCCCAGGGGTCCCTGTGCTCCCTAGATATTCACAGATGACCCCAATGCCCCCTGGCTGTCCCTGTAGGGTCCCACACAAGCCAGCTGTCTACATGTGCGCACGACACCCACAGATGTTTTTCACGGTCCCCAACATTCCAGACATTCAGAAGATTCCCACGCCCCTCCCCAGGTTCCCCCAGGTGGTCCCCAGGCTCCCACAGACCCCTGTGTCAGTCCGTTCTGTCCCGGCGCGGGGAGAAGGCTGGTCTATCAGGGCCCTTCCTTGGGAGAGGAAGTGGGCGGTGAAAGGGCAGGAGCTGGGCGCGGGGGACCGTGGGAGCCCGGCGGGGTCTCACCTCTCCCCCAGGTAGTCCCCGATGGCTGTCTTGTTCAGGCCCTCGCCCTTGTACAGGAAGCGGGCGATCTCCTCGGGTGTATTCTGCAGAAGTTCGTTCTCCACCAAAAACTGGATCCCCTGGTGGGTGGGGGCGGGTGGTCTCAGCACAGGGGGCCGGCGGAGAGCCACTCCCCACCCCCTCCCCCAGCCTCTGCCCTCCACAGGACGGGGCCAGCTTTCGTTTTCAGGCTTCGCGCAGGTCCTCAAATACCCCCGCCTCGGCCGAGCCTCTGCGCCTACTGTTCCCTCCGCCTTTGCCTGGTGAATCAAGCACCAAGAGCAGGGTCTGCTCCCCCTTGAGCCTCCCAGGCGGAGGGCACAGCACGCGCGAAGGTCAGGAGGCGGCAAACGCCTGGTTAGTGTTCGGGGAACAAACGGACGGCCCAGATCTGAATTCCGGGGATCAGGACCACGTCTGTCCGCCTCAGGCAGACCTTAAACTATGGCACTTCTGGAATGTGAAGGTGCCAGAACCCTCGGCCCGGGTGTCTGCCTGGCTGATCCCAGCCCTGTGGCCCAAGCACCTTCTTGGGATCCATGTTGAACTTCTTCCTGCCCATTGCCATCTTCCGGTTCCGTTGCAAAGTCTTACTGCAGAAGAGAGCAGGGGATGGAAGGTCAAAGCCTGGGCATCCCTGGCCGGGCCTCGTGACCCCCAAGTTCCCCACCCCAGCCCTCACCTGCCCTCATTGGCCTCCAGACCCTCCACCTCGCTCATGGCTTCGCTGAGCTCCTCCCGAAGGCGCTGGATCTCCACCAGCAGCTCCTGCTTCCGCCGCCGGATGTTCTCCAGCTCCATCCGCTCCTCCGGAGTCAGGTCTGGGGGCTCTACGGGTCAGAGTCAGGGATTGGCGGTCAGTTCTGGGACTGGGAGCCTGGGTTCCTACAATCTGGGGGAGGACAGGGCTGGGGCCGGCAGGATTCCCAGGTTGGAGAGGACGAGGATGAGGGTAGGGCCTCCTCTGTCTGCTGGAAGAAGGGGCTGGAGGTCTAGACAGGGGGATCTAGACTTTCAAGTCCTCGGGGAGGAGGAGGCTAGGTAGGGGTCAGCACTCCTGAGTCTGAGGGAGAAGGGGGCTGGGAGCCCGAATTGCTGGGCCCATTACTTGGAAGGGGGGTGAGGCCTTGGTTTTCTGCCTCCATTCTTGGCGAGGTAACTGGGAGCTTGGGTGTCCGGACTCCTGGGTCCATGAAAAGTAACTATGGCAGGGAGAGCTGTTGACAGCTTGTAAGAGTTGCGGCAGGGGGGGCGGGGCATCGAAGGCTCCCGCCCCCGCCTTAGCGGGATCTCTGCAGCCCCCAAGATTTCTCCCCACCCAACCGCCCCAGAAGCCCCCCTCCCGGCTCCCAGCAGGCACTGGGCTCGCCCGGCCCTTCCAGCAGGAATGGTTCCACCCCGGCCTCGCCTCCGCCGCTCCATCCCGCCCCCTCCCGCCGCCACCGGAAACAGGCTCGGCCCAAACAATGGCCTGGAACGCCCTGCTCTCGGGGCCCGCCGGAAGCCCGTCCCGCGCCCCGCAAGAACGAGGCGACGACGGGGCCGAACGGCTCCGCGCAGCGCGCGCCGGGAGGGATTTTCGCGGCGGAACGTTCGAGTCGAAAGGCTCCATCCGCTCCCGGCCGGCCCCGCCCCTCCCCGACCTACCATAGACACCGTCCTCCATGGCGGCTAGGAAGGCCCGCGGGGAGTCCGGGGCGGTCCCGCCGGTCGGGCCTGGATCCGCGTTGGCCCGCGGGCTCGGGTGAGCCCGCTCAAACGCCCCGGGAGCCACCGCCGCCTCCTCAGCGCCAGTCCTCAGCGCTGAAAAGACTCTCCCTTCGCCTCCCAACCGCCCCGCCAATAGAGACCGCCCCTCGTTTTGACACCGCCCAATCCACGGCGGGCCCTCTCGTCTGCCCCGCCCCCGACCCCGAAGGACCGTCCTCCAGGGCCAATAGGCACAAAAGGAGACGACGTAGCACGGTGCGGCCGGAGGTAGACGGTCTGTGGGACCAATCGGAGTGCGGGCAGGGAGCCGGGTGCCGCCTCCGAAACAAAAGAAGGCACTTGGCTGGTTTGCCCGCCAATGAGAAGGCTCGGAAAGGAGTTGCATGGAGGTGGGACTATGGGCCAGCACAGAGAACTGCGCCTGCGCCAGGGCTCCGGGCGCTAGGATGCTAGTCCAACGGAGGCCGGCCTCTAGTAATAGGTTGCTGGGGAGCGGCACATTGTTAGTCTCGTTGCTAGGGGGCGGGGCCACAACTGTCGGCTGTTCCCGTGAGCCACACCTCCTTGGCTGGCTTAGCAGGTTTTTGACCGCAGCGGTTGCCAGGCAACTGGGAGCAGCTTGGGCCCATCTTTTGGCCTCCGGTCTCCTGGTACTGGCCGCTCCGATCTCCAGATCGGAGATCCTTCACCCCTCTCAGGACCTTCCCGTCCATTTAAGTCTCTTGAGAGTCCCGGAGTGCTGAAACAAAAGACTTATTCTTTCTTCCAAACGAAAACGCTATCGGGTATCTGTCATGGAGAATGGGACAACAGGGGAAGGCCAAGTATAGTGAAGTCTCCGCCTTCCTGGCGCCTTCTGCCTATCGGGCTCCTCCCTCTCGCCCTCAAACTCCTCCCCTTATTTTAGCGTCCTCCCCCCCCCCCCCCCGTCCCAACAACCCCTTTTCCTCAACATCCTCCCATTTCTCTGGTTCCTTCCCCGCTCTGACTCCCCTCACTTCAGGCCCCACCTCTTCTTAAACTCCTCCCTCCTCTCGGAGTGTCCCCCCCTACACACACACACACACACACACACACACACACACACACACACACGATGCCCTCCCCCCTCCCCCTCCAGCCTCTCATTTCCATTCCTTGTAGAAAAAGCAAGGGCAGGCAGCTGGCCGGGATGGAATAGTCTGGGCATCCCTGTCATGGGCGGATCCCTGACTGCGTCTGAGGTGGTGTCTGGGCCTTGTCCTCATTCGCCGTCCCTGCGCTAGGCAGGTGGGGATAGATTCAGGGCCAGGACCTGGTTAAGCTGACAGATTAGACACGGAGCCTCTTAATCCCCTCACTGACCTTTATGAGCGGCCCACACCTTGTCCTCCCCAGTGGAAACCCAGGCTGTGCCGGCCCGGCCCCGTTCTCTTTCCTTCCAAACAGAACCCTCCTCCTGTCCCTTCACCCTCAATTTAACACCCTTCTCGGTGCCTATGTTCCTATTACCCCCCCGTCCCTACCCCCAGACACCCTGCACTGGGAGAACAGCTAGCTAATTAATCCCATCCGGTTTTTAAGTGGGGATTTTGAAGGATAAAGGGAGGTGGGGAAGCCAGAAGCGGGGACCCGGGTTGGTGCAGCACTTGGGCAAGCTAATGGGCAATGACAGTGCCTGCCCTCAGTCCTGGGACACGGGCAGGAAGGTGTCCTCCTCCCTGGCGCTGGATCCTTCTGCAGCTGGCTCGCAGCCTGCTGGGCACTTAGGTAGATAGCAGTATGGTGGGGGTTGGAGGACAGGAGCGAGGAACCACACCCCAGAAGCACACTCACAGACACGCCACCAGGGCTCCCAGTGATTTAATCTGGGGTACAATTCTCCCCCGAAACACACACTTTCTCTCGGCATTCAGAGCGACCTTCTCCTTCCCCAGCCCCGAGCTGGACCAGAGGGAGGAGATTCTGGCCCTCAGCCACAGCCTGCCCTGTCATTCACACATCCAAGTTCAGAGCTGACCTCCAAGAGCATCTCCCCTCCCAGTCGCCCCTGGAAGGCCATGCGTTCCAGCAGCAGGGCGAGCTGGGAAATCTAAAGGACGCTCACCCCCACCCCTAGCCGTCCCCTTCAGTGAAGTGAGGAATCATCCGGTGGAAAGGTCCTTTGAGAATTTCAAGTTCCAATGCCCCATTTTTACAGATGGGGAAACTGAGGCGGGGAGAGGGGAGTGATTTGCCCAAAGTCACACGGTACATGGCGGCAGAGTTGGGATTTAGAGCAAAGCTTCCTGGATCCTTGTAAAGGGCTCTATTCCAATTGGCTTAAGCTCAATTTCTAACCCTTTTGTAGGAACCATGGGAAAATATAGAGAGATATCTGTATTTATATTATATATATAATACACATATTTATAACGTCTTTAAGAAATAGACACACATCACTAGGTGCAGGATTCCAGAGCACTGTAGACTCATCAGCCTTGGGCCTCTCCTCTCCGCCCAACAAGCAGCCCTGTTATCCACAGGGCCTCGTCTGGGTCCTCCCTTTCTCGGTCAGCCCAGAAATGCGGTCTATCAAATCCCGAGTCCACTTCCTAGAATGGCCAAGTTCTAGGAGCTGACTAGAACTTTCCAGGTTTTAATAATGGACAACTCTGGCTCCCCAGAGCTTTGATTCCCTTTGGCATTAACAGAACCACAAAGAATCATCAAGATTCTCAACTCCATTGGGCAAACTGGAACCAACAAATCTCAGACATCCAGAATCGCCACTCCTTCCTTGACTCCGTGATCAATCTAGAGACACAGAATCCTGATCCCTTTGGACATTCTAGAATGGCACTTAAAAAAAAAAACAAAACAAAACAAAACAAAAAACAACCTGTGGATCATTAAGAAGCATCGATTATCTCCTTGGTTTGATGTTCTATAGCAGGGGGTCTGGAGTTACCTAATATCAAGGACTCCCAGTCTGTCACGTTAGCCCTTCCAGACCCACAGACACTCTGTTGTTTTGTGCATTCTAGAAACATAACTCGTGAGTCTCCTCAGCATTCTAGGTCAAACCTATTCTAGGACCACCAGCGCTTGCCTCTGCGGTCAATCTAGATTCACAGAATCTTAACTCTTGGGCCTTCTGGGAGCTACAAGGTCTCCTCTTGACTTGCACTCAACTTTCTGTCATTGGCTAATCAAGACGGTCTTGAATTCTTGGGGCATTCCGTAACTCTCCCTCCTTAACGTGGCCTAGGAAAGAGTGATTTGCTGCTGGGTTAACTGAGTCTAGAAGCAACGGTCCCTTGAATCGTAAGTCAATCCAGACCTACAAACTCTTCATCTGTTGCTGTCCCTGGAGGAGGTATCTACCACCGATTCCTGACCCTGCTCCCAACCAAACCCAGCCATATAGAGGAATCTAGAACCATCGGTCTTTGCCACTTAGGTGGTCCAGAATTCTGGATCCCTCAGCTCTGGGGAGACTCGGGAATCAGGCTGATAAAGGGGTCTCGAGAGGGAGCATGGAACGCAGAGGAATTAAGATCCAGCATGTCTGGGGTGGGTCCACTAGGCATGGGAGACCTTCACCAGCTAATAATTTACCCAGCAGGCCTGTCGGTCTTGGGAAACACCTGCCCCCATCCCAGGAGAGGACCCTTGCTCTCTCCACCTTGCTATTTCCGGGAAGGGGGTACAAATCGGGAGACACCAGCTGGCATCACGGGGGCAGGGTCAGTGCCAGGGTCGGTGTGAGTACTTGGGGGCTGGCAATGCCATCTCCTGCCTCCGCTCCGTCCTCCTCCTTGGCCTCCTCCTCCTCCTCTTCCTCCTGGCAGCAGCTCAGTGCAAGTTCATTCTCGTAACAAAATGCAGCCAGAGAGCCGGGGAAGCTGGACTTGGGGCTGTGTGAAGCCCGCTCTGCCTGTTCATCCAACTCCTTGGCGCTGCAGACTGGTGTCCCTGGGACCTCGTAAGT
Organism: Leopardus geoffroyi; assembly: GCF_018350155.1. Lineage (NCBI taxonomy): Eukaryota > Metazoa > Chordata > Mammalia > Carnivora > Felidae > Leopardus > Leopardus geoffroyi. The sequence continues at coordinate 9,211,905 of NC_059335.1, forward strand.
GCGGTGGAAATGGCGGTAGTCGACCTCGTACTGGGAGCCACGCTGGAAGAGGACCGGCTCAAAACGATGGCCCCAGAGCAGCTCACCAGGGAGGTAGGAGGAGCGACACTGTGTGGTCATGGCCGTGGCCTCAACCATGCCCTCAAGAATGACCACCAGCTCAAAGTCAGCCCGGGCCAGCTCGGCACGTCCTAGTTCATACAGAGGACTGGCGGAGTCGATCTCGTGCACGATGGTGATGGGAGACACGAGGAAGATTCGATCAGTGCCGCCATCAAAGCCCACGTCCACATCCTGGTGATCCAGGGGAATGTACTCACCCTCCGGGGTCACTCGAGGCTGCAGCGAGAAGAGAGGGGCCAAAGACAGATGGCGGGGAGCGCAGGGGTGAGTGGAGACAGAGATGGCGAGATTAAAGGAACGGAGGAAGGGGAGGAGAAACAGGCAGGGGTGGGGGGGAGGGGGGAACGTGGACCCAGAGAATAAAGAGAGACGGGGAGAGACTCAAGGGGTTTGGGGATGGAAACCCGAGAGAGAAAAAGAGAGGGGACAGAGGGACAGAATGATATTGGCATAGAGCCACAGGACCAGCCCCTGAGCAATCTGGGGCTATCTGTCCCCGCAACCCAACTACAAGCCTCTCCATACCAGTGTGTGTGTGTGTGTGTGTGTGTGTGTGTGTGTGTGTGTGGAGGGGCAATGCAGTCCCCAAACCAGGTGTTGGTAGTTTCACCCCACCTACCCTGACTGGTTCCATACCCAACCTCCCATGTCAGCACCCCACAGACTTCGGGGAGAGAGAGTATCCCTCCTAGTCCTGAATCGTAGTCTCAAACAATGGAGAAGGAGCCCCCAGAGGCTGCTGGGAGTTGTAGTTCCCACCATCATTCTGTCCTCCCTCTGACCGAAGTCCAACCTTACCCCAGGCTTCTTAAGTGTCTTTACTCGGGCAAGGACAACTACTGCCCTAGAATTTGGGCAGTCTGACCACACTTGTAGAAACAGTAAGACGCCTTCTTCAGGGCACCAGAGGGAGCTGCTACCCCAGGGGCCAAGGGGGGTTGTAGTTGTTTTGGTGATAAGGTGTTTTCCAGCCCTTTACTCCTCTGAGCAGGAGGCTGGGGGCCAGACTGAGCCACTGAGATACGGCATGAAACCTCTCACAAATGCTGCAGGACCCCAGGCCCAGAGACCACGGAGTATTGTGTTCCGTGGCTCTGCAGTCCCTTGGGCCTACACCTGCCACAATCCCACGGGGGCCTGGCCTCAACACAGGCTACTCTTGGTACCACTGTGTCGGCTGGTTATTGTTAACCTGAACCACGGTTGACGCCACCCACAAAACGCCATCACCTGCTCAGACCGTCCTTTCTGGGCACCTCCCCTGCCCACAGACGCTTCTGGGAATTGTAGTTGAGAGCCTTTACGGCCCAGGTGTGGCTCTCTCAGGTCTAGACACCCCACAACCCCACTGGGGGCCCATCCTCAACCCAAGTGAGCTCTTCGCGTCTCAAGATCTGTTTCCAGTCCAGGTCGCCAGTTAGAACTGGTCACCGACCTCCCTCTGGGGTTTACATCGTCTACAACCGGTCCGGGAAGGAGCCTCAGCCCACAAAGAGGGGGAAGCAGGGTCCCCGCCCGTGAGACTGCTGGGAATTGTAGTCCACGCGCCCTCCGGGCCCGACGTACGCCCCGCCCTCGAGCCTACGTCTCCCACCATCCCCCCGCCCCCCCGCCCCCCACCCCCCCGCGCCCCCGGCCTTGGCCTTCCCACCTGCAGCAGCTGGGCCCGCACGTGGGCCTCAACCAGGTGGCTGCGGCGCAGGTTGCCGACGCGCCACATGAGGCAGAGGCGGCGGTCGCGCAGCGCCACGACGGCGTTCTCGCTGAACACGAGCGTCTCGTTGCGCTTCTTGGGCTTGGCCATCTTGGCCATGACGGCGCCCACGACGAAGGCGTCGAGCACGCAGCCGGCGATGCACTGCAGCACGACGGCGGCCACGGCGGCCGGGCACTCCTCGGTGACGCTGCGCACGCCGTAGCCGATGGACGTCTGCGTCTCCAGCGCGAAGAGGAAGGCGGCCAGGAAGCTGGCCACGTGCGAGAAGCAGGGCGCGGGCGGCGGCGGCGCGGCCAGGTCGCCGTGCAGCGAGGCGATGAGCCAGAAGGCCAGGCCGAAGAGCAGCCAGGAGGCGAGGAAGGAGCAGGAGAAGAGCAGGCACATCCAGCGCCAGCGCACGTCCACGCACGTGGTGAACAGGTCGCTCAGGTAGCGCGCGCCCTGGCCGCCCAGGTTCACGAAGCGCACGTTGCAGTGCCCGTCCTTCTTGACGAAGCGCCCGCGGCGCCGCCCCGCCGGCGACGCCACCCACCCGTTGCGGCACAGCCCCGGCCCGGCCTCCTCCTCGTCGCCGGCCCGGCCCTCTCCTGGCTCCAGGGCGCCGCTAAGGCGGCGCAGGGCCCTGGCCAGGCCCATTGGGCGGGGACACCCCCTCCACTTGGCCTAGTAGGGGGCGGGCGCCCCGAACCTGCGGAGAGAGACACGGGAGGCAAGGTCAGGGGCGCCAGGAATGGGTGGGCTCATCGGCCGGGCGTGCTCCCTGCGCCTCGGAGGCCTCATCTGACAGATGGGGGGGGGGGGGGGGGGGCACATCATTCACCTGGAAAGCCAGAACGGGACAGCATCAAGGACAACATTAATAGGAGATGCTTGTGGGGCGACCACGGCAACAGAACCGCAGGCGTGACGGCGTTCGAGCAAGCGCCCCGATGATTGGCGCAGACGCCTGGACAGTGCTCACCGGACCCCGTGGTGAGCGCTTGACACGAATCGACATACTTGAGCCTTAGGCCAGTGTGGACGTTACCGTCCCCATTTTATAGATGAGGAAACCGAGGCACATGAACGTTTAACTTGCCCACGGCCACAGCGGAGTGAACCAGGATTTGAGCGTTAGCAAATCCAGAGTCCACAAAGTGGTAGCCGCTTCTCAACGTGGGAGTCCGCAGGGAGAGATGAGCCCCGGGCTCCGAGGTCACCGATGGTTCCAAACCACGCTCAGAAAGCTGAGGCAGCAAAAGGAAAAACGGTGGATGAACGGAAGTTCCATCAAAATTAAGGGGCGCCTGGGTGGCTCAGTTGGTTGAGCGTCCGACTCTTGGTTTTGGCTCAGGTCATGATCTCGTGGTCTGTGGGTTCGAGCCCCGTGTCGGGCTCTGTGCTGACAGCTTGGAGCCTGGAGCCTGCTTCGGATTCTGTCTCCCCCTCTCTCTGAACCTCCCTTGCTCATGCTCTGTCTCTGTCTCTGTCTCAAAAATTAAAAACAAAAAAACAAAAAAAAACTTAAAAAAAAGAATTTAAAACTTTTGTGCTTCAAAGGACACTATTGGGACAGTGGAAAGACAAACCACCATGGGGAGAAAATAATTGCAAATCCTATATTTAAGAAATTTGTATTTGAAATATACAAAGACCCGTTACAAATCAATCGTAAAAAGATAACGCGATTTAAAATAGGCAAAGTATCTGAGTGGACATTTGTCTAAGAAAGATCTACAAAGAGCCAATAAGATAAGCACAAAAAGCACAAAAAAAGGCGCTCAAGGTCATTAGCCTTCAGGCAAATGCAAACCAAAACCACAATGAGACACTGTCCCCACCTTCTTGGGAAGATGACAGATACTGGCAAGGACGTGAAGTGGGCCCCCTCCTAACTACTGGTGAATGGAAAATGGAGTCACTCCTGTGAAACACAGCCTGGCGGTCCCCTAAATGGTTGAACAGTCGTGCCTGGGTGGCTCGGTCGGTTGAGCGTCCGACGTGGGCTCAGGTCATGATCTCGCGGTTCACGAGGTCGAGCCCCACGTCGGACTCTGTGCTGACAATGCAGAGCCTGGAACCTGCCTCGGGTTCTGTGTCTCCCTCGTGTCTCCCTCGCTCTCTGCCCCTTCCCCGCTCACGCTCTGTCTCTCAAAAATAAACAAACATTAAAAAACAAAACCAAACCCGAAGCACGGACACTGGGGCACGGATGAACCTCGAAAACATCATGCTAAGTGAAACCAGCCGGGTGCAGGAGACCACGTGTCGCATACTTTCGTTTATATGTCCCGATGGACAAATCTGTACCTCGCAGACTAGTGATAACTAGGGCTGGGGTGATGGGGATGGGATTGGGGCGTGACAGCCAGAGGCCACGGGTTTTCCTGTTGGGGTGCTGAAGCTGTCCTCCATTTGACTGTGGTGATGGTGGCACAACTCCATGAAAACACTAAAGAAACACTGGGTTATACATTGAACGTGTGCGCTGTATTTTTATCTGAATTCTATTTTTATTTGTCGAATCTTATTTTTGAGTAATCTCTCCACCCAACGTGGGGCTTGAACTCACGACCTCGAGATTAAGAGTCACGCGCCCTACCACCTGAGCCGGCCGGGCGCCCCGTATCTGGATTGCATTTCAATGAAGCTGTTGCAAACAAAACAAAACAAAACAAAACAAAACAAAACAAAACAAAACAAAACCAAACCAAAATACAAAAACCCACGCTCAGCCCTGACCCTCAGATCTTGGGCAAGTCCTTCTGAGCAGTTTCCTCAACTGTGACATGGGGGAAGTTGGACTTTTTCCAGGTCAGGAAGGGCCTTCTAGTCATCATAGACCAAGGGCCCAATCCTGGTTCAGTTGCCGACCCACTGTGTGCCCTGGGACCACTGGCTTCCTTTCAGGAGCCTCATCTGTGGAAAGACCCTGGGCTCCCGAGTCAGGCGGTTCTAGGCTGAATCCCGGCTCAGCTACTTACTGACTCCAGGACTGGGGGGCAGGTCGCATACTTTCCCCAGCCTCCGCTCCCTCATCTGGGAAGTGGAATCTCAGGGGCTCAATAGGGTGAAGGAGAGAGGAGGGAAGGAGCGGGACAGGGACCTGGAGGCCTCGTCACCCCACCCCCAGCAGCTGCGGAGGAGGGACTTCTAGAACCCGTCTGGGCTGGGGGCTAAACACTTTGGTATCAGTACCGGCAGTATTTACCAAGCACCTATGTACTGTGTGCCCCCTGGGCCAGGCTCCGGGAGCCTCATGGGCTTCTCGGAAGGTCAATGTTAAGTTCGACACCACCCTCCCACACCTCACTAAGCTCTGCACCTGCTGTCCATGACCACCTGGACGGCTCTGCCATGTCCAGTGGTTATCATACCCATTCTGCGGAGCTCGGATAGAGCGGACCGGGCCTGGCTGCGTCAGGCATCCATGATGTAGCCCAACCCTGACTCTTTCTCGCTCTCGACAACCCTGGGAGTCGGAGATCATCCTTCTGAAGAGGGGAAACTGAGGCTAGCCGCTCAAGGGGCCAGGTTTGAAGCCCGGCTCTGACGTTTGCGTTTGTGGCCCTCTCCTGCCCAGAAGTCCCTACGAGGCACTGGTTCCATCAGGGGCCACCGAAGTCAGGGGAGGGGAGGTGGACCCCAGACTGGGTCCTCTCATACCCAGCCCCCCACCTGTGACCACAACCCTGGAGCACGGGAGTCTTTGCTTTTCACAGTGAAGCAAACAGAGGCACTGAGGTCCCTCCTTTGTCTTGGGTCCCTCAGCTGGGGAGTGGAAACCCCAGACTCCCATCCAGGTTTCTCAGCTGCCAAACCCTGAGCGACGAACCACGGACAACCTCAGCAAGGGCACGCTTATTGCCTGAGCACTTACTATGTCCTTGGCCTTGCAGGAGCGCAGGGGAGGTCTGCAGCCCGCCCACTGGACTCCACCTGACCCCGCCGCTTACCTCACCTGGACTCTTCTGGAAGCTGGGAAGTCCAAATCATTGCCCCGCGTCACAGGTTTGGGGACTAGGCCCGGGGACCTGGCCAGACCCACGCGGTGCCGAAGGAGGGGTGCCCGTTTGGGTCCGGCGCCTTTCTGAGCCGGGACTCTGCCTCCTAAATCCCACCCTCGGCCCCGTGCGGCAGGGGTGACCGTGCCCGGTTCACAAAGCCGACGGGGGCCTTCACCTGCAGAGGGCCCTGTCTGCACCCAACGTGGCCCAGCTCAGAGGGTGGATGGGACACAAGGCTCAACGTCCCCCCCCCGCCCACCCCCCACCCCGCAGAGGCAGGACAGGAGGGAAAGGATCCAGAGCCCGTAGTCCCCTCCCCCCATCCTCCCCCTGACCTGCCAGAGCAGCTTAACGTTTCCATATAAAGGAGACGCAGGGCTTAAGGTGTGTTAATTTGGTGTCAAAGTCACTGTCTAATCTGGGGCCAACGAGCTCCGCCCCCCCCACCCCAACCTCCCTCCCCCTCAAAAGAGAAGCATTTTCACACTCTGCCCAAGACCCTGGGTGGTCCCCCTCCAACCCCTCCCCCCCAACAGGGTCTGGACAGCAGGCTGGAGGGCAGAGATTGACGGGGCGGGGCGGGGCGGGGCGGGGTGTGTGGGGACAGAGAGCGAACCAAGGCAGAGGCTCAGAGTGGACAAGGAGGGGTGCTGAGAGGGAGCCCAGAAAGAGGGAAAGACAGGCCCCACAGGGGGTACAGGGACCCAGAGAGAGAGGGACAGACACCCAGAGGGAAGGGGACAGAGACGGGGTGGTGGTGGTGGGGTGCACAGAGACCTGGGGAGCAGGTGGCCAGAGACCTAGAGAGAGGGGACAGAGACACGGTGGGAGGGACAGGCAGACTAGGAGCAGCTGGGCAGGGAAGAGGTCTCAGGAAACGGGGAGCTGGGGAGCCAGGCTCGCGGACAGGGACAGGGCAAGAGAGGGTGGGGGTGAGGGGGAGAAGGCAGAAAGCGGAGATGGGGTCAGAGACGGAGGGGCCGAACTGGGAGTGGGGTGGTGGGGGAGAGGTCGTTCCGGGGCTGGAATCGGTCACCGAGGGTGAGGCAGGACCTTCCCGGGGGAACAGCGAGGACGGGGAACGTGGGGCGGAAGGGCCCGGGCGAGGAGGGGTGGGGAGGCGGGATGGTCTCAGCCCGGGGCCTCTGCGCCGAGGCACGTACCTGGTGGGGCAGCCCACCCCCATGCCCTCCGCCGGGGGATCCTCTGCCAGGGCCGCGGGGAGGCCTCTGTGGGCGCTGAGGGGCAGCGGTGTGTCCTGGGCCCCAGGGGCCTCGTGCCGGGCGCCCGACCTCTGTGTCTACAGGCGGATCAGAGGCCCGGCCGAGGGGGGGCAGGGGGTGGGGCCAGCTCAGAGCCGCAGAGGGGGAGCCAGGGAGGACGGCCAGGCAGGGCGCCTGGGCCGCAGCCCAAGCAGGCTGGAGAGGAGACGCGGTGGCAGACACAGAAGGGGGAGGGGGTGGGGAGACACGGGGAGATGGGGACACAGATGAGGGACCAGCGGGGGCAGGACAGAGATGAAGGGGGGCTCCTGGAGATGAAGCCTTAAGAAGTTGGGGGATGCAGGGGAGGGAGCCCCCCAGAGACCCGGACCAAGTTCCACATGGAATCAGACTGGGGGCAGGCAGGTCCGAACGGCACCCGATGGGCTAAGAGACCCGAAGCGGGGATTCCCAGCGGCCGGACAGCTGGGTGCCAGATTCCCGCCTCCTCCTCCAGCTTCTTCGTAGGGAGGAGCCAGCAGGATGAGTCTCATTCTGGTCCTTTATTGCCTCAGGAGCCCCTGACCTTCCTTCCTGCATAGCGCCCGCCTTGGATGCAGGAGGGAGGGAGGACCCACACAGTCCCCTGCTGGGACGTCCTGGCCGAACTCTGATGGCAGGAAAACAAAGAGCCAGACCGGATTCTGCTAGAGGAACCCACCCCTCAGATGTGGCCCACCCATCGTAAAGTGCCCGAGCTCCCCCGGGGGAGACCCGCGGCCGAGACCGGGTCCGCGGCTCACAGCGTCCACAGCAACACGAGGCCACACCAGGCTCACCTGGGCAGCGGGCCAGAGTCCTCCGACAGGTGGGGGACGGAGGGGGTCACAGGGCGAAACCAAGTCTTCCGGTGGGAGGGGTCACCAGTCAAAACCGAGTCTTTTGCCCCAAGGGTCACCGGAGCAAACCAAGTGGTTATTTTGAGAGTCACGGGTCAAAGCACAGCCTTTGGCAAGAGGGGTCACGGGACCAAAGCGAGTCCTCTCCAAGAACAGCGAGTCAAACGGAATCCATCATGGCAGCTAACGGGCCCAACCGGGTCCTTCTCTCGGAGGAGGGCTGGTGCACCGATCCGAACGCGTCCCTTCCAGCGGAACCGACTTCGACCCCGGTCCCCAGGCGAAGGCACGGCGGGCCTCCTCAGACGCTGATGGTGCGGAAGACGGTGAAGCCCGACAGGGCGGTGCTGACCAGGACCCCGGGGCACTGTGGGTGCCAGTGCAGCTCCTTCAGGTCGGTCTCGCCCTGGTGCACGAACAGGAGCTGCTGGGGAAGGTCCGCCAGCGCGGGGTCCGTCTCCGCGTCGCCGGCCTCGGGGTCCCGTTCCACGGCCAGGTCCCACTGCGTGATCTGGTTGTCCGCGCCCGAGGCTGCAAAGACCCCGCTGTCCTGGGGGTGCCACTCGACAGAGGTCACGGGGGCCACGTGCTGCTTGAAGGTGGCCACTGGGGAGCCAGACTACAGGAAGAAGGGAGTCGGGGGCTCTGAGCACCTCGGCCTGACTCCCAGGGCGACCCAGGCCGAGCCCTCACCGCTCTCCCGCTGGAGGGGTGCACCCGGGCTCCTCCCCTGGACTCCCAGATTCCCCGAAAGGGACAGAGGGCAAAGCAGAACCGGTAATAAAGACGTAGTGTCTCAGGGGCTGCCGGGAGCTGTGGTTTCCCCTGCCAAGAACCCCCTCCGAGCTCCAGCTCACAAGATCCCCGGCCTCGGTCCTCCCTGGGCACGCCTCAGTTTCCCCTCCTATAAAAGAGGAGGGTTCTCAAAGCGCTCCCCCTGCTGATTCCACAAAGGCCTTAAAGGAGGCGGAAGCATGGCTCCCAGGCTCCGGAGGCAGCCGATGAAGAGAAAAACAGCACTTGTGCGGTATGCCGAAGCAAAGGGAATTCTAAATCGGAGAAGTGGTTCCGAAGTCCCAGTGGCCAATCAACTTGGCCACGCACTGTCCTCGGGGGCCGGAGCCCGCTTCTAGAAGCTTCCTCAGGGCTGGCTCTACAGGAGGGGAACAAAGACTCCGTCCTGGTGGTCCCGGGCAGGCACAGCGCCACGCCAAGTGCCGGCTCCGTCCACAGGGAAGCCGGAGACCGTTTCTCCTGCCCAGAGCCCCTCTCGGCTCTACGAAGCCAATCCTCGGCTGGGTGGTAATGTCCTATCCGCTCCCGTCCTTTCTGTACCTCAGATTCCTCCCCCGTAACGATCAATCTGGGCTCCCATTCTCAGTGGATTCCACAGAACCCACTAACCACGAGTCTACAACTCCTCGCGGCTCTGAAGTCCCGAGCCACACGGCCCACCGCGCTGCGCCCCAGGCAGGTAGATGGGAATCGCGGCCTCTGCGGCCACCCGGCCCCTTCTGTCCCCCATCACCTCTCCAGCCGGTGGAACGAGCGACCCCACGCCAGCCACAGCCTTCCCCCCCGGGCCTGTTTCCTCCTCTGCACCCCACCTCGACAGGCCTCCCCAGCTCTGGTGCAGACAACTGTCCGAGGGAAGAAGCCTGCAAATCCCAGCGGCTGCCGAGAGCAGGGGCTCCTCCGGCCCCAGACGTCCAGCTGGGGAGATACCTTGAACTGCCGCAGGTCCCAGATCTTGAGGGCCCCGTCGTCCCCGCCGCTAAGCAGGAAGGGCTCCCGGCGGCTCCAGCTGATGACGTTGACGTCCCCGTCGTGGGCGGTGGCGGTGGTGAGCATGCAGGCCTTGCCGGGGGCGGCCCGGATGTCCCAGATGCGAATGGAGGCGTCAGCTGAGCAGGAGGCGAACACCTGGACAGGGCGGGGTCTGAGTGACCCTGGTGTGCCTGCCACCCCACTCTGGAGACCAGGGGACGCGTGGTGGGCCACCCTTATTTTATCTTTAGAAGTTTGTTTTTGAGAGAGAGGGAGAGACGGAGAGGAAGATGGAGAGAGACAGAGATAGAGACAGAGCACACGCGCGTGCAAGTGAGCGAGCAGGGCAGGGGCACGGGGGGGGGGGGGGGGGTGTGTGTGGAGACAGAGGATCCGAAGCAGGCTCGGCGCTGACAGCAGCAAGCCCAACATGGGGCTCGAACCCACGAACCGTGAGATCAGGACCTGAGCCGAAGCCGGACGCTCAGCCAACCGAGCCCCCCCAAGCACCCCTGCCCTCTTTTTCTGTGTTCTCCCCCCGCCCCATTAGGATCTAGCCCCAGTCCCCCCCTCTTACAAGACCCAGGAGTCAGACCCCCAGCCCGCCCTCACCGTGTCCTCAGTCGGGGACCACTGAAGGTCCTCCACAGAGCGCGTGTGGCCCACGAATGGCCGCTGGTCCACGTGCCAGGAGCCGCCGTCCACAGGTGTCCAGAGGTGGATGTTCTTCTGACAGTCACCAGTCAGCAGGCGCCCTGGAGACAGGAGTCAGGAAACCAGCTGGCCCCGCGCCCCCTCTTCTCCCGACAGTCTCAGCACCCACCCCTTCCTACAGACCCCCCGCCCTCCCACCCCTGCCCCACCCAGGGCCGACTCCCTGCACCCCAGGGACACCCACCAGACACACGGGGGGACCAGTCCAGCGCAAAGCCCTCTCCCATGTGGCCAGCGAAGGCAAAGATGGGCTTCACTCGGGCCTGCTCGTCCCGGAGGAAGGTCGCCAGGGCCTGTGGGTCATCTGTCACCTGCAGCAGCCGCCGCAGTGCAAACACCTCCACCTGGCCCTTCTCTGACCACACAGCGGCCACCGGCTCGTCGCCCAGCCAGGACACCTGTGGGAGGCGGGGGTGGGGGAGAAGGGAAAGGGAGGCAGGAGGGACGGGAGGCTCAGGGTGGTGGTGACCGCAGCTCCTGGCATCCCTGAGAAACAGACCTGCAGGTCCCCAGGACCCCCGTCCTCCCACAGCTGGGAGCCTGGCTCCCAGAAACCTTTGCAGGGAAGAAAACGACAGCCTGCAGGACCGGCTTGGTACCTGGGACAACTGCCCACACTGGGAAGCAGTGATGGTGAGGCTGCAAACTCCTTCCAGAGGCCCCAGCAACCCCTGAAAGGGTGTTCGGGGTACCCCGTTTTTTTTGTTTTGTTTTTGCTTTTTGAGAGAGAGAAAGAGCGTAAGCAGGGGAGAGGGACAGAGGGAGGGAGAGAATCCCACGACCCTGGGATCATGACCCGAGCCGAAATCAAGAGTTGGGATGCTCTACCGACTGAGCCACCCGGGCGCCCCAGACTACCAGTCTTTGTAACTTGGTAAATGCCGGTGGGTCCCAGGCCTCAGTCCTTGGGTCTCTTTGCCTCTGTCTGCTCGCTAGGAGATCCCGTCCAGCCTCAAGGTTTCCAGTAGCCCCAAGCCCTGACCTCTCTGGACTCCAGACTCCTATCGACACCGACCGTTCAAACTTCACACGGCCAAAGCCAAGCTCCTAATCGCCGTCTACAAGCTCCTCCTCTCCGGGGCTCCCCATCTCAGGCCCTGAACCGTAGGACTCACTGACTTGTCCTCACGGCCACCCCGTGATAGCTACACTCAAAACCCACATCACTTCCAAGCCCTTCTCACTACCTCTACTGTCGTCACTCCTGGCTACTCCTGTCATCCTTCCCCCTGCGTGATGGCCTCCCCGTGGGACTACACTTCTGCCCTTGCCTCCGTGCGGTCTATTCTCCACACAGTACTCAGGGGGATCTCTTTAAAACACAAGTCCGATCCCAACTGTCCTCCGCTCTAAACCCTCCCGCGGCTCCCAATTTCTCCCCAAGTAAAGCCAAGTCCTTACCCTAACAGATAAGGCCTACAAGCCCTCCACAACCCATCACCTCCTCTGTGTCAACCCCCTACATGCTGTCACTCTCCCTCTCGTCCATTTGCTCTGGCAGTGGCATTGGTCTCCCCGATTTCCCTCGCAATTCCTCAAACGTGCCACGTTTGCCCCAGGGCCTTTGCACCTGTGTTTCCTCTGCCTACAAACCCTTTCCCGACAGAGAGAGATCTTTGGTTCACTCCCTCACTTCCTGTGAGTCTCTATTCAAATGGCACCTTATCACAAATACTTCCCTGACCCTGACCGCACTATTTAAAACAGCAAACCCACTCTAGAAACGTCCTAATTCCCTTGCCTTGCTTTTCCTCTTCTCTATGAGGACGCACTGCAGGTTTACTTAGCTTCTTCTCGTTCCCTTCCCCCGCTAGCATTACGTTTCATGAAGCCAGAGAACTTTTGCTCCGTGAAATCCCCAGGGCATAGAACAATGCCTAAAACATGGTAATGATATAATGGGGACCCACAGCAAGGGCTGTGGGCCAAGCACTGCCCCGAGTGCCGTTCATACATCGTCTCGTGTAATTCACACAGCAGCGCGATCGCAAGGTGCCAGAACTCAGCAGCACGAAAGCGGCCCCACAGCCCAGGACGTTTCCTGAGCAATAACACAAAACGTGTGTCACACTACACCCAGGTGCTGTCTCTGGGCACCTGAAATAACCGTACGCTGTTCCATTTTACCCTCACGTCAACTCCATCAGGCCAGCTTTGTAACCTTCGCCATTTTACAGAAGAGGAAAGAACATAAAAACTCGCCCCGGGTTGCTTCTAGCACATAGCGACAATAACGACGGCAGCTAAGACGTACATGAGCCGATGCATATAAAGGTACGTGCCAGATACTTTCCTAAAAGCTGGAAGGCATGGACAAGGGGGTTGGGGTTGGGGTTGGAGGTCAGACAATATAGAGCAGGCTCCTGGGTCTGTATCTACCCGGACTCGGTTGATGCCGCCATAGTGGGGCACCATAGCCAGCTCCAGCTGAGGCTTCCGCTCCTCTTCCTCCTCTTCATCTTCCTCCTCCTCCTCCTCATCGCTGCCCTCCGATGGCGGGGGTTTTGTCCCATGCAGATTATGCATCCGAAGCATCATCAGTCTGGGGGAAAGCGTGGGGTGAGTGAGGCACGGGATGCCAGGATACTCAGAGAGAAGGGGGAGAGAAGCCGGAAACCTCGATTTCTAGGTCCTGGGGAAGAGGGAGCTGGGGGTTCAGACTCCTGGTCCTAGGAACACCTCAGATTTCACTCACCTGTTGCTCTGGGCGCTCTCCGCCTGGGTCCCAGCGCACAGGTAAAGTGTAAGAGGAAGCTCTGTCCGGCTGTCTCCCAGATGATCCCGGACTATGTCGAAGCTAAGACAGGGGGCGCCTCGGGATAAAAAGAGAGGTCGCAAAATTAGAACGGGACAGAGATCTCAGCACCCCCCTCGCGCGTGAAGTTTTCATCCGTCTTAGAGCCCAGTCTTCTCTCTCAGAGTGCCTCGTAAGTAAAAGACTCCGGACCAGACCCGCTCGGGAGTCAGGATTCCAGTCCCCTTCCTCCTCAGGACCCAAGAGTCCTGGTGCCCGGCCCTACCAGTCTGCGCTCGGTGGTACAGCACATAAGCCTCCTCGTCCATGACAAGCTCCTCTCCTTCGCGGAGCGGCGGTCCCCGCCCGGGCAAGTAGACCTGGGACGGGCCTTCGGTCCTTGCGTCGCTGGACTCGGCCTCCATGGGTTCCCCGGTCCCACACGTGCGCCTCCTCCCCTTGCGCGCCGCCATCTTCGAAGCCTCTCACCGCCGGCGCGCAGGGAGGACGTCACTTCCGGGTTGCGGTTTCCTTTTTCTGAGATCTGCTCGGCGGCACGGTTGCCTTGGAAACCTCCGAGCTCACCAATTAGAGAGGGCGGCGGGGAGAGGGTGAAGGAGAACTAAGGAAAAAGAGTCCTAGCCTAGCGACCGAGGCTTGCGGATTCGGAGAAAGTACACCCTTCGCGTGACTTTGCGGCGCTTTTCTGCGGAGCGGCGGCAAGGCCTCCTGGGAGTTGTAGTTCTGTACGAAGCCAGTTTTCTCCATCTACTGGAGGAGTCCTGAGCCCCGACTCCATCTTCCACCTTGGACTCCCATTGCTTCCTTTCCGCTATATTATTCATGTATGCAAATAAGAGTTCTCACTGGCAAGAAGACTGGGCTTTTGCTCCCTGAGGACCCATAAAGCCGGGTTCCTCTCCCCTCCTTGTTATGATGGCTTTAATTCACTTCAAACTGCTTTAGTGTAGACAGGATGATATTATGTGTAAGTCAGTCGGTTGAATCTACCCTCTTGGGGCAGTCAATTGCCTAACCAGGCGTTCACATTGCAGCTATGGTCAGCGAGCACTTAATCAGAAAGTCAGCCCTCTGGAGACCGCCGTTACAAGCGCTTTGGCTCTCTTTATCCCTCATCGGCAATGAAACGTTAGAAATAGATTCTCATTGGTGAGATTCACGGCATTCGAGATAGGTGGATTGGCTGGGATATACTAGACTCCTCGCTTGCAAGAACAGGATATTAAGAATCAAGCAAGAGGCCTTGTCTGTGGCCATAGGAGTGGGACCCTAGACTTAATCCTAAAGTGTTTTGATCCCGGATCTTTCTGGAGTTCTCTGTCCCGCCTTCTCTCTGGGTCTCTGTCCTCCCTCGCACCATCTCAGTCTTCTTCTTAGGATCTATTCTCACAGCCCCTTTCTGGGTCTTTGTCTCCCATCTCCTTCCAGGGTCTGTGTTCTGAATACAATTTTCTTTCCGCCCTCTCTTCCTCTGTGGGACTTTTCTCGGTTTCTGTTTCCTCCAGGGAAGTTTGAGGGGGGCTGAGACAAACACGGAGCTCACACTTGGACTGAGGAGGCATAAAAACATGGTTTATTCCAAACACTGCAATGTGTAACAGGAGAGTGGGAGGGGAGGTTGGTGGTGGGTGTGGATTCCCAGACCGTCTCCTCCACAACCCAGCTCCAGACCCGGCTGGAGATCTAGGAAAAGGAGGCTTGGGGGGGGGGGGGGGGGGGGGGGGGGAGGGGGAGGGGAGAGGTTGGAGACAGGGGGGAGGGGAGGGGGTGTCTGCTGGGTTTTTGTTGGGAGGGTCACAGATAAGGGCTGGAGTTGGAGAGGGTGTGGTTGGTGGCACGTGGGGCTGGTAGTGAGGTGCGACAGGGTGGGAGGGTTTGGCCCGATGTTTGTTGGGATCAACGCTAGGACAGGGGGAGGCGGGGCTTCCGTTGGGAGTGTCCGAGGTCAAAATTGGGAAAAGCGACCTAGGGTGGGGAAAGGAGGAGGGTGTGTCACGGTATGACGTCAAGGGTCACAGTCTGGGATTCGGGTCACAGTTTGGGGTCAGGGGTCACAGTCTGGGGTCGGATGACCATTTTTAGGGGTCGGAAGTCACAGTCTGGGGTCAGGGGTTTCTGTGTGGCGGGGCCAAGGTCTGGGGTCACAGTTTGGCGAACGCGTCTCACAGTTTTGAGTCCCAATGGATGAAAGGTTAAAAACGGGCTTCCCCGGAGGCGTGGCCGGGGCCGGGGAGCTGCACAGTGATGTGGGGGCCACGGCCCCGGGCGTGGGGGTGGGGCGCGGGCGCGGCGTGTCCCCACCCCCTCCCCCACCTCCCGCCCCATCTGGTGACGTTAAAAAGCCCTTGTCGGGTTTAAAAACAAAACAAAACAAAAACAAACCTCCAGTGGGCTCCGAGACCCCCACCCCCTCCCTTTCAGGCTGGGTGAGATTTGGGGGAGGGGGGGCCAAATCCCTTCCGGCTCTTGGTGCCCCCAGAGCGACGGGGCGCAGGACGCTGCTCCAGGCGGGGTCCGGCCAGGTCCAACTTTTCCTTCCCAACCCACGCGGGTCCTGTCTGTTGCGCGTGCCCCCTCGGGCCGTGGCCTGCGCTGACCGAGGGGGCGCCGGGGGCCCCCTGGGCCGCGTCATACCTCGGACTCGAGGCTGGAGAAGTGCGCCGAGCCCCTGCGGGTACCCAGGTCCCCGCCCCGGTGTCTCCGGTGGGGCGCGGCGGGCAGCGGCGGCCCCCAGTGCGCGGCGTGCGGGCAGCGGCGCGCGTGGCGGGAGGGCCCGGTGAGCCTGCGCGCGGGGGCGGCGCGGGGACACGAGCTGAGGTCCTCGAGCGAGCGCGAGGTGGGCGCCGGCGGCGGGAGGTCCCAGCCCCCCGCGGCGCGCCGGTGCCGGTGGTGGTGCGGGGCGGCGGCGGGCGCGCGGTGCGAGGCCCGCGGGCGGTGAGGGTGCGGCCGCGGACACCCGCAGCGGGCCCGGCGCCGGGGCGGGGGTCCGGCGGCCCAGGGCGGGGGCGGCGGCGCCCACCAGCCGCCGTCCAGGCCGTCGTGCGAGCAGCTCAGATGGCGCGGCGGCGGCAGCAGCTCCAGGCTGGCGCAGTGACGGCAGTGCCAGGCGGCTGGACCGCTGCGCGGGGGCAGGTAGTCCCAGCTGCCGGCGCGCCAGCCCCCGAGCTTGTCGACCGACCAGTAGCGGCCGGGCGGCGGCCCGAGGCGCTCGGCGTACGGGTAGGGGAAGTCGGCGAACCACCAGGGCTCCAGGCCGCCCAGCGACGCGCCGCCCAGGCTCTCCGAGTCCTCCGAGTCCGACGGCGACGGCTCGAGGTCCAGGTAGGGGCAGGGGGGCGGCGCGGCGCGGCACGGGGGTGGCGCGGCCTGGGCCCCGCCGCCCGCGCCCCCCGCGCCGCCCGCGCCGCCCGCGCCGGGCCCCAGCAGGGGCTGGCTCTCGGGGTCGGAGCGCGGCCAGCGCGCGGGCGCCGGCGGGCTCTCGTCCTCGTAGGCCAGGCGGCACAGCGGCGGCCCGACGGCGGCGGCGGCGGCGGCGGCGGCGGCGGCGGAGGCGGGGGGCGCGGGCGGCGACGGGAAGCCGGGGAAGGCGCCGGAGGGGGGCTCGGCCGGCTCCTTGTCGCGCACGATGGCGAAGTAGGAGGGCGGCGGCTTCTGCGGGGGCTGCGCGGCCGGCGGGGACAGCGGGCGCCCCGCCGCGCCCCGGGGCGCCGCGCGCGCCTCGCCCACGCCCAGGCCCTGCGGCTCGATGGGGCCGTAGTAGCGGTGGAAGCCGTCGGCCAGGCCCGCGCCCCCCGGAGGCCCGGCACCTTTGGCGCGGCGCCAGCGGTCCACCGCCGCGCGCTCGCGGGGCACGAAAGGCGCCGGGCCGGGCGCGGGCCGCGCCGCCGGGTACGCGGGGCTGGGCAGCGGCTGCGGCGGCGGCGGGGGCTTGGCTGGCGGCGGGGCGGCCTCCGCGCTGCAGCAGCTGTACATGCCCTGCGGGGGGTCGTGAGAGAAGCAGGGTCAGCGGGGGGGGGGGGGGGGGGGGGCGGGGGCGGGGAGGGCGGCGGGGAGATGCCCGGGACCGCCCGCCTCCCCTCCAGCCCTCCCGCCCGGCCGGGACCTCGACCCAGGTGTCTCCCACTGCGAGGCAGCCCTGCCTGCCTCTGTCCCCGCGTACCCTGGAGAAGGCCAGCAGGAAGTCCATGCGGTGGGTGGGCCCCAGGCAATGCCGCAGGCGCCAGTACACCAGGTGCTCCCAGGCGAAGACCAGCAGGGAGAGGCCCATGGCCACCAGCAGCATGTAGAAGACCCCCGCCATGTTGTCGATGTCCAGCTTACTGCTCATCACCTCGATTTTGTCGTTGTGGCAGATCCCGGAGAGCCACAGCCGCTCCAGCATCTCGATCTCATCTGGAGAAAGCGGGCCGGGGGCAGGGGTCAACTTCCAGGGGCACCCTCCTCGGACCCTCTTCTCTGATACAGGAGTCTAGGCGCCCGGCCCTCTCCTCCCTTAGACCCTGGTGTCCTGATCCTCATCCCCTCCTGCGCCCGCGACCTAGGGCTCTGGCCCCCACCCCCACCCCCACCCCCACGCCCCACCCCCGAGGCATCCCTGTGCGCAGCCAGCCGCACCGTCCCCCAGGAACTGCAACAGAGCCAGGTCGATCGGGCGCTTCCAGCGGGAGCCCTTGTGCAGGGCGATGCCGTAGCCCGTCGTGGCAAAGACCTTGCCCGAGCCGATGGTGACCAGCTTGCAGCCTTCATCCTTGCGGGCCATGTAGTTGAGCACAGCCGCATCATAGATGAAGGCGTCCAGCTTCCTGGGGAGGGGGTGGGCAGGGGGCATGAAAGGCAGGGTCAGTCCCACCCAGATGCTCTCACGGCCCTCCCGGAACCCCCTCTCACCCCTAATAGCCTCCAACTGCCCCACATCCTGACCGGTGGTGAACTCCAGAGCAAGCCACCGCACCTCTCGGTGCCTCCGTTTGGAGCTGCAAAGTGGGGACAACATCAATACCTCCCTTCCACGGTTGCCGCAAAGGTAAGTTGATGGCTTGGTGCAAAGAAAGTGCTGGAGAACGTTATGTTCAGCCTTCACTGCAGCCCTCCAGAGAAGGTTCTGGATACTCCTCCATTCTACAGAGGGCTGAGGCTCAGACAGGGGACTCCTGCAAATCATAATAACGCTAACGATCGCTTGTATCGTGCCGGGCGCCGTGCCATCGGCGGTAATAACACGTTCAAGGCTCTCAGCGCTCCTGCGAGGTGGAAACTCATCTCCATTACTCAGATGGGAACCGCAGGCCCAGACGCGCACCTTACTTACTTGGCGTGCCTCCTCCCGCTAGGCCCCCAGTTTCTAAACCTTGAGACGAAGACAAGCAGGGAGAGAGAATTCCCCCTTACGGATGAATACACGATGGCGCACGTGCCCAGCGTCCCCTCCTTCGCAACTGCAGCCCTCCGCCTACTTCTGTGATTATCCGATGAACCCCAGCCTCTCCTCCGAGACTGCGAGCCCCAGCTGGGACACGTTCCAAGCTGTGACTCAGCACAGTTCCTGGCACACCCACAGGGGCTGTAAATATTTGTGGATCGCATGGATGAGTGGATAAAGAAGTCCACGCTGTGTCACTATTCGATGAAACAAGATCTAGGCCTATGATCTGACATCAAGATGCCCAGGGCATATCCGTGAAGAAGAAAAGAAAAAAAAGAAAAGAGTCGTAGAGGCCCATATAGAGCATAACTCCATGTTAATTTTTTAAAATTTATTTTAGAGAGAGAGAGTGCACGCGGGGGAGAGGGCCAGAGGGAGAGAGAGAGAATCTTAAGCAGGCTCTGTGCTCCGCACCGCGCTGGACTCGGGGCTCGATCCCACGACCCTGGGATCACGACCTGAACTGAAATCAAGAGCCTTGACGCTCAGCCGACTGAGCCACCCAGGTGCCCTTCCATATTAATTTATTATTTAAAATAAATGTTTGAAATGTTGATTTATTTTGAGAGAGCGAGCGAGCGTGGGAGGAGCAGAGAGAAAGGGAAAGAGAGAGAATCCCAAGCAGGCTCCGCACTGTCAGCACGGAGCCCGTCGCGGGGGCCCAGACCCCTGAACCACGAGATCATGGCCTGAACCAAAACCAAGAGTCTGGGGCGCCTGGGTGGCGCAGTCGGTTAAGCGTCCGACTTCAGCCAGGTCACGATCTCGCGGTCCGTGAGTTCGAGCCCCGCGTCGGCCTCTGGGCTGACCGCTCAGAGCCTGGAGCCTGTTTCCGATTCTGTGTCTCCCTCTCTCTCTGCCCCTCCCCCGTTCATGCTCTGTCTCTCTCTGTCCCAAAAATAAATAAACGTTGAAAAAAAAAATTAAAAAAAACAACAACCAAGAGTCTGATGCTTAACCAACTGAGTCAAATCTCCGGTAAAGCCCTCTCCACATCCTCACACATGAGCACATCAATGCCTTGTGTACCTGCCTCTGTACGTGCAGAGAAATGAAAGAAAAGGGCAGAATTAGTCCGCAGACCCCAAGTGGAGAGACAGACAGCAGATCCCCTCCCGTCCCCCCCCGCAACAGATTCCAGCCAAAGCAAACACTTGGGGGAGGGGGGAGGCAAATAATTTGAGGCTCTGGAGACGAGCAGAAATCTGGGGGAGGGCAGTCAAGATCCCACGATTGGAAAATGGGGTTTTATATGGATTCTAACAGGCAGGGAGATCCCAGCTGACATCTGGAAACTTTATATTTATATATATATATATGTTGTGATATATATATCACAACTGCCTTGTAGGCAAACTGTAATTTCCCTGTAGGTTTCTCTTTGTTTAGGAAAATGCCCTTGGGGGCGAAAGGTGAATTGCCTCCCTGTCTAAGTAGAAAGAACTGTAGGTTTCCAGAGTCAGGCTGAAGAGGGGGGATGGAGGGAGGGGCTTGAGGACTAGGGTAAAATGTAAGGAAGGTCTCCAGGGGTCCTTGCGGGGAGGAAGGGGGAGGTGGGGGAGGAGGTGGGGAGAGACCTGGGAGGCATTGTGGACAGAGTCAAAAACCAAGGCTTCCAATGGCAGGGAGGTGTGAGAGGCTTTCAGGAAGAGAGGATCTAAGAGCCTTCACTTTTAATCCTTTGCTTAGTCTTTTTAAGTTTATTTATTTATTTATTGAGAGAGAGAGAGAGAGAGCAGGGGAGGGGCAGAGAGAGAGAGAGAGAGAGAATCCCAAGCAGTCTCCACACATCAGTGCGGAGCCCCACTCGGGGCTTGAACTCACAAAACGCAAGATCATGACCTGAGCTGAAGTCGGCCACTTAACTGACTGAGCCACCCAGGGGCCCCCTTTGCTCGGTCGTTTAAAAAAACTAAAATTTCTTTTTTAATGCTTATTTATTTTGAGAGACAGACAGAGCACAAGTGGGGGGGAGGAGCAGAAAGAGAGGGAGACACAGAATCCACAGCAGGCTCTAGGCCCTGAGCCATCAGCACAGAGCCCGACGCAGGGCTTTTAACTCATGAGCCGCGAGATCATGACCTGAGCTGAAGTCGGGCGCGCAACCAACTGAGCCACCCAGGTACCCTGCTCAGTCTTTTTTAAATTTTATTTTAATGTGTATTCATTTTTGAGGGGCGCCTGGGTGGCGCAGTCGGTTAAGCGTCCGACTTCAGCCAGGTCACGATCTCGCGGCCCGTGAGTTCGAGCCCCGCGTCAGGCTCTGGGCTGATGGCTCAGAGCCTGGAGCCTGTTTCCGATTCTGTGTCTCCCTCTCTCTCTGCCCCTCCCCCGTTCATGCTCTGTCTCTCTCTGTCCCAAAAATAAATAAACGCTGAAAAAAAATTTTTTAATGTGTATTCATTTTTGAGAGAGGGCATTGGGGAGCCCTGCATCTCTTTGCTTTCCTGTTTATTCCTGCCCCCCATCGCCAGAGGGATCTTAACATTTGAGTCACAGCTTCCGTGCCTTCTCAGCTCACTAGCCTCCGCTGTCTCGTCACTTCACTCAGTAACGGGGGTCTCCTCGCATTACAAGAACCTACGGCAGCAAACAGGAAGTTCCTGGACCACTCCAGCACACTCCTGCCTCAGGATCTTTGCACTGGCCGTTCCCTCTGCTGGAACAGTCTTCTCCCAGGTAGCCGCCTGGCTCCACCCCCTCACTTCCTTCAAGTGTTGGCTCAAAAGACACCTGTCTGAGCACCTTCTTAAATACCGCAACCCGTAGCCTCCTCCCTAGGTCTCCGAAACTCACGCCCGCGGCACTATTTTCGTCCATAGCACGCATCCCCTTGTAACTATAATATGTTCTTGGTTATGAAGTTTATGGTTCGCCCTCTTCCCACTGGGCTTGAAATTCCGTGAAGGAACAGATCTTGTCCGTCTGGTTCACCGCCGTAGCCACAGGGTCTGGAACAGCACCCGGCACACAACAGGTGCTTAACAGAGTGGCTGAATGAATGAATTCAGGCTGGTAGTTAATAATATATATGTGTGCATAGACACATAGTTTAATTGATAGGAGGGGAATGAAAAATAATGCTTACTGTATGGAAAGGGGACATGAGGTTTCTTTTTTTTGCCCCCCCCCCCCCCCAATGCGGGTGAGGAATTGAACATCCTTCACAGAATGGGCTTCCAGAGCTGGCTGGGAGGAGAAGCTGTGTTTCTTGTTTTATTTATTTTTTTAAGTTTATTTATTTATTTAGAGGGGGGAGGGGCAGAGAGAGGGAGGGAGAGAATCCCAAGCAGGCTCTGTGCCAGGTGGGGCTCGAACCCATGAACCCTGAGATCATGACCTGAGCCAAGATCAAGAGTCGGACGCCCAAATGACCGAGCCACCCCGGTGCCCCTTTTATATTTCTTTTCAAGGGGTGCATTTCCTTTCTCTTCTTGTGAGCCCCTGTGCCCTTTGTGGTAGGGTGAGCCCACATTTGTGAGCCAGCCAAAACCATGTGAGGCCGCCCATTCCCTTGTACCTCTCTGTACGGATGGAATTTTCTAGTGCTGTCCATGGTGGTAGCTGCTAGCCAGGTAGGGCTATTTGAATTTAAATTGGAATTAAAGTTTAAAAATTTGTTTCCAGGGCACCTGGTAGCTTAGTTGGTTGAGCCTCCGACTTCGGCTCAGGTCATGATCTCACGGTCTGTGGGTTCGAACCCCGCGTCGGGCTCTGTGCTGACAGCTCAGAGCCTGGAGCCCGCTTCGGATTCTGTGTCTCCCTCTCTCTCTGCCCCTCCCCCACTCAAGCTCTGTCTCTCTCTCTCTCTCAAAAATAAATAAACGTTAAAATAAAGAAAGAAAGAAAAAGAAAAAGAAAAATTCAGTTCCTTAGTTACACCAACCACATTTCAAACGATCGCAAATTGGAGGCTACCACACTGGACTGCAAAAGTCGAGAACATTTCCCTCTCTCTCTCTCTCTCTCTCTCTCTCTTTATTTATTTAAAAACATTTTTCATATTTATTTATTTTTGAGAGAGAGACACACAGAGCCCGACACGAGGCCCGAACCCATGAACCTCGAGATCATGACCTGAGCGGAAGTCAGATGCGCAACTGACCGAGCCACCCAGGCGCCCCTATTTATTTATTTATTTATTTACTTATTTATTTATGGGGGGGGGGGGGAGGGACGGAGACAGAGGGAGAGAGAATCCCAAGCAGGCCCCTTGCTGTCAGCGAAGAGCCCCACGCAGGGCTCACTTTCACGAACTGTGAGATCACGACCTCAGCCGAAGTCAAGAGTTGGATGCTCAACTGCTGAGCCCCCAGGCGCCCCGTAGAACATGTCTACCATCGCAGAGAGGGCTATTGGAGACCGATGCTCTAGGAACACATATGTGTCTGTCTCCCAGACTAGAGTGGAAGGTCCAAGAGAGCATGGTGAAAGAATGTAATAGATACTTATTGGAGGGGCACCTGGGTGGCTCCATTGGTGAGGCATCCGACTTTGATTTTAGCTCAGGTCATGGTCTCACGGTTCGTGAGATCGAGCCCCATGTCCTGACAGCGTGGGGCCTGCTTGGGATTCTCTCTCTGCCCCTCCCCTGCTGTCTCCCTCTCTCAAAATAAAAATAAATAAACCTAGGGGCGCCTGGGTGGCGCAGTCGGTTAAGCGTCCGACTTCAGCCAGGTCACGATCTCGCGGTTCGTGAGTTCGAGCCCCGCGTCAGGCTCTGGGCTGATGGCTCAGAGCCTGGAGCCTGTTTCCGATTCTATGTCTCCCTCTCTCTCTCTGCCCCTCCCCCGTTCATGCTCTGTCTCTCTCTGTCCCAAAAATAAATAAACGTTGAAAAAAAAATTAATTAAATAAATAAATAAATAAATAAACCTAAATAAATAAATAAATAAATAAATAAATAAATAAATAAAATCCTTACTGGATGAATGGATGAATGTCTTTTAACTTTCATATTATTAGGGGTTATTTTGTAAGGGAGATGATAATTCAGTATTTGTTTTCCTTGTTTCTCTCCATGTATATGATACATATACACGTGCATACATATATACGACCACTCTAAGAAAAAAAAAAATACTGACATTGGGAATTCCCCAACAAAAATGGTCCAGGCAGATCACCTACAGTGACGTTCATAGCCAAAAACCCCACTCGTGTAATCACAAGCCCTCCGCTTCCAGAGTTTTGGACTTGCCTCCAAAATGTGAACAGACAAAAACAAAACAAAACAAAAACACACGTATGACCAGACTTCTAGGGATTACTACATATCAATAAAGCCTCAGGAAGAAAGATAGAAAGGAACCCAACAAATGGGAAGGGGCGGCGGGGGGGAGACTTGGAGCAAACAGATTACGCAGAGAGGAGAAAATGTGAAAAAGACAAGATACTGTAACTTCAAACCATGCGTATTATAAAATAGGACACTGTAAATAATACTATGAAATTGAGAAAATAGTATAAAAATTCAGAGATTAAAAAAAAAGAGTTCTTGGGGGGGGCACCTGGCTGGCTCGGTTGGAGGAGCATGTGACTCTTGATCTCAAGGTTGTTAGTTCAAGCCCCACATGGGGTCTAGAGATGATGAAGAGACATAAGTAAAGTTAAAAAAAAAAAAAAAAAGAGTTCTTGGAAATTGAACATATACTCACAGAAGTGAGAAGCTGAATAAAGAGTGGAAGATAAGGTTAGGAAGAGCTCTCGGGAAGTAGAGCGGAAAGATAAAGAGCTGAAAAAATAAGAGAATGAAAGGAAGAGACAGTTCAGGAAGCCCGATATCAAATTAATAAGAGTTCCAGAGAGAAATGGAGGGAAGGGGGAAATCACAACTGAAAGAAATCAAGGAAGTTTCCCAGAATAAATGACAGGAGGACACCCTTGAGAGGTCCAGCGATGAAAATGAACGAAGACGCCTCACTGAGAAATGTCAACACACTGAGAAGAAAAACAGGTGACACACAGGCTTACGGATCACAATGATTTTGGATTTTTTACCAGTAACGCTGGTAATTAGCAGACAACAGAGTGACGCCTTCAAAATTCTAGAGGAAGGGCGCCTGGGTGGCTCAGCCGGCTAAGTGTCTGACTTCGGCTCAGGTCATGATCTCGAGGTTTGTGAGTTCGAGCCCTGCGTTGGGCTGTCTGCTGTCAGTGCAGAGCCTGCTTTGGATATTCTCTCCCTCTTGCTTTCTTCCCCTGCCTCGTTAGCTCGCTCGCTCTCTCTTTCTCAAAAATAAATATTAAAAAAAATTAGAGAGAAAATGACCTCCAGCCCAGAATTTTATACCCAGCCAGAAGGCCTACCAAGACTAAAGATGTTTTCGACATGCAGTGTCTCTAAAATTTTACACACGCACGCACGCACGCACGCGTGTGCGCCATGTGCCTTTTGTCAGGAAGCTCAAAAGAACAAGAGAGAAAAATCCAGGAAGAGTGAGGTTTAGGATGTGACCAGGGGACCGGTGAAAGGATGGGGATAGTAGCTATGCAGCATGCCGGGGCAGGTCAGAGGCCACGAGGGAAGCTTTGTCAGTATGGTGAAATTAACGGAGTACCTGATGCAAATGAGTATGTGAAGAAGAGATTCACATAGTTAAGAGCATTTGGAATTAACAAAGAAAACTCAGCCACTAAGCAAGTGGGAAAAAAAAAAGAAAGACAATGATTAACTCCAGGAAAAACAAAGAATTGTGTAGGAGAGGAAAGTAATCATGGTTTACTACTTCTGGCAGCTGTGGGAGCATTTACACAGTCATAACATATAAACACTGCATTTTCATCTAGCCAGAATCACAGTGTGGGAGGCTGGAGTAATTTGAATAAGAGTATGAGCATGTGTCTCCCATAGTAAGAAGTGAATGGAAAATACCCAAAATTGAAAAATCAAGAGGTAGCCATACAAACACGGTATTTCAAGACAGGGATACAAACAGCAAAATGATACAATAAATGAGGTAAACGCAGATTGCTCTGGGGCGGGCGAGACGGGAAGGGTAGGCAGATGGGACACTGTTGGCTTTCGTTAAAAAACCAGAGAGATCTTGTATTTGACTCTGCAAACTATGTGGATGTCTAACTCCGATAAAAATAGAACTAAGGGGGGAAAAGAGTAGAAAGGAATACTGGGGAGAAAAAGAATTCTGCCGAAGCAGGAAGTCAGAGCGAGAGGTGACAGTGAGAAATGCAAGATATTCTTTGTGAGTCCAAGAGGCTTCTGGGGAGGGGCACAAAGAGGGTGATTCTGGGATTTTTGCTGCCCACCCGAGGCAAGGTAGTGTAGTGGTGGAGGGGCTGGGCTCAGAATCCAATGGCCAGGGTTCAAATCCGAGCGCTGCCACCAGCAGCTGTGGGACCTTGCTATGCCTCAGTTTCCTCATCTATAAAATGGGAATGATAATCTTCACCTCTAAAATATCATGGGTTGAGGGGCATCTGAGTGGGTCAATCGGTTGAGCGTCCATCTTTGGTTTGGGTCATGAGCTCATGGTTCATGAGTTCGAGCCCTGCATCGGGCTCGCGGCTGTCAGCACAAGCCTGCTTTGGACCCTTTGTCCCTCTCTCTCTCTCTCTTTAAAAAAAAAAAAAAATAAATAATAAATAAATAAATAAATAAATAAATAGGGGCGCCCAGGTGGTTCAGTCAGTTAAGCTTCTGGCCCTTGATTTCAGCTCTGGTCATGATCTCACAGTTCATGAGTTGGAGCCCCACATTGGGCTCCGCTCCGACAGTATGGAGCCAGCTTGAGAGTCTCTCCCCCTGTCTCTCTGCCCCGCTTATGCTCTCTCTCTCTCTCTCAAAATAAATAAACTTGAAAATAAATAAATAGTAAACATTACAAAAAAAAAAAAATGAAGTCTTCTGCGTTGAGTCACCTCTCCCAACAGTTGTACATGGAAGTCCTGCCTTAGTTGGAGGTAGGGTCCTTACAGAGGTGATCAAGATAAAATAAGGTGGGCCCTGATCCAACAAGACGGGTGTCCCCACAGAAAGGGGGGAATTTGGACACTGAGACACAGAAATGGAAGACGACGTGAAGACACGGCGGGAAGATGCCCAGCTACGAGCCATGGGGAGTTCCTTCCCTGGCCCTGAGAAGGAACCCAGAGCACCGAGAGCCTCCAGAACTGTGAGGCCACAAACTTAACGGGAGCCCCAGAAAGCTGAGAATGACCTAATTACATGAGTTAGAGCAGAACTTGGTGTAGAACAAACACTAGAGTAAATGAAAACGAGATGGGAAGGATCCAGGCCTTGGCAAGGATACGGGACCGGAGGAATGCGCTGCCGGTGTGGAAGTTGACCCAACCACTTTGGCAGATGTCTAGAAGCATCCAGCCTTCCTTCCTTCCTTTATAAGGTTTATTCATTTATTATTTCTGAGAGAGAGAGAGAGAGAGACAGAGCACAAGCAGGGGAGGGGCAGAAAGAGAGAGAGAGAGAAGCCAAAGCAGGCTCCGTCCGAGCTGTCAGCACGGAGCCCGACTCGGGGTTCGAACTCACGAACCGTGAGATCGTGACCTGGGCCGAAGCCGGACGCTCCACCGGCTGAGCCACCCCGGCGCCCCAGGGAAGTATCTTTTAAAAGCTAAGCATACACCTCCCTACGACCCTGTCGTTTGCGCCCATGCGTGTTGGGCGCAAGAAAATGCATGTGTACATCCCCCCAAAGACTTCCACAGGGATGTTCCCAGCAGAGGGGGCGCCGGCGGGGGGGGGGGGGGGGGCGGTGAGTTAAGTGGTTTCAGCGCAGGTCATGACCTCACAGTTTCTGAGTTAGAGCCTCACCTGGGGCTCTGCGCTGACAGTGTGGAGCCTGCTTGGGATTCTCTCCCCTCTCTCTCTGCCCCTCCCATGCACACACACACACACACACACACACACACACACACACACTCTCTCTCTCTCTCTCTCTCTCAAAATAAATAAACTTAAGAAAAAAAAAAAAGAATGTTCATAGAACCTTCCTAATGGCCGAATACTGGAAATAATCCAAACGTTCCCCAGCAGAACAGAGCTTGGGCAAAACAGGCCAGACACAAAAGCTACCACATACGCCCCGTGCGCTTCTGCTTACGGGATGTCCCAAACCAGGCAATGCTAATTTACACTGACAATCTAGGGTGACCAGAGAGGGACTGGAAATTTGCCACACCCTAATCTGGGTGTGGTCGCCCGCCCGTCCGCATTTGCATGTGGGACACAGACAAATCCTTGAGCTTCACGCTTAGCTTGTGCATGTTACGTCTCAACAACAACAGCCCCGACAACAGAGATGAATTATAAAAAGACACAGGTTGGAGCCTCAAGCAATGGAGGGGGTTGTTGGGGGGCGGGGGTGGTGGCTGACATTTGGGTGAACAAAACCCAACAAAACAAAACAGGTGTCTATCCTGGTCCGAAGTCAGGGGTGGGATAGATTTGGGGTCCTTTTTTTGAGATGGGGCTGCTCTCCGAAACTCAGGAACCGAGTGGATTCTCTGGACACGGGGTCCCCCTGAGTCACTGCATTCTTGATCCCCGAGGAAAGAGACCGACAGCAAGAGGGCATACCTGGATAAGTCCAAGAGGAAGGCAATGCCTCTGATTCCCAAGGAATGGGGCCTCAAGCCCCCCGGAAGTAGGGGTGGGTGGGCAGAGCCCGGGGGAGACCGCCCCGCGGTGCAGAACAGAGGGAGAGGATCTCGAATCCCCAGGGGGCTCCCTAGAGGGAGGGGCTGAGGACGAACGGTTAGGAGAGGGCAGAGGGCGTGATGAGTCAGCTGGCTGGCTGGGTCGGATACCCTGGGGGTGAGTCAGGAAGGGAGAAAGTCCCAGGGGGCTCGGGGTGGGGCCCAGGGCTTGTTCCTCAGGTTCACTAGGAAAATCTGCATTTACGTGATGTAGGCCCGGCGGCCCAATACGGTAGCTACGCGCCGCGTGGCTCTTCTGGGCCCTTCAACGCGGCGCGTCTGAGCTGAGACGCGCTGAGTGTGAAACGCACCCCGGCTTCTTACCGGGGTGCGGGGCGGGGGGATTATGTAAAAGGTCCCAACCATTTCCATACTGATCGCACGTTGCAATATTTTGGCTATACCTGGTTAAGTAAGACGCACTGTTAAAATTAATTTCACCCGTTTCTTTTTACGTCTTTTAACGCGGCCAGGAAACACTTCCTAGCAGCGGGCGGCAGCGCGCCTCGAATTCCGGAGAGCGGGGTCCCAGCCCTAGACATTCGGATCTGAGAGGCCAGCGGGGGGGGGGGGGGCGCTTTTCTGGGGACTCGGGGGAGGCGTGGGTTCCGATTTGGGTCGATAGGTTGTGGAGCTGGGAAGATACGCTCGGGCCGGCGAGATGTTCCAGAAAGCGAATTAAATCCGGCGAAGAGGAGCTGGAAGCCAGAGTGACCCGGAGAAGCACCGGAATTTGCAGGATTCTTGGGAAGGGAGTTTGGAGCCAACGTTCCAGCGATCCTAAGGGGCGGGGAGACCCTGTATGACCTCCGGGGGTGGAGCGAGCAAAGGAGAGGAGGAAGCGGGAACAAGTTCCAGAGAAGGAGGAGCAAGAGGGCGGCAAAGGAGGGGCCCCCTGAGGGGCTCCGTTGGCTCAGGTCACGATCTCACGGTTCGTGAGTTCGAGCCCCACGTCGGGCTCTGCGCCGACAGCTGGGAGCCTGGAGCCTGCGTCGGATTCTGTGTGTTTTTTTTTTTCTCTCTCTCTCTCTCTCTGCCCCTCCCCCGCTGACGCTCGGTCTCTCTCAAAAATAAAAATGAAAGTAAAATAAAATGCAGAGGACGCCGAGGAGGAGACGAAGGAGGAAAAGGAAGGGAAGAAAATGGAACAACAAAAGAGGTAAAAACAGGCGCTTGGCTGCCTCACTCCAAAGAGGGCGCGGCTCTTGATCTCGGGGTCGTGAGTTCAAGCCCCACCTTGGATGCAGGGATTACTAAATAAATAAATAAATAAACAAACAAACTTAAAAAAAAAAAAAAGAGGTCGAAAGAGTTCTGGATCTACACTGTCCAGGATGGCAGCCACTAGTCGGGTGTCACTCTTTTGCACTGGGAATGTGGCGACCCCAAACTCAGAGGCACTGTGCGTGTAACACGCCTCAAAGCCCCCAAACGGAAAAAAAAAAAAAAAAAAAAAAGAACCCATCTCATTAATGTTTTGTGGCCATTGATTTTCATATTACTATGGAAAGAACATATGGGGAATAGTGGGGTGAACATCACTAAGATTACTATCCCGTTTCTTCGAGTGTGGCTGATAGAAACATTTAAATTACGTGTATGGTTCCCCAGCTCTGCTCTAGGGGGGAGAAAAAAAAAAGGCAGGAAGAAACTCCTGGAATCATAAACAAAGGTTAAGGAGGGGTGGGGGAGAGCGCTTCTCTATCCACCTTGTTATTATTTTTTTAATGTTTATTTTTGAGAGAGAGAGAGAGAGAGAGAGCGCAGGTGCACGCAAGCGGGAAAGGGGCAGAGAGGGAGGGAGACAGAGGATCCGAAGCCGGCTCCAGGCTGACAGCAGAGAGCCTTTAGTGGGGCTGGAACTCACAAACCATGGGATTGTGACCTGAACTGACTGAGCCACCCAGGTACCCCTTTACCTTAGTTTTAACAACAAGCAAGTGTCAGGCAAAGAATACCGTTAAGGAGAGGTTAAAAGACAGTTGGGGGGAAGGGAAATTTTGTTCAAGAAGCTGGGGAATGTGAAGGCGACAGGCGGTCGTGCTGGGCACAGAGACAGGGGCTCTCCTCCAGATGGGGGAGCCCTGGGAAGGGTGCTGAGGGGTCCCCCGGGAAACCCTCTGGAAAAGCAGGAGGCCGGTGTTCTGGAAACGAGCACCAGATTTTGTTTGCCAGCAGGTTCCCAGAGGTTCATCTTTGAGAACCTGTGCGGCGCAGGGGCGTGGCGGCCCAGGAACCACGTGACCAGGTCCCACCCTGGCCGCTGCTGGTTGGCCCGGCCAAGGGCACCCGACTCCTCGCTGGACGGGCAGGATTCTCACTAGCGGAGCTGTGAAATTGAACCGAGGCCGCGCCAGGGCTCCCGCCGGACCCTGGAGCTGAACACCTGCAGGGAAACTGGGGGCCATACAGCGTCCGTGGGCACAGCCAAGCCAAGATCTGTGCAGAGAGCCTGAGGTGAGAGCCAGTGGCCCCTGAGAGGACAAAACCGGGAAGGCGGACAGGAATCTTGGTTCCTGACGTCTCCATTTCCCAGAGCCACTTTGTAACCCCGGGGGGGATTGTTGACTCCATATTATGAAGGCAAAAATTAGGGCTCAGAAGCTGAATTGCCTGGCCCAGGGCCCACGGCAAGTAAGGGGTAGCTCCCATTCCAAGCCAGGGCCGTCTGATTGTACGATCAGGGCTGTTGAACACCCCTGGGGGCGCCTGGGTGGCTCAGTTGGTTAAGCGCCCGACTTGGGCTCAGGCCATGATGTCACCGTTTGTGAGTTCACGGTCCGTGAATTCGAGCCCCGCGTGGGGCTCTGTGCTGACAGCTCAGAGCCTGGAGCCTGTTTCAGATTCTGTGTCTCCCTCTCTATGCCCCTCCCCTACTCACCCTCTGTCTCAAAAATAAATAAACATTAAAAAAAAATTAAAAAACTTTTCTTTCTTTTTTTTTTTTTCCCCTGTGCTATTCTGTGTCCCACCACCTCTGCCCATGATTCTCCAAACTCAACACACCCCTCAGACCTCAGGCAAGGGAGTGCTGTTCTGGGCCCCCTGCTTTTGAGGACTCTCCCCGCCCCACCCCCTATTGCCAGAGGGGTCCCTGGGGCCAAGGAGTTGTGCCCACGCAGAATCCACGCCTCTGGTTGGAGAGAGATTATGCTCTGAGAACTGGGGGTAGAAAGAATAATGCCCCCCCAAGATACCCACACCCTAATATTTGGAACCCGCGAATATGGCAGATGTGATTAAATGAAGCATCTCGGGATGGGGAGATTAAACTGGATTATCTGGGCGGACCTACTGTAATCACCAGGACCTTTCAAGAGGGAGGGAGGAGGGTCCCTCAGAGAAGAGATGACAACGTGAGCAGTTTCAGGGACGCAGGGCCAGGAGCCAAGGGATGCGGGAGGGATGGAGGTGATGCGGAAGGCAAGGAAACAGATTCATGTGGGGGGACAAGGAGTCACGTTCTCTCCAGGGCGGAATTCTGACCTTGAACTTGTTTAGCCTCTCTGTTTGTACTTTTTTTTTAAGTTTACTTATTTATTTTGAGAGAGATAAAGTGCGAGTGGAGGAGGGGCAGAGAGAGAGAGAGAGAGAGAGAGAGAGAGAGAATTCCAAGCAGGCTCCATGCTGCCAACACAGAACCCGACACGGGGCTCGAACCCACCAACCGGGAGATTATGACCTGAGCAGAAACCCACAGGCGGACGCTTAACCGACGGAGCCACCCAGGCGCCCCCAAAGTCTCGGTTTAAAAAGAAAAGCCTGTTACCCAACACACCTCGAGTTCGTGGTGCTTCAAGGGGGAGGGTGAAGGAGAAGGGGGGGACAGATCTCTGCAGGGGTGGGGCGTGGGGCAGAGAGAACAGCAGTGAAGAGACAGGAGAGGAAAGAAAGAAGAGGTGACTCATGAGAAGGTGCTCCCGTTCTTGGTATCAGAAGTGAGAGGTCTGCAGGGGAAGGAAGCCCCGAGCGGACACAGGCAGAGGTGGAGCCAAGAGACCGTGTGACCCCCCCCCCCCCCCCCCCCCCCCCACCAGGGGTCAAGACAGACGGCGGAAGGAGAGCCCCTGAGAAGGAAAAGATACACGGGAGAGGCTTCTCGGTGGCAAAACACAAACTGCACAAGGGCAGGACTCCGGCGGACGGCTTGGCTGGCACAGTCTCCCTTTGCGACCTCTCCCTCTGCCATCGTCTACAACGGCGGCCCGAAGGCTAACGCACTCAGTTTCCCAGCCTCCTCTGCAGCTAGCAGTGACCATCTGGCACACGCCCGCGAAACAGCCAGAAGTTCCCCCGGAAAGGCATACTCTCCCCCCCACTACAAAGGCAAGGCCTTGCCGGGAGGAAGTCCTCCACAATTTCGCGCTTCCTCCGCCTTCTTGCCTGGAACCAAGGCTGCAGCGCGGCAGCAGCCATCTTGTGACCATGAGGCAATCACGGTGAGCAAGAAGGTCTAGGCTGGAAGGATGGCGGAACGAATACGTGGAAAGGGCTGGGATCGTTGATGGTATCTTTGAGCTGTCATGCCCGCCTTGGACTTCTTACTGAGAGGGAAAAAGACACCTCTGTCTGTTCACTCCTAAGGACCCATGCAACTTACCTCTTGTGTTGTCTATTGTTAACCAGTGAAGGAACTGTGCCTGGCACAGAGGTGGTGCTCCTTAAAACATTTCAAAAGGAACGAATGACTCGCACGTTCTCACAAAGCCTCGGTTTCCTGTCTGCAACTGGTTCTGAGAGTCCCATCCCCCACCCCGCCGCTTTGCGATGCGTACCCAACATTTTCCTTCAACCGGATCGGTTAGCTTTCTTTTCAAAAATTTCAATCGAGACAGAGCGGTAAAAAACGATTCAGTTAGGAGTGGCTACTTGAGGGGTGAGCAGAGGGTGGGCCTTGGGGACGGTGACCCAGAGGACGTGATAGCTTCCACCCTGGTCCCGCTGATGCCCGACCATCCATTGGCCACAGGGCAGCCAGAAGGGGCATTTGCAAACAGAAATCAGATCACACCCTTCCCCTGCCTAAATTCCCCCCTCTTCATGGCTTCTCACTGCCCTTCGAAGAAAACCCAGCCCTGACCTCAGCCTCAGGTCCCACACCCGCGTCTTACTCTCATCTTCCCCTCGGTCAGCTCTCTGCCCTACAGCCACAAGACCACTCCTGTCTCAGGCCCTTTGCACAACCTGTTTCCTCTGCCTGCAAGGCTCTGCCTCCGTAAGTCCACCTGTCTAACCCTCACGTCCTCTGGGGCTCTGCTCCAGTCACCTCCTCCGAGAGGCCCGCCCTGAACACCTTGGTGAATGTGTCCCAATTCAGACGCGCCCTAACTCACCCGCACTTTCTGGGGCAATCATACTGATTTCTCCATTTGTGTGTTTCTGGTTCATTTCCCATCTCTGGACTCTAAACTCCCCCAAAGCCGGGATTATGGTCTGTCTCTTCACTGCCTGGTATAGACTAGGGCTAAGGAAATATATGCACTTTGAATAGTGCAATCGAGGAGGAACAGGGAGGACAGTTACTGTGCCCAGCTTTGTTGTAACCTTGGTCTGTACTTTGGAGCCTGAACTTAACTTTATCCCTGTGATTTGGGAGGCTGAAGTTAAAATATATATATATATATATATATATATATATATATATATATATATATATATATATATTAAAAAAAGAAAAGAAACATTAATCCAAGTACGGATTCCGGCGAGTTCGGGTCTAATGATCATACTGAAAATAATAATAATAATAACAGCAAACACCCACCGTATGCCCAGCAGTACTACTAAATAATATATTATACTAACCGATAATGAGAACCGTAATCATTCTTATGACAACTTGATGGGCGCGTTCTCCTGTTATCCCCATTTTACAGAGGAGGAAACCGAGGCTCAGAGAGGTCGAGTAACTTGCCCGAGGTCACACAGCCGGGAAGAGCCAGAGCCAGGATTTCCACCCTGGCAGTCTGGCCCCAGAATCCGTAGCTACTAGATCTCTGAAAACACCACAGGGACGCTACTTCTGGAAGGGGGAGCTCGCGCCCGCTGTCCACGACCTCTGCCCTCCAAGCTGGCCCACCCCTGGCTGACCTCTGAGGCTGATGAACGACCCCCCGGCCCCTCGCTATCTCGGAGCATCCTCAGGGCCCCCGGCGGCCCCCCGCCCCCCAGCCCGAGTCTGCGCTGACCCTGCCTTGAGCTGAGTGAGCGCTTCCTCTACGCGGGGCTGGTTGTAGCGCACCATGTAGCTATGCATGTCCGGGTAGTTGCTGCGAATGTTCTTCTCCGTGGACCCGTTGGGCACCGTCCCAAACTTCAGGGGCGGGTACTGCTCCTGGGGCCGCTGGAACTGGGGCAGAATGGGAAGTTATTAGGGCGCCCCCCTGGGGCCATCTGGGTCAAGGACATCCTTGACCCAGATGCTCTGTCCTGGGGGATGCCGGCCATCTGGCAGGCGCCCCGGTCCAGAAGCGTTTCTCTAGCTCGCTCACCACGACCCTCTTCGACTCCATCCCAGCAGATACATCCGCAGGTAGCCACAGATATGCGTGCATACGTGTCCACACATATATAGGTACACATGATCGGGAGTACTACTGGAATCTCTAACAGCCAGCATGGCCGGATCATAGTCCGATCAGAAGAGACGCAGGCTCCAGAGTTCCAGAAGGGTCCCAGAGGCCCCTGACGTGCCAGGCATTAACCCTTAACTTGCTGGATCATGGGAGGTCCCAGGGGCAGGTGCTTGGCACAGGGCGGGGGGGGGGGGGGCTGGAGGCGGTTGCTATGTCCCGATCCATTCCGAAACAGTTCACTCTTTTAACAACAGACGTAGCCACACAGGTGTGTGTTGGCCCAACGTCAAGTGCGTATACCACCAAAGCAAAGATGCAAACATATTACGTGTTCGGGGAAAAAAAAAAAAAAAAAGCTGTTGCAATCCACTGAACTGATTTCTCAGCCTTCTAATGGGTCACGATAGGTTCTAATAGGTCAGCTAACCACTCTGGTCTCCGAGCGTGCTCTGTATATCACCAGTCCCCAAACAAACCGTGATCGGTGATGAGGTGAACCACAGACCCCGAGAGAGGGAGCACTTAAAGCAATTTTTTGGAGGGGAGTTTATTTATGTATGTATTTTTGGAGGAAACTCTACACCCAACGTGGGGCTCGAACTCACGACCCCGAGATCAAGAGTCGCACGTGCTGCCGACTGAGCCCGCCAGGTGCCATGCCCCCAGAGCGATGGGCCAGAATGATGTTACGTCTGTTGAAACTGAGTAAAACTTGGGGTTTGAATGCGGCGCGTCTAAACACCGATCTGCGCCCAGGAAAAGGTCACAGATTAGCCCTTCCTCACGGTTTGAGGGAGGCACTGGTCTAGAATAGCCCATTTGGCATTGCTGCCCCCCACCCCCACCCCAGGACGTTTAGGGACACTCTCTCCTCCTGGGAACATTTAAATAGAAACACAACCTTTCTCTTCCAGAAGGTTCTATTCTACCAGTTTGGAACTCTCTCCGGGAAAAGACTCCCAGGAATCCTCCCTGGCCTCCCGGCGCGGCCAAACTCTGACCTGAACTCCCATCCCAGCCAGCTCCCCCCCCCCTCCCTCCCCCTTCCCCCGCCACACACCTTTCGGTCACTGAGCCCAGACACGGTGTCCACATACTCCTCCTGGATCATGAAGGCGGCCAGGTTGGCTGTGTAGCTGGCGAGGAAGATGACGGCGAAGAAGGCCCACACCAGCACCATGATTTTGCTGGTGGTCCCCCGGGGGTTCTCCACGGGCACCGAGTTATTGAACACCAGGGCCCAGAGCAGCCAGATGGATTTCCCAATGGTGAAGGTTGAGCCTCCAGGGCCTGCGGGGGGCCAGGAGGGGGACATGGACCCCAAATCCCTTCTACTCCATGAGGGAACAGAAGGAACTACAATTCCCAGCGGCCCCCAAGGCCTCTTGGCACCTCCAGAGGCCGCCACTCTACCCCCCCCCCCCAGGGGCTGCTGGGAAATGTAGTTCCATCTGCGGTCCGGGTGCTCGGGGGTGATGGAGGAAGGGGACTCACGCTTGCCCGTGGCCAGGCTGCGGTTGTAGCCGACGGGACTGAGGTACTCGAAGATGAAAACGGTCACGGCGACCACGGTGAGGCACATGACGAACATCATCACCCACACGGCAGGGCTGTAGGGCTCTGGGGGCAAGGGCGTGTGGGGTCATGACTTGGCCAAGCCAAGGACTGGGGGACCACAGACGTGAGAACACGGTGCATCAGAGATCTGACCCTGTCCTGCGCTGTCCCCTGCCCAGGCTCTCCATCTCAGGGACCGTCTCAGCGCCCATCCAGACCCCTGGGAGACAGTGTCTCTCAAAGACCACCACCTCAACCTCTTCTGTGGTTTTTGCCACCAAATATAAACGGTCTCCTAAACTGTTTCCTGAGCCTCGAGTCTCCACCTGGCCACCCACCAGGTTTCACACCGAGGCCAACGCCCAGGCCCCCCATCCTGGGAGCCCCACCATCCATCCAGTCCAACCCCCGCCATTTGCCAGCTGCACACCCTTCCCCCCTCCCCCTCACCAGCCACAGCCTGTCCCCCCGACTCCTGCCCCCCAACTCGGCCCCCCTCTCCACTCTCTCAGCCAACAAGCTCAGACCTCATTCTCTCCCCTGGACCATCTCCCCTGTCTGCCCTCTCCAGCCACCACCCCCCTCCCCGGCCCCTGCAGCCCTAGAGGATCCTTCTGCGCCCAGCGGTGACCTGGCCTCCCCCCTGCCCATAGCCCTCTGTGGCTCCCCAGCGCCTCCGTGACAAAGTCACCGCCCCTCAGCCTCGCTTCCACGCTCCTTTCCGGCATGATCACTCCCTCAAGAACCCACTGCTTCAACCGGCCAGAACTCACAGTTCCAGAATGAGCCTCGCCCTCTCCGCCTTGTCTCCACCGCTCCCCTGACAGGGGCACCACCCTGACCTACCCACCAGACAAACTCGCATCCGTGGGTCTCCTCCTCACCCCGCCTCCGGGAGGTTTCACCGACAATAAACCCAAATCGCCACTTCCCCGAGATTCCTACCAGGTGATCTGACCTCCCTGGGCCAAGCGCAAGCGGGGCCAGCACTGCCCCTGTCACAGCAGGGTCACCACCCGGACTGTCACTGCGGCATCCGGGAACGCTCTTGTTGCCTCCGCTGGGCAACGTGGTGGCGCATGAGTACGACCTTGTCACTTCCCTGCTGAAGCAGGGGCCCCATGTGCCTCTCAGGGTGTACCCGCAGGGACCTTGGTGCAAAGAGAAGGCCACGGAGATGTTGTCGGGGGAAATACACAGAAACGAAACACAAAGGAAGAGCTGGGCTGTCTCCCGGCCTTTCTGCTCCCAGGAGCTTTGCCCAGACTTCAGAGAGCAAGAGAGAACTGACGTGCCCTGCTGCCCTTGGCCTGATGTGCACTTTTCTTGCTGTTGTCTCCCAGTGCGGTCAGTGAGATCCCGACCCGGTGCGCCTCAAGGCCACCAACCCGCTGGGTGTCAGCTTCCCAATCGCATCCCAGGACTGGTTCCTTCCTCGTCTCACCCTCACTGCCATCTTTTTATCCCACACCCACCACCGCTCTGCACGGACCTCTGCCTTCCCCGGGGGCCTCCGGCCTCCACAAGGCCTCCAGTGGGATGTTTTATAAGCCTAGATCTGATCATATGCCCCCCTCCCCCACCACCTATAGTTAAAAGCTTGGCCGTCGCAGCAAGAGTGAAACCCCACTCTCCTACCAGAGCCACCAAGGCCCCTGCATCATCCACTCTGTTCCCTCTCGGTCCTCGCCTCCCACCCTCTCACGGCCACCTCCAGCCACACAGGCTTCGCTCCGTTTCCCAAACACTCCACACGCGTTCCCACCTTTGGGGTCTTTGCCCGCTGCTCCCTCTGCCTGGAACCGTTCTCCAGCCAGATCTCCACAGGACCGAGTCACCTCCCTAAAGGGGCCCTCCTGCCCTCCCCTGATGGCACCGGCCCTGTACCTCTCCAACTCTTCCCCTGGCTTAGTTTCTCATCCTCTTCATCACCACCCGTAGTGATTTCGTCCCATGGATCCGTTTAAGAGATTATTGTCTGTCTTCCCCACGAGGCCGAGAGCTCTTAGAGGACAGGGATTTGCGTGCAGCCCCGGAGCCCGGCACATGATAGGTACTCGGTGAACACCGATAAGTGAATCGAGCGCTTACTATGTGCCATTACCAAGCTAATCTCTTTTCCTCATCTCATATACAGGGGAAGACTTGGGGCTTGTGGGGCCTGAAGCTTATACAATTTGGAGGGGTGTCTTTAAGGAAAAAAACCATACAGAATTATGACTCCAAGAATGCAAGGCGCAGGGCCTTGAAGAGAATGTGCCAGAGAAGGTTCCTGAAGCTCCAGTGTCCTGGGCCTCGTGGTAAGATGGCTTCTCCCGTTTTACAGATTGGGAAACCGAAGCTCAGAAGCCATGCCAACTTGGCCAGTCACACCGCGGGGACAGGCAACACCAGGATGGGACCCGGGCACGCAGCTGCCCCAGTGTTGCCGTCCCAGGGCCCCGGGCTCACCGAGGAAGGCCGAGGGGGACACGGTGCCATTGCTGCGTGCCACCATCACACTGATGCCCGTCTCCACGAAGGGGACAGAGAAGTCCACGATCTCGGAGCGCTCCTCGTTGATGGTGAGGGAGCCGATGGCCATGTCGGCGCGCTGGTAGAACACCTGGGGTGAGGGCGAGGAAGGGGGTGAAGGAACCCGGCTGGCTCAAGCACATAGAGGAGGATGGTGGGCAAGCCCGGCCGCAGCAGACCAGAGACAGGGGGACAGAGAGGGTTAGGAGAGGGGATGAGGGGGACGCAGAGTGGGGCGCGAAAGGTGGAGGGGAGAGGCGGGGAACGGGAGTGGGAGGAGGTAGCCCCAGGCCCCGTGAGAGGCTCTGAGAACCCGCTCTCCGGATTTGGGCGGCATCCCCCTCGGCCCCGCCCCCTTCTTTCAGGGTGCCGCCCTCCTAGCCCCGCCCCTTTCGCCGTCTCGAGTCCGTCCTCGTGGCCCCGCCCCGCGGCCGAGGCGGTCTTGGGGGGGGGCCGGCCCCGCCCCTTCCAAGCCCGGCTTCCCTCCTTCGGGCCACGCCCCTCCGGCCCCAGGGCTCTGGCGCCTTGGCCCCGCCCCAGCCCGGCTCCTCCCCGGACCCCGCGTCCCCGCCTCACCTCGCCGATCATGCCGTTCCAGACGCCGTCGATCTTCTTTCCGTGCTTGCCGTTGGTGACCAGGTAGAGGTCGTAGCTGAAGCCGATGGTCTGCGCCAGCCGCTTCAGGATGTCGATGCAGAAGCCCTTGCAGCACCGCTTTTCCGGGCGGGGGGCGTCCGGGGGAGGGCTGCGGGGGAGCGAGCAGGCTTGGGGATGCTGGGGACCCCCCACTTCAGACTCGCCCATGGGGTGAGGGTATGGAGGGAGAGCCAAGCAGCAGCTAAAACCATGGCTAGCGCTTTCTGGGGAAACTGAGGCTCGGAGGAGTTTCGTGACTGGTCCAAGGTGACTGGGCTGAGTGCCAAGGGAGGAGGGGGCTGGGGCCAGGGCCGCCGGGCTTCAAGGGAGTTTGAAACTGGAACTCCTGGAGATCGGGCTGTCACCTGTGGGTGCGGTTGAGCTGGCTCCGGCAGGGCACGGAGTCTCGGATGCAAGTGCCACTAATGGGGTCGGCGGGCTCCACAATGACAAAGGGCCTCTCCTCCAGCGTGGCCACGGTGAGGTGCTGTGTGTCATCCACAGGCTGCAGGAAGCGGCCGTAGCGGGACCACAGAGGGTACTTGAGGCGGAGAGTCTGCTGCTCCCAGCTGCCCACCTTGGCCAAGAGAAGGGGATTCAGGCTTCCTTCCGGGGGGTGGAGGGTACTTTCCAGAATGTTCTGCCCATCACGGCCCTCCTTCCTCAGAGCGCAGGCTCCCAGCTCCTTCTCCCTTAGATGCAGGAGTCTGGGCCCCCTGAGAACCCACAGGTCTAGGCTCCCACTCCCCCCCCCCCACCCCCACTCCCCCATTCCCCCCCCCCCCCCCCCCCCCCCCCCCCCCCCCCCCCCCCCGCCAGGACCTAAAAGTCCAGGCTCCTCCCTCCCTCAGAGGCCGGAGTCCAGGACCTCAGCCCTTCTCTCTGCCAGGACCCAGGCGTCTGGGTCCCCACGCCCTCTCCCTCAGTGCCCAGGAGTCCGGACCCTCTCCCATGCCTGAGGTTGGGGCTGGGACTCACCACCTCCCAAGTCCTATCTCTGGTGAGGGAGATGACAACCAGAGAGGGGTTCACCAAGAAGCCGTCCTCATTGAAGGAGTAATCCCGGTTGTCCCAGGTAATATTCATGAAGTACCTACCCAGGAGGAAGGGAGGGGACATGTGGGTACCTGGACTGGCCCTAGGCGGGTGAAGGCAGAGAAAAATCCCTTCTATGGACCAGCCTCAGCCCCTGGCTGGAGTCTCTCCCCCCAGATCCCGAACACCCAAATCTTCTTTTTCTTTGTTCGGTACTCTCTGCTCACTGCCCAGTGCCCCCTGAACAAGGTCCCAGACCCTCCGCCTGAGTTTGAGGTCCTCTTAGAGACCCTGTGTGTTTTGGCCCCACCTGCCTGTGCAGCCGCATCTCTGAACCCTTCCTACCCTCAAATTCTTTCCGCCCTGAGCCCTTTTTGTGTCTCACTAACACTGAATGCAAAGTGTCCCCCAGGGGGGCCTGGGTGGCTCTGTCGTGAAGCGTCTGACTCTTGATTTCGGCTCAGGTCATGATCTCGCAGTTCGTGGGTTCGAGCCCTGAGTCTGGGCTCTGCACTGGCAGTGAGGAGCCTGCTTGGGATTCTTTCTCTCCCTTTCTCTCTGCCCCACCCCTGCTCATGCTCTCTCTCTCCAGGAATAAATAAATTTAACAACAACAACAAAGTGTCCCCCCAAACGTATCAAGTGGCTTCCTATCTCTAGACCATTGTAGGTGCTGTGCTCTCTGCCTGGAAAATGTTTCTTCTGTCCCTTCTCACCCTGATTGATTCTTATGTCTTCAAGATTCAGCTCAAGTGTCCCTTCCTCTGGGGGAAGCCCCAGAGGGTCTCGGGACTCCCCGTTCACTATGCAATGGTACCTGTACCGTGAACGCCTGCCACAGGGCCTTGGTCACTGCACCAGACCCTCAGTGGCCATCCTCACGCCCCCTGCTCCCCCTGCCCAGGCCATCAGTCCCCAAGTGCCACCTCCCTGCCCCCCTCATCCCTCCTCTCCATCGCCCCAGGCTTCCTGGACCCCTGCCCCATGGCTCCCCAGTGCTCCAGAACAAAGTCCAGCCTCTCAACCTGGCATTCAAGGCCCTTATGGCCTGGCCCCCCTCTACCTCCCCAGGCTCATCACCCCCAACCCCTAATTCTCCCGCCTTCATCCCCCCCTGAGCTATTGTGGGTCCAGCCACCTGCCTGAGTTTTTCTCCCTTCTGGGCCTTTGTACGATGCTGATCTTTCTGCCTGGAATACTATTTTCTGGTGAACTCCGAGCCACTCTTAGAATCATATCCACCCCCCTTAACCTGGCCCAAATGCCCTACATGCGCTTGGCCTCTGTGGGCCTCCCTTATTTTCCTGTGCCCTCAGCACCAGCCACAGTGGCTTTGTTTCAGGCTCCCAAACAGGCAATTCCAGCCCCAGGGCCTCGGCACCGGCCGCTCTCTCTCCCTTCTCTTCACTCAAACCTTGCAACAGTTGGCTCTTTTCCTTTAATCCCCCCCTGCTTTTTTTTTTTTTTTTTTTTGCCTCCAAATTTCACCTCCACAGAAAGACCTTCCCACACGACCTCGCCTGACTTGGAATCCTGGGCATTTCTTATCACGTTCTACCTGTTTCATTACCTGCTGGTATGTTTTCTTCCTTGTCTTGTCTGTTCGCTGTTTTTGTCTCTGCTATGAGCTGGTAAGCTCTATGAGAGCGGGGACCTTATTCTAATAATACTATGTACTCTTGTGTCTAAGGCAGTGCTTGGCACACAGAAGACTACGCAGTAAAGGGCTTTTCAATGAATGAGTGAGTTGAGCAATTCAACTGTCAGGTCTCAGCTCAGAGAGCTCCTCGTCTTGGAAACCTCCCTGACTCCATACGCAGACCCGTGACTGTGCAGCCTCATTTGGAAGGCTGATTGGGGCCAATGGAATTCTTTCTTTGGGAAGATGTTGGCTGCGAGATTGGGGGCGGGGGGATGGGTGGTAGACAGGATGGGATGAAACGATGAGGGTTAGCAGAGAGCGGAGATTCTGCGTGAGCATTGGTAAGAAGAGAACCGGAGGATGGCAAGTCAGGAAGGCGCGGGGGGGGGGGGGAGGGAGAGGCAGGGACCGAGAGAGTAAGAGGGACACAATCAGAAAGAGATTGGCCTCAATTCCTGGCGTCTGGGCTGCTGTGCGTGTTTATCTTGCCAATAAACCCCCTTTTCCCTCAGGAAAGTTGAATGAGTCTCTGCTCCCTGCAACCCGAAATGTCTTGGCCCAGACAGTAACTCCTGCTGGCGCTCCCACAATGCCCGCGCCACCCCCGGGATTGCAAGCCGCACACCGTGTTGTCATTATCCCGTCCCTGTCTGCCACCCCTCCAGGACCCTGTGTTCTTTGAAGAGAAGTCCATGGGCTTATTCATCTCTTGTGTTCCCAGAGCCCAGCACGAGCCCTCGTTCCCAGCGGGCGCTCAGTAAGTATTTATGAACGAGGGATGCTCTCCTCACCTCCTCGTCCCTGGCTCCTGTTCCCCAAGTCACCAACTTCACGTCACTCCCCCTAGGTTTTCTTCTCCATCCACCCCTCTTCCTAAGCTCCGCCCACCCCTCTTCCTAAGCCCCACCCACCCTCTTCCTAAGTTCCGCCCACCCCTTCCTAAGCCCCACCCACCCCTCTTCCTAGGCTCCACCCACCCCCTCTTCCTAAGCTCCCCTCGCCTCGCTTCAGGATCAGAGGGCTCTCCTACCACTGTTCTGTCACCAGACTCATCATTGCCGACACTTCCTGCGGTGGAGATGCTGTTTCCCACCAAACCCTGTCCTCCTCTGGCCTGTCCAGCCAGAGTCCACGCTTCCCAGGCCTCCCGGCGGCCAGCGCCCAGGCACACGCAGGAGGGACCTTCGAACTCTGACAGTTGGCACGGCGCAGGCGCTAGCCAATCAGAACTGCCGTCTCACCAATCTGCATGGACGCTACTGTCGCCAACCAATCAGGCAGCCCCGGGCGCATGACGTCATTCTCGCCAACGGAAAGGATGCCTCGTCCCTGCTGTAGCACTTGCCCCAAAAAGGAAATCGCTCGCTCCCCACTTCCTCTCTTTCCTCCTTCTCAGAAACTAGAATTCAGACACGCCAAGGACGCAGCTTGGACCCCGCAAAGAAGGGGGGCAGAGCAACAAGGCGGGAGGGTCCTGGGTCCCTGAATGATCACCTGGGACAACAGAGCCTGCGATAGCCTGGAACACTCATGTCTGGATTTTTTTAAGATTTTATTTTACTAAATTTTTTCAGACGTTTATTTATTTTTGAGACACACACACACACACACACACAGAGTCTGAGCGGGGGAGGGGCAGAGGGAGAGGGAGACACAGAATCCGAAGCAGGCTCCAGGCTCTGAGCTGTTAGCACAGAGCCAGATGCGGGGGCTTGAACCCACGGACCGTGACATCATGACCTGAGCCGAAATCGGACTCCTAACCGCCACCCAGGCGCCCCTTTAAGATTTTATTTTTAAGTGATCTCTACTCCCCACGTGGGGCTCGAACCTACGATCCAGAGATGGAGAGTTGCACTCTTCACCGCCTGAACCAGCCAGGTGCCCCTCATTTCCGGATCGACAGAACAACTTGTACCT
This sequence comes from Leopardus geoffroyi, assembly GCF_018350155.1. Classification (NCBI taxonomy): domain Eukaryota; kingdom Metazoa; phylum Chordata; class Mammalia; order Carnivora; family Felidae; genus Leopardus; species Leopardus geoffroyi. The sequence continues at coordinate 9,256,044 of NC_059335.1, forward strand.
CGTTTGGGGCACTGAATTGTTGGGGTCATTTTGTTACTGAAATCCAGCTTATACTCTGGATGCATTTCACCGCATCTGAGGTGCCCGCAAGTAGAAGATGTAACTCGGGGCGCCTGAGTGGCTCAGTCGGTCGAACGTCCAACTCCGGCCCAGGCCGATCGCCACACGATTGCCACGGTTCGTGAGTTCGAGCCCCCGCCTCGGGCTGGCTGCTGTCCGTGCAGAGCTCTTCTGTCCCCACCCCTCCTCTCTGCCCCTTCCCCGCTCGCGCGCTCTCTCCCAAAAATAAATAAATCCTTAAGATGTATCATTATTTCTATGTACCACAAGGAAAGAAAAACGCACTGCCAATTAAACCGCGAGAAGCCGTCAATCGTCAGGCATATATTGATTTCAGAGACATTACACTGTGAAACAAACAAACAATCGTCTGAAAATCGCGAACTGTTGTAATAACACACTCACTGTGTCTTGGGTGTTTCTTTTCCAAGTTACCTAGTGTAACCCCAGGAAGGAGACCCCACTGTGTCCACTTTACAGAAGAGAACACCGGGGCTCTGAGAGGGGCCGCGACCCGTCCCAGGCTGCTCGGCCGGCGAGCGGGTAGTCCGGCTCTAGAGGCTTCCCACAGCCCTCCTACGGCAACCCCCGCTCACCTGTGTAGACTCTCCCCGCGGTGGGTGCGGTTCTGGGCACGACAGTCGTGGCCGAGCTCGGGCAGGAAGCCGTAGTCACGCAGCAGAGCCTGGGCGCCTCTGGCCACCACCGCCACGCCGGCCGCCACACGCCGGGCCAGGTCGTCCCGCCAGCCGGCCGAGCGCACTGCAAACAGCCCGGCGGGCAGTGGGGCGCCTCCTGGCAGCAGAGGGGGCTCGCCCGGGGCGCCCGAGCCGCCGCCTCCAGCCAGCTGGGGCCCCACCATGAACCACACGTAGCCAGGCCCGGTGAGGCCCGCCTCCTCCGCGGCCCGGAACACCGGCTCGGCCTCTTCGCGGGCGCAGAAGAGCAGGCGGATCTGGGCGCTGACGCTGCGGAGCTGGGCACCCAGCACGGCCTCGCCCGCTCCGGGGTCGAGCGTCAGGGCCCCGCGGTGCTCCCAGCCCACCATGCTGCCATCCGTCAGCACCTCGATGTAGGACAGGAAGGCCCGGTGGCCGGGGGCGCGCGTGGTCACCGCGGCGAAGGACGTCCAGTCGTACTCCTCCAGCACCTCGAAAATTACCTGGAGCTGCTGCTCTGTGGACGAGCCCAGCTGCAGGAAGGTGGAGCCCTTCTCCTGCGCGGGGAGGAGGGGGATGTCAGGCCCCGTGACGTGCGGAGGCCACAGCTCCCAGCCGTCCCCGAGGGGCCTTCGGTTCCCAGTGGTCAAGAGGGATCTCAGCTCCCGGCATCTGACAAGGGCACCCGGGTGGCCTAGCTCTTCACCAGACCCTTCTGCCTGTCTTGCTGAAGCACAGAGCTAGGCCTGGGGTAGGTGTCACCTCGCGACTGAATTCTAGGCCTATCCGTCAAAGCTCTCTCGCCTCCCCGTGCACCTGACTCTCCTCCCTGCCTGAGCACCGGGGCAGAGGCCCCAGCAGAGAGCTCTGAGGTCCTAGGGGATTACAGAGCCGCGAGAGGGAGGAGCCTGAGTCCCTGAGACATCCCTTGGAGGAGAGCCCCCTGCGGTCAGGAACACCTGTTTGGATTTTATACGCGTGAGAAACAGCCTTCTATGGGGCTGAGCCACCGAGACGTGGGGGTTTATCTGTTACAGCAGCTCACATCACCCTAGGACACGCCCAGCATCCAGGGAGGGAACTACAGTCCCCAGCCTCCACCGAGAGGGACTACATCTCCCAGCATGCAACGAGGGTGCCGAAGGTACCGTCACTCCTAGCGGGAAGCAGCTTTGCTGGGTGGATTTGCCCTTCTCTGATTTTTGCCTGCTACCTCCATGACTTTTTTCTTTGTTGGACAGTTCCTCAGTATTCTAAATGCAGTAGTGCCCTTGTCTCCTCTTTTTTCTCCGTCCTCCCTCCCTCCCTGGCGATCTCATCCAGACCCGCGCATTTAAATACTGTCTCCATAGGGCGCCTGGGTGGCTCAGGCGGTTGTTAGGCTCAGGTCATGATCTTACAGTTCGTGAGTTCAGGCCCCGCCTCGGGCTCAGAGCCTGGAGACTGCTTTGGATTCTCAAAACTAAACACTGGAAAAAAAAAAAAAAAAAAAAAAAGAACCAAAAAACTGCCTCCCGTGCTGTCCAATATGGTAGCTGCTGCCCATTTAAATTAATTGAAGTTAAGTAACATTTAGCGCCTTGGCTGCACTAACCACACGTCAAGCTCTCAATAGCACACATGGCTAGTGGCCGTCAGACTGGACCAGGCAGATATAGACCATCTTCATCACCGCAGAAAGTTCTACTACCCGGGAGGGAACGTTGCTGGCTCCTATACAGTTACCACCTCTCTCGTGGACTTCAGATGGACCTAGCCCCCTTTCTTCTCAACCTCTCCTCTTGGATTTCCCAGAGGCATCTCAAAATTAGCATGTCAACACCAGAATTCTTGATCTTTCCCCCTGGCCTCAAACTCGTTCCCTCTCTTCCTATCCTTATTCACCCAGATGCTCAGGTCCCAAAGCTAAATTCTCCTTTCCTTCTCTTTCTCTCCTGCCTGATCCAGGCCATTTTCCAGTCTTCTCGTCTCTCCGTTCAAAACATAACCCCAGTCATCTGTTCTTCCACAGATGTTCTGGTCTGCCGCCTTATCACAACCCTCGTTGGCCACGTTCTGACTTAGACAACTATAACAGCTTCCTGACCCCTCTCTGCTAACACTTTTTTTTTTTTCCCCCAATCTTCCAGTCCATTCTCCATCCAGCAGCCAGACAGAGTCAATCTTGTCAAAATACCAGTTGGATCAAATCCCTTCTGGGTTGAAAACCTTCCAATAATTCTACCTTCTAGTCAAAGCCAAAGTCCTCACTGTGGTCCACAGGCCCTGCGCGAACAGGCCCTCGTTGCCTCTCTGACCCCCCACCTCCCCGCCACCCCCCACCTCTTTGTTCTTCCTCAAACACATCAAGTGCCTTCTAGCTTGGAGGGCTTGGCCCGTAGCTGGCTTCTCTCTCTCTCTCTCTCTCTCTCTCTCTCTCTCTCTCTCGGGCACACTTTCCCCCAGCTCCTTCACGCTGGATCTACCGCTCATCAGGTCCAGCTCGGTTATCACCTCCTCAGGGAGGCCTCCCCTGACTGCCATCTACTGAATGGAGCCCCATCCTCAGTCATTACCTTTCCTCCAGGACAGATTTTGGCATCTGCTATTTGCTTTCTGTGTCCCCATTAGAATGCAAACTACATAAGACAGCAGGGGGCGTATCTTTTTTTTTTTTTTTTTTTTTCTTTTCCTTTCATAACTGTCTTCCCCAGAAGCTAAAACAGCCCTGGCACAGAATCAGCCCTCAGTGACAAGAAGCGGACTTTCTTCCCAGGCGTGTGCCTGTGGTTATATGGGTAGGAGACTTGGGCGGTTGTCCTGAGGGGATGAGGCCTCCCAGCGTGCAACGAGAATCCCGAGAGGGCCTCATCCTTGGCAAGTGGAGATGTGCTGAGGGGATCACGGTCCCGGCATTCAGTGGGGGCATGATGGCCCTGCGAGGACCACGCCTTCTTCCATCCAGAGATACTGAACGGACTACATTTCCCGGAAGGCAAGGAGAGGGCGCTGAGCAGGGTCCCAGTTCCCGGGTGGCCGTAAACAGAGAGGCCCACACTTATCAGGGGCAATGGAGGCAGGAGGAACCACATCCCTCGGTAGGCGACAAAGGTGGCAGCCACGCCGTAATAAGAAATCACCTCGAAGGGGATCTGCCTGCAGATCTCTGGGCAACTCCTGTCTCAGAGAAGAAAGTTGGACGGAGGCCCTTCCCACAATGCTCTGGTCAGGAGAGAGCTACGAATCCCAGGATGTAATTCTGACCTAGTCACAAGGCCACCGGCCCTCTCAGCAGGGACCTGCTAGGGACTTAGGCTCCGCCCACTCAGATGGCCCCATCCACGGCAAATGCCACCTCTGTTCCGCTGGCTCCACCCCTGAACAGGCCCCGCCCCTTCTCAGGCTCCTCCTCTTAGCGGATCCCTTCTCCTTGTCAGTCCGCACACCAGACTTGGTCCCGTTCTGTCCTTTCCTACCAGAAGTCCGCTCCAGCTGGTCCCCCTGTGCCCTCGGGGTGCAGGCCTCTTGGCGGGGCCGCAGCCAGCTCCAGCCGCCGCCCCCTCTCCCCTGCAGGGTCCTGGGTTTGATCTTTTCATTTCGGCTGGGCCTGCCTCTCCGGTGGCCCTTCATCCTCGCAGGCCCACCCTCCGGATTCTCTCTTTCCACACTTTACGACTGGGGCATGCCTCTGCCCAAACCCCATTCCGCGACTGTCTCCTTGTCTAGGCCCCGCCCCTTTAGTCCACAGCGTAGGCCCTGCCACTTTCCTGGCCTGGCTCCTCACCGGCTAGCTCTGCCCCTTCCCAGACTACCTTCCCCGGCCCACCTCTCACTAACGACTCCTCCCCTTCTCCTGCCCCTCCTTTCACCGGATGGCTCCGTCCTTCCACCTCGACCTCTGGAGCCCATGCCCCCCAGGCCAAGCCCCTGCCCGTCCCTGACCTCAGTACCCTCCTTCCTGGCCCTCTCCCTGCCTTCCTGGCCCCCGCCTCCTCACTAGACCGCACCCCTTCCTGAACCCCATTCCTTTCCAACCGACTCTCCCCTTGCCCATCCCAGATCCCACCCCGCCCTCAGAGCTTACATCCCGGGCGGGTCCCAGTTTGTAACCAGTCCCCGGCCCTCGCTGGCCCGCCCCGCCCCTCCTCTTCCCCGGGTGCCACTCCCCCCCCCCCCCCGACTCGCTTCTCCCGCAGACCCTCAACCCTCCCCATACTCTGACCGTCCACGCCACGCAGGGCCTCTCTCAGACCCTGCTCCTAGGTCAGTCCCCCGGCGGGGCCCGCGCCTTCTGTATAGACCACGCCCCTCCGTGTCAACCCCGCCCCTTACCTAGATCTGACTCCACCCGCCGGCCCCACTGCGGCCCAGATGCGGACCCTCAGGCTGGGCCCCGCCCCCTGCGGCCGGCCCCGCCCCCCCCGCGGGTCGCGCGCACCTTGGGCGTGAGCACGAGCGCGGCGCCGCCGTGCACGGCCACGATGGGCAGCGAGGTCTGCGCCGACAGGAAGTCGAGGATGGGCGCGACGGCGGGCGCGCGCGAGTCGTCCTCGAACACGACGCCGTGCACGCGCAGCCCCGACAGCAGGTCGCAGAGCTGCAGCACGAGGCTGCGCGGGTCCGAGCCGTTGAGCACCAGCGCCACCGGTCGCACGTCCAGGCCCGGGCTGCGCACGGCCGCCGCCACGGCCGGGCCCAGGCGCGCCGCCTCGGTCGCGTACGCGGGCCCCGAGAACACGAGCGCCACGTTGAGCGGCCGCGCCCCGCCGGGGCCCCCGCCGGGCCCGCCGGCCCCGCCCGGTCCCGGCGCCTCCTCCGGGAACGGGCTGGCGCAGGCCAGCGCCAGCAGCAGCAGCATCTTAGCGGGGCCCCGAGGGCCGCGGGGGCCACCGGCGCCGCGCATCGCCTGCGGGCCCCTCCGGGCGGCCTCTGACACGGGAGAGGGGGCGCGCAGAGCCGGGGAGACCCCGGGAGCGGAGAGAGACACACAGGAGGGGGAGACACAGAGATGGGGAGACCGAGACGGGGGGGACAAGATGCAGAGAGACACGGAGAAGAGGAGATACAGGGAAGGGGAGACGCAGGGAGAGGGAGGAGAGGGAAAGGTCGGCGTAGTAGAGGCGGACAGAGGCACGGGCACGGGGAGAGCCAGAGACGGAGAGAGCGAGGCACAGGGACGGCCACAGAGCCAGGGAAAGTAGAGGTGGGTAACGGGGACAGAGCAGGTGCAGAGGGAGGGACAAGAGACGAGGCAAGAATGGGGTGGACAATGATGCAGGACGGATGGGTGACAAACCCACAGCGATGGGGTCAGAATGGGAGCAGAGAGAGAGACCCAGGGAGATAGGAAGTGAGAGGAAAACAGCCACAGAGAGATGGTTGGAGGGAGGCATGGACGGGAACAAGGAGGGAGAGGGAAAGGAGAAACAGAGACGGGGGGGGGGGGGGGTAGAGAGGCGCAGAGTGACAGAGACGGGGAGAGGAAGGTGGCAGAGATAAGCCAGAGCGACAGAAGTAGGGGGGGGGAGTGACAGGGAGGCCGGGAGAGACGGCAGAGATAAGCAAGGAAGGCGGGAGAGATAGGAGAGGCGAGAAAGTTGGACAGAGGGCGGAAAACGGAAAGAAGCCCGGAGAGCCGGAGACAGACCCCACGGCCACCAAGAGACCCGGACACACGAGAGAGAAACAGGCAGCACAGAGATTGAGGGAGGAGGCAGGCCGAGCAGACAGAAAACATAGGAAGACAGAAATAGCGAGCCAAGGGAAAGATCAAGACCCCCACCAGGGAGGTGCCCAGCACAGACATGAAAGGAAGGCCAGGAAGGCGGGTGGCAGGAGGGATCAAAAATGAAAGGAAAAAGTGAGGGGAAAAAAAAAAAAAAAAAAAGAAAGGGAAAAGGGGTCAGGTGTGTGGGGGGAGAGAAAGGAGACAAAAAGAAATGAGTGGGGCATCCCAAGGGGAGAAAACGCCCCCAGGGCCTTACCCCCCACCTCGACCACAACCCCCAACCTGTTTTTGCCCCGTTACTCCTGTCCTATCTCCCTCCCCCCCCCCAACCCCGCACTGTTCTCAATGAGAGCTAGAAAGAGTCCCAGTCCAGGCTGGCTTGTGGGGTTGGGGGGCACAGCTGTGGAGAGCTGGGGGGGGGGAGGGGGGTGGTGGCGGGGGTCCCTGGCTCCCAGCCCAGAGCAATTTAGTAAATTAGAGGAAATACAGCATCTCTTCCTGTGTCCCCCTGTTGAATGCTAGCTGCCTGGGGTGGTCGGGCTGGGAGCCCAGACTCCTGGCTCCTGGGTCTGACGGAGGAGGACACTGGGGGCCTGGGCTCCTGGTTCCCGGAGAGAGATTAGAGTCTGCACTAGGGGCTTCCTGAAGGGGTGAGGGGGTCCAGACAGGGAAGAGTTCTCTCTTGGCTGTCAATCAGGCTCCTATCCGGTTGCCATGGTAGCGCAGGCCTCCTCTACCCCACAGATAGCCAGGGTGGGGGAGAGGCCCACACCCCTTCCCCTGCCTGGAGGCCTTGCTCGGCCCCCCTCCACCTGCCTTCCCGGCGATCCTGGGCCACTGTCACCCCAGGGATGGGGGTGGGGACTCCAAGTATGCCTGGCTCCCCCAAATCCTGGCTCCCCCCGGCCCCTCCTCTCCTCTGCCCTTCCCCAAGCAGCTGGCTCAATCAGCGCTCAGAATAGCCCCCCCCACCCCAAAATAACCCACAGCTGTGGCCTGGCCCCCGCGGGGTTAACACTCGCTCTTTCCTCTTTTCCCCGTGGCTTCTCATCCCTCCGACTCTCCTCTGCCTCAGACCCTCCCCTGCTTGGCCTGGGTCCTAGGGGACCTCAGGGTCCTGCTCCCTGCGGAGGTCCAGGAGGACGGCTCCAGCCCCACCCTTCAGGAAGCTGGATGCCCAGTCCGCCCTCGGGGAGGGCAGGCGCCCACACCTCCAGGGTCTGAGACGTGGCACCCCCAGCAGCTGGGGGGCCTCTGGAGGCCCTGTCCAGGACCAGTGCCTGCAGGGATCACATTGCCCAGGCCCCCAAGGTCCACCTCCAGAGGCTCAGTCCCCAGGTCCATTCCCATGGGGCCAAAGAGCCAGACCCCTCCCCGCCACCTTGCCCTGTCAGAGACTCAGGAGACTGAGCCCCCAGCCCCCTCTTCCCTCAGACACAGAAGCTCTAACTTCTCCCGTAGAGACTCAAGACTCTTGGCTCTGGAGCCCAGGTGCTCAGTTCTGCCCCCTGCCAGGACCCAGGAGTCCTGGCCCCCTCCTGCCCCCCAGACTGGGTGCCCAGCCTCCTCTATGTCCAGAAACCAGGAGTCCAGGCCCCTGGCCCTCTCCTCCCTTAAGGACCCGCTTTTTATCTCAAGCCCCGTCAGTCCCAACATCCTGGGAGCTCCCCCCACCCAACCCCAGCCAGCTCCAGCCTCCTGTCACCCCACTCAGGTCCTCAGGCCGTCCCCCAGCTGAGGAAGAGGAGGGTGCCAGAGATTCCTGGGGTGTCCCTGTCTCCATCACTCCCCTCCCCAATCCATCACAGGAGAGAGGAGAGGCCACTTCGATCAACAGCCCGCCCCCCCCCCCCACCTCGCGTCGTGCTGCAGACGGCATCCCGTTCCCCCCCCCCCCAACCTCCAACACCATTCCTTCCCCACCCTAATCCTGGTGCCCAGAACAGGCTGGAAGGGTATTCCAGAACCTTGAGGAAGGGGTGGCAGCCTGGGGCTCGGGGGGCTCGGGGCCTGGATGCCCTCAAGGTCCTTGGCGGGGGTATTAATAGCAGACTCATAGCTCTGAGAAGGGAGGGGAAGAGCGAGAGGAGAGAGGGAGAGGGACGGCCGGCGAGGAGGGGGGGAGACCAATGCGGGCAGGGGGATACAGAGGGAAGAGGGATGGAGAGATGGGAGGCAGAGGGATTCGGGGAGTCAGGTATGCGGGGCTGGGGAGAGGGTGCAAAGTGTCCGAGAAATGGGGGATTAGGAGGTCTGAGGTGTAGGCACCCAGGAGAAAGGGGCTCAGAGAGGGGGCGGAGGAGAGATCCCAGGAGACAAGGGAGCTGGGGAGGGAGGGGCAAAGACCTCTGCTCACCGTTCAGTCCCCCTCCTTCCCTGAGGCCCCTGGCCAACTTTCCCGGTCCTAGCTCTGGGGGTCCGCGTTCCCCCCCCCACCCCCCCCCACCCCTGCATCCCCTACCCCGGCCTTACCTTTTCATGACCCTGTTCTGTGGGGGGTATTGCGGGGGGCAGGACCGGAACCCAGAGTCCAGCGACCCGAAGATTCCCCGGAGGGCTCAGGGAGCCGCTGGGGGCCCAGGCCCTGGGGCGGCGGCGGCGGCGGCGGCGGTGGCGGCGGTGGCGGTGGTGGGGACCTCCTGCCTGTCCCTGGCTCTGGCTGGCTCTCTCTCCTCGTCTTCGGGCCCGTCCTGCCCTGTCTGTCCCCCAAGGTTGCGGCCACCCCAACTAGGCGAGGGCGCCGCTACACATGTTGCGCTGGAAGTTGGGCCCCGGACATTGCGGAGGCTGTCGGGGTGTCCTCTCGCCGCCCCGACCCCGTGGGGATCCCCCCTCCGCCCACCTGGGGTGCCCCCCCTGCCGCTTCAGCCCCGGCTCCTCCCCCCTTCCATGTGTCCGGTCCCGCCTCTCCCTGGCTCATTCGCACCCCCACCCTTTGTGCCCTCAGCGCCCCCCCCCCACCCCCCAGCGTCTGTGTCTGTCAGTCTGTCTGTCTGGGTCACCTCTGAAGCCGGTGGCGGGTGTGTGTGTGTGTGTGTGGCCGGAGGCTGCCTGTCTGGGGAGCCGCTTGTCCCTTCCTCGCTTGGCCACCTCCAGACCCCCCCCAGCACCCCCACACTCAAACCCAGGCAGAAACACACACATACACACACGCACACACGCAGACCTCACTTCCCTGGGATTCCCCCCTCAACACCCCCGGAGCTTGAGGAGGGAGACACACACACACACACACACACATACACACAAGCGCGCGCGCGCGCGCGCGCGCACGCGGGGGTCCACTGGGGGCCGGGCTGCCACTGCCGTCCGGGGCTGTTCGGACAGACAGGAGGACACAGGCAGCTGGGGACGCCAGACGCCCGGCCGGACGCAGGCAGGAGGCTCAGAATCCAGGTACACACCATCCATCCGGGGTTGGGGGGGGGGGACTGGAGGGAGGCAACTGGGGGGCCCGCGACACCCAGGCAGGAGGCTCAGAGTCGGTACAGACAGACAGACCCCTCCCTCCCTCCCTCCCTCCCTCGGCCGCCGCAGCCCTTACAGACACACCCCCCCTTCGCCAGCCCGGCCCCAGACACCCTGACACACAGATCCTCACCGGGCAGATGGCAGGCGCAGGAGAGACCCCTGGGGGCCGGGCGGACCCACCCAGGCCGACACCCCCCAGCTGGGCACCGGTGGCCGAGGGCGGCTGCGGGCGGAGGGTGGCGGCAGCAGCCGCCTCTTGGAGGAGCTGGAGCGGGAGGGACTCACACGCTCGCTCGCTCTGTTCTCGCACACACACACTCACTCGGGATGCGATTAACATTCAGTCCCCGTCTGCCCCTGCCGGGAGACCCACAGCCCCCCCTCTTGGCCTCCCTGGGGACCCCTCCTCCTGCCAGGGCGGGGGGGGGGGGGGTGGTGGTGGTGGTGGTGGGGAGGGGACCTCCCCCCCACTCCCTGCCCCCCAGCTCCAGGGCCTCTGCCTTCCTCCTGGGACGAGAGGATGAGGGGTCGCAAATAAAAAGGGAGGAAGTGTGTGTTGGGGGCAGGGGGAGGGCGGGCAGGGACCCAGAACCCAGCGTTGACACAGCCGCTTGGGACCCGGACTCCAGGGCCTGGGGGCTGCCGCCCTCTGCCCCCTCCCCACTCTGAGCCTTGAGAAGGCCCTTCCCAGGTCCCTGTAGGACCCATCTTTTGGCTTCTATTGCCCCAGAAGGCCAGGCTTGCAAACTGGGTCTCCCTCAGGAAGCTAGGAGGCCAGGCTCCCAGCCCCCTCCTCTCTCGGATCCAGAAATTCAAGTCCCCGGACCCCTCTTCCCTCAGACCCTAGAGTCCAGCCCCCCCTGCTCCCCCCCCCCCCCCCCCCGTCCCTTCTCCCTCAGGTCCAGGCCTCTGGGGTCCTCCTCCAGGCCCAGTCCCTATTAGGCACTCAGACAACCCGACCCCCCCAGCTCAGACTATCCTCAGGGGCCCCCCGAGTCCAGGACTCATGGATGTCACCCTCAGGCACCCAATCCATCCAGGCCTCCGAGGAAACCAATACCCCTCCTTTTATTGAGGCACCCTTGCCTCTGTCACCGGGGGTACTCAAACATCCAGGACGAAAGCATTGTCTGCTTTCCTCCTAGACATGGCCTGGCCCCTGGGAGGGTCCGCCAGGACAGCTGCCCAGCTCCTGTCCCTCACGCTAGAGAGGCTGGGGCCAGCGTGCCCTAACGCTGGGGCGGGGGCGGCGGGGGCGGGGGGGGGGAGAGGGAGTGTAGTGCAGGACACCTGGGCCCCTACGGGCAGACCCCGGAGGGTTTGTGTGTGTGTAGACGCCAGTGAGGGGGCAAGGCTGTGGGCTCCAAGCCTGGGTGAGGGCTCACATCCCTGAAAAAGAAGAGTCTGGGGGCCTGAACGTGTGGGTCCCAGAGGAAGGAAGGGACTGTGCATCTCGGTTCCCGGCCAGGGTGCTTGAGACACAAGTCTGTGGAGGTGGGACCCTAAGTCTCAAGGAAGCAGGGGCCGAAATCTTGGGTCTGAGGGAGGAAGGCGGCTGAGGTTCCAGATCCCTGGGTCCTGGGGGATGGAGGTGCTGGGGTCCAGACTCCTGGGTCTGAGGGAGGGGCTGGGGCTTTGCTCTCTTGTCTTTTAGGTGGGTTGGAGCGGGAGGCCCCTGAAAAGGCCAGCGTCCGGGTCCTTGTCTAGGATGTTTAGAGCTCCCAGACGGCCCTCCCGAATCGCTGACAATGGCAGGGGCTGGGAGGCCCGGCTGCCACCCTTGCAGAGGCACAGACCGCCTGGAGGAGCCGGTGCCGGATTCGGGGGCTTCAGGTCCCAGGGACCCCGCAAATTCCTACCAGGCAGCCTTGGGGGGGTGCCTTTAGCGCCCATTCCGCCAGCCGGGAGGTACGGGGTAGGGGGCGCCCGAGAGCCGGAACTCCGCCTTCGGGGGCGGAGCCTCCCTCCGGACTCCTCCCCCTCCCGCCCGCCTCCCTCTTCCCAGCTCCTGCTCGGCCTCCAGCTCCGGCCGCGGCTCCCCCTCCCAGAGCCCCCTCCCCGGAGCGGAGCCCACCGGAGGGCCTCTCTTCCGTCCCCCCCCCTGGCCCAGCCACCCGGCCAGAACAACAGCGCCGGGGGGCAGACCCCCCGCCAGCCTGCCTCCCTCCTGCCCAGCCCTGCCAGACCCCCCAAAGCATGAATCTCTTCCGATTCCTGGGAGACCTCTCCCATCTCCTAGCCATCGTGTTGCTACTGCTCAAAATCTGGAAGTCTCGCTCTTGTGCCGGTGAGACGCCCACCGGGGTGGGAGAAGGGGGGAGAGTGCGGGGGACATCCCAGGACTTGGGGAAGGGCTTTGGAGGCACTGGGGGGCCGGGTCTCTCTCTCTCTCCCCCCCCCCCCCCGCTGCCCACAACGGCTTGCTGGGGATCCCCCTTCCAGGTCCGGGGTCACCGGGGGGTCAGATCCCTTCCCCAGACTAAGGGTGCATATGGTGTGGTGGGGGTGGCTCCAGGCACCCCAGTCAGCCTCCCCTGGCCCTTCTCCGCTGGCCCCGGGGGGTTCGGGGCTGGGAACGGGGAGCCGTGGCAGGCAGGGAGGTGGCTGGGAGTTGGTGACGTGGACCGTGGCGTCCAGGAAGGGAGCGGGAGAGCGGCGGCCGGTTCCCGGGGGGCTGAGGTCAAGTGGGGGCGCTTCCGAGCCCCGACCTGGGGTCCGGACTGTGGGAGGACCCTGAGGGGGCCGGGAGTGGCCATGAGGCCTAGCCTGGGACAGAGCCTCGGGCTGGAGTAGCTCCGGGGCCGGGCTGCCCCCTGGCTGTGGGCCGTGGGAAAGGGCCCTGCTCCGTCGGGGAGGGCTGGGGAGGCCTCCAGGGACGGCTGCCCTCCAGAGCCGGCTCTAGGCTTGTCCCAGGCCCGCCAGGCCTCGGTTTATTCCCCCTCGCAGCCCGCCTCTAGCACCCCCCCCCCCCCCACTCTCTCTCTGGATCGCAGGGATTTCAGGGAAGAGCCAGGTCCTGTTTGCAGTGGTGTTCACGGCCCGCTACCTGGACCTCTTCACCAACTACATCTCTCTGTACAACACGTGCATGAAGGTAAAGGCTCTCCCCCCCCTCCCCCCCACCTGCTGGCCCCTCCTGAGCAGGGAGTCTGGTCCGGGTCCTAGGGAGGAGGGAGTGTGGATCCCAGACTTCTCTGTCCAGGGGAGGCAGGTTCCAGACTCCTGCCTGGGTCTGAGGGAGAAGGGGGCCGGAAGTGAGGACTCCTGGGCCTGAGGGAGGAAGGGGCTGGGGTTCCAAACTGCTAGGTTCGGGTCTGTTGGAGACTCAGGCCCCTTGCTTGGAGCTGAAGCGCTCTCGTCCTCACCCTCCCCGCCCCCCTTGACAGGTGGTCTACATTGCCTGTTCCTTCACCACAGTCTGGATGATTTACAGCAAGTTCAAAGCCACGTACGACGGCAACCACGACACATTCAGGGTGGAGTTCCTCGTTGTTCCCACGGCCATCCTGGCGTTCCTGGTCAACCATGACTTTACGCCTCTGGAGGTAGGCTACCTGGCAGGGTCCCTGGAGTGTGGGGTGGCCAGACAGCTGTTGACAGTGGACCCTCTCGGAGGGTGGCTCAGACTTCCTTATTTTAGGACATACAGGTTCAGCACGTGGGTTCAGGAGTCAGATGATATTAAGGCAGAAATAACAGTAGCATTTGGTGCCGTTCGTGTGCGTGAACTCATTGCTTGGTACAGCGGACCCATTTTACGGGTGAGGAAAATGACGCTTAGGGGGGGTCTAAGTGACTTGTCCAAGGTCGTCGGCTGAATGGACAGCTCGGGAATCGGGAACAGGGGCTCTGGAGCCAGGCTACTTGGGTTTGTATCCCAGATCTGCTACTTTCTATTAGCGGGACCACGGGCATGTGACTTGACTTCTCCGTGCCTCAGTTTCCCTATCTGTAAAGTCGAGGTCAGGTCGCTGTGAGGATTTTACGGATTACGTAGCATGGTCTCGTGGTGAAACACGTAGACTCCGGAAGCAGAGGGTGGGGATTCAAAGCCAGCTTCTACTGCGTGGCAGCTGTGGGACTTTGGGCAAGTCTGTAATGTTTCTGTGCCTCAGTCTCCTTGTCTGGAAAACGGGATGGTCAATTCCTACTTCATAGGGTTCTTTTGAAAAAACTTTTTTAATGTTTATTTATTTTTGAGAGAGAGACAGAGACAGAGACAGAGACAGAGTGCAAGCAGGGAAGGGGCAGAGAGAGAGGGAGACCCAGAATCCGAAGCAGGCTCCGGGCTCCGAGCCGTCAGCACAGAGCCCGACGCGGGGCTCGAACCCACAGACCGTGAGATCGTGACCTGAGCCGAAGTCGGACGCTCAACCGACTGAGCCGCCCAGGCGCCCTCAAGACATCTTTCTAAAAGCACTGTGCAGGCCAGACAAATATGACGGAGCATGACTTGGGTCCACAGGTCCCAGGAATGTCCGAGGGAGGCTGCACTTGTCGTGGCGGGAACCCTGGGATTGGCTGTAGGCCGCGGTCTTTGCGAACGTCCCGTCCTTACCACGTTTCTGGAGCACTTACCCATGTTATAGATGAGGAGACTTGAGGCTGGGGGAAGGCACTGGGGCTTGCTCTAGGTGGAGGAGGCCGGACCAGAACCCAGGACCCCTGACTCCCACGTTTGCAGTTACCTCATTCAGAGGGGGGGAGGTCACTTGTGCAAGGTATTGGCGCCCACTGGGTGCCTGGCTCTGGGCTGGCTATTCTGAATCCCTCGTCGTCCTGTCTGACCCCTCGGCCACCCGGGGCGCAGACCTCCTCATCCCCATTTCTTGGAGCGCTAAGGTGAGTCTCAGAGGGGAGAGCTCGTAGGATTGGATCCCGGGCCCACCTGCTTTCAAAGTCCATGCTGTTAGTTGGTGCGTGCTAATAAGAAACTTATTTTTGAATCCTCGAAGGAAACTATTCTTTTTTTTTTTTTTTTTTCAACATTTATTTATTTTTGGGACAGAGAGAGACAGAGCATGAACGGGGGAGGGGCAGAGAGAGAGGGAGACACAGAATCGGAAACAGGCTCCAGGCTCTGAGCCATCAGCCCAGAGCCCGATGCAGGGCTCGAACTCACGGACCGCGAGATCGTGACCTGGCTGAAGTCGGACACTTAACCGACTGTGCCACCCAGGCGCCCCTAAGGAAACTATTCTTTAAGAATTCGG
This sequence comes from Leopardus geoffroyi, assembly GCF_018350155.1. Taxonomy (NCBI): domain Eukaryota; kingdom Metazoa; phylum Chordata; class Mammalia; order Carnivora; family Felidae; genus Leopardus; species Leopardus geoffroyi. The sequence goes on from NC_059335.1 coordinate 9,271,154, forward strand.
ACGTCACGTTCTCGCGGTTCGTGGGTTTGAGCCCTGCGTCGGGCTCTGTGCTGATAGCTCGGAGCCTGGAGCTCGCTTCGGATTCTGGGTCTCCCTCTCTCTCTTTCTCTACCCCTCCCCCGCTCGTGCGCTGTCTCTCTCTCTCTCTCTCTCTCTCTCTCTCTCTCTCTCTCAAAAATAAACATTAAAAAAGAAAATCAGACATCACGAATAGATCAAATAAACACGAGGAAAACGTGACCTTCCGTCTCCTCTCACCTTATAATTCTCTTCCCCAAGGGTGACCCCAGGGATGACAGCTGCGTGTGTATCAGTTTAATGGGTGCGTTTTTTTTGTGAGCCTCAGTCAACCTGAGTTGCTAAGAGCCGTGCTCGAGGACTCTGAGTGATTACTGGAGCCCTAGCACCAGTGTAGGAATCCATTTCTACCTAAGTTGGAGCTGTGCATCCTTGGGCCTCAGTCTTCTTATCTCTATAGTGGGGATAATAATAGGATTTACTTCACAGGATTAAGACATAAGCCAGTTAATACCCATAAGGCGGTAGGGCAGTGCCTGGGATGTGGGAGGTACTAGGGAAGCGTGAGTTGTTATGAATACATCCTGAGGTCCCCACTTTTCTGTCCCCGACCAAAACGACTGAGGGGGAGCCACACCTGCCATCTGGCCTGGTCCTCTCAGGGGAGGTTTCGGTGGGTGTAGGGACCAAAAGTCCCCCCAGGTGGGACTTTCAGATTGCCGAGGACTGAAAAGGGACTGGCAGATGTTTGTTGCCTCTCCGTCCCCCTCCGACGCTGCCCTGTCCCGCTCACCAGTGATGCTTGTGACCGCTTCCTAAATGGGGGCCCGTGACGGACAAGCGAACGGGAAGCTTGTTCTCATTCACACATTCAGTCGTTCACCGAGTACGTGGCTGGCACTGTGGCTGCGGGGTGAGCTAGACGGAGGATCCTGGGCCTCACGGAGACCGCTTTTTTCTGGTGAGAGCTGCCAGGGAGGAGCAGAGGGGGTGATGTGACCGTCCTGGGGGTAGGACCGGTCAGGGGAGGCCCCTCTCAGAGGTGATTGACGAGTGAGGCTGGAAGGAGGTAGGGGAGGCAGATTGCGACAATCCGCAGGGAAGAGCTGGAGGAACAGCAAGTGCAAAGGCCCTGGGGCAGGATGGAGCTTGGGGGACCAGAGCGAAGGCCTGGGTGGCCGCACCCTGGAGAGCGAGGGAGGAAGTAGGAGATGAAGCTGAATTGGGTCCTGAGGGCCAAAGTTAGGAATTTGGATCTTATTCTGGCTGTGATCAGCAGCGGTGACTGGAGGATTTTAAGCCAGGGAGTGACAGGATGCGATTTATGTCTCTGAAGATGGCACGTTGAATGTCGTCCCAACAAGGGCACGGAAGTCATCCCCATTTTATTTTATGTATGTATTTGGTTTTTTCTTTGTTTAAAAAAAAGTTTTCTTATTTTTATTAAAAAAATTTTTAAATTGATTTGAGAGAGAGAGAGAGAGAGCGCGCGCGAGCGTGCACGGGGGAGGGGCAGAGAGAGAGGGAGACACAGAATGTGAAGCAGGCTCCAGGCTCCGAGCTGTCAGCACGGAGCCCCGCGTGGTGGGGCTCACTCGTGAACCAAGAGATCGTGACCTGAGCCGAAGTCAGATGTCTCACCGACTGCGCCCCCCAGGCACCCCAATTCCCATTTTAGAAATAAGGAACGAGAGGCTCGGAGAATCTGGGTCTCCTGCCCAAGGTCTCACAGAACGCAAGTCTCAGAGCCAAGATTCCGACCTGGTCTGCCTTTTGAAGGGGCAGGTGCTCGTGAGCCCTGCCTCCGGACCCTGGGTTCGAATCCCGGCCGCGCCGCTTACTGGCCCCGTGGTGTGGGGCAGATCTCTGGGCCTCGGTTCCTTCGTCTGGAGAATGGGGACGCCAGTGACAGCATCTCACGGGGTGGTCGTGAGGATTAGAAGGGAGAAGAGATGCGCCACGGGCAGGGCAGCGTCTGGCGCACGGTGACTGCTCAGCGAGCGGTCCCGTGTCGCCGCGCACCCGCGCCGGCCAGACTCCAGCCTCCGCCTTCTCTCCCGCCCCGTCCCCTCCCGCCTCACCCTGCTCTCCGCCCCTGCTTCTCGGGGGCCCCCCGCCACCGCAGATCCTCTGGACCTTCTCCATCTACCTGGAGTCGGTGGCCATCCTGCCGCAGCTGTTCATGGTGAGCAAGACGGGGGAGGCGGAGACCATCACGAGCCACTACCTGTTCGCCCTGGGTGTCTACCGCACCCTCTATCTCTTCAACTGGATCTGGCGCTACCACTTTGAGGGCTTCTTCGACCTCATCGCCATCGTGGCGGGCCTGGTCCAGACGGTCCTCTACTGCGATTTCTTCTACCTCTACATCACCAAAGGTAGCCGGCTGCAGGGGACCCCGCTCCTGCCCCCGCCCCGGGGCCCAGGCTCCGTCTCCGCGGGCCCCGTCTCCCTCAAGGGTGGGAAGGTTCCGTCTCCCAGGGTCTTGGGTCCCCGGCTCCCAGCCCTGCTGGGAATTCAGACCTCCAGCCACCCTCCCCCGCCATGCGGCGGTCGCCTTGGCTCCTGCGTCCCGAGGAGAGACCAGCAAGGCATCAGGGGGCTGCCGTCTGGCAGAGCAGCTTCCTCCCTTGACCTCACGAAGGGCGGGCATCCCTCTCCCCGGCCCCTGGGCATTTTGGGGAGGAAGAGACAGGACAAAGAGGGCAGCACTGGCCGCCGACTTTTCCTCTCTCGGAACCTGTCCTGAGGGTCCAGAGCCCGGAAGGAAAAAAAAAAAAAAAAATCAGAGTTCCTATCTCCCCAACCCCAGCAGCGCTCCAAGAAGGGAGGGTCTGCTCCCTGTTGCTTGATCTCCGTCCTCACCCTTAGGGACTCAGGCCCACAAAGATTCATTCATTCATTCAACCAACCCACCACCCACCCACCTGACCAACCAACAACTGTGTTGGGCCCTTCCTGGGGCCCCGGCCACGGCCAGGCTCTGGGGGTGCAGCGGAAGGAGAAAAGGTGGCCCTTCCCCTTCCCTGGGTTCCGACTGGGGGTGATGGTGCGCGAACAAGGAGAGAGAGATGGTTGCAAACAGGGAGAAATGCCGAGAGAGAAGGAAACCAGGGATATGTGTCAGTGAAGAACGAGGGGCTGCTCTACACGGGGAGGTGGTCAGAGGAGACGACGGTGAAAGCAGGGACCCGAGAAATGAGGGGTCGGTCAGTGCGAAGGAAAGCGGGGAGGTGGTGGAGGGCGGAGGTGTGGAGGCAGCTGGCCTCCGGGTTAAGGCTGGGAGGGTGTGGGGGGACACCTGGCCAGCCCTGCCAGACTCTTGGACCCCATCCTTCAGCGATCTGAGGCCTCGACCCGAGAGTCCTTCGAGGACCCTCGAGGACCCCCCGCCAGCCCAGCGTCCCATCCGCAGGGCCCTTTGGTGATGCTCCCCCTCCCCCCCCCCCCCCGCCCCTGCTCTGTCTCCTTGCAGTCCTGAAGGGGAAGAAGCTGAGTTTGCCGGCGTAGCCCTGGTCCTGGCCATCCCTCTCCTCGGCAGCCCGCGAGAGGCAGAGGAAGGCAGCGAGAAGACAAGAGCCTTCCCGTCCAGGGGTGACTTTTTAAAGAACCAACCTCTCCGCACTCCCCAGCCTCCCTCCTGCCAGGTTTCAGGGGGGCGGTGGAGGACCCGAGTCTTGGGGAACTCAGGACCTGGGCTGTTTGTAGTTTTTTGCCTTTTAGAGAAGAAAACAAACAAAAAAAAATCTTTCCACGATTTAGTTTTTGATTCAGATGACTCCTTTTCTCTTCTACTCTCTGGCCCCCTGATTTTTATAAACTGTTTCCGAGTGTCCTGTGGGGCAGGGCAGGGTCCGAGATCTTTTCCCTCCCGCGAGCCCCCCGGCTCCCTTCCAGATCCTACCCTGCCAGCCCCGCGAGTTGCCAAACACTAAATCTACAGACACCCACCCTTCTGACCTCCCCCCGCTGGCCATGAACACGGCGCCCCCCAGAAGTTCTGGAATGGGGAGAGGGAGGAGGGGAGGGACGGTCTCCCTGATTTTTCAATACAGTTTTTTTTCCCAGAGTTTGGGTTTTTTGGTGTTGTCCTCATTTTTTTGACAATTGAGGGGGGCGAGGGGCTGGGCGTGGCAAGGGGGCTGGCCCGAGGGTCAGTGTGGCTCGGCCGCCATGTTTTTGTACAGAATTGACGGTTGATTCTTTGTTCTCTTGAAATAAACCGAGGAAAATGATGCCTCTTTCGCTACTCCTTGCCATCTCTCTGGTGTTTGTGGGGTCCCTCCCAGCCCCCGTCTCTGCTTCTGCTTTATGCCGTTGACAGTCTGGAGGTGACCGAGGCCTGGGAGGGGCAGAAAGGTGAGACGCCCGGTTCCCCAAGACTCTGAGCCGTGTCCTCACTCCTCATGGCTGTCCTGGGGAAGAGGTTTCGGAAGAAAAAAAAAAAAAAAAAAGTCTTGAAGATTCTCTTTACCTTGGCACAGAACCTCCTTGGCGCCTTTCCCGAATCTCAGGGTTACAGAGGGCCTTCGAGAGCGTGTGTTTTAGAGGTTACCAATAGGTAGCCCCTGTCCTACCCCTATTAGGCATTTTGTTGAGCCGCTCTGTCTTTCTAGAAAGAAAAAGAAAGAAAGAAAGAAAGAAAGAAAGAAAGAAAGAAAGAAAAAAAAAAGAAAGAAAGAGAAAGGAAGAAAAGAAAAGAAAAAAAAAAAAGAAAAGAGAAAGAAAGGGAGAGAGAGGCTGGCTCTGTTGCCAGCCTTTCAAAATCAGATTTTCACATCGAAATCTGGATTTCTGGCTCCTCTTGAAAAAAAATCTGTCACTCTGACAATGCTGGGTCCTAGCTTCCGGGTGGCAACAGATGGCTGGAGCTGAATGGATGGCCTGTGGGCCTTCCACTGCCATCCCTGGGACTTGGCTGAGGGGTCGCCACCATTTATTATCCAGCCCCACGCTGTCGGGCTTTTTTTTTTTTTTTTGTCGGTTGGTTTGGTTTGCTCATGTGGAGTTAAAAGGAAAAGATTTTCGACGTCTCCCTGCAGATCGGTTCACCACTGGCCCGTGTCCTTCACGCGCGTTCCCTGCCCCGACCCCAGGAGCCTTCGGGGTTTTGCCTCCTGATTCAGTCAGACCCCCTCGATGCCTGCCGAGACCTTCCTGAGGCGTGTTGAATTCTGCAGGCTGGCTCTGGAAGCTTCAGGGGGCGGGGAGGTGGCGTTTCCCAAGCGTCAGCGCCGGGCAGCGCGCGTTCCACGGTTGGGTCCGTGGGACACTCGGGGCAGCCCTGAAGGGGGCGGGGCACTTCGTGGGGGAGGAAACCAAGGCTTCCGGGGCAGGTGGCGAAGGTGGGGTTTGTAGCGGGGCTCCCCGACGCCAGAGCCTGTGTGTTTGGCCACCGCTGTGCGGTTCTTCAACCGTTGTTGCTTCTTGTAGACCGGCGGGACCGGTCCCTCTGTTGAGAGGAATTGTGCCCAGAAGCCTGATACGGAAACTGCTTGGGTTGACTCAGGGCTGGCGGGTGGCACATCTCCGCATGTGGTCTGAAAACCATCAATCTAAATCTGGTCCGAGTCTTTAGTTTTCCAGCCAAGACAGTTCGGCCCGGAGCAATTACGTGCCACATCCCAGCTTGTCCAGCGGGCGACGGAGTGGGGACTGGCGCTCAGAATCCCCGTTCGAACATCAGAACACTGCCCACTCCGCTGCCCTGCTGCCTTTTCCCCAGATGCCCACAGGGACCACGGCCTACTTAGTTTTGTAGCTTCAGGACTGAGCATGGGGCCTGCCACAGAGAAACCTCAAAAAAAAAAAAAAAAAAAAAAAAAAAAAGGGACCATAGAACCCACGTGTGATCCCCCCCACGACTGGTGTCCCTTTGTCCGGTTTGTAAATGAATGCTCTGCAGGCCACAGTGGCCCTTGTGTGGGTGTGTTTTGTTTCGCCTGCATAACATTATTATTTTTTTTTTTGCTATTCGCTGGGAACTAACTCCACACAAAAAGAAACGGATTTCTGATTGTTCTAGAAAAACCAGAAGGTTCTGGAGCTTTGCTGTCTGATACGGTAGCCATGCGCTCTGTGCAACCATTAGGACTTGAGATCTGGTGGGTCCGGACCAAGACGTGCCCTCCGCCGATCTCGGCAACTTTGTACGGAAGAATGTAAGAGGCCTCGTGTTTATACCAGTGATGTGTTGAAATGAAATAAGTGATATTTTGCATATACTGGGTTAAATAAGATACATGAAAATTAAGTTCACTGCTTTCAGCCGGCTTTTCTGAATTTTAAACTAGACAGTTTAAAATTCTGCCCCTGCTTGCATTACATTTTAATTGGACACCCCAGGCCCGCGGTGCCGAATGGTGGGTGCTGAGCGGAGGCTGCGGCTCCAAGGCACGGCCCCTGTCCCCATCAGTCCCTTACTGGGGGCTTCGCCCACAGGGGCCACCTGCTCGGCCTGCGACCAAATTCCAGTCGCCTCCTGTGTTCTAGAATAAAATCCCTTCCTCTTCCCCAAGACGGTCTTGCAAATGTTTGCAGACAAGGATCGCCCTCGGTCCCACTCACGGACTCACCGTCCCCCGTTCCTTGGTTTTGAGTTGGGACCCTTGTCACTGGGGTGAGTGGAAGGGTCGATCCCAGTGTTGGCCCTGGTTTTTCTTAGTGGTCTCTCCATGGGCAGAAGCGCTTCCCGTCTCTGAATGTGAGCTTGCTTGACCATGCATCGGGGCGCCTCGTGCCTCCTTCCTATGGCCATCGTGAGCACTGAAGGGCCCCGAAGGAGTGTCCCCTTCCTGTCACCACCTCTGTAATCTGCTGCCGTCACGGTGGTTCCCAGATGGAGAGTCTGGGAGGTAGTATGGAAACGCGGCCTGCCGCAGAGACCCCTGAGGCGACCTGGGAGGATTTCTCCCCGCCCCTGGCCACTCAAAAGACCAGAGAGGAACAGACATGAGAAGGACGGAAGGCTGTTTTCAGAAACCCTTCTGGAGGGAGGGTTACCTCTTTACTGATGCGGATGGGGATGTTCAGTTGTCGGGCATCATAGCGAGGCGGGGGGCCTTCGGTGTGGCCAGGTAGGGGGAGAGGGCAGAGCTGGCGTAATTCAGGCTGTTGGGGCCAGCGGGGGGTGTGTTAACAGGGCTGGCAGCAGAGGGCGGGGAGAGAGTGGTTAGTGCCACACCACCCTCATCCAGGGAGCGCTTGTAAGGGACTGGAGCGTCATTCCGGAGGTCCTGGAGAGCCAGGTAGGCCTGGAATGCCTGTGGGCAGAGAAGGGCACACCGGAGGCTGGCTCGGGTCGGGCAGGGAAGCGGGGGGACCGGGGCCGGGGACTGGCCTCGGGAGGGAGACACGGGGCACGGCTGCGCCCACCGCTCACTTGGACAAGGGCACCCAGCGCGATGCCCGACGCCGGGCTGCACCCGCTCGGGGTGGGGGGCGCCTTCTTTCCAGTTTGCCCAGTCACAGAAGGGGCTAGCAGAGGCCCTGGGAGGCGCCCTGCACCGCTCCCAGGGGAGCTGAGGTGGGGGGGGGGTGTTCCAGCCCCCCGGCCCCGCCCTGAGGAGGCCCCCCCCAACTCACCCAGACGAGGACGGAGAAGAAAGTGAAGGTGATGGCGGCCTTGGCGCTGCTGCTTCCCAGGAGGAGCCCTTCGGGGTGTGAGTGCTGCCACTGGTTGGCCAGGAAGCAGAAACCCACGAACCAGATGCCTGTCCACAGGACTGGGGGGGCCGCAAGAGAGAAGAGGGGTGGAGGGGCGGGGGGGGCTGGCCCAGGAAGGGCGGCCGGGTGCGGGAAGCGTGGGGCGCCGCCGGGCAGCCCGCTCCGGGAGCCACCGCGGGCCACACATGGCAGGTTGCATGTCAATCACTTAAAACAGGATTTAAACATGCCGCCCCTCTGTTGCACCGGCCACACCTCGAGTGCTTAGTGGCCGCGTGTGGCCAGTGACTCCCATAGCCGGGAATGCAGGTGCGAACATTCCCAGCCTCACAGAAAGTTCTCTCGGATGGCCCTGGACTCAGTGACCTTTGGGGGTCCTCCCAGCCCTGAGATGCTGGAACCCAGCCTGGTGCGGAGGAGGAGGAGGAGGAGGAGGAGGAGGAGGAGGAGGAGGGGAGGAGGAGGGGAGGAGGAGGGGAGGAGGAGGGGAGGAGGAGGGGAGGAGGAGGGGAGGAGGAGGGAGAGGGAGGGGGAAGGAGGGGGAAGGAGACAGTTGAGATCAGACTGGGGGTGGAAAGCCCAGGGCCTGAGGTAAAGGGACTCATTATTTAGCGCCTACTGTGTGCCAGTCTCTATCTAGGGCACTCGGCAGTGGTTAGGATGTGAGACTTCGCTCCGAAGCCTGGAATTGCCACTTAGCAGCTGTGTGCCCAATTACATAATCTCCTCGAGCCTCAGTTTCCTCCTCTGCCCAATGGGGACATGACTTCCCACCTCAGGTGGTTCTGAGGGACAAATGAGACGAGGCACGTGGAGCCCTTGGCTCTGTGCCTGACACGTGGGAAGTGCCCAGAAAAGGTCAACGTTACTAGAGGCCTCCTTCCTCTCCTGCAGCCTCAGAGAAGCGCTGCCTTGTGGGGGTTTTCATCCCAGCTTCTGCTGAAGCCCGGAGAGGGGAAGAGAGCCGCTCGAGCCCACGGGGCGACGAGGCGCCCGAGTGGAGGTTTCAGACTCCAGTTTGCCTGGCTCCGGGCTGGAACCCCACCTCCCGCCACCGGGTGGCTTTTCAAGAAATGTTCTGTGAAGAGGGGAGGTGAATGCGAGGAAAAAGCAGGGCAGAAGGGAGGCTGCTAGAATTAGCCTGGGGGTCAGAAGAGGTGACCCTCACACTGAGTCTAAAGGATGAGTAATAATTCCCTGGAGGGGGGAACCAGCGGGCGCAGAAGAGCTTCTGGAAGGGAGGGGCGAGGCTTCAGGTCACGTGTGGGGGACGGTGGCGAAGGGAGGCGTCCTGGGGGGGCCGAGGGGGCGGCTCTGGGCGGGCGGGCGCAGGGGCTCACCAGCCAGGATGAAGTCCAGGAGCTGGAAGGCCGTCTTGAAGCGGCTGCTGCCGATGCGGCTCTCGTGGGTGTCCAGGGCGAGGAAGGCCAGGCAGGTGAGGAAGGCCAGGAGGCCGGCCCCCACGGCGAGGCCGCAGGCCGTGCTGTTGCTGTTCAGGACGCAGTGGAGCCTCGAAGACTCCGTGTTGTTCTGGTGGCCGTCGGTCAGCAGGGAGGAGAAGATGATGAGGGAGAACACCTACGGGGACGGGGTGGGGGTGGGTTCCCAGCCGCCTGAGCGGAGCTCAGAGTCCACCCGATCTGCGCCTCCTCCCAGGTCCCCGTCCGGACCCTGGGCCCCGCTCCTTCTCCCCCTGTCACGTCCGCGGGGGCCCCCCCCGAGCCTGTCCCTCCTGCTGCTCGTCTTGTCCACCCTGGCGTGGGCCTCGTCCTCTCCTCCTTGGCCTCCCTGCCTCCAGTCTCGGCCCCCGAGCCCACCCTCCACCCCAAGGCCCCAGAGAGGTCCTTCCACGCCCTCCTGCGTGGTCTGTATCGTCCTTGCTCTTCCGGTCTCACCTCTCCCCACTCGGCCCTGCCTTGCCCACGCTCCCCTCCCGCCACCCCAGACAGGTCCCTGTTACCAGACCCAGGTGCCCGGGGACACCACGTGAGGAACTCCGTCAGCATTTGCCATCACGATCGTTCTCTCTGCCTCCACCCCTCCCCTCTGCCTGCTCTTCCCCTTCCCTCCCCGCTCGCTTAGTTCCTATTAATTTTTTTAAATTAAAAAAGTTTTTTTTAATGTTTATTTATTTTTGACAGAGAGAACATGAGCGGGGGAGGGAGGGGCAGAGAGAGAGGGAGACACAGAATCCCAAGCAGGCTCCAGGCTCCGAGCTGTCAGCGCAGAGCCCGACGCGGGGCTCGAACTCCCGAACTGCGAGATCGTGACCTGAGCGGAAGCCGGTCGCTCAACCGACTGAGCCACCCAGGCTCCCCATGAAGTCAGATGTTTAACCGACTGAGCCACCCAGGCACCCCTCCTATTAAATTTTTAAGAATAAATTTGTGAAATAGTCCAAACACACAAAAAAGTACAGAGCAAAACGTGACAAACCCTCAGTACCTAACAAACATTACCATTTTTCTCCTACCCACCCCCTCCCCGCCCCCGCCCCCGACACACCGTTTTTTTATTTGCTTCAGGAGTTTTTTAAAAGGAAAACAGAACCTCACAGATACAGCAGCCCCCTGCCTGTGAGTGCTGCGGACAGCAGGCTGTACGTAGTAGGACAGTGTTTATTTATTTATTTATTTATTTTTTATTTTTTTTTTTTAAATTTTTTTTTTCAACGTTTATTTATTTTTGGGACAGAGAGAGACAGAGCATGAATGGGGGAGGTGCAGAGAGAGAGGGAGACACAGAATCGGAAACAGGCTCCAGGCTCCGAGCCATCAGCCCAGAGCCCGACGCGGGGCTCGAACTCACGGACCGCGAGATCGTGACCTGGCTGAAGTCGGACGCTTAACCGACTGCGCCACCCAGGCGCCCCAGGACAGTGTTTATTTATTAAATGCCACTGAAGTTCCCCACCAGCGAGCCAGTGAGCGAGCGAGCGTGGGAGCCAGAGTCAGCCTTACAGCCACGCTAGGATGTGGGTACCACCAACACCCCCATTGCTTTCGATCATGGAACCCGGGCCCAGAGAGGCTGAGGAGTTGCCCAAAGCCAATCAGCGGGTAAGTGGCAGTGGCCGTGGCCGTTGCCTGGCTCCTGAACCTGCTTTAAGGCCCTGCTATACCGCCTCACGCTGAACCAGACGCCTCCGGGGCAAGGTTCCGATCAGTACAACTGGGTGGAAATTTGCCCGATGGCGATTGGCCCCAGACAGATATGGAAGGAATGGGTGTGTGTATGGGGCAGGGGGGAGTTGTTCCGGGGAGGCTTTCTGGATGACGTGGCAGGTCTGCGGAGTGTTGCGGGGTGAGGAAGGCTGAGGAATGAGGACGTTGTCTGGAGGGCAATAGGGAGCCACAGCAGAGCTGCGAGCAGGGGAGGATAGGGGCAGATCTGGGGCCTGTGTGCAGACAGACTGGGGAGGGTGAGACTGGAGGTCGGGAGGCCAGGGAGGAGGCTGCGGCCTGGGGTCTGGGAGAGAGTCAAGGTTTGAGCACCTAAGTCGTGGGGTTGGATTTAGGAAGAAATAAAGGCAGGTGTGGATTGCGTGTTAAAGAATGAGGAGTTTTTCAGGCAGACGGGGGAGGAAGGGCATTCCAGGGGGGCAGGCTGTGTGTGCAAAAGCCAGATGCTGCAGAAAAGGGCTCTTTCAGGGGCTGGAGAGAAACCTCATCGGAGGGATCCAGTATGAGAGGAGCCTGGAAAAGTGGGCAGGAGCCAGACCCTCAGAGGCTTTGAACACCACAGAGGGGCCTGTCCTTGGGAGCCATGGAGAGTGAAATTTCTTCCTTGGATTTAACTTCATGCAGGGAAGTGTTCTGAGCAGACGGTGGCCAGGGTTAGACGTGGCCCTGGAGTCTGAGAAAATCTCCAGGGTCACGATGGATTGGAGGGGGTGAGACCGAGCGGCCGAAAGACCAGAGAAGACATTGGTGGGAAGAGGCCTGGGCAGAAATGCTGGGGCCTGAGCTGAGGTCAGAGCTCCGGGGAATCCAGGGACAGTCAGGATGTAAATTTGGACTTGGTGACTGACTGGACATGGTGGTGTTGGGGACGGAGCAGAGGTGGGGGGAGGAGGCGAGGGGAAGGAATGCACTAGAATTTGGACTCCTCCCGGATAGAAGGGTGTGAGAGCCTTCTCTCTATGCCCAGCGCCAGCTCGGACCTCAGCCAAGGCGTGCTGGAAGTCACTTTGGACGCTTCTTTTCTCCTCCATTGGAGTCTCTATCCTCGGTTGAGCGTCCGACTTTGTCTCAGGTCATCATCTCACGGTTCGTGAGTCTGAGTCCCGCGTCGGGCTCTGTGCTGTCGGTGTGGAACCCGCTCCGGACCCTCTGTCCCCCCTTCTCTCTGCACCTCCCCCCGTGCTCTCTCTCTCTCTCTCTCTCAAAAATAAATAAGCATTAAAAAATATCACGATCACAATAACAGCCAGTGCTGCTTTCGCTCGGCCCTATAGCACGACCCAAGGCTGTCCACATCTGTTCTCTGTTTCGGGGCCAGGAGTCCACAGAAGGGGGGCATCTCGCCCTGCTGCTTGGGGACAGAGCCAGGTCCAGGACTGGAAGGACCATCGATCACTTGAGCCTCTGTCCATTTTACCTGCGCTCCCTCCCTCGCGCCAGCCCCACGTGGTAGACGTTACTGAGTCATTTCTGTTTCACAGGTGATAAATCGAAGCCATTACGGTGGGGTGGAAAGAGCCAGACGCGTCTGACTTTGCCAGCTGTGTGGCCTTGGGCAAATCACGCACCCCTTGGAGCCTCAGTTTCCCAGTCTGTCTCAGTGCTGTGAAGAGGCGGTGGGGGCCTAGGCCTGATGGTAGTTCTCATGACCAGAGAGGCGAAGTGTCCTCTCAAGGTCAGTCAGCGAAGGAGGGGGGACTGGGATGCGACCCTCCTGACTTCCGGGCCCGTGGGCTGTCTGCCCAGTGACCCTGGAAACCTTGGGCTGTGGCGCACGCCCAGGGCACTGGAGACTCAGGGAGGGGGGCCCAGCTGGGCAGAAGGGACCCCGGCCCCCTGAAGCCAGAGTCCAACCTCCTTCCACACCCTCATTGGCCCGTCCCCAGGGAAGGAGCAAAGATTCATCAGTTAAGGCACCAGCTGGCAGGCGGCAGTGAGGACAAGGGCACCAGCTGCCCACAGACTCCCTACTGGGGAGCCAGGCCAGGGGGGAAGGAGGAGAGGGCGGGCGGGAGGGAGGCGGCGGGCAAAGTCCGTGACCAAAACGTCTGGCGCGGTTGGCGGCCCTTCCCTCCCCCTTCCCCACACCAGTCCGCGCCAGCTGGGCCTCCTTCTCCCTTGCCACCCACTTTTCCTTCCGGAGCTGTGGAGGCATGAGAATCCTTTTGACTCGCCCACCAGCTGGGTGACATCCTTGGGCAACCCCCCCCCCCCCCCCCACCGTGAGCCTCAGTTTTCCCTTGGGTCAAACGGGGGTAGTAACACCAGTGTCCCAGTAGTAACTCCTCGTGGTCACAAGAGCTCACGCCAGTGAAGGACTCGGAAGGGGAATTCGTAATTCCCCTGGGGAAGAACGGCAATGTCCACAAGTCCCTGTGGCCCTGGGTCCCCCAAAGCCATCTCCTCGCTCACAGCAATGGCCTGTCAAAAACAATGTCTATTTAACGAGTGATTATTGGGGGCGCCTGGGTGTCTCCGTTGGTTGAGCTGAGTTGGTGTCGGCTCAAGGCATGATGTCACGGGTTCGTGGGTTTGAGCCCCACATCCGGCTCTGTGTGGCGCCTGCTTGGGATTCTCTCTCCCTCTCTCTCTGCCCCTCCCCCGCTTGCTCTCTCTCTCTCTCAAAATACATAAATAAACTTAAAAAAAAAAAAACAAAACAAAACAGGAGTGATTATTTACTTTCCAGGCCCATGCTTATCACCTTGTTATTTTCAGGACAATCTTTCCTAGGAGCAGGGTAGGAGGGGCCTTTTCTTACTCTCAAGGGTATGGAGATTCAGGGAGGTCAAGTCACTTTCTCAAGGTCACACCGACCTAGGGTGACTGGGTCAGTTATCTGGCAAAACGGGGGCACTTTTGAAAATGAAAGCTGGAGCTATTGCTGATTCCACCAGGACCGGCCCAGGCGAAGCCGGGAGTGCGTCACCCTCTGTGGACAGCGTGGATTCTAAGTCATTCCCTGCCCACAGGTTCCAGAAGGGGCAGGGAGGAGATGCTCTGGATTCGATCCAGGGCACCCCACCTACTCCCATGACCCCAATCAAGTCTCATCACCTCCTTGGGCCTCAGTTTCCAGCTCCGTCAAAGGAGAGCAGAGGAGGCCCAGAGAGGCCCAGTGATTGGCTCAAGGTCACACAGCCAAGTCTGGGCTGAATGAAGATTTGAGTGCAGGTGCCTTGACTCTGGGAACATGGTAAGGGTCAAACAAACGTCTGTAAAGCCCTTGCTTGGTACACAGCCTGGCACACAGTGACCACCCCAATGCCTGGTATCTTAGGTCTATGTGATGTACTCTATTCCCACCACCGTGCACCTCTTCCTTCCTAGGGGACCCAGACCCGCTCGTCTCCTGGTCCCTTGCCCGAGAAGTACAAAACGAATGGGTTCTGGCCTGTCACAGACCCCCACTTTGAATCCCGGCCCCGCCTCTCACTGTGTGCCCTTGGCCAACACTGTCCCATGGAACTTTCCGCCATGACGGAAATGCTCTAAGATCTGCATCAGCCACTCCGAGAGCCACGTGTGGCTGGTGGCCATCTGAAAAGTGGCCGCTGTGACTGAGGAACGGAATCTTTTCTTCTAATGAGTTTAAACTGCGAGAGCCACACGTGGCTTGTGGCTACGACATTGGACAGTGCAGCCTTGGAACCGTGACTTAACTTCCTCTGATGCTGTTTTCTTAGCTCACCCATGGGGCTCATAGCACGACTTGGACTTGGACGAGTTGTTTCCTCCTGTGAGAGTTAGTAAGTGGTCCCAGTAGCACAGGGGCCATAGCTAGGTGCTCAGTAAAAGGTGACTTTGGTTATTAGCTGCCTTTTGCTCTGTTGTCCCCATCTGACCGCTTCCGTCCCCCCACCCTTTCCACCCTGCGTCTGTGGGGCGAGAACTATTTCCTGTCGCCCGTGGGGCAGTCGGGCCACAGGAGGGCCTCACCCCTGCAAAGATCCGGGCGATCGTCTTTGGCCTCTTCAGAAACTGCACGGCTTCACTGTCAGCCAGGTCCTGGAGGCTTTCAGGGATGTGCATGGCGGGTGCTCTGCTCCTGGGGCCCCGGGAGGCGGGAGCAGGGATGCTGGGTGCTGCTTGCTGGGCGCCGCCGTCCAGAGGCTCCAGGCCTGCCCTGGGCTCGGCTCCTGCAAGACGAGACGGATGGTGGGAGGTTAGAGGCGCAGGCGTGGGGTGAAGGAGCTGCCAGGAGTCCCAGGAATAGGGGCACGGGGTAAAGGGTGCTGGGGTGGGGGTGGGGGTGGGGTCCCAAGACTGGGGTCATGTGGGGTGATGGGTCTACCAGGGTTCTGAGGATTTGGGGCATGGGGCGAAGGGGCTGGTAGGGGTCCCAGAAGTTAGGGGTGCAGGGTGAGAGGGTGGCTGAGGGGCCCGTGAATTGGGTGCAGGGTAGGGGAGCTCCTGAGAAATCCGGAGATGGGGGTACAGTGTGAAGGGGTTGCTGGGGGTCCCAGGGGTCAGGAATGCAATCCTAAGAGGCTGTAGGGTGAGGGGGCTGCCTGGGGTCCCCGAGGTGGAGGTGCAGGGCGAGGGGATCCCAGCGCAGGGAGGAGGCGTGGGGAGAGGGCTGGGATACCGGGGTCACATCCCTGACCCTGAAGCCAAAGGGCTCATTCTAAGGACTGTGTTCTCTAAGGAGACGCGAGTAGGACTTTCCAGGGACCAGGGGGTGCCAGACTGTAGATCGGCGCCCCCGGGGGGAGGTCTGAACCACAGGAATCCCTGCCACGTTTTGGGGTGACAGCACCCATAATGGAGGACCCAGGCATCTCAGGGTGGATTTCAGGCTGTCCTCGTGGCTTGGGGTTATTTTCGTAGGATGAAGGCCTCCCCTCCGAATTCAACTCCATTTTCCCGAAAGTGCTTTTTCCTCAAGCTGGGGGGGGGGGGGGGTCTGGACCTCACAGGTGTGGGGAACATGGGCTGCGAACTGAGCTGTCCCGTCAGAATTAGGAGGCCACGCCCCAGGCACCAAGCTACCTTTTTAGAACTGGAGTCTTCCCTTTAAGGATCTGGAATGGGGGTGGTGGGGCTCGGGGGTGATGCTGCCTGACAAAGGGCCACCCCTACTCCGGAGGCCCGGTCTGCGTCACCTGGAGGCGGGCGCTTCCTTCCGCCCACCCTTCGCTCCGGGTCTCCGGCGCCACCTCCGCCTTCTTTTGGTTCCGCTTTTTCCCGCCTTTTCGCTTCCCCACAGCTGATTGGCTGCGGCCAAGTCCCGCCCCCCGCCCTTTCCCCGCCTACTCGGGAGCGGACACGAGCGGGGGCGTGGCCTCGGCGGACGTTGGGCCGCCCGCCGTTGGCTGGCGGCGCGCGGGAGCCCTGCCCCGACCCAGTCCTCCCGGGAGTCTCGCGCCCGCTCCGCCCCCTTCTCTTTGAAGCGCGCGGACACGGAGAGACTTCCGCAGCGCGTGCGCCGCGCTCAAACAAGGCGAGAGAAGAAAGGCTGGCAGATGGCGCACGCGCGGTTGAGACAGGGCATCGGAGGGAAGATGGACAGCGCGCCGTGACCCAGGATTTGCGCATGCGTCTTACTGCAGGCTGAAGCCGAACCTTGGGGACCCAGGACACCTTCGTACGCATGCGCAGGAGGCTCAATGACAGTCGAGCGTTGGCTAAGGTGAGGGAGACGGCGGACTGCATGGCCGGGGGAGGGCCGCCCTGCATCCCCTATGTAGCCTTTCCGAGCCTCTCCTATGCTCCTAAGATCCACCTGTTGCTTAGACCCCGCAGAAACCCGTTATACAACTAAAGGGTCTCTGGGCCCGAAAAACGCCCAGGACTCAAAATCTCCGACTCCTGCCTGGGGCGCAGACCAAATGAGCAGTGTGGGAGGGCACAGGCAAGACGGGCTACAAGACTGGCAGATGGGCTCTGTGCCCTGCCTGGGGTATGGACGGTCCCTGGAGGTGGAGAGGGCGCTTTTCCTGTAGATGACCTTTGACCCCTGCCCATTTCCCTTGTTTAGGCTCCAGGGAAAGGGTCTGGCTATGCTGCTGGTGACCCGGGGGGTCTGGGGACTCAGGGTCCGAGTATGGTCCCTGTTGCCCACGCTTCTCGGGCCCCCCCGGGCCCTGTCGTCGCTAGCGGCCAAGATGGGGGAGTACCGCAAGATGTGGAACCCCACGGAGCCCCGCGACTGGGCCCAGCAGTACCGCGAGCGGTTCATCCCGTTCTCCAAGGAGCAACTGCTCCGCCTCCTGATACAGGTACCGCCCGTCCCGGGTCCAAGAGCCCGGGGACTACGACTCCCGGCAGGCATCGCGGCGGCACAGCCCTACGTGCCGCAGAGGGCTCTCCTGGCGCCTCCTGGGAGTTGTAGTTCCCGTTCCCTTTGTGCTCCCAGGTGGGCGTGGCGTTGGAATGCGGCGGGGGTGGGGGGGGGCTCTGTGAGCCGCGGATGTAGTTGAGATTCCAGACTCCAGCTTGTTCCGGGGTCTTGCTTGAACAAGCCTTCTCTGGGGCATGGTTTTTACCTCTGCAAAATGGGTATGATAATCATCCTCATCAGTACTCTTACTGCTACCTAATAATAATCACCATACGTATGAAGCTTTAATCATAATTATTATCACACTGTTTGAGCTCTTACTGTTTGGCACTGTGCTAAGCATTTTCCACGCATTGTTGGATCATCAGAACAACCCAGTAAGAGACACTTCCGTCATCCCCATGTACAAATGAGGTTTCTGAAGCAGGGGAAGGAAAGTGACTGACTCAAGGCTGTGTCGTTGTGGCCCAGGTTTGCACCGAAGTGGCCTGACCAGAGCAGGGCAGGGACTGTGGTCTATGGTGAGGCATTAGGCACCTGCTCCACTGAGAGTCCTGGTCCGGCTCCAGAGCTAAGCTCCTGCCCCACTGTCATCATCCTACTTGTCATGATTGAGGGTTATCATTCATTCATTTTAAAATTATTGATTGAACACCTGTCTGTACTAAGGCCTGTGCCAGACTCGACCCACAAGCACACACGTAAATCAGCCATACGTAGACACACACGCATGTATATGGACACACGATGGCATTAGATTGTCACCATCGATCTCCGACAAAGTGGGTGTGATCCTCAGTTGCTGATAAGGGAACAGGCCTAGAAAGGTAAAGGCGTTCACCTAGGTCACGGAGGTAGGAAGCACCAAGAAAGAGTTAAATATGTGTGTTCTGGAGTCAGACAGGCCTGGCTCGGAGTCTCGGCTTCTTTTTTTTTTTTTTTTTTTTTAACGTTTTATTTATTTTTGAGACAGGGAGAGACAGAGCATGAACAGGGGAGGGTCAGAGAGAGGGAGACACAGAATCCGAAACAGGCTCCAGGCTCCGAGCTGTCAGCACAGAGCCCGACGTGGGGCTCGAACCCACGAACCGGGAGATCATGACCTGAGCCAAAGTCTGACGCTTGAGCCACTGAGCCACCTAGGCGCCCCCAAAACAAAATTTTAGAAAGCCCAGAGCTGCCAGAGAAAGAAATCCTCCCCGTGAGGAAGGGGAAAGAGGCCTACAGAGGAGTTTTGTTTCCTGGGGTTACAGGAATTCCACTCCAGCCCCGCGGACAAGGCAGCCTTGGAGTTGTTTGCGGCGCACGTGGACTTCTGCACCTTGTTCCACTACCACCACATCTTGGCCCGACTGCAGGTGAGGACGTGGCCCCGCCCACCTTGGCCTTGGGGTGCCTGTGCCCTAACCCATTCATCCGGTACACAACCTGGCTATGCTCTGAGCAGTGATGGTTGAGTGAAGACCCGAGTGAAGACAGGGAGAGAGCCCGATGGGTGTCTGGTGGCCCCGGGTGGGGGTGGGGGTGGGGGTGGGCACATTCCAAGCGGGGGGGGGGGGCGGGGGGGGAGGAAAGCAAGTGCAAAGGCCCTGGGGTACGGGTGTTGGAAGAACCCAAGGGGGCTACTGTGCTGTAGATGAAGGCAGAGAGGCATCGGGGGCAAACTGTGCCTGGCCTTGTGGGTAGTGGGGGGGACTTCGCCTTGACTTCTAAGTTAGCTGGGAGGGCTACTGAGCAGAGGAGGGACATGCGCTGATTTAGGTGTTAGCGGGCGCCTTCTGGAACAGCCTGTCAGACGCAGGGAGATCTATTCAGAGTCTATTATGTTTGTCCAGCTGAGGGATAATGGCCACCCCAGCAAGAATAATAGCGGTGGACGCGGGGAAAAGTGGTCTGGACGCTGGTAATGGTTGGAAGCCCAACTGGCGTTGGGCTGTGCGGGCGGGCGATGGGGGGGGGAAGGAGAAAGTCAGGGGGTGCCTCCAATTCCTCTGAAAGAACGGAGCTGCCATTTACCGAGCCGCGGAAGACGGGGCGGGGGCGGGAGGCAGGTCTGTGGGGAAGACGGGAGCTCGGTCTCGCACTCGGGAATCTTAGATGCTTCTAAGCCAGCCTCGTAGAGCGATGGACCCGGATGTGGGCTCTGGGGGTCGGGGGAGGGGGCTGGGCCGGGAAGCATCCCTGGGAGCACTTCGATGGTACTAGACAAGACCACCAAGGGGGTTAGCTTAGCCTGGGATCCGCCCAGCCTTGAGATCAGTATGGGGAACTAGACCCCGGGAGGGGGGCGGCCAAAGAGCCAGCCGGAGAGAGAAGCGGAACCCCCTGGAGAGAGGGATGTCAGGAAGCCACATGCTCCGGGTCCCCTTCCTTCCCGGTCCCTCCCGGGATGCCGGCTGCGTGGGGGGTCCTGGAGACAGTGACCAGCTTCAGGGATCTTCTGTGAGGGACTCCCAGAGCTCCGAAAAGCCCTTGTGCTCACAGTCGTGGTTTATTGCAACGAAAGGAGGGCGAACAAAACAAGATGAGCGAAAGGAAAGAGGCGATGGGGCCGGGGTGGGGAGTGGGGGCAGTGGAGGGGCAGACAGAGAGAGAGAGAGAGAGAGAGAGAGAGAGAGAGAATCCCAAGCGGGCTCCACAGTGTCAATGCATAGTTTCGCAGAGATTCGGGGCTCCATCTCACAACCATGAGACCATGACCTGAGCTGAAATCAAGGGTCGGATGTTTAACTGACTGGGCCACCCAGGCGTCCCCTAAAGATCTTATTTTCGAGGAATCTCTACCCCTAACAGGAGGCTCCAACTCACAAGCCGGAGAGCAAGGGTCACATGCCCCACCCACTGAGGCAGCCAGGTGCCCCAACTGGTGACCAGGATTTTAGGGGGCAGAGGGTGGGGGGAGCGGGTCTGTCAGCGCCTCCGTAGCTGACCTGAGCTACTCAGTCACCAGCCCCTCCAGAGGTCAAACTGCTACTTCATGGCCCGAGGCCCCGCCATAAACCACAGAGTTAGCATAGACTAGCTACTGGGAAGGGAGAGGGGAAGAGAAAGAATCCTAAGCAGGGCCCACGCTTTCAGCGCAGAGCTCGACGTGAGGCTCGATCTCATGCACCCCGAGATCATGAGCCAAAATCGAGAGTCCGACGAGTACCCGACTGAGCCACCCGTTCAAGTGCGTCCGAGCAAGACCCTCCGATCGGGCAGAACATTTCCAAGGGCCTAGAAGTTATCCCAAGAGCCCAGTCGACAGCCGGTCCTTTGGAAGGTGCAGGGTTTGGACACCCCAGGCCTGCTCAGCCAGCCCCTCACTGCTCCCTGCCGCTGCCCTCGGACACGGCCCCTCTCTGCTTTGAGTAGCAGTGACATAGGCCCCTTATTGCTGAGCTCACTCTGGGTCGTGCTCGTCGGCTCCTTCCTGTGGAATCGAGGGGGAGCCACCCGGAGCCCCATTTGCAGAGGCAGAAACCGAGGCACTGAGAGGGCCTGGCTGAGCTACGATTTGCCCCCATGTCCAGCTGCCTCTGAGTCCTAGCCCGGGGACCCCAGGAGGCAGGGTTTTTCAAAAACGTTGTTGAAGGGGCACCTGGGTGGCTCAGTCGGTTAAGTGTCCGACTTCGGCTCAGGTCATGATCTCACAGTTTGTGAGTTCGAGCCCCGCATCGGGCTCTGTGCTGACAGCTCAGAGCCTGGAGCCTGCTTCACATTCTGTGTCTCCCTCTCTCTCTGCCCCTTCCCTGCTCATGCTGTGTCTCTCTCTGTCTCAAAAATAAATAAACATTAAAAAAAATTAAAAAAAAAAAAACGTTGTTGAAAAAGATCATTTTCTTCATTCATTCATTCATTCATTTTATGATTTAAAAAATGTTTTTTATTTATTTTTTGAGAGAGTGCAAGCAGGGGAGGGGCAGAGAGAGAGAGGGACAGAGGATCCGAAGCGGGCTCTGCGCTGACAGCAGAGAGCCCGATGCGGGGCTTGAACTCACGAACTGTGAGATCATGCCCTGAGCCCAAGTCGGGCACTCACCGACTGAGCCACCCAGGTGCCCCCAAAAGCATTTTATTATGTGAACATTTAAATGTACAGGAACACATGGGGCGATGGGCGGCTCAGTCAGCTAAGCGTCCGGCTTTTGATCTCCGCTCGGGTCATGATCTCACGGTCTGTGGGTTCAAGCCCCTCATTGGGCTCCGTGCTGACAGGGTAGGGCCTGCTTGGGAGTCTCTCTCTCTCTCTCTCCCTCTCTCTCTCTCTCCCATCCCCGTTCATGCTTGTGCTCTTTCTGTCTCTCTCTCTCTCTCTGTGTCTCTCAAAAATAAATAAATAAATAAACTTAAACATTTTTAAGAATTTAAAAAACATATGGAAACATAGAAAACGTATACAGCAGAGATGCATATTTCCACTGAGGTAGGAGATTCTAAGCTGAGATGCTAGGAGGAGAAGGGAAGAGCTATAGAGACAGGTGGGCCACATGGGTGACCCTTTGCTGGTGACCGGAGTCCCTCGAGGAAGCGGCCTGGGGCAGGAAAAGAACGGCTAGCTTCATTGTTCACTACCTGTGTGGGTGACCTTGGCAGGTGACCTCCGTCTGTGCCTCCTTTCCCTCATTCATTCATCCGTGAGTGCACAGCAGATATTTCTTGAGCACCTCCTGCCTCCTCCAAATGGTTCCAGGCCCCAGGACGTAGTGGTGAGCCTGACCGATGGGCGTCTCTGCCTCATGGGATCACGTTCTAGGGAAGGACCCAGATCTTCAAGACGGCGAAGACGCAGGGGCGCCTGGCTGGCCCAGTCGGTAGAGCATATTCGACTCTTGATCTTGGGGGCGTGAGTTCGAGCCCCATGTCGGGGTGGAGTTCACTTAAGAGTTAAAAAAAAAAAAAAAAAAAAAAAGACGGTAAGGAAGTGAAATGTGTGAAGAGGCACCAAGTACTGAGGAGGAAGTTGCCAGATCAAGCAGAGGGCACCCAGTTTATTTGTTTCCAACTGCTGCCATCACAAATCACGGTAAAGCGGATGGCCGAAAACCACAGAAATTTGTTCTTTCGGAGTTCGGGAGGCCAGAAGTCCAAAATCAAAGTGTGGGCGGGGTGGGTTTCTCCCGGAGGCTCTGAGGGGGGAACCACCCCGTGCCCGGTCCTGGAGGACAGTGGCTGTCATTGTCAGCCTTCCTTGGCTCGTAGCCACGACAGTCCAATCTCTGTCTCCGTCTTCACATCACCTTCTTCTCTGTGGCCCTGCGTGCCCTTCTCTGTCTCCTCTAAAGGCCACCGTCACTGGATATAGGGCCCACCCGAATCCAAGATGGTCTCACCCTGGGATTCTTACTCCTTAGACCCGCAAAGACCCTATTTCCAAATGAAGTCAGATTCTGAGGTTCTGAGGGGACACCATTCAACCCTCTCCACCTCGTTAAATTTGAATTTCAGATAAGCTGGGAATAATTTTTTTTTTTTTTTTTAAGTATAATCATGTCCTATGTGACGCAGTCCTCAAATATTGCACGGGACATACTGAGGCCGAATAATTATTAGTTGTTGATCTGGAAATCAAATCTCCACCTGGTATACTGTATTGAATTTTTTTTTTTTTTTTTTTTTTTGCTAAATCTGGTAACCCTAATTAAGAAGAAATTAGCAAACAGGAATGTTTTGCAATTTTAGGGAGAGTAGTCAGGGGAGGGCTCACTGAGGCGGCGACATTTGAGCAGAGACCAGAAGGAGGCAAGAGGGAGAGCCATGAGGAGATCTGTGGGAACAGTAAGTGCAAAGGCCCTGCGGCAGGGCTGTGCACGGTGTATAGGAGGGATAGCAAGGAGGCTGGTGGGGCTAGAGCTGAGTGAGCACAGGGGAGAGGGCTGGAGATGAGGGCCCAGAGCCTTGTGGGACACAGTGAGGACTTTGCTTGGACTCTAAGTGATGTGGAAGCCACCAGCGGGCTCTAAGCAGCGGGATGTGAGCTGACTTCTATTACAACGGGCGCCCTCCGGCGGCTTCCCGGGGAACAGACTGGGTTGGGGCTGGAGGATGGGAGCAGGGCAAGGGCAAGGGGGGGCTCAGACTTGGCGCGTGGAGGAGGAGGGGCGGTGGGAAGAAGCGGTTGGATTCTGGATCCGTTTTGAATGGGGGTCCATCAGGGATTTGCCGATGGGTTCAGGGTGGGCACCTGGAAGGATGGGCTTGGACGCTTCTCAGCTGGGTAATGTGGCGGGAGGAGCAGGTCTGGGGAGGGGTCTCAGGACCCCAGTTTGGGACGTAGTGCCTTTGAGAGGATGCCCGTCGGATGCCCGCGTGGAGGTGTCGAGACGCCCGTCGGACGTCTGTGGCCACGCGTCGAGTAGGCTCTTGGCATGTAAGTCTGGTGCTCAGGACCCCTGCCCTCAGACAGCTGAACTTGGGTGGCAGGGACAGTTGTGAGTCAGACACCCCCCCCCCCCCCCCCGACGAACAGATACAGCCACACAGTGAACTCCCAGGGTGCAGTTCGTGCCAGCGCGTAACGAAGCTTGACCTTGGTTTCTGAACTGAAGTCTGTGTGCGTATCAGAAAACGCACCCCTTTCCGTCGCCTGGTGCTGTGCACGCGACATTGGCAGCTGCTAGCCCCATGTGGCTCTTTATTTTTTATTATTTATTTTTATTTTTATTTTTTATAAATTTTTTTTTTTTAACGTTTATTTATTTTTGGGACAGAGAGAGACAGAGCATGAACGGGGGAGGGGCAGAGAGAGAGGGAGACACAGAATCGGAAACAGGCTCCGGGCTCTGAGCCATCAGCCCAGAGCCCGACGCGGGGCTCGAACTCGCGGACCGCGAGATCGTGACCTGGCTGAAGTCGGACGCTTAACCGACTGCGCCACCCAGGCGCCCCCCCCATGTGGCTCTTTAAATGTGAGGGCGCTGAAATGAAATAAAATTTAGAAATTCCGTCCGAAATTTCAGTTGTGTTCGCCATGTTTCAAGTGTTCCGGAGCCACCAGTGACCAGTGGTGAGGTATTGGATGGTGCAGATCTAGATGTTTCTATCCTTGGAGGCAGTTCTTTTGGAATGTGCTGCTCTAGACCCTTTATTTCCATCTGAAAAGGCGACTGTCCCGATAAATGTATGGGTCGACAGCATCTACAACGGTGCTTATGTTAGACTGGCACATTTGTGCAGTGTACAATCTGCCCAACCACGCAAGGCGGCTCTGCTCAGCCTAAGGAATGGAGGGGGGCTTTTTGAGAGCGAGAAGGGAGCTGGAACACCATAGAAGAGTGGGACTTCAGTCGCGGAAAGGGAAGGAGGAGGGGAGTGGGGGGCAGGGAGAGTCTCTTAACAGCATGTGCAACATCCCTGTGCCTGGAGGAACTAAAACCATTGTGAGCCACCAAGGGGGACCGTGGTGTTAGGTCCTGGGAGGCCTTGCGGGAAGGACACGGTCCAGAGCACGGTCCTACTTCCTGAGGGCAGTGGGAGCCTCGGAATGAGTTTTGCAGGAGATTGACATGGTTACATGTGTAATTCCTGATATGCCACTTCCTGGCTGTGTGACCTCAGGCAGTTCCTTAACCTCTCTGTGCCTCATTTCCCACATCTCTAAACGAGGATAACCACAGGGGCCATCAACGCCTTATGTGCGTGACGCGTGCACAACCTGCTTCAAACAGTGCCCGACACACAGCAAGCGCTATGTAACCGCGCGTTATCATTTATTACTGTTGTTCTCGTGGTTCGATGGAATCTTGGCTGCCGTGTAGACAGGACAGGTGGTTGAGGGTGGGGCGAGGGGCTTTGGGGAGGCCGCTGAGAAGGCTGCTGGACTCATCCGGGTAGGAACAGGAGTTGGTGGTGTGGACGGGGTGGGGCCGGTGGGCAAAGGGGGCCTGTTTCGGAGGGAGAATCAGCAGGGTTCAACGTGTGGGGGAGGGGAGGAGCCGGGGGTCACCTGCGGCCTCCAGGTTTCTGGCCGGAAGCCCTGCGTGGATGTCAAGTGCCCCGCGGAGAATCTGGCGCGCGGCGGATGCTTGCCGAATACCGATTTCTCTCTCTCTCCTCCAGCTCTGAGCTTCCCACCCGGTCAAACCCCAGCTCTGTCCCGGAAGTGAAATTTCTCAAGGTCACTCTCTGAGTCTGAGAACAGGAGGGACTTCCGGCACAGTCGGGGGCTTCGGGCTGGAGTCCCGCCCCCCCTGGCGCCCGCCCCAGCCCTGGGAGTTCGTTCCAAAGGGGGTTTGCTAGGCTCGGCTGCCAGGTTGTTTCCTGCTCCGTCGTTTCCAAGGTCGTGGGCCTTCCCACCTCCGGACCTCTGCCCAGGCCGTTCCTGCCGCTGGTAGACCCTCTTCCCTTCCACCAATTCAACCCTGCACTTGGCCCAGACAAGTGGTTCCTTAAGGCTACCTCTCCTGGGAGACACGGAGAGTTGGGCTCGTTTTATGGACCAATGAGTCCCCCGTGCCGCATAGTCTGGCGTGAGTCACGTGTCTTCCTGAAACCGGCCAATAGGCTAGGCACCCAGCAGTTCACTCACTCACTCACTCACTCATTCATTTGTTCATCCATCCGTCCGTCCATCCGTCCATCCATTCAGTCCACAAGTTTTTGCAAGGTGGGTAGGGAGGGATGGGTGCATAAGATGAGGTGGGCAGGGTGGAGGCCAGTTTGCGAGGGGCCTTGGAGGCGGTGGAACGATTCTGGTATTTATTCCAAGGGCAGGGGGGAAGCCAGGGCGGGGAGAGGGTGTGGGATCTGTTTATAGTCTAAATAATAAATAAGCTCTTGGTGCGACAGTTTCGTGGAGCACGGTGTAGGAGAGGCGAGAGAAGGGGCGCCCGGGTGGCTCAGTCGGTTGAGCATCTGACTTCGGCTCAGGTCACGGTCTCATGGTTTGTGGGTTCGAGCCCCGCGTCGGGCTCTGTGCTGACGGCTCAGAGCCTGGAGCCACTGCTTCGGCTTCCGTGTCTCCCTCTGTCTCTGTTCCTCCCCACTCTCGCTCTGTCTCTCAAAATAAATAAAAACGTTAAAAAATTTAAAAGAGTGGCGAGAGAAGAAGCCCAGTGCAGTTGTTTGGGGCAGAGGACAGGTAGCCGGGACGAGAAGGGGTTACTGGAGATGGGGGTGGGGGGAGGGGAACGATGGATTCGAGGACTCCTCGGAGGTCTAGCCAGTGAACTTGCAAAAGGTCTGGACAAGGGGGCGACCACAAGAAAGGAGTCAAGGATGCCTCCGAGGTGTCTGATCAGAGCCCCCGAATGAATCAGGCAGTGCCCTTCCCTGAAGGGAGAAGGCTGGGGGGAGGGAGAGGAAGGAACGAAGCATTCTCCTTGGGCCGTGTTAGATGTAAGGTGGCGTTTCCAACGGGAGATGTCAGAGATCTTTGAATATGAGAGTCTGACGCTCAGGGTAGAGGCCAAGGCTGACTGGAGGTGGGGGGGAATAGGTTTGGGAGAGGAAACCGGGAAACATATTCTCTCTGTGCATCCCTGCGTCCACCTTCCCGTCTGTTACTGGGGGAGGAGGGACAGGACAGACGCTCAGGCCCCGGAACTGGATATTAGGTCCAGAACCTGGAGGACGGGTCCAGGCTGGAGATGCGAGTCGCACACAGATACATAGAGACGCACAGAGTGGTGTTTAATTTTTTTTTTTTCAACGTTTATTTATTTTTGGGACAGAGAGAGACAGAGCATGAACGGGGGAGGGGCAGAGAGAGAGGGAGACACAGAATCGGAAACAGGCTCCAGGCTCCGAGCCATCAGCCCCAGAGCCCGACGCGGGGCTCGAACTCACGGACCGCGAGATCGTGACCTGGCTGAAGTCGGACGCCCAACCGACTGCGCCACCCAGGCGCCCCCAGAGTGGTGTTTAAAGGCACGGGAATAACGAGGCTATTTAGGGTGCGCTCAGAGAGAGGAAAGGGAAGAGGGCCCGGCACAAGCCCCGGGGTCCCCCTGTCATCTGAGGGATGGGGCCGGGAGCAATCCCTCATGCCGCGCCCTAGCCCATCTCTCTTCTCTCTGACTCTTTCCTCAGGCCTTGTATGACCCCATCAACCCCGACAGGGAGACCCTCGACCAGCCTTCGCTTACGGACCCACAGCGTCTGTCCAACGAACAGGAGGTGCTCCAGGCTCTGGAGCCCCTGCTGGCCCAGGCCAATTTCTCCCCGCTGTCTGAGGACGCTCTGGCCTACGCTCTGGTGGTCCACCACCCTCAGGATGAGGTCCAGGTGCCTGTCTTCCAGAGGAGGACCAAAACACCGGGAGGCCTGGGGGCGGGGATGAGCCTCTGGGAGGCAGAGGCTGCTGGGAGTGGTCCTGAACGCAGGGCGTGAGCCCACGCAGCGTTCTCGATGAATTAGACTAGGGCACCTCTTTCCCAGTCGGTCCACTGCCATCTGTCGGAAAAAGGAAACGCAAGAAACGGACCTTCTTAGGACTAGAGGCTTTCTTGCCATCTGCCAGAAAACCGTGATAATAAGTAATACGAAATGCTCATCCTTAAAGTAAAAAAAAAAAAAAAAAAAAAAGATAATAAAAGTACTATAATCTTCCAAACTCCCCCATTTTTTTATTAAAATTTCTTTTTTTCAACGTTTATTTATTTTTGGGACAGAGAGAGACAGAGCATGAACGGGGGAGGGGCAGAGAGAGAGGGAGACACAGAATCGGAAACAGGCTCCAGGCTCCGAGCCATCAGCCCAGAGCCCGACGCGGGGCTCGAACTCACGGACCGCGAGATCGCGACCCGGCTGAAGTCGGACGCTCAACCGACTGTGCCACCCAGGCGCCCCCAAACTCCCCCATTTTAAGGATGTTTTTAAGACATACTTTTTACTGAGGTCACATTCTATTGTCCCTGAAATTGGAAAATAACTTCTAAGTGGTGGTGTGGCCTAGTGTTAATTGCCAATATATTTTCTCTTTCAATTGCTTCATAAGGTAATGGAGGATCCAATCGACAATCATATTACGATATATAAATGCGTCAAAGTAAAATGTGTACCTTAGGCTTACACAATGTCACATGTCGTATCTTACAATCAGTGGCATCTTAGATTCTCAGAAATATGGCAGTAAAAATGACTGTGAGGTAAATGGTGCCATCTTAGATAGTATGCCCTTGCGCAGTATACAACACGAGCAACCATACAGGGCCACCCTGCCTAAACACCGGGTGATGATAAGCCTGGGAGGAGGGTGGACATCACTGGGAGAAGGGGCATCTAATTCCAGTAACCTGTGCTCTCACCGCAGACCATGCTCATCCGCCTCTGCTTCCTTTGTCCCCCTTGTCAGGTGACAGTAAATTTGGATCAGTATATCTACATGCGGTTCTGGGCCCTGGGCCAGCGAGTCGGGCAGATCCCCCGTAAGTCCAGCGTGGGCTCCAAACGTGGCTTCATCAGGTCGCCCCCCGCAGAGAGGTGAGGCGGCCCTTGTTCCCCAGCTGCAGCGAGAGGGAGCAAGGTTAGAGTCGAGAGGGGACTGCAGGTCAGTGTCTGCATTTGGGTGTCTGGGCCCTGGGTGGGAAGTCGAGAAAGGGGGCGGGGAGATCACCCAAATGCCGCCTTTCCTTCCCAGGGGGAAAACAGGAACTAGCATTCCCAGGGGAAGAGAAAGGGGAGCGACACTTGTCCCCATTTTCCAAATGAGGAAAGCGGAGCCTCAAGCAAAGGAAGGCCACATTCTGAAGAAATCGCACCACCAGGACTCCGATGAGCCTCATATTTTGAACGGAGGCCCTTCAAATACAGAGTAGGGTCAGGAGAGCCAGATCTTCCCTTGGGCCTATGAATTACCCGATCCTTCTGGAAATCAGTTTCTCAGATATGGTCACGAATCCAAAGAAGCAAAGCAAAACAAGACAAAACAAAACAAAACAAAAAACACCGCCGAAGACAAAAAGCCCTCACGCCCCTAAAGCGGCAATTCCGTTTCCAGGAACCTATTCCAAGGAGATATTTATACTTTGCAGGCTGTGCGTTTCATTGCCTGTCTCTCGCGCTGGATTATAAGCTCCACCAAGGCGGCGATTGTCTCTCCAGAGCTTCGTAGCACTCCCTGGCACCTAGCAGGCACTCTAAGTTACAAGGAGAATTTGAATTTGAAAAAAAAAAAATAAATAAATAAATAAAACACACAAACGAAAAACCAGAACGAAAGAAAAGGCAGTCTATTCAGCTCTCATTTACCAAGCCCAGGAAACCAGAAGCCACGGTTGTGTCCAATAACCGGGGATTGCGTTGTTCAGCTGACGCCCTGTGGTTGGACCCATGGCGTCGTTCTGACTTTCCTCCCACCACCTTGGGGTAGCAGCCTTGAAAATGACCGCGTTACTGCAGAGCTAGAGAGGGCGCCCCGGGGGGGGCTGGAGGGGGCTCCCCGGGGCGGTCCCGACCACCTCGCCCCTTCTGTCTTGGTCCGTCAGGAGGTACTTCAAGCGGGTGGTGCTGGCGGCCCGAACGAAGCGGGGGCACCTGGTGCTGAAGAGCTTCAAGGACACGCCGCTGGAGGGTCTGGAGCAGCTGCTGCCCGAGCTGAAGGTGCGCACGCCCACCCTGCAGCGTGCGCTGCTCAACGTCACGCTTGTCGTCTCGGGCGTGGTGTTCTTTGTCAACGTGGGCATGGTGGTGCTCTCGGACCTCAAGATGGCCACCTCCCTGCTGCTGTTGCTCTTTGCCGCCTTCATGGGCCTGCGGGCCTCCAAGGTAAGGGGACTGCCCGCCACGCTTCTTGGGTCCCTGCCTCTGCGCCTTCGTTCGGCCCCAAGGTCAGGCCACCCTCTATTTTGGTTTATTTCCGGCGTTAATCTGCTCCATGCCTTCCCTCCTTCCCTCAGTCATTCTTCCTTTCCCTCTCGCCTCCTTTCCTTCCTTCCTTCCTCATCCTGGCCGGGGCGTCGTTATCACCAGGCGAGCTGTTTTATCGGGGCAGCCTCCCTGAGCTCCAGCCCGAATGGACTCAACGGGAAACTGGGCCTGGGGCCCGGGAAACTATATTTTTAACACACTCCCTTCCTGATTCTGCTACATGTGAATGCAGGGCCGCCTGGTACAGTTGCACAGGTTGTTCACCATCCAAGGATTCAGAGCTGAGGGCCTGGCGGCGGGGGGGTAGGGCTGAAACCTAACTTGTGCCCTGTGTGCTGTCTTGAGGTTGAGTCGGCGGGGGGAGAGGGGCTGCCTTTTACCAATTCTCCCCAGGGTTGGCACCGGTCCCAGGAGTGTGGACTGGTGTGTGGAGTCCATTGTGCTTGATCATTCACTCGCTGGTTCATTGGTTTGCAAGCTGTTTACAGCCATCCCAGCAGGCTCTTAGGACAATGATAATAAATCCTGCAGATAATAGCCAGGCTGTGCTGGCTGAGAGGGTGAAGGGCTGGGGGTGGGGGTAGCTGCTGAGGACCAGGGGTCAGGCAGGATCTAAAGGAAGCTTTTTTTTTTTTTTAATGTTTATTTTTGAGAGAGAGAGAGAGAGAGAGTGTGTGCAGGGCAGAGAGAGAGGGGGACAGAGGATCTAAAGCGGGCTCCTCGCTGACAGCAGTGAGTGCAGGGTGGGGCTCGAACTCACGAACCATGCGATCATGACCTGGGCTGACGCTGAGGTCAGTCAGCCTCCCGTTTGAAAGGGAGGAGTGAACCCGGTGGAGAAAGGGGCTGGGCAGGCACAGCGTGGGGGGGGGGGGGAGGCGGGGATCTTGCAGGGCTGGAGTCCGGGGTCCAGGGTGGAGAAGTGAGGCCCTAGAGAGTGGCAAGGGCCTTGAATGCCAGAATAGGGACCCTGGGGTTTAGCCACTGGGCAGCAGCTGCTTTGGAAGAATTGCAGGCCCCGAGGGAGTCTGCAGCCTCCATGGAGGGGGTGGGGCTATGAGACCAAGAGCAGGGAGGCTGGGAAGGGTGTCAAGTGGTCTGGGGGGGCACCCAGAGTCCCAGCCCCAGGGGGACCATCTGTCCCGCCTCAGAGGCCCCTATTTATTTATTTTATTTTATTTGTTCAAGTTTATCTATTTTGAGAGAGAGAGAGAGAACGAGCATAGCGGTAGGGGAGAGGGGGGACAGAGAAGGAGAGACAGAATCCCAGGCAGGCTCCGTGCCATCAGCACAGAGCCGGACGCGGGGCTCGAACTCATGAAAACGTGAGCCGAAATCAAGAGTCGGACGCTTAACGGATTAAGCCACCTGGGCGCCCCTCTAAGGGGCCCAGTTCCAAACCCGGTTCACTAGTTAATGTGACGCATCCTTTAAATGTTTTCCCACGCTCTGGGCGGAGCCTCCAACCCTTGACCGTGAGCCCTCCCAGCCTCCTTCCAGCCGCCCCTCCCCGTGCACACTTGTTCCCTCCTGTGTGTCGGTGGCTCCCAGATATCTGTCTCTGGTGCAGGCGTCTCTCCCAGTCTCCAGCCCCCCACCCCACCCGCCCTTCCCTGGACACGCCCCAGCCCTTCCCACACGCCCCACATCCCACTGAGCTCAGGATCCTTCCTCCCCAACCCCCCTTCATCCCGAGCCCCTGTCTAAGGGGCCGGTCTCAGGTGATTTTGCCGCGATAGGCACGTCCCTCTTTCTTTCCCCCCCTCAAAGAGCTCATCCACTTCTGGCGTTTCCGCCGACAGCTTTCTACCATCTCCGGATCGGATGCTCCGCGCCCAGCCTGGGGCCGCCAGCTCCGGGCCCCCTTTGCCCTCCCCTCCAGCGGCGGCTCCCCACACACCTGCTCCTCGTCCTGGTTCTCTGTCTGCAGAGGGCCCTGTGCCCCCTGTCACCCCTAGACCCTGAGGCTGCCCTCGCCCTACCCCCTAGTCTGTCCTTCCTGCCCCGATATTGTGCCCCGTCTCGTTCCCTCTGTCCTGGCCCCAGCCCAGGCCCTCCCAGCCTCCCCGTCGGTCCCCTCCAGCCCATCCCCGAGGTCCCCGGAGCTGGCCCTGGTTCAGCGTGGGCCCCCTCAGCTCAGCACAGAGCAGGGCCGGGCTTGTTGACAAGCAAGCAGCCCAGAGATCTCTCCCTGGAGGGAGACATGCCGAGGTCGCAGTGGACACTGCAGGAGCCCGATGACACAGCTGCCCATCTGGGGGACGCGGCGTCCTTGAGGACTGAGCCTTGAGGATTGAGGCAGTGAGTGTTTTCTAAGAGCAGCCCAGGGGTGACTTGGCTTGTTCTGAGGCCCCAGAGGCCCGAGAGAGAGGGCAGCTCGGGATACTGTTCAGGGGTTAAATTGGCTCATCGGCACGGGCTGCGTTCAGAGAGGAGGAGCAGGAGGCCAGCGGGAGAAACCTTCAGGGGCCGGGCCACACAGGGCCTTGGCCAGGGAGCTCGGGCTCTCTGAGGGCGCTGGGGAGCCACGGCAGGGCTGTGAGCAAGGGGGGAGCGGGGTCAGTTCTGGGGCTGTGCAGAGACAGACCGGAAAGGGCAGAGGCCGGCGGGAGGAGGCCATGCACCAGGCGGCTGGGAGAGGAGGGGACAGCGCAGAGAGGGGGACCCGGCAGGCCAGGAGGTGGGCTGAGGGGAGGCGCCGGCAGCCGGCGTTTTGGTTGTTGAAGGGAACACCCAGGTGGCAGCCGGTGTGTCCTCAGCGAGAGGCCCGGCCTCATCTGCGTGCCACAGAATGTGGTGTGACCTGCTCAGTTAACGTAAAAGAATTCAGCTCCATGAGCTTGGCCGAAACAGACACAAAACCCAACGTGTATTTCATCCCAGACCGTCCCTAACACGCGCCCTTCCTACACCTCGCCTTCAACCGAAGCGATGGCGATTCGTTCCAATGCAGGGACGCACCCCGTGCCGGGCTGGGCTCGTAAGAAGAGGGGGCACGGTCACGCACAACCGTGTCATCGGTCCCTGGCAGTGATCTGAGCGATTTCCACGGCTAGGCTGCCTTCAGAGGCATTTCACCATAGCTCTCTGCGCAAGATGGGCAGACAGCCCGTGCATTTAAAAGATGGCAGCCTGGGGCGCCTGGGTGGCTCCGTCAGTTAAACGTCCAACTTCAGCTTACGTCATGATCTCATGGTTCGCGGGTTCGAGCCCCGTGTCGGGTTCTGTGCTGACGGCTCCGAGCCTGGAGCCTGCTTCAGATTCTGTGTCTCCCTCTCTCTCTACCCGTCCCCCGACTCACACTCTGTCTCTCTCAAAATAAATAAACATAATAATGTAAAATTTTCTTAAAATAAAAATATAAAAAAATAAAAGACAGCAGCCAGCCTGGAGCGTGGACGAATATTCCATAGTAGCTGATGTTGAAACGCCCTGGCCGTTGTGGGCCTGGCTTCGTGCCAAGAGCCTCTTAAACCTCTTGTTGACTCTCTGACCCTTTCCTGCCATCTAGCCGGGCTCACTGATAGTGTTCCCCGAGGATTTAGGTTTGGGCCAAGGGCTCACAGTTGGCCCCAGCCTGCCAGGCTATGAGACCCAGCAGTGTTGAACTCATTTTGTGGCTGAATGGAGGAATCTGAGTAGAGGATTCTAGCGTGAGCCCCAGAGGGCACTGGTGGGCTCTCATTTCCTTCCTTGGGGGACACCAAGCATGGGGATCGGGTCCGGGAGAGGAGGGGGCAAAGTGTGGAGAAGGAGGCCCCAGACTTCTTTCCCTCAAGGAGGTTTGGAGTATTTGTTTTCTGTTAGCGCTTCTCTTGACCATTTCATATGTAAACCCTTCTTCTTACTATGGAAAAAGTTCAAACAACTGTGGGATTAAAAGCACTTGAGGAGCTCCTGGGCATCCCCGAGTCTCTAATTATCAAACAGTCAATCCGGGTCCACCTACACGCCCCCTGCCCTCCCACCACTGGGTTATTCGGAAGCAAATCCTAGACATGCCCTCTGGAAGTACTTTAGTGTGTGTCTAAAAAGATAAGGACTTAAAAAAAACAAAAAAAAAATCACCGTAGCAGAAAGTTCCAAGGCTGCAGCTCAAATGGTCTGGAAACCCTTGAGCAAATCCATTATTATGTGGCTCAGCTAAGCAGACCAGTGAAGCGGTTGCTAAAAGCTGTCGGTGGCCTCGGGGTCAGTGGGGCGGGAGCGAGTGTGTGTGTGTGTGTGTGTGTGTGTGTGTGTGTGTGTGAAAAATACAAATACCCGGGCACCAGCCCCGGGGACCTGAACCCGAAGAGGTCCGGGGAGGGCCCGGGAGCCCGCGGACAGGACCATGCCAGCGTTGATTGGCTGGGGGTGGGGTGGGTGTCGGGGTGGGGGGCGTGGGGCCCCGGGCGGCCCTGTCCCCTCCCACCCCGTCGCGCCGCTGAGCCCGCGGGGCGCTGTCCCGCCCGCAGATGTTCGGACAGCGGCGCAGCGCGCAGGCGCTGGAGTTGGCGCACATGCTCTACTACCGCAGCACCTCGAACAACTCGGAGCTGCTCAGCGCCCTGGCCCTGCGCGCGCAGGAGGAGCACGCCAAGGAGGCCCTGCTGGCGCACAGCTTCCTGGCCCGGCTGCCCCGGACCGCCCGCGGCGCGCCGGAAGGTAGGACTTGGCCCCCGGGGGCCCCGCCCCCGCCCCCGCCCCCGCCCGCATCCCATCGCGGCCCAGAACTGACGTGGCCCCACCTGAAACGAACTCCATTCATACCCTACAGCGTCAAGACTCCGCCCCCCCATTCCCAACTGGCCCCACCCCATTGAGGACACCACCGCCCCCCCCCCTCACCGCGCAGGCCCAGTACTCCCGGTTCCTACGGGCGAGTCAGACCTATAACATCCCAGGTGACCGCGGCGCTCAGCATGCCGATGGGAACCCCTGAACCCAGCTTCCGATCTTGATGGATCTGGTCCCTCCCTGGGGTGACCGACTTCCCTATCCTGACCTCCTCCTGGATTAGGGTCTCGGGTCATCAGTCTCCTGTTGTGGCATGCCCTCCTTTGCTCCCACCTTGCCCAGCGCCCCTTCCAAAAGAGGCTCTTGCCCCCTCCCCCTGGGAGCCCCAGGTTGACAGGAACCTCCACCCTTCCCTGAACAAGAGGCCCTGACTTGTCCCTAGACGAGAGCCCCAGAGTCGGACCCTTCCTAGCCTCAAGCGGACCTCTAGGCTGCTCCCAAACCCGGACCCCTTGTATTCCTTGTCCTGCGCCCTCCCTGCTGTCCCTTCCGGGTCCTTCCAGGCCCCAGTCACCTCCTCACAACACCTGCTTCTCCCCCTGCAGAGACCTCCCTGTGGCTCCAGTCCGAGGTAGAGAACTGGCTTCTGGCCCAGTCGGGCTGTGACGTGGCCTTCAACGGAACTCGGGCCCTGGCCCACCTGCAAGCCCTGACCCCCAGCATCGGGATGTACCCGCCCCCGGGTTTCCCCAAACTAGACGCGTTGCCTGCAGTCATTTCCGAGTCCCCCGGGTCCGCACCCAGTAGTGACAAGCCCTGAGCGAAACCACTGCCCAGCCTCGCCCAGCCACCTGGTTAGGAACTAAGCCCCGCCTCCTCCACGCTCAGCTGTCAATCACAGCCACTTCTGCTTTGCCCCTCCCCAACTTCCACTTACCCACAAGCAATCGCTTTCGTTACTCCGTATTCTCAGACAAAGCCGGCAATTGAGGCAGCCTAGGGTTGCTAGGCAAGCCCCCGCCCCAGCGCAGCCAATCTAAGCTTTTTGGCTTCTGCGGCGGTTCCATCGCTTAGTCCCACCCCCGCCGTAAACATCCAAACGGAGTTCGGCCGAGGAGGAGTGTCAGCCAATCAGAGCTGCTCAGTGCTACAAACCACGGGGCACAGTTGTTAGACTGTATCTTCCCGAGGCCAGAGATCATTGTCTTTTTAGCCCGCTCCGGGCCAACTGCCCAACTTGCTCGCCGAGGCGGGGCCCCAGCCCACAGCCAACGGGAGCCGCTCAGCCCTGCTCTCTGGCAAACTGCCAACGACAGCTGCCGGGCACCAGCAACCCTGGGCTGCCAGTTGGCGCTGCGTAGAAGAAACCAGTCAACATTTCTAAAAGGAAACCTGATCTTTTCCATGAATTGACGCTGCTGATAAAGGCAGGCTATCTGGTCAGCTGCTGATCAGCTTGTCCAGGCTGAAGGGGTTGCGAGCCTTGTGTCGGGCAGAAAACCGCGGGTCAGGAGGAAGCAGCGACTACCCTCCCTCCAAGACGCATTTCCAACTCAGGCCCCAACAACCTCAGGTGCCTTTCCTGCCCGGGCCCCTCACCCTTTCTGCAGAAACTACCTCGGTCTGGATCTTTCTTCCACCAGTGGCCTGTGCAATATTTATTGGTCTATCAATTTCGCCCTCGTCCTCTCTCCCAAAGGAATAAATCGTGTGCAATGAATCTGGATGAGTGGGGGTAGCTGCAGGGGTTGGAGAGAAGGAAAGCATCAGAATCCTTGAAGGAAGAGACTGGGTCTTGGGGAAAACTGCATTTGGGTGGGTCCTAGGCAGAAAAAGCTGTCACCCTAGGGAGAGACTGGGTTCGCAGTTGGTGAAGTAGACTGCCTGTGGTAACAGAAGAGGATCTGAGAGAAAACCTGGCTCCCCGAAAGACTGGGTCTTATGAACAAGGGAGATAGGACAGCCATGTGCCGTTGTGCAAGTTGTTCACTGCAAAAGGCACACAAGCCAGGGCACCGGTGGAGGTAAAATCCAGCCATCCCTCCACCCCCCACATGCCTCCTAATGGGCTGAGTAAGCCTGGAGAAGGTGGGGCGGGGGGTGGCAGCTCATTTTTACTAAGGTGTCATATGGGTTAGAGGCAGAATTGGATGTGGGAGGGGAAAGAAGAGGGGTTGTCCTAATGAGAGAAGGAGACTGAGTTCCAAGAAGGAAATAGAAAAGTGTCTTCGGTGGGGGGGGTGGGGGCCGAGACCAACAATCTAGAACAACACACATCCTGCCTGGTTGAGAGAAAGACACCCTTGTACAAGGAAAGAGGACAGGAAGCCCACAGTCTTGGTTCTTCCCCACAAGTGCCTAGAAGTCTAGACTCAGGAGGAATCCTGGGACGGGAGGGCCCAGGGCCCCCGGTGTGTGTAAGGGGAAAGGCGGCTGGGACACCGGGCCCCTGTGTCTTGCTTTAGAAGGGAGGCCCGGAGCTGTGCATTCCGAAGGCTGCTGCTGGAGCGGCTGTCCCCGGTTTGGGAGACCTCAGAAGTGAGCCACCTGGGTCCCTGGAGGAGGCAGGCAGGAAGGAAGCAGACAGAGCAGGCGGTTAAACGGTTTATTGGTTTTATTTTCTGGAGGACGCGGCGGGGCCGGGGCTTCGGGGTGAGACCGAGGGTCCGGGAGCGGGCAGGGGTCTGCAGGGCGACGCGGGGCCCTCACTCCCGCTTCCGCAGGTGGATGTAGATGACGCCGCTGGCCAGGGCGAGGGGGAAGGCCACCCAAGCCAGGGCGAAGCAGTAACCGAAGCTGCCCCCCGCCGGGCGCTCCGCCAGGATCTCCTCCGCGTGAATGGCGTAGATCAGCGCCCCCGTAAACACGGCCACGCCTGCGGGGAGACGGGAACCGGGTGGCACGCAGTACCCGCAAGAAGACTGCATTTCCCAACAACCCATGGGGCAAAGAAGCCTCGGGAAGGCCCGTGCGCAGCACCGCTGCCTTCTGGGAGTTGTGGTTCGCTGCCTCCGCGCCGTGCACCGAGGCTACTGCAAACTGGCTTTGGGCAATTCAGTTCGTCTAGCTGGGTGCCCCTCACTCATCCATAAAATGGGACGATAGTATCCATCCATCCATCCATCCATCCATCCATCCATCCATCCATCCCTTCAAGGAATGTTTTTTTATGCCTTGCTACGAGCTAAGCACGCAAATAGTGATTTAAGACGGCAGGGGCTTTGTAGGAACCTAAGAAGGTACGATTCCCGAAGCCGAGGACTATGATCACTTAGCTCTTTGCAGCCGAAGTCAAGAAAATTGAAAAGCACATAAACTCCCTTCTGAAGTGTCTGATACACGGTGGGTTATAAAACCACTACCATTATGATTCAGAGTTCTCTCCTGGAGTATTACTTAGCCACTGCCTCTGCCCTCCCATCCCTGGGATCTACATTATTTACCCACACCACCCTCCCCAGCTCTGGCTCCTTGAAGCTCTAAGTGTCAGTTTCCACATGACTCAGAGACACAGACTGCAAACCACGGAATCAGTGAAAACTACTGATTCCCTGGCAGAGAGGTAGCCCACGGAGGCACTTCAGGTGGCCCCTCCCTCCCCTTCCCTTCCCCTCCCCTCCCCTCCCCTCCCCTCCCCTTCCCCAGGGGGCAGTGCTCACTGGTGCAAAGCTGGCAGAGGCCAGTGGCATAGAATAGCCCCCCTCGTCGCATGGTGTAGAGCTGGAACATGAACAGGATGAAGGACAGACAGCAGAGGATGAGGGACAGCACCATGAGGACCTGGACCGCCTTCAGCCAGCCTGCAATAAGGAGGAGAGAGAGGTGGAAGTCACAGTAGGTTCCGGGGTTCCGGCTCCGTCCGCTCGCTCACCGCCCCATTGTGGGCCATACAAGTTTGGCGGCCATTTCTATTGACCTTGATTCCCGGAACTTTGCTGAGTCCCCTTATCAGTTCTCAAAGCTGCTTTGAAGATTCTTTAGGCTTTTCTACATGAACATGTCCCCTGGGAATAGAGACCTCTTTTTTTTTTTTTTTTTTTTTTTTTTTAACTTTTGCCTCTCCCATCTTTACACCTTTTATTTCTTTTTTCTTGCCCTGTTGCGTTGGCTACCTCCAGGACAACACCAGAGAGCACCGGTGAGAACAGAAGTTCTGGCTTCGCTCTTTGGGGAAAAGCGTTTAATCTCTCACTTTCAGAAACTTAAAGGGGTACAGTGCCACTCCCTTCTAGCTCAAATACATCATCATCAGCACACCCTCCCCCCCCCCCCCACCCCTCCACCCCCGCCACCTTGTTCAGGACTTGGAAGGATTCAGCCCCACTCTTTTGTTGGAACTCAGATGAATTGGTCCCAGCCATCCATTCCAAACACCAGTCTCCTCTCCTTAGAACTTCAAAAACATAATTCTACCTTCTCAGAACCTTGGGAGCTCTCTCTCCATTCCTTAAACCTATAGCATGTGGCCTCCACTCTTTCTGAATCAAAAGGGAGGGGGGCCTTTAGCCAATCCTCCTTAGAACATAAGCAGATCACCCCCTACCACCCAGAAAAGTGGGTCATAATCAGCCCCACTCACTGAGCATTGGGGCCCAGACCTGCCCTCTCAAACTCTGAAGGGTTCCTAATTCTTGATTCTGGGAAGAGACCGGGGTTACCCCTCCCCTGGCAGACGGGTCCCCGATGCCCCTCACCATTCTCGCTGACGTTACTGCAGGCCCACGTTTTGTTGTCATTGTTCCATGTGCAGTCATACCAGAGGTTCAGGGACTCCTTCCCCGGGAGGGTCCACCAGGACTGGGATGGACCAAGAGACAGGGCAGGGTTAGGAAAGGCAAGTGTGCAGGGTCAGGGAGATTGTGGGGAGGGTTAGGGAAAGGGTGAGGGGCTGGAGGGCGCTGAACTGGGGGCGATTTAGTGAGAAGGGGTTGGGGGGGGGGACAGTCAGGGCAGAAAAGGGCAGGGGAGACGCATCGGAGGCAGGGCTCAGAAGGAGAGATGCTAGGGAAAATGGGCGGGGCCAGAGTGGCTTCAGAAGAGGGGCGTGGCGGGAGTCTTCGGGAGAAGATAGCCCGCTGCTGGAGTAGGCTTACCTTGTCCAAAGTGGCCACGAAAAGCAGGATGAGAATGAGGATGTGAAGGGCAGAGACCACCAGCAGGAGGAGGGACATGGCTACGTGGAAGCCGGCGATGGGGAGTTGTCAGGAGATGGCTGTTTCAGGAGGTTGGGACAGGGGCGGCTGAGCCCCCTCGGATCCTGGTGGAGAAGGGGGCTGAGTCCAGACTCCAGGGCGTGATGGAGAAGAGGGGCCGGGAACCCGGACTCTTTGAGTCTGCGCGGGGAGGAGGCTGGGGGCCTGAACTCCTGGATCCCCCAGGGGTTGAAGCAGGCCAGGGGTGGACTCGGGTCCAGGAGTGAGTTGGACCAGCAGTGTCTCCTCAGAGTCCTGACCCTGGGCACATATGGGCCAGGATATGAAAATTCAAGTTCATGCCATCCCAGGTTCATCAGAAGCTGGGGGCTTCCCCCAGAGACAGGCATCCTTGACTCACCCCCCTCCTCTCCTGGGGTGTGGGGGGGTGGGGGACCGGTGAGTCACCCGGTGACTCATCCCTACCCCCCCCCCCTGCCTCCAAGCACCAGGGAAACCCCAACCCCTGGCTATGCCCACGAGGTCCCCACCCCACCCTGCTGCCAGACTGGCGGTGCCAGACTGGTGCCTGCTGAACATCTTCTGGGGAAAATGGGCAAGATCCAGGTTGGGGGTAGGAGGCTGGGGTTGGGGCGGGGGGAGGCTTGAAAAGAAGGAGCCAGCCTCCCAGGACCCTTCAGTGTCTAGAACGGGGTGGGGGGCGGGGTGCCTGGAGGTCCCCCAGACTTGGGGTGTACTCGGGCAAAGCCCTGGGCTCAGCGTCCTCAGGAGAGAGTGGACGGCTGTGGGGAAAAGCTAAAGAAAGTCTACCAGTGGAGGGCTCTGCTGAGAACCCCCAAACCTTGCAGGGCCCCACCCCTTCCCGAATCTCCACCCCAAGTGCTAAGAGATCACTTCTTAAATTACAAGGATTTCCATGGGATCTGAGAGTGGGGGCGTCTCTCCCAGCCTGGGGTTATTCCCAAACTGCTGCACTCCCAAATAAAGAAAGAAATCCCAGTCCGAATAACGGACTGGAAACTTACCGCGAGCGGCAGAAAAAGTCAGAGTTGGAGTCTCGTCCTTTGCTTAGGGCCTCCGCGCCCCGCCCTTCTCCTCCCTCCTTCCACCCTCTCGAGGCCCCCGCCTCTCGCCTCTCCCGCCGCCTTCCTCCCTCCCTCGCTCTCTCCTCTGGCTCTCTCCCCCCTTCTCCCCTTCAATCCGGAACTCTCTCTTTCTCTCTCCCTCCTTTCCTCCCTTTTTCTCTC
Source organism: Leopardus geoffroyi (assembly GCF_018350155.1). NCBI lineage: Eukaryota > Metazoa > Chordata > Mammalia > Carnivora > Felidae > Leopardus > Leopardus geoffroyi. Next base: position 9,312,210 of record NC_059335.1, read on the forward strand.
TCCTTCTGCCTCCTGTCTCTCCAGTCCTCACTGCCTACACCTCCTTCTTTCGCTCCCTTCTCACCCTCCTGGTTTCTCTCTCCGCTCCTCTCAATATATACTGACCCTTTTATACCCACCCGCGCCGCGCCCAGCCCAGCTGAGGTCTGCAGCCGGAGGGAGGGCCTAAGCACTTGGGTTCCTTATTCTCTGGGCCCCCACCCACTGCTCCCAGACAGGCATCTTCTGGGGCTCCCTCCCAGGATTGAGCTGAGAATTTGGAGCCAAGGGAGCCGAGCAGGGCCAGGGTGGGGCAAGAATCAAAGAGTGGGAGGGCCCGGTTCTCAGGCCTCTGCTCTGGGTCTTGCCCCGGCCCCGGATGTCTGCCTTCCTTGATGGGGCTTAGGACTGGATACTCTGAGGAATGGGGGTCTGGCGGAGGAGACCAGACCAGGCGGAGGTCTGGTTGAGAGCTGGGAGAGTTGGCCCGATAGTGGGAGTCAGGGGATGGAAAATGGGAACACGTCAAACTCTGGAAGGGGGCAGGCGGTGGGATTTAACCCGGGTGCCACCATTTCCTGCCTGGGGGTCCTTGACCAACGATTTAAACTCTCTGAGCCTCGTTTTCCTCATCTGTGATATGGGTACAATGATACTGATAATACTGACAAGATACTGGTCGTCATAATTTGGATACTTATTCTAAATGAATAAGGTAGGGGCGCCTGGGTGGCTCAGGTCACGATCTCACGGTTCATGGGCTCGAGCCCCTCGTCAGGCTCTGCACTAACAGCCAGGAGCCTGGAGCCTGCTTTGGATTCTATATCTCCCGCTCTGCTCTCAACAATGAATAAGGAAACATTTAAAAAGACAAATGAATAAGGTAATACCAGTACACTAACACACCTACACGTTCAGGTTCATTCCTTTCTTCATCAAACATTTATTGAACATCTGTTAGGAACCAGGAGGTAAGAATAAAGAAAACAGAGGCAATGCCTGCTGTTATGAAGCTTACCTTCCCTGTAGGGGCAGACTTTAAAGAGAAAACCCATCAATGAAGACTGATCTATTGCAGCCAGTGCTAAGTGCTTTTCAGGAAATAGAGTGGAGGTGATAATGACCACGTGGGAGGAGCCTACTTTAAACAAGGTGATCAGGCAAGACCTCTGTGAGGAGGTGATCTCTGAGCTGAGACCTGAGGACAGGACAGTCATTTCAGTGCTGGAGGAAGGGAAAAGTGCAAGACTCCGGAGAACAAGCTCAGGTTGTCTGGGGAGCGGACAGAAGGGCCAGTGTGGCTGGAAGAGAGGGAGTTGGAGGGAGTGGTAGGAAGAGAAATCAAAGAGGGCCCTTGAAGAACTAGGGGAGGAGTTTGTATTTTATTCTAAGTGCAGTGACAAGCCATTGGAGGGTTTTAAACAGAAGAGCAGCACCAGACTTAATGTTAACTATTTATTATTATTATTATTATTATTATTATTATTATTATTAAGTTATACCTGGGTCTCTTGGAAGGTTTGGGTGCTAGTGAAAAATTAGAATAAGGGACCAGATGTCTGGGGTCCTGATAAAGAATTGAGTTGGAGAACTGAAATTCTAGGTTCCTACAAGGGAAGGAAACTGGCCGATAGGGTGGCTGGGTATCTTGATGGGGCAGGAGAGTGGATGGTCATCTCGGCTCCCTGAAGGGGTGAGGGCTGGGCAATTCAGTGACTTAGGTGGGTACTCAGGAGACCCAGAAACTGGGGCACCAGTATGGCAGTCTATAGAGGCCAGTGGGCAGCATTCCAAATTGCTACACTCAACAGCTGTGAGTTAGGACAAGTTACTAATACCTTTCTATGCCTGTTTATCTGTAAAATAGGGATAATAATAGTAAATACATCATAGGGTATTTCTTAGACTGTCGGGCACATTGTTATACCAACCACTGGAACCCTGAATGGAGGTAGTACTGGGGGACTCTAGTTCAAGGTCTCTAGGATTGGGGGGAAGGAGAAAATTCTTGGGTCCATTGGGCCCCAAAGGCTAAACAGTTGGGAATACAAAATGAGGGTTCCTGGGGGGTGGGGAATAAGCAGTCCCAAACTTAAGTCTTTGAGAAGGACACAGACTGGGGGCCAGGGTCACTGAGAAAAAAAATGAGGCTAGAGGGTCACGTGATCTTCATGGAGCGCAGGCACAGGGAACCAGACCGGCCCCGGAAAGAGTCTGGAAACCAGGGGCTAGGGAGATGGAAATGTGAGAGAGCAAGGTGGAAAACAGGAGGCTAGGACTCGAAATCAAGTTCCCGGAGTGCAATGAGCGCCAGACTTGGGGACCTTGGGAACGTGGAGGAGATCCCTCGTGCTAGGACCCTGTGGAAGAGGGAGAACCAGGGAGCCCCAGGGCGGTAACGGGATCTCCCCGTCCTGGGCCTCCAAGGCTTCGAGCTGAGCTGAGCGCCCGCGGGCTGCTTCCTCCCACAGGAAACCGCAGGCTTCGGGCACACCCAGCCGGCAGCGAGCGGCGCCCACTACCCGCCCGCTCCGGGGAGGCCCACGTGGGCAGCAGCCTGCAGCGCTGGCGCCTCGCCTGCCGAGCGAAGGGGGCGTGGCCAGTCGGGGGCGTGGCCGGAAAAGCGGGGGCGGCCCGAAGAGCCAGAGGCCCCGCCCACTCCCGCCTCTCAAGGGCGCGGACCCACAAGAAGTTTTTGGCGGCTTCGCTGGAGGCCGTTGGCCGCGCATGCGTAGTGAGTCACTGCAAGGACCTGCGTTGGTGGTGAACGTTCCTCCCTCTCACAACTCCCGGCATCGGCACCGTCTTCCTGCTAATGACTCTTCAAACAACGTGGTCTTGACTTAAGACACGCATCTCTCGGGCCTCGTCCCGAAAGACCTGGGCCTAGCTCCAAAGCCTTCCAGACGTTTCCCTCCCAGTCCTGGCTCCATAGGGTCTTTCAGCTTCTGCCTCTCCCTTCCGAAAGCACAGCCCGCCGCTCACAGTCCCTCGCTCTCGGTAGGCGCCTTCCCACCGGGTCCCTTAACGAGTACTTCTAGCCACGCCCCTCGCAAGTCCGTGAAACTACGGCCTCTGCAGGTACCGGTGCCCCTCCCATCGGCAGCCACCCCCCCCATAGCCCCACCCCTCGCCACTCCCCGCAGCCCCTCCCTCCGCAGGTAGCCGTGCTCCTCCCGCAGGTAGCCGTGCTCCTCCCACAGGTTCCAACCCTCGCTGACCCTGCCAGCCCCGCCCCTTACAGGTCTCCCTGCCTTCTCAAGCCCTGTAGCCCCGCCCCTCAAGGCAGGCCCAGTTTCTCTTCTCAACGGCCCTCTGCCCCGCCCCTCTCAGGGCTCACAGCTCCGCCCCTCGCAGGGCTCCCCGCCTCCCAGGCCTTCTGTTCACAGCCTGCTAGGTCTCCTGAGGTCTCCTGAGGTCTCCCGGCCGCCTCGGCCCCTCCTCTCCAACCTCCCCTCCCACGACCCCTCTTCCTCGGCGCTCCCTCCTCCTCAGCTCCCTACCCAGGCCCCTCCTCCTCAGCCTCCCCTCCCACGGCCCCTCCTCCTCAGCCTCCCCGCCCACGGCCCCTCCTCCTCAGCCTCCCCGCCCATGGCCCCTCCTCCCCAGCTCCCTTCCCAGGCCCCTCCTCTCCAGCCTCCTCGCCCACAGCCCCTCCTCCCCAGCTCCCATCCCAGGCCCCTCCTCCCCAGCCTCCCCTCGCACGGCCACTCCTAGAGGCCTCCGTCCCACCTCCGCCGCGGTCCTCAGGCCTCATTGGCCCTTTATCTCCCCAGTAACCAGGCCACAACAGTGAGCTTGGAGAACCAAGGACAGGTCAGGCACTCCAGCAGGTAGGGACAGGGCTCGCTCCCCACAGCCGGCCGGGGTTTCCTTCTCCTCCGTGTCTCCTTCCCCCAAACAGCCACGCCTCAGAGATGCCGAGAGCCCAGGGGACCTGCCCCCGTGCCAGAGTCAGAGTGGAAACACAAGACAGAGAATATGAGAGGTGGGAGGTCGGGAGGGATGTGGGGAGAGGCCTGAGAGGTCCTCCCCTACAACTCATTGGAGGCATTGAGACTCAAAGAGAGGCCAGAGTTGGTTCCGGGGTCACCTTCCAATTGCCTCGCGGTCCGTCCCCACCCTCCTTCCGGCGCCCTCCTGCTCTCTGTCTGAAGGGGTTCCTGTGTCACCCCTACAGGAGCCCCCCCCCCCCCACCTTTGGCCAAGATGCCTTTGGGACTCTCTTCAGGGAGCACCCGCTCCGAGGATGGAACCGAGGCCTTCCTGGAAGGAATGGGTAATTCAGACGCTCTTGGCTTTTTTTCCCACTCATTCCTCATTGTCCCAAGTTCTACGTACTGTGCTCTGGGACACGGGGTGGGGGGTGGGGAGAAGCAGGGAGGCCTTCCAGGAGAGTCCTCTAGCGGGGAACACACATGCGTGGGAATGGAGGTGGAGCAGGGCAGATGGATAGGCCAAGCCTGGAGGGCTTCCTGCAGGAGGAGAAGTTTGTGTGGGGCTTGGAACTCCTCCCAGGAGAAGGAAGGGATGAGCGTTTCAGCAGAGGGAACATGTGCCTAGAACAGGGTTTCTAAGCCTCCACACAGGTGACGCTTGGAGTCAGATCATTCTTTAGTCATGGCGGCTGTCCTGGGCATGGTAGGACATCCCTGACCTCTATCCGTTACATGCCAGGAGCAGCCTATCCCACCCCGTCCCCACATCCTGACAATCAAAAGTGTCTCCAGACATTGCCAACTGTCCTTGCGCGCAGAATCACTGGTTGAGAACCACTGGGCCTTGGGAGGTGGGGAGCTAGCTGGTGGCCCAGACTGGAGAGGTGGTTAGGCTCAGGTCATATGGGGCCTTGAACCCCGGGCCCAGGACCTGCGGCTTTGTCCTCAGGCCCTGGAACTCCGTTCTGGGTGTAGAAAGACCTTCCGGCATTGTGAAGGGAGGCCCGGAGGCTGGGGAGGAGGCTGGGGTGATGGTCCCGGCCGGACAAGATGAGGCCTGAGCTTGGAGGATGGGCTGCGAGTGAGGAGGCCAGAGGACAGGACTGAGGACTGCTGGGCTACGGGGGCTGAAGGGGCGAGGGGGAACAAGACTGCGGTCCCCAGATCTGGGCCGCAAGTTCCAGATCCTCTGTGGCCGGCGCCTGAGGACCGTGAGGCCTTCCGGGAGCGCCCTCTAGTGGGGAGGAGGATGTGTGCCCAAACCGGGAGTAGACGTGGGTTTGGGGGAAAAATCCCCCGGAGGTCAGCTTGGGGTCCGGGAGTACCAAGGGGGTGAGGTAGGCGTGAGGGATACAGGAACTGAGGTGCAGGGCTAGAGGGGTGCTGGGGACTGGGTGGGCCTTTCGGCTGCAGTTTGTGGGAGCCGGAGTTCCCAGGTCCTGGAGAGGAAGGGGCTGGGGCCGGGATCTCTACTGAGCCCAGTTGGCTGGTCCTGCCCTCAGCGGATTGGGAGCTGAGCCGACTGCGACGGCAGTGCAAAGTGATGGAGGGAGAGAGGCGGGCTTACAGCAAGGAAGTCCACCAGCGCATCAACAAGCAACTGTGAGCCCCGTGCCTGGACCCGGAGCTTGGGGAGCGAGCGGGCTCTTAAAGGGGTTGGGGGCCCGCCTCCTGGGTCCCAGAGGGGAAGGGGGCAGGCCGGGTGTCTGGCCGTTAGTGATTCTGAGACTCTGCCCCTTGCTGGCTTGCTCTCCACCTCCCCGCCTGGGCAGTGAGGAGATCCAGCGCCTGGAGGGGGTGCGGGATAAACTTCAGGTGCAGATCCGCGTGGCCCAGAGCCAGGTCAAGCGGCTGCGGGACAGCGAGAGGCTGGAGAACACTGGTCATCTGCTGAAGTGTCGGGTCCGGGTGCAGGCCGAGGTCAAGGTGCTACAGGAGCAGACCAGAGCCCTGGACAAGCAGGTGGGTTCGGACACCAGCCTCGGTGGATCGGAACTGCTCTGAGCCTTGGCTTCCTGGTCTGAAAATGGGCCCATTTGAAATCATGCGCGTGGTTGAGTTATATTCAGACTTCAATAGGAATGCAGGTGTTTTGTGCTTAGCACAGCCCCACACACCCCAAAACGGAGCTGGTGCGGTTAAAGGGGACAGAAAGTCTCACCTCCTGACGTCAGCAAAACCTGCACTAGAGTCCTGGCCCTGCCGTGTCAGAGCTGTGTGACCACGGGCAGCTCTTCGACCTCTCTGGGCCCTAGTTTCTGCATCTGCAAAAGGGGGACGTTGGTAACCCAGCAGCGTCTACCTGGGTCTCTAATCCCACCTGCCCCAAGACCTTGACCTGGGACACAGCGTGACTTTTCTAGGGCAGGGTTCTTCCAGGTTTCTATGACCATCACTCCTGAGGCGGTTCACACGCCTGTGGATGTAAACACACACGTATTTGGGAAACAAAGGTTTTCACCAGGGAATAGTTGTTTTTTTTTCTCCCCCAGGTGGGATTCATTCTGCTATTTTCTGTTCTATTCTTCATTAAAAAGAAAAAGTTGCTTCCCTAGACCAAATGATTTCTTGCACACGATTGGATCACAAACAGGAGTTTGAAGGTTGCTTATCTTGGTGGTCTGTATTACTTTCCTATTTGTGCTGTAACGGATTACTACAGACTTGGTGGGTTAAAGTAATGCAAATTAGTTATCTTACAGTGCTGGAGGACAGAAGGCCAAAATGGGTCTCCCTGGGCTAAATTCAGGGTATCAGCGGGCAGCCTTTCTTCCGAAGAGACAGAGTGTGAGTAGGGGAGGAGCAGCGAGAGAGGGAGACACAGAATCCGAAGCGGGCTCCAGGCTCTGAGCTGTCACAACAGAGCCCGACGCAGGGCTTGAACTCACGAATCGTGAGATTGTGACCTGAGCCGAGACTGGACGCTTAACTGACTGAGCCACCCAGGCGCCCCCTCCCCCCCTCCCCCCAAAATAAAATCTTTAAAAAGAAAAAGAGTTTCAGGAGAACAGAAAAGAGAATAGGACAGAGATAATGTGTGGTAAGATGATATCTGAGAATTTTCCAGAGTCCCTGAAAGAACGAATCCAGATTCAAGGACACCTTAGAGTCCAGAACAGGATGAATAAAAGATCCACTTATATAGAATGTAGGGAAATTTGAGAATATAAAAGTAGCCATAAAATAAGATACTACTTTCAAAGGAACCACAACAAAATGGATTGTTTAAAAGAAATACTGGGAGTCAGAAGATAGGTTATACCCTCACTGTTCTGGGAGGGAAAGCTGTCAACTAAGCATTTTATACCCAATGAAAATGTCATCCACGAACGAGAAAGAATATTTTCTGGCAAAAAAAAAAAAAAAATATATATATATATATAGATAGATAGATAGATAGATAGATACATAGGCTTAGACATAGTTTTTCTCAAACTATCTGTGTTAATGGACTGACTTTTAAAACTTCCAATCTACTACAGACGGCTACTTGTATAAGGCTTTTGCCTTGACACTTGCACTCAGAATAGCCTCAAAACACAGTTTCTGATGCTTGCTTAAATTCTCTCCTTTTCTGAGCCTGTCACATCAGAGACTGATGACAGACAGCCCTTGGACTTGCACTAGTTTATAGCGCTCACCGGTCTGTGTAGAAATAAAAAAAAAAAAGTAGGGACACCTGGATGGCTCAGTTTGTGAAGCATCTGACTTCAGCTCAGGTCATGATCTTGCAATTCGTGAGTTCGAGCCCCGCGTCGGGCTCTGTGCTGATGGCTCAGCCTGCTTCAGATTCCGTGTCTCTCTCTTTCTGTGCCCCCCCCCCTCAAAAATAAATAAACATTAAAAAAAAAAAGCTGATAAAATTCAGCATCCATCCATGCTAGAAACTCTTAGAAGGTGACAAGGAACAAAAGGAAATTTCCTGAGTTGGCAAAGGACAACTATAAAACATCTATAGAAAATATCATATTTGATAGCAAAACATGAAACAAAAATTATCTTTGAGATCAGTAACAATATAAGGATGTCCCCTAGCACCACTTCCATTTAAGATTGTACTGGAGGTTCTATCTGGTGCAGTGGGACCAAGAAAAAAAAAAACAACATTGGAGAGGAAAAAATGAAATTGTCATTGTTTGTAGATGATGTATTTGTGTACAGAGAAGATCCAGAAGACTCTAACACTAACTGTTTTTGTAATTAACAAGGTATGTTAACAATGTGGCTGGATACAGAATTAATGTTCCAAGTTAATGATATTTCCCTGTATTAGCAGCAACTATGATAAAATAAAAGAAGAAAACACGCACTTATAATAAGCCACAGAAGTACCTGAGAAGAAATCTAACAAAAGTGTGCCAGACCTCTATGGAGTAAATTGTAAAATTTTATTGCGGGATATTAAAGAACAGCTTAATAAATATAGAGATCTATCCATGGATTGGAAGAGTTAGTGCCCTAAAATGCCAGGTCTTCAAAATAATTTATAGTTTCAATGTAATCCCAACCAAAGCACGGAAAGTCTTTTTTCAATGGACGAAATCGACAAGCAGATTCTAAGGTTTCTATGGCAGTCAATGGACGAGATGACATAGACTGACTTAAAAGAAGAAGACCAATGCGAAAGGATGTGCTTTCTCACCTCTCAAGATCTAGTATAAAGTTCTTGTAATTGATGGAGGGCTAATCAAATGGATCAATGGGACAGAGGAGAGAGCCCTGTAAGAGACCAATGCACATGTGGACATCTGATGCACAACTTCGGGACACGGGAAAAGAGGGCTTTGATAACGGTGCTGTGAAAACTGGATGTTCATACTGTAAGATGAAAGAGAGACCCTTATCTCTCCTCCAACCCCCATAACTAATTCCAGACGGATCAGATCTAACCGTGTGACGGTAGGGAAGGATTTCTTAAATTAGTTATAGAAATCTCTACTTCTAAAGAAAAAGACTGTTACTTCCAGTGACTTTAAAGCTAATAACTTTTGTTGAAAGAAACATAGAGTGTGCAAAGAAGGTCGTGGAATGGAAAGTTATTTGCAACGCATATAGCTGACAAAGGACTATTATCAAGAACATATAAAGAACAACTACAAATCATTGAAGAGTCAGCCCAATTTAAAAATTGGGGATTTGGGCTGACATATCACAAAACAAGAGATTCAGATGTCCCAATAAATGTAGGAACGACTCACCACTCATTAGTAATCAGAGAAAGGCAAATGGAAATCGCAATGAGGTTCCATTAATCATTCACCAAACTTGCCAAACTCAGCGTCCAAAAATACCAAGTGTTGGGGAGTAAAGGAGCAAGTGGGAACTCCTAATGAACCGTGGGTGGGGACATAAATTGTCACATGTATTCTGAAAAGTCTTTCCCCCCATTATCTATTACCTTTAAAGATAGACCTACCCTGGTTTCAGGGTCACACCCACTTGGCATGATCACCGGAAGCAGTCTCGCAGGAGGATAGGGAACAGGAAACACCTGCATCTTCTCACGACGGCATCAAACACATCTTCCTTGAGCATCCAGGGGCTGCTTCTCAGCACCTCCAGCTGGGTGATCCCACACAAGTGGGTGGGTGTTGCCCACCTTGGCAGAGGGAGGCATCACACCCAAGAGGAGTCATGTCTGTAACAGCTCATGAAGACAAAGCCTAAGTCTAAACCCCCCCACTCAGTGATAAGAAAAACTCCACAGAGAAGCCAGATGTCTGCTCAGTCCTGGTCATGTAGGCTCTTGGGATCTATGAGCCCACTCGAAGTCCTTTTAGTCCAATGTAGTTCACCAATCAGGTCGTTTTTATAATAAACACCGTTGCCTGGGAACAGAGCTGGCATTCCATAGTTACCTTAACCCGGTATATTTCCATGAAAACAGTGTCAGAAGAAGGTAAGCCAAACTCACCTTCTAAGGGAAAACAGGTTTAGACCTATTGTTAACTCTTCTTCCCACCCAGCAAGTGCACTTCTGAGCATGTGCCCTGGAACCAGGATTCATGTAAAGAGATGTTGAAAGAAGCATGATCACGTATTGGCCAGCTCCGAACTGGAAATAACCCAAAGGTCCATCAGTATGTGAGTGAATAAATAAATTGTGGAATAGTCACATAATGAAATAGTATGCAGCAACGAAAAATGAGTGAATCACAATTACAGCCACAAGGGTGAGTCTAACACACATTTGCAAGAAGCAAGACAAAAAACATACAGAGAGTGGGGCGCCTGGGTGGTTCCGTTGGCTAAGCGACCGACTCTTGGTTTCAGCTCAGGTCATGATCTCCCGGTTCATGGGATTGAGCCCCGCACTGTCAGTTCAGAGCCTGCTTGGGATTCTCTCTCTCCCTCACTCGCTTCCCCTCCCCCACTTGCACTCTCTCTTTCAAAATAAATACACTTAAAACAGAGGAAAAAAAAAAAACCCATACAGGTAGCACGATTTCATTCACATAAAATTCAAAATCAGGCCAAATGCAACTTTTGTTTAGGGGTACGTACATGGGTGATAAAACCATAAAGTAAAAACACGAATTTCACTTAAGGAAGTATGGTAAACAGAAGAGTGATCCCTGTAAGATGTCCACCTCCTAATCCTGGGAACTTGTGAGTATCTTACTTTACATGGCAGAAGAGACTGCGGATGTGATTGAGGATTTTGAGTTGGGGAGATTACCCTAGATTAAACCGGAATTCTCCCCCGGAGCTTCCAGAAGGAATTCAGCCTGGCTGACACCTTGATTTTCTGAAACCAGTGAAATTGATTTCAGATTTCTGACCTTCAGAACTGTAAGAAAAAAAGGTCGAGGTGTTTTAAGCCAGTCCGTGTGTGGTACTTTGTTCCAGCAGTAATAGGAACTGACAGAGGGAGGGCAGTGGCACGTGTATGGAGAGGAAGGGGGGAGTGATGAGGGGAGGAGGATCTGCATCGCTGTCGGCATTCTGGTTCTCGACCTGGCAGGTGGTTCAAGGATGTTCAGTTAAAAATACGTATAATGAGTTGTACGTACATCATCTATGCCCTTTTCTGTGCATAGTGACTTTTTTAAAAAAAAGTTTATTTATTTTTGAGACAGAGACAGAGACAGAGAGAGGCAGAGAGAGAGATAGGGAGAGAAAGAGAATCCCAAGCAGGCTCCATACTGTCCGCTCAGAGCCCGATGTAGGGCTTGAATTCATGAACCGTGAAATCATGACCTGAGCCAAAACCAAGAGTTGGATGCTTAACCAACTGACCCACCCAAGCGGCCCCATAGTGACATTTTTTTTAAAGAAAACAAACAAAAAAAGATGTTAGCCATCGTAGACCTAAATGTAAAATCTAAAATTATAGAACTTTTAGGGGCACCTGGGTGGCTTAGTCAGTTAAGCATCCGACTTCAGCTCAGGTCATGATCTCATGGTTCGTGGGTTCGAGCCCCGCATCAGGCTCTGTGCTGACAGCTCAGAGCCTGGAGCCTGCTTCGGATTCTGTGTCTCCCTCTCTCTCTGTCCCTCCCCTGCTCACACTCTGTGGGTGTGTGTGTGTCTCTCTCTCAAAAATAAACATTAAAAATTTTTTTTTTGAAACTATAAAACTTTTAGAAGGAAACAGGAAAAGAGCTTTGTGAGCTTGGCTTAGGCAAAGATTTCTTTCTTTCTTTCTTTCTTTCTTTCTTTCTTTCTTTCTTTCTCCTTTTTTTTTTTTAAGCTTAGGCGAAGATTTCTCAGCTACATCACCAAAAGCATGATCCATAAAAGGACATATTGACAAACCGGACTCCATAAAATTTGAAAACTTTCCTTCAAAAGGTATTGTTAAGAGAATGACAAGCTAAACCCTACAAGGGGAGAGAATATTTGTCACGTGTGCAGCTGATAAAGAACTTGTATCTAGACTTTATCAAGAACTCTCAGTAAGAAAACAGCGGATCCAATCAGGAAAAACTGGCGAAAGACTCGAACAGACACTTCACCAGAAAACATATAAGATGATAAGAAGCACGTGGAAGAGGCTCAGTGGTGTTAGTCATTAAAGGAATGCAAATTAAAGCCACGAGAAACTTCTACACGCCATTTTAGAATGGCTAGAATTAAAAAGACTATACCAAGTGTTGATGAGGATGTGGAGGAACTGGAACTCTCACAGCCTGCTGGGCGGAATGTAAATGGCACCACCACTTTGGAAACCACTTTGGCAGTTCCTAAAAAACTAAATGTACCCTAACCATACGAATCAGACATTCTACCTCCTAGGCATTTACCCAAGAGAAAACGAGGCATATGTTCGTTGGTACAAAGACTTGTACGCGAGTCTTCGTAACAGCTTTATCTGTAAAATTCAAGATGGAAACCATCCAAATGTCCACCAGAAGGTGAATGGATAAGGAAATTGTGGTACATCCATACAATGGAAAGCTACTCACCAATAAAAAGGAATGGGCTATTGATGTACCCAACAAGGTGGATGAATTTCAGAATAACTGCTCTGAGTGAAAGAAGCCAGACCCCTCCCCCTCACAAAGAGTATACACTATGCGAGTCCATTGATTGACTGACTGATTGATTTTTCAGTAATTTCTATACCCAACGTGGGGCTCGAACTTAACAACGATCAAGTGTCTACCGACTGGGTCAGCCAGGCACCCCTATTATTTCCTTTACAAAACTCCTTAGTGACAGAAAACACGTGGATGACTGCCAGGGGGAGGGGACTGTAGGAAGCAAGTGCACAGAAGAATGACAAAGGGACACAAGGAAACTTTTGGGGGAGATATGTTCACTAATCTTGATTACGCCAGTCTTATCAAATTGTATACTTTAAATGGTATAGTTTTATTGTATGTTATTTATACTTCGATAAAGCTGTCAGAAAAGTTTCCTACCTCACACCGTATAAAAACATAAGTTCTGGGGCACTTGGGTGGCTCAGTCCGTTGAGCATCTGACTCTTGATTTCCGCTCAGGTCATGATCCCAGGGTTGTGGGATCAAGCCTTGCATCAGACTCCGTGCTGAGCATGGAACCTGCTTGAGACTTTCTCTCTCTCTCTCTCTCTCTCTCTCTCTCTCCCTCTCTCTCTCTCTCTCCCTCTGCCCATCTCCCCCACTCATGCTCTCTCTCTAAAATAAAACAAACATAAATTCTAGTGTTATTAGAGACCCAAATGTGAAAAGCAAAATTTGAGGAGCGTGTTTTCTAATCTTGGGAGGAATTTCTGAAGCGAGTGGGTCCTAAACTTTCCTTGTGCCCAGAACCCTTAATTTCTGAGTAATATTTTTAGAACCTCTAACCTCCAACAGTCAGCGGTGTACCGTGAAACCAGCAGGTAGGGAGGCAAAACACCCTGATTTATAGCATTGGCTGATTTTCCTAACAAATACAGTTATCCCCTGCTGTTTGAAAATTGCGCGTTGAAAATTGCGCTTTTCAGAAGACCTGTGTTAGTACCTGTTTTCACTAAGTGAAAGACGACTGAGGAGGACTTGAACTTTTACCAGAAAAAAAAAAAAGGCAAAAAAGAAAAAATAGCATTCAGCATTTGTGCCCCCCAAGCTCCTTCCTGGGGACCACACGCAGCATGCCAGAGGTGTGAACTTGGTCTGTCGGCGTCTATGTTTTATCTTGGTTTATTTTGTGCATCTGTTAGCAAGGTGTGTCCTAAGGTATCAGAAAAGCCTAAGAGGTTATTTTTGGGGTCTCGGAATGCTATACACTTTTTCCTGTACAAGTTACTGGTATTTCCTTCTTCACTTTCTGCTGTGTTGGCTTATGAAGGGTCTCATAGGAACGGTCTACTTTCAGATGATGGGGAAACCTGTACTCTCGACTTGGCTGCGGTGAATACATCCTAAGATGACCCCCAGTGAGTCACACGCTTGTGCAACGCCCTCCCCTTCAGTTGGGGGCAGAACCTGTGACTTGCTTCTGGCCAAGAAAATACAGCCTGAGGGGATGTCACTCCCTTCATTAGGTTATGCCATCTAAGACTGTCCCTTGGGGCGCCTGGGTGGCTCAGTCCGTTGAGTGTCTGACTTCGGCTCAGGTCATGATCTCACAGGTCGTGGTGTTCGATCCCCGCATCGGGCTCTGTGCTGATAGCTCAGAGCCCGCTTTGGATCATCTGTGTCTCTCTCTCTCTCTCTCTCTCTCTGCCCCTCCCCTTCTCTCTCTCTCTCTCTCTTTCACACCCACACACACACATACACACACACACACACACACACACAAATAAAAACATTCAATAATAATGAAAAAAAGACTGTCCCTTACTAGGGGCGTCTGGGTGGCTCAGTAGGCTAAGCATCTGACTTTGGCTCAGGTCATGATCTCAGGGCTCCTGAGTTCGAGCCACGAGTTGGGCTCTGTGCTGACAGCTCGGCGCCTGGAGCCTGCTTTGGATTCTGTGTCTCCCTCTCTCTCTGCCCCCCTCCCACTCACGGTCTCTCTCTCTCAAAAATAAACATTCAAAAGATTTTTAAACAAACCAGTGTTTTCATCCTAACAACCTAGAGACCATTTGAGAATCCACAAGTAGAAAACAAAGTTGTATTTCATTCTTTTTTTTAAATGTTTATGCACTTTTTGAGAGACAGAGCATGAGTGGGGGGAGGGGCACAGAGAGAGGGAGACGCAGAATCCGAAGCAGGCTCCAGGCTCTGAGCTGACAGCAGAGAGAGCCTGACTCAGGGCTCGAACCTGCAAACTGTGAGATCCTGACCTGAGCCGAAGTCGGACGCTTAACCGACTGAGCCACCCAGGTGTCCCCTGTGTTTCATTCTTAAAAACCACAATTACTTACCTATGGGATGTTTGTGCCTTTGGGTCTTGGAGTCAGAATGGACTCACCACTCTTGCTTTGTGCTGACTTCTGTGCAGTACTTGGCTTTTCTTTTTCTTTTTCTTTTCTTTTCTTTTTTCTTTTCTTTTCTTTTCTTTCTTTCTTTCTTTCTTTCTTTCTTTCTTTCTTTCTTTCTTTCTCTTTCCTTCCTTCCTTCCTTCCTTCCTTTTTTCTTTCTTTCATTGAAAATTTGACTGGGATAATTATAGATGCACGGCAATTGGAAGAAATAATAAGAAATAGAGGTTCGTTGTACACTTTGGCTAGTTTTCCCCACTGGTAACATTTCTGGATATTTGATTTATTTAAAAATGTTTATTCATTTATTTTTGTGCACGAGAGGGGCAGGGACAGAGACAGAGAGGGAGAGAGAGAATCCCAAGCAGGCTCTGGGCTTTTGGTAGCCCCCCGACGTGGGGCTTGATCTCCTGAACCATGAGACCACCACCTGAATCAAAATGAAGAGTTGGCCGCTTAACCAGCTGAGCCACCCAGGAACTGCCCCCCCCCCCCCCGCCGTGGATGTTTGAAACTCAGTTTCACAAAGATGTGACTCATCAAAAGGAACATAGCACCGTCTTATGTTGAACCTGTGAACTACCTTGAGCTTGTAGTTCATGCGGTGTCTGACCAATGTCAGCGTGCCTCCCTCAAAACTGAAAATATCAGGGCGCCTGGGTGGCTCAGTTGGTTGGGCGTCTGACTTTGGCTCCGGTCATGATCTCACAGTTCGTGGGTTCGAGCCCCACGTCGGGCTCCGTGCTGACAGTGCGGAGCCTGGAGCCTGCTTCGGAGTCTGTGCCTCCCTCTCTCTCTGTCCCTTCCCTGCTCGCACTCTGTCTCTTAAAAATGAATAAACACGTTAAAAAAAATTTTTTTTAACTAAAAAAAACCCTGAAAATATCCCCATGGTTGCTTGCCCCTTTGGACTTGTTGCAGTGCTCGGGGGTGCCTGGGTGCATGAGTTTGTTTTCTAGGGGACGCGGTAACAAAGAACCACAAACTTTGGGTGGTTTAAATGACAGGAATTTATTGTCTCATGTTTTGTAGGTTGGGGGCCCAAGACGGAAGTGTTGGAGGGTGACGTTTTCCCTCTGTGCACCTTCTAGGTCCAAATTTCCCCTTTGCACAACGACACCAGTCACACTGGATCGGGGCCCACCCTCATGACCTCATCTTGACTTGATTATCTCTGTAAAGAGCCTGTCTCCAAATCAGGTCACGTTCTGAGGTCCCGGGGATTAGCACTTAAACATAGGAATTGGGGGGGGGGGCGGGACCCAATCTAACCCATAAGGGTACACGGATTAGGAAACGCAGCCTTAAAGCAATTCCATTTAGTCGTTTGATCTGCACGTTTTAGTGAGAACCTACTGTGTTAGGCACACGCCCAAAAAGACAGCATTCTGCCCTCATGGAGCTTCCCGTTTTATTGGGGAGACGGCATGCCCCAAATGAGTAAAGATGAACAGGGAAATGAGGACAGGTTGGCAAAGGTTTCACACATAGCTACACCCAGGGGACTCTCACGGCATCAGGGCTCATTCTCATCATTCTCTCAGTCTCTTGTCTCCCCTTTGTCTACTGGCCTCATCCTCCCAGGACCCTCCGTGTGCTGGGGACTTGGACAGTGGAAGTTCCAGAGCCCCATCCATCTACCGCATGCACGTCCCCCCAAAATACCAGGAAGGGATTCAGGCTGGTTCAGCTTGGCTCACGTGTCCATCCCTAGGACGGTCACATGGACTGTAGGAATCTGGGTCATGTGGCTGGTAGGGCGGCTCGTTGTGTTTGGAAGCTAGAACCACACGGAAAGTGGGGCCCGCCAGCAGAAGAAGGATAGAACAGATGGCTGGGGCCACAAGGATGGCTGGGGCCACACTCGGCCACTCACCTCTCTTGGTGCCTCAGTCACTCCCACATTCAGCCATCAAACAGTTACTACCATCCCCTCTCCTCCAGATCCAGGAGTGGGAGACCCGGATCTTTAACCACAGTAAGGATATCAAGGCCCCGGGACTCGTCCTGGATCAGAAGGTCAAGATCCGGCGAAGGATCAAGATCCTAGAAGACCAGTTGGACAGGGTGAGGGCCAGCCTCTTGGCTCTCTCCAGACCTGAGCTCTGGGGGTTGGGAGGGGAAACCGAGCATGGGGTCAAGTTCCAGAAATGGTGGACCAGATGCCTGGAGGGGGCAGGCCTGAAATGCTGGGCTCCCTGAGAAGGATCAGGGGGCATCCTGAGGGATGGAGTGTCCCCAAGGAAAGGAGACTGATGCCTGGGTCCTTAGGGGAGCTGGGCAATGCTCTCAGGGTCCCCAAATAGGGAATGGGCCCCCGCACGTGACAAGCGCCCAACCTTGGCCGAGTGTGGAAGAGGGAGGCAGGCGGGGCCTCAGACAGACTTTTGTACCCCCCCCCCCCCCCAGGTCACCTGTCGCTTTGACATCCAGCTGGTGCGGAATGCGGCCCTGCGGGAAGAGTTGGATCTCCTGCGCATTGAGAGGAACCGCTATCTGAACATGGACCATAAGCTGCAGAAGGTCAGTGGCCTCGAAGGGCCAAGGAGCCCTTGGCCCAGCTGGGGTAGGGAGAGGATTCGACTCCAGCACTCCGGCCTCAAGTACGGAATCCACTGGAGACATAGGTCGACATCAGTCCAGAGGGAATGGGGACCTCGAAACTGTTCCAGGACGCCTCTCACAAAGAAAGCAGCCTCGTTTTGAATTGCAGAAGCCAGGGATGTCATTTTGAATATTCTCAGCCGCGAGCAAGACCATTTCCATTCTATGGGTATTTCTGTAATCTTCGATGGCCCTCGAGGAATCTTCTCTTTCTCTTCCACCTTCCCTTCCCTGAAAAAATAGTGCAAAGAACTCTAGCCTTCCCCAAGATTGATAATTTGCCATATTCACACACACACATGTTCTAATTATTATTATTATTTTTTACTGAAAATAATCACAGTTGCTGGACTTGGGAGACAGCAGGGCAGACATTATGCCCCTAAGAACTTCCATGTGAATTTCCCGAGAATGAGACCATTTTCTTACCAAAACACAAGGGCGGTTTTCCAAGTCAGGGACTTCAAAGTTATTACAATCCTAAACAGTCCCTATTGAAAGTTCTCTGATGGTCCCAGTGATGCTCTTTGTAGCTGATTTGATTTTCCGGCTCTAGGCTCCAAGCCAGGGCCCCACGTCGCATTTGGTTGTCCTGGCTCTGTTCATCTGGAACCATCCCTGGGCCCTTCTTTGTCTTCATGACTTTGACATTTTGGAGCCAAGTCTCCTCCGTGTGGGTTTGTCCGATCTTTCTTCACGATGAGATGCACCTTGCGCATTTTTGGCGGAACACCAGAGAAGCGATGCTGTGTCCTTGGTATGCATTGGGTAGGAGGCACGTCGGTCCCTTAACTAGCAATGTCGCCTTTGATCCCTTGGTTAACCAGATTTCTCCCACGGATGTCTCCCTTTGTGATGAGTAAGTAGAGATTCTTGGAGACTAAGTCAATATCTTGGTCCCCGACACATTTTTCACTCGGTTGTTTTGGCATCCATGAATGATTCTTACCGGAATGCTTATTACTGTCACAACGGCTGCCGAATGGTGACCCTTTTCTCGACCTCCGTCATCTCTCCTGCATTTATTAGTTAGCATTTTACTCAAGGAAGGGCCTCGCATTCTCCGCTGTATATTTTGTGTGTTATCAGGAAGCTTTCGAGTATTCTTACATCATCGTTCATTAGGATGTTCAAATTGTCCCGGGTTTGGCTAGTGGGAGACCTTAAGCTGGCCTCTGTGTCCTTTTGATGGGCCCCGTCGTTTTTGTTTTTGTTGTTTGTTTTAAACATTTCCTGACTTCTGGCACAGGAAGATAGTCCAGGTAATTTGCACTCGGTCTGCCCCCACCCCGGAGTTAGCCGCGACGCTACTCCCGGGGGTCCTGGTTCCTTCTGGAAAGGAGGAGGTGTTGAGAAATGATGAGACAGCCACTGCCAGAGGGGCCTCAGTGACCCCGGGGCAATATTGCTTTGAGGCCCTTTTTCTGGAGAGAACTAGGGAACACACACATATACTTTGTTGTTGTTTTTTAATTAAAACATTTTTTTTTCTAAGAGAGAGAGGGAGAGAGCGCACTGAAGAGGGGGAGGGGCAGAGAGAGGGGGAGGGAGGACCGGAAGCAGGCTCTGCAAGGAAAGCACAGAGCCCAGCGCGGGGCTTGAACTCACAAACCGTGAGATGATGACCTGAGCTGAAGGCAGATACTTAACCGACTGAGCCACCCAGGTGCCCCTTTTAAATTTTTAGAAAATGTGTATGTATTTATTAAAAAAATTTTTTTTAATGTTTATTTTTGAGAGAGAGGGAGCACAGAGCCCGACGTGGGGCTCAAACCCATGACCTGTGAGATCATGACCTGAGCCCAAGTCGGATGCTTAACTGACTGAGCCACCCAGACACCCCGATGTTTATTTTTGAGAGAGAGAGTACAAGGCGGGGAGGGGCAGAGAGAGAAGGAGACAACAGAATCTGAAGCAGGCTCCAGGCTCTGAGCTGTCAGCACAGAGCCCGACTCCTTCGTTCTGCCCTCTGAGGGTCCAGGGATCTGTCTCTCTATCCAGAATTATCGTATTCAGAAGGCACTTGAATTAATTCCTGGTTTTGGTGGGGGTTCTGTGTGCTTATGTTCTTTGTTTAAAGTGCTGGGTTCCAGGGGTGCCTGGGTGGTGCAGTCGGTTAAGCGTCGGACTTCAGCCAGGTCACGATCTCGCGGTCCGTGAGTTTGAGCCCCGCGTCAGGCTCTGGGCTGATGGCTCAGAGCCTGGAGCCTGTTTCCGATTCTATGTCTCCCTCTCTCTCTGCCCCTCCCCCGTTCATGCTCTGTCTCTCTCTGTCCCAAAAATAAACAAACGTTGAAAAAATAAAAATAAAAAATAAATAAAGTGCTGGGTTCGGGACGCCTGGGGGCTCAGTAGACTGAGCATCTGACTCTTGATTTTGGCTCAGGTCATGATGTCCCGGTTTGTGGGACTGAACCCCACATCGGGCTCTGTGCTGAGCCTGCTTAAGATGCTCTCTCTGCTCCTTCCGCGTTCGGGCTCCAAGCTGTTGGCCCGGAGCCCGACGCGGGTCTGGAACCCATGAACCGTGAGTTCATGAGCTGAGCCCAAGTCCGACGCTTAACAGACTGGGCCCCCCAGGCTCTCCCCCAAAACCTGTTTAAAGTACAGTTCGGTTCATTTGCTTCTGTTTTGTATTCTGTTTTACTTCTCCCCCTTCCTCCCATCACTGTTGATTCGATATTCTTGATGAACATAGAAACCATTAACAGAGGTTCCCAAACCAAAAGTCTTCCAAAAGATACCCCAGAGAAACATCATTTCTAATTGCATTCAAATAATACGCATTATACCCGTGGGTAAATATATATATTATATATATTAATATATAATTAATATAATATAATAATATATTATTATATTATTATATTAATTACATATAACATTATATATAATATAATATTATAATATAATATTATATATAATAATATAATATAATATAATATAATATAATATATAATATAATATAATATATAATATAATATTATAATATAATATATAATAATATAATATAATATAATATAATATAATATAATATAATATATAATATTATAATATAATATATAATATAATATAATATATATAATAACATAATATAATATATATAATATAATATAATATATATTATTATATTATATTGTAATATAATATAATAATATTATATATTATATTGTAATATAATATAATAATATTATATATTATATATATTTTATATTATATATATATATATATTTCCTCCCTTCTCTCTCCTGAAAGGACCCTTTGTACCCATAGTAACCGCCAAGACATTTCTTTGCAACTAGAAAGTGGATGGGTATGGTCACAGTTAGGAAATTCACACACATTTCTGAACCCAACTTGGGTGGGTGTTCTTAGGAATGTTCTGGGGTGAGGGTTTCACGGCGAGAAGCCCTCTGAACCAGCAGGCCAGCCCAGCGGCCACCAACGAGGAAGGTCCACGCATGTGGGAGGCCCGCGAGTCCTGCCTCTTATTGCGGGGTGGGGTGGGGGTGGGGGTGGGGGCGCCGGGCCTAAAAGAAGGCCATACAGTGAGGAGGCCGTAAGGAAGACATCGGTTCTGTCTTGTCCTCTGGCAGGAAATCAGCGCCCTGCGACGCACGGTCAGCGCCCTAATGGCCTCTTCTGCGGCCGCCTACACCGTCAGGTAGGACCCCGCTTTGGCTCCCGCGTGGGGGCCGCGCTCATGCAGCACGCGCTTTGCGGTAGGCTGTGGCAGGCGGGTCGGAACTCCAGAAACAGACTGTCGCAACCTTTTTTTTTTTTTTTTTTTTAAATAAGGTGCCCCCTCTCTCTCCTTCCGGTGATCTCCCAGTCCCTCGGGGCGAGGTCCCACTCGGGGGTATGGAGGAACCTCTTTGGCCCCAGTCTGTGAACGGCATTGTAGCACACGGGCTGTGGGGAGAGGGAACCCAGACGCTGCTTGCCCTGGCGCGGGTGGCCCCGGGGACAGCCACCTGGGAAGCGTCGCGGCATGAGAGTAATTAGATCATTAGATTGTTACGCTGAAAGGTAGGAGATCCTCTCAGGCCCCCTTCAGATGGAGTCACGTTGTGTGGAGTCCGGAAGTCCCCGCCGTTGTACATATTGGCCTCTGTCTGGGGCTCCCGTGCTGGCTCCTGCCCCAGCCTTGCTTCTTTATGAGCTTGGACCCCTTCTCTTGCTCCGAATGGCTTCCTAGCTTCTTTATTTTATTTTATTTTATTTTATTTTATTTTTTACACTCTATTCTGTTTTGTTTTATTTATATAGGGGCGGCCGGGTAGCTCCGTCAGTTCAGAGTCCGATTTCGGCTCAGGTCATGATCTTGCCATTTGTGGGTTCGAGCCCTGCCTCAGGCTCTGTGCCGACAGCTCAGAGCCGGGAGCCTGCTTCGGATTCTGTGTCTCCCTCTCTCTCTCTCTGCCTCTCCCCTGCTCATGCTCTCTCTCCCTCAAAAATAAATAAACGTTAAAAAAAAATTTTTTTTTAAATGTTATTTATATATTTGGAGAGAGAGAGTGAGAGACAGAGCATGAGCAGGGGAGGAGCAGAGAGAGAGCAAAGCAGGTTCCAGGCTTTGAGTTGTCAGCACAGAGCCCAAGGTGGGGCTCGATCTGGTAAACCGTGAGATCAAGATCTGAACCGAAACCGAGAGTCGGACGCTTGACCGACTGAGTCACCCAGGCGCCCAGTTTCCTGCCTTCTCTTCAGGTAGGAATATTGTTTGTCCCTCATGACGTCTGCTCACTCATGGCACATGATTCCTCAGGACATCAATTATAGCCCAGATCGACCTTAATGGTTGCCGAGATTTCTTCCTTGCTTGGGGCCTCCGATGGCACTCCTCCGGCAGATGGCCGAGGGCAGGCTAGCTGGGTACCAGGACAGGGTGGTCTCATCGGATTGACGCTTCCCGTCAGACCTGCCAGTGGGTCCACCGCTGCCTTGCTGGATGACCCGGGGCTGGTCACATCCGCTCTCTGAGCCTGCTTCCTCCGCGGTGACAGGACCCGTCATCATGGCGGCTACCTCACGGGGATGCTGTTGTAGAAAGGTCGGGAAGTCAGGATCCCTCTTCCCCGCCCCTCAGTTGGCATGGAACCCAAGGCACGGAAAGCGCCACGAGTCCCAATCCCCGAGAAGGGCTGCCACCAGCACCTGGAGATGGAGGTGTCACTAGGGGCTGGTGGCAGGGTGGGGTGAGGCCTCCCACCGAGGAGGGCTGACTTGAGAAGGCCTTGAAGGAATTTGAAAAGAACAAGAAGCTGGCGAGGGCGCCTGCGTGGCTCGGTCGGTTTAGCATCAGACTCTTGACTTCGGCTCGGGTCGCGATCTCACGGGTCATGAGTTCGAGCCCCGCATCCGGCTCTGTCGGCAGGGAGCCTGCTTAGGATTCTCTCTCTCTGCCCCTCC
Organism: Leopardus geoffroyi; assembly: GCF_018350155.1. NCBI lineage: Eukaryota > Metazoa > Chordata > Mammalia > Carnivora > Felidae > Leopardus > Leopardus geoffroyi. The sequence goes on from NC_059335.1 coordinate 9,334,983, forward strand.
CTCACTTGTGCGCAGGAGCTCGCTCTCTCAAAATAGATAAATAAACTAAAAAAAAAAAAGAAAGAAAGAAAGAAATAGAAGCTGGGGCTGGGGCTGGAGGCAACCAAAGTTGGCATAGGTGGGAAGGTGGGAAGGAGAATGGCCGGAGGGCAGGGACCGGCGGAGATGGGCCTGCTGTTCTCCCAACATAATGACCGGGTGATCTTTGACCCTGTGACGTGTGGGGCCCTAGGAATTTCCGCTGCACTACGCGTAAAAGCTGAAAAGCTCAGTGACCGAGGCTTCCAGAGCGTCCCCGATATCCTGACACGCGGCTGATGTCATCTGTGTGTCCAACATGAGGCCCCGAATGGTCCGGGCCGCTATTTCCAATCACACGACCCCCGGACTCAGCCGCTTGCCTTAACGCCTGGGGTCTAACCCTCCCGGGGCGGGAGCAGAATCTCTAACTGTGGCCTCCTGTCCCACGGCTCACACAATAATGCACAGCCCCCCACCCCCCCCAGGACCCCGTGTGTACTCCGCAGCACGGGCCCCCTCGTGGGCGAGGCCATCAGTCCCTTATGTGGCCCCGCCCTGGTTCCACACCCATCACCTGACTCCCTTGCAGGATCCTAGAAAGTGTTCTGCCTTTTTGTGACCTGGGGGGGGGGGGGGGGACTGCCACCTGATTCTGCCCCATCCCTGGGACCCCAGGCTGCGCCGTCCTCCCTGACCCCTGGGCTCGCCCCCCCATCCCCCCCAGGGAGGAGGCAAAGACCAAGCTGGGCCTGCTGCGGGAGAGGGCGGATAAGGAGGTGGCCCAGAACGAGACGGAGCTTCAGACCCTGCAGCAGCACACAGCGCACCTGGACCAGTTCCACCGCTTCCTCAAGCTCAAGAACGACGAGCGGCAGCTGGACCCCGCCGTCGTGGAGAAGCGCGAGAAGCGGGGTGAGACCCCGGGGCCGCCGGCCGGGGTGGGGTGGGGGGAGGGGGGGGAGGAGGCGGACGGGGCTCAGGGGCTCCGGCCCCTCCGCCGACCTCACTGCCCCAACTCCCGCAGCCCGGGAGGTGGCCGAAGGCCTCCGGAAGACGTCCCAGGAGAAGCTGGTGCTGCACTGCGAAGACGCCATGAACAAACTGTCCCAGCTGACTGGGGAGAGCGACCCGGACGTGCTGGTGGAGAGGTACCTGGAGAGTGAGTACGGGGCCGCGGCGGCGGCGGCGGCGGGCGGGCGGGCGGGGTGGGGGGGGGGGCGTCCAGGCGCGGGATGGGCTCGGTCACCCGCATCGGGGGCCTCCGCTTGGGCCCCGGGGGCTTCTGCACCTGCGATGCAGACGCGAGGCGTCAGGGACGCGCTACTCGCCGGGCTCCGTGCGCCCCCGTCTCTCTCCCTCCCCTGTCTCTTCCTTCTGCGCTGGTCCCCCTGGGGCCTGGAACGCTCAGCCCCCTCGGGGTGTCTTTATTTCCGTTTGGTGTTGGTTTCTGGGCGTGTCTGTGTCCCCGTCCCGCCGCCCCCCCCTTCGAGGGCCTGCCGGCCACTCTCCAGATCTGCCCTCGACCTCTGGGAGTCTCCCTCTGGTGCTTGTTGCTGTAGTCCCCCGGGGCCTGGTCTCTCTCTCTCTCTCTCTCTCTCTCTCTCCCCCCCCCCCCCCCCCCCCACCTCTGCTGCTTTCTCTGTCTCACTTCTCTCTTGCTCTGCGTTTCTCGGTATCTCTGGGTGTCTCTCTGGACTTGGCCGCCGTCTCTCTTACTCCGACTTGCTCTGCCTGCCTCTGTGCCCCTCCGTCTCTGCCTCCCTTGGTCTCTGCGTGTTTGTCTCTGCGTGGTCGTCCTCCCCGTCCCTTTCCCTGTCCCGCGGGTCCCTCCGCCTCCGGCCCCCTGGATCCGCCTCTCCCGCCTCTCGCCAGGGGAGGGGCGCAACTTCGCGGAGTTCACCTTCATCAACGAGCAGAACTCGGAACTGGAGCGCCTGCAGGAGGAGATCAAGGAGGTGAGGGAGGCCCCCCCCTTCCCCACTCGCTTCTCCCCTCCCCTCCGCCTCCTCCGAGCGCGCGACCCCCGCCCCCGCCCCCGCTACCTCCGGCCGCGCGCTCGCGCCCCGCAGTTGCAGGAGACCTTGGCGAGCACCCGCCAGAGGGAGGATAACCTTCGCCAGCAACGAGAGCAGCAGCGAAGGGCCCTGCAGCAGCGAACCGACGAGGTGCGCACGGAGGCCGACCAGGTGGAGGCCCGCTTCCAGGACCGTCGGGGACAGCTGGAGAAGCTCAAGGCCGGTGAGCGCCGGCCCCAGCTCCTTCACCTGGGAGGACGCGATGCGTGGCCGGCCCCGGGCTGGCCGCCTGGAGATGGGGCCCGTCTGCCCACCCGGCACCCCCCCCCCCATCCACTCATCCATCCTGCCATCCTTCCGGGGTGCGGGGCCCAAGAGTCAGGCTGCCCCGGGTTTGAGGCCAGCGCCGTCATTTGGGTGCGGTTTCCTGGGCCTGAGACCCTCTGGAAACCGGAATGGGCAGCGCGTGGATTCCTGGGTTGTCACGAGAATTGGATGGGGTGACCGTCGGGAAGGGACAGAAGGTGGCCCTGGTGCCTCTGAGCAAGCAGGGGGGCCACCTGTGGTCACAGCAGGAGATCGGTTACCGGCAGATCCTCCTTTGCTCTGTGGTGACCGTGACTGCTGCCCTGTGCTAGGTGAGGAGGCAGGGGTGGGGTGGAGGGGGGGCAGGGGTGGAGAGGAGACCAGCCTGGGTGCTGGGTGTTCCGCAGCCTTCAGAATAGCTAGGGTGAAGGACGGACCCTCAGACGGGGTGGGAGCCTCGACCCCGCTTGGAATGCAGGGACGGTGATGTGCGAGGCCCGGCTGACGACCAAAAGGCGGGGTCCCTTGTTAAAAAAAAAATGGTGCAGGGGCCTACAGCCGGCTGACACCTGCTCTGTGAAGGGGGTGGGGTGGGGGTGGGCGGTGACCCATGGCTTCCTGGGAGCAGAAATGCTGGAGGCTGAGTTTAAAGGGTGAGTATTTAACTGCAGAGCTGGGAGGGGTAGGTGCTCCCAGCACGTGGGGCCGAGGCCTGGAGGTGCTCCCAGGAATGTCGGCTCATTGTGTGGAGAGGGGATGTGAGGGTGTGGGTGGGAGGTGCAGGGTGGTGGGTCCTGAAGAGATGCCAGGCTGGGGTACTGGCTGTGAGCAGGAGAGGCCACGGATGGGGAGGTTAGGAGAGGAGGAGGGAGAGAGGAGGGAGGGGAGCCCAGAAGTAGCAGACGGATGGGTAATGGGGGGGGGAGTGAAGCACATGGGGTTTGGCCTGGCGGGGGTAAGACCCCTCTATGAGACAGGGAATGTGGGAGAAAGAGTGGGTTTGGGGATGCCCCTGAAATTCAGAGTGAGCAGCGCGGGGGGACGTTCAGGGAGGGACCCCCGGGACCACGGGGACAAGCGGTAGAGATGCAGTGAGGTGAGGTGTGCCATGCGAGATTTGTGTCAAGGTCACGGGTGCCGCCTGATGTCACTAACAATAACCAGTCACAGCCAAACAATAACTAGATACAAGCGGGTCCGTCAGGGGCAGTGGTTAACGCAGTCGGGGCAGCAGCGGGTGGGGGGGGGGGGTGGGCCAATATTTAAAAAACACAGGAAACAGCCTCAGTGGTGGATCTCCCAGGGGAGCACCCCCCCCCCCAGGGGAGCATCCATGTGAGTACCTCTCTGGGGGAGCTCCTGAGGTGGGGGTGTCACTGGGCGGGATGGGAGTTGGGTGTTCCTGAGCTGCGTGAAGAAGCCTTTCAGCAGGTGGTGACTTTGTCCACTTTCCCCTTGACCCCCCCCCCCTCACTTTTTGAACCCCTGTGGTTCCTCGGGAGCCGGGTGGCCAGGCCCACAGTGTCGCTCTCGTGCCCTCTGAGCTCGGGCAAGTGGCTTTCCATCCCGGAGCCTGGCTTGGCATCTCCGTCGCTCCGGAGCAGCGGAGACCGGAGGGCAGGGAGAGGCTGGGCGTCGCATCCGTGACGGCCTGTCCCCTCCGACCTCAGACATCCAGCAGCTCTTCACCAGGGCCCAGTGTGACAACACCGTCATCAAGGACCTCCTGGGGGTCAAGACCCACATGAGAGACCGGGACATCAGCCTCTTCCTGGGCCTCATCGAGAAGCGGCTGGTTGATCTCTTGACGGTGCAGGCCTACGTAGACGTCCAGGTGGAGGTGTGGGGGGTACTGTGTGGGCGGGGGGTTGGGGGGGGGACAGGGAACCAGAAGCTTGGAGGCCAGGGCCTTGGGGGTGAGCCGACCACTGCCTTATCCACCCTCCAGACCCCCACCCCCTCCAGCTTGGCTAACGCTGCCCTCCTGGTTCTGGGCCAGAGCCCCGAGGATCTTCCAAAGAAGCTGGCCCCGCCGCAGCTCCCTGACAATCCGTGAGGCCTCCGGGCGGGAAGGAGGGGCAGGAGGAGGAGATTCCGTGGGGGCAGAGGCGACAGTGGGATGGAGGCTTTTGGGGGGGCTCCAGGATCCCGGAGGGTGGGTGCGGCTCTGGGGCGGAGTAGAAGGTGGGAGTGATCGCCTCCAGAAGGAGTAGGGGGCTGCTGAGGACGGAGCTGGCCCCGGGGAGACCAGAAAGGGCCAAGGGCGCTCGGGCTGGCCGGAGCAAGGTCTCTGGGTAGCGCAACGGGGAGCCCTTGGCCTCCTGTGGGGCTGAGTGTCCTCCCTGCCTCCCGCCCCCCACCTCCCACTTTAGGGACGACCTCCCAGGCTTCGAGGCCAAAGACGACTATCCGATGAGCAAGGAAGAGCTGCGCAGCCAAGTGACGCAGTTGGTGAGGATGGGAGGCAGGTCCTCCCTCCCGGGGCAGGTCCTCAGCCCCCTGGTGGGGCCCTCATTCGCCCCCTCCCCTCCCCCCACACAGCTCGAGGCGCAGGAGCAGCAAGAGCAGGAATTAGCCGAGGCCTTGAGGAAGGTCAACAGCAACCTGAGCGTCTCCAGCCTCCCCAGCATCCAGAGGGTCAGCTCGGGCTCACCCCTGACGACCGCCAAGAGCCCCAGCAGGGTCCCCGGGTCCATCCTGAGCCAGAGGACTAGTGGCGTCCTGGCATCCAGTGGAGACCGCACCACGAGCACCAACGTCGGCCGCGTCGCCTTGGGAGAACCCGGCTCCAGCACGGGCCGCGTGACCTTCGGTTCCGCCAGCGCCGTGGGGGCGCCCGTGTCCAGCCGGGGCTCGACTGGGGGCCACGTGACCTTCAGAACCCCCAGCTCTAGTAGCTACCTGGGCTCCACCGGATACTTGAGGTCCAGCGGAGGCCAGGGCAGCCCCGCGGGTGCGGAGAGCAGGGGCACCGGGTCAGAGTCAAGCGCAGGCCCCGGGACCAGCACCAGCAAAGACTAGCGGCCCCCCCCCCCCCCCTTGCCCTTGGCTCCCTGCAGGCCCTTCTCTGCCTTGAGATTTCCCCGCGACCCTCCTGGTTCCAGGCCCTCTGTGAGTCTTTGCTCCGCATCTGTCTGCCCGTGCCCTTCCCGTTGTCCCTGTGTCCATCCGCTGGTTGTCGTCTCCTCAGCGATGTCTCCTGGTCCCTTTCTCTCTTTCCAAACCCCGCCCCCCCATTTCCCTTCCTGTCTCCCCATTTCCTGTCATCTTGGCTTCCCATTCAGTGTGTGTTTCTGTCTCCTGTTCACATCTCTGCCCCCATCACTGCTGGTCCCCCGCCTCCCCCGTCCTGTGTCTGCTTCCCCACTTCTAATTCCCTCTCCTGTCTCTACCTGCCGGGCTCTCCTTGTGCCTCATGACCCCGTCTCTGCAGCTCCTCGTTCCTCGCCCTCCCCCCGGAGCCCCCAGGACTGCCCCCCCCCCCAGGACTGGGCAGCAGGGGAAGACTTGGAGGAAAGATGTCAGGGTCAGCATGAGCTGCGACCCTAGAAAATAAAGGTCAGAGCCTGTTACCCCAGCCCAGTTACAGGTGTATATGTGGGCGACCAGGCTGGACACATGGCAGTTCCCTTTACCTCTGGCCCAGGGGGAAATGTATGACCTTTGTGCCTACTCCCTGCAATTCATTCATTCATTCATTCATTCATTCTTATTTATTTATTTATTTAATCTATCTGTCTATTTATTTATTTTTGAGACCTCCACATTTCAGGCTCTACTGAGAACTGGGGTGTATCAGTCGTATCAGTCAGGATGGGCTGGGTTATGCCGCAGTAACGAACACCCCCCCAGCATCTCAGTGGCCTTATACTGCAAAGGCTTATTACTTGCTGGTGTTCCTGGTGTTTTGTGGGTCCCCTAAGGGCTCTCCTCTGCGTCACCTTTGTGACCCAGGCCGGTGGCACAGCATCCGCCTGGAGCGTTGCTAATTCTTTGGCACTGGGAAACAGAGAAAGTGGTAAGGCTGACAAAGTTCTTTTTTTTTTTTTTTTTTTAATGTTTATTCATTTTTGAGACACAGAGAGACAGAGCATGAATGGGGGAAGGTCAGAGAGAGAGGGAGACACAGAATCTGAAACAGGCTCCAGGCTCTGAGCTGTCAGCACAGAGCCCGACGCAGGGCCCGAACTCACGGACCGTGAGATCGTGACCTGAGCCGAAGTCGGATGCCCAACCGACTGAGCCACCCAGGCGCCCCCTAGGCTGACAAAGTTCTTACGGCTTCCGTGTGGATATGATCCGTGTCACTGGACTTGCATTTATTGACCCAAGTAGGTCATGTCATGATGTGTGACTTCAAGAATTTTTTTTTTCTTAATGTTTGTTAAGTTTTGAGAGACAGGGTTAGAGACAGAGAGAGAGAGAGAGAGAGCACGAGTGGGTGAGGGTTAGAGACAGAGGGAGACACAGAATCAGAAGCAGGCTCCAGGCTCTGAGCTGTCAGCACAGAGCCCGATGTGGGGCTCAAACCCACGAGCTGTGAGATCATGACCTGAGCCGAAGTCGGACGCTTAACCCACTGAGCCACCCAGGCGCCCCCGATGATGTGGAACTTCAAAGAAGGGTGGGAAATGCAATCTGTCCATGTGTCTGGAAGGAGAGAGAGAGAGAAGAATATTTGTGGACAGCCCTAATGCCTGCCGCATGGCCCCAGAGATCAAGCAGACTGTCTCCCTTCCTGCTGGGGTTGGGGAGGTGGTTTGGGAAGGAGAGGGTTAGAACGCCACGGGTCACTCTTTCTGGCCGTTGAGTCCTGCTGAATGCCCTGTCTAAATTTAATCTAAATCCAGACTGAAGATTAAAATTGGCATAGTTTCTCATTTGTTCAGATAACCCAGTCTTCCCCTCCCAACATCCTGCCCTATAACCTGGTGAGGCCTACCCGTCGGTAAGTATTTAACAACTCCGGGCACTGGGGGCTCGGTTGGTTGAGTGCCCAACCCTCGGATTTCGGCTCAGGTCATGATCTCATGGTTCGTGGGTCCGAGCCCTGCGATGGGCTCTGCATTGACGGTGAGGATCCTGCTTGGGATTCTCTCTCTCCCTCTCTCTGCCCCTCTCCCCCCTCAAAATAAATAAACTTAGAACAAAGTGAAAGTTGCCTTCAAATTTTGACAGCAAAAAAGTAAATAAGTAAATAAATAAATCCTAATACAGGAGACCCCATTTTTCCTCCTTTGCTTGATCACAGAGGTTTTCAGGAGCTTTTTGCTGCAAAGACTTATCTGGGACCTGGGTCTTGAGCTGGAAAAGAAGGTGTGGTTTCCCACTTTTTTTTTTGTATGTGGAAGCTCTAAATGCCTTGGGCGGGGAGTTGGGGAGCAACGTTGGGGCACATCGGAGTTTGGCCTTGGCTTCAGTAATTGTCCAAAATGTGCCAGATGGGGCACCTGGTTGGCTCAGTTAATGGAGCATGCAGGGTTGTAGGTTCGAGCCCCATGTTGGGTGTAGCGATCACTTAAAAATCTTAAGAGAACCACACACACACACACACACAAAACCCCCCAGAACAGAATGTGCCAATCAACGTTGGCTTTGACCTTGCCCCGGAAGCATGAATGACCAGCTGCGTATTTCACCGGTGACATTCCTGAACTCGTGGATGCTCTGTGATGCTGCAATCACGTAGGTTACTGTCACACACACACACACACACACACACACACACACACACACACAGCATCGCAGGGTCAATTTTAAGAGCAAAACACTTTAGTTGCACTTCTGAGCTTTTGTGCACACCCTTTCCAGTACAGGTTACCTGGAGTGACAAATTGTGTGTTCTCTCCCCGTGAAATTCTATCAACTGAACTATAGACGCGTATTTTCACTGCAAGACTGTATTTGTTTATGTACACTGCAAGATTTATGTATGTATTTGTGTATGTATTTATTTACTTATTTTTTGAGGGAGAACGCGAGAATCCCAAGCAGGCTCCATACCGTCGGCATGGAGCCCAACGCGGGGTTTGAACTCACAAACCGAGAGATCGTGACCTGAGCTGAAATCGAGAGTCAGACGCTCAACCCACTGAGCCACCCAGGTGTCCCCTGCATTAACATATCCCCATCTTAAAAAAATTTTTTTTTAAGGGTCAAGCCAGTGATGTCGAGCCCTGTCCATTTAAGACGGACCTGGTTGACCTCCTGGAGGTCAGAGGTCATCATAACCCCACTAGCGATCACAGCTAGCTTCTCCACCTTTGATTGTCCAATTATTTCACTGGACAGGCGATTAATTCCAGGTACAGAATTTTAGGTACAAGAATTACAAGGATCCCAACAGCTGCGTGCACATTTGAATAGCAAGGGAGTATGTTTACTAGGCAACTCTAGGAAGAATATTACTTCCTTTCTGAATCAACAAACTTTTTTTTTTTAATTTACATCCAAATTAGCATAGAGTGCAACAATGATTTCGGGAGGAGATTCCTTAGTGCCCCTTCCCCATTTAGCCCATCCCCCCTCCCACAACCCCTCCAGGAACCCTCAGTTTGTTCTCCCTACTTATGAGTCTCTTCTGTTTTGTCCCCCTCCCTGTTTTTATATTATTTTTGCTTCCCTTCCCTTATGTTCATCTGTTTTGTCTCAGAGTCCTCATATGAGTGACGTCATATGATGTTTGTCTTTCTCTGACTAATTTCACTTAGCATGATACCCTCCAGTTCCATCCACGTAGTTGCAAATGGCAAGATTTCATTCTTTTTGATGGCCGAGTAATACTCCATTGGATATATAGACCACATCTTCTTTACCCATTCATCCATCGACGGACATTTGGGCTCTTTCCATACTTTGGCCATTGTCGATAGTGCTGCTATAAACATTGGGGTGAATGCGTCCCTTCGAAACAGCACCCCTGTATCCCTTGGATAAATGCCTAGTAGTGCGATGGCTGGGTCGTAGGGTGGTTCTATTTTTAGTTTTTTGAGGAAAACTGTTTTTCCAGAGTGGCTGCACCAGCTTGCATTCCCATGAATCAACAAACTTTGATAAAAATTTAAATTTCAATGTTTTTATTTTGAGAGGGGAGAAAGAGTTTGCGTGAGCGGGGGAGGGGCAGAGAGATGGGAGAGACTCGTCGTGGGAGTAAGGAACATGAGAAACGCCTCTTTAAGCATTTGCCCCTTAAGTTACCCAAGAGACTACATCCTGGAGATGATTCCAAGATTGTAATAGATCCAGGAAAGTCTCCCCGCTTCCAAGGCACAGATGAATACATAGTAGGAGAGAAACACAGTAAATGCTAGGATTGCTGCCACTGCCTTGCCTCATCCTTCATCTGGGACCAAAATTCATTCCTTTCCAGTTTTGGTTCTCTAATAAAATCCTCCGAGATGATGAATATGCTCTCTGTGTGCCTTTCCAGCTCTGAATTTTCTTTTTTTTTTTTTTTTATTTTTTTTTCAACGTTTATTTATTTTTGGGACAGAGAGAGACAGAGCATGAACGGGGGAGGGGCAGAGAGGGAGGGAGACCAGAACCGGAAACAGGCTCCAGGCTCTGAGCCATCAGCCCAGAGCCCGACGCGGGGCTCGAACTCACGGACCGCGAGATCGTGACCTGGCTGAAGTCGGACGCTTAACCGACTGCGCCACGCAGGCGCCCCACCAGCTCTGAATTTTCAACATGTAGTAGCTTTGTTAGTATTTACACACGGGTGTTCTCACCAACACGAGGCCCTGTTTGAGCCTGTTTATTTTTTTGATTTTTTAATATTTATTTCTGAGAGAGAGAGAGAGAGACAGCATGAGCAGGGGAGTGGCGGAGAGAGACAGAGAATCCCAAGCAGGCTCCAGGCTCCGAGCTGTCGGCACAGAGCCCGACGTGGGGCTCGAACCCACGAACCGCGAGATCATGACCTGAGCTGCAGTCTGACGCTCGACTGAGCCACCCAGGCGCCCCCTGACGACTCGCATTTTTTTTTTTTAATTTTTTTTCGACGTTTATTTATTTTGGGGACAGAGAGAGACCGAGCATGAACGGGGGAGGGGCAGAGAGAGAGGGAGACACAGAATCGGAAACAGGCTCCAGGCTCCGAGCCATCAGCCCAGAGCCCGACGCGGGGCTCGAACTCACGGACCGCGAGATCGTGACCTGGCTGAAGTCGGACGCTTAACCGACTGCGCCACCCAGGCGCCCCGAGACGACTCGCATTTTTAAGCACGAGCTCTGGAATGTCATTAATCTATATTAAAAAGCATCAAAACCCCAGCAGGCCGGCGCAGCACAATCTTCTTGGCAAAAACGGAGAAAGGACTGAACTAAACTGTACTTCATAGCACTGATTTTTGGAGCACTTGGTGATTTCTATCCTCCATTTGCTGCATATAACCTGTGTGGCCTTGGACAAGTGTCTTAGCCTCTCTGAGCCCAGTGTATCCTGAATCGGGGCTGGCAGGGGACTCCCTGGGGACGTGGCGAGAGACGACCGCTGGGGAGTGGTCCGGGCGCGAACACTTTCTCCATCACAACCTCTGTCAGCTGGAAAGAAAAAGTAAACACCTGAGGATATTCGAGGCCATGGGTAACTCTATCCTGATTACCAGCGGAGATTTATTAGAGAGTAAATCAGTTCAAGGGGACCGGACCGGAATTTCAAAATAGGAATAGAGTAGAATAAAAAAAAAAAAAAAAAAAAAAAAATCATGCCGTACAGGGTGGCATTTCCCGAAACTATGGTGATGTGAGATGATTTCCTGCTGTGCATCACGGTCAGAAAGGTCTGGAAGCCAACAGACGGTTCCCAGCTTCGCACTGCTTTCCGGACCACCGCCGGGAACGTTCTGAGAGCCTCGCCCAGAGCGAACCCCCGTCTCTCGGCGGCGCTGCGTTGGCGGGACTCCGCCGCCAGGTGGCGCCCGTGTCCCGCCGCGAGCGGGCTCGGCTCGGTCCGACCTTCCAGGCTCGGGTTTCCTTCTGGTCCAGCGTCGCCCAGAGGATCCGTTCGCTGGGACCGGAGGCCCCGCCACGAAGACAGCTCCCGGAGCAGAGCGCGGTGGGAGGGCTTGGGAGGCCGGCAAGGGATGCGGCCATCCTGAGCCCCACCCCTCCCTTCTTATTCCGCAGTGTTCAGCCGATGCCTCTCTCTGTGCCCCAGACGGGGTCGCTGCTCCCAGAGCTCGCATCCCAGAGCTCGCATCCCAGTGGGGAGGACAGACAAGAAGCCACAGTCGCGACCCCGCCACTGCAGGGACGCCTCCCCGCCTAGGGCTTAGAGGCAAGTGTGGTGCCGGACAGCTGGCTGTGTGACCTTGGGCAGTTGGCTTAGCCTCTCTGTGCCTCAGTTTTCTCTGCTATAAAGTGGGAAGATAGCACCCACCGCACAGGGTTGGCGTGGGCATGAAACGAGTTCGTGTCCGCAAAGCACTTAGAAGCCCTAGGATTTTTGTGAAACCAATGGTTACAAATTCTCATGTTGCACCTGTTGGTACTGAGGACGTAGGCAATGGGGCGGCAGGAGGAATCCCCAAAGCCACACCCTTCCTCGCCTCTCCTTGGAGTTGAGTTCAGGGATTGACTCCCAGCCAGGATCCTTTCTCTCCGCATGGTGCTCCCTGGGGGGTAACGGTGGCTCCAGCCCCCTCAGCCTGGTCTGGGGCCGACAAGGAGAGACTGAATGCATCCATTGGTGACCCGAGGACAAATCGGTGGGCGACAGACGCAGGCGGTGGGGCTTGGGGGGGGGGGTGGGGAGGGCCAAGCGCGCTTTCATCCACAGGCCGCCCCCGCCCCCAGGCCCTCCCCAAACACCGGGAGCTGAACTTCGCAGAGCTTTTGGGCACCCCGCAGCTGTGGACACCCAAGAAGGCCTTTGATGTTCCTTTTTCCCTCTCCTTTCCCCCTTTCTTGCCGTCACGGGTAATTTACGGATCGTAAAAGCCATTCATTGTCAGTGAACATGCAGTGACTTTTCACAAAGTTACAGAGTCCTACAATCATCACCACAGCCCAGTCTTGGATCATTGCCTCCGTCCCCAAAGTTTCCCTCTTGCCAGCCTGCGGTCAGCTTCCTGCCCCACCTCCCGCTGGGGCGATCTTGTCTCTCCAGATTTGCTTCTTTTTTTTTTTTTTTAATTTTTTTTTTCAACGTTTATTTATTTTTGGGACAGAGAGAGACAGAGCATGAACGGGGGAGGGGCAGAGAGAGAGGGAGACACAGAATCGGAAACAGGCTCCAGGCTCCGAGCCATCAGCCCAGAGCCTGACGCGGGGCTCGAACTCACGGACCGCGAGATCGTGACCTGGCTGAAGTCAGACGCTTAACCGACTGCGCCACCCAGGCGCCCCGCTCCAGATTTGCTTCTTCTGGAAATTTCATACGAATGGAATCATCCAATTCATCTCCTGTCTGAAATGCTTTTCGGTTGGACACGTGCGTCCGGTGCAACGCAGCAATATTGACTGCTAAAATCAGAAAATAGATTTGGGAATTTATGCAGGGGCAGTAAACACACACAAAAAAATTCAAAATAAATTTGTGATGGGCCTGGATGGTATGTGGGGATCTCTTTATTGACTTCTATTTATGTATGTATGTACGTATTTATTTACAAATTGGTTAAAGACATTTATTTCAAAGAATTTTTTTTTAATGTTTTATTTTTGAGAGACAGAGTGAGCGCAGGTGGGGGAAGGGCAGAGAGAGCCGGAGACAGGATCCCAAGCGGGCTCCGTGCTGACAGCAGAGAGCCTGCTGTGGGGCTTGAACCCGTGAACCATGAGATCATGACCTGAGCTGTAGTCAGACACGTAAGCGACTGAACCACCAAGGCGCCCCGACTGACTTTTAACTGTATCGATTCATCTCTGTAGAATTTGGGTCGCCACATTTTCCAATTTTTAAAAAAATTGAGAAGAAAAATAAAAAAAATCAGGATAGAGAGCCACGCCTCTATATAGGTCTTATCCACCAGACAGCATGAGAGAAAAGCTTGTTTTGTTCTTTCCTTTAGACCAGTGGCCAGCAAATTACAGCCTGTTGCCCAAATCAGGCCCGTGAGCCAAGAATGCTTTCACGTTTTGGGGGGCACCTGGCTGGCGCTACAGCATGTGACTCTTGGTTGTGGGATTGTGAGTTCAAGCCCCGTGTTGGGTGGAGAGATCACTTAAATGAAAACAAAACTTAAATTGGAAAAAAAAAAAATGATCAAAAGACTGTTTTGTGATATGGGAAAAGTATGTGAAATTCGAAGTTTTAGTGTCCAGAAATGACACAGCCGCATCCGTTTGTTATGTACGGTCTACGGCTGCTTTATGCCACAATGGAAGAGCTGGGCAGTGGAGACAGGGACAACCTGGCCCACAGAGCCTAAGATGTTTCCTCTTTGGCTCTCCATGGAAAAAATTTGCTGACCCGATAGAGACCCAGAGTCTTCCACAGTCCTTGGCCTCAAGGAGATGCTCAGGAAAATATCTGTGATGAACAGCACAGTCTCAAAGGCCAGAATAACTTTAAGGTTTGAAGGTTTTCTTTCAGTCAGTTAATAAGCTTGATAATTTCATAAGTCACTGTGGTAGACAGAAAATGGCCCCCAAAGATGTGTATGTGCTAATATCCAGAGCCTGTGCGTATGTTATCCTATATAGCAAAAGGGAATTAAGGTCACAGATGGAATTAAGAGTTGCTAATAAGTTGATCTGAGATGGGAGATGATTCTGGGCTATCTGGATGGGCCCAATGTAGTCATAGGTGTCCCTATAAATGAAAGAGGAAGGACTCTTAGAATCATGAGTCAGAGGGATGTGATGTGAGAATTCAACCCCTGTTGCTGGTTTAGATGGAGAAGGGGCCACCAACGAAGGAATGTGGGTGGCCTCTAAAAGCTGGAGAAGGCAAGAACATAAACTTTCCCCTAGAGCTTCCAGAAAATATAGCCCTGCGGACACGTTGATTTTCGCCCAGCGAGACCCATTCTGGACTTCTGACTGCCAGCAATGTAACATGAGAGATTTGGGTTGTCTAAAGCCCCTATATTTGTGATAATTTGTTGTAACAACAACAGGAAACTAATACATGTGTGAAAGCCTGAACTTGACCATGAAAACACCTACTGCTTTGAAACTCAAAGGAAGCTGTTTAACATCAGCAAGTTTCCTTAACTTCTGTGCTTCAGTTTCCTCAGTTATAAGAAGGAGATAAGCATTTATTTGTGGAGTGGTGGTGAGTGATAAATGGAGTGATATATGTAAAGTCTTCCACATAGTAAGGGGCTTTCCCTTAATATATGAATGAACAAAAATAAACTGTTAGTAGAAAAGATGGTTAAAACATACAGGAAGCAAAAAACTCACCTGTAATAAAGAAAATGCCCAAACTCCTATGCATCTAATAACATTGTCTACAAATACATTAAGCAAGAATTGACAAAGCTGTAAGACTTCCATCAGGGCACCTGGGAGGCTCAGTTGGTTAAGTGTCCGGCTTTGGCTCAGGTCATGATCTCGAGGTCCATGAGTTTGAGCCCTGCGTCAGGCTCTGTGCTGACAGCTAGGAGCCTGGAGCCTGCTTCGGATTCTGTGTCTCCCTTTCTCTGTGCCCCTCCCACACTCATGCTCACTGTCTCTCTCTCTCTCCCCAAAATTAAATGAACATTAAAAAAAACTTTAAAAGACTTTGAGAATACACTTCTCTAATGGGGTACTGTATTACAAGCTTACTCAGTAAAAGATCAAGAATCAAAAATTTTGTTAGTAAGAGAATGTGAAACACTCAAGAATCTTGACCATTCAGACAGGTACTGAACCCTGATCCCACCCAACACCAAAGAAATTCCGTGTTTAAAAAAATCTCCCTTAAAATGCTTCTTAATCAAATCAGGGGCTTGCTTCATCTACTTAGTCTAGCCACACAGCCTGTTGCAGCCACAGACACCCAAAAACATGTCCAGGGGAGTGAGAACTCGTGTTTTGAAGGTTGTGTTATTGGGACCGTGACCTTCATTTCAATGATCCTAAAGTTGCTTGTGCTAATTCAGGGAATTTCACCCAGTCTCCAGAGAGCAGCTAGGAAAGAGAGCAACGGGAACTTAGTTAAGACAAAATGACACTCTCGTCTTTCGTACAGCTTTCTAGGAATCCAAGCCAGTGAATTCTGTCAGGGTTGCAAGATCTACCCACTATCTGTTATGAGAAAATGTAGAAAATGCATTTACAAACCTTCAACAGGGCTAACTCTGCAAAAACAAGTCTATGGACCCTTATACTTACTAAAGAGGATGAGAAGAATGCATGTGGCCAGGCGGTTGACAGAAGTCAGCCCCATGGGACTGAAATGAACATCAGAACACGTGTCCCACAGCAGCATCATAAAGACCACATACTCAGACCATAATGCAGTCAAATCATGACCAATAACAACCAGCTGGCAAAAAAAATGTTATCACAGAGCACACCAAACCCCAACTTGAATTAAAGGAGGCTCAGGGGCACCTGGGTGGCTCAGTTGGTTAAGTGTCCGGCTTTGGCTCAGGTCATGGTCTTGAGGTCCATGAGTTTGAGCCCCGCGTCAGGCTCTGTGCTGACAGCTCAGAGCCTGGAGCCTGCTTGGGATTCTCTGTCTCCCTCTCTCTCTCTCTTAGAAATAAGTATTAAAAAAAAAAAATCAAAAGATAAATGAGGCTCAAACAGGGCCTCGTGTTGGTGAGAACACCCGTGTGTAAATACTAACAAAGCTACTACATGTTGAAAATTCACACGGCAGAGCTGAAAAGGCACACAGAGAGTATATTCATCATCTCGGAGGATTTTATTAGAGAACCAAAACTGGAAAGGAATGAATTTTGGTCCCAGATGAAGGATGAGGCAAGGCAGTGGCAGCAATCCTAACATTTACTGTGTTTCTCTCCTACTATGTATTCATCTGTGCCTTGGAAGTGGGGAGACTTTCCTGGATCTATTACAATCTTAGAATCATCTCCAGGATGGAGTCTCTTGGGTAACTTAAGAGGCAAATGTTTAAAGAGGCGTTTCTCGTGTTCCTTACTCCCACGACGAGTCTCCAAAGTGTGAATTCGTGCAAGGATTACATTGAGACAACCTTGAAGGTTTTTCCAGATTCCTTAGATTCATAGGGTGTGTCTCCAGTGCAAGGGGAAACGTCTAGCAAAGATGAAAAAAGATGACAAACTTTCCAGAGACCTTACCTACATAGGGTGTGAATATGTCAAGTTGTTGGGTTCTCACATTTCTGTCGTTCAGGGAAGACTCGAGCTCCCTCCCAAAACGTCCTCATGTGCTCGTTATTTCGAGAAAACTAATGAAACTTCTCCCACATTCCTTTCATTCGCAGGACCCCTCTCAACTATGAGTTTCGTTTTGTATTTTTTTTTCAAGTTTATTTATTTAGGCAATCTCCACAGCCCACGTGGAGCTTGAAAGCATGACTTTGAGATCGCGCTCTTCCGAAGGGGCTAGCCAGGTGCCCGTCAACTGTGAGTTTTTAGGTGGTTTTTAAATCTGTGAGAACTGATGAAGGCTTTCCCACATTCTTCGCATTTATAGGGTTTTTCTACGATATGAACCCTTCTATGTTCGGTAAGCTTGGAGAACTCATTGAAGGTCTCCCCACATCGCCCACATTTATAGGGCTTCTTGATAATGTGCTTTTGTAAGTGTTTGTTAAGGTGTAAGGAATATTTAAAGGCTTTCCCACACGTCTGGCATTCGTAGGGCTTCTCTCCGGTGTGAATTTCCATGTGTCTCACGAGGGACGACTGATACAGGTAAGATTTCCTACATTCTTGACATTTGTATTTCCCCCCTCCGGGCTTAGTCTCCTTGCGTGAGTCAGAATTTGCAGGGTGGGCAAAGGATTTCTCATCTTGCTTATTCTCATGATTTGCCTCTGCCATACAGGATTGCCTCTGTGCCTCATGGATCGAGCTATCTTGGAAGGTGATTCCACGCGGATCGGACACGTAGGTTTTCTCCGTAACGTGAGTCCTGCATACGTTGAGGCAGACGTCTTCACCAAAGGCTTGTCCAAATGGATCCCATTCATGAACGTCCGTCCCCATGCGAATGTTATTATGGCTGTGAAGCACATTGTTGTAATCGTGAGGCCACACGTTTGACTCCGGCCCCGTCTGACTCCTCACAAACGGGATCAAGACAGTGCTTTGCCATAAGAGTCTATCATATCCGTAGTTTTTATAGATCTTTTGATTACTGGTTAGGACAGGATTTTGTTTCAGGATATCTGAGCCCCAGTTTGGGATAGGGTTTCTTGCGGCATCTCTCCGGGAAGGCACGAGCTTGGAGCCTGGGTTAGGATCGTCCTTCATCTCGCGATATTCACAGATCCTGACCGGAGACTCGCCCTTCTTGTGAACGCCCGCAGCTTGCTGCCACTTTCGGTCCCTTTGCTTGGGCGGCTCCCCTGTCTCGTGGCATTTCCAGTCTTTTCCCCGCGGGGAGGGCCGGGAACCGCGGCTCACGGCACACACTCGGTTCGCTCCCCGAGGGGTCTTCTCGGCGAGAGTGTCCTGCCGGGGGGTTGGGTTTTGGGTCTTACGTTGACTCAGCGAGTCTGAAATAAAGTGCACAAAAGTCAAGTTCTTTGTTGAGAGCGGAGGTGGGTTGGGGATGGGTTGGGGAGGATAAGACAGGGAAGTGCCCAGGTGGGTTTCTTGTCAAACGGTCACTCTGCTCGAGAGGGAAGGAAGAGTGAGCAAGACAGCGGAAACGCATCAGGGATTTGGGCGGTGCCGGGAGCTCGACTGCAGTGAGGACGGGTGCTGTGTGGACGGAACCTGCTACGAAACGCTTGTTCAGGGATCGAGGAAAGGAGTCGTCAGGAAGGTGTAGCCTCGTGGAAGAGAACCGGACAAAGAGTCTGCCATGGACTGTTTTTGTGTCGCCCAGAAATCCATTATGTTGAAGCCCTCATCCCCCATGTGATGAGGGGATTTGCAGGTGGGGCCTCTGGGAGGTAATCAGGTCTAGATGAGAATGTGACGGTGGGGCCCCCACGACGGGACTGGTGTCCTTACAAAAGCAGAACGGAGCTCGCTGTCTCTCTAGCACGTGAGGACGCAGCAAGAAGGCGGCCGTCTGCAAACCAGGAAGAGAGGCCTGGCTGGGAACCAAACCTACTGGCACCTTGACCTTGGACTTCCCAGTGAAGAGACAAATGTGTGAAAGCCATCTGGAACATGGTATGGTGTCATCCCGAACGGACTAAGACAGAGTCCGTGTGTGGCTTTAAAGGGGCACAGGTCTTTGGGACAAAAAGAAAGAATAAACGCCTGGACGATTCTGATGCGTCTTAGAGTCTTTGCTCGCCTCCCAGATGAAGTGGATTCTTTCTTTTTATTATTCTTAATTTTTAAAATTTTGTTTGAGGGGCGCCTGGGCGGCGCAGTCGGTTAAGCGTCCGACTTCAGCCAGGTCACGATCTCGCGGTCCGTGAGTTCGAGCCCCGCGTCGGGCTCTGGGCTGATGGCTCAGAGCCTGGAGCCTGTTTCTGATTCTGTGTCTCCCTCTCTCTCTGCCCCTCCCCTGTTCATGCTCTGTCTCTCTCTGTCCCAAAAATAAATAAACGTTGAAAAAAAAATAGTTTAAAATTTTGTTTGAGAGAGAGAGAGAACGGGGGAAGGGCAGAGAGGGAGGGGGAGAGAGAGAGAGAGAGAGAGAGAGAGAGAATATCCCAAGCCCCACAGAGCCTGCTGCAGGGCTCAAACCCATGAACCACGAGATCGTGACCTGAGCCGAAGAAACAAAATATAGTCTGGCCACACAGCGGAATAGGATTCAGCCATAAAAAGGGGTGATGCGCGGATAGCTGATGGCAAGAGGGCTGAACCTCGAAAGCATCGTGTCAAGTGAAAGAAGGCAGACACGGACGACCACGTTTTGTCTGATTCCACGTATATGAAATATCTAGCGTAGGCCAATCTATAGAGACAGAAAGCAGATTAGTGGTCGCCCAGGGCTGGAGGCGAGAGTAAGGGAGTGACCGCTTCGTGGCCCAGAAGGTCTCCTTCTGGGGTGATGGCAGCTCGGAGCCTGGAGCCTGCTTCAGATTCCGTGTCTCCCTCTCTCTCTGCCCCTCCCCCGCTCGCACTGGGTCTCTCTCACCAATAAGCAAAAGAAAAATAAATTCTACCTTGTAAAATCCTTCCTCATGAGGATTCCTATCTGCCTGGCGAGCAGGTGCAGGGGTAAACTTACCCCCCTGCACCATTCCCAGACCTGCTCCTTGCTCGTCCAAATGGGAGACCAGACTAGGGGGTGCCTCCTTGAGATCCTGGTCACGGGGTAGGGTCGGGGGGGGGCGGAGATAGCGGTGCCAGAAACAGAAACTCTCCCTGAAGCAGGGGTTCTGAAGCCAAGCAAGTATGACTCTGCCGCACCTAAGCGGTCCCTCCGCTTCCCTCACGCATGCGCTAACACCCTCTGCGCTCCGTGTTCACCCACCTAAGGATCCCCCGAGGGCTGTTGATCGTGAAGCGAATACAAATGAACCGCAACGGACAGAGTTCCCCTCTCATGGGGTCAAACCCTGCGTCCACCCCCGGGGGGCCAGGGGCCGCAGCGCCGCTGCTTAACGGTCCTGGCCCCGTTTCTCAGCACCCCTCCGGGAACTCAGGAAGGGCCAGACTCGCGTTGGGCCCGGCCACGGGTAAACCGAGGGAGGGTAGCATCCTCACCCACGGAGGCCAGGTTCCTGCAGTTCTCCAGCATCACGTCTCTGTAGAGATTTCTCTGCGCGGGGTCCAGCAGGGCCCATTCCTCCCTGGTGAAATTCACGGCCACGTCTGTGAAGGTCACGGCGTCCTAAAACAACATGCCCGTTTGGGGCGCTGTTACCGGCGGAGTCGCGACCCTTCCCAAGGACAGGCTGAAGTCCTGACCCCCCCCCGCCCCCCAGTACCTATGAATGTGACCCCGATTTGGAAATGAGGCATTTGCGGATTCGCAAGGGGTACCAGGAGGTCACGCTGGAGTAGGTGGGCCCTATTCCAATCGACCGAGGTCTCACAAGAAGAGGAAATCTGAACACAGACACACGGAGGGGAAGAATGTCACACGATATTCTTCAGAAGTGGAGACTGGGGTGGGTTGTCTGCAACGAAGGCGGGCCAAGGAAAGGCGTTTGCCAGTCGTATATTAAGCTAGCCCACCTCCCCAGGCGCCTGGGTGGCTCAGTCAGCTAAGCATCCGACTTCATTTTGGCTCAGTTCATGATCTCAGGGTTCGTGAGTTCGAGCCCCACATCAGGCTCTGTGCTGAGAGTTCTGCTTTGGCTTCTGTGTGTCCCTCTCTCTCTGCCCCTCTCCCACTCGGGCTGTGTCTCTCTCTCTCAAAAATAAACAAACACTTAAAAAAAAAAAGAATGAGTGAGATCTCTTATCCATGGATGTAAAGTGATATCATGTGGTCTGTATATATATATATACAGACACACACACAATTTAAGGGAAAGAGAGAGAGAGTGTGAGGGGGGGAGGGAGGGGCAGAGGGAGAGAGAGAGAGAATCCCAGGCAGGCGCCACACTCAGTTTGGAGCCCGATGTGGGGCTCGATCCCATGACCCTGGGATCACGACTTGAGCTGAAGCCGAGAGTTGGACACAGCCGACTGAGCCACCCAGGTGCCTCCAAACCCTGTTTTTTTTTTTTTTTTATTTTTTTTTAACGTTTATTTATTTTTGAGACAGAGAGAGACAGAGCACGAACGGGGGAGGGTCTGAGAGAGGGAGACACAGAATCCGAAACAGGCTCCAGGCTCTGAGCTGTCAGCACAGAGCCCGACGCGGGGCTCGAACCCACGAACTGTGAGATCATGGCCTGAGCCGAAGTCGGACGCTTACCGACTGAGCCACTCAGGCGCCCTCTTATAGATATTTTATATGCCCTGCAGGATCAGTCAAAGGGACCGTGTTCATAAGGAAGCAAGGTTTTTAGCCCGAGAAGAAAGATTTCAAATCTAAAATTTTAAGAAGTCAGGGGGCGCGCCTGGGTGGCTCAGTCGGTTGGGCGTCTGACTTCGGCTCAGGTCATGATCTCGCGGTTCACGAGTTCAAGTCCCGCATCAGGCTCTGTGCTGACAGCTCGGAGCCCCGGAGCCTGCTTCGGATTCTGTGTCTCCCTCTCTCTCTCTCAAAAATAAATAAAAACATTAAAAAGTCAGGGCGCCTGGTTTGCTCAAAGTCAGAAGAGCGTGTGACTCTTGATCTGGAGGTTGTGAGTTCGAGCCCCACGTTTGGCGAAAAGATTACTTAAAATAAATTTAAAAACATTTTTTTTAGAGTTCAAAAGTGGCCGACTTTAGGATAAAGTATCAGCAGGAACCACACACACACACACACACACACACACACACACCACGCACGCACGCACTTCCCTGGCAAATCTCTGGAGAGAAAGCGCCCAGAAGAAATAAGCAGGAAGCCCTGAGAAATGGGCTGATTTAGGAAGAGAAAATCCACAGGGTGAGTCTGAGGGACCCTGTGCTATCAGAAGGCGGAGAAGCCACTCTAGACTGTGTTAAGAAATACAGAGGCTGAAAAGAAAGAAAGAAAGAAAGAAAGAAAGAAAGAAAGAAAGAAAAAAGAAAAGAAATACAGACGTTGACTGTTAAGGGTCTGCCAATGGCCCAGTTTGGGAGATTCTGAACCCTAACTGTGCAACTGATTGAAACAGACTCGTTACTAAGAACATGCGAACGCATCATGATCCCCAAAAAGGGGAAACCAAAGGGGCCATAAAACAGCACTTCTCGGGGCACCTGTGTGGCTCAGTCGGGGAAGGCATTAGACTCTCGATTGCGGCCCAGCTCATGATCTCTTGGTTCGTGAGTTTGAGCCCCGCGTCGGGCTCTGGGCTGACAGGGCCTGCTTGGGGTTCTGTCTCCTCTCTCGCTCCCTCTGCTCCCCTCCCCCGCTTGTGATCTCGCTTAAAAAAATAAATAAATAAATAAGAATAAAATAAAACAAAAACCCTCAGGGGGCGCCTGGGGGGGGGGGGCGCACAGCCAGTTAAGGACCCAACTCTGGATTTTGGCTTCAACTGCACCAGGGAGCGGTCACGTGGCTGGGACCTTCCCACGCACCAACTGTTCCCGGGTGGTCAACGAAAGGGAGGGGAGCGAGTGCCCGTCACACCATGAGCCTGTAGGAGGAAAGAATGGCACCTATGCCTGGTGTTTGCGCCCTGTCTGAAAGGAATCCCGCTCCCGGGGCGCCTGGCTGGCTCAGTTGGGAGAGGGTGCGATTCTTCTTCTTTTCCTTTTTTTTTTTTTTTAGTATATATTTTTTAATGTTTGTTTATTTGGGCGGGGAGGGGCAGAGAGAAAGGGAGAGAATCCCAAGCAGGTTCCACGCTGTTGGCGCCGATCCCGACGTGATACGCACTGTGTACTGTAATTTTTATATGTAATTTTTATATGTTGTGTGGGGCACCTGTCTGGCTCAGTCAGTAGAGCATGCGACTCCGGATCTTGAGGTCACGGGTTCGAGCCCCATGTTGGGCATGGAGCCTACTAACAACAAAACAAAACAAAACAAAACAAAACAAAACAAAACAAAACAAAACCAAAAAACCTGTTGTGTGGATGCAAACTGCTACACTCATATTGTGAAAAACATTTCTTTAACATAGAAAACCTGATAGCCCTGGGGCACCCGGGTGGCTCAGTAGGTGAGCCTCCAACTTTGGCTCAGGTCACAATCTCGTGGTTCCTGGGGTCGAGCCCCGCTTCCGGCTCTGTGCTGTCACGGTGGGCGGAACCTGCTTCGGATCCTCTGTGCCCCTCCCTCCCTCACCCAACTCTCAAAAGTAAATATTAAACATTTTTAATTAAAAAAAAAAAAAAAAGAGGGGCGCCTGGGTGGCTCAGTCGGTGAAGCGGCCGATTTCGGCTCAGGTCATGATCTCAAGGTCCGTGGGTTCGAGCCCCGCGTCGGGCTCTGTGCTGACAGCTCAGAGCCCGGAGCCTGTTTCAGACTCTGTGTCTCCCTCTCTCTCTGCCCCTCCCCCGTTCATGCTCTGTCTCTCTCTGTCTCAAAAATAAATAAACATTAAAAAAAAAAAGGGGCGCCTGGGTGGCGCAGTCGGTTAAGCGCCCGACTTCAGCCAGGTCACGATCTCGCGGTCCGTGAGTTCGAGCCCCGTATCGGGCTCTGGGCTGATGGCTCGGAGCCTGGAGCCTGCTTCCGATTCTGTGTCTCCCTCTCTCTCTGCCCCTCCCCCGTTCATGCTCGGTCTCTCTCTGTCCCAAAAATAAATAAAAAACGTTGAAAGAAAAAAAAAATTTTTTTTTTAAATTAAAAAAGAAAAAGAAAATCTAACAGTCCCAAATCTACTACGTATAATTCTACTCCAAGATTTATATTGTGGAACTGCCTTTCGAAACTGAATCGGGCTCCCCAGACCTGGGGAGGAGCCCGGGCGTGGGATTTCTAACAAGGTCCCGTTTGTTGCCCATTTTGCGGGACTGCAGCCTGCACTTTACCAGCCGAGTGGCAGGGGACACTCTTCCGCGTGAGAAGCAGGAAGGACACCTGGGCAAAAGTGATCCCGGCAGTTCTGTCCGAGCAGCAGCCAAGGTGGGGACGGTTCCGCATCCCTAAGCAACAGAGGGGCGGACTCAGTGACACCCTGCAGAAACCTGGGAACTGCACCGTTTTCAGGGGAGACGTGTTGAGGCGCAAGGGGTGAGATGTCGCGATATCTAAAAGTCTCTCTCAGGTGGTGCAGCAAAACACAAACAAACAAAAAGTGTGCACGAGCATCTGTGAACACGCACGCGCATACAGACAGCCAACAGGGCAACCTGCGTACCTGACTTTATGCGACCATGTGTTCATATACAGACAGCAAATAAAGCAAAATATTAGCAAATCTGCAAATCTTTACGGTTCCATGGGTATTTGTTTTATTATTACTATACATTCACCGCAGGTCTCAAAATGCTTCAAATATACACTTAATGGGGAAAAAAAGGAAGACCGAAAGAATGATCGACAGAACATTCAAGATGGCGGGGTGCCTGGGTGGCCCAGTCGGTTGAGCGTTCAACTCTTGGTTTTGGCTCAGGTCACGGTCTCAGGGTTCGTGGGTTTGAGCCCCGAGTCAGGCTCTCAGCTGACAGTGCGGAGTCTGCTTGGGATTCTCTCTCTCTCTCTCTCTCTGCCCCACCCCCACTCGAGTGCATGCTCTCTCTCAAAATAAACAAACTTAAAAAGAATTTCAAGATGGTGATTAACCCCAGAAGGAAGCAGGGCAATGGGGTCAGGCAGGGATGGGCCGAGGGCCTCTAACCAACAGCAGTGTCTGATTCTTTAACCTGAGGACCTATTTATTACATTATTTTTTAAAACTCTGGGGAGCCTGGGTGGCTCGGTTAAGTGTCCAACTTCGGCTCAGGTCATAATCTCACAGTCTGTGAGTTCGAGCCCCGCGTCGGGCTCTGTGCTGACAGCTCAGAGCCTGGAGCCTGCTTCAGATTCTGTGTCTCCCTCTCTCTCTGCCTCTCCCCAACTCATGCTCTCTCTCTCAAAAATAAATAAAACTTGAAAAAAAAATTTTTTAAATCTATTTGTGGGGTATCTGGCTGGCTCAGTCGGTAGAGCGTGCAACTCTTAATCTGAGTCCCGAGCTCAAGTCCCCTGTTGGGCATGGAGGCTACAACTAAAATAAAATAATTAAAATAAAGTAAAATAAAATAAAACTAATAAAAATCTTACAGCCAATTCATCCTGGCTTTTATTTTATTTTTATTTACTTTTGAAAAGATTTTAAGTAATCTCTATCCCCAACGTGGGGCTCGAACCCACAATCCTGAGATCAAGAGTCCCACACTCTGCTGACTGAACCAGGCAGGTACCCCTCATTCTTGGTTTTAAAAAGCTTAGTAGTACAGGGGCTCACGGCTGGCTGTTTGCAAAGCGCATGACTCTTGATCCCAGGGTTGCCAGTTCGAGCCCCGTGTTGGGTGCAGAGGTTGCTTAAAAATAAAATCTTTAAATAGCGAGAGAGGGGGAAGAAAAGCTTAGTACAAAAGAACTTTCTAATTTTTTTTAGATGTTTATTTATTTTTGAGAGCGAGAGAGAGAGAGAGACAGACACAGAATCCGAAGCAGGCTCCAGGCTCTGAGCTGTCAGCACGGGCCCGATGCGGGGCTCAAACTCACGAACCGAATTCCCACATCTTCTTAAATATACTGATTCCGTTTAAGAAAGAGGCAACCATACTACGTTGGTCTCAAAAATGTCACCGGTTTACGTGGGTTCCCCTTGTATGCACTCCTCTGGGGTTTACGCGAACCCACGTTTTCACAAAACAGAACTGTGACCCTCAAATAATACAAAGTCATTAGGTGCTTGGGGCAAACAGGAGATTTCTAGGCAACCCTGCCATTGTGAATGAACGGCCTCCCAGCCATTCGTCCCCCGAGTTGCAATCAGACAAGGATGAAACCAGCAGCAAAGACAAAAGGACTTTTGTCCCTCCCCCCCCCCCCCCCCCCCGCCTTACTCAACTGTTTTCTAACTCACTGATAAACTTTATCCCCTAAAACTTGTAGCCCATTTGACATCCTATCATATCGGTAAGAAGAGAACATTCCACTCTTGCCTGGGGGATCTTGAGTCACTGGGACAGAGAAGTGGCCTCGCCTCCGATCTGCAACCTGGGGCAGGACTCCTGATAAGGGGTTTGGGACACAACATTCCACATCTATCTTGACCTTGTAGTTTCCAAGGGAACGTCCAGACCAGATAACTTCTTTACACTGGACTCAGTTTGACCCTATCTAAGCCCGGATCCATTTACATACACCTACCCTGAATTACTACCACCACCACCACCACCCCCCCCCCCCCCCCACCTTGGGATCCTATAATAACGCCAACCCTTCCTGCCGCAGGTTCCTCTCAGGCGCAATCGATCTCTCTCCTTGCAACAAACCATTACAACGAGGGCTCCAGGTGAGTCCCTGGCGATCTCAGACACATTATAATGTTTGGGACAGTGGGAGACAGCAAACGAACAAAGAGAATGTGTAATTTGGGGTCGTCTCAGGGAAGCAGGTGGGAAAGAAACCCCCCACGTCTGGCAGATAGAGCGCATCCCCCCTCCCTGTGCGCTGAGCTTCCCGTGAACCAGACCTTTCTGGAGGAGACTAAGGACAGGCAATTTGTTCAGACCATGGGGTTCCATGCTGACAACTTCACTTGAACTCCTTTCAACGTGTTCTTTTAGAAACGCTCTCTACGGAGGTCTCAGTCCCCCCCGCCCCAAGAAAGAAAGTGCTCACTGGACCAAACCCAGACCCCGAAATCCTTTCTCTAGGAGAGGAGAACCCGATGGCCACCCTCTCCATGTGAATGTGCCCGCAATTTTCCTAATCGCTGAGGGACTCCAACACTTAATGGGTCTGAACAGCCCCCCTCCCCCGCTCCTGCCCTCCCTCCCCCCCCCACCCCCCACCCCCCCCACTGCTGCACGCAGGTATCTCCCTGCCCACTCCAGGGACCACAGCGTGGAGGGACCGCCCCTTCCCCCGGGGGCTTTTAGGGCTCAGCACGTGGGCCACTCTCGGCTTCCCCTCTCCTCCAGGGCGGAGGCAATCAGGCTTCCGCAGACAGCTGCCCCCGACTCCCCGGAATCCGACCCGGTCCCGCCCGCGGTGTGGATCGTGCGACAAGCCGGCACACTCACCATCCCTGCTGCACCGGCTTCTGGACGCGTCTGTGGGTGGCGCAGCCCAAGAGCTCATTCCCTGCACCGGATAGAGGGCTGCAGGGCTGCAGACGAGAGGGGTGGGATTGCAAAAAGAACAATTAAATAAGCAAATAAAATAAAAAACCACGCCCTCACCACCCCCCACCCCCCCCACCCCCCCCAACAGGGATCGACGACAGAGATTCATCCTGCGCGGGCCTTTTGTATCTGCTTCCGGACCCCGGCTCCTCAAAATGGACGGTTTAAGGGGTGGGAGCAGGGGAAGGAGGAGCCAGCAGGAAGGGGATCCCGGGACTTGCCCCCTCCCCCCAGCCCCACCCTGGGACCCCACTCCCCACCCCCGGCACCCAGGGTCTCCCCAGCCACTTCTGCTCCTTAGAGGCGTCCAGAAAGAGAGGCACTTCCCAAGGAAAGGAAGACTTTTTTCTGCCCTGGAAGAGGACACGGTCGGGAGGAGGGGTCCTCAGTTTCCCTCTCAGGCCTCCCCCTTCTTTTCCTTCCGCTGCCTTCCTCACCCCGCGAGCGTTGACCAGCCGGTGACCTGCGAGGTCTGCGCCAACAGATGTAACAAAATACTGTGCTGACCGTTACTGGGATTGAACCGGCGACCCTCCCGCGAGGAGCAAGAACGTCCTCCGATCCCCAATTCCAGGGAAGGAGAACAGCTGCCTGAATCCAGCCGGCGAGGACGCGGCCCCCGCTCCCCGCGACCCTGTTAAAAACAACAACAACAACAACAACAGCAACAACAAATCACCTACATCTGTTTAAACTGGAGGGTCACCTGACCTGCAGGTGCAGGCGAAGAGCGTCCGCGGAATAACTTCAACCCCGACTGGGGATTTCTTTTGGAAGGTCCCCAGCCAGGCCTGATTAACATACCCCCCCCAACGCCCCGCCCCGTTCCCGCCCCCTCCCCGCCCCACCTCCACCCCTGCTCCACCCCTCCTCCCCTCCCCCAAAGACGGAGGCCAGCCCAGCCCGTTCCCCAGCTCTCTAGGAAAGGGCAGGGAACCGCTGAAAGTCAAGTCAATTAACCTTTTATGAAGTGTCTCCTCTCTAGGAATGCAAGTCTACCCTAAAGCTTACGTTGCCTATTAGTACTCTGTACCTAAACTTCGTCTTTTAAAAAGTAATCGCCCACCCAAGGTCAGTCTCGAACTCACAACGCTGAGATCAAGAGTCCAATGCTCCACTGACTGAGACAGCTGGGTGCCCCTAAACTTGTGGTGGGAAAAAGACTTCATGGGGGCGCCCGGTTGGCTCAGTCCGTGGAGCACGCGACTCTTGATCTTGGGGTTGTGAGTTCAAGTCCCACATTGGGTGTAAAGATTACTTTAAAAAAAAAAAAAAAACACTTCTGGGCGCCCGGGGGGGGGGGGGGGCTCAGGTGGTTAAGCTAAGCGGTCGACTTTGACTCAGGTCATGATCTCCCCGTTCCTGAGTTCGAGCCCCACCTCGGGCTCTGCGCTGACAGCTCGGAGCCTGGAGCCTGCTTCCGATTCTGTGTCTCCCTCTCTCTGCCCCTCCCCTGCTTGCTCTCTCTCTCTCTCTCTCTCTCAACATTAAATAAGCCTTAAAAATTTTTTTAAATATATTTTAAAAAGACTATTATTATTATTATTAAAGCAGTATTAGGTTTACAACAAAACTGAGGTACAGAGATTTCCCATATGCCCCCTGTCCCCAAACATGCACAGTTTCCTCCCGTATCAACATTAAGCACCAGAATGCTACTTTTTGTTTCACTTAAATTTTAAGTAATTTGTTTTTCATTAATTATTAATTATTTTAATTAATTTATTGTTCACGCTGGGCGTGAAGCCCAATGCGGGGTTCCAACTCACCACCATGAGATCAAGACCTGAGCTGTGATCAACAGTCAGCTGCTTAACTCACTGAGCCACCCATGTGCCCCGTACTTTTTTTTAAACTAGAGACGAACCTACATTGAATACAGGGTAATCACCAAAGTGATTACACAGTTTACCTTTGGGTTCACTCTTGGTGTTGTATATTCTTTTTTTTTTTTTTTAAAGCTATTTTATTTATATTTTATTTAAGTCATCTCTACCCCCAACATGGGGTTCGAACTCACAACCCCGAGATCAAGAGTCGCCTGCTTCTCCGACCGAAGCAGTCAGGTGCCCTGATGTTGTATATTCTGTGGATTTGGACGAATGTATAACCACCCGTGTCCACTTTTATACAGTGTTTTCCCTGCCCCCCAAATCCTCTGCACTCTATGCATCTCCCTCCACCCCCACCTACACTGCGACAAAGTTTTTGTTGTGATAAAATATACAGCAACAGACATGTCCCCTTTAACCATCGTTAAGGGTACAGTGCAGTGGCATTCAGCACATTCACACTGTTGTGCAACCATCACCACCGTCCGTCTCCAGAACTTTTTCATCTTTCCAAGCTAAAATTCTGTATCCTGTCCACTGAGAGAAAACCGACCTCTGTTCACCACCGCCCCGGGGAAACAGTCTTCTCTGTTGCTCTGAAGACTGCTCCAGGGGCGCCTGGGGGGCTCTGTCCCTTAAGCGTCTGACTTCAGCTCAGGTCATGATCTCGCAGTTTGTGGGTTCCAGCCCCCCCGTCGGGCTCTGTGCGGGCAGCTCAGAGCCTGGAGCCTGCTTCCGAGATTCTGTGTCTCTCTCGCTCTCTGCCCCTCCCCCGCTCGCTCGCGCACGTGCGCGCGCTCTCTTTCTTTCTCTCTCTCTCTCTCAAAAATAAATAAACATTAAAAGAACTGCTCCAAAGCTTGTTAGCTGCTGGGGATCATATAAACAAAAGGGAGACGCATATCCTTGTTTGCAACCAGTTCTCCAAAACTTGAGCGTCACAAGGTGTAATTTGTTTCCTGCGTAAAAATTACTCTCCACGTCTCCACGGAGACAGGAGAGAGACCCTCAAGTCATCTCAATACATTATGCATCTATCCTATCTGATTAAAAATATTGCTTGCGTGCCTCTGCTTAACCGGTTTTTCAGCTCTTCCTTTTTTTTTTTTTAATTCTTAAAAAAAATTTTTTTTAATATTTATTTCTTTTTGAGAGAGGGAGAGGGACAGAGCATGAGCAGGGAAGGGGCAGAGAAAGAGGGACACACAGAATCCGAAGCAGGCGACACGGGGCTCGAACTCACGAACCTGAGAGATGGTGACCTGAGCTGAAGTCAGACGCTCAACCGACTGAGTCACCTGAGTGCCCCAGTTGTTTTTGATTCTTCCTTGAGGTCACTTGAGATGGTCACAGAAGGCTGACATCAGTCACTTGCCACAATTTGCTCCCTGCTTCCTTTTCCCTCCAGCCCTTAATAACGTCTACCTGCTTTCCCTCTCTACGACTGACAGTTCTAAGTGCTTCATAGAGGGGCACCTGGGTGGCTCAGTTGGTTAAGCATCTGATTCTTGATTCTGGCTCGGGTCATGATCTCACAGTTCACGAGTTTGAGCCCCGCATCGGGCTCTGTGCTGATAGCTCATGAGCCTGCTTGGGATCCTCTCTCTCTCAAAATAAACAAAAATAAACTAAGTACCTCACAGAATTGGAAGCATATAATACGTGTCCTTTTGTGTCTGGCTTTTATATTTGACATAATGTTTTCAGGGTCCACCCGTGTCATAGCCTGTGTCAATGCCTCATGCACCTTTCTTATGGGTGAATAATATTCTATTGTATGGATACATCACATTGGGTTATCCCTGCATCCATCTACGGACTGGTGGGTTGTCTTCAACTTTTGGCTATTGTGAATTATGCTGCTATAAACATGGGTGGACAGGGGCACTGACAGCAGCCTGATGTGGGGCGTGAACCCATGAACCAGAAGATCATGACCTGAGGCCGAAGTCAGACATTTAATCGACTGGGCCACCCAGGCACACTCATTTTTATTTTTAAAAGATATTTTTACTGGGTATAGAATTCTAGATTGCCATTTTCTCCTTGGCACTTTGAAGACATCATTCCTTAAGTTTCTCTGTGGTCCGATCTTTCCATTGGAAATTCAGCTGTCATCATAATTTTTATTCTTTTAAAGGTAATATGCACTCCCCACCCCCTCCCCAATACTGCTAAGATTTTTTTTAAGGTTTTATCTTTAAGTAATCTCTACACCCAACGTGGGGCTTGAACTCACAACCCCAAGATCAAGAGTCGAGCCCTCTACTGACTGCGCCATCCAGGCGCCCCTTTCCATTCTTTTTTGTATTTCCTTCTCTTATACTCCATTCGGGTTTGCTTCCCCTACCAACCTCCTGTTCTTTGTTATTTACTTCAGCTGTGCATAATCTGAGATTATTCATAAAAACTCATAAAGAATTAATTATAAAAGTGCTTTTCATCTCATGCTTCACCCCAGAGCTTCTCTGCTTCTGCAGGAAGTGATCTTGGGGGAGCCCACGTGGCCACTCACACTGGTATGTGTTCCAACCTGAAAGTGGGAAGGCATCACACTCTCTTGGCAGCCCCTGACTGAGGGCTGATGGGAACCAGTGAGAAAAAGGCCAGCCCCCTGCCCTTTGTCCCAACAGAATGTCCCTACATTCCTTGTAGTTCCTCAAAAGATACCCAGAGGCACCTGGGTGGCTCAGCCGGTTAAGTGACCTTTGCTCGGGTCATGATCTCACAGTTTGTGAATTTGAGCCCCGCATTTGGCTCTGTGTTCTCATCTCAGAAGCCGCTTTGGATCCTCTGTCCCCCCCCACCCCCACCTCTCTCTCTGCCCCTCCCCTGCTGTGCTGACAGCTCAGAGCCTGGAGTCTACTTTGGATTCTGTGTCTCCGTCTCTCTCTGTCTCCACCCACCCCCACCCCCTGCTCGCGCTCTGTCTCTCTCTCTCAAAACTGAATAAACATTAAACAATTTTTTTAAAATAAACAAAACATTAAAAAAACCTCACAAAACTTCAGGGGACCCAGTCACAGGGTTACACACATGAATAATATTTACACACACACACACACACACACACACACACAGAATTCTTGTTACACCATTGCTTAAAGTGGGAACCAGAGCGATATTATTTATTGGGGCGCCTGGGTGGCTCAGTCAGTTAAGCATCAGCTCAGGTCATGATCTCACAGTCCCTGAGTTTGAGCCCCACATCGGGCTCTATGCTGACAGCTTAGAGCCCAGAACCTGCTTTGGATTCTGTGTCTCCCTCCCTCTCTGCCCCTTGCCCACTCATGCTTTGTCTCTTTCTCTCAAAAATAAAATAAAACAGGGCGCCTGGGTGGCGCAGTCGGTTAAGCGTCCGACTTCAGCCAGGTCACGATCTCGCGGTCCGGGAGTTCGAGCCCCGCGTCAGGCTCTGGGCTGATGGCTCGGAGCCTGGAGCCTGTTTCCGATTCTGTGTCTCCCTCTCTCTCTGCCCCTCCCCCGTTCATGCTCTGTCTCTCTCTGTCCCAAAAATAAATAAACGTTGAAAAAAAAATAAAAAAAAAATAATAAAATAAAACATGAAAAAATAAGTAAAAGTTTTTATTATTTATTTATTTTTTAATTTAATTTGATTTTTATTTTATTTAGTTTTTTTAATTAAAAAAAATTTACATTGTTATCTCTTTGGGTCTCGTGTTCATTATGGGTCCTCTGTGTGCCTGTAATACAACTTTGTTGTTTTCTCATTGATCTGTCTCGTGTTAATTAATTAATTAATTAGTTCGTGTAAGTTTGATTCTTAGTCCAGCTGGGAAACCTTGAGGGATAGAGGAAGACTTTTGCTTTCCTTGCAAAATCATTATGACGAGGAGAACAAAGAGAAGAGAAATGCAGATAAAATTAAATTTCCTTACCTCTTGCAGCCCACAGATAAATACCTGGGGACCGGAAGAGCCCCAGGGGACCTTCCTTCAGGAACTCACAGCTGCCTTAATGTTAATGCTTTGCTAGAGACTAAAAGCAACCTTAGTCTGACATTAGTCAGGCCTCCAGGATTCTATAAGTCTTCTTTAACATATGGAAATCCCTTTAGAGACTTCTGTAAACTCTACCTACCCCTCCAACTTAAAAAATATATAATCAGTCGCACCTCACAATTCCGGTGCGCCTCTTTCTTTCTGCCCACGGGTCTTGTCCCCATGCTATAATGAAAGCACTTGTTTTGCACGACAAAAATGTCTCAAGAATTCTTTCTTTCTTTCTTTCTTTCTTTCTTTCTTTCTTTCTTTCTTTTAAGATTTGATTAAAAACAAAAAAAATTTTAATAACATTTATTAATTGTTGAGAGACAGAGTGAGAACAGGGGAGGGGCAGAGAGAGAGGGAGACCCAGAATCCGAAGCAGGCTCCAGTTGTTGAGCAAGAGGTCAGCACAGAGCCCGATGTGGGGCTCGAACCCACGAACCGTGAGATCATGACCTGAGCCCAAGTCAGATGCTTAACCGACTGAACCACCTAGACGCCCCAGAAAGTCTTTCTTTCTTAAAAAAAAAAAAAAAAACTTTATTTTGTAATGTTTATTTATTTTTGAGAGAGAGACAGCACATGCGTGATTGGGGGAGGGGCAGAGAGAGAGGGAGACAGAGGATCCAGAGGATTGGGAGCGGGCTCTGTGCTGACAGCAGAGAGCTCCATTTGGGGCTTGAACTCATGAACTGAACTGTGAGATCATGACCTGAGCTGAAGTCCACCACTCAACCGACTGAGCCACCCCCCAGGTGCCCCAAGAAATCCTTCTTGACTGTTGTGCTCAACAACCCAGCACCAATTATACTCTTGTTGCATCCACACGACTCCTGAAACCGAATGCTACGGGCACCAGTGACAGTCACAACAAAGATTATTGCAATGAGAGGCAAGGCCAACGGATCGGGACCGACACTCTTGACCAGAGTGCGGCCTCCAACAGGCAGGGTACAGAGTTTTTATAGCCAACCACATTGTCTTATCATCATCACCTGGGGACAGAACAAAGAAATAGTTCCCAGATGGGGGTGGAAACAGTTCAGACCTTCTGCAACTCAGCCACAACCAGTTGACCTCCTTGACCCTGCCTCTGGCCCACTTTTTCAAAGTTTTCCAGTCAAACACCAAGCCAGTTGATTTCCCTTGAACTTTTGTTCCCTTGATTGATAGGACAAGGCTGTTATCTCTTAACCCACAGTGTCAAATTTCCTAAGGCTATAGGTTAGCCCTACACTACAATTTAACCCTTACACTGTATCCACCTTAAACCTGCATATATTACATGTGAATATCTCCATAAAGCTGGGGAGGGGGTGATGGTGGGGGAATATACCACCCCAAAATGTCACTTTGGCATAAGGATTATTTTGAGCGTCAACAGTTGCAAGACGAGCTCTCGGTCCTTCCCTTAAGTCCCTGAAAGCAGGGCGCCTGGGTGGCTCAGTCGGTTGAGCGTCCGACTTCAGCTCAGGTCATGATCTCACACTCTGTGAGTTTGAGCCCAGTGTCTGCCTCTGTGCTGACAGCTCAAAGCCTGGAGCCCGCTTCAGGTTCTGTGTCTCCCCCTCTCTCTGCCCCTCCCCTGCTCATGCTCTGTCTGTCTCAAAAATAAATTTAAAAAATTTTTTAAAAACCACTGAAAGCAGACCATAAGTGTCTCTTTGAGGAAGGTACCTGTGCTCCCTCCCCAGCTCGGGATCAGGGAGAGAAAAGCAACTTTTACCTAGAAGGTGGGGAGTCAACGCAAAGATGAATTTGCATAAACCGACCTTCCTAAAATAACTCCTATCTTCCATTAGTTTCTCCCTATGTTTCCTAGTCCCTTCCCTCACTAGGGATTGTCCCTTAAGGCCCCAAACCTCTTTCCTACTGCTTCTTTGAGTTTCGCCTCTTTACTGTGAACTCCCGAACATAAAGCTATTAATAAATCTGTCTTTTGTTGGTTTAATTTGCAGGCCCCCAGGAGAGTAAATAAGAGGGTAGAGGAAAAATTTTTCCTCCTTCACGTGGGAAAAAACGGTGCAGGAAATCACAAACACCGAAGATCACGTGACTCTGTTTACATAATGAGGTTAGAGGGCCCTTTAAGAAAGGGAAAATGACTTTGTAGCATCCTCTGGCCCTATTCCTTGATTTGAAAGTGATCCACTTTGAAAATAAAATACAAAATAAAAGAAGCAAGAATTTCCCCTGAAGGTATTTTCTCCTCCACCAAGGCATTTCAAAGCATGGTCTTCTTTTGATATTAACTGATCTTGCTTTATGCCTGAGGGCTGAGTTCTATTTTTAAAGGGGGCGGGGCACCTGTCTGCCTCAGTCATTGGAGCCAGGGACTCTTGAAATCCAGGGGTTGGAAGTTCTTCCAGCCCCACGTTGGGTGCAGGGATTACTTACAGCTGAACGCAGGATAATGTCTCCAATAAGCCATACTCACACACTCCAGGGGCGCCTGGGAGGCTCAGTCAGTTAAACATCCAACTCTTGATTTCGGCTCAGGTCATGATCTCCCGGTTCGGTTCATGACTTCGAGCCCCAAGAAGGGCTTTGCCTGAATAGCGCGGAGGCTGCTTGGGATGGTCTCTCTCTGTGTCTCTCTCTCTCTCTCTGTCTCTGCCCATCCCCCGCGCTCTCTCTCAAAAATAAATAAACTTATTAAAAAAAAAAAAAAAAGGAAATCACATACTCCAAACCAATGGCAGATCAATCACACTATTATTCCAGGCAAGGGGAGATGAAAGGAATCAAGTCCACAGTTAATCAGTACCCTGGAGAGCGGATGTCCAGCGGCCAGCCCCAAAGTGAAAGTCCCTGGAACCTGGAGCACTTGTTGGTAGGGAACGAGATGGGTCCCTGTGCAGATGGCAAGAGGGTGGCCTTTGGGGGTTCTCTGCTTAGCTTCCCACACTGTTGGCAAGAGTCGCCTTGACCGTGGAAGAGCCTGGTCCTTCACTCTTACAGCAAAATGATTTTTCTCTCTTAAAAATTTTTTTTTAATGTTTATTTATTTTCGAGAGAGAGGGAGACAGAGTGTGAGCAAGGGAGGGGCAGAAAGAGAGGGAGACACAGAATCCGAAGCAGACTCCAGGCTTTGAGCTGACAGCACAGAGCCCGACGCAGGGCTCAAACTCACGGACCGCGAGATCGTGACCTGAGCCGAAGTGGGACGCTCAACCGACTGACCACCCAGGCGCCCCAAAATGATTTTACTCTTAAGAACAATTTCATTTTGGGGGCACCTGGCTGGCTCAGTCTGTACAGCATGTGACTCCTGATCTCAGAGTCTTGAGTTCAAGCCCTACTCTGGGTGTGGAGATTACTTTTTAAAAAAAGGACAATTTCGTTTTGTCAAAAACATTAGATTTCCTGTTCTAAGAGTGACAAAAGTCTTTTTGTTATGTTAATGAGTTAATGGGGTGGGTCCTCCACCCGAGGATGGGGATGGTTGCCAGAGCAACCAATGTTGTGATTGGAGGGTTGGAGCTTACACACACACACACACATCCCCCCCCACCCTGCTCCGCACCCCTGCCTCCCTGGAGGAGAGAAGGGCTGGAGGTGGAATCAATCACCAATGGCCAGTGATTTACTCAATCATGACTATGTAAGGAAACTTCCCTAAAAACCCAAAAGGACAGGGTTCGCAGAGATTCTGGGTTGGGGAGAGAGTAGTGTCTGAAGAGGGCACGGATATCATAAACTGGCGATCTAGCAAGTAAAATGTTTCTCTGGCTTCTGTGAGCCACTCTAGCAAATTAATCAAACCCAAGGAGGGGGTCTTAGTGATGTGAGGGAACAAAGGCATAAAAAAAAAAGTAGATACAATTAAATTTCCTTGGAACCTGCAGCCCATTGACAAATACTTGTGTCGGTCAGAGTATGAGATTCTTCCAGGAAGTTCCTACTTATCTCAGTGTTAATGCTTTGCTAAAGGGCAAAGCAAGTGGCTAACTGATAGAGATCACAGTAATGCAGGACGGGAGTCTTGATCAGTTTGCAACTGTCTTAAATGATTTACAAGGAAACACAGAGCAATCTTATCAATAGCCAAACTTCCAGAAACCTGTAGATTCAATTTCCTGCGACCCTGACGTCACCTTCCCCTCCAAAGGATAGAAAATCTTATATAATCAGTCAGCCGTCACAACCCCAGGCAGCTCTATCTGCCCGCGTGTCCTGTCAGCATGCTTTAGTAAAACCACCTTTTTGCACAAAGGCGTCTCAAGAATTCTTTCTTGGCTATTGGCTCCAGACCCCATCATTTCAAACCACATCATTAGGAACCTCTGATCTGTTGCCAGTTGGTCAGAAGCACAATGCGTGGGCTTTCGACTGGTGTCTTAAGGGGTGGGGACAGTCTTGTGGGATGGAGCGCTTCACCTCATGGGAATCTGACACATCGCTGGGTAGACAGTATCCAAACTGAGGCGAATGAGGGCTCTTGGCTGGCTCAGTGGTAGAGCACATGACTCTTGATCTCGGGATTGTGAGTTCGAGGCCCACGTTGGGTGTAGAGATTACTTAAAAATAAAATAAAATAAAAAACTGAGTCGAATTCTAGGATATCCAGCTGGTATCCTGAGAATTGCTTGTTGGTGTGCCGTGCCCCTCCCCCACCACACACTTTGGGATTGGTACTGGAACCAAGTTAAGAGGAGAATCCATTTCCTTGCCTCTCCCAGCATCTAGAGGCTGCCTGAATTCCTTGGTCATGGCCCCTTCCTCCATCTTGAAAGTGCATCTTTTCACCAATCACTTCTACTCTCTGGTCTGTGACTGATGCTCCCAATTCCCTCTTTCTATAAGGGTCTTTATAAAGACCCTCGGGATCTTGGGGCGCATAGGTGGCTCAGTCCAGTAAGTGTCTGACTCTTGATTTTGGCTCAGGTTGTGGTCTCACATTTCGTGAGTTCAAGCCCCGCACCGGGCTCTGTGCTGACAGTTCAGAGCCCGCTTGGGATTCTCTTTCTGCCCCTCTCCTGCTCACTCTGTCTCTCTCAAAATGAATAATAAACTTAAAAAGAGGGGGCCCTTGGGTGGCTCTGTTCGTTAAGCATCCGAATCTGGCTCATGTCATGATTTCGTGGTTCATGAGTTGGAGCCCCGTGTTGGGCTCTGTGCGGACAGCTCGGAGCCTAGAGTCTGCTTCGGATTCTGTGTCTCCCTCTTTCTCTGCCCCTCCCCTGCTCGTGCTCTCTCTCTCAAAATAATAAACAAACATTAAAAAAAATAGAATGGATAATGAAGATGTGGTATATATATACGATGGAGTATTACTCGGCAATCAAAAGGAATGAAATCTTGCCATTTGCAACAACGTGGATGGAACTAGAGGGTATCATGCTAAGCGAAATTAGTCAGAGAAAGACAAATATCATATGACTTCACTCATATGAGGACTTTAAGACACTAAACAGATGAACATAAGGGAAAGGAAACAAAAATATTATATAAACAGGGAGGGGGACCAAACAGAAGAGACTCATAAATATGGGGAAATGAGGGTTCCTGGAGGGGTTGTAGGAGGGGGGGATGGGCTAAATGGGGGAGGGGCATCAAGGAACCTACTCCTGAAATCACTGTTGCACCATAGGCTGACGCACTTGGATGTAAATTAAACAATAAATAAATTATTTTTAGAAAATTTAAAAACTCAAAAAGATACAGTAAAAAAAGGAATAAGAAAAGGCATGGCCTGTGGGTGACCGCTTCATAGGGGAGAGAGAAAATTGGGAAGGCGCTGGAAAGCAAGGGCAAATTTATCTCCACGTGGATGAATCTGATGGTATGTGAGGGATCGGGACGTGTGTATCTTCCAAACGCAGAATGCAGGTAGCTGACTCCACAGAAGGAAAACGCAACAGAGACAGGAGAGCGTGGGGGCATCGCTAACAGGCAAAGGAAAGTGTGGGTTTGAAAAATCCTCACGGGTAATTCTCTCTACACAAACTCCGGGGGAAGGCAGCAGTCTGAACCTTGTTTTCTGAGGAGACTTCTCTCCAGGGCTAATTTTAGGAATTGTTCATTTGCATACGGATGGCCAGGAATGACTTGTCTATTACCCTCATTTAGGTTGTCCTCTTTCCACCTCAGTGAAGCTCTAGAAATTAAGTATCTATGTGGCTTCAAGACGTCTGTCTTCTAGATCCGGCAGTCAGTGGCTTATGAATTATTCATGGCTTAAAGGTCTTCTTTCCAATTTTAACCCAAAACAAGCTATAACATTTTTTTTTTCCCCAACAACGTGTGGCAAGTTTCTCAAAGAAATCATGTTATCTTGCAGAATATGAAACACTTTATCAGAGTGTGAGCTGTACCAGAAAGACCGTTGGCTTTGGTATCTGATAACGTCTAGACCTGAGCCTTCCAGTAGGTTAGGTTCCGTGGCCACTTAAATTTAAATTCACTATGGGCACCTGGCTGGTTCAGTCAGTGGAGCACAAGAGGGACCCTTCTTCTTGGGGTTGTGAGTTCAAGCCCCACGTTGGGGGTGGAGATTACTTAAAAATAAAATCTTTGAGGGGCGCCTGGCTGGCTCAGTTGGTTAATCGTCCGGCTCTTGATTTCGGCCCAGGTTATGCATGATCTCACCGTTTGTGAGATCGAGCCCCAGGTCGGGCTCGTGCCGACAGCGTGGAGCCTGCTTGGGGTTCTCTGTCTCTCCCCTTTTCTCTTTGCCCCTCCCCTGCTCTCTCCCTCTCTCAAAATAAATAAGTGCTTTAAAAAAAATAAAATCTTTATTTTTAAAATATTTTTTTAGTGTTTATTTATTATTTATTATTATTTTGAGGAGGGGCAGAGAGAGAGGGAGACACAGAATCTGAAGCAGGCTCCAGGCTCCAAGCTGTCAGCACAGAGGCGGACACGGGGCTCAAACCCACAAACCATGGGATCTTGGCCTGAGCCAAATTCAGATGCTTAATCGATTGAGTCACTCTTGTTTTTTAAATTATGTGTTGGCGACAGAGCTTTTTCAATTTTCTGACTTTCTTAACTCGTCATTAAGAACAGAGGACTTCTGGGGCGCCTGGGTGGCGCAGTCGGTTAAGCGTCCAACTTCAGCCAGGTCACGATCTCACGGTCCGTGAGTTCGAGCCCCGCGTCGGGCTCTGGGCTGATGGCTCAGAGCCTGGAGCCTGTTTCCGATTCTGTGTCTCCCTCTCTCTCTGCCCCTCCCCCGTTCATGCTCTGTCTCTCTCTGTCCCAAAAATAAATAAAAACGTTGAAAAAAAAAATTAAAAAAAAAAAGAACAGAGGACTTCTACTTCCTAGTTAGATTTTTTTTAATATTTATTTTTGAGACAGAGAGAGACAGAGCATGAACGGGGGAAGGTCAGAGAGAGAGGGAGACACAGAATCTGAAACAGGCTCCAGGCTCTGAGCTGTCAGCACAGAGCCCAAGATGGGGCTCGAACTCACAAACCGTGAGATCATGACCCGAGCTGAAGTCAGACGCTTAACCGACTGAGCCACCCAGGCGCCCCTTCCTAGTTAGATTTTGTATGTATACATGATGTTTCTGAAATAGGGTCTGACACTAGATCCTCCAAAAAAAAAAAAAAAATTACCTGCTATTTCCCTCATGAACCCCAGTCTCAACACCATGGACAAATACAGAGATTTGATCATAGCAAAATTATTAAGATCCAATCTGTCTTGTCACTGAACTATCCCGCCTACAAGTCATTTGAATGGATTCTGATCATTCCAACTGCCTCCAAAGTTCTTATTCTAAGTATAAATTTCAGGGGCGCCTGGGTGGCTCAGTCGGTTAAGCGTCCGGCTTCAGCTCAGGTCACGATCTCATGGTCCGTGAGTTCGAGCCCCGCGTCGGGCTCTGGGCTGATGGCTCGGAGCCTGGAGCCTGCTTCCGATTCTGTGTCTCCCTCTCTCTCTGCCCCTCCTCCGTTCATGCTCTGTCTCTCTCTGTCTCAAAAATAAATAAACGTTAAAAAAAAATCTAAGTATAAATTTCAGAAATTCATTGATCAACAAATCTGCCATACTACTGATGAGCGGCCAGAGAACACTGTTTTATAATGGAAACTTGAAGTCAAAAATGTACTCAAGAACAAAGGAATTTTTTTTTTTGATGGTAAAAATCCAAGTTATTTGGATAAGAGGTAAATCGTATTTTTGGGGCAAGAACCATGCAATAACACTGAATGATCAAGAAACCCCCCCCAAATTGGTCTCTGGTCACCAGACATCTTTCCCAACTAATAGAATTTAGGAAAAACCTTTGTTAAATGGACACCCATTCACCTAATCTGTGTCGTGGGGACAGGTGTCTGTGACATAATAAATGACGTTTCCCCCCACTTCAAAACTCCACGAAATATATTATCTGAAGTAGGAGCAACCTCTTTCTCAACATTATATTTTCTTATGGCATGAACAATACAGTCAAGTGAAGATGATGCCATTTTACCCATCTCGTGGCTTTTAATGATATTTTTGCACGGAACAGGCTTTGAAATGCCCATAATCTCCAGCATCCAGATCATGTCCTTGGCCTTGAATCAGAGGACAACATTCTTTTCTTTTTTTAAGATTAAAAAAATTTTTTTTTTCACTTTTTAAATTTATTTTTGAGAGACAGAGCACGAGCAGGGGAGGGGCAGAGAGAGAGGGAGACACAGAATCCGAAGCAGGCTCCAGGCTCTGAGCTGTCAGCGCAGAGCCCCACGAACCATGAGATCATGACCTGAGCCAGAACCAAGAGTTGGAGGCTCAACTGACTGAGACACCCAAGTGCCCCTTACTTTTTTTTTTTAATTTTATTTTTTTAATTTATATCCAAGTTAGTTAGCATACAGGGCAACAATGATTTCAGGAGTAGATTCCTTAGTGCCCCTTCCCCATTTAGCCCACCCCCTTCCTATAACCCCTCCAGGAACCCTCAGTTTGTTCTCCATATTTATGAGTCTCTTCTGTTTGGTCCCCCTCCCTGATTTTATATTATTTTTGTTTCCCTTCCCTTATGCTCATCTGTTTTGTCCCTTAAAGTCCTCATATGAGTGAAGTCACATGATTTGTGTCTTTCTCTGACTAACTAATTTCACTTAGCATAATACCCTCCAGTTCCATCCACGTAGTTGCAAATGGCAAGATTCCGTTCTTTTTGATGGCCGAGTAATACTCCATTGTATATATATAGTTACCACATCTTCTTTATCCGTTCATCCATCGATGGACATTTGGGCTCTTTCGATACTTTGGCTATTGTTGATAGCCAAGTGCCCCTTACTTTTTAATTTTTTAAATGTTCATTCATTTTTGAGAGAGAGAGAGAGAAAGCGTGAGTGGGGAATGGGCAGAGAGAGATAGAGACTGAGGATTTGAAGCAGCTCCACACTGACAGCAATGAGCCCGATGAGACAGCAGTTTGAGCCGATGTGGGGCTCGAACTCATAAACTGTGAGATCATGACCTGAGCCAAAGTCAAAAGCTCAACTGACCGGGCCACCCAGGTGCCCCCCCAAAGGAATTTTTATATACACGTTAAAGTAGACTTACAGGACCTTGCAGGGCCTGGCAAAGATTGCCTTTTGCCCTTAGCAAAGTGTCATCATTGAGGCAGCTGAGCTCCTAGAGGGGGGGTCACTCTGATTATCTCAAGGACTTGTCAATGGGCTCTAAGCTGTAAAAGAGACTTAATTTTTCATTTGCCTTTGTTTCCCACATCAATCTCTACACCCAACCTGGGGCTTTGCACTTGGAACTCCAAGATCAAAAGGGGCCTGCTCCGCTGACGGGGCCAGCCCGGCGCCCCCTGGAGGACAACAGATGTGAAATGCTAGATTGAAATGGAAATCTAAACTGCTCCATGTGAAATGGAAAGCTGATTCCCAGAGAAAAGCAGTTCTTAGACCATCAATACTTGAGGATTCACAGAGGGTGGGAGCCTTCCTAGGAATCGGCCAAGGCCCCTTCATATGGACTTCTCAGCCCTAGCTACAGGTGTTCAGAGGAAGCGGAAAGACGCCATGATTCGTGGATGTGGGAGGTCAGGACGCCAAATGGACGTCCTGTCCCCCTCCCTGCCTCCTGCAGCCGAGTCCTGGGAAATCCATGTCTGACCCTCTCTCAGCTGGGAAGGATGAGCTGGTCACTTAGCAGGGACTCTGGCAGTCATGTGAAGAAATGTATCATTCATAAATGAAGTCACCGATGATTTTTTTTCCCTAATTTTTCCAAAATCCGAACCTTACTATTGAGAACACAGCACGACTCTCTCTGATATGTCTCCTAGGTGATTTGGACATTTGAAAACCATCCACAATCTTGGACATTATCACCCCGGTTTTTGTTCCCATCTACTTTCTCCAAACTCTGAGTCCCACTATAAGAAACACCCAAGGTGGGGCGCCTGGGAGGCGCAGTCGGTTAAGCGTCCGACTTCAGCCAGGTCCCGATCTCGCGGTCCGTGAGTTCGAGCCCCGCGTCGGGCTCTGGGCTGATGGCTCAGAGCCTGGAGCCTGTTTCCGATTCTGTGTCTCCCTCTCCCTCTGCCCCTCCCCCGTTCATGCTCTGTCTCTCTCTGTCCCAAAAATAAATAAACGTTGAAAAAAAAATTAAAAAAAAAAAAAAAAAGAAACACCCAAGGCTATTTCTCAAACGCCTTGTGGGATACTTTGGAGATCTTCTCTACCAAACGCTTGCTCAACAAGGAGGGTGCATGTTACAATCTGATCAGGATGTTCCCTAGGCCAGCGATTCTGAAAGCTGACTTCACATGATCATCACCTTAAAAAAATTCCTAAGATCCCAGGAAATTTACTCCCCAGGTTTCTTCTATAAGGTAAACATAGGGGCGCCTAGCTGGCTCAGTTGAAAGAACATGTGACCCTGATCTTGGGGTTGTAAGTTCAAGCCCCACATTGGGTGTAGAGATTACTTAAAAAAAAAAAAAAAAGTTAAGCAGAATTACAATA
Organism: Leopardus geoffroyi; assembly: GCF_018350155.1. NCBI lineage: Eukaryota > Metazoa > Chordata > Mammalia > Carnivora > Felidae > Leopardus > Leopardus geoffroyi. The sequence goes on from NC_059335.1 coordinate 9,378,928, forward strand.
TGATTCAGGATTTCTCCTAGGTGTATACCCAGAGGAACTGAAAACAAGTATCCATACAAAAACTTATACCTGAATGTTCATGCGAGGGCTATCCACAAAAGCCAAAAGGTAGAAACAACCCAAATGTCCACCGACGGGTAAACACAATGTGGTTATGAACACAATGGAATATTATTCAGCCATTGAAAAAGGAATGAAATACTGATACATGGTTCCATGTGGACGAACCTTGAAAACACTATGCTAAGGGAAAAGAAATCTGTCACGAAAGGCAGTATACAGGGGCGCCTGGGTGGCGCAGTCGGTTAAGCGTCCGACTTCAGCCAGGTCACGATCTCGCGGTCCGGGAGTTCGAGCCCCGCGTCGGGCTCTGGGCTGATGGCTCAGAGCCTGGAGCCTGTTTCCGATTCTGTGTCTCCCTCTCTCTCTGCCCCTCCCCCGTTCATGCTCTGTCTCTCTCTGTCCCAAAAATAAATAAATGTTGAAAAAAAAAAAAGGCAGTATATAAGTGGCTTTATTTATATGAAATGTCCAAAATGGGCAAATGGTAGAAACAGAAAGCAGATTAATGGTTAATCTGGAGGATTAATGGGGCTGGAGGAAGGTGGGATAGGGAGTGACTGATTAATGAGTATATTCAGGTGTTTCATTGTGGGGACAAATTCGGGGACCACTGAATTAGAGGGTTCTGTTACTATGTTCTTTACTCTGCTGGGAGATACCCAAGGAAATGACAAATTCGAATTTGAGATAATCATAAAAATCATCAGGACTCAATGAGTGAGCCATATTACATCATTTTCAAAGGTTCTGGACTTCCTATTTAAAGTTTGTTTTTAAATTTACAGGGGCACCTGGGTGGCTCAGTCGGTTAAGCGTCCGACGTTGGCTCAGGTCATGATCTCACGGTTTTTGAGTTCGAGCCCCGCGTCGGGCTCTGTGCTGACAGCTCGGAGCCTGGAGCCTGTTTCAGATTGTGTCTCTCTCTCTCTCTGCCCCTCCCCCGCTTGCTCTCTCTTGCTCTCTCTCTCTCTCTCTCAAAATAAATAAGCAATAAATAAATACATAAATAAAATTTATATTTAGGGGCACCTGGCCAGCTCAGTCACTGAAGCATGCCACGCTTGATCTCAGGGTTGGGAGTTTGAGCCCCATGTTGGGTGTAGAGATTACTTAAAAGTAAAATCTTTTTATAAAGTCAATAAAATAAAATTTACCTTTAATAAAATTCATCCTTTTGAAAGTACAACTCTGTGACTTTTGACGATGCAGAGAGTTTTGTAGCCACCCCTGCCCTCAAGATACAGAAGGTGAAGGCGGACTTCAGGGCTGTCAAAACCTTTTCTTGTGCTGCCCCCTTGTGGTCAAACATCCTTCATTCTTGAGCCTTAACTCCTGGCAACCCCTGGTCTGTTCTCTATCCCTATAGCTTTGCCTTTGCTAGAAGGCTACAGAAATGCAGTCACAAAACGTGAAGGCTTTTGACACAGGCTTTTTTTTTTTTTTTTCTCCTCGGTATGTGGCATGTGAAATTTATCATATGGATGACTGAGAACCTCGTTCCTGTTTATTTCTGAGTAACGTACTACAATTTGTTTATCCATTCAGCCATTGAGGGGCATTTGTTTGGGGTAGTTTCTAATTTACGTGATTTATGACTAGGGATGCTTTTTTCAACTTTATTTTTTTAATGTTTTTTATTTATTTTTGAGAAAGAGAGAGACAGAGCATGAGCACGGGTAGGGACAGAGACAGAGGGAGACACAGAATCTGAAGCAGGCTCCAGGCTCTGAGCTGTCAGCTCAGAGCCCAATGCGGGACTCGAACTCACGAACACCAAGATCATGCATGACCTGATCCGAAGTCGGATGATTAGCCGACTGAGCCTCCCAGGCTCCCCAAATAATCCGACTTCAGGTCAGGTCACGATCTCACAGTTTGTGAGTTCGAGCCCCGCATCAGGCTCTGTGCCGACAGCTCAGAGCCTGGAGATTCCGTGTCTCCCTCTCTCCCTCTGCCCCTCCCCCGCTCGTGCTCTCCGGTGTCTCCCTCTCTCCCAAAAATAAATAAACATTTAAAAAAAATTTTTTTTTTATTATGCAAGGGTTATGCAGGGTTGGAAGGGAAGAGCGATTTGTCTCCCCGAACATCAGATTCTCAAGAAAAAAATGGGTTGTATCGCAGGCTCCTTCAGAGGATTTGCATACGGCTCCCTCAGGATCTTCTGACAGAATAAATACAAGAGCGGCATCCTGATTATTATTCCGGAGGCTAACTAATGGAAGATTCTAGCAGAATGCATTAATGCCCAGTATAAGGCCGCCTCTTGCTCTCAGGAGGCGAGGCTATAGTACCTACCAAGGGCAATCACCAGGGAAGCCAGGACGTCATTGTCACATATGCAGACTAGAAAAACAATACATACCTTCTGGCATCTACGTATCATGTACAAATAGCTCTCCCCCTGAGTCTGTGAGTGAGAGAAAGGTGGATGGAAAACCTTGCAGTCTTTCTCGGAGGGAACGAATTTGTGACATTTTAAACATGGTCATGACTGATCTCTAGTGCGTACCAGCCAAGGACAGCCACCTCCCTAAAACGTGCAAGGGACCTTTGGAGTCTGTTTTCAAGGGATGCCGAGGGATGGAAATGTTTGCCCTGTTCCTGATTTTTAATTTAATTTAATCAAAAAAAATTTTTTTTAATGTTTGAGAGAGAGAGAGAGAGACAGTGCAAGCAGAGGAGGGGCAGGGAGAGAGGGAGTCACAGAATCCGAAGCAGGCTCCAGGCTCCCAGCTGTCAGCACACAGCCCGACATGGGGCTCGAACCCAGGAGCCATGAGATCATGGCCTAAGCCAAAGTTGGACACTCAACTGACTGAGCCACCCAGGCACCCTTAACTTCTATTTTTTTAACATTTTTTTTTAGTATCCTAATATTTTTTTAAAGCTTATTTATTTTGAGAGTGAGCAGGGGAGGGGCAGAAATAAAGGGAGACAGAGAATCCCAAGCAGTCTCTTCGCCCTCAGCACAGAGCCTGATGCGGGGCTCCATCCCACGACCTTGAGATCATGACCTGAGCCAAAATCAAGAGTCGGGTGCTCAACCCACTGAGACACCCAGGTGCTCCTCACCATCCCCCCCCCCGGTCAATTTTTTTACATGGATGAACTTATCAACTAATCTGAGGGCCCATATTTGCTAAACATTCCTGGGCAAACATTCATATGACCATTGCTCCTTTATTTATTTTAAAAAAATTTTTTAAATTTATTTTTGAGACAGAGAGAGAGAGAGAGAGAGAGAGAGAGAGAGAACGAGTGGGGGAGGGGCAGAGAGAGGGAGACACAGAATCTGAAGATGTCAGCGCAGAGCCCGATGCGGGGCTTGAACCCAGGAATCGTGATATCATGACCTGAGCGGAAGTCGGACGCCCAACGGACTGAGCCACCCAGGTGCCCCCATTGCTCTTTTAAATTTCTGGAAGCTTTCAGGGTGCCTGGGTGGCTCAGTCGGTTGAGCATCCGACTTCTGCTCAGGTCACAATCTCGCGATTCATGGCTTTGAGCCCCGCATCGGGCTCTGTACTGATGGCTCAGAGCCTGGAGCCTGCTTCGAATTCTGTGTCTCCCTCTCTCTCTGCTCCTCCCCCGCTCATGCTCTGTCTGTCTCTCTCCTTCAAAAATAAATTAAAAAAGCATTAAATTACTGGAAGCTTTCAAGTGTTTTTGGATTTTTTGGGGAGGAGCAGATTGAAAATTGGACCTGATATTTCCTTGTGTTTATCCTGTATCATCAGCCGTGGGATAGCGCCATGGCCTAAAACCATATCTTATTTTAGAATTTCTCTCCAGTTAGGAGATGAGGAGTATTCAAACCTGACACTGATTGAATACTTCTCCCTCCATGCATCTCTCCTGAATACATTTATTCATCAGTAATTACTAAGCGAGGCATGACGTTTGAGTAGAAGAGAAAACCGCAGAGGACACAGCAGATAAAATGTCTGCTCTCACAGAGCTCCCATTTTGTTAGGGGACAAAAGAAAGAAATCAGTAAGACTAAGACATGTGCAGTGGTGCTATTAGTTAACTGCTTTATTTAAAAATAGGGCGGGGGGGGGCGGGGCGCCCGGGTGGCTTGGTGGCTTAAGTGCCAGACTCTTGATTTTGGCTCCCGTCATGATCTCATGGTTCATGAGATCGAGCCCCACGTCGGGCTCTGGGCTGAGCCTGGAGCCTGCTTGGGATTCTCTCTCTCCCTCTCTTTCTCTGCCCCTCCCCTGTTCTCTCTTGTGCATGTGCCATCTATCTCTTAAAATAAATAAATAGACTTAAAAAATAGAGCAGGAAGAAGAGGTGTGGGTCTCTGAGGTATTGGATGGGTATTGTGGTGGGCCTTGCTAGGATGGGCTATATGAGAGAGCTGCTAAGGGAATAAGGGGATGGGGCTCCATAGATATCCACGAAGAACATTCCAGAAAAAGAGAACAGCATGTGCAAAGGCCCTGAATGATGAGTGTTTTGAGCGCAAGTCAGAATGCCAGGCGACTGAGGTGGAGTGAGTGTAAGGTACAGCTGTGGAGAGCGGGGTAGAGGCAGCCAAGGCCAGAAATGGGTCTGTAAGGTCACAGGGAAACACATGAACCTGGGGTCGACCTCAGTGCTTTGCAGATTTAAATCTAATAACAACCTTGGAATGGTTCTGGTTTTACATTTGAAAATATTGAGGCTGAGAATGATTCCATTATTCATAGGCGTCCTCGGCCAATACATGGTAAATTCTAGAAATGCTGCTACCCAATATGGCCACCACCCCAGTGTGTGGCTGCTGGGCATTTGAGATGAAGTGAGTCCAAATCGAGATGTGCCCTAGGTGTACATCCTGGGTTTCAATATATCATTATTAATTTTATTATATTGACTACGCTTTGAACTGATAGTATTTTGGACATATTGGTTAAATAAAATATATTATTGAAGGGGCATCCACCTAGCTTAGTCAGGAGAGCATGTGACTCTTGAGTTTGAGTCCCATGTTGGGCAAAGAGATTACTCAAAAAAAAAAAAAAAAAAAAAAAAAGAAAAAATATATAATTAAAATTAAACTTACCTTTTTCTTTTTTACTTTTTGTAATGAAGCTACTAGAAAATTTACTGTTACATATGTGTCTTGTATTTATCATATTTCTATTGGACAGGGATGTTCTAGAAAACAAACTCAGTTATGCCTGGCATGAAGTATTGTGATTTTATGGTACTGTGCTTGACTTCAGGGAGCTGAGAAGATGATTTTTCTAATATTTGACTCTATAGCCTTAGTATGATTGAAGCTTTCAGCCACACAAGGACATCCTATAGCAGGCTTGTCTTTAAAAGACTGCCAGTGAAAATAATACCATTTTTACAGCAAATTGGACCATCTTCTGATTTTCGTGCTTCTATCCAAATATGTCATTTTTCTTTTTTTTTTTTTTTTTTCAACGTTTATTTATTTTTGGGACAGAGAGAGACAGAGCATGAACGGGGGAGGGGCAGAGAGAGAGGGAGACACAGAATCGGAAACAGGCTCCAGGCTCTGAGCCGTCAGCCCAGAGCCCGACGTGGGGCTCGAACTCACGGACCGCGAGATCGTGACCTGGCTGAAGTCGGACGCTTAACCGACTGCGCCACCCAGGCGCCCCTAAATATGTCATTTTTCAAACAAGCGTTCTGTACAGCTCTATATCTCAGAGTGTTTGTAGAATTATATTTTATAACTTATTTTTTAAGAAAATATTTTCACTTAAGTATACTTTATAATATATATATACATTTACTTTTCTATAAACTATATTCAATGATTTAGAACTCAAATTGTAGGTGAAATTTGAGTTTCACTGGTAATTTAACATTGAGCATTCTAGCACCCAGGAGATGAATTACATTGACATATTTTCAAAATGGTGTCATTCAGTATGGATAAATGACACAGTTTTGTGGCTTCCTGAAACTCACCGTCAGTGTTAAGCGACTTACAGGTGTTAAAAACCACCACAGTTCTTTTTTTTTTTTTTTTTTTTTTGTGACAGAGAGAAAGAGAGAGTGGGGGATAGGGGCAGAGGGAGAGAGAGAGAATATTAAGCAAAGCATGATGAGGGGCTTCATCCCATGACCCTGGGATCACAACCTGAGCTGAAATCGAGCTGTCCCTAAAACCACAGTTCTCTTAATCTCTCTCTCCCTCTCAAACAAAATCAGTCACTTTGCAACTGCCTCATCCCTGCTGGTTCCAGACCTGGTCAGATAACCCATTTCTTCTATCATTGGCAACTCAATCAGAATGAGCGATAGAAGGGTCAGGAAGTAGGGAGGGACGAAGGGATGACAGAACACACATAGAAGGTAAAGGCAACAAGAGAAGTCAATTTGGAAGAAACCATATGAACACTGAGAACAGAAAAACAGGATGTTATTGAGTTAAGAAAATAGGTGGGAGGGGCTCCTGGCTGGGTCGGTCAGAAATGCTTAGACAATTTTTAAAAACAAATTTGTTTTGTTTGTTTATTAAGTTTACTTATTTTTGAGAGACAGAGAAAGAGCACGACTGGGGGTGGGGGCAGAGAAAGAGAGGGAGACACAGAATGTGAAGCAGGCTCCAGGCTCTGAGCTGTCAGGGCAGAGCCTGGCACGGGGCTCGAACTCACAAGCTGTGAGGTCATGACTTGAGCCGAAGTCGGACACTTAACTGACTGAGCCACCCAGGCGCCCCTAAGATATCATTCTTTTTGATGGCTGAGTAATATTCTATTATATATATATATATATATATATATATATATACACACACACACACACACACACACAGATATATGTATACACACACACACACTCTGTGCACTTTCCACAGCCCCGTGTCTTTATTTCTTTGAACTCACTTTACACCTTGCGGAAATGCAGCAGCGTCAGCTTTATGAGGCTTCAGTAATTTTTCAGCTATTCCTTTGTGTGCTTTGCCACCGTATGCAATACATCAACTTCCCCTGTGAAATGCTTCCGTGGCTTTTCCACACCCCGTTTGAGAAGTTATAAGGAAGAATTTTTGGCTTTAAAGAAGTCGTCACGTCTACATTAATATCGTCAATTACTTGGGGCGCCTGGGTGGCTCCGTCGCTTGAGCGTCAGACTTCAGCTCAGGTCGTGATCTTACAGTTCATGGGTTCCAGCCCCGCGTGGGGCTCTGCGCTGACAGCTCGGAGCCTGGAGCCTGCTTTGGATTCTGTGTTCCCCTTTCTCTCTGCCCTTCCCCCCTCGCACTCTGTCTCTCTCAAAAATAAATAAACATTAAAAAAAGTTTGTGTTTTGGGGCGCCTGGGTGGCGCAGTCGGTTAAGCGTCCGACTTCAGCCAGGTCACGATCTCGCGGTCCGTGAGTTCGAGCCCCGCGTCAGGCTCTGGGCTGATGGCTCAGAGCCTGGAGCCTGTTTCTGATTCTGTGTCTCCCTCTCTCTCTGCCCCTCCCCCCGTTCATGCTCTGTCTCTCTCTGTCCCAAAAAAATAAATAAAAGTTGAAAAAAAAAATTAAAAAAAAAATAAAAAAAGTTTGTGTTTTTTTTTTTAAATATAGTCAATTACTGATTCTTTAAACTCTAAATTATTGCTCTCAAAATGATGCCAGGACACAACTGGCACCATAATTAAAGTGTCCTATGGCATAGGACCCCGTGAAAAAATGTATTAACAAGTCAAGAGTAAGTAATCCCCATTATCTTTCCATTTTTTAAAAAAATTGAGGTACAGTTGACAACATCATACTTCCACTTTTAAAAATAAACGTTTATTCATTTTTGAGAGAGAGCATGAGTGGGGCAACAAGGGCAGAGAGAGAGGGAGACAGAGAGTCCTAAATGGGCTCTGCTCTGACAGCCAAGACCCTGATTCGGGGCTCAAACTCACAAACTGTGAGATCGTGACCTGAGCCGAAGTTGGACGTTCAACTGACTGAGCCACCCAGGTGCCCCGCTTCCATTAAAAAGAAATTTTTTTAATGTTTATTTATTTTTGAGAGGGACAGAGACAGAGACAGAGCACAAGCAGGGGAGAGACAGAGAGAGAGGGAGACACAGAATCTGAAGCAGCTCCAGGCTCTGAGCTGTCAGCACAGAGACCGATTCGGGACTCGAACTCATGAACCGTGAGATCATGACCTGAGCCAAAGTCGGACACTTAACCAACTGAGCCACCCAGGCGCCCCTCTTCCATTTTTTTTTTTTTTAATTCACAGATTTACTGTTTACCTATGGTAGGTTTCCTCCCTTCTGTGAATCAGAAAACTCTGATATGTCAGATTCACCTGTTGTATCGATACAGTGAGTGTCAAAAGTTCACAGTGCGAAGGATTTGGACTAGTTTGGGAGCTTGAGAAATAATTTCCTGGATGATGAACTATTTTTGAAAGTTGGGTGTTTCATTCTTACAATAGTAGCAACGAATAGGGCAGTTAGTCACAGTTTGCAGTTAATGTTTTTTATTTTATTTTTTCACACTTCTCCATTTTGTTCTCACATCCCTCTCCTGGGGAGGATTAGCTGACATGCACCCGTTCAGAGAACGAGGAAGTAGCTCCACCAGAGTGGAACCCGAGGCGTGAATCCCAAGTCCGTACGTAACCCACTGACTTCCAAATCACTGGTTTTGCTTCTTTTTTTTTTTTTTTTTCAACGTTTATTTATTTTTGGGACAGAGAGAGACAGAGCATGAACGGGGGAGGGGCAGAGGGAGAGGGAGACACAGAATCGGAAACAGGCTCCAGGCTCTGAGCCATCAGCCCAGAGCCCGATGCGGGGCTCGAACTCACGGACCGCGAGATCGTGACCTGGCTGAAGTCGGACGCTTAACCGACTGCGCCACCCAGGCGCCCCTCACTGGTTTTGCTTCTAGGAGCTGAGGTTATGTTACTGGACTGCAGCTCCTTCATGATTACAAAATCCTGCCAACTCAGAATATCCAACGAAACGAATGGGAGTAGGGTCTGCGAGACACTGGGGAATCATGAATGCAAGAGATTAAGGGAGAGAGAGAGAGAAAGGTCATAGAGCACGGCAAAGAGAGCCAAAGAAAGTATAAATATCCCCACAGTTCCATCCTTCAGGGAAGAGCCTCTCTGGTAGTGTGTTGTCAACAGAATTGAAATAAAGTGAGAAAGCCATTTCCTCTGTTCACACCGAAACGGGAAGTATAGGTTGTTGGTGGAGAAAGACTCTGAGAAGAGAAACTACAGGGTCAAAAGATAGAATTTCTACAATCCCAGTGCTGAGTTCAAGAACATATAGCTTCACGTTCAACCCCTTTCCCCCAGTCATTCCTGCCAGATCAGTGATAGGTAAAGTCTTGAGGATGCCATACCAATTAGAGACCCCAAAGAAAGGAAGATGCCTTCCCTCAATGAACAGACATGTGCACTCCAAATTTTCAACACAATTTTGGGTTGTTGGATCCTTGACCAAGGGCAGTTTCCCTGGCAATGGTTTTTCAACCTCTACTTGAGTACATCTGCTAATGGAAACTTCCTTACCTATAGAGCCTGTAGATGAAGTCTATGGACTGAATTATGTCAACTACTTTCCAGGGGCACCTGGGGGGTCAGTTGGTTGAGCTTCCAACTCTTGATCTCAGCTCAGTTCACGATCTCAGGGTCGTGCTGAATGTGGAGACTGCTTAGGATCCTCTCTCTCTCTCTCTCTCTCTGTCTCACCCAAATAAAAAAATAAAAAATAGGGGCGCCTGGGTGGCTCAGTTGGTTAAGCGTCCAACTTGGGCACAGGTCATGATCTTGTGGTTTTGTGGTTTGTGAGTTTGAACCCTGAGTCAGGCTTTGTGCTGACAGCTCAGAGCCTGGAGCCTGTTTGGGATTCTGTGTCTCCCTCTCTCTTTCTGCCTCTCCTCTGCTCATGCTGTGTCTCTCTCTCCTTCAAAAATAAATACATATTAAAATTAAAAAAATTTTTTTTAGTCTTTATTTACTATTTTTGAGAGACAGAGAGAGAGACAGAGTGCAAGTGGGGGAAGGAACAGAGAGAGAGGGAGACACAGAATCCGAAGCAGGCTCCAGGCTCAGCGCTGTCATCACAGAGCCCGATGCGGGGCTCGAACTCACGAAAGTGTGAGATCACAACCCGAGCCGAAGTCGGACACCCAACTGACTGAGCCACCCAGGCTCCTCTTAAAAACTTTTTTTTTAATAAAAAAATAAACAACAACAACAATAACAACAAAACAAAGGAAAAAAAGAACTACTTTCCATCAGCTGCATTGGTGGAAGTGGATTAAACTGGATTGGCTCTTTTTTTTTTTTTTCAATACAGAGCTTAAACTCATGACCCTGAGATCAAGACCTGAGCTGAGATCAAGAGTTGGACACTTGACTGAGCTACCCAGGCGCCACTGGATTAGCATTTTTAACGGCCACCACTCAGGAGCCCCTTATGGTGACCAATTGCCCTCCTGTCCCATTCAGTGCCCATGTGCGTTCTGTATACAAGTTGTGTGACTTGTGTACTTCTGTCCATAGCCACACACACACACAATCACGGGGGTGGGGGGGGGCTTAGCTGGCGTGTACTCCGTATCTGGCCTCTGGATCAGAACTGCCCCTTCGGTTCTGACGCCAAGAGGGATTAACTTGCCTCATCTTGAGCCAGACCAGGCTGGCCCCCTGGAATGGATCAGGGTGGAAAGAGAGATATGCAGGCACCCAGGGTCCTAAGACCGTGAGATACCATAAGAGAAACAGAGAAACACACACACACACACACACACCTTGCTCGGAACAGCACTTAGGCAAACTTAATGACCAACCATAAATCACACATGGGTAATGTATATATTGCCCTGGCGGGAATGGTTAGTTGGAAGTCTCACCTGAGAGGAGGATGCTCTGCCCAGGACCTTCGCTCGGGACTCCAACCAGGCTGTTCATCCAGCCAGAAGGTTGGATGTTGTGAGTTCCCGGTTTGATGTATTAATCTTTCTTCTCTCTTTTCTTTATGTTTACTATAATTTATAGTTCCTTATATCCCCTTTCCCTTAGATTATTAAAGTTTTCCTCTATGAAACTGAAAGTGTGGCTATCGTGAATTACTATCATGCAGAACAATGTGCTAGCCCTCGGGACCCCATCTGGGGACACACAAATATGTATTCTGAGATTTGGAGACAAGAGTCATGACTGTGTCTTCTCTTCTCTGGGTTCAAGCACCCCAGACCAGTTCCTGTATCTCCTGCACCTGTGTTGCGGCTGGACTGTTAAAACTACACTAAAATATTGCACAAGGAGACCCAGCGCTGTGTTGTGGCCTCAGGACCAGCTGTGTGTGTTTGTTCAGCAATGTTTGCAGAGCGCCCCTTCTCTGCCATGGTGGTATCAGCATGAGCATCATTCTGATGATGTCGGAAATAGACAAGACAACAAGAAATGCGGGGAAATACCCAGAGACAGGAGGCAGAAATACTAGAAGGAGAGACAGTTTCACAGGAAAACGCAAACGTGGACAGCCTGGTGGGCTTGCGATATGGTGCACATCACAGCTGGAAAAGAAATTCACAAAGGGAGGAAGGAAGAGTTTTCTTCACCAGCGCAAGAAAACATTGTGCTTTTAAACCCCTAGCTACTTTGATCTTTGAAGGACAGCATGACAATAAAGCCTGGATAGGTGGATTCAGCAATGTATTAGGGGAAAAAAAAAAAAAAAAAAAAACCAACAACCCGGAAGAGATCGTTAGTGACTGGGAGGTAGATTTGAAGAAATTATCCAGAGGGCAGCCTGGGAAGTCACAGAAATGGCGATCAAGGTTTGAATATGTCACAAATACAGAGAACAGACAGGTGGGTGCCAGAGGGGAGGGGGATGGCGGACAGACAAAATAGGGAAGGGGATTAAGAGGTACAGGCTTCCAGTTATAAAACAAGTAAGTCACAGGGATGAAAAGTACAGCCTAAGAAAGGAACACAATATTGTAATAATGTTATATGGCGATAGCTGGGGACTACCCTCAACGCAGTGAGCACTGAGTAATGTATAGAATTGTCGAATCACTACGTTGTACACCTGAAACGAATTGTATGTCTGCTTTGCTTCAATAATAAAATTTAAAAAATAAATAAAAAAACATACGGGGCGCCTGACTGGCTCAGGGGGTGGAGCACAACTCTTGACTCTTGATCTCAGGGTCGTGAGTTCAAGCTCCACGGTTGGGCATGAAGCCTACTTAAAAAAAAAAAAAAGAACATACAGATTACAGGGCAAAGGATGCACATCTGTGTATTGAAAATCCTGTAATGAGATCATAGAGAGGGTAGGAGAGGCGATCCACACCTAACCATAGGGCAACACTGAGGTTCAAACAGAAAAACCAACTGGAAGGAAATGACTTCTTGTCTCTGAGAAAGAAGGATGAGTGTGCCAAGATTTGACTCTGGCCGGAGACATTAGTCATTAAACATTCACCTTAAATGCTATCTGATGCTATGTGTTAAATAATGCTGATAACACAAAGAACTGTCAACCTAGAACTGAATATTCAATCAAACAACATCTCAAGAGGGGCGCCTGGGTGGCTCAGTCGGTTGGGTGTCTGACTTCAGCTCAGGTCATGATCTCACAGTTCGTGGATTTGAGCCTCACGTCAGGCCCTGGGTTGGCAGCTGGGAGCCTGGAGCCTGCTTCGGATTCTGTGTCTCCCTCTCTCTCTGTTTCTTCAGCTCCCCTGCTCATGCTCTGTCTGTCTTTCTCAAAAATAAATAAACATTAAAAAAATTAAAAACAAAACAAAACATCTCAAGAATGAAGATGGGAAAATACTTGCCAGACCAGAAGGATAGGAAAAATACCGCGAAAGGAAAATGGCAACCAGGCATGAGAATATCCATAACGGGTGACTATCTGAGAAGACATTTGACTTGTGGGTTAACTCTGGAACTTGGACAGCAAAGGCACTGAATTTAGGAGGAAGACAGTTGGAATGAGGTTTCATTTTGGTGAGAAGAAATAAAAAATGTTTTTCGAGAATTTGTTCAGTTTAAAATGCGTGTCAGAGCGACCACCTGGCTCAGTCAGTAGAGTAAATGACTCTTGATCTTGAGGTCGTGAGTTTGAGCCCTGTGTTGGGCACTGGGCTTACTTAAAAAAAAACAAAAACGTTTATTTAAAAAAATTTTTTTTTCAACGTTTTTTATTTATTTTGGGGACAGAGAGAGACAGAGCATGAACGGGGGAGGGGCAGAGAGAGAGGGAGACACAGAATCGGAAACAGGCTCCAGGCTCTGAGCCATCAGCCCAGAGCCCGACGCGGGGCTCGAACCCGCGGACCGCGAGATCGTGACCTGGCTGAAGTCGGACGCTTAACCGACTGTGCCACCCAGGCGCCCCCCAAAAAAAAAAAAACGTTTATTAAAAAAATTCAATGCATGCTACAATTTTCAGGTCATTGTAAAAAAACAGAGCATAGATTTCAAAACCAAGAGAGGGAGAGACATAAAAAAAAAAAAAAAAAAAAAAAAAACCAGAACAAGAAAACATTCTCATCACACTTGAAGCAAGAAAGGGTAAGAAAAATTCCTAAAATAAGGCGGAATAGGGGCACTTGGGTAGCTCAGTTAAGTTTCCGCTCAGGTCATGATTTCACAGTTCCTGAGTTTGAGCCCCGTGTCAGGCTCTGCGCTGACAGTGTGGAGCCTGCTTAGGATTCTCTCTCTGCCTCTCCCTTTCTCTCTCTCAAAATAAATAAATAAACATTTAAAATAAGGCAAAATAGAAATCACAAAATATATGGAAGAAACAAATAAAAAAATATATCAGTAGTGACACACACATCATACTGTACAATTAAGGTACAATGACAGGTTTGGAAAAATAAGGGTTTTATTTTGTTTTCCCCTAAAACAACCCAAGGCTACAAATACACGTATTATTTTGAAATACAAGGAAAATTTCAAAGTATGCAAATTATGGGATCTTTAAAATTTTTTTTCCTTAATGTTTATTTATTTTTCAGAAAGAGAGAGAGAGACAGAGCATGAGCTGGGGAGGGGCAGAGAGAGAGAGGGAGACACAGAATCCAAAGCAGACTCCAGGCTCTGAGCTTGTTAGCACAGAGCCCAGCATGGGGCTTGAACTCATGAACCCAGAGATCGTGACCTGAGCTGAAGTAGGATGCTTAACAGACTGAGCCACCCAGGTGCCCCCTAGGATGTTTTGCACTAAAGCCAAAATGACTGTTGAATCTATTCAAAGCTCTCTGCCCCACCAGCCACACTTAGTGGCAAGACTCACAGGGTCAAGTGTGCCCTTGACCCTGAACTCTTTGTTTTTCTAGGTCAGGGTACCCTCCAACCTCAGAAAGTAGGCACCATACTCTTCTCTAGCCTGACCACAACCCACATCCTGGACAGGGTTTCTTAAAAACCTATCACCTCTAGCTCTAGCTCCCCTGCCGAGAAATTGGCCCCTCTGAGGACAGAGCCTCAGCCCTCTCAAACCCTGAAAACTCCCTGGCGGGAACTCAGCACATCTCTGGATGTGTGGCCCCTCTCCTCCCCAGAAGAGTGAGTAAACTCTGCCCACTGATTGCTCTGCAATCCTTTGCCGCCAGTGTCCTTGGCCAACTGAACAACGGTGCTCTATATCCTACTCTATATTCTGGCTTGGTTGGTGGAGCATGTGACTGTTTTTTTTTTTTTTTTTTAATTTTTTTAATGCTTATTTTTGAGAGAGAGACAGAGACAGAGACAGAGTGCAAGCAGGGGAGGGGCGGAGAGGGAGAGAGATGTAGACTTTGAAGCAGGTTCCAGGTTCTGAGCTGTCAGCACAGAGTCCAACGCGGGGCTTGAACTCACAGACTTCGAGATCATGACCTGGGCCGAAGTCTGACGCTCAAATGACTGAGCCACCCAGGGGAGCGCGTGGCTCTTGTTCTCAGGGTTGTGAGTTCGAGCCCCATATTGGGCACAGAGATTACTTAAAATTAAAAAAAAAAAAAAAAAAAGTGAGCATTAGGACAATGGCATCCAGATCCTGGCCAACATCTAAAGTTGGGTTGTTGCTTGGGGCGCCTGGGTGGCTCAGTCCGTTGGGCGTCCGACTTCAGCTCAGGTCATGATCTCACAGTTCCTGAGTTCCAGCCTCATGTCGGGCTCTGTGCTGACAGCTCAGAGCCTGGATCCCATTCGGATTCTGTGTGTCCCTCCCCTGCTCGTGCTCTGTCTCTGCCTCTCAAAAATGAATAAGTCTTTAAAAAAATTTTTTTTTTAAATAATAAAGTTGGGTTGCTTTTTCTTGCCATTATTCATTTAATTTAATTTAATTTAATTTAATTTAATTTAATTTTAATTTTTTTAACATTTATTTATTTTTGAGACAGAGAGAGAGAGAGAGCATGAACGGGAGAGGGTCAGAGAGAGGGAGACACAGAATCCGAAACAGGCTCCAGGCTCTGAGCTGTCCGCACAGAGCCCGACGTGGGGCTCGAACCCACAGACTGTGGGATCATGACCTAAGCCGAAGTCGGACGCTTAACCGACTGAGCCACCCAGGCGCCCCTATTTAATTTTATTTTAAAATTTATTTATTTATCTTGATAGAGACAGGGACAGTGTGAGTAGGCAGAGAGAGGGAGAGAGAGAGAATCCCAAGTAGACTGCACAGTCAGTGCAGAGCCCGATGCAGGGCTTGAACCCAGGAACTGTGAGATCATGACCTGAGCCAAAACCAAGAGTTGGATGCTTAGCTTACTGAGCCACCCAGGCTCCCCTTATTGCCTTTTTTTTTTTTTTAATTAGTTTTCATGCCTAGCTCAGAGCCCAACGTGGGGCTCGAACTCACAAACTGTGAGATCGTGACCGGAGCTGAAGTCGGACCCTTAACTGACTGAGCCACCCAGGCGCCCCAACAAAGCTACCTTCTAATAATTACAGTATTACATGCACTATTCAAAAGTATTAATATCAACAACATTACTGTAAAATTATTATAATTAATTTTCAAATTGAGTATCAGTGGGACACCTGGCTGGCTCAGTGGGTAGGGCACCCAACTCTTGATCTCAGGGTTGTGAGTTTGAGCCCCATGTTGGGGGTAGAGATTACTTACAAGTAAAATCGTTTAAAAAAAAGGAAAATTGAGCATCAGTGATCACACATCCTTGGGAAAGTATTATGTCATAAATAACAAGAGGCAGGACTTCTTCTTTTAATAAGAGGAGGTCCCTAATTCTCCTCTGACTCAGCCTCAGCCTCTTCCCTTTGGGGTAGTCTTTCCCCAGATGAACACAACCTGGGGCAGCCCGGGGATGTCTGAACCACCAGCTCTGCCTTCTCCTTTCTGTGCCCTGGGGAAGCCGAGACTTCGGTAAGTACTGCAGGAAAAGATCAAGTAGGGAAGGACAGATGGGAGGATGCCCTTAGCTGCAGATTGCCTAGTTCCAAGCTCCTTTTGAAATCAGCAGGGGAAGTGGGCTTTCAGAACCCCCTGCAGCTGGTTGTGGGTAGATTTGAGCCAGACAGAGCCGGCATCTGACTCAGAAGAAAGCAAAATCAAAGTCACTTCTGTGCCTGGGTGGCTCAGTCAGTTGAGGACAGACTCTTGGTTTCAGCTCAGGTCATGATCTCATAGTTCTTGGGATTGAGCCCTGTGTTGGGCTGTATGCTGGTGGTGGGGAGCCTGCTTGGGATTCTCTGTCTCCTTCTCTCTCTGCCCCTCCTCCACTCGTTCTCTTTCTCTCTTAAAATCAATAAATTAACTTAGAAAAGACCTTCACTTCTGCAGAGTCTGTAATATCTTCCTACAAATCTTTCTTCGGTATCGGGCTGTAATGAATCTCTTTGAGTTTTAATCGGTATTATGGTTTTTGGTATTTGCCCGTGTTTACCATGTGGTTCTAATTTCTGGGTTTTTTTTTTTCTTTTTTAAGTTTATTTGTTCTGAGAGAGAGAGACAGAGAAGAGAAGGAGAGAGAGAGAGCCTGCATTGGGCTCGTTGCTGTCATCAGGGAGCCCACTTCAGATCCTCTGTCCCCCTCTCTCTCTCTGCCCCTAGCCTGCTTGCACTCTCTCTCTCTCTCAGAAAGAAACAAACACTTAAAAAATTGAAAAATTAAAAAATAATTTTTAAACTTCACAGTCTTTTCTGGGTCTCTCTTCCAAGTGCCTAGCATTACCGGGAACAATTCACCTGATGTATCTCTTTTGAGCGGACAATAAGCAATGTTGGCGATTGTGTGGCGACATAAAAGCTAACATTTATCTGCAGGTTCCTCCAACTTATGTGAATACAATTTTCTTTTCTTTTCTCAGGGTTAATAGAGACGTAGCAGAGAGGTAAACACGCCGGCTGATAAAATGGAAAAATATACATCTAAGAAAAGGATACGCATATGTAAGAGATGCCCTCTGACATGGTGAGAGTATATATACTGCCCTTCGAGGACTCTTGATGGCTTTGTATCCTCTGTACCTCATTATTTTCCTCTGCCCCCTCATTACTGATGCATGAAATACTGAGTACTATGGTCTTTTTGTTTTATTTATTTAATTTTATTAAAAAATTTTTAGGTGTATTTATTTATTTTGAGGGGGAGAGAGGGGAGAGAGAGAGGAAGAGAGAGAGAATCCCAAGTAGTCCCTGTGCTGTCAGCCCAGAGCCCAATGAGGGGCTCAATCTCATGAACCGTGAGATCATGACCTGAGCCAAAACCAAGAGTCAGACGCTTAACCGACTGAGTCCCCCCAGGTGTCCTTGCTTTTTTTTTTTCTTTTTAAAGAAAAGGCTCTGCTTACATTTCTTTTTCATTCACTCGTGTCAACATACCTGAAGGGGAACACCTTCCTGGATGGCCAGATGTACTACCTAGACTTTCTCTCTCCATCATTGGGTAATATGACCTTGACTCTGACCACAACTTCATACTTGAGCACAAGTGAGTCTATGGACGTTCCTCCAACTCTTTCCCTGATGCCATGGCTGTGCTTTTGACCATCCCAAGGCACAAGGCAAACTCACTAAGCTGTATCCATGAACGCTTCAGCTACTCCTCAATAGCACACGTTCCAGAGGCTCTTGTTTTCTTTGTGACCAATGAAAGCACATTTTTGCCTCATCTTGGAACTGGACAGAAATGAATTGGACCAAAGATGCAGCCAGTATGGCAGGTGTACAAGCCCCCCATGCTAGGGAATACTGAGGGTAACTGACATGAGTTATTTTCTTTGTGAATCTAACATTTTTTAGGTTGGGTACTGGGTAACATTACCCTGCTAGAATTAATCATCACAAGGATTTGGGAGGATGGTGTTATATCCTTGCTTTACAAGTCAGGAAACTGATACTTCCCTCAGAGAGTTAAGCAACAATGTTGATTTGGCTGTAAGTGCCAAGAACCAGCCTTTGGATTCTCCTCTCTTTGGTCGCCATAGTCACGACAGACTCACACTAAATAAACAGATGTTGCTTTGGGGGAAGTTTAATTCATCTAGTGTGGTGCAATTGTACAAAAGTTCCCCCTTTTTAGGACCGATGAAGGGCAGCAGAAGAGTAAGGAACTTCTCACACTCCCTACTTTACTAGCATGCAATATTGTTGTACAAGTTATATTCGAGTCTGTATTAAGTCTTACCAAGTATTACGTATACATGTGATGAACATGAAGCACTGAGAATCAAATGAGCCATGTCTCCTGAGATGAGCTCACTGTCTGCTGAGTGGTGATGGGGTAACAGTCAACACAGTGAAATAAGTGAATCCCAAGGTGGACATCAGAAAATGCATCACTCTGAGGATGAGGCATCTGGTTTGTGTTACTTCCACTGCATCACAGTGAGGAGACCATCCCCCCATCCAGTTCCCTGCACATACACAAATCACAATACCCTTTGTGTTTCCCAGGTTGTGTGTGTGCATCAGTGATGCAGACAAAGTGGAAAAGAACGTCTACCACTCAGAGAACTTCTACCTGTCATCGTGGAGGATGTCCGCCCGGTCAAAGCAAAAACAAAAACAGAGCTCTACCCCTTTTCAGGACCGATGCAAAACTGACTTTTTCAGGTAAGAGATACTATATTCAGTGTGGATAAAATGGAAGATTCTGGATCTTGTCCCTCTGTCTCATAGAGATCAGTGAAAAGCAAAGACGTTGAGATTATTTGCATAAAAATCAGCGTATTTGTTCTCTCTTTTTCGTTGTTATGACTTTTTATTTTGAGATGGTTTAAGACCCACAGGAAGTAGCCAAAGTAGTACAGAATGAGCAAAAATGTTCACTCAACCCAGCTTCCCTTAATGATGATATCTTTTATAACCATAGTCATTGCCAGGGCGCCCGGGTGGCTCAGTTGGTTGAGTGCCAACTCTTGATTTCAGTTCAGGTCATGATCCAGGGTCGTGGCATCCAGCCCTGAATTGGGCTCAGAGCTGAGCATGAAGCTTGCTTAAGATTTTCTCTCTCTCTCTCTCTCTCTCTCTCCCTCTGCCCCTCCCCCACTCTTCTCTCTCTAACTACAATAACAACAACAACAAAAATATCACTGCCACAATTTGGAAATTGACATTGACCCAGTACTAGTAACTCAGATATAGATTTTTTTCAAGGTAATATTTGACAGGCTGGAATATATTGCTGATGAACACAAGAATTCCTCAGTGTTGCTTCGTCTATCCACCCTTTCTCAATAGGATATTTCTATACAGGGTACCATGGCTTGTAGGACTCAATAAACCACTTTATTTGGTTGAACCAATACCAGTTACTCCAATGCCAATCTGTAGTCAATTGAACCATCGTAGATGATTAAGGTCAGGGCTATCAATAGAATTCTTGCCAGCATGGACATAGCTCATATCCGTGGTGTCTAATATGAAAACTATTGTCCACCTGCGATGTTTGGCCACTTGAAATATGGCTAGTTCAAGTGAGAAACTGATTTTAAATTTTAATTAATTAAAATTTAAGTTTAAATAGGCACGTGTGTCTAGTGGCTATCATATTAGACTGTACAGGTCTTGGCCCAAAGGATGCTCCCTTGCTCCTAACCCCAATCTCGATATCAGCCAGCCAAGGGACCCTGGACCCCAGCTCTCAAGTGTGAAGAAGAAGAAGAAAGGACCTAGCATAGGACTTTTCTGTTCCATATCTTGACGAGGATCCCCAGTGGAAGAAGGAAATAAGCCTGATAGCCATCGTTTAGCATCTCAGGTGTATCTCATCATGTGGAGGCAGGAGGTAGAAAAGAAGCATTAGTACAGAATGGGTTCTTTTTCTCTTACATTTTTAAATGTTTACTTATTTTGAGAGAAAACAAGAGAGCATGAACAAGGATGGGGCAGAGAGAGAGAGAATCCCAGGCTGGCTCTGCACTGCCAGCGCAGAGCCCAACTTGGGGCTTGAGCCCAAAAACCATGAGATCATGACCTGAGCCAAAGTCAAGAGTCTGTTGCTAACCAACTCAGCCACCCAGGTGCCCCTGTTCTGGGTGGGTTCTTACAGAATATAATCTCACTGATATCCTGGAATTTCACTCACTCACATTAGGGTCCCATTCTCTCGGGCACCAGTGATGGGTGAGGGCAGAATATAAGCTAGGAATCTTCTCTTCTCCCTAAACTTCTCAACAAAGTCACTTAGGTCAACAATCCAGTATGAAACAAAATGTTACAGCAAGTACTTGGTGTTGAGAATCGACTGAGTTCTGCTTCCTGGGATGGAGAGAGCAACGTGGAATGGGAAATAGAGACACAGTGAAATCTGGTACGAAGCGGGGTGAGATGGACCCATGGGGGCTTGAGAGAAGACTTCTATAAAGACAAAGCATGGGGTCCATGGCTTTTAACATAAATCATGCTGCCAAGATTGTCCTTCCACCAGGCCTCCATGCTGTATTCATAACACAACTTCCGTTCTGTTTGCAGTGGCTATGACGACGTATCTCACCCCCGCTCTTCGGCTGTGCAGATACAGGATGACCCGTTTTCTACGTTCTCAGAAAGTGCAGGATATTGTGAAGTGTTGGTATCAGAGCCACCACTGCACGTCACTGCTCTTGGAACCGAGTCCTGTGAGGAGGAGATTTCCTGGTAAGGGGAATGATTATGTGGAAAAACCTGTAACACTACTGGATTCTGTTCCTCGATACCAGAGGTGCGCACAAGAATCAGGGGAATTTGGTCATTTACATGGGAATCAGGGGGAGAATGAATGAGGTTATACAGTCTTATCGGCAAACCCACAAACTCTTCTTCTTCCAGGAAGGCAGGATGAGAAGCTATACACGAAAAGGCAGTCGTGGATGCAAAGATCACTGTGTCATTGGTTAAGCTGGGAACCAAAACAAATTGCTAACTCAGTGCCTTGGGAATCTGGCTCATGGCGAGGCTGAAGGACGGAGTGGGGGTCCCTGAAGGGGTGTGCTGGATGGAAAATATTCAACACCAGCTTCCTCAGGGGAGGGAGAGAGCTTTTATTTGTAGTGCCGTCCAATTTCTGTGGGGTGATTACTTGTATCATGGTGGATTTCAAACTACTAACATGATACCTCAAGAGTACAGAGTATAGAGGCGCCTGGGTGGCTCAGTAGGAAGAGCTTGCAACTCTTGATCTCAGGACCCTGAGTCGGAGCCCCATGTTGAGTGTAGAGATGACAAAAGAATAAATAACAAACTTAGAGAAAAGAGTGCAGAATACAGTAAGTTGTAGTAAAAATGCGAGCATTTATTTATTTGTAATATGGTCTATTTAAATGAGAGTCCTAGGTAACTTAATTCTTTTTTTTTTAATGTTTATTTATTTTTGAGACAGAGACAGACAGAGCATGAACAGGGAGGGTCAGATGAGCTGTCAGCACAGAGCCCAACACAGGGTTCGAACTCACGGACTGTGAGATTATGACCTGAGCCAAAGTCGGCCGCTTAACCAACTGAGCCACCCAGGCGCCCCGGTAACTTAATTCTTAATAATATCTGTGTTTAACAACCTGCCCACAAAATTCCTGAAAAATTTAACAGTTGGATCCCACCTACTGGGATGAATTGGCTCCCGCTCATCAGGGGTTCCTCCCACCACCGAAATCCCAACCTCTGCCACCCATTGGAATCCAGCGTGCAGGAGCATCACACAGAAGGCAGTGTATGTAACTTCTGTGCTTTGCATGGGGCCAACACAATCCATGACTGCTTCTGTAGCCTCAGACATAGCACCAAGACTGAGCAGGGCAGGTCAAGTTTCTCACAGGTGGCTTGCCCAAGAATGCTTTTGAGAAAAGAGCCACAGATTCTTTCTTTTAAGTCCACTTCTGCAAATATGTGTTCTTTTTTATCCATAGTCTGTGTATCAATTTCTCTGTTAATCCCTTTCAGGTTGAAGTGAATAGACGTAGCAAGGAATAGATAAGGAGTTTGGGGATCAAGGATTACGTGTATAGATCAAGAAATGAAGGGAATCTAAGAACACATCAGTGAAACTAGACATTTCATGATACCATGGAAGCAATTATGCCATAACTACTTTACCCACAGAAAACAATGCTTTTGTTTCCTCTTTCATCACATCTCTCCCTCCCCCCCCCCTTTTTTTTAACTTAAGCAGGCTTCATGACAAGTACAGAGCCCAACACAGAGCTCGAATTCACAGCCATGAGATCATGACCTGAGATCAAGAGTCAGACGCTCAACTGACTGAGCCACTCAGGCGTCCTTCATCATACATACCTCATTTTAGGAACTAGGATTCTTGCCTTGTGATACCCCAGGTCTTGATTCATTCCAAATTTCCAACTCCCCAAGACAGAGACTGGATTGTGTTGGTTGTCCTCATGTGTTAGGGACAGATTCTCACAACCAGGTGCCTCATGAACCACTAGCTCACCCCATAGAGCATGATTTTCAGCTTTGTCAAAATAAATAGTGGAATCACGGAAGCTTTAAAAGTAATGGTGCTTTGGTCTCACCACCAACCTCCTGACTTAGTTGGTACGGGCTGTGGCCTGTGTTTTGTGATAGGTATTTGTGTGAGTTGCAGTGGGGGGGGGCGAGTGGTTTAGCTTCCTAGGTGCAGTCAAGTTTGGGCACCACTGCTATGGGGGCATGTGTTTCACCCATGAGTCAATTGCTAATTCAGTGTTTTTATTCCAAAAGTTATATGACACAAACGAGAGCCAATTAATTAATTAATTAATGCTAAATGACCCAAAAATGTTTATTTGACTAAATTCTATTTCATGTATAAGCATTACAGTCTCCCCTCTGTTTATCAGACTTTGGCAGTTAAAAAAAACGAACCAACCTTATCCAGAACAGTGAAAATACCAAGTGTGCTGAAATCTACAGTTTTACTGTAGGACACACACACACACACACACACACACATAAACGTGTGTGTGTGTGCGCGTGTGCGTGTGTGTGTGTGTATATTTAAGGCCTCTCTCCCTTTGGCCACATCAACTCTCAGTTATGATCATTAACTACAGACAAATTTTCAAAATCACTTCTTTGCTTTTCCAAGATCTTTGTAGCCATCATCATCCACCTCTGGCCATTTTTTTTCCTGAGTGACATCAATCATGTCATATATAAAGTCTCCCTAAATCATGATCTCATCCTCTCCTGTTACTGAGTCCCCACAGGAGAATTTTTAAAAAAAAAATTTTTTTTTTCAACGTTTATTTATTTTTGGGACAGTTAGAGACAGAGCATGAACGGGGGAGGGGCAGAGAAAGAGGGAGACACTGAATCGGAAACAGGCTCCAGGCTCTGAGCCATCAGCCCAGAGCCTGACGCGGGGCTCGAACCCACGGACCGCGAGATCGTGACCTGGCTGAAGTCGGACGCTTAACCGACTGCGCCACCCAGGCGCCCCCACAGCTTGTTAGTTTTTTTTTTTTTTTTCAACGTTTATTTATTTTTGGGACAGAGAGAGACAGAGCATGAACGGGGGAGGGGCAGAGAGAGAGGGAGACACAGAATCGGAAACAGGCTCCAGGCTCTGAGCCATCAGCCCAGAGCCCGACGCGGGGCTCGAACTCACGGACCGCGAGATCATGACCTGGCTGAAGTCGGACGCCCAACCGACTGCGCCACCCAGGCGCCCCTCCACAGGAGAATTTTTGAGCAACAAGTCTCTGTGCTTCTTTAAGATCAATTTCGAAAGTTGCAAAGCCACGTAGTCCTGTCACAGATTTCTTCTTCACTCTGGGAATTTTGGCGATCAGAATTTTTTGTGGTACAGTCTTCTTTTTTGCTTTATTGGACCTCTTCTACCTCTCTTCTGCTTTTTCTTCTCTTCCTCTTCCCCTGCTGTGTCTTTTGACCCTCACTGATGTCAGCTTCTTGTTTCTGTGATTTTTCTCCAGGAAGTTTTGCAGGCTCATTTCGAAAATTCTTCTCTAGTGTTCGCTTCGGCAGCACATATGCTAAAATTGGAAAATCCTTCTCTAACCACTGTTGACATTTAGTGACACCAGGCACGTGTGTTCACAGTACTTTGTTGGTAGTAAAAAGGCTCCACAGTAAAAGACTCAGAGTGGGTAGCGTGCATCTAACTTGCCCTGGAGTATTGTCTCTCAGACCTCCTTTGCCATCATGCCCATTGGATTTGGAAATATAAGCAGTCGCATCTCACAAACACATGTGGTCACAAAATTCTTGTCCCCCTCCAGTCCTGCCCCTACTGCCAGCTGAAGTGACACAGTCAGAGCAACTTAAATATTTTTTAAAGTTTATTTATTTTGAGAGAGAGAGTGAGAGAGAGAGAGAGAGAGAGAGAATCCTAAGCAGGCTCTGCACTGTCAGCGCAGAGAATGATGTGGGTCTCGAACCCACAAAACATGAGATCATGACCTGAGCTGAAATCAAGAGTTGGGACACTTAATCGACTGAGCCATCCAGGCGCCCCCCAGCCAGAGCAACTTAAACAATAGAAGTGAGGTATGGCCACTTTGGACACTGGTATAATAGGAGAAGCGGTAGAGTGGTCAAAACACATTTGATTTGAGAGATCCTCTTAGTTCTACTAGGCTTACATTTTGTTAACAAACCTCTCTTTGTCCAAGTTATCTCTTTTTTGAGAGTCTAATACAACTGTCCAGTAGAACTTTCCATGATGATGGAAATGTTCTATTCTGCAGTAGCCAATATGTTATCCATTTTCCATATGTAGGTATTAAGTATTTGAAATGTGGATAGTACAGCTGAGGAGCTGAATTTAAATTGTTTTTAAATTTTATTAATTTTCAAGAGATGGACAGAGACAGAACATGAGTGGGGGAGGGACAGAGAGAAAGGGAGATACAGAATCCTAAGCAGGCTCCAAGCTCTAGCTGTCAGCACAGAGCCTGACGAGGGGCTCGAACCAATGGATTGTGAGATCATGACCTGAATGAAGTTGGACTTTTAGCCAACTGAACCACCCAGGCACCCTTGAGGAGCTGAATTTTAAATTAAATTTAAATTAAATTAAATTAAATTAAATTAAAAGTTTAAATGGCCTCTTTTGGCTAGTGGCCACTGTTTGGGCCAAACAGCTCTAGCTTTTAATCACATCCCTTTCATTACTATTACTATTATTATTATTATTATTATTTATTATTATTATTGCGTGTGTGTGAACTGATTTATTTCTTTTTTTTTTAAGTTTTGGTTGTAAGTAATCTCTACACCCAACATGGGGCTCAAACTCATGACCCCAAGATCAAGAGCCGCATGCTCTACTGATAGCCAGGTGCCTGCTGTGAACTAATTTATAATATTTTCCTCATTTTTGACACTCAAGTTCTCCATTCAGAAGCGAATCTGAAGACCAGGAATCTTCACAGAGTCAAGAATCAGGTAATTGGCTAACATAGAGATGAGGCCAGGACTGTGTCAGTGGGTTGATGGAAATGTCCCGTGGCTTTACGTAGAGAAGACAGTGTTGAAGTCCTTTATGGCAGTGACGACCAAAAACAAATTTTCTTATCTCTGACACCATCCTCCATACAACTTAAATGGGGATACGAAGTACTCAAAATCTTGGATGTTATATCAGGAATGAATTCCATATTCCAAATACCCTATTAGGGTTATTACACATATTCTCTTTTTATTATCCATGGAAACTCTATGAGTGGATTATATAGATTCTACTTCAAAGACAAATAAAGCAAACTTAGAGGTGAGAAATCTTCCAGCTGGTAGGTGAGGTGTGGCAGCATTGGATTGTATTTGGTTAGGAGACATTTCCATTGTATTAGTCTACTAGGACTGTCATAACAAAATACGGTAGACTAGGAGCCTTAAACAATAGAAGTTAATTTTCTCATGGTTCTGGAAGCTAGAAGTCTCAGATCAAAGGCTGGTAGATTTGGTCTTTCGTGAAGACTCTCTTCCTGGCTTGTAGATGGCCACCTTCTCCCTGGGTCTTCACATGGCCTTTTCTTTGTGCACCGAGAGAGAGAGAGAGAGAGAGAGAGAGAGAGAGAGAGAGAGAGATCTGGTCCCCCTTCCTTTTATTGTAAGAACACCAGGACACCTTTCCTATTGGATAAAGAGTTCTTTCTTATGACTCATTAAATTTTTTTTTAATGTTTATTTATTTTTAAGAGAGAGAGAGAGAGAGAGAGTGAGAGAGAGACCATGAACAGGGGATGAGGACAGAGAGAGAGGGACACACAGAATCTGAAGCTGGCTCCAGGCTCTGAGCTGTCAGCATAGATACTGATGTGGGGCTCAAACTCATGGACTATGAGATCATGACCTGAGCCGAAGTTGGACACTTAACTGACTGAGCCACCCAGGCACCCCTCTTATGACTCATTTAACCAGTAATACCTTCTTATAGGTTCCATCTTCAAATTCAGCCCATATATCTATGCTCATTGTGTTGGGTTGGAAAAAATTACCCAACATGACTATTTTAGATTTTGTCATTACTTGCTCCACCTCTAAGAACTGATGGTTGAAAACTGTCCTACATGGTGTGAAGTAGTTTGAAAGCCATGTGAGATTCAAGGAGAGCAGGGCACTGGTGTTGGCTGTATCTTGATCCCCAGCCCAACTCCTGTCTTCCCAGTCATGTGGTCACTGGGTAAGCTAATCACATGAATAGCTAACATTGTGTGCTATTTTCGCTGGGTATCACACAGCCAGGTACCAAGATTCAGAGCAATTCTACAGGAGGAAAAAAACTGAGAGAGGTTAAGTAACTGTTTAATTGAGACTTTTCATTTTTCCTATACAAGATCTCTACTCTCTGCAGAATGAGATTCCATCATATATAATTTCTCATAAACCAATTTTTGTCGGAGGACAGTGTCTAAAAGATTTCTATCGCCCAGGTTAGAGATATTTGTTCTATGCAAATCATCCTCGCCCAGAGCCTAAGCAGTGGGAAATGAATTCAGCAGTGCGTGCATGGAGGGTCTCCAAGCATTGTTGTGCAGTCAGATCCTGGAAGCGTTCAGGGAACGGGCGATGGTCTGGGGGTGCCACGAGATGGATGGTGGAGAGGACGAGAGTGAACAGATGTGTTTTTGCCTCTTCAGCTTTCATGCTTGTTCGCTTTATGGACTAGGCTTCCCTCACCAGCAACAAGCATTTTCTGCTTCTTGGGACCATGTAGAAATTTAGCTGCTGTGGTTCCTGACTTAGGCAAATACACCCCTTGCCCCCCATGCTGCCCAGCCTGACTTCCTTCTTAAATTTGGGGGCGTAATTTCAGCAGTAACAAAGAACCTTCTTGTGGCTTTCTCTGTGTGGATTCAAAACAAAGCCGCTTGTGCTAGTCCCATACCCTTCTCTCTGATATCTGGATTCCCAACAGTACATGTGCAATTCAACATCCAGGACCCCTTCAGGCCATGCCTTTTTCAACAATCCACATATGACACATGCAATATATTTTTTTCAGAAGATACTTGCTTGGAAGAGAAGACAGTAGTGCCCCACCTGGTTGCTAAACTGTGTTCTGGGACTGAACCGGTTTGTAAAAGTAATCAGTTTCTGGGACCTGAAGGAAATGTGGATATTGAGTTGATTGATAAGAGTGCAAACAGATACAGGTAAGAATCGAAGATGCTGATTGTTTAAACACAATTCTGCTATAAAGGAAGTATATAATGTGTGATACTTAACATGTATACACGTACATGATATATCTCTTAAGACATCTGAAATTTTGTCAATATTCTCTGTATTCCATATTCCGAGTTGGTATTTTAATTTTGACAGATGTAGAATACAGAGAAATCAGGGCCCAGAAAGCCTAATTAATTCCCCAGAATTTTCTTAAAAAAAATTTTTTTTTTACATTTCTTTATTTGTGAGAGACAGAGGGACAGAGCACAAGTGGGGGAGGGGCAGAGAGAGGAGGAGACAGAATCTGAGGCAGACTCCAGGCTCTGAGCTGTCAGCACAGAGCCTGACACGGGGCTCGAACTCACAAACCATGAGATCATGACCTGAGCTGAAGTTGGACGTTCAACCAACTGAGCCACCCAGGTGCCCCCTCCCCCCCACAGAATTTTCTAATGTGGTGAAAGTCACAGATGAATCTTGAACCTTGCTCTCCCCCAAACATCACATCCCTCTGCACAATTGTTCTTTATTTTTTAAATGTTTATTTATTCCTGATAGTGGTGGAGAGGGCAGAAAGAGAGGGTTGGGGGGGGGCAGAGAGAGAATCCAGGCAGGTTCCATGCTGTCAGCACAGAGCCCAATGCAGGGCTCGAACTCACAAACTGTGAGATCATGACTGGAGTTGAAATTGAATCAGACGCTCAACTGACTGAGTCACCCAGGTGCCCCTGCACATTTGTTCTTTAAATCAAAGTCCTGGTGTTGTCCCTGTATGACTATCATTCTGACTCTTTTCAGTGTCCACTTCCCCGTGGCCGGCTTCTATCTGTGGCCAGCAACAGGCCTCGGCTTCCTGGTAACAGCAGCAGTGACCGTGACAATTACGTTCGATTCTTGGGGTCGGCATCTGGATCTGGAGTTACAGCATCACGAGAAGTGGATGGTGGCCGGCCCTTTATTTGACATCTCTGTGGAGCCTGAGGGGGTCATCACTGAAATCCACCTCCCCCACGTCATCTCCCTCCCAGGTACAGAGGGGACAGAGGAGGCTGTGGGGACGGTGGGGAACATTGTCTAATGGCCTTTCTGGTTGCCCTGCAGCAAATGAGGTCGATATCTCTTGGTTCCAAGTTGCCCATTTTAAGGATGAAGGGATGGTCCTGGAGCCGCCAGCCCGAGTGGAGCCTTTCTATGCCATCCTGGAAAACCCTAGCTTCTCTCTGATGGGGATCCTGCTGAGACTTGCCAGAGGCACCTGTCTTTCGGTCCCCATCACATCCACGGCACTAATCTATTATCACTTCCACCCCGAAGATGTGAAATTTCACTTGTATCTTATCCCCAGCGACTCCTTGCTAACGAAGGTAAGGCCTGCAGATTTGGGAGAAGATGTGAGAATTACATTTTCAGCCGATCACCTTGGACCTTCTGTCTCCCTATTGAACAGAAAAGTCAAGGCACAGGGGCACCTGGGTGGCTCAGTAGGTTGCATGCGGGACTCTTGATTTTGGTTCAGGTCACGACCTCAGTTTTGTGAGTCCGAGCCCCGTGTTGGGCTCTGTGCTGACAGCTTGAAGCCTGCTAGGGATTCTCCCTCTCACGACATTCCTTCCTTACGTACAGAGACCTATTCATATATATACGAATATGCATATATATAGGTATATACATATATATTTGAATGTATCAGTCTGTACATGAACCTTTACGTCCATTGAATGATGTCATACGTGCTACTTGATACCGTATATGGAGCACTTTGTATGCGACTGCTTTTGCTTATTTACTTTTAGCTTCGCCCTCTGATTTGCTTCTGCTGCTTCTTCCTCAGGCAATAGATGAGGAGGAAGCTAAATTTCAAGGTGTGCGTCTGCAGACCTCGCCCCCAGTGGACCCACTGAATTTTGGTTCCCGTTATATTGTGTCTTGTTCGCCTTCCCTGGAAATAATACCCAAGGTCAGTAGAATTGGGTCTAACTCAAATTGAACACATGGTTCAAAATATTTTGTACTTTTGAAGAAAAAAAAAAAAAAGAGAGAAGATGATTCTCTGAACTATGTCCTGATAAAAGCTGGTCTACGCTTCCTTCCATGGAACAATAATATTTCCCGAAATTGTAAACTTACCAAGAATGTTGACCTTTCTCCCTCTGTTTTCCTCTCAACCAGCCGTGAGATTGTATGGGAAATGGATTAGATTTCAGTGGCCGGTTTCCTGCAGGCAAACAGAACTTTCCACCCCCTCCCCCCACCCCCCTCCCACCGATGCTTTAAGTCATGTGTTTCCTCTAGGAGTTGAAATTATCCTACAGGAACCCTGGAGAAATCCAGATCTTCTCCAAAGTCTATGCTGGGAGGATGAAGGAACCAATCATGCTTGAAATTACTGAAAAAAGACACAAGACTTTGATCTGGTGCACTTTGGTGAAGCCAGGTAGGTAAAAAAATATATAAGGCTAAAATTGGGGGGGGGGGGGGAAGAAAAAAAATCACGCACCTGTCTCCTTGGTTGCAGTGAAGTCTATCACAGGAGAAGGTCTGTTTATGGTCTCATCCCAGAGAAGAAAATAAATCTACTGACAGTTTAGAGTGTCCAAAGTTCTGCACTATCAACAACCCCGGCATTATAAGGTTTGGGGAATGTACTCGCTTATTCACATTTAATCACTTCATGATGGTATTTCATGCCAAAACACGTTTGCCTAGAAGATAATTGTTTTCTTCCTAATTTTTCTTTAAATTCTGGTTAGTTAACATATAGTGGAATAGTGGTTTCGGGAGTAGAATTCAGCGACTCGTCACTTACATACAACACCCAGTGTTCATCATAACAAGTGCCCTCCTTAGTGCCCATCTTCCACCCGGCCCCTCCCCCACCCGCCTCCCTCCATCAACCCTCAGTTTGTTCTCTATCATTAGGAGTCGCTTATGGTTTGCTTTCCTCTTTCTTTCTTTCTTTTTTTCTCCTTCCCATATGTCCATCTGTTTTGTTTCCTAAATTCCACATATGAGCGAAATTCTATGGTATTTGTCTTTCTCTAATAGACTTATTTCACTTAGCATAGTATACCCTAGCTCTATCCACATAGCTACAAATGACAAGATTTCATTTTTTTTGATGGCTGAGTAACACACACACACACACACACACACACACATATATATTTATGCCACATCTTCTGTATCCATTCATCAGTTGATGGACACTTGGGCTCTTCCATAGTTTGGCTGTTGTAAATAATGCTGCTATAAACATTGGGGCGCATGAACCCCTTCAAATCTGGATCTTGTTGGATCCTCTGGCTAAATAATTTCTGGTGCAACTTCTGGGTCATAGGGTAGTTCTGTTTCCTAGAGGATAATTTATGTAGAACAGTATGATAACTTAAGCGTTGGCTTCACATTTTCTCACATACTGGCTTATAAATAGAAATAGAAGGAATGTTGGGAAAATATATTCCTTCCTCTGATGCATTTCCCTAATGGGTAGGGAGTGACCTTCTACCTCATGGGGTTCCATTTGTATATTAATGTTCGAATGGGATCCTTCACTTAGGAAATGGAATTAAATTACTTTAGTGTGTTACAGGGGTGCCTGGGTGGCTCAGTCGGTTGAGCGTCCAGCTTCAGCTCAGGTCATGATCTCATGGTTTGTGGGTTTGAGCCCTGCATCGGGCTCTGTGCTGACAGCTCGGAGCCTGGAGCCTGCTTCGAATTCTGTGTTTCCCTCTCTCTCTGCTCCTTCCTTGCTCATGCTCTGTCTCTGTCTCTCTCTCTCTCTCTCCTTCAAAAATAAATAAAAACATTTAAAAATAAAAAAAATTATTTTAGTGTGTTACATCAAAGCCTAGAGAAACCAAAGGGCACCTGTCTGGCTCGATCAGTACAGCATGTGACTCTTGATCTCGGGGTCATGAGTTCCAGCCCCAAGATAGGCGTAGAGATTACTAAAACAATAAACTTAAAAAAGAAAAGAAAAACTAAATAAAGGTATACAGCTAATTTCATATCATTCTCCAACTTTTCCTTCCTTCCTAGAGGAGCTCCAGTTTGGTGCTACATCGGCCCCTCCTCCCCTCCCAGGTCAGTGCAGTGTTTCCACCAAAAGTCTGATTTCAGGAGATCTTTGAGTGATGTCGCTCAATGTGGGTTCATACCTTCTCTTCATTTACAAAGACTAAGTGGTTCCAGAGACAAACACAGAGCCTGATGCACTTCAGCAAACACATGAGGCTGTAATACGCAGACTCTAAGCGTGCAACCACACTTTTTTGGGAAACCATTTTGCATCTGCTGAACTTTAAGTGAGAGTAGTTCGAGGCGGCTGGGGATCAAACTTTAGAGAGACGGAGCCCACATGAGACCAGAGGGGCAGGCAAGAAACAGAACTTGTAAGCATAAGGATGATCGTTGAACTCTTTTGGAGCTTAGTCCGAAGGCAAAGGGGGACTTTCGAAGGGTAAGTAACAAGGTACTCACTCTTCGGAACTGTGTGGATGACTGTGAGTGAGGAATGAACAGGAAGTGGGAATTGGCTTATGAGCTGTTGTAAATGTCAAGATCAGGTGTTAGCTGGGAATTGGTTAAGGTTAATGGAGATGGTAGGTAGCGGGGAAAGAAATTATTTAAAATAAAATGCCAAAGGGCACCTGGCTGGCTCAGTCGGAGGAGCGTGGGACTCGATCGCACTAAACTTTTAAATTTTTTTTTTCAACGTTTATTTATTTTTGGGACAGAGAGAGACAGAGCATGAATGGGGGAGGGGCAGAGAGACAGGGAGACACAGAATCGGAAACAGGCTCCAGGCTCTGAGCCATCAGCCCAGAGCCTGATGCGGGGCTCGAACTCACGGACCGCGAGATCGTGACCTGGCTGAAGTCGGACGCTTAACCGACTGCGCCACCCAGGCGCCCCCGCACTAAACTTTTAAAAAGAAAATAAAGAAAATAAAATAAGGAGCCAAGATTCAGAGGACTCCATTCTGCCTTCCACGTTGTTGGCCACGACTGTCAGGCTCCACACAGTAGAAGTGACGGCCCCCCTTTGTCAAAACAGATCATCCGGGAGGAGAAGGAGAGCATTTTCTGGTGTCTCTCAGGGAGGAGAAGGCTCCTCGGGTATCGCATTGGCTTGAAATGGCAACAGACCCATCCTGGCCAGCGGGTGCTGTCAGGAGGTCCAGAGAGGCAGACTAGCTGGAGAAAATCAGCCCCCACACCTGGAGTTGCAATTGGGTTCAAACTCAGCTACAGATCTTGGTGAAGAATCAGGCAAAGGTGATTTCATAAAGGAAACTGAAAGGACTTAATGTAGGTGGTGAGTGTGTAGCATTAATACAGGGTCTCTACCCTTCCTATCACACAAGCTCTTGAGCAAGAGATATCTGTCACCTGTCGTCTGAAGGATGAAACCGACACTCATTCACTCTGTCTGGAAGACCCTTCAGAAGCTTCTGCCGGCCCATATCTTGAGTCAAATCTTTATCCTGGCCACCATGTGCCATGAATCATGACACCTCTTTACCCCTCTTTCCCTTTTGGCCTGGTGGCATCTTGCATTTCATACCCAAATCCTTTTCCTTCCGGGGCACCTGGCTGGCTCAGTTGGCTGAGCATCCGACTTCGGCTCGGGTCACGATCTCACGGTTCATGAGTTCCAGCCCCACATCGGGCTCACTGCTGTCAGCCCAGAGCCAGCTTCGCATCCTCTGGCCCTACCCTGCTTGCTGTCTCTCTCTTCCAAAAATAAATAAACACTAAAGAAGTCCTACAAATCCTTCAAATCCTCCTTTGATACTAATTCTTCCGTGAAGACTTTGCTTCAGAGTCTAGTCATCCCCTCCTCTGTGACCTGAAGGCTGTGGTGACATTTGTCCCTCATGGGACTATGGTGATAAAAATGATCTTGATGACAAACGCAGCTTATCGAAGGCCTGTAGCATGCTAAATAATCAGGGTACCTGTATTTGGGCTTCATATCGTCCACTTCTGTTTAGTCCTGTCAATAAACCGTGGCTGGCTTCCCCAGACAATCACAGAGGAGCGTCAGAGTGGCAACACGGTAGTGGCCGTGAAGTAACAATGTTGTATGCAGTGTAGCCCGAGACAGACACGCTCTCTGCACGCATGGGGTTTCTATTCCAGCAGGTGAAAACCACGAAGCCCGTTCCACCCTGCTTATCAAAATATGCTCGTGGGGCGTGTTGCCAAGGAAAACTGGAGGGATTTAGAAGAGGATAAAATGAGGAGCTTGGATCTAGCGTTGAGGGAGTTGAAAACGTCTCAGAGTGCATCCTGGAGAAAAGGAAAAAGTGAAGTTTATGTCCAGTTAAGAAGATCGAATAGCAAGGGCGCCTCGGTGGCTCATTCGGTTGAGCGTCCGACTCTTGATCCCAGCTCGGGTCACGATGTCCCAATTCGAGTCCTGCATCGGGCTCTGCGCTGATGGCGTGGAGGCTGCTTGGGATTCTCTCTCTGCCCCCCTCCTGCTCGTGCGTGTGTGCTCTTCTCTCTCTCTCAAAAAGTAAATACACTTAAGAAAAAGAAGGTTGAATAGCAGTTGCTAAACAAATGGGAAGGTTGAAACAGTCGAGGCAGCAAGAATAGGTTAAGCTGAGACTCTTTCCTTGGCAGCAACATCATTCATTCAAACTGTGGAGTCACTGACCATACACGTACAATGACTTTTCAGTACAAAGACTGAGACTTCACAGAAATCACGTCATTAAATTAAGCTGTTTGGCTATAGCCACAGATGACTGGGCATGAATTACCTGTGCCACCGTGTTAAGAGCAAAAGTTCTAGAGGCATGAGTTGTACATAAAAAGCAATCACACTTTTTAAAAAATGCTGTTTTATTTTGAAAGAGAAAGAGAGAGGGAGAGAGTGCAAGCGGGGGGAGTGGCAGAGAGAGGGGGACACAAGATCTGAAGCAGGCTCCAGGCTCTGTGCTGACAGCAGAGAGCCCAATGTGGGGCTCGAACTCACGAACCGCCAGATCATGACCTGAGCCGAAGTTGGATGCTTAACTAACTGAGCCACTCAGGTGTCCCAGCACTCACACTTGTTTTTTAATATTTTTTTTTTTTAAAGGAGAGAGAGAGCGTTAGTAGGGGAGGGGCAGAGAGAGAGAGAGGAAGACACAGAATCCGAAGCAGGCTCCAGGCTCTGAGCTGTCAGCACAGAGCCCGACACAGGGCTCAAACTCATGGACCAGGAGATCATGACCTGAGCCAAAGTTGAAACCTCAACTGACTGAGCCACCCAGGCGTCCCCCCCCCCCACACTTTTAGTGAAGAAACTGAGGAACAAGAAAGCAATGTTATTTGGCCA
Organism: Leopardus geoffroyi; assembly: GCF_018350155.1. Taxonomy (NCBI): domain Eukaryota; kingdom Metazoa; phylum Chordata; class Mammalia; order Carnivora; family Felidae; genus Leopardus; species Leopardus geoffroyi. The sequence continues at coordinate 9,414,326 of NC_059335.1, forward strand.
AGGTCACACAGGTACCATACACGGGCACCAACAGGAACCCTGAGTCAGCATGATGCAAAATACCTTCTCCCATCCAGTGCCCCTGTCCCTCCTGTGTGGTCCTTAACCAGGTAAATCTCTTTCTACACAGTTCAGCAGCAGAAGACCCTTGAGGGTGGGGAGCCAGCCTTATCCATCTGCCTCTCTGATGTCATGCACAGATGCTGGCAATGTAGGAACTCGGAGACTGTTAGAAGGATGAGTAGTTGGATGGATGGCAACGTAGAGCCCTCTCTCTAGGGTTCCGATGACAACCGGAAAGTAGCGAAGGCGAGGTGCTCAAAGCTTGGAGGAGGGGGGGCTGGGATTGGAGAAGAGGTATCACTCAGTTCTCCCGAGGTTCATTGACCCCCGAGAATGGACTGCGCGTCCCGAGCGTGCGTCTGTGAGACCCGGGCAGCCCGCAAAAGAGAATGAGCAACGTCTCCATGCAAAATTATGTCTTGAAGCTGGGCATGGGTCCTGACCCCTATAAGCAAGCTTCCCTTTTCTGAGTCTGCAACTCTTCCTTCTGTCCAGTTGTGGCCTTTATGAAGGAGCACCGTCGTCATCTTCAAGCCAGGATGGGGAACCTGAATGGAGTCCTGGATGATCTTCAGGACTGTGGGGTCTTCACCGAGGAAGAGAAGGAGATGGTGCAGCAGATGCCAACACAGCAGAGAAGGAACGAGACCCTACTGAGGATGGTGGAGAATAAAGGGCACCAGGCCCAGAAGGTGCTCCTCAAAAGCATTAGTAGAAGAGACCCTTATCTGATGTCCTACCTCAACCAGCAGAGTTTACAACAGTGATTCAGACAGATACTCAGGAAGAGAGAATCCAGTGTTCTCCGCTGAAAATGGATAAACGGACGTGTGATCATTGAGTTCAGGGTCCAAGGCACGAGGTCCAGGTAACACCAACACATCACACAGGGTTTCCTGAGGACTGATGTGTAATTTCGCGGAGACCTATGAGTGTATCCTAATATCTTAACGTCAGGAATATCTGAAGAGAGGACTACTGCCTCGAAGCGCTTTTTAAAAACAAATCCTGGGGCGCCTGGGTGGCTCAGTCGGTTGAGCATCTGACTTTGGCTCAGGTCATGATCTCACTGTTCGTGAGTTCGAGCCCCGCGTCGGGCTCTGTGCTGACAGCTCGGAGCCTGGAACCTGCTTCGGATTCTGTGCCTCCCTCTCTCTACCCCTTCCCTGCTCATGCTCTGTCTCTCTCTGTCTCTCAAAAAGGTGAATAAACATTGAAAAAAAATTTTTAAAAATCCTGTTTCATCCATTGGCACATTTCTTGGACATCTGGGCAGAGGCAGATAAACGCAAGTGTGTTCGTGATTGACAAGGCCCAGGGAGACCAGTTCTCCTGAGCAATGTGAGAAGCAATTCCGGTGAACATTACCTCTGAGATGTTACCTTCTCACAACAAAAGGCAGGAAGGCTTACAAAAACTCTCTGTTGGTGGGGCGGGGGGGGGGGGGCTGGGTGACTCAGTCAGGTGAGCGTCCTACTCTTGACTTTGGCTCAAGTCATGATCTCATGGTTGGTGGGTTCGAGCCCCACTTCAGTCTCTGCACTGACAGTGTGGGGCCTCCTTAGGATTCTCTCTCTCCCTCTCTGCCCCTCCCCGTCTCTCTCACTCTCTCAAAATAAATAAACATTTTTTTAAAAACCTCTCTGTTGAGGACATTCATGGCATTCCTAAGTCTTAATGTTGTCGTTATTTTTTTTTTATTTTATTTTATTTTATTTTTTCAACATTTATTTATTTTTGGGACAGAGAGCGACAGAGCATGAACGGGGGAGGGGCAGAGAGAGAGGGGGAGACACAGAATCAGAAACAGGCTCCAGGCTCCGAGCCATCAGCCCAGAGCCCGACGCGGGGCTCGAACTCCCGGACCGCGAGATCGCGACCTGGCCGAAGTCGGACGCTCAACCGACTGCGCCACCCAGGCGCCCCAATGTTGTCGTTATTAAAAACATGCTGTGTCTTTAACATTTTATCCACTGGTATTTATCCCAGAATGATCTGAGTCCCTTTCATGGAACAGAGCACAGGAATGGAAGCCCATGCAAACGATGGCAGAAAACGTTTTGCTGCTGGAATATAGGCTGGTACTGGGAGTGGGCAGGTCCACACAGTGGTGAAGTATGGATAAATGGTCTACACAGAACCAGCGAGAGGAAAGATGAAGAGCATCCAGCTGATTCTGAGAGAGGCCCTCCTGGCTAAGGATGTCACAAAAATAAGCCTGACATTTGGAGTCTCCATTGGGCCCTGCCATTTTCTATCCGTCCCAGCCATCTTTGAACTAGTGTTTGCATGGCATAACTATTGCTACCCTTTGACTTTGAACTCAGCTTATTTCAAATATGAAGTGAGTTTTTGTGGAAGACGGCATAGAGTTGAGTCAGTTTGTTTTTGTTTTGTTAACCCACGTTGACAATCTCTGCTTTAATTGGCATGTTGAGCCGTTTACATTGAACATAATTGTTGACATGTTAGAATCTAGCCTGGGTCAGCCATTTTTGTATTTGTTTTCTGTTTATGCCCTTTGTGTTGCATGGCTATCTTTCCTTTCTTGGCTTTTCAGGGGTTATGTGAAGAGTTTTTTCAGATTCCACCTTAATTTATCTGTTGTGTTTTTGACAAGATGTGGTAGTGTATTTTTTGGTGATTGCACTAGAGTTGAAAAGATACACACTGAATGCCTCAGTAGTAGTATTAATATTGTGTTAATTAGAGTAGAATCTAGAGGGGCGCCTGGGTGGCTCAGCCAGTTAAGTGTCTGACTTTTGATCTCAGCTCAGGTCTTGATCTTGATCTCAGGGTCATGAGTTCAAGGCCTGCATTGATCTCTGCACTGGGTGGGGTGTCTACTTAAGGAAAAATAAAGATAAAGTGGAATCTAAAAGCCTTACCACCATTTTGACCATGTTACCTTTCATGACCGGGTTGTCTTCAATATTACCTCTCTCTATATATAATAAAGTCCCAAACAGAAAAATGTTATATATGTTTTCTACTTTCAATTGCTGAGTATGCTTTAAGAACCCACGAGGAGGGGTGCCTGGGTGGCTCAGCTGGTTAAGTGTTTGACTTCGGCTCAGGTCATGATCTCTCAGTTTGTGAGTTCGAGCCCGGCGTCAGGCTCTGAGCTGACAGCTTAAAGCCTGGAGCCTGCTTTGGATTCTGTGTCTCCCCCTCTCTCTGCGCCTCCCCTGCTCATGCTCTGTCTCTCTCTGTCTCTCAATAATAAATCAACGTTAAAAAAAATTTTTTTTAAATCTTTGTCAGGTGCTGGAAGCCGAGCTATCCCAGCCTGAGTGGCAAGGCCCAGGCTGTGGATGGATTGGTGACTGCAAGGCAGCCCAGTGACAGTGAAGCTTCTTGTACTCCCGCTCTTAGGTAATTCGGCCTTAAAACTACCTGGGGTATTGTCTGTTGGGGAATTGCCCTCGACAGGCCCGCTGGGAAAAGAGCCATTAGGAAAGAAAATAAGGTTCCGCAAGAAATTGTGCGGCCTTATGTTTAGCCCTTGCCACCCCCTATGGAGACTTCTCTACTTACAGGAAGGATAGCCTCATGCATTTGCCAGCAAAGGAGGCCAATAAAGGAGAGACATACGGATCTGAAAGCCCCACTCCAGTAACTAAGGAGTGTATCTTTGGACTCAGGTCACTCTAACCCCTGGGCCCACCTGGCCCCCAGGAGGCATTCCAGATGATGATTGAACCTAGTCGGTTAAGGGACAGAATGGTTCATTGGTTCCTAGGTGCATTGTCTCTCTGAGAATGTATAAGGCGTGGGTTTCTAAGGCCCTCTTGGCCCCTTCCTGGCACCTCGGACCCAGGCAAACACTTTTGTTCTTCAAAACCACGAATGGTTCAGGGAAACAACCAAGAGGTCATGTCCCTGTAACTGTTCCACTTGAGGTGTTGAGAGGTAAATGACCTTTCATGAGAACAGCAAAGCAAATACTTTATAGATTATAGATAAGCATAGATACGTAATAAAAACAATGAAAGAAATTAATCAATAAGCAAAGGGCAGGAGGGGACGTTATGAGAAAACAATCATGGTATTCCTTATTGGGTGATGACCCAAAGGAACAATTTGAGAACTGGGTAATGCCAGAAAACGTAGATGACGTATGCTACGAGGAGATCACTAGCAAATATAATGCCACGTTTGCTACAATCAATCGGCCAGTTCAACACACTGCGGTTGTCTGCGTCCATTTCATTTTTGTTTTGTTTTATTTTCACTTTTTCTCCGATGCCGTTCATCCTTTGGGAACCCCTGGACCTCCTGGAGCTCCCATCATTGGTGTCATCTCATTCTTTGATGATTATTGTTACTTTTTGGTGTTTATTATTATTTTCCACGTGCGTGGAGATTTTTGTGGCTTTTCCTTACATTTTGAGTAAATTTGGTTGGTATTCTGGACATTTGAATGTTATGTTATGAGACGCTGGGTCTTATTTATGTGCAAGGAAGATTGCGGATTTTTCAAAAAGATTTTATTAAAAAATTTAAAAATATTTATTTATTTATGTTGAGATCATGAGAGGCACAGAGGGAGAGAGGGAGAGAGAGAATCTCAAGCAGACTCCATGCTGTTAGCCCAGAGGCTAAAGTGGGTCTCCATCTCAGGAAGCATGAGATCATGACTTGAGCCAAAATCGAGAGTCCAAAGCCTAAACAAGTGAGCCACCCAGGCACCCCAAGATTTTATTTTTAAGTAACCTCCACACCCAACATGGGGTTCAGACTCACAGCCCCGAGATCAACAATCGCACACTTCACTGACTGAGCCAGATGTGCATCCCTGGATTTTTTTTTTAACCTTACAGTTTTCTTTTCTTTTTTTTAAATTTTTTTTACATTTTATTTATTTTTGAGAGAGAGAAAAAGAGAGAGAGAGCACAAGTGGGGGAAGGGCAGAGAGAGGGAGACACAGAATCCGAAGCAGGCACCAGGCTCTGAGCTGTCAGCACAGAGCCCGACCCGGGGATCAAACCCACAAATCATGAAATCAAGACCTGAGCCGAAGTCAGTTGCTTAACCGACTGAGCCACCCAGGCGCCCCTAACCTTCCAGTTTTCAAAGTCTTTACACGGCTATTCAGGCCTATCCTATGTATGTATCTATGGGATTGGGCATGGGTCTCCCCATTACCTCAGTTCTCAAAGTTCTCAGGATGCTAAATAGGGCCAGATCTATGTATACACAGGTTAAGCTTGAGCATAGGAATTCATATGACTATGAGTCCTCATTCCAGAGCCTGTCTCTCTTCATTATTGTGCTAGTGGGAACAATGGTAATTTGTAATTTTTTGTATCTTTAACTTGAAGTTGAAGCAAACTTTAATTTGAATTTTAACTTTAAAATTTTCCCAACAAAACCGGAAAAATCTTAATTAGAAAAAATTCAAAAGCACAAAATGATGAGTCAGATAGATACATCTGAGTGTGTTAAGATTCAGAATCAGAGTCAGGTAATCCGCAAACTAAAAGATGTGAACAGCAGATTATTGTTATAATATACAAAACAAGCATTGGGCATCAATATCCAAAAATAAAACCCCTGGTTCAAAACAGGCAAAAGTTGTGAAGTAACGTTTTGCAGAACATGAACCACAAGGGGCCATGAATCAATGAAAAACATTTCAACTTCTAGGTACGCCCACCTCGGATTCACCGCCCGGCCCTTTTCCATCAGGCCCCGCCCACCTCCGGCCCACGGCCCGGCCTCTTTCCCGCAGGCCCCGCCCACCTCAGATTCACCGTCCGCCCCTTTCCCCCAGGCCCCGCCCACCTCCGATCCACCGTCCGGCCCCTTTCCACCAGGCCCCGCCCACCTCCGGCCCACGGCCCGGCCTCTTTCCCGCAGGCCCCACCCACCTCAGATTCACCGTCCGCCCCTTTCCCCCAGGCCCCGCCCACCTCCGATCCACCGCCCGGCCCCTTTCTACCAGGCTCCGCCCGCCCCGCATCCACTGTGCGGCCCCTTTCCCTCAGGCCCCTCCCACCTTCGCTTCCCGCCCGGCCCCTTTCCTTCAGGTCCCGCCTCTCCCCGGCCCACCCACTCCTGTCTCCGCCCCTAGCCCCGCCCACCGCTCCCGCCTACACATTGCGGGCCCCGCGTAAAGCACTTGCCGCAGGCAGCGCAGCGCTAGCCGCGCTTCCCCGTGCACCTTGCAGTCGAGTGGCGCTTGAAGGCGCGGCCGTGTGCACCACCTCGTGGCTCAGCAGCTTCCACGCGCGCTTGAAGGCTTTCCCGCAGGCCTCGCGGCCAAACCACCCGGCGCGGACCTCAGAGCCGGGGACGAGAGAGCCGGGCGCCTTCACTTTGGCGGAGGCGCGCCTCGGCCGCGGCGTCGGGGACCCGGCGAGGGATCGAGTACGCCCGGTGTTCGTGGCGAGCTGCACCAGGGCCGGAGCCTCCGCCCCGCCTCCTCCGGGCGCCTGGGAGAGGAGAGAGGGCTCAGTCCCTGGTCATCTCCATCCCACACCTGCAGGGCAGAAACCTGCTCCTCCCGCCCATACCCTTTCATCGAATCCCTCCGATGTTGGCTCTATCCGGAAAGTACGTCCAGAATCCGGCTACTTCTCACTCTCTCCCCGGCCGCCTCCCCTAAGCTCAAATCCTCTCTGACCCCAAGCGAGGACGCCTGTTGCCTGTCTGGACCTCCCGCCTCAGTCCTCGACCCCCAGGTAGGCTCCCCAGAGTGTGCCTGTTAACACCTAGATCAGTTCACGTCCCTCCTCAGCCCAGAGCCCTCCCTCATTGTCCCCTCTAACTCAGAGAAATGCCCAAGTCCTCAGCAGGACTCAGGAGGCCCTGCGTGACCCCCCTGTGTTCCCTCTGGGATCTCTCCTCTCTCCCCCTCTCCTGCTGGCTCACTAGGCTCTGGCCACATTGGCTTCAAGGCTCTTCAACGGACTCATTGTCTGGAACCCTCTTCCCCAAGACAGCGGCCTGGCTTCCCCCTCATCTGGGTCAGGTCCTTGTTCAAATGTCACTTCTCACTAGAGGCCTTTCCTCACCACCTATTTCAAATGGAAACTCACGCTACCCTTCTGTCTTGCCCTGCCTGCTTCCTGGCTTTACTTTTCTCCACGGCACTTATCTTTGGATGTGAACCTGGGGCTGCCCGCGTCCACCTTTCGCATCCACGGGGAGTAGAGTCAGCCTGGCAATGAAATTGTCATAGACACAAACAGCTCCCAGAGAAGGCAGGGACAGCTTCTGGATGAACACCTAGATCTAGCTGTGCCTGAAGCATCCCCTCCTTAACTTTTTGGTTGCGTGAGGCAATACATTACCTCTTGTTGCTTCAGCAAGCTTGGCTTGGGTTTTCTGCCACGTGGTAGGCTGAATGATGGCCTCCAACTATATTCAGGTGCTTGTGACTTCGGAAACAAGACTATGCACGTAGGATGAAATTAAGCGTCTTGACATGGGGAGATTATCCTGGATCATCTCGGTGGCTCTAAATGTCTACAAGTGTTCTTATAAGAGGGAGATTCGATGCAGTGAAGGCGACGGGATCAAGGAACCGAGATGCTCCGCTGTTGACTCTGAAGGTGGAAGAAGGGGCCGGAGCCAAGGGTTGTGAGGGATGAAGTTCTAGAAGCTGAGAAGGGAAGCAGACGGCCTCTCCCCTAGAGATTCAAAGGGCGCACAGCCCTGCGAACATCTTGGTTTCGGCCCTAGGGAAACGGATTTCAAACCTCTGAAGTTTGTCGTCATTTATTACAGCAGCCATAAGGAACTAATACATGCCGTTTGCAGCGAGACTCTGAACACAGAGGGATACATACTTGGCATTTATTTGGCGCTTTCTGTATACCTAGGTACCTACTGCGTGCTTACAATAACCCAGCCATCTGCAGGGTAACGGCAGCTCAGAGAGGGCAATTCACGTGCCCGAGGTCACAGAGTTTGGAAGTGAGTCGAGATCTGAATCCGGGAAACTCGGGCTCTAAAGCCGGCCCTCACAAATTCACCCTCACCCGCCTATGGGGGATATTCGCACACCTCTTGCGGCAGTGTTGGAGATAATGCGACTGGCTAGTATTTATTGGATACTTACGAGGCTGTAGGAACGTTCTGAGCAATTCATGGGTATTAACTCACCGAACTCAGCCTATGAGGTGGGGACTTTTATTACCCCCATCTGACAGATGAGCAAACTGAGGCACAGGGTTTAAGAAATATCTACATAAGATCGCACAGCTAGTAAGAGGGAGGGGCAAAACGTGACCCCATGATGTCCCGCCCCTCTGTGATGATGAACCCTCCTCATTTGCCAGATGGAGACCCGAGGGCCCAGGGAGGTGCAGGAATGACTCCTGCACTTAGCAATGACCGGCCTCTCCTGGGCTGGAACCCAGGCCAGGCTGCTTCCTCTGTTGTCAACGTGCTGCCTGACCTCAGGCAAGTCAAGATGTCTCTTGGACCTCAATTTCTTCACTCGAGAAACGAGGGGGTTGGTCTGGATCAAAATGTGATGCTCAGAGCGCCCCCATCGGCATCGTGGGGAAAGGCGGGTGAAGCAGGCTCAAATTTGCGCGTCACCCACAATTCCCGAGTCAGGAGCTCTGGGGGAGGGGACACCCCTCACCATTCAACAGCCTGACTGCCGGCCATGTGCCGTGCACTGCCCTAGATTCTGGTAATAGAGCAGTGACCTCCCTCCCCTCTACTGTGGCCCAGCAGAAAATAAACAAGTAAAATACTAAGTATGTCGGATGAGGGTTCATCAAAACCAGTTGAAATGCACCCGTGTTCATGAACACACCTCGCGCACAAGAATTTAAAATGCGCTATATCCAACAGTTTTTCTTTTGGAGAGGGAGAGGGAGCGTGAGCGGGCGAGGGGGGCCAGAATCTTTTTTTTTTTTTTTTTAATTTATTTTTTTAATGTTTTATTGATTTTTGAGACAGAGAGACAGAGCATGAGCGGGGGAGGGGCAGAGAGAGAGAGGGAGACGCACCATCCGAAGCAGGTTCCAGGCTCCGAGCTGTCAGCACACAGCCCGATGCGGGGCTCGAACTCACGAGCCGTGAGGTCATGACCTGAGCTCAAGCCGGACTCTTAACCCACTGAGCCACTGAGCCACCCGGGTGCTCCAAGAAGGGTGGGAGAAGCTTAAGAGCGCCTGTCTAGTGTCCCCACTCCAGTCCACCCCCCACACGGCCCCAGAAGGCCGTCTTCACCCCAGGCTGATCTTGCCCCTCTCCTGCTCGTGGCTCCCCGGCAGCCGACGCCAGCGACAGCCCCCTTGATAGGCTCCCCGCACCCGCTCCAGCATAACTCTCGAGATACTTGCCGGTGGTCCTTACATTCCAAGGGCAGCCTCTCCTTCTGCAAGTGGGTGCTTAACTCTTCCACCAAGGGGCGCTAGCACCTGTTGTTATGCCCTCTCAGAGCCTCGGTCAGAATCCAACTCCTGCTACAAGGCACAGTTCAAACCTGCTCCGGAGGCACACACTCAACCTGGACCCTGCCCCCTCTTACACACGCAGAGGTCACCCCCAAGCACGGCCCGGATCCCCCCCATACAAACGATGGTCTCTCCCAACCAACTTCACCCCCCTCACCCGGACTCACAATGAACCCGCCCACTCCAACCGCGCGCCTCCCCGCACGGTGAACTCGCCCAGCCAGAGGTCCCGCCTTCTTTCCTTAGCAAAGGTCTTTTAAGCCCCGCCCCGCCCTTCGAACCTGGGTCCCCCGAAGGCCTCCCCTCTTCCAATTGTTTCGACCCGTTTGTCTCCTCCCCCTTTTCCCCCCAGCATTCACCCTCGGCCTCCGCGACAAAGGTCCCGCCCGCCCAAACGTCCCTTCAGTACCCAGGCCCACTTCTCCCACCCCTCTGCTGGAAACTTGGTGTGTCCCGGAGTGGCAGAAGGGAACGGGAATCGGGCGAGACCATTACCCGAAGAGGGGGTGACACAGGAAGGGCGTCCCTGTTTAGGGACCGACCGCGCCGCTGGCTCCCCTGGTGCCTTTCAGATTCGAGCGGTGTCTCCCCAGACTTCGCCACCTCCCTATCGCTGTCCCCTCCCCACTTAGTGCTGCGATCCTCATCCTTCGGGCCAGACGCCCAGCGGTTCGCGGGTCCATTCACGCGCTTCCGACCGCCTCAAGCGCATGCGTGGTGCATTTTCGGAAGAATTCGCTGGCATTTATCGTGATGTTGATCTGGTCTAACAAATAATGGGAGACCCTCCCCATGCAGCGTCACCAAATGTCAACCCACATCTTCTGTCTCTCAAAAAGAGAACGGGAGAGTCGGTATATAACGACAACCAATCACCGGGGTTCTTGGCACGCACTAGAGAGAATAAGGGCGTTATTTTCAATTCTCCAACCAGCTTTGGTAGAGTTAGTATTTAGCCCCATTTTCCACATCAAGAAACTGAGGGCTTGGGGTTCCTGGGTGGCTCCGTTGGTTAAGCATCGGACCCTTGATTTCGGCTCAGGTCACGATCTCATGGTTTGTGGGCTTGGGCCCCGTGTCCAGCTCTGCACTGAAATGGGGGAGGCTGCTTAGGGTTCTTTTTCCCTCCCTCTCTCTCTCTCTCTCTCTCTCTGCCCCTCCCCTGCTCTCTGTCTTTTTCTCTCTCAATAAATAAACATTTTCAAAAAAACAAATGGGAGCCATTGTAAGTGCAGAGGTGGAGGTTTGGCTCGGGGGACGGGGGACTCTCCGCTGTGTGTCCATTGGCAAGTCACTGCAATTCTGTGACTTAATATCCACAGCTGGAAAATGGGCACGATGTCCACCTCCCAGGGTGTTGGGAGGGGGGCGGATCATAGAGGGCATCTCTTAGCTGTCACCCTCAGCGCTGGCTTCATTCCCAGGCTCTATCGAGAGGCTGGCAAGCAGGTCTAGGCCTGACCCCCTCATCCTGGGGCCTCTTCCTAGGACTGAGAGAACCTTCAGTAGCCTCCCACCCTGAGCAGACCCATTGGCCAGGATTCAGTCACGTGCCCCTTCTTAAACCAATCGCTGGCACCGTGGCTGAGATTGGCCTGGGCTAGTCATTTGAGGGTAGACTCCACAGATGTTGGCCAAGTTGTCACCTTGGCATACTGGTCCAGATGAGGGAGGAAGAGGCCCGAGCTGCCAGGGGGAATCCACTCATTTCCGGCCCCTCCATGCCATCTGGCCCCGGGAGGTCTTGTCGATAGAATGGACCGCTGGACCACCTGACTTTCTCTCCAGGTCTGGGCCTCCCCGCCTCCCCCGAGAAGCCAGGAACTCAGTACAGAAACCAAAATAATACTGTTTTATTCCGATCTTGAAGCACAATAGTCCAGACTGTTCCCTTCTCCCACTGGAGAGCCTCCGCCCCTCCCCCCATACCCCTTCCCCCATTCAGTCTCTTCTGGAAATGACCAACCAGAAGGCCAAGGGGATCCAAGCGTCCAGGCTTTGGGGACTCTCAAATCACTCCCCTCTTCCTCCTTCTCTCCCTACCTCCTCTACCTTTCCTTTCCATGAGTCTTTTTTTTTTTTTTTTTTTTTTCCCCTCTGTCCTCCACCCTGGCCTCCTTCTCTCCTGCCTCCCTCTGCTTTCCCCCATTTCTGCCTCTCTTGTCCTCTCTCTGCGGGTCTCCCTGCTAGCTTCTCTCCTCTTTCCTCCCCCCTTCCGTTTGTCTGACACTCCCCTTTGCTTTCTCCTTCACCCCTGCACTCTCTGGACGGACCATCTGCTCCTGCCTGGGCTCTCCCCGTATCCTCGTGTCCTCCCCTCCCCCAGCTTTGTCCCCTCCTTCCTTCTGCCCCCCGTCTGACCCCCCCCTTCTATCCCCTGTCTCATCACACATCTCCTCTCCTGAGGGAGGCCCTCAGGAGCCGTCCTAGCTGCCACCCTCTTCCACACTGTGCCTCCAGGACCTCAGAGACCACTGTCAGCTTCCCCTAGGGCCCAGAGAGGCAAACGGCCAAGGTGAGGTCCCTGGATGACACAGGAAGTGGCCAGAGGGACTGAGGTGGCCTCCTTGGCCTCAGCTCTGTTATCTTTGGGATCGAAGAGCGCCCTCCTGCCCTCACAGCGGAGGGTGGCAGGCGGGGGCCCGATGGGTCAGGGCTCTGGGGCTCTCCCCCAGCAGTCCCTGAGCAGGTCCATGTGGAATAAGGCTGCCCCCGTGAGGAGGCGCGCCGCAAAGAGGTGGCGGCAGGGCAGACGACGGGCGGCGTGGATAGAGCAGCTGCAGCGGGTCAGGGCCCTGTCCAGGAAGAAGTCCGAGGTTCCGTCCTTAAGGGCAAACCCAGCTCCAGTCCAGTGGAAACCCCGGGTCCCGTGCTGCCTGGCGAAGGCCAGCTCTTCGGCCACCAGTTCCGCCAGCTCTGGCCCGCAGGCCGCTCGGAACTTGGCCAGGGGCTCCCAGTCCACCTCCTCCTCTGCGGAGGGGCAGCAAGGCCTCTTTGGTTCCCGTGGACCTTCTTCTTGACCCCCTTCCTGCGGGCTCTCCCCAGCGGCCAGGCACACTCTCCGCGTCCCTGCCCATTCTGGATCGCCTTCACACACAGTTCCCACGGCGGGCCCACACGGGACTCCGTTCCCCAGCCCTAGACACCTCCCTCCTGCACCCCCACACCCCATCCCTTGTTCTCCTCGGCCCTTGGGGCCCACAGACCGGGCTCCCTCTCCGTTCTCCAGGCCTGTCACCCTCGTGTCCCCCAGATGGACCAGAACTACATCTCCCAGATCCCTTCTTCTTTTGACCCCCAACCTCACTTCCCTCTCTTCTCCAACCTCTGGCCCTCTCTGCCTCTCATCTCCCCACTGGGGCCCCCTTTGGTCTCCATTCTCAGGGACCAACTCCCTGGGCTTCTCCACACGGTGCCCCCTCCGGGTCCTGACCTCCAGCCCCCTTCCCTTCTCAGCTTCCAGCTGGGGCCCCTTCCAGTCTCTGGCTTTCAGTCCGTGTGTCCTCTCGTCGTGCAGCTGGGCCCCCCGCCAGGAGCTCCCTTCGAGACTCTTGGCCCTCTCAGGATCAAACGGGGCCCCCCTCCGCTCTGTGGTCTCCAGCACCCTAATGCTGTCACCCTCCAGCTGGGCCGTCCTCCAGGTACACCCTTCCAATGCTCTCGGCCCACCGTCCTCCAACCAGGCCCCTCTCCCTACGTAACCTTCTGGTCCCCAATCTTTCTCGGCCTCCAGCGGGGCCCCCCTCCAGTCTCTGATCTCTGGCCCTCTCCAGTGCTCGTTCTCCGACTGGGACCCTCTCCAGTCTTGGACCTGCAACCCTCTCCCCGAGTCACTTTCGAACTGAGCCCCTCCCCGGTCTCTGGCCTCCACTCCTCGGGCCCACTCCTTCTCCAACTGGGCGCCTCGCCAAATACTTCCTTCTCTCGGGGTCCCTGCCCAGTCCCCGCTCTCCAGGCCCTTCATCCTTTCCTTCTCCACGTGGGCTCCCCTCCCCGGCTCGCCCTCTGGCCAAGGCCCCCCGCCGTCGGGGCCCTCGGGCGCCGCCTCCCCGGCCGCATCGGCCCACTGCATGGCCACCAGGTCGCGGAGGCACTGCGCCACGCTGCGCGAGGGGCTCAGGCGGCGCAGCAGGCGCCGGCGGTGGCCGCGCACCAGGGCGCACGCGTCCAGGTCCCGGGCCGCCTCGAAGGCTCGGAAGCGCACCCACATGTCGCGGCGCGGGGCCCAGTTGCGCTCGAAGTAGTCGACGAAGGCGGCCGGGCCGTGGGCGCGCAGCTCGGCCAGCGCCTCGGCGTAGGCGGCGGGCGACGAGGCGCCGGCCAGGCGGCACAGGCGCGGCCACAGGCCCGGGTCCTCGCGGCCGGCGCCGCCCAGCTCCTGGGCCTTGCTGAAGAGCGTCTCCAGGCCCTGCGCGCGGCAGATCTGCACGCGCGCGCCCGGCAGCAGCTGGCGCACGGCCGGCAGCTGCGCCGCCACCTCGGGCCCGGCCGTCAGGCAGCGCACGCGGCCCTTGACGTCGGGCGCGCTCTGCAGCAGCGAGGCCAGCGCGAAGCGCAGCAGGCTCGGCGTGCCCGGGCGCGCCACGCAGCAGGCGGCCTGGCGCGCGCGCCCCGCGCCGTCCACGCACAGCACGGCCAGCAGGTCCAGCGCGCCCTGCAGCCCGGGCAGCCGGTCCACCAGGAGGATGCGCGGGAAGCGCCGCAGCAGCGCCCGGGTGCGCGACGTCAGGAAGAACACGGTCTCCACCACCGCCTGGTCCTCCACGAACACCAGCTTCACCTGCGGGTGGGGCGGGGAGGCAGGGAAAGCGGTCAGGGATCGCGCGGGGGGCAGGGAGCCCGGCGGCCCCCGGAGCTCGGTGTCCCCGACGGGGAAATGGGAATGCATTCATTCCCGCGTGCAGGCATTTCTTCCTCCGACCGGCAGGCGGCGGTGCGGCGGGGGGGGGGGGGGGGGGGGAATGGTGTAAAAAGGCGACCTCTGGAGGCGGACTGCCCCGGCTCGAGGTCCGGCACCGCCATCTAATAGCTGTGGGGTTTCTGCCCACGGGCCAGCCTCTCTGAGCCTCAGTGTACCTACTGGGGGCTGGGTATTCATTCCTTCCTGCGCTGAGAGGCAGGCTGGGGCAAAGGTTCTCAAAGTGTAGGGCTGGGAGCAGCGGCGCCCGCTGGGACCTTGACCGAAATGCATATTCTTGGGTCCACCCCAGACCTGCTGAGTCAGAAACTCTGACGGCCCCACCATCCGTGTTTGACAAGCCCTCCAGGGGATCCCCACGCGCGCTCCGGGTTGAGAGCCACCGGTCTATCTAGCAATGAAGCCGTAGGCTGCGCAGAAAGATCGCCTGATTTTGAGTCCCGGCCCCATCACTTTCTAACCTTGTGACGTAACCTCTCCGAGCCTCAGTTTCCTCCTTAACCTCGTCGTTCCCTCCATTTCCGCGTCTGGGAACTGCAGACGCGTTCCTTCTTGCTCAGGGGGGCAGGTCCAGCGTGGGGTCTAGAGCCCGCGCAAGGCTGAGACCCTGGGGCCCCCACTTCCTGGCTGTGTGTGGCTCCCGGCCACTTCCCTGACCAACACCCCCTTGGAAGAATGTTACGAGATACTCCTCGCGACGGGAAGGATGAAATGAACGGAAACATTTCGAACACTGCCTGGCACAAATGATACATTCGGCGATACGCGCTCCAGAAATTGGAAGGGCTCTCCAAGTGTTCGCAGTCGCTACGATTATCGCCCCTGCCCCCAAAACCGTGTCCTCCTAAAGGCCCGCTCCGGCCCTCCCTTCTTAGCAAGTACCCCGGCTCTCTCTAGCCACCGTTGGCCGTGGCACTTAATCACCCCGAAGCACGTCACATCTCGACTTGCTTGTTGCCCGTTCACCCTTCCGGAGATGGGAGCCCCACGAGGTGAGGGATGTTGTGTTTTGCATTCCTGATAGTTGAATGGCGCCCATGGCATCAGCTTGCTACCTCCCCGGGGTGGACGAAGGCACAAAGCGTGCAGCGATATCCACAGGCCACGTCTCTGGAGTTCAGGGAAGAGTCTAATCTTGAATCCTGGCTTCGGCTCTTACTGGTGTGGGACCCTGGGCTGAGTTGCACTTTCCTTGACTGCAAAACTGAGGCGATGTCTATAGAATAGGGTCGTGGAGAGGCCAAAATGAGATCATTTGTGTCCAAGGCTTGATGCGGATCTAATCCCGCTATTGTTTCTGTGTCACTTGATTCACCGCAGCACTCAGAGGACGGGGACGCTGCCCCCCTTTCTGGAACACGAATCTCTCTTGGCTTCTGTCACCCTGAAAACTCCTGGCTGTCCTCCTTCTTCCCAGGCGTCTCCTGTTCTGTCTCCTTCGCTTGCCTCGCCCCTCTTCCACTCCCCACTTCTAAATGTTGCTGAGCTGCCTTCCTGTCCTCTCCTCTGCTCTTTCCCGTCTCTAGGCTCTGCCCAGGCGATCGCCTCTGGTCACCCGGCCTTTTATCATCTCTCGGTTGATAAGTCTCAGTTCTGTATCTCCAGGCTCCAGATCCATCCACTGGATTGCCTCTGCAGGAACATGGCCCCTTGGACGTCTCCAGCGCCCTCCAGAAGTGGGCAGCCCCAAGCCACACTCGATGCTCGTTGACCACCCCCACCGCCCCACCCTCGCCCCAACCTGCCCCATCTCTGTTTCATTTTCAAAACTTCAGATCAGATCACCCCCTCCCCTGCTTGAAAGCTTTTCCTTTCCCAGGACTCCCCAATCCCACTACAGGTACCCCCCCCCCACCCCCAGAGTTCACGCCACACTGTGGGCTGGGCGATCTGACCCTTGGACCTCATCTTCTGGTCCCTCTTGTCCTCCTCGGCCTTAGTCACTCTGGGCATCGTCATCGCACAAAAGCCACTGAATGGGGCAGAGGGTTGACGGTCAGCCTCGTCCTGCAGGTCCCTGTCGGTGCCAACCCCCAGCCGCAGGGCCAGGATCTGAATAACTTAGGCACAGATCTCTCCACAAACCGTTCCGCCATCATCCAACCTCTTCCTACAGGGTGGTTACAAAGCACTGCATTGTTCTTAGCTTTCAAGGGGAAAGAAAAAATATCCTCTAATTGAAAAAAAAAAAAAAAAAAGTCTGGTAGAGTCCCAAGGGGGAAAAAAAAATTTGTCTTCCCGACCCAGAAGCCTTATAGTCAGCATCTTAACCAGTGTTCTAATTCAATAAATGTTATGAAAAAGCCTTGTAATCTTACAGCTGATTAGTTACTATCCCCCTACGGTCGTTTTCAACCTACCCTGAGTTTTGACATCATTGCTTGACGATTTATCTCAGCCAATGTTTCAATCTAGAACTGCGCTCTGTCCAACCTGTATAGCCACCTGTAACTATTTAAATTTAAGTGAATTAATATTTGACAACCTATAAAAACTCAGTTCATCAGTCACACTAGACATATTTCACCCTAGCCACACGAGGCTAGTGACTGCTCTCCTGAATGCTGCAGGACATTTGCACCATCATGGAAAGTTGTGTCAGGGGCGCCCGGGGGGCTCAGTCAGTTAAGCATCCGACTCTCGATTTCGGCTCATGTCATGATCTCACAGGTTCATGAGTTGGAGTTCCGCGTCGGGCTCTGCGTTGACAGCTCAGAGCCTGCTTGGGATTCTCTCTCTCCCTCTCTTTCTCTGCCCCTCCCCTGCACTCTCTCTCTCTCTCTCTCTCTCTCAAACTAAATAAAATAAACTTAAAAAAAAAAATTCCTGTCAGACAGCGCTGGTGTAGAAATTAATGCAAAGACAAAGTTGCCCTAAGTGGAACGGGTTTAAAAGAGTGATGTGTTTCTATAGTCTTGAGTTCTTGTCCATCTCTCCTCCGGAGTCAGGAGTAACAGAAAAGTAAATAAAGCGAAATGTATTTGCCAAGAGGCTTTCCCAGAGCAGGCAGGCACTTGGCGAGTTTGAACCTGATCTCCATTCTTCAAGGGATAACTCAGATTTCTGATCTTGGGTTTTCTTTCTAAAGAGGGCACGGAGGCTTTCCTTCCACCCCTGTTTGTTCATCAAATGGCGTTGATGGAGAGTCTACTGTGGGCCCGGCACACGGGCATAAATGAACCCAGGGCGGCTAAGGGTTCCGGACCCTGGAGCCAGGCTGTGGTGCTTCCTCTGACCAGCTGTGCGAGCTTCCTCACCGGCTGTGTGGCTCAGGGCAAGTGTCTGAACTTCTCTGGGCCTCCGCTGCTCGCGCCTGCAAAGGTGGGGCGCACCATCACGTGGGCTCATTTGCACGAAGCATGAAGAGCAGTGCCTGGTCCCAGATCAGTATGTGCTGAGTGTCAGCTGTTCTTATGGGTCCCCGCGCACGGACAGCGTGCTCAAGAGAAAGGCTGATGGGACCGAGGCTGGTGCGGGGACCTCCGAGTGAGCGAGGGCCACTGCTGAGAGGGGACGATCATTTTCCTTCTATTGAAGATAGGGCAACCGAGGCAGTGAAGGATTACCTCAACCCGTCTGGGCTGTCTGAGCTCAGCATATTCCAAAGAAAGGTCTGGCTCTTGCCCAGCTGCTGGGAGATAAGAACGTCCTGCCGGATAAGAGTGTCTGGGCGCCTTGGACCACTTCTAGATAGTCTATGCGAAGACGGGAATGATTTATGATGGGGGGGGGGGCGGACTTGAGCCACACAGTATCATCCTGACCTCCAGAGGGGCTGGAGACCCAGGGCGGCCACTCAGGCAGTCAGGCGCGTCTATGTGGCCGAACCCCAGCAAAATGTCTGGACGCCGGGGCTCCTCGGTTGGCAATACTCCAAGCCCGTAACACATTGTTGCTGGCAGAGCTGAACGCCAGGAGAACAAATGGAAACTCACGCCTGGTGTCCTCCCGCCTCCACCCCACGCGCCTTTTTCCCTTTGCTGATTCTTAATCTGTGTCCTTTTCGCTGTAATAAGCTGTAGCTGGGAGTGTAACAGCGTTGCTGAGCTCTGTGAGTCCTCGTGGCAACTGAGGGCGGCCTTAGGGTCCCCAACTACACCGGGGGAGGGGGGTGACTTGCCCAGGGCCACGGAGCTAACAGGTAACGGGGCTGGGGATCCAAGTCCAGATCCCTGAAATTGTTGGGGGAGAAAAAAAGCAAGGAGCCGAGGGAGACGTGTGGGGGACGCTGCGGAGGGGGGGGTGTGTGTGGCGGCCTTTGCCAAAGGTGGGGGGTACCTCAGTTTCCCCCAAATATGAGTTTCGCTACCAAATATTTACGGAACAAATCTGATGTGCCAAGTGCCAGTTCGGGCACTGAGGGGGGGGGGCCATCAGGACATCTTAAGAGTAGGAGGAGGTGAGGGGCACCTAGGTGGTTCAGTCAGTTGGGCGTCTGACTTCAGCTCAGGTCATGATCTCGCGGTCCGTGGGTTCGAGCCCCCGCGTCGGCACCACACAGGACGGGGGTTTTTCTCTGCCGAGGCCTCACCTCCTCCAATGCTCACACCAGTCCTGTGAAACAGCTACCATTATTACCGCCCCCATTTTCCAGATGGCAAAACTGAGGCACAGAGAGCTTCCGCTGCTTGCCCGGGGTCCCGCAGGCAGTGAGCGGCAGAGCAGGAATTCGCACCCAAGGCGGCGGCTGGGGCCTCGAGTCCCTGTTCCTGCCCACGCTACCCCCTCGGCCTTCACGAAAGCGATCCCGCGGGCCTGGTTCAAGGGCGCGCGGCCGACAGGTGTGAGGACTCAGGTGCGGCCAGGGCGTCATCTCAGACACACAAACAGGTAGGACAGGGATGCGGCCGCCGTAGACGGTGGGTTCCACAGACGTGAATCCCAGAAACCACGGCTCGCGACACCTGCCACCCACACCCCTTCCTCCATGTGAGCACGCGCCCCCTTTTCACACGATCGGAACAGCCCTGGTCTCTAGACTATTCCCGACCTGAGGGAATAAAGATAATAGCTCAATAGCCGAACGTACAGGGCCTCCTGGCTTTCGGGCAGTGTTGTTGCCGGGACGCACACATCCACACGTCCTACGAAGGGGTGTGTGCACTGTTACCCCCGTTCTACGGATGAACACGCGGAGGCCCCGGGGAGCAAGCCGTTTGCACCACAGGGGATGTCCCACAGCTGGCAAGGGGCCCGGCTGGAAGGTGCCTACAGCTCTTGGCACCTAACGGCATCGACAAAGTCAGCGTCTAGCTCTTCGCAGAGCACCCAGAAAGCGGCTGGTCTGGTGTGCCAAGGCTGTGGGGCTCAGGGGACAGGCCCTGGGGGAGCGCTGACCAGAGGCTAAGACGAGCCGCGAGCGGCTCGGTCCGGGAAACACGAGCCTGGGTCCGGGCAGGGCTCTGGAGGACCCCGGGCGCGACGGCCCTCTCTCCGCCCTCGGTCGCCGTGCCAAGTCACGGTGTCCTGGGCACGGGGGCAGGAACGCACCTCCCTGCCACCTTGCAGTCGGGCAGGGTCATGTGACTGGCTTTGGCCAAGGAAGCGGGAGTGGAAGCGACCTGACCTGGCGTGTCCCTTCCTGATACATACGCGGACCGTGCTAGGATGACTCAGTGGGCAGAACTATTACCAAAAAACCATAGCGGGCGCACGGCGTGAGCAGGGAATAAACGTCGGGGCTGCTGCTACTCGAGGTCCGGTCATTGTCACCGCGAACTCCGGGCCGTCCCGACTGACCCAGGTTTAAGATACTCTATCGCTCACCCCCTGATTTTTCTTTTCTACATAGAAACAGATCAGTATGGTACATTGGGACCCTGGCCTATTTTCACTTCTCTCTCGCTCTCTCTTTTAATGTTTATTTATTTTTGAGAGAGAGAGAGAGCAGGGGAGGGGCAGAGAGAGAGAGAGAGAGGGGGGGGGGAGACAGAGGATCTGAAGCAGGCTCTGGGCTGACAGCAGAGAGCCCGACGTGGGGCTCGAAGTCACGAACCATGAGCTCATGACCTGAGCCAAAGTCAGACGCTTAATTGAGCCGCCCGGGCGCCCCTCACCTTCTCTTCTAAAATGAACCATTTGAACGTGCAAAAAGCCCACAGGGTCCAGGGGTGTCTGGGTGGCTCAGTCAGTTGAGCGACCGACTCTTGGTTTTGGCTCATGATCCCAGGGTCATAGGATCGAGCCCCCGTGTCGGGCTCAGCATGGAGCACGGAGCCTGCTTGGGATTCTCTCTTGTGCGCGCTCTCTCTCTCTCTCTCTGTGTGTCTCTCGCTCTCTGCCTCTCTCAAACGTGCACTCTCTCTAAAAATAAAATTAAATTAAGAAGTTTAAAAAGAAAAAAAGTCCACAGGGTCCAGAAATCGAATCATATGAAGCTACACAGCCACAGCCTTCTTCCTCTGCTTTTCCACCCACGCCAACCCACTCGCTGTTCCTGCGTCTGTTCCACCTCCCGGGTGTCTTCTGCAGCTTCCTTCTGTGAACACAAGCCAGCATAGCCATATAGTCTCATTCTCTCCCTGCCGCGCGCAAGACAGCACGTTACGCGCAGTTTTGCACCTTGCTTCGCGGTGTCGTTAACCTCAAAACCGTATCCGAGCGACCTGTTCGGATCGGCTGCCAGAGTCGTTTGCGGCATAAATTCCCACCCGTGGGACAGGGGCCAACACGGTCGTGTGGACAGACATTGTCCAGTTGTCCTCCACTGTGCCCGTAGTGGTTGACCTTTTAGCGTACGTACAAGTAGCACACTCAGATCAACATTCACCTTTCTCAGAAGGCAGGGCACGGGGCGCCTGGGTGGCGCAGTCGGTTAAGCGTCCGACTTCAGCCAGGTCACGATCTCGCGGTCCATGAGTTCGAGCCCCGCGTCAGGCTCTGGGCTCATGGCTCGGAGCCTGGAGCCTGTTTCCGATTCTGTGTCTCCCTCTCTCTCTGCCCCTCCCCCGTTCATGCTCTGTCTCTCTCTGTCCCAAAAATAAATAAATGTTGAGAAGGCAGGGCATACCTGTGAGAGAAGATACCACGTTTCTGTTCCAGCTCCCTCTCTGCCCAGAAAGCCAGTTGGCCTGCTGGTTACCCTAGAGCCTGCCAGAAATGAGGTAATGGAGATGTGACGGAACACCTCAGCCCATCATCGCTGCCTTGGGGCAGATCATAAAAGGTCTTAGCACCTCCCCGGATGAAGCGGCTACGGAAGTCTTGCCCACGAACCGTGGCAGTGGCTTTTGGGCACGCTACTCTTGTCCGGTCCGCTCCCCAGACCGAGCTGGCCACGGCCACTCAGGGGGTCCCAGGCATTTGGCTTTGCAAAGTAATCCCTCCAACAGACAAACAAAACAAAAACAAACCAAAAAAAAGTAATCTCTCCCACAGGAGCTGGCTGGGAGGAGCTACAGAAAAGGAAACAGCAGGAACCAAACTCAGGAGGCTGGAAAACAGATGGACAAGCCGATCGCTCCCCACTCCCCGCAAAATAAAGCCCAAACCCCAAACCTCGTGATTCCTGAACGAGCAACTGGAAAATGCTGAGGACCGACAGCAGCATCTTCAAAAGCAATTGGCAGCGCGAGGCAGGGTGGGGGGTCAAAAAAGACAAATTGGTGGCCGTTTAAGAAGCAGTTAGACCTCTCAAGGTCAAGTTGCCTCTCATCCCCAGGTGGCTGGAGGTTTCTTTTGCGAAGAGCGTAGAACAGAAAGGGCCCCTGGCCTTGCGGACCACGGGGCCATCTGATGAGGGACAGGGCGTCCCAAAGCCCTCTTCCCCCATTTGGTTCCTGGAAGCTGGCAGCCTGACTTTTACCCATCCTCCTCCCTTCTTCACTTTCAAAAAAGAAAGACTTAAAAAAAAAAAAAAAAAAAAAAAGGAATAACCCATTCACTAGTCTGTCTCTTGGTGTTCCAGAACATCTTCCTCATTTCTTTTACAAGTATTAAGGTGGGGGTGCCTGGGTGGCTCAGTGGGTTAGCATCAGACCCCCGGTTTTGGCTCAGGTCACGATCTCGTGGTTCGTGGGTTTGAACCCTGCATGGGACTCTCTGCTGTCTGCATGAAGTCTGCTTCAGATCCTCTGTCCCCCACTCTCTCTGCCCCTCCCCTGCTCGTTCTCTCCCTCTCTCTCTTTCTCTCTCTCTCTCAATAAATTTTTAAAAAATAATAAAAAATAAGCATCAAAGCCAAACCATAGACTCGGGAGCCGACCCTGGTTTAGCCGGGGTCTATGGCAGCTTCCAAACTGGAAGTTAAAAGGACAATCCCTTGACCTTGAAGGCTTTCATCTGTCAGTAAGCTGCTTCTCATGGAGGCAGCCCTACGCAGCACAGGTGTTTCCAGAAAAGACAGCCGAGGCTGATTTATTTGATGGTGGACCGTGGAGGACGGAATAGCTCGGCAAAGACCAGTGGGGTGGGGAGCGCATGTGTGCAAAGCCCCATTTGACAGAGCAGCAAACCGACTTGGGCGCGACCCTCAACTCTCCGGAGGCTAGAACTGATGGGAGGGGGCCCGAGCCTCATTTCCAAACTGGGGAGTAGCCGAGCAGTGAAGAGAACATCCCCGCATCTCAGACGGTGTAGGGCTGAAGTCCAGCTCCCTCATTAGGTAGCGGTGTGGCCTCGGGCCACGCGCTTGCCCTCTCGGTGCTTCAGTTTCCTCGTCTGTGAAACGGAGGTAAGAACGGTGACGTCCTTCCTCCACACGCTCTGGTGAGCTTTCAATGTACAGCCGCTTAGGGTCGTGCTTAGCCCACGGTTAAGTGCCTGACAAATGTTAACTAACGTTAGCACCAGTATCAGGTGTGGGTAGAGCGAGCCCATGCGCACTCCAGTGCAAGCAGGGGAGGGGAAGAGGGAGGGAGGGAGGGAGAATCCCTAGCAGGCTCCGCACGGTTGGCGTAGACCCCGTCGCGGGGCTCGATCATCACGGCTTGGCTCTTGAGCTTAGGATCAAAGCCAAGATCAAGAGCCAGACGCTTAACCGACTGAGCCGCCCAGGTGCCCTGACTTGGGACCTCTTCCCTGCACGAGAGAAAAGAACGGTCAGGGGCAGTACGTCGTCCCCCCCACCCCCACCCCCTTCCTTCACACGTCCACCTCAGCTCTTAAAGCAGCAGAAAGATTTCTCTTGGACAAACAGCTCGCATGCTCCAGCCTCTGAAACTTTACGCGGGCTATTCCTTCTGCCTGGAACTCCCCTGCCTCTGCAGATCGAGTGGGGGAGGGGGGGGGGGGTCCCCGGGAGGGGGGGTCCCCTGCCTCCGTTGTCTCCCCTGTTTCGCCAGCATTTCCTTAGAGAGACCTTCGGCGACCGCTCAAACTAAAACCGCGCGCGCCCTTCCAACTAACCGTCCCTCTCCATGTCCTCACCTGATGCTCCCCGACCCTACTCCTCACTCTGTCACCTCCCTCCGTCACCTTCGGTGAGGAAGCCCCCTCCCTTCTGAGCCTTGATCTGGATGTTTCCACTCTGCGGGCATTCGTCAGACTACGTGCTTCGCGTCTGTGCGTTTTCTACGCGTGTCGTCCAGATTTGCAAAATGTCTTTTAAAGGGCACTTCCTGCCCTTCTGACTCGTCTTCTTCCTAGCCCCAACCCTACTGACATCTGATCACCTTTGGGTGCGACTCAGGACGCGAGGCGAGGGAATTCTAGCCCGTTCCTCTGCAAGGCAGCCCCAGGGCCAGGCGCGGCTATTTCAATCGCAATTAGTTAAAAAGAAACGTAACTTAAAGCTCGGTTCCTCGGTCCTACTGGCCACATTTCAAGTGCCCAATAGCCACGCGTGGCCGGGGGCTACCGTTCCGGGCAGTGGAGAATCCCGCTCCCCCGCATTTCCTTGGGGGCAGGGAGCTCTTCCGGCCCAGCGTCGCGCGGGCGGGCCAGGTCCCCGCGGCCGGGGACCGCGCGTCTTGCGGGCTGCGGCCTCCCCAGCACCTAGCAATAAGCACCTGGCGAATGACCGGCGCGGAGGAATGGATGAAAGGAGCGAATGGAGGAGTGGGCGGATGGATGAATGAATGACCCGCGAGGCTCCGGCGTGGCTGTCCCCCGCCCCCGGCTGCCTCTCCCGAGACCCCACCTTGGCCTCGGGGTCGGTGCGGAAGAGCCCCTCGAGCACGTGCAGGGCGTCCAGGACGCCGTGGTCGCGGCCCTTGCAGTAGGAGAGCAGGCGGTGCACGTCGGCGGGGGCCACGAACTGCTTGGAGATCTTGTTGGTGGTGCGCACGGGCAGGCAGGCGTTGGCCAGCAGGTGGCCCGGGCGGAAGTAGTAGGCGAACTCGAGCGGGCAGGCCGGGTGCGAGTGGGTCAGCTGGCACTCTGTCACCACGAGGCGGTCCCGCAGCGGGCTCAGCTTGACGATGATGAAGGCCGGGCAGCCGGGCTGGGGGGGCCTGCGGGAGGAACGACCACCGCCGCCGTCACATCACCCTCTGCCCTTGTCCTCCTTCTCTGTCTCTCTCTCTCTGTCTCCTTTTTTAAATTTTCATTTTATATACTTTTTTTTTTCTAATTTATTTTTTGAGAGAGAGAGAGAGAGAGCGTGCGCGCGTGCGCGCGCAAATGGGGGAGGGGCAAAGGGCGAGGGAGGGAGAGAATCTTAAGCAGGTTCCACACTCAGCGCAGAGCCCCACGCTGGGCTCCGGCTGGATCTCACAGCCCTGAGATCATGACCTGAGCCGAAATCAAGAGTCGGACACCTCACCCCCCCCCCCCCCCCCCGGAGCCACCCAGGCGCCCCTGACTGTTTTCTAAAATTAAGAATTGTTTCCAGCACAGAGAAGAGAGAGGGCCTCACGATTCCGCCGGTCGTGTGACCTGGGGCGAGTCGCTTCCAGCCTCTGTGCCTCAGTTTCCTCTTGAGTTGAAAGGCAGATAATATGCATGGTGCCTTTCTCCTAGGCTTGTTGTCAGGGTTGAAAGAGTTGATGTATGGGAAGCACTTGGCTTCCCGTGCGCTCAGGGTTTGCCGCGTCTCTACCTACCACGGCACCTCGAGAACCATTTAGCTTATCATCTTTAATCTCAATTTTAAGAAAGGAAACACTGCCATTTCCCATTTAGCAGTAACAACATCGCCAGTGCAGGGCCCCTGTGCACCTGCCCTCCCCCAACAAGGACCCCTCCCTCCTCTGCCCCCCAAAGTAGCCACCTCCCAAAGTGGGTATTTTGCCTTCCTGCGTATGTTTTTAGGTACCCGTAAGCAGCAGGAGGTAGGTTCTTAGGTTCGGAAACTTTGTCTACGTGACGAGGCGCTCCAGCTCACCAGGCATCGAGGGAATGCAAACAGCAACCCGCAAGGACATGCCACTACACGCTGCCAGAAGGACGAAATAAACATGGGCCAGGAGGCGGGGCAGGCCCGATTCGTACTTCTAGACCACGGGCGCGTAAAACCTAAGTCACTTGTGGGACACTGCGTGACACGATCTGGTAACGTTGATCACGGATGTGCCCCTCCGGGCCCCAGGATTTCCACTCAAGCGTGGGGAAGTAAGCAGGGATATATTCCTCAAACGCAGCACTAACCAACAGTAAGAGGGACCAAATCGTTACCGTCCCCGGCAACGTGGATCATCTCCCGAACCCGCCGAGGGAAGGAAGCCCGATGTGAAGGATGATAAAGCACCACGCGTCCCGTTTATCGCGAGTTCAGGGACGCCTGGGTGGCTCAGGTGGGTAGGCGTGCGACTCTTGATTTTGGCTCAGGTCGCGATCTCTTAGGTTCGTGAGTTCAAGCCCCACCTCAGGCTTTCTGCAATTAGAGGGGAGCCTGCTTCAGATCCTCGGTCTCCCTCTCTCTCTGCCCCTTCCCCGCTCCTTGTCTCTCTTTCTCTCAGTCTCTCTCTCAAAAAGTAAACATTAAAAAAAAAAAAAAAAGAAAGAGGGGCGCCTGGGTGGCTCAGTCGGTTAAGCGTCCGACTTCGGCTCAGGTCATGATCTCGTGGTCCGTGAGTTCGAGCCCTGCGTCGGGTTCTGTGCTGACAGCTAAGAGCCTGGAGCCTGTTTCAGACTCTGTGTCTCCCTGTCTCTGACCCTCCCCCATTCATGCTTTGTCTCTCTCTGTCTCAAAAATAAACGTTAAAAAAAAAAAAAAAAGAAATTTCAAGAGGAAAGCCAGACTCTGCTGTGGAGAGATCAGAGAGAGGTCACGACCTCGAGTGGTTAACCCTAACAGGGGGGAGCGTGAGGGGGTTCTTGGCACTGGACGCGTGTATTCCCTTGTTCTGGGTACTGGTTACATATGCATCTTATTTCCGGGAAATTCACTGGGTTGCATACATACGCTGCGTGTGCTTTTTTAAACATGTGATGAAATTAAGGGTCTTGCGATGGGGACGTGATCCTGGCTTATCCAGGTGGGTCCTGTGTACTGACAAGGGTCTTTGTAAGGGGAAGAGAGAAGCAAGAGAGGCAAATCAGAGAGAGAGAAAGAGAGAGAGAGAGAGAGAGAGAGAGAGAGAAATGCTTCTCTGCTGGAGGAGCGGCAAACCCAGAAGAGGCTGGAAGCCCAGGATCACAGGTGCTTCTAGAAGCTGGAAAAAGGAAGGCAGCAGATTCTCCCCAGGAACATCCAGCTCTGCGGACACCTTGATTTTTTAGCCCCGGGAGTCCCGTGCTGGACTTGCGCCCCCTCAGAGCTGTAAAAGCACAGATGTGCATTGTTTTAAGACCCTCCGGTTTGTGATCATTTGTCACGGCAGCAACAGGAAACTAGCCTGAGCATCACATTCTATATATACTTTTGCAACTGGCTTTCTCGGTGCTTTTCCACCCATCAGTTTTTCAACACTGTATCCTTTGGCTGCCCCACATTCCACTCACAATTCTTCCAGCTCTACGTTGGGGTGCTTTGTTTGATTTTTATTTTCATATAATCTCTACACCCAAGGTGGGGCTCGAACTCACAACCCCGAGATCGAGAGTCGCAGGCTCCAACTGACCGGCCAGGCGTCCCTCTAGTTTGTCTCTGGTTCTCTCTTCTTACAAACAACGCTTTGATGACACCCAACTCTCTCACCCGCCTGTGTGTGAAAAGAGCCTGTCTGTCTAGGACAATGGTCCTCAGACTGCAGGGCCTGGCCCCGTAGCTGAAATTGATTTAGGGGGTACAACCAGCGTTGTGAAAAATGAAAGAGAAATGGCGGGGCTGGGGGACAATCAGGGTGTATTTCCCTGATAATAATACTTAAAACTGACATCTGCTTTTGGAAAGGAGGCTCCGTGTTTTTATTCCACGAGGGATGCTGGCAGCATTTTTGGTAGGGGGTTTTTATGTTTGCAGACCAGGGACTGGCCGTGCTTTTTCTGCAAAAGGCCAGACAGTAAATATCCTCTATTTGGTGAACACGGCCATAGAGCCCATGTAAATGCATGGGCCTGGCTGGGTTCCAATAAAACTTTATTTACGAAAAAGAGCTGCAGGGTGCCCCTGGCCAAGGGCCTTGTAGTCTGTTGACCCCGGTGACACAGGCTGTCCAGGCCTTGGCGAGTCATTACGAAGCCTGACTCCCAAGCAGTAAATGCCAGGCGCGCTCCCTAAAACGCTCCCGGATTGTTTCCAAATGGCCCCTGAGAAGGGTGAGGCTCCTCAGCGCAGCCAGGATAAATATTTCAGAACTGTCTCCGTTAAACCAGAAGGGGACCCTCGACACGTTCCTTTCCTTCTCTGTGCAGGAGGTCAAAACCCAGGGAGCCTGCTAGATTGTAAAAGTCTGCCAAAGACGCGTGAGACACTTTGCCTTATTTAAAGTAACAAAAATAACACAAGTTTGGAAAAACTGTAAGCACACCAGTCGTCATACACAAGACACAAAAATGTCCAGCCATCACAGTGGTGTTGGGAGGGACTGAAGGAAGTTTCCGACGTGCGGTCATCTTTGATTGACCAAAACGGCCAGTTCGTGGGGCTCTTAACCCGACACGTTTCCCCCTGGATAACTCACGGGCTTTTTGTGAAACTCTCTGGTCTGGCGTCTTGTGGCCTGAGTGTTTCAGCCCCGAGAACAAGCCTCCCCCCCCCGCTCAAGAGAGGTCACACTTCCGTGAGGCTGTGCATCTCGCCCGAGAACAGCACGTCCCCTCTGGGGTTCCAGGACCTCCCAGGACTGGCTACCGAAGCCTCCAGATGCTACTTTTGCACTTTCTTTACTTTACACCTGGCGGGGGGGGGGGGGGAATAATGCCCCCCACCTCTGAATGTGAACTCCAAGGGGGCAGGAATCTTTGTTTTGCAAACCGCTACCTTCCCAGCACCGAGAATGCCAGAATGCCGGGAGGCGCTCCGTAAATAAATGACGTGGAATGATGGAATCCTGTTGTACGAACCCCCCAGTACCCAGGCAGTCCGCTCGTTACATCAAGCCACCCAGCACCAAGTCCTGCCTATGGTGCCTTCTAACCTCGTCCAACCATCCACGTTCCCTCATCCCCACTGCCACCGGTCTACTCGGTTCTTTCCTTCTTCGTCCTCCTTTGCACCTAGTTACCTCCTACGCATCCTTCACGGCTCAGACTCAGTGTCCCCTCCTCCAGGAAGACTTCTCTGACCATCTTCTGGGAAAGGGGGACAGAGTGGCTAAGGAGACAAAGTCCTGATGTGTGTTCTTGGGACCCTCAGTCCCAGCCTCCTCCCTGGCCTCCCGTCTCTCTCCTCCGGTCCGTCCCCCCCTCCCCTGTGGCCCCCGGAGGGATCATCCTAAACCCAGAGCTGCCCCGGCTCACAGCCCTCCCAGGGCTCCCCCAAGATGAGTCCTGGCCCCTGGACTCAGCCCCGCCGGGCAAGACCCTGACACCATTCCCCCCACATCTGCTGCCCCGTCACACACCAGACGCCCCCTATAGCACCCTGGCCTATGGGCTGCTCCTGGGTTGTGACACCGGACAGGTGCTGCCTGAGCAGTTGGGGGAAGAGAGGGTCTCAGAAACCGTGGGCCCCCAGTCATCATCCCTGAACTGGCTTGCTAATCCCCCCTTCCTCCTGGGCTCCCCATCCCGGGACCATCCTGCTGTCTCCCCAAAGCCACCACCAGCCTATCAATCCCCAGCCCTGCCCCTCCTGTCCCCTGGCTCCCTGTGATATTTGCAGAGCACTGGGGACAGTGCCTGTGCACAGCAAACGCTGCGTGTTGAAGTCACATCCATCCATCCATAAGTGTATAAACAGAGAGAGCCCTTCGAGTTTTCATTTACTGGTCACCTCTTCCAGGAAGGCTTCCAGGAGCACCCCATAAGCTCTCGGACGGAGCTGCCCACTCCTCTTTTATCCCCCTCCCTCCCCCTTTCAACTTCTTCTCTCTCACAACTGCCCTCATTTCCCTTAAAAATAACATTTGGGGGGGGGTGTCTTTGTCTCCTCCATTAGGGTACTCAGCTGCTCAAGCGCTGAGCAAAGTGCCCAGCAAAGAGCGTGCACACAGTTGGTGCTCAATAAGTGTTTGTTACTTGGAGTTGGGTTCTGTTAACGAAGGGAGATTCCAGGATTGGGCCCAAGCCACTCGCAAACTCTGGCGTTCTAGAGTTCTCTGTGATGATGGGTGTTTCACGCTGCTCTGCTTCTGGGTCTGTTTCTACATAGGCAGTGAGTAAACTACCGAGAACAGTAAACTCCCAATAAATGTTTAAATAACTACGGTCAGAATCGCTGTCCGAAGGTGCTCACGTCGTCTTTTGAGCGACGTGCCTGTATTAATCCTCACAAAACCTAGGAGATCGATGCCACGACCTCCTCCACTTTCCAAGGCAGGAGACTGAGACCCAGAAGGGTGACGTCACTTGCTCGGTGTCACTGGCTAACTGCAGCAGGCCTGGGGGGTCGGAGGCTAGGCTGCTGGCTTGAGGCTGTGCTCTTTGACTTCCAGAATAGCTGTCGTTTACCGGGCCGCCCATGTTCCAGGTACCGGGTAAGTGCCTTCCCCCATCTTGGTCTCACGGTAACCTCACAACAGCCCTGTAATACGGAGCCTGTCTTTAAGTGCCCTGTCCTTGCCCATGGCTCTCCAGCCAAGGGTCTCAAACTTATGCACCCACAGGGACCAGGCGGGCGAAACACACAAGCGGCCGGGGCCACGTCTGAGGCAATGGAGAGTGGTGGGGTCTGGGGCAAACCTGAACGCCATCCCCCAGTCTAACTGGAGTGGCCATCTGCCTCGCAGGAAGGTGGGCTCAGCCTCTTCCTGTGTTTCCAGAAAAGCCGGAAACCAAACATTTTATGGGGAATGCTCTGATTTAGAAGTGGGGTCGATTGAAACACCCTTGGCCACCCGGGTGAGTCTCCCGGTTCTCTTTCGGGTGTTTCGCTTGCCCCTCGTGACATTATGTTTATAGGAAACTGTGAGCTTGTTCACATAATGTGTCAGTCTCCCTGTCTTGCCTGAAAGTTCCACGAGGGGAGGGGATGTGCCTGTCCCGCTCAACCCCCGCTCTCCCCAGTGAGGTATCGCTAGCCCCTGTGTGGGACCTGGCCCCGTATTTACGGAAAGCGTGGATGAATCTTTTTCTCTTTGTCCTGTGGCTTTCTCTGCAGCTCAGTCTGGCTCTGGTCTCTTTCTATGTGTCCCAAACCTGGCTCTCACCCAGTTTTCTGACTTTGGCTTGGGTCATGATCCCATGGTTTGTGAGTTTGAGCCCCGCGTGGGGCTCTGCACTGACAGCTCGGAGCCTGGGGCCTGCTTTGGATTCTGTGTCTCCCTCTCTCTCTCTGCCCCTCCCCTGCTTGCACACACACACTCTCTCTACCCCTCAAAAATAAATACGTTAAAAAAAATGTAAGTCTGTAATTTGGGGCGCCTGGGTGGTTCAGTCAGTTAAATGGCCAACTTCGGCTCAGGTCTCGGTCTGGCAGTCAGTGAGTTCAAGCCCTGCATGGGGCTCTGTGCTGATGGCTCAGCGCCTGGAGCCTGCTTTGTATTCCGCGTCTCCCTCTCTCTCCGCCCCACCCCTGCTGTGCTCCGTCTCTCAAAAATAAATAAAGGTTAAAAAAAAAAAAAAAGTCTGTAATTGGAGCCCACCCTGTCACTCACTTGTGTGGGCGCCTTTGTCCTGCCAGCAGACTGGCTGTCTCCCTTTCTCCCTTACTCTCGGCCTCTCTGCAAGGTGTATGCATTTAGCAGTTTTAGCGGGCATGTCTCCCTCCGGGTCTCTCTCCGCGGGGGCTCACTGCCTACTCCTCCCCGTTGCTTCCCCTCCGCCCTTCCCCCCACCCCTCCCCCGCCACCCAGCACCCAGCAAGGGGCAGCTCAGCTCACGCACCCCACGGTGGGCCGGCTGGGCGCGCGCACGTCCTTGCACACGAGCCGCACGTAGCTGTACTTGAGCACGTCGATGAGCGTGTAGAGCGGGGGCGCGCTGGCCCAGCGGCAGCGCGCCAGGTGCATGGAGCTCTTGACGAAGAAGAGTGCCAGCCGCTGCTGGCACCACGCGTCGAAGAAGCGGCTGAACTCGGCCCACGAGAAGAAGGCCCGCTCCCGCAGCTCCTGCTCCTCCTGGCCTGCCGTGCTGGGTGGGGACTCCATCCTGGGGCGCCTGAGGGGAAGAGGGGACGCGTGGATATCAGAGTCGTCCCCATCAGGGTACCCCACCTCCTCCGTTTTCCGCCCGCCTCTTTGGTGCTGGTGCCTCTTTCCAGGTGGGGCCCACGGCGGGATGCACCCCCATTAATATTTATATATGAATCTACGCTCCACCTTCGGCTTTCTCCCATCCCTGCATTATTCCTTGGGACAACTGGAGCCGGTCATCCTGGTCCCTAGTTTCAGCTCTGGCCCCTTCCTCTGTAGATGTGCCCCTAGGTACAGCTGGGGTCCCTCTCCCAAAATGGGACTCTTAAGTTCCGTGGTGGACACCTCCTCAAATGTGTTCCCTCCTTCGGGTTAAGACCTCCTCCCCCTCCTGATGTCTCTCCTCCACTTGGCCGCCACCTGTAGCGCCCCCATTCTTATGAAACGCCCCCTTCTGTCTCCTCTTGGCCCTAACCCACATCCATCTGTGCCCTCTTCTAAAGACGTTCCATCTCCAGATGTGCTCCGACGTCCAGTCACGGACCCCGCAACCCCGGTCATATTCTTCACGCACCTGTGGCTCCCTCCTCCCGGGATGTATCTCCGGTATGCAGCTGCTGCCCCTCTCCCAGAGGTGACCCCATGGGTCGCCACATCCAGCTGTAGCCCCTGCCTCCGAGATGCTCCCATATCCAGATGTCCTCTCCACATCCAGTACGTACTTTGCGCCCACAGGTGTGTGCCCCATTCACTTGTGGCCAATTCTCACAAGTGTCACCGATATTTGTCTGTGGTCCCTCCTGCCCAGACGCTCCCCCAAGTCCAGCTGTGGTTCCCTCCTCCCATTCGCAGCTATCCTACTCCCCAGATGTGCATCCTGGTCCTAGACACGGCCCCTGGTCTTCAGATGGGCTTCATCACCCCAGATGCTCCCCCACGTCCAGCTGCGCCTCCCCACCGGGTGCAGCCCCTCCCAGCCCGCCTCTGTCTCCCCAAGCCCTCCCAGCCCCTCCTGCCGCGGGCCCTCCCATCTCCGCTGTCCCACCCAGCTGTGCCTCTCCCCTCCCCCAGATGTGCACCCTTCCAGCCCCTCCCCACTCACCTACCCGCCCCGGAGCGGCGTCCACCTCCCACAATGCTCCGCGCCGGGGCCAGGCCCGGCCCTTGCTCCCGGGATGCCCCGCGCGGTCTCCCGCCTCTCTTCCCGCCGTGCCACGCGCAGCGGCTTGCCCTGAATCTCCTTTCCCCGTCAGTCACTTCTCGGACCCACAGCTACACCCGCCCACCCCGAGCGAGGGAAAGCGCGGGCCGTTTCCCGTCGTGCTCTGCGGGAGGGCTCACCCCCACTTCACCCCTTTTCCTAGTAGCCTCCGGTCGGGGAGACTACAACTCCCAGCGTCCCCCGGGCGGCAGCGGCGGAGGGGACGACGCCCGGGCCCCGCCCCCCCGGCGCGGCCCCGCCCCCGCCCGCCCAAGTCTGCGCGCGAATTCCGTGGCGCCAATTGAGGACTGCAGTCGACCGCCGAGCGGTTCCGGGTGTGACGCGCGAGACAGCGGCGCGCGGGGCCGGCGCGAGGCAAGTGGGGCTGCTGACGCGGGGCTGGGAGACTGGGGGGCGTAGCGCGTGCCGTACGCTCGGGGCCCACGGCTCCGCGGGGTCGGTCGGCTGCAGAGGAGTCGGCGTGGGAGATGCTCAGGGGGCCCAGAGCGTGGCAGGGAAGGGAGAGCGCCCGCAGCGGGTCGCTTGAGGGGGCGGGGGGCGTCTGCGGGAGAGAGAGGGCCTGGTAGAGGGTAGACGAGGGCCGGAGTCCGCAGGACCGGACGGGGTTTGAGGAGAGGCCTGGAGGGGCGGTGCCTCCGCGGGGGGGCGTGGTCGTAGGCGCTCGAGGGGAGGGGCGGGGGGGGCGGAAATGCTTGGTGGGCGGGGCCATGGAGATTGAATGGCCGGGGAGGCGGGCCCGCCTGGAAGGGGGTGGGGAAGGGGGAGGGGAAAGTTTGTTACTGGGCGGGGCCAGATGCTAGCGGGCGGGGCCAGGGAAAAGGTTCCAGGAGAGGTGGGGTCGGCTTTAAGTGGGGAGGGAATCCCGCTGGACAGAGGTGGGGCAGAGGGAGAGATTAGTGGAAGGGTCCAGGTCTAGGCAAAGGGCAAACGAAGGGTCGGGAACCTTCTGTGTAAGGAGAGGTCTGGCTTTGTGGATGCCTGATGAGGGAGCGGAGCTGAGGTGGGGTTGGCCGAGGCCAGGGAAGGGAGGGGGCCCTGGAGAGAGTAAATCAAATGTCTCGGTGTATTGGGTTTATTGTTGCCCGAAGGGGTGGAGGGAGGGTCAGAGGAGCCTGGGGAGCCGAGAGAGAAGGATGTTGATGACCTTAGGTGAGGGGGCGGCTTGAAGGGTAAGGCGAGGCAGGGGCGCACGTGGCTGGTAGAGATGAGCCTTTGGAAAGGGGAGCTGGCATCTGAAAGCTGCGGGGAACCATTGAGGAGAGACGGTAGGGAATGGGATCAAGGGACATCACTTCTTGGCCCCCTGTCCCCATTTCAGCCCATTTGAAGCTCTCACCTGTTAGTTAGCCTGAGGGAGGCATGAAGGAAAGGCCAGTGGAGTCTAAGTGAGACTTCCTTAATATCCTTTTGTCTTAGGATTCTCTGGGAGTTTGCTAGGCTTGCAGATCTCCCCCCCCCCCCCCCCCCGCCCCCACCTTCCATTCCCAGAACTTCTGATTCAGTGGGCTGGGGTATTGTAAACATAATCCCAGGCGGTTCGTGGAGCTGGCACTCTCCATTCCTGGTATCCATCATTGGCTGGCTATGTGGCCCTGAGCAAAAAGTCACTTTCCTTCTCCTGTCTCAGCTTCCCCAGTCGTCTTTGGGGGACTTTGAGCTGTTCTAAGCCTCAGAGGATGAGAGAGAGTAGCGGATTTAGGGGAACGGTGTAAAATATTTTCCGTGGGTGGAAGGGGGGGTGGTCAGGGGAGCAGACAGATCAGGAGATGTGAGCTTTCAGTAACGAGCAGAGAAAGACTAAACTGTTTAAAGGCCCTTTTATATTTCACTCCTTGCCCTGTGGCTTCCAGGTTTTTGAAAGATCGAAAGATCCTGCTTAGTAATTCTTCAGTAATGATGTTTTTTGTTACCCTGATTTTTTTAAATAAAGGCATATGTGTGGGCCAATGCATTCAGGACCAGGCACCGGTTTAGGTCCTGTGGCCATAATCTGAACAAAGTAGACAAAA
This sequence comes from Leopardus geoffroyi, assembly GCF_018350155.1. Lineage (NCBI taxonomy): Eukaryota > Metazoa > Chordata > Mammalia > Carnivora > Felidae > Leopardus > Leopardus geoffroyi. Next base: position 9,449,455 of record NC_059335.1, read on the forward strand.
TCCTTACCTTTATGGAACTCAGCATTTTAGCTCTGCACTGCTGAATAGAGTAGCAACTAGCCACATATAAATATTCTATCTATCTATTTATTTGTTTTGAGAGAGAGTGTGCAAGAAAGTGATCGGGGGAGGGGCTGCTAGAAAGGGAGAGAGAGAATCCCAAGCAGATTCTGCACTGTCAGCACAGAGCCCTACACGGGGTCTCGAACCCACCAGCTGTGAGATCATGACCTGAGCCAAAACCAAGGGTCTGATGCTTAACCGACTGAGCCCCCCCCCCCCCCCCCCCCGCCAGGCACCTGCCACATGTACATTTTTAAATTTAAATTAGAAACATATGAGAAAGTCCTCAGCCCCACTAGCTGCGTTTCAAATGCTTGAAGCCCCACGTGGATAGAGTGAGCTTTTTGGACTGCGTGGGTACAGAACGTTTCTATCGTGCAGAAAATTGTGTTAGAAGCACTGCTCTAGAGAGTGGGGCAAATTCTAATCTATAAGGTCCGGTTGTGCTAAATACTGGGAAGGAGAAGAGGGAGGGGTTAGGACAGCATTCGTGGCAGCGGGATTGACCGTGGGGGATCTTTTGGAGACGGCGCCAGTGGGATTTATGGGTTGATGAGTTTTGGGCGTGAGAGAAAGACGTTGAGTCGTTGGTAACTCCAAGAGTTGGTGGTGGTTGTTTTGTTTTCCTTAATATTAAAAAAATCGCGTAGCGTCAACTTCCTCTTTTTGGCGTATGGTTCTGCCGGCTTTGAAACGTGTCGAATTACCTGACGATCACCGCGCTCAAGACACCGCACGGTTTCGGGGGGGCCTGGGTGGCTCCGTCGGTTAAGCGTCCGACTTCGGCTCAGGTCATGATTTCACGGTTCATAGGTTCGAGCCCGCGTCTGGCTCTGTGCTGACAGCTCGGAGCCTGGAGCCCGCTCCGGATTCTGTGTCTCCCTCTCTCTCTGCCCCTCCCCTGCTTGCGCTCTGTCTCTCTCTCAAAAATAAATAAACGTTCAAAAAATTAAGGAAAAAAAAAAAAAAAGAATAGGTAGCAGTTAAGGACACGGACTTTGGAGCCAGATACCTGTCTTCGGGTCCTGGCTCTGCAACCCCTCAGGCTGTGTGACTTTGGGCAAATTACTCGACCTCTCTGCTTCTCTCGCCTCATTTGTAAAATCACTTTCATCCAGTGCTCAGAGCCAGGCAGGGCGCCTGGCTGCTGGGGGGTGGGCAGGGAGGGCATTTCCCAGAGGGAGTGGGAGGCTGGGTAAGTACAATTTTTTCTTTTTTTTTTTTTTGATATGTCTTAATGTTTATTTAATTTTGAGAATGTGAGCGGGGGAGGGGCAGGGAGAGAGACGGGGAGACACAGAATCCGAAGCAGGCTCCAGGCTCCGAGCTGTCAGTACAGAGCCCGACGCGGGGCTCGAACTGACGAACCGTGAGGTCGTGACCTGTGTCAAAGCTGGACACGGAACCGACTGAGCCGCCCAGGCGCCCCTGGATAATGACATTTGAGTAATTACATGGGGCCTAGAAATTGAACAGGTAATAGATACGCAGGGTTTCACATGAAACCGGGACAGAGGTATGACAGGTCTGGTTCCCACCCTTCCTCCCAGCCGCCTTGGGTGACCCCAGCCACACTTGTTGGCTTCTTGATTATCCTCCCGTAGTTTCTATCTGGCAAATAAAAGCAATACGAAAGAATAAACAGGATCGTATTTTCTCCTGTTTTACAAAATTAGGAGCATGTTACGTACACCGTTCTGCCTCCTTCTTATTTATTATTATTGTTTCAAATGTGACTTAAGTATTCCTAGGGACTCGATCACGTGACTCAGGTCACGATCTCATGGCTTGTGGGGTTGAGTCCCGCCGTCAGGCCGTGCGGAGCCTGCTGGAAATTCTCTCCTTCTCTCTCTGCCCCTCCCCCACCTCAAAACAAACAAACAAACAAACATTTAAAAATATGTCTACGTATACTGGGGCGTCTGGGTGGCTCAGTCGGTGGAGCGACCAACTTCTTGGTGTTGGCTCAGGTCACGATCTCAAAATTCACGAGTTCGAGCCCCACATCCGGCTCCACGCTGACAGCACAGAGCCTGCTTGGGATTCTCTCTGTCCCTTTCTCTGCCCCTCCCTTGTTCATGCTCACTCTCTTAAGTAAATAAAACAAAAAAAATTAAAAGTATATATATACCTAGAACTTCTTTTTACATCGGCAGGTAGAGAGTATCTTCATTCTGCCTTTTTTTTTTTAACTGAAAGAATTCTATAGACTTACAGGAAGTTGTAAAACCAGTACCCCTGTCCTCCCCCAGGGGTGACATATACCCAGAGTCCAATATCAAAACCAGGAAGTTGGCAGGGGACGGTACCGGCAACTAGACCACAGAGTTTGTCCAGGGGGGTGTGTGTGCGTGCGCGCGTGCATTTTGAACCCATGTGTAAATCGGTGTAACCACCACCACGGTCTGGGTGTGGAAAAGCTCCACAAAGGCACTCACTGTGCTGCCCCTTATAGCCGCTCCCCACCTTTTGTCCCTAAGCTCCGACAAACCCCTGATCTCTTTTCCATCTTGAGTTTTGTCATTTGGAGAATGTTGTGTAAATGGAATAGTAGAGTACACAGCTTCCTTTCTTTTCTTCTCTTTTTTGTTTTTGTGTTTTTTTGTTGTTGTTGGGAGGCTCCACGCCCGACACGGGGCTTGAGCTCAGGACCCTGAGATCAAGACCCGAGCTGAGATCAGGAGTCAGACGCTCCAACGACTGAGCCCCCCAGGCGCCCCAGTACAGAACTTTCTGAGATCGGTATTCTCTGCCTGATATTTTGCTCCTGGTTTCTGTGAGCAGTATGCCTTAGAAACTGCTCAGCGGCTGGTTTATATACGCCAGTGGATATAATTTAACGGACTTCCACGTTTCAGGGCCGTTTCGGATATTAGATAATCACCTCGAAACAGTTTTTTTTCCCCTGATTTTAAAACATAACTCCCCTGCAAAAAAAAGACCCAAAGGAAACAAATAAAAACAACAACAAACTGTAGATCTTAAGTATGTGTTCATATTAGATAAGAAGAAAGCTCTGTTCCGTCGAGGAGCCTTCTTATCTTGTTCTGACTTGGAGCTTTTTCTTTTTTGTTTTGAGAGAGAAAGAGAGTGCGAGCAGGGGAGGGACAGAGGGAGAAGGAGACGGAGCATCTTAAGCAGGCTCCACACTCCGCACGGAGCCCAACTCGGGGCTCGATCCCACGACCAGGAGATCATGACCTGAGCCCAAATCAAGAGTCAGATGCGTAACCGACTGAGCCCCCCACGTGCCTCCGGAACTTTATCTTCACTAACAAATCCCACCAGCCAGTCATTTTGGTCCATAAAAACGGGAGTTTCATCTCGGTGGAGGAACTCATGTCTCTGACTTTGTGGGGTTTTCTTCTCTCTGAAAGAAGGAGGGCCGTGTGTTTTGGTCTCTGCACGACCCGTATTCTCACCAACTATTGGGATTTCTGTTTCAGGAACATCTGGCTGGAGAAGAGGAGGAGGAGAGGGGGGAGAGAGAATTCGGACGTCACCATGCAGCGGAGTATCATGTAAGGAAACAACTCCCCCACCCCACCCTGTCTGTCCTCCACTCTCTAAAGGTCTCTGCTCTACTCTGTTTCTGTGCCTTTTCCTGGAAGAACACAAGTCACTCTTCAAATTGGAATTTCCAAGAGTCAGAAGGTAACACGGGGAGCGCGATGCGTAGGACAGTGAGTGTGTCGACTGAGAGTTTTGAGCCACGGGGTTCAGAAGTGCTGACCCAGTGCTTTGCAGTCAGTGGTTCGGCCCCCCAGGGAACAGCCGGCAGCGTCATAACTAGGGGGAAGAGAGGGGGCGCTTCTCACCAGCATCTACTGGAGAAGGGCCAGGCACGCTGCTGGACGACAGCACACAGGGCAGCCCCCGCCACCAAGAACGGGCGGCCTGAAACATCAGTAGGGCCCAGGTTGGGAAACCCTGTCCTGATGCAGGCCGGCCTCGGGGAAACGAGAAGGGGAAGACCTCGGCTTGTGGAGTTGAAACCGCTCGGTTGGACCCAGCAGCCCCAACTCTCTCACTGGGACTCTGAGGGGGGTGTCCCAGTCGGAGAGTGTGGAGGGGCCCCTCCCAAAAGGAGTGGATGGATTCTAGGCTGACCCAGTCCTGGACCCCCAGCCCGGAGACCTGGGAGGTCACAGATCACAGGCTCCGTTCTTCTCACGTGACGACAAATCTGGGCGTAGCCTGTCCTGGGCGGACAGTGTGTCTGATGGCTTTCTTGGCTGGATCGGCTGACTGATTGGCTGCTTTAAAGTCAGCCATTCTGGAACGGGATTTATTTTTATTTATTTATTTTTTTAAGTGTTTATTTGTTTTACTTTGCGCGCGCGCGCGCGTGCGAGATAGAGAGAGAGAGAGAGAGAGAGAGAGAACGAGAACACAAGCCGGGGTGGGGCAGAGAGGGAGGGAGACACAGCATCCAAAGCAGGCTCCAGGCTCCGCGCTGTCAGCAGAGGGCCGGGCGCGGGCCTCGAACTCACGAGCCGCGAGATCATGACCCGAGCCGAAGTCGGACGCTTAACCGACGGAGCCACCCAGGCGCTTCTAGAATGGTTCCTGCACACGGCGCCCCGGGTTTCCACCGTTGACGCCTCGTGTGCCTGGTCCGCCGGCCACAGGAAGGAGCCGGCTCTGGGACATTACTGTTGACTACGCTCCACGCCATGTTCGGGTTTCAGCGGTTTATCCCTTAATGCTTTTTTCTGTTCCAGGCTGCGTTTCGGAGTCCCATGTTCCCTTTCGTTGTCATGCCTCCCCCGTTCCCTTTGGTGTCACTCTGGGGGACGGTTTCTCCGACTTTGTCAGGATGCCTGCAGACGCTCCCCAAATTTGTCCGATGTTGTTGTCACTGGGGTCACGGGCAGTGAAGTGCGGCAGCCTGGCATCACCCTGTAGGAGGGGGCACGGGACATCCCCGGTGACACTGGCCTCCCTCACCCGGTCGGCAGAGCGTGGGCGAGGTGCCTGCGCCAATGGGTTCCCACCATCCCTGCTCAGGACTCCGGTCTCCGGAAGCCAGCCACTCGGGCGAGCCAGTCTCAAGTGGAGAGGGGACGCCTTGCCTTATTTGTCTTCATAAGAGCACTTCACTCTTCTTGACATTTTATATTTAGCGACTTAATATCGCCTCTTTTACTGGGTGTCGACCCCTTGGGGGTGGGGGCTTTGTGTCTGGGTCTCCACTGAATCCCCGGGGCCCGGCCAGGTCCCCGGCGCCTAGGAGGTGCTTAGCTGGTACTTGTTGAAGGAAAATTGGGATGTGTCATGGCTGTCGGGTGTCAGGATGGGAAATATAAGCAGAGCGTCGCCCCCCCCCACCCCGCCCCGGCTGAGCATCACTTTCCTTATCGAAGGGAGTTGTCGCGCGCTGGGACGGCAGTCCGCGTTGGAAGCGATAGAACGGGGCACCGATCCGAGGACCCATTTGTGCTGTATTCATTCCCGTTTTCCCCTCCTCCTGTGTTCCTCTAGGTCATTTTTCCACCCCAAGAAGGAGGGCAAAGCGAAAAAGCCGGAGAAAGAGACCTCCAGCAGAGAGACAGAGCCACCTCCAAAGTACGTAACGGGGCTAGGACGTGGTGAATTTGTTCCTCTCAATCAGGACCCTCTTGGCTCTAAGTGTTTCGAGCCCCGCTCAGAATGTCTCGGAGCCCTAAAGGGAATTTTTTTTGGCTCCGGTAACTGGGAAGTCCAAAGGTAGGTCCAGCTTCAGGCATGGCTGGATCCAGGACCTCAGGGTTGTTAAGGCGGTTGGCAAGTCCGAGAGTCCCGGCAGTAAGACAACATGGGGACGAGCAGTCGGGAGCGGGTTGCGTGCATCAGTCCTACCCCTTACATCCCGTCGGTCAGAACCCATCACAGGGCCGCGCCTAGCTGCAGGAGAGGCTGGGAAGTATAGTCTCTAGCCGAGAGGCCATGGCCTTCGCCACATCCCAGGGGCTTGTGTGACTGAAGAAGGGAGGCCTTCTCTGCTCTCAGCAGGGACTCCCGTCCGCTCCCCAGCATCGCTCATCACAGGAGGTGGGCACGTAGGATGTGGTCGATGGATGGATGATGAAGAGCGTAGGGAAGGAGGCCTCCAGAAGAAGCCCGTTAAATGCTTGAAAGGAAAGGGAGGGAATGAAACTTAGGGAAGGCGCTGGAACGTTCAGGGCAGTATACCCCCTCTCTGCCTGCTGGAACGCCTCCGTTTTCCCACCCTCCAGGGCGGCGCTGAAGGAACGGAATGGAGAGGTGCCTGAGAACGATTCTCCAGTGAAGAGGCCAGGGCGGAAGGCGGCCCGGGTCCTGGGCAGTGAAGGGGAGGAGGAGGACGAAGCCCTCACGCCCTCCAAAGGCCAGGTAGGTTCCCACCCCCCCAGCCTCCCCGCTGTTTCTGGGAGGAGCCATAATTCCCGTCAGCTCCCGGTGGCGCCTGCCCCCCAGGGCTTGTGCGTAAAGAGGGGTCTGTGCACATACGGACCTGAGAGTAATGCACCATACAGACTAAGGGCTCAAAAACAGACGTGCGGTCTCTCCGGAGGTCAGAGGGCTTTTCGTCTTTTCCAAAGACATTTGCTTCCGTCCCTCCCTTGCTTAAAAGTCACTTAAGGGGGGGCGCCCGGGTGGCTCAGTCGGTTGAGCAACTGACTTTGGCTCAGGTCGCGATCTTGCGGTTCGTGAATTCTAGCCCCGCACGGAGCTCTGTGCTGTCAGCGCGGAGCCTGCTTCGGATCTTCCGTCTCTCTCTCTCTCTGCCTCTCCCCGACTCACGCTCGCTCTCTCTCTCTCAAAAATAAAACGTTAAAAAAAAAAAAGTCACTTAACGGGCAGCTGATTAGTAACCTTAATTCCCTCTGCGGCCTGAATGGCCCTTTGCCACATCCCTGAGTATATTCACGGGATCCAGGGAGTAGCGGGGGCATCTTCAGGAGCTTGGGCTTTGCCCTGGGGCTGCTGGGGATCCTTGGACCGGTTCTGAGCAGGAGAGAGACGGAAGAGGTGTTGGGTCACTGGCAGCCTTCACGACACTCCTTTGGGGCCCGTATCCATGAGGGTCCAAAGAGGAGCGGGAGACCACACGAGTGATTTGAACGGAGAGTTTAATACAGAGAATGGTCAACCGGGAATGCGGTTTTCAAGTGGGTGACTGCAGGGGTGAAGGGAGAACTCCCTTCAGGCAGCGTGGGGGTAGTCACCGCAGGATGCAGCCACCACGCCTGGAAGCGGAGAGCCGAAGTTCAGACCTTCAGACGCTGGCTGGCGGGTGCCGGGGTCTCTGAGCTTACAGGTGGTGCCCTGAAGGCCTGCTCAGACCTTTGAGGAAGGGGCACCGGGCGGAGGGGGCTGGTGTCTGTGGGGCGTCACGTCGCAGGCCCCGTGAGCGTCGGAAACACCGTCAGTTGCATCCCGCTGGCGCGGGCCCCGTTCCGGCACCGCGTGATGCAAACAGCGTCACAGAGGAGTGGGAAGGGGGTTCTCAGAGTCCCCGCGTCGTGAGGGAGAGGGGACGGGGTAGGCTGAGAGCTGAGGGGCGATCACTTAATAACTGGCAGGGGGCCCTGTAAGATGAGTAGAGTAGCACTTGAAACCAAGATACGAGGTAGGAATTTCTTTCTAACGAGCACAGAAAGTCCAGGATGAGTGTGCCAGTCTCTCCGTGTCAAAGACCCGGGCTGCGTCTATACCATTACTTTTATCCCTGGATGCTCTTGTCCAAGCCAATGTCGATATTCAGCCAGTGAGAAGGGCAAGACGTTCCTTGGGAAGTGTGCATCATTTTCCCTTATGTTGCCTTGTGTAGAAGTGAGGCTCCTGGCCACACCTAGCTGCAAGGGAGGCTGGGAAGTGTAGTTCTCAGACTCCTGACCAGACCTAGCCACAAGGGATGCTGAGAAGTGAGGTTCTCAGGCTCCTGACCAGACCTAGCTGCAAGGGAGGCTGGGAAGTGAGGGTCTCACATTCCTAACCAGACCTAGCTGCAAGGGAGGCTGGGAGGCGAGGTTCCCAGACTCCTGACCATACCTAGCTGCAAGGGAGGCTGGGAAGCGAGGTTCTCACACTCCTGACCAGACCTAGCCGCAAGGGAGGCTGGGAAGCGAGGTTCTCAGACTCCTGACCAGACCTAGCCGCAAGGGAGGCTGGGAAGTGTAGTTCTCAGACTCCTGACCAGACCTAGCTGCAAGGGAGGCTGGGAAGTGAAGTTCTCACACTCCTGACCACACTAGCTGCAAGGAAGGCTGGGAAATGGGGTTTTTAGTTGGGCCATCATATGCCTAGCTAAAAGTCAAAAGTTCTGCTACTTGAGAAAAAAAGAGTCCATTTAGAAAAATTAGTGTCCGTGATGGGGAGAGTCTGGTACCATGAAATTTCACAGGAGGGTGGAGTGAGGCCCAGGTAAGAGAGGAGGAGGCCTGAACTGGGACTGAACCCTCGACGAGGAGGTGGCCCCTATGCCTCCCCTCACTGTAGAATTGCTCTTTCTTTTGCCTTCCAGAAGCCGGCCCCAGGCTCTCCACAGGTCTCCCCTCCCAGCCCTGTCACGTTTCCCGAGGGCAGCCCTCCCCTCTCCAACACCTCTCCTGCGGGCCTCTCCCCAACGGGGATCCCGAAGCGGCGCACAGGTAAGGACACACAGGAAGGATGCCCCTTCCGTGGCTCCTCTTGGTGCACGTGAGGGTTTCTGCACCAGGCAGCCACCCTCATCCCAGCTCTGATCTTAATGTTGTGGTTGAGAGCATGGCTTCACCATCCGCTGGCTGTGTGACCTCGGGTAAATGACTTACCTTCTCTGAGCGTCGATTGCTTTATCTGTAGGACAGAGATGACCATAACTGGGCATTTACCGTACAGAGACTAAGAGGAAGTAGGCGTAAAGTGCTTGGAATTGGGCCTGGCCCGTAGTGAGGGCTCAGGAAGTGTTGGTTATTCTAACCGTGGTTACGTGCCATCATGGAGGCAGCGCAGCTCACGGCGGGAGCACGGGGCCGGGGCCACGACGCAAGGGAGGCTTGTGGAAGAGAGATTCCCCAAGCCAAGCCCTGAAGGACAAGGAAAAACAAGCAGGGAACGGGGAGGGAAGAGAGTTAATGGAAGGAGGCGGCGGGAAGGCCCTTCAGGGCACCGATGCCCTGGCGTGCTGGAGCTCAGCGCACACGGTTGGGGACACCGAGCAGGGACACTGGAGAAGGTCCATGGGAAGCCGGCCTGTGGAGGGGCACCTGTGTCCCCTGAAGGATCAGGAAGGTCTCGTACAGGGGGAGCACAGGTGAGAGACCCTCGTGTGATGGCAGACGACGGGTGTCACAGGTGTGACACATGAAACTAACAGACCGTATGTTAATTACACTCGCGTACAAAAGCTTTAAACAATTTTATGTTTGTTTTTTTTTTTTTTGAGAGAGAGAGAGTGAGCACGAGCGGGGGAGGGGCAGGTTGGGGACAGGGGGACAGAGGATCTGAAGCAGGCTGTGTGCTGATAGCAGCGAGCCCGACGCGGGGCTCGAACTCATGAACCGCGAGATCGTGACCTGAGCCAAGGTCGGTTGCCCAACCGACTGAGCCACCCAGGCTCCCTCCCAATTTTTTTTTTTAACGAAAAAAAAAAAAGAAAAACAATAGCGGTGGGAATAGGGCACTGTACGTACGCGGGAGCTCAGAACTGAGCCAGCGCGGGGGTTGTGACACCTTGACCTGAGCCTTGGAAAGGGATTGGTGCTGACTGCGCGATGCGGTCAAGGGCAGCCTGTACGGAGGCCTCGGGAGGGTGCTCGGGGGATCGCACACCCTGGAATGTTTCTGGAGAATGAAACGCGCTTCGGGGAGCAGGGAGACCTTGAAGGCAGTGCGCGGGGAGACAGGAGAGCGGGGCTGGCTCGCGGAGGCCCGCACGTGCTGGGCCAGGGGCCCGGGGCCCGGGGCCCGTCCTGGGGGTGCTGGGGCGCCACGGGAGGGCTGCGGGAGGGGGGGGTCATGACGACACAGCTGAGTGGCTCAGGGCTGACGCTGAGATTGGCCCTGGGTTGGGGGGAGGGGGGTTGGAGAATTCTTTTTAGAGGTAGTGACCTCTGAACTTTGCCCCAGAGGGCCACCGAGCAGCAGCACGTGCCAGGGCCCGGAGTTGTGACACAGCGTGGCGTGTCTGGGAACAGCAGCAGTTCGGCGGCAGGGGCGGGGGGCGGGGGTGGGAAGAAAGGGTTATGTGGCATGGGAGGAGTTAGAAGGTCAGCCGGAGAGAGGTGAGGTAGGACAGGGGCCCACATCCAAAGACTCTATCCTGCAACGGCTAGTGGGGAGACACGGGTGGCCTTCTGAGCGAGGAGGAGGACCGTGCTGGCCGCGGCTGAGAGCAGGTCCCTCTGCGGCCACGCGCAGGAGCCACCGGGTCCAGGAGGCCCGGGAGAAGGTGACAGATGGCGATAAAAAAGACTGCAGTTGCCTTTTCGGTGAATTCCTCACCGTGCTTGAGCATCCGCTTGGGGTCTTCTAGAAGCGGCCTCAGAAGTTCCAGAACAAGAGTGCAAATACGAGTCGTTTGTTTTGGGAAGCACAGAGAACACAGACCGTGAGGGATTCAGGGAAGGCGGCCCAGCCGGGAGAAGATGGGCGTTCATGGTGGCTCCTTTGGTTTACGGGAGTCACTAGCGAGGTCCCTTCACGGGACCCGTTGCTTCCTGGCCTCTCGCAGACGTCTGAGGCCCTGGAAGAGCCATCCGGGACACACACTGATGGTCAGGTCTTAGGGGTGCAGGCAGGGCACTGAGAGGGTCTGCTAGAGTCGTCCCTGGGTGCTGAGCCGAGCGCATCACCGCGTCACTAACTTTTGGGGGTTGTTTTCACTCTGCACCGGCAGACGAGCGAGGCACAGAGAAATTAAGTAACTTGTCACACAGCCAGGAGGCAGCACAGCTTGAAGGATGAGGCCCGTCTCGGGGCAGAAGGGGGGGCGGTTCCAGAGACTTCTCCAGGGGCCCCCACCACCAATGGGCCTGAGCTCACTGGGGAGGGGGGCAGACAGGCCAGCGAGGTCAGCCCTACCATGCCGTTTGCCTTCCCAGCTCGGAAGCAGCTTCCTAAACGGCCGATTCAAGATATCCTGGAAGAACAGAGCAAGGATGAGGACAGAGAGGCAAAGAGGAAGAAGGAAGAAGGTGAGTCACCAGGAGGAGGGAGAGAGAGGGAGAGTGTGTATATGGCGGGAATCTGGAAGGGTGGGGGCCTCTCCGATGGGACAGGGTGTTAGGATCCCCGATTTGATGCCTGTGTCCCTGGATCCAGATGTGGCCGTCAGAACCTGCTCCCCCCCCCCCGCCCCCAGCATAGGCGTCACTGTTGTGAGAGCATTTTGAAATCCATTCCTTGGGCCTCTTCAATTTAGTGTTAATTCGTACACAGTTTGGCCCATTTTTATCTTCTGTTTGTTTTGATGGAAAGTCGTTTCCTCTCTATCACGTCTTTTTCCTGAGAGATTTTATCAGGAAGCAGAGATCCCCAGCCTCTCACAGCGCCCTTAGTGTCTCAGTGATTTTTTTTTTTCTGGCCCCCCCCCCCCCCCCCCCCCCGTAACCAGGCCACGACCTCAGTGGCTCCGTCCGTTGAGTAGTTACGTCCAGACGACTGTTTATGTTCTAGAAACCTGGGCGTTGGAGAAAATGGTGCGCGCACATCGAAAGGGAAAGCAGTTATTTTTTTGGTCCGTCCTTAGTCACGATCAGCGACTAAATAGGATGTCTCCTGGCCTCCGCACAATCTCTCAAACTGTGGAATCCGATTGAAGACTGCCCCTCTGGTTTCCTGTTCCACATTGATTTTTGTGCAAAGTTTTTGTTGTTGTTGTTGTTGTTGTTGTTGTTGTTGTTTTTACCACGGCCACCAATGAAAGCCCAGCTTTGCAGAAAGGTAATGCAGGAACTCCAAAGATAGAGGTCAAATGATACTGGAATCTGATACCTCGAGCTAGTAGTTCCTGCAGTCTCCACCAGATGTCGCCATTTCCCCTTGGAACCTTAAACCATCCTACCTTGTGGTGGTGGTGGGGGGGGGGGGGACTTGCAGCTCTGTGCATATGAAATGGGGGGGGGGAATGCCACCATAAAGATCTGATCCATTGGTCATTTGGGGGCCCGTGTGAGATTCTACGAGTTATAGCCTTTGCCACTGCCAGTGTTTGTTAGGCTCAACTTCCCCAGGGCAGACGTGACTTCCTGTTGGCCATTTTTAGTCGGTATCCATTCATACTGTGAATTGTGCGTTTTTAGCCAGCATTAGTGCGTGGGGTCACGGGAGGGCGGGTAGCTTCTTGATACTAAGGCACGTTTTTCTCAAGTTCACATGCTTTTTTTTTTTTTTTTTTTTTTTAATCATTTATTTCTGAGACAGAGACAGAGCATGAGACGGGGAGGGGCAGAGAGAGAGACAGGGAGACACAGAATCCGAAGCAGACTCCAGGCTCTGAGCTGTCGGCGCAGAGCCCGACACGGGGTTCAAATTCGCAAACCGTGAGATCGTGACCTGAGCTGAAGTCGGTCGCTCAGCCAACTGAGCCACCCAGGCGCCCCATCAGTTTAAAAAATTTTTACTTTTTACCCATATCAGGTTATCACATGCGTTTGGGACTCTTTCTGGTTGTATCTTGCGGTGAATAATTCTAAAAGTTGCTAAGACAGTACTGGCTGTTTGTGTGCAGGTCTGGTTGCCCAGGCAAAGGAACACAGGGTTTGGATTGTGTTGGGGGTCCTGCCGTGCTTGGGGCTGACCAAGAACGGACTGTCACACCTCCTGTCACTTTACAGATATGCTTGACTGGCACACAGGAATAGCCGGGGGCTGACTGTCTCGGGACTTGAAATGTCCTTGGGGGAGTCAGAGTGATTCTTTTTTGCCATCTGACTTTTCTGTCTCTTCTCCAAAGCAGAGACCCCAACAGAAAGCCTCACAGAGCCTGAATTGGCCCAAAAGGAAGAGGCAGAAGGGGACCGGCCCACGACGCCCGCTGAGCACTTAGAGACCTCCCGTGAGTTTCCAGTCCTCTGCCTCCAGAGCCTCTGCCCTGGCTCTCTGGCTTTGGGTCGGATGTCTTCGGAGGCCAGTTAATTTTCAACACGACATAGCTCCTCAAATGTGTTGTTTAAATGCAAATTCTAGGAGGGGCGCCTGGGTGGCTCGTTCGGTCGGTTGAACGTCCGACTTAGGCTCAGGTCACGATCTCGCGGTCCATGAGTTCGAGCCCCGTGTCGGGCTCTGTGTTGACGGCTCAGAGCCTGGAGCCTGCTTTGGATTCTGTGTCCCCCTCTCTCTCTGCCCCACCCCTGCTCGTGCTCTGTCTTTCAAATATGAATAAACATAAAAAAAGATGCAAATTCTAGGGGAGTCATAGGTTTTATTACCGTTCTTACGGTTATAATTTCCCCCCTGTGTGTGTGGGTAAAGAAAAAAGCTGGGCATCCTCCAATAAGATATTTGTATCTCTGCGAAATCACAGGTACTAAGTGCTGCTAACTGAGCGGGAATTTATGAAGTTAGACAGTATAGTTACCCTCACAGGCCAGAGCACAAGCCCACAGCTGGGCGTCCGTGAGACTCCTGTGTGAGAAAGGACACCATGGGCGCATTTTGAGGACACAAATCGCATCCGATTTGCTGCAACGGCAGGAGAAGTTTTCTTCTAATCGTGCTGAGATTTCTTTTTACCGCCGTTCATATAACGTCTCCAGTTTCAGGCCAGATGCCGAGCAGAACCCTTAGTACTTGACGCAAAAGCTTCAGGCCCAAGAGGCTCAAAACTTACGCGCGGAGAGAAAAGGGGCAGAACGGGGGCCGTTTTCCACCTGGGGCGTCAGAATGACCTGGGGTTACAAATGAAGTTTCGGGTTGGATGTTGGCGTCTCCAGCTGACCCTGTGTCTCTCTTTAGCAGCCGAGCCCCCGACAGACAGCACCTCAGAGCCTGAGGTGGCCGGAAAGCAGGAAGCACGGGAGGGGGACCAGGCTAAGCCTCCCCCCAGAGCTCCCAAGACGGTCAGCAGTTTCTTCGGTGAGTGTCTCCCGCCCATCAGCTCCCAGCCGCGTGGGGAGGAGGCCGGTGGGCCTTTCTCCGGAGCGCGCCCTGTCCTACCCCTGCCCTACGGAAGGCCTGACCCCTCTCTCCTGGCCTGATGGGCCGAGAGGAGTTGGGCAGTGGGGGCTCTCAGGAGGAAGGGCCCACAGTTTCCTGACTTCATTCCCAGCCCCCCGGAAGCCGGCGACCAAAAAAGAAGGGAAAGAAGAGGGACCTGGCGCCCCTAGAAAGGAGGAGGCCAAAGGGTGAGTTGATATCGACCGTCGAGTAGCGAGGACAGGGCATTAAAGGGAGTAGCGCAGTGGGTCCGAATTCTCTTGATTTTATCCCTGTAAAGATGAGACCGATAATCACGAAAAATTCTTTTAGCTTTAAAAATCTGTGAGTACGGTAGGGCCTGGAGGACTCCGCCGGTTTGGGTGTCCGACTTTGGCTCGTGTCACGATCTCGCAGTCCGTGGGTTCGAGCCCCGCGTCGGGCTCTGTGCTGACAGCTCGGAGCCTGGAGCCCGCTTCGGATTCTGTGTCTCCCTCTCTCTCTCTGCCCCTCCCCGCTCACACCCTGTCTCTCTCTCTCTCTCTCTCTCTCTCAAAAATAAAATAAAAAAAAAAAGCACGCAAAGAATTTTTTGAAAAGCTGTGATTACAGTTAATTCTTCTTTTTTTTTTTTAAAGTTCATTTGTCGATTTTGAGAGAGTGCACGCACGGGTGTGCACGACCAAGGGAGGGGCAGAGACAGAGGGAGAGAATCCCAGGCAGGCTCCGCGCTTGCCAACGCAGAGCCGGATGGGGGCTCGATCGCCCAAACTGCGAGATCACGACCCCGGGCGGAAGTCAGGAGTCGGGCGCTCAGCCGACGGAGCCACGCAGGCTCCGTCCGGTGAACTATTCCGATAAAAATGTTTTGGGGAGTCTTACCAGCAGTTTTGTGCCCCAGTTGAGACGTTGTTGGCGGGAGTAAAGGGCACCGTTTCAGCACGCGACATCACTATGGGAACCGCTGGCTCCTCTTGAACACCTACTGTGCGTCGGGTAGAGCGCTAAAGGTTTCTTTTACGCTGTTGCGTTTCATCTCGCAGCACTCTTGTGGCAGAAGAGGGCGTTGTAGCCATTTTACAGGCATTGGAACCATTAGCCCAGAGAGGCTGCGTTAGCTTCCCTGGGTCACACAGGAAGACGGGGGTAGGGCCGGGCCTAGGACTTGGGTCCCCCTGAATCCTGGGCATGCTCCTCCTCAGTCCTGGCCCGTCTGGCCTTCTGGGTATGTGCGTGTGCTTATGCGTCCAGAAAAAAGTTTCTCTGGCGACATCGGTGGCCTACTGCCTACAAGGCTTTGTATCCTGGCTGGTTTTGTCTTTCCTAAAGTTTATTTTGAGAGAGAGAAAGCATGTGCGTGGGGGCAGGGGAGGGGCATGGACAGAGGGAAACAGAGAATCCCAAGCAGGCTCTGCGTGGTGCCAGATGCAGGGGCTCGAGCCCACGAACCGTGAGCTCCTGACCTGAGCCGAAACCAAGAGTCGGACTCTTAACCGACCGAGCCACCCTGGTGCCCGCATCCTGTTACCTATTTCACGTGATACCGAGATCATTCTTCCGACTCCATTCCAAGCCCGATTACTCGTCCATCTCCGATGGCTGCCTCCAGGAGACAGACAGACGTTCGGGACGTCCAGTTTTTCTCACCTCGGAAATGGGGAGATACCGGTGACCGCACTCGCTTTCATCCAGCGGTCACTGTGCATAGGTTCTGTCGGTATCCCCATTTCACAGACGAGGAAGGTGAGGCCTGAAGGCAGGACGGTATCGTGGAGTGGTGAGAAGTCCCAGCTCCTCCTCGGCCAGCTGTGTGACCTTGGGGAAGTGCCTTAGCCTTTCTGTGCCAGTTTCCTCCTGAGGGTTGGAAACATTTGGCTAGGGCCTGGCCACTGCCAAGCTCAGCAGGTTGTAGCTGCTACTGTTGTTCCTGTTAGTATTAATTTATCGTCGGTGCCTCGCGGAGGTCACGGGTGGGGAGTGAGGCCCGCGCGCTGAGATTTGAACCAGGCGGCCTGGTGGTAGAATTTCTTAACTGCTGTGCTGTCTCTCATAAGAACAGTACGGTCGACCGGGACGACCACCACCTAGGAAATGCTTCCCCTGCGGAGCCCCACGCCCGCCCCGTCCGGCTCAGCCGCACCGCCCCGTCTGTGCATCAGAGTCCGCGCAAGAGCTGGAAAAATTCCCGAGTCTTCTCTCCCAGCCTCTTGTGCCTCCCCAGTTTTGAGGTAGATACAGGCCTGAGGCTGGGGAGTCCGGGTCATTTGAAACACGCTCCCCACAGGGGCGCCTGGGTCAGTCCGTCAGTTAGGTATGTGACTCTTGATTTCGGCTCAGGTCGTGAGCTCGCGTTTCATGGGTTCGAGCCCCGCATCGGGCTCTACGCTTTGGGTTCTCTCCCTCTCTCTGCCCCTCCCACATGCACACACACACACACACACACACGCTCTCTCTCTCTCAAAATAAATAAATTAATTAAAACTTTTTTAAAAAGCTCCCCATAGAGTGCACCAAGGAGGGGGCGCCCTCACCATAATTCCTTTTTTTTTTTTTTTTAATTTTTTTTTACATTTATTTATTTACTTTTGAGAGACAGAGAGAGACAGGGCATGAGCGGGGGAGGGGCAGAGAGAGAGGGAGACACAGAATCCGAAGCAGGATCCAGGCTCCGAGCTGTCAGCACAGACAGACGGGGTTCGAACTCACAAACCGTGAGATCATGACCTGAGCCGAAGCCGGACGCTCAGCGCCCCCTTCACCGTAATTTCTTAACCCTCACGACAACGTGTGATGGTGGGGACTCTTGGGAGCTCCGTGGTACAGACGAGGGCACCATGGTTCAGAGAGAGGAAACTGCTCTTTCAGGGTGACGCGGCTGCTCGAGGAGGGAACAGGGGAGGACAGGAACCCAGATGGGTCTGACTGCACAGTCTGGCCGCGAGCGGCTCCAGCAGAGTCAGAGTGAGGCATTTCCGGAGGCATTTAGAATGGGGAGGTTTGGAACGCCGTCTCTGGGGCTGTGCTGCTTGTCATATGACTCTGTGTCGGCTGCAGCTACTCCCACCTACAAGTATCTGGGAAACCGGGTTAGAAGAGTCCCTAGTGTGGCTCGTTGCGAACAGAGGCAGTGCTCTGAGCACAGTGCCTGGCACTTTGCGGCACCCAGAGACGGCACCCTTTTCCTGCTGTTCCATCCAGAGGAAGTAAGGGAGACGTTGGTTGGGAAACCCGAGGGGGCCCTAGCCTCTTAGAATGGACTGTAAAAAGCAGCCAGATCATGCTGGCCACCCCCCCAGCCACGCTGACCCCTTTTCCATTCCTTAAACGTGTCACGTGCATGTCTACCTCAGGGCCTTTGCACTGGCTGTTGCCCCTGCCTGGAGTGCTCTTCTCCCCGATGCCCAGTCTGCTCACGCCTCAGGTTATTCTGCCCAAACATCTCCTTCCCCACCTTTTCCTCAGATCTAGCGCCTTCTGTCCCACTGTGCCCCCCACCACTTGGTTTTAAATATTTCTTAATATCGAAATTGTTTGCTTCTGTGTTTTGTTTTGTCTTGTTGCCCCTGACTCTCCCACTAGAGCGGAAGCTCCAGGCTCACCAACTTTGTTTTCGTTCCTTTGTGTGCCCTCGTGCCTAGAACGGTGTCGGGTGCACAGCAGGTGCCCCAGAAAGTGTTAGTCGAAGGAGCGGCTCTGCTTTGCCCCAGGCGTCTGATCTCCCCTTTGCCTCCACAGACCCCTGGACCCCTCTGGCTACAACCCGGCCAAGAACAACTACCATCCCGTCGACGACGCCTGCTGGAAGCCGGGCCAGAAGTGAGGCTTCTCCCGCCCCCGACTGCCTTCCTCGCGCCCCTGTCGCCGGGTGCCTCTCCCTGGAGGCCTCCGTTGGCGGGAACTGCCGCGTCCCTCGTGTCCACGTTCAGGGGACACAGGCAGCAGCGTGGAAAGCGTGGGGAGGCAGGTGGACAGACGATGGACAGCGTGGCTTGTATGCACTGCCCCGTGTCTCTCTTCCTCCCCCAGGGTCCCTTACCTGGCTGTGGCCCGGACATTTGAGAAGATTGAGGAGGTTTCTGCTCGGTAATCTGTCGGACCCCCCTGTGGGGGGGGTGGGTGGAGGGAGGGATGCCTCCTGCTGCCTGGTCCCTTCACCCTCCCTCCCTCTCATGGCCATGGCCCTGGGAGCAGCTGCGAGGCCTCTTGGGCCCCAGGCTCGGAAGGCCCCTGCCCCGTGCTTCTGTCTGTTTCTGTTGATCAGAACGAGACGTGGTAGGGGAGAGAACCCAGATCCCTGGGGTGGGGACACCGCCTCCTCCCTATGACATGAGCTCCGTCTACCCGCATTTGGTGAGAAGTCGCCGCAGCCTGGCTGATTTCCTCGCCCTTACCGTGAGGAGGTCCGGGTGTTGGGTACAGTGAGAACCCCACTCCCAGTGAGCACTGCAAGGGCCCCTGGGGCCCTGGGCTGCCTGGGCCTGGTCCCCGTTCCACCCCATGCTGCGCGCCCCCCCCCCCCATCCCTGTGTATTCAGTCAGTGTTGTCAGGGGGCCCACGTCATTCTGGTCCCTGATGCTCCATCAGCATTGTTTCCAGATCTTTCCATGTTGCTTTAAGTAGGTCTCACCCCTTTTAACCGCGCTGTGGGATTCTTTCATTTTCGTACGTCGCGGAGTGTTTAGGCTGTTCCCAGTGCTTCAGCGTGTGTCTTTGTGAACACGGGAGGCGCCTCCTCTGGGGCCCAGAGGGTGCAGGAAGGGCCGGGAAGGCCAGACCTGTGGGCAGTGGAGCCAGTGCCCAGCCCCGGGCGCAGACAGGTCTGGGAGTGGGCCCTGAGCCAGATGCTTCCTGGCTGTGTGACCGTGGGCAGGTGGCCTGACCTCTCTGAGCTTTGGCCTCTGTGTAAGGAAAGTGAAGATCATCCGTCTCGGGTTTGCTCGGAGGGGGTGCCAGAGTGGCACAGCGAGGTGCCTAGTAAGTACTTTTAGGAGGTGCTGTTGGCAGTCACTGAGTTCAGGAGGACTGTGGGTGACTGTCCAGCCCCCATGATCCCCAGTTGGAGGGTTTTACAACGTTTTTTTAGGCTCTTTAGAAATAACTGTCAACTTCGAGAAAAATCGTAGAAATGGCACAGCGAGCCCCCACGTACCCGTGATCAGCTTTCTCTAACGTTGACGTGTTTACGCCGGCAGGGGAATGGTTACCGAGACCGCGATGTCAGCGTTAGCGCGGGCTGTTATGTGACGCGCAGACGTCATTTGTGTCTGGCTGGTTTCCCCCTTTGCGTTGGCTTTGCTAGGCCGGGACCCACCCTGGACCCTCGCCCTGACCCTGACCCCTGCCTGTGGTGCGTGGTCACCCTGTCTCCTTGTTTCCATCCTCGACGGCTCCTCGGTCTTTCTTGGTCCAGCCTCCCCGCTGTGGCGCTTTCGACGAGTCCGGGGACTTTGCACAAGTCTCACTTTGGGTCTGTGTGACGTTTCCTCGAGAGCTGATTCAGGCGGGGCGCCTGGGGGGCTCAGTCAACTGAACGTGCGACTCTTGCTTCCGGCTCAGGTCGTGATCTCACGGTTTGTTGGCTTTGAGCCCCGTGTTGGGCTCCTTGCTGACAGTGTGGCACCTGCTTAGGACTCTCTCCCTCCCTCCCTCTCTCCGTCCCCCACTCTCACTCTCTCTTTCTCTCAAGATAAATCAACTTTAAAAAAAAAAAAAAAAAAAAAAGAAGTTGAGGATTCTACTCCTGAAACCGTTACCGCACTATTTTCTAACTGGCAAATAAAGTCCCATCGTGAGGCTCCGGGTAGACCTCAGTTTGGGGGGCAAGCCGTTCCGCCAGTGTCGGAGCCACTGGTGGGTCCGCCCGTGATGGTCACGTCTGGGGGGTCTGCTCGGCGGGCTTCATGGTCCTCCGGTGTCTCCTCCGTGGGAATAGACTGAGCTCCTCTGTCCAGTTAGGCTGCCTGGATGTGCGCTTAACGAGCGTGCACACGTTCGTACAGACTTCGTGACACAGACAGAGGCGTCGTACTTTTGTTTTTTTTTTTTTAAGCTTATTTTGAGAGGGGGAGAGAGAGAGAGAGAGAGAGAGAGAGAGAGCACAAGCAGGGGAGGTGCAGAGAGAGAGAGAGGGAGAGAGAATCCCAAGCAGGCTCCACGCTGTCCGCACAGAGCCTGATGCGGGGACCGAACTCGCGAGCCCGGGAGATCATGGCCTGAGCCGAAGTGAGGAACGGGACGCCGAACCCACGGAGCCGCCCGGGCGACCCTAACGTGGCCGTGCTTCTAGAGCCAGCGCAGCTTAGTGGCTGGGAGCGCGGGTCCTGGAGCAGACGGCCTCGGGTCACCTCTCGGCTTGAGTCGCACGGGCTCTGTGACCTCGGGCGAGTTCCATGATGGCTCTACGCCTCAGTTTCCTCGTCTGTGCAGTGGGGGTGATAGGAGCGTCTGTGTGATGGGGGAGCCGTGAGATTTCAGTGAGCGGAAACACACAGATGCTTGGAAGCGGCCCCTGGCACCTAGACAGCACTCCGTGCTCCCATCATCCTCTGTGGATGGTCCTCCCCGTCTCCGTCGTAAGCAGGGACCGGGCTCACCCTCCTACCAGCAGCCTGTGGCTGTGCCCGGGCCTGGGCTCAAGCCCTTTGTCTTCTCCTCTCCCGGATCCCTTCCCCCCATTCCCAGCTTTGACCCTAACCTGCCAGCCGCTCACACCCCGTCCCCCCCCCAGGCTCCGGATGGTGGAGACACTGAGCAACTTGCTGCGCTCCGTGGTGGCCCTGTCCCCCCCAGACCTGCTCCCCATCCTCTACCTCAGCCTCAACCGCCTCGGGCCGCCCCAGCAGGGCCTGGAGCTTGGCGTCGGGGACGGTGTCCTCCTCAAGGCGGTGGCCCAGGCCACGGGTAAGCAGGGCGTGTGGTGGCCGTTGGAGCGTAGGGGGCTCAGAGGGAGAAGGGGGAGAGGTGGGGAGCGCGTGAGGGGTGGGAGAGGGGACTCTGGAGGTGGGGAAGAGAGCCGGATGGAAGGGACAGACTGGTGGGGTGCTGGTTCCGGTGAGGGAGGCCCCGCAGCTGGAGGCGGGGCTGGAGGCGGGGCCGCGGGGTTGGGAGGAGGGGCTGGGAAGACGGTGGTAGAGGGAGCAGGTGCCCAGGGAAGCGGCAGATGTGGGGAGAACAACGTGGGCGGGGTCCCTGGGGCTCAGTGTGCATGGGGGGGGAGCGGGCGAGGGGCAGGGTGGGTCCTGTGGGGACCCGCGGCCCGGTGCGGCCCCCTCAGCCCCGGCTCCCTGCACCCCAAGGGCGGCAGCTGGAGTCCGTCAAGGCCGAGGCGGCCGAGAAGGGCGACGTGGGGCTGGTGGCCGAGAACAGCCGCAGCACCCAGAGACTCATGCTGCCCCCACCCGCTCTCACGGCCGCCGGGGTCTTCGCCAAGTTCCGAGACATCGCCGGGCTCGCAGGCAGCGCTGTGAGTGGGCAAGGCGGCCACCCCGGGCCCAGACCCTGGGCCCTTCCCCTAGGGACCCGGAGACACGGCAGGCGGGTGGTGACGGGGGCGGGGGGGGGGGGGGTTCTGGCGGCCGGGTCGCTTCAGTCCTGCTTGTGGGGACTCTCGGGACGGGCAGGGGGTTCTCCCCTTGCCCTTCGACACCTGCTCTGTTCCTACCATGTGATGGGACAGTAGACACTGGCCGAATCAAGGTGGGGACGGAGGGGAGCCGGACGCGGCCTTCCTCGCTGTGTCAGAGCGCGACCGGGCGCTGGGAGTGGGGAGAGGTGGGGGCGGCTCGCTGGCCAGGAGGAGGCGGGGTCCTCACCCCGCACCCCAGACACCCACTGGCCTGCCCCGCCTCAGTCCACAGCCAAGAAGATGGACGTCATCAAAGGCCTCTTTGTCGCCTGCCGTCACTCAGAAGCCCGATTCATCGCCAGGTGGGCATGGGCCCGGGAGGCTGGGGGAGGTGGCAGGAGCGGGGGACTGGCCACGGGCGTCCCCACTAGGCTCTTCTCCTCGAGTCGTCCCGGGGCTCGTGGGTAAAAGGTGCAGTGATTGATTAGCCGTGTCTGCCGTGGCCTCGGCGGGTGCAGGACGGGCCGGGAGCCAAGCGGTCGCCACGACAGTGAAAACAAAATCGTGGTCGTCCCCCATTGTGCGGTGTTTCTCGGGTCCCCGGTGTGGCATGTGTCAGTGCGTCACTTCCTCCCCGCGGCCCTACCGGGCAGGCCTTGTTACCCTCAGCCTGGTCTGCGGGAGGGGAGGCCCAAGGAGGATAAGCCTCGCGCCCGAGACCCCCGGCTCAGAGAGACGCCTGTGTGGGGGACACCTTGCCCATCACAGTCTGTGTCCCGCTCTGCCCCGGCTCGCCCTCCCCGAGCTTCACTGCTTCCCCAGAGGGCATCTGAGGTGAGCCGCAAAGGCCCCCGGGAGGCACTTTGTTCTGCCCCAGAGAACACCAGCGGCCATGGCTGCTACGGCCTGGCCTCAGTTTCCTTGTCTGTTCACTGGGGCTGTGTGACCCCTCAGGTCCCTTCCAGCCCTGAAGATTGTTCTGGCTTTGAGGAGAGGGTTCCAGAGGGTTCCAGAGGGTTCCGGGAGACCAGAGGAAGCAGGCGCAAGGGATAGAGGGCAAGGCGGTGCTGACAAGCCCGCTTGCCCTCGCCTGCTCTCTCCCCAGAGCCCTGAGCGGACGGCTACGCCTTGGGCTGGCAGAGCAGTCAGTGCTGGCCGCCCTCGCCCAGGCTGTGAGCCTCACGCCCCCTGGCCAAGGTGAGGCCCTGCGGCTGTCTCTGCCTGGCTCCCGGGTTAGCCCGGGCTGCCCTCCCTTCCCGAAGTCCACGCCCCAGCTCCTTTC
Source organism: Leopardus geoffroyi (assembly GCF_018350155.1). Lineage (NCBI taxonomy): Eukaryota > Metazoa > Chordata > Mammalia > Carnivora > Felidae > Leopardus > Leopardus geoffroyi. The sequence goes on from NC_059335.1 coordinate 9,472,447, forward strand.
CAGGCCCCTTCCTTCCTTCCCTAGCAGCCTTGTCTCCAGCACTGCCCGCCCTGGGGGAGCCGAGGGGTCGGGCCCATCCCAAAGCCTCCGCTGGTGGCTCTGGTCTTAGATTTCCCCCCGGCTGTCGTGGATGCTGGGAAGGGCCGGACAGCGGAGGCCCGGAAGACGTGGCTGGAGGAACAGGGCATGATCCTGAAGCAGACGTTCTGGTGAGATCTGGGGCCAAGGGCTGAGGGCAGGGGCTGGGGGGGGGGGGCAGCTGGAGGGGCGGGAGGCTCGGCACCGAGGGCTGCTGGCGACGTGGGAGGGGCCGGCGGCTAGTGAGCGCTAGTGACCATCCAGACGGGACTGGGGCCGGACACAAGGCTGGGGACAGAGATTAGGAAGGTGGCAAACGGTGAGTGATCCTGTGACTGACGCGCAGCGGGGTGTTAGCACATACATGGAGTGACGGGGAGGGCTGCCTGGAGGACCTGGCCACAGCAGGACCGTGACTGCCCGGTGACAGTGGCAGGACGGCCCGCGAGCGTCTGCATGGAAACCCTGGGGGCACCCGCTCGGGCACACGGCCGTGAACCCTGCAGAACCGCGGGCCAGGACAGCCGTCTCTACCCTGCCCCCCGCTCCCACATCAGAATCTCCGGAGGCGGAGCCTGGCCTTGAACTTTTTACTCCATCCCCGAGTGCCTTTCACGTGTGGCTCAGGTGGAGAGCCGCTGGTCTCACGACGACAGGGCTGACGGCAGGCCCAAGCCGCGGGGAACAGAGGGATGTGTAGTGACACTGAGGGAGGATCGGGACAGAGACCGTGAGAGTTGGGACCAGGGGAGTCGGGGATGGGAGGGAACAAACAGGGTGACAGACTCACAGCGGCGCATCTCAGAGCCAGAGAACAGGGTTTCCAGGCTGCGGGAGTTCTGGAAGGACACCTGCTCATTCCTGCCCCCGCCCCAGCGAGGTGCCCGACCTGGACCGGATCATCCCCGTGCTGCTGGAGCACGGCCTGGAGCACCTCCCAGAGCACTGCAGGCTGAGCCCAGGTACAGGGCCCTCAGGAGAGGCCACAGCCCCTCCCTGGGCAGAGCCGGCCGTGGGGCCACGGAGCTCGGGGCCGGCCCTCCTGTGGGCCCCACTCCCTCCTCCCAGCCTTAGCTTTCTTCGTCCCCCCGAGAACCTGTAGGTTCCTCTCACCACCAAAATTGAATCCCATTCCCCATGCTGAAGCCCATCTGTTTGTTTGGAGGCCCCGTCTGTATTAGGAGGAGCGTGGGGGAATCTGCCGTAACAAGAGATCCCCCAAAAGTCGGTGGGTCTGGCCACACAGCCTCTTCTTTCCACCCCGTAAGAGTCCAGAGGAAGGCAGGGATCAGGGAGGATGCGTGGCTGGGCTCCACGGACCCCCAGGGGCCCCCGGGGACCTAGGTTTCTGTCTTGTCACTTCGTTTCCCAGAGGTTTTCACCCTAATGTGCGTCACCAGGGATGGCTTGGGTTTCTAGATAACGAGAAGAGGGAGGGAGAGAGAGAAGAGGGGTGAGGATGTGACCCAGACGGCGCGCGTATCGTTACCACACGCATCCTAATCACGTGGCCTTACCTAGCTGCAAGGGAGTCTGGGACTGTCCCAAAGCTGGGAGGCCAGCCCCCGTCCTGCCCCGGGAGGGCGTGTTCTCTTCGCGGTGGGAAAGGAGAATGGGCCCTGGGCCACAACGGGCTGTCTGTGCCACAGACCCCTCCCTGACCCGGGGTTGGCCCTCCCCCAGGGCACCCTAACTCTCGCTCCTCCCCTCCCAGGGGTCCCCCTGAAACCGATGCTGGCACACCCCACCCGGGGTGTCAGCGAGGTCCTGAAACGCTTTGAGGAGGCGGCTTTCACCTGCGAGTACAAATACGACGGGCAGAGGGCACAGGTAGGGGGGTGGACGCGTTCCCTTGGCAGAACAGAAAGTGCCAGAGAGCCGGGGCCTGGGGGGGGGGGGGGGGGCTGGGTCAGACCCGAGCTCGTAGCGGCTCGTGCCAGAGACTTCCACCTTCACGTAGAGGGTGTGTTAACACCCACCTCCCCCGATTATCTGAAAGCCGATTTTATTTGATTAAACCATCAACATTGCCGACCCCCCTGCAGTGGGCGTTCGAGAAATGCCGGCTTTGCACGCGCCCGGCTGGCGGGGGGGTCAGTGTAACAGCCATCACGGGAGGCGTCTATACAGCCTTCTGTGCGGTGATGTAAGGACGTGTCGTGTGACTCAGCGCCAGGCACGCCCGTGGGCCCTTGGTTGGGTCTGTAAGGTCGCTTCTTGGGTCTCTTCCGTCCTGGCGGGGCCAGCCGGGGCCAGCCAGCGTTTGTCGCCTGGATGGATGAGCAGGTGTCGGGCTGACACCGTGTGGTGCTTAACAAGCAGTGAACTTGGAGAGTCAGCATCATCGATCTTCAAAATACAGTAAAACCTCGGTTTTCGAGCATAATTCCTTCCGGAAACTTGCTTGTAAGCCTAGTCGCTTGTATATCAAAGCAAATTTCCCCATAAGAAATAATGGAAACTCAGGTGATTTGTTCCGTGACCCAAAAACATTCATATAAAAATGATTACGGGGGCGCCTGGGTGGCTCCGTCGGTTGAGCGTCCGACCTCTGCTCAGGTCATGATCTCACAGTTTGTGGGTTCGAGCCCCGCGTTGGGCTCTGGGCTGACAGCTCGGAGCCTGGAGCCTGCTTCAGATTCTGTGTCTCCCTCTCTCTCTGCCTCTCCCCTGCTCACGCTCTGTCTCTCTCTCCTTCAAAAATAAATTTAAAAAATTATTACAATACTGCAACGTAACACAAAATAACAAGGAAAATAGAGAATATAAAGAAAAACAAATTAACCTGCGCTTACCTTTGAAAACCTCTGTGGCTGGTGTGAGGGAGACGAGAGAGGGGAGGGTTCTTGTGTAGGACGCCTTTCACTATCACTGTCACTTTCACTGTCACTAATCACTGCTGTCTATGGGCTCCATGGATCTCATCTGAAGTGAAGGATTCCTCCACCCTTTTCTCCTCCTCCTCTGGAGACGAGATGTAGACTTCTTATGAAATCTTGCAATTTCAGTCACTCGCCTGCCTCGTTCGTACTTCGCCATGATTTTTCCTTTTTAACTTCCAGCGTAATCACGTCCTTCTTCTTCCTGCCTTTCTTTTCAGCCTTTTTCTGCGTGGGCGCCATCGTATACGCCCACACAGAGGTTCTTCACTACGGTACAGTAGTGATAAACTCTGGCCATATATTGTATTTCACGTAACTGACAATAAGGCAGCAGAGGAAAGGGTCTATATTCGCAGGCAGCGCGACCTAGAATGAAGCAAAGCATTCCTAAGCTTGTTCTTTTTTTTTTTTTTTTAATGTGTATTTTTGAAGGAGAGAGAGAGCATGAGTGGGGAAGGGGGCAGAGAGAGAGAGAGGGAGACACAGCATCAGAAGCAGGCTCCAGGCTCTGAGCCGTCAGCACAGAACCCGACTCGGGGCTTAAACTCACGATCTGTGAGATCCTGACCTGAGCCAAAGTCAGATGCTTCACCGACTGAGCCACCGAGGCGCCCCTCTAAGCTTACCCTTGTACGGAAAAGCAAAGGACTGTCCATAGGTGCTTCGAAATGACAAAAAATACACCAATGCCAGCTGCGGGCACCTTCCAATATTCTGAAAAACCACTGATTTCTGCCGAACACCGTGGCTTGATACCAAGCACCCGAGCATGGGAGATGATCACAATCCCGCAGAGAAAGGGAGAGAGAGAGACAAAGAAGAACCATTGGCTCAGTTGTGCTCATGGGACGTTCGGCGTCACGGAGTGCTCGTGCTGCAAACATCGCTCGTTTACCAAGTTAAAACTGACGAGAAGTGTTTGCTCGCCTTGCAGAACATTGGCAGAACAAGTTACTCGCAATCCAAGGTTTTACTGTAGGCTGCTGAGGAAGAATAAGAGACCAAAGGATTTTACGGTAGTGACCGTGATTTTTAAGATACGTGCGTATTTTTAAGTCCTGTACGTTACAGCCCACGCCCACACAGCTGTCGAGATCACGTACGTTTAAGGCGGCACATATGGACCGTGACCAGGCTGTTTTAAAATGAATTAACCATAAAATCAGAATGATATTTACAGCTTGAGACCAGGCAAATCCTCTTAGACATAGCAAGACACTTCGGCATCTGGGTGGGGGTTGGATAGGGAGGATGAGGAAGGTGATGGCGGGGTCCAGGGGGCACGGGGCGGGGGGGCTTCCACAAACGGGTGGGAGTCGCTGTTTGGATGGAGGAGATGATTTACTCCGGTCTCTGTACCAGGTCCTCCTCCAGAGCTTCTGGAACCTTCTGCCGGTGAAGGTGGGGTCAGAAGAGAAAAGAGGGGCCACGGGGAGGCAGGGAGGGGCCGGGCTCTGATTCCCTCTCCTGTCCCCTACTGCCACAGATCCATGTCCTGGAAGGCGGGGAGGTAAAGATCTTCAGCAGGAATCAGGAAGACAATACCGGAAAGTACCCGGACATCATCAGCCGCATCCCCAAGGTGGGCGTCTGCCACCCGCTTCCCCTCTGGCAGGGGCTGCAGTTACGGGGGGCAGGGGAGCGGCGGAGGTTTATTACAAGGAGATGGGGGTGTGTTTGGCTGCAAATAACGGAACGCCTGACTCCCAGAGGCTTAAGCAGGTGTGATTTTTTTCTTTTCTCGGGGAGATCGGGGTGGGCGGCCCTACCCAGGCTCAGCTGTGCACCAAAGCCCTCCAGAAACCGGCTCATTTCTGTCTCTGTCCTCTGCTGTCCTTGGCTGATTGGCTCTTCACCCCAACACTCGTCCCCTGACCGCCCCTAGATACCTGCCATGCTTCCGGACAGAAAGACGGGCAGGGGGTTCTGGCTTCCCACTGTTCCCCTCTCCAGAGGAAAGTTCACGCTTTCAGGATACCTCCCACCACCCCCGGCCGACTTGGCTTGGGGTTGCTGTCCCGCACTGGGCCCCGTGGCGCAACAGAGGCCGGGAAAACCGGAATCTCACTCTGACAGGGAGAGGTGGCCGGGACGAGGGCAGAGGGAGCCGGCCCGCACATCAGCCCCGCCGTCAGAATATGGCTGGGCCTTGAGGGCCCCGGAGCAAGGGCTTCTCTGCTTCTGGGGCTTCTTGGGCCTGCTTTGGGAGCCCTTGGTCAAACAGCCCTTCCTGCCTGCCCCTAGTTAATCAGGACGTTGGCACTTTCCCAGAGCAGCGAGGACTGACCTAACAGATTCACAGGCACGGGCGGAGCCCTTGTTAGCTGCCAAGCACTGGATTCTCTAACCCGTTTTACTAGGTGTAGTTTCTTTTCTTTTCTTTTTTTTTTTTTTCTTTCAACATTTATTTATTTTTGAGAGACAGACAAAGACAGAGTATGAGCAGGGAAGGGGCAGAGAGAGAGAGGGAGACATACAATCCCAAACAGGCTCCAGGCTCCGAGCGGTCAGCCCAGAGCCCGACGCGGGGCTCGAACTCACAGACCGCGAGATCGTGACCCGAGCCAAAGTCGGACGCTCAACCGACTGAGCCACCCAGGCGCCCCAACTAGACATAGTTCCTACGAAAGGTTCCGATTTTAGCGTATCTGGCTTGGTGAGTTCGGATAAGGTTATACACACCCACGTAAACATAAAAAAACCTTTCCATGTAAGTATTGCTCCGTGTCGCTTTCCTGTGTCCCGTGCCAAGCCGCGCCCCCATCCGTCTCCCAGAAGCAACAGCCACCGATGCGCCTTTTTGTCAGCACAGGTGGTGTTGTCTATATCAGAGCTTCCTGGGGGTGTTTGGATGGAGCCCCTACAGTTCGGGGCTCCTTTCCCTGTTCCCTCAGCCAGGGTTTACCAGGCGTCTGCTCTGTCCTGAGCCCTGTGCTGGCAGCTGGGGGCCTAGTAGCGTGGACGGGCCCATTAAGTCTCTTCTTCCACCGAGCTTAGGCCTCACGGGGCAGGCGGATCTTATCAGAGCGTCCTGCTCTTGGCCCCGTAGTTCTGTGTGGAGACCTGGGCTCTGAAGGAAAGGACCGCCATTCTGGGAGCCCCTGTAAGAGTCAGACTTGACCTAGGCCCGGTGTCAGTGAGGCAGGCCACCACCGCGCACAGGGCCCCAGGCTGCAGGATGAATGGGGCCACCTGGAGTGGTACGGGAGCGTTCCTCTGAGAGAAAAGAAGTCCTCCCAGTGGAGGTGAAGGACAGGGACAAGCATGCTACGGTGATCGGCATGTGCAAAGGCCTGGTGGTTAAAGGAACATAGCCCACCCACAAAACAGAGAAGCTAGTGTGCTGGGGTGCGGGGCCTGAGGGGGGCCGGGTGAGGTGAGGGGGGGCCGGGGACTGACGGGGACAGCTGTGGTTTTTAGCAGGGATACACTGCGATCTGTTTTGGCATCTGCTAAGAGTCCACTGAGTGCCATGAGGACGGGGGGTTAGGCGCAGGTCTGTGCGGGAGCAAGGAGACCGGTAGGATGACGTGGCCTAGGCCGGACTGGGCTCAGTGAGGGGGTGGCCCATGGGCGGCTTAGAGATTTCGGAAGGGAAATGGACAGGTTCACGGGGACCTGACAAGGGCCGCTGGGTTTCCAGCTTATGGCACCAAGTAGGAAGTCTTAGAAAAGTTCGCTTTTTCTTTCCTCGAGAAGAGAGGGTCTGTGCTCGTACGCGTGTCCATGAGTTGGCATCAGTATGTCGGCGCATCTTGGGGGCTAAAACAGGGAAAGGCCATTTGTGTCCCTGCGTCTGCCTTTTGGCCTCGCCCCCTACCTCTCAGCAGCCCGGGGTCTCCCCCTTCTCCTTTCAGATTAAACTGCCATCAGTCACATCCTTCATCCTGGACACGGAAGCTGTGGCTTGGGACCGGGAAAAGAAGCAGATCCAGCCGTTCCAAGTGCTCACCACCCGCAAACGCAAGGTAGCCCCGGTCGCCCTGAGCTGCCTGCCGCGGTCCCCCGCTTTCTCTTCCTCCCAGCCCCGCCCCGTCCCGTCCCCAGGAGGACGGAGTGTCAGTCGTGATGCGGTTCTTGCGGCCTTTGGCAGGGTGGCTGCCCCAGCTCCAGCCATTGCGTTCTCATCCCAGCATGCTAAAGTACAAAGGGGGAAGAGCCCCTTTCCTATGTCTCTGTTTCATTCTGGAAGATCTGTTCCGGGAGCCCGCCTACCACCTGTACCCCAGCAAACTTCTTTCCTCTCATTGGCCAGAATTGTGTCCTGTCACCAGCATCAGCTGCAGGGGAGGCTGGGAGGGCAGATACCTGTCAGAGGGGATTGAGGCTGTTGGGATGAGCTGAGAGCCGTCACGCTGCAGAGCCTGGGGGCCAGCAGCATGGTCACCCTCAGGGGGGCTGTGGCCCATTGGCTGGAGAGAAGGGGAGACAGTGACAGGTGTCAGCCTCAGGCATGACGGGAGGCAAACCACCCGGGCCCCATCTCACCGGCCCCCCTCCGCCCTTGCTCTCCATCCCGCCCCAACCCAGGAGGTGGACGCAGCAGACATCCAGGTCCAGGTTTGTTTGTATGCCTTCGACCTCATCTACCTCAATGGAGAGGTGAGTTCCGGCTGCATGCCTGGGGGGTGACGGGCGGTGGCATGGGAGCTCGGGAGCCGGCGGTCTGAATTGCCCTCCCGACCTCCACGTCCCCGAGCTGGGAGGCCACGCACAGGTCACGGCTCTCAGGGTGTGGTCCGAGCACCCCTGAGGGTCTCCGAGGCCCTCTCTGGGGAAGCGTGAGACCCTGCCTGCCTTCCCAGCTCCACAGCTGGGGGAGGCAGATCCTCTTCCTGCCCTGCGGCCAGAGCGACACGTCACAGCCGTCTCTGGCCGCGTGCCCTCCTTGTACACAGCAGGTGAACACACGGGAGTCCGGCTCCGTCAAAGGCCCGACTTTAATGATCTCACGGTCCGTGAGTTCGAGCCCTGCGTCGGGCTCTGTGCTGACTGCTCGGGGCCTGGGGCCTGCTTCACATTCTGTGTCTCCCTCTCTCTCTGCCCCTCCCCCGTTCATGCTCTGTCTCTGTCTGTCTCAAAAATAAACAAACATAAAAAAAAAAAAGCCCGACTTTAAAGAATTTGCAAACATGTAAAGTAATGTCCCTCTTTTCATTCGTTTTTTTCTAATATAGGCACATTTTATAAAAGCATGTTGTTGGGTTAACATATTGGTTTTTTGTTTTTGTTTTTTTTTTTACTTTTTTTTTTTTACTTTTTTTTGAGAGAGAGAGACAGAGTGGGAGCGGGGGGAGGGGGAGAGAGAGAGGGAGACACAGAATCCGAACCAGACTCCAGGCTCTGAGCTGTCGGCACAGAGCCCGACACGGGGGCTCGAACTCACAAACAGGTTGTGACCTGAACTGAAATCAAGAGTCGGACACATAACTGAGTAAACCACACAGGCGCCCTGGAGTTATATTTTTTTGAGAGAGACAGAGCGAGAGCGGGAGGGAGACACAGAATCTGAAACAGGCCGCAGGCTCTGAGCGCAGAGCCCGACGCAGGGCTTGAACTCCGGAACAGCGAGATCGCGATCTGAGCTGAAGTCGGACGCTTAACCGACTGAGCCACCCAGGTGCCCCGGAAGTGAATTAATGAATGTTAAGGTTTCTCAGTTTTAATACAGCAACTGCGTTAACATGGGCCATAGTAGCTGATACTGTATCACTTCTATGGTAAATATCAGGGAGAGTAACCCTTTTTTTTTGGTGCACAAAAGCTCTCTGGAGTGAGTCCTCAGTAAACTCCAAGGGTGTGAGGTCGGTGGGGCGCCCGTCAGTCAGGAGAGCTGGCGACTCTTGATCCTGGGGTTGTAGGTTCAAGCCCCACACCCAGCGTAGAGAGTGCTTAAAAATAAGATATTAAAAAAAAAAAGCATGAGGGGATCCTGAGACCGGGACGTTTGAGCACCGCTGCTGCAGGGCACGGGTTAAGAATCTGGAGCCGGGCCACCTGCTGTCACCCACAGCCCAGCTCTCCCTCCCTGGCTGTGGGACCGCAGACAAGTGATTCAACCTCTCTGAGTCTCAGCTTCCTCATCCACGATAAAGAGCTCACAGTAGCTCCTTGCCCCGCCTGCTTCGGGGACAGAGGGAGCCGTGGGACCCAGGCGTGGTGGCTGACGCGTACCGGTGTTTATTCTATGAAATGCGTCGCCATCACCACCATCATCCTGTAGGCAATTAGCCTTTGGCGATCTGGCAGCCGGACAGCGACTGCTTGCACTTGACTCACGAACCAGAGCATCTTTTCAGCCTTTCTGTGACTTACCGGTCTGGCGGCTTCTTGTTAGTCTCTTGTCGGTCTGCAGAGTTCCTTCCCCCGGAGGCCGGTTCGCCCTTTGCCTCGACGGAGGAAGCCGGGCGAGGTCCTGATGCCGAACGCCGGCCGGCCGGTGCCTGAACCACCCACTTTTACGATGCATGTGAAAGATAGCGTTTGGGGGCGCCTGGGTGGCTCAGTGGGTTAAGCGTCTGACTCTTGGTTTCAGTTCAGGTTGTGATCTCACGGTTCACGAGATCGAGCCCTGCATCAGGCTCTGTGCTGACTGTGCAGAGCCTGCTTGGGATGGTCTCTTTCAGTCCTTCCCCCTGCTCTCTCTCTCTCTCAAGTAAATAAACATTAAAAAAAAACCAAAAAAACAACGAACCGTAATCACAACGACAAGAGTCCGTTCTGGCTCCAGCAGGGCTGGGGCCCCGTCTTACGTACCTGAGGGCACAGTACTAACGGCCTCCAGCCCCCTGGGTGTTCTTGACCTCTACTTGAAATTGGTTCGCGTCCTTGGGCCGGTGTGGCTCCTCCCTCTCAGGGCGATCGTCGTAGCCTGCGTGGTGGCTTGTGTGACACAGCATTCCCGTCTCCCCCCAGTCGGGTTTATCCTCTCTCTACTCCCACGGTGACACCCCTTCCTCTCCCTTCCTGCCCCCCCAGTCCCTGGTACGCGAGCCCCTTTCCCGGCGCCGACAGCTGCTCCGGGAGAACTTCGTGCAGACGGAGGGCGAGTTTGTCTTCGCCACCTCTCTGGACACCAAGGACACAGACCAGATCGCCGAGTTCTTGGAGCAGTCCGTGAAAGGTGAGGGGGCCTGGGGCCGGCCGCCGTGTGTCCGCCCTGCCCCGGGCGATTGCCCTGGTGGAAGCCAGCTGGCCGTCCTGAGCCCGGGGCATCACGAAGGCCACGCTTCCCTGTCTCCTTCAGACTCCTGCGAGGGGCTGATGGTAAAGACCCTGGACGTCGACGCCACCTACGAGATCGCCAAGAGATCACACAACTGGCTCAAGGTGAGCCGCCCCGGCTGCCCTTCCCAAGTCTGCAAATCTTGCCTTCCAGGTTTCCGATCCACACCGCACCCTGTTTGAGCGCGGGCGCCTTCCCTCGGTCCCCGCTGCCTCCCGGCGCCGTGAGCCTGAGCGCTGTGGAAGCTGGATGAAGTTTGTGGGCTTAGCGAGTGGGGCCAGTGGGAAGGGAGTCAGCCAGGACATAAATGAGCCGACGTTGGGGGCAATGAGCACTGTGAAGAGAGCAAGTTGAGCTGGGGCCAGCGAGGATCTGGCCGTGCTCTGGGTGATTGGGAAAGGCCTCTCCCGAGGTGACGCTTGTGTGGACACGTGGACGACAGGAAAGGGTCAGCCACATGGAGATCTGGGAACAGAGCAGGGTGGGCGGGGCAGAAGGGCGGGGGCAGCCAGTGCAAAGGCCCTGAGGTAGGAACAAGCTCGGCGCGTGCAGGGAGCACGGCGATCGAGGTGGGAGGTGAGGTCGAGGTGGAGAGCGGGCCCCCGATCACACAGCATGTTGGGGGTCATTGTAGAATACGCTGGGTTTTCCGCTAAGGGTTTTGAGAAGCCAGTGGTGGTTTTAGGCAGGAAGCCCCATGATCTGGTTGTCATTTTGCACAGGACATCTGGCTGGCCGTGAATGGCGGATGGCACGGTGGGTGGGGGCTGCTGGGCAGAACGGGAGCCGGCGGGCAGGAGGCTTGCCTGGAGAGGGGCGGGAGGACTACAGCAGGAGGCCAGCTGGAGGGCGGCCGGCTGGATCGCCCCGTGGGTTTGTTAGCGGCCCGTGGTCCCTCTGCCCCCCCGCCCCCACCCCAGACTGGGAGGGGAGGAACGTTTCCTGTCCTAGGACACTGTTGCTGCTGCATGCCCAAGGCTGAGCCCCTGCCTGGCACTGAGTTAATGTTCCTGGAACAAATGGCAAGTGTTCTCCGTGTGAAAGAGCGGAATGCGCCTCGTCCCAACGGAAAGGGGGGACCCCCGAGGTCTCTGACCTGTCCTCAGTTCTGCTAGCCCTTCCTTAGTTTGGTCACCTCTTTCCCATTCACTCGGGAAGTCTAGAAGCTCGGCCTGTGTCCAGCCCCGGCCTGGTGGTCATCCTTGGTCTTCTCCTGGGAGCTCTCCTGAGACTCCCCCCTCCCACCCACCCATGAGCCTCCGGCAGCAAGGTCCGTGCCTTGTGCCCTCTCACCTCCTCCCTTCCCTCCCCAGCTGAAGAAGGACTACCTCGATGGCGTGGGCGACACCCTGGACCTCGTGGTGATTGGCGCCTACCTGGGCCGTGGGAAGCGGGCCGGCCGCTACGGGGGTTTCCTGCTGGCGGCCTACGACGAGGAGAGTGAGGAGCTCCAGGCCATATGCAAGGTACTGGGAGGCTGGAGGGAAGTCGATTCGACTCAACGTGGTGGGGGCCTGAACCAAGAGGTTCTCGTGGCCTCCCTGTGAAGTGTTATTTTTTTTCCTAGTTTTTATGTGCTGTTTCTGATCCCACAAGGAACTCTTGCTTTGTGTAGAAAAATACACTAGCATAGAAAGATGTAAGGAAGCTACATCAGGTTAGGAATGAGCTATATCTGAGCTCAGCTACAGATAGTGATGACTTCAGAGAGATTTGTTTTTCTCCCACAGAATGAGAAGTCTGGAGGGGGGGCAGGCAGCTCTCCGAGGTCATTGGGGGACCCAGCTTCTCTCGCCCCGCACAGTGGCTTTGTCGTGTGCTTCCAATCTCACCTTCCTAATGTGGCTGCAGGAGCTCCAGCCATCACGGCCATGCTCCAAGCAGCAGGAAGGGGAAAGGCCCCTGAGCAAAGGGATGTTCCACCTGTGTCAGCCTCAGCCAGCAAGCAACTTCTGTTTAAGTGGCATTGGTCAGAATTTTGCTCCCCACGCCATCCACAAGGGAGCTTAGAAAATGCAGTGGCTTCTGTTTTTGTTTAAAGCCACACACGTCATTGACCCAACAAATGTGGGGCTTTTGCCACAGAAACAGAATAGACTTACCCATAATTCCAGTGCCTCGAGGTAACAATTACTAATATTTGAGGGAAAGGCTTATTTCTACTTTTTCAAAGTTGTAATCTCTGTATATGAGGTTTTTTTTTTTTTTTTGCACTTTTTACCCACTAAGGACCTTTTTTTTTTTTTTTTTGCTTTTTTATTATTTCTTTAACATTTATTTCTGAGCGACTGAGACAGAGGATGAGTGGGGGAGGGGCAGAGAGAGAGGGAGACACAGAATCCAAAGCAGGCTCCAGGCTCTGAGCTGTCAGCACAGAGCCCGGACGCGGGGCTCGAACTCACGAGGTGAGATCATGACCGGAGCCGAAGTCAGATACTTAACCGACTGAGCCACCCAGGCGCCCCTCTAAGTACCATTTTAAATACCGTCAGATACGCTTAAGTATCATAGGGATAAAAAAAATAGTAGGGTGTTTGCACTTGTCCCCAGGACTTTCATAAACACGACTTGAATGGGCTAATATAATGCTAAAAATAAAAACAAAACGGTTATTTGAAAACGGGTTTATTCAGAAGCAGCAGAGCGTTGCAGCTTGGGACACGCAGAGAATGGGAGAACCACAGCCGGTCCCCACGAAGGAGAGGAATGTAATTCTTTGGAGAAGGAGGGAGAAGTTGGGAGGGGTTGTTCTGAACAAAAACCCATTGGGGAGAAAAGCGTCCGTTTGCGGGGGGATGACAGAGTCTCACTGGCTGAGTTGCTGGGGGCGGTCGGTCACGTCTTCTGGGATGCAGACTCCCTCTTTCCCTCTGGGGGCCTGTAATTGATGGCTCTTCCCTGTCGGGGATTCTGTTGGGGCCTGTAACTGACACCCGGGGGTCTGTCATTGACAGTGGGGGGGGGGGGGGGGGTCGACTCTGCTTCAGCGACATGGCCCGTGACTGTTGACAAACGCTTGCGGCTGAGTTTTCAACCCGCGCCCCCATTTCCGGAACGAACTCCCTGTAGTCGGCCGGCTACCGTGGGGCCGGTTTTGTTCTGTCCGCTAAACCGATGCTCAGCCCGGGTGACCCGTGGCCGAAGCGGCTTTGCAGTTGGCCGATTATCTCAGGGCCCCAACCCGCCACCACCCTGCGTGAACGCACCTAGCACAGTTTTCCGAAAGAGCTATTGTCCGACAACAGGTAGGAAGCTGTTTCAGGCTCTCGACCCCCAAACGGGACTCCCGGTGGGGAAGTTTTCTACGTGGGGTTTGAAGCCGGCTGTCTGGCTACATTCGCGGGCAGCGAGTTCTGCTTTGGCTGTGCTGAGATTGGAGAGGACATCCCGTTGTGGGGCCGGTGGGGCGGGGAGGGGAGCCCCGGGGGAGCGGCCCCAGGGCCCGGGAGGCCAGGTGGAAGGAGCAAGGGTTTCTCCACAAGGCGAAGGGCAGCAGGTGGGCAGAAGGAACAGAGCAGGGAGAGGGCGTCCCCGCTCCGGGGTCTGCACCCGGCTCCCCACTGCAGCTTCCTCTGCGGGTTTCGTGGGTGCTGGCTAGGCCGGGGGAGGGCGGGGCCGCCGCTAGGCACAGGTCGCCGGGTCTCGGGGGCCGGAGCAGGGGGCAGTGCCTGGCCACCTGCCCTGCGTGCCTGCCTCTCACCTCCGCCGTCTCCCCTGCAGCTTGGAACTGGCTTCAGTGACGAGGAGCTAGAGGACCATTTCCAGAGCCTCCAGGTGGGCAGCGCGGCCTCGTCTCCTCTCCCTGCACCCTCTGGGTGGGGGCAGGGCGCTGGGAGGGGGGCAGTGGGCGGTGGAGCTGGCTTGGGAGCCCCTCGTGTCCAGGTTCGAGTCCCAGCACGGCCGGCCGACGGGATGGGTCATGGGGTCTCCACCACCTTCCCCGCTCCTGCCCCCGCTGATGGGGGATGAGCCCCGGGGCGGGCGCTTCCGCAGGGGTGCCCGAGTTGGCCCTGAGCGGATCCCCGCGGGGCTGGGTAAGCCCCTGGTAATGTAATTGGGACTGTTTGTTGTCGTGGTCACAGGCATCTTGGGGTAGACTCCCCTTTCCGGTGTGCTGGTGTCTCTGCCTCTGTGACATTCTCGCTTCTCTCTCTCTGGGTCTCTGTCCCTGTCTTTGCGCCTTTTATCTTTAATGTCTTTTTAAAAAAAATTTTTTTTTTAATGTTTATTTATTTTTGAGAGAGACAGAGACAGAGCGTGAGCAGGGGAGGGGCAGAGAAAGAGGGAGACACAGAATCGGAAGCAGGCTCCAGGCTCTGAGCTGTCAGCACAGAGCCTGATATGGGGCTCGAACTCATGAGCCGTGAGATCATGACCTGAGCCAAAGTCGGACGCTTAACCGGCTGAGCCCCCCGGGCACCCCTGTCTTTAATGTCTTAACTCGGGTCCCAGGGCCTCTGTCCTTCATTTCTTCCCTTCACCTTTTCCCCCCTGTCCCCACCCAGGCTTTTACGTTAAGGCTTGTCTGTGTCTCCGTCTATCCCCTTTGCCCATTTCCTCACCTTGACTTTGAGATCCAAGACCCTCTCTTCCCCCCATCCGCTGCTGTTCCCCACAGGCCCTGGTGCTGCCCACCCCACGCTCCTACGTCCGGGCCGACGGCGCCGTGGCCCCCGATCACTGGCTGGACCCCAGCGCCGTGTGGGAGGTGAAATGCGCCGATCTGTCCTTGTCCCCCATCTACCCCGCTGCCCGGGGCCTGGTGAGTCGCTGCGGTGCAGCGGGAGGGACCTGGGGGTCAACCTTCCAGATGGGGGATGGGCAGGGGATCACGGAGCCCACACCTGTGCTTCCAGGCTGATAATAGCCAGGAAAGCTTGAGCTTAGGTTTTATTTGGGTGTCAGAAACAAGGTCAAAGTCTCTCTTTTTCTTTCTTTTTTTTTTTCTTTTAAGCAGTTCCCCAGGTTTAGAAAGTAAACGGTGAAATTGCTTCCTTTAATATAATCATCTCCCCTTTGGCTCTTCAGTGAGTTTTAAAAACACGGTTCTTTTGGGTAAAAGCTTATGGCACTTTTTCCACTTCCTTCAATCCATTTTCTCGCTACCGAGGTTTAAAATTCCCTGGGCTGATTTCTGTCACCCGTGGCTCAGTCCTCAGCACCAGCTGTCAAGGGTCAGCGTACGGGGGACACGCTACCCTGTGGCTGGTGCTGGGGTCGCTCTTTGCTTTCCCCTCCAGAAATCTTGAATTAAAAATGGATTTCTTTTGTGATTTCTTCTGGTCCTTCAAAAATGTAGCCAGCGTATGCTTTTATGATTGGGCGTGGACTTCCATTTAAAGGCGAACTCCTATTTTTATTTTTATTTTTTTAAGTTTGAGAGAGAGAGCAAGAGCAGGGGAGGGGCAGAGAGAGAGGGAGAGAGAGAGTCCCAGGCAGGCTCCACACTGTCAAGAGTAGAGCCCGATGTTAGTCATTCTGACAGGTGTGAGGTGGTATCTCATTGTGGTTTGGATTTGTCTTTCCCTGTTGATGATGATGTTGAGCATTTTTTCATGTGTCGGTTGCCCATCTGGATGTCTTCTTTGGAGAAGTGTCTGTTCATGTCTTTTGCCCATTTCTTCACTGGATTCTTTGTTTTTTTGGGTGTGGCGTTCGAGAATTTCTTTATAGATTTTGGATACTAACCCTTATCTGATGTGTCATTTGCAAATATCTTCTCCCATTCCGTCAGTTGCCTTTTAGTTTTGCTGATTGTTTCCTTCTCTTTTAATTTTGATGAGGTCCCAGTAGTTCATTTTTGCTTTTGTCTCCCTTGCCTCCGGAGACGTGTTGAGTAAGAAGTTGCTGCGGCCAAGGTCAAAGAGGTTTTTGCCTGCTTTCTCCTCGAGGATTTCGATGGCTTCCTGTCTTACGTTTAGGTCTTTTATCCATTTTGAGTTTCTTTTTGTGTCTGGTGTAAGAAAGTGGTCCAGGTTCATTCCTCTGCACGTCGCTGTCCAGTTTTTCCAGCATCACTTGCCGAAGAGACTGTCTTTATTCCATTGGATATTCTTTCCTGCTTTGTCAAAGATGAGTTGGCCATACGTTTGTGGGTCCATTTCTGGGTTCTCTGTTCTGTTCCATTGATCTGAGTGTCTGTTTTTGTGCCAGTACCATACTGTCTTGATGATTACAGCTTTGTAGTACAGCTTGAAGTCTGGGATTGTGATGCCTCCTGCTTTGGTTTTCTTTTTCAAGATCGCTTTGGCTGTTTGGGGTTTTTTCTGGTTCCATACAAATTTTAGGATTATTTGTTCTAGCTCTGTGAAGAATGCTGGTGTTACTTTGATAGGGATTACATTGAATATGTAGATTGCTTTGGATAGTATCAACATTTTTTTTTTAATGTTTATTTATTTTTGACAGAGACAGAGACAGAATGCGAGGGGGTTAGGGGCAGAGAGAGAAGGAGACACAGAAGCAGAAGCAGGCTCCAGGTTCTGAGCTGTCAGCACAGAGCCCGACGCGGGGCTCGAATTCACGAGTTGTGAGATCATGACCTGAGCCGAAATCGGACGCTCAACCGACTGAGCCGCCCAGGCACCCCTAGTATCGACATTTTAACAATATTTGTTCTTCCTCTCCAGGAGCATGGAATCTTTTTCCATGTTTTTGTGTCTTCTTCAATTTCTTTCATAAGCTTTCTATAGTTTTCAGTATATAGATTTTTCACGTCCTTGGTTAGATTATTTCTAGGTATTTTATGGTTTTTGGTGAAACTGTAAATGGGATCGATTCCTTGATTTCTCTTTCTGTTGCTTCGTTGTTGGTGAATAGGAATGCAACCGATTTCTGTGCATTGATTTTCTATCCTGCCACTTTGCTGAATTCATGACTCAGTTCTAGCAGGTTTTTTGGTGGAATCTTTAGGGTTTTCCATATACAGTATCATGTCATCTGCAAAGAGTGAAAGTTTGACCTCCTCCTGGCCGATTTGGATGCCTTGTATTTCTTTGTGTTGTCTGATTGCAGAGGCTAAGACTTCCAATACTATGTTGAATAACAGTGGCGAGAGTGGACATCCCTGTCTTGTTCCTGATCTTAGGGGGAAGGCTCTCGGTTTTCCCCCATTGATATTAGCGTTGGGTCGTTCATATACAGCTTTTATGATCTCGAGGTATGCTCCTTCTATCCCTACTTTCTTGAGGGCTTTTATCAAGAAAGGATGCTGTATTTTGTCAAGTGCTTTCTCTGCATCTATTGAGAGGATCATATGGTTCTTGTCCTTTCTTTTATTGATGTGATGAATCACGTCAATGGTTTTGTGGATATTGAACCAGCGCTGCATCCCAGGTATAAATCCCACTTGGTTGTGGTGAATAATTTTTTTAATCTATTGTTGGAGCTAGTTGGCTGATATCTTGTTGAGGATTCATTGGGGAAATTGGTCGGTCGTTCTCCTTTTTAGTGGGGTCTCTGTCTGGTTTTGGAATCAAGGTAATGCTGGCTTCATAGAAAGAGTTTGGAATTTTCCTTCCATTTCTATTTTTTTGGAACAGCTTCAAGAGAATAGGTGTTAACTCTTCCTTAAATGTTTGGTAGAATTCCCCTGGAAAGCCATCTGGCCCTGGACTCTTGTTTCCTGGGAGATTTTTGATTACTAATTTGATTTCCTTACTGGTTATGGGTCTGTTCAAATTTTCTATTTCTTCCTGTTTCAGTTTTGGTAGTGGGACTCCCTATTTTTATTATTATTTATTTATTTATTTATTTATTCATTTTAAATGTTTGTGTATTTTTTTTTTTTAATTTTTTTTCAACGTTTTTATTTATTTTTGGGACAGAGAGAGACAGAGCATGAACGGGGGAGGGGCAGAGAGAGAGGGAGACACAGAATCGGAAACAGGCTCCAGGCTCCGAGCCATCAGCCCAGAGCCCGATGCGGGGCTCGAACTCGCGGACCGCGAGATCGTGACCTGGCTGAAGTCGGACGCTTAACCGACTGCGCCACCCAGGCGCCCCATATGTTTGTTTATTTTTGAGAGAGAGAGCAAGCGAGTGAGAGTGAGCGGGGAGGAGCAGAGAGAGGGGGACACACAGAATCCCAAACAGGCTCCAGGCTCTGAGCCGTCATCACAGAGCCTGATGCGGGGCTCGAACTCATGAACCACGAGATCATGACCTAGGCCGAAGTCAGACGCTCAACCAGCTGAGCCACCCGGGCGCCCTGGGACTCCTATTTTTAAATCGACTTTCTTTTTCGAAAATTCTCACTCAGACTCCACCCTAGACAGTCAGGGTGCCCCGGTGACAAGTGACAGGAGCGGCGTTTATGGAACGTCTGTGCTCACAGGCTCGGCACTCACACGCACGCGTCCTGTCCTCACGACACTGAACATCCCCAGTGTGCGGCTGGGGAAATAGAGCCCCGGGAGCGGAGGTCACTGGCCCGGGGTCACGCAGCTCCTGAGTTGGGAGCTGGGATTCGCACCCTGCCTCTGGTTCTAGAACCTGCACCCCATCTCTGCTATCCTGCCTCTCGGCCCTAAGAATAATAATATAGTAACAGCTGTGGTAGCTGGTGTTTCTTAAGCACCTATTACGCTCCAGGTATGGTCCTAACTAAGCACTTTGTTGCCTCATTTAATTTTTATAACCTGTTGCTTGGCCCCATTGTGTGGACGAGGAAGCTGAGGCCGGAGGGGAGGGAGCGGAGAGGAGACTGGATAGGAAACTGCTGGCGTAGGTGGCCTGTGGGCTAGACCCCGGGAGCGTCTCCATCATCGCCCCCTCCCCCAGGTGGATAGCGAGAAGGGGATCTCCCTCCGTTTCCCCCGGTTTATTCGCGTCCGCGAAGACAAGAAGCCAGAGGAGGCTACCACCAGTGCCCAGGTGAGGCCTCGGCCCCGGTGGGCTTGCCTGGCCAGACCGGCTTCTCGGCGGTGGGTTCTGGAATGGGGGGTGGGGAGGGGTACCCCCCGGGGCTTCTGATCGCCCGCTCCCACCCGCTGTCCTCAGGTGGCCTCTCTGTATAAGAAGCAGAGTCAGATTCAGAACCAGCAGGGCGCAGACTTAGACTCCGACCCCGAAGATTTCTACTAGGCTCCCACCCTCCCCGGGGCGGGGGCATCACCTCTGCTGTTCAGCAAATCCGGTGCCACAGTCGAGTGGGTTTTGAGTGTCAGATGTGTGTGCGCGCACGGGGACAGTTTAAGTTGGGGTCCGGGATTTCACCCGTCGTTTGTGTTTTCAATAAATAATTATTGAACCCCCACCATGGTGTCAGAGTCTGTGTCGGGTGCTGGGGGCGCGGCTCCTGGAGCTCCCACGTGGACGGCGGGGGACAGATGGGAACTGTCTGAACCAGCACCTTCCGGTGGGATTATCTGCAGGGCTGGAAATGTCCTTTATCCGCGTGCGGCCGCCGAGCCCTTGAAATGTAGCCATTGTAACTGAAGGATCAATTTATGTATTTATTTATTTATTTATTTTGAGAGAGAGAGAGAAACCGTGCAAGCAGGGGAGGGGCAGAGAGAGAGGGAGAGAGAGAATCCCAAGCAGACTCCTCGCTTGTCCGTGCAGAGCCGGAGGTGGGGCTCAAACCCACGAAACTGTGAGATCACGACCTGGGCCAAAACCAGCAGTCGGACGCTTAACCGACTGAGCCACCCACGTGTCCCGCTGGTGATGTTCATTTTATTTATTTATTTAAAAAAATTTTATTTTTCAATGTTTATTTATTTTTGGGACAGAGAGAGACAGAGCATGAACGGGGGAGGGGCAGAGAGAGAGGGAGACACAGAATCGGAAACAGGCTCCAGGCTCCGAGCCATCAGCCCAGAGCCCGACGCGGGGCTCGAACTCACGGACCGCGAGATCGTGACCTGGCTGAAGTCGGACGCTTAACCGACTGCGCCACCCAGGCGCCCCTTATTTATTTATTTTTAATTTAAAACAAAACTAAAAAAAATTTTTTTTGTAACGTTTTTATTTATTTTTGAGACAGAGACGGAGCATGAGCAGGGGAGGGGGAGAGAGAGGGGGAGACACAGAATCCGAAGCAGGCTCCTGGCTCTGAGCTGTCGGCACAGAGCCCGACGCGGGGCTCGAACTCACGGACTGTGAGATCATGACTTGAGCTGAAGTCAGATGCTTAACCGATTGAGCCACCCAGGTGCCCCTAATTTAAAAAAAAATTGAATGTTTATTTTTGAGAGAGAGAGAGTGAGAGGGGGAGGGCCAGAGAGAGGGGGAGACACAGAATCGGAAGCGGGCTCCAGGCTCCGAGCTGTCAGCACAGAGCCCGATGCGGGGCTCGAACTCATGAACCACAAGATCATGACCTGAGCTGAAGTCGGACGCTTAACCGACTGAGCCCCCTGGGCGCCCCTGGTGATGTTCATCTTAATCATTTGATCGAGATGGTGTCTGCTCGGTGTCCCCCCTACAGAGCGACTCTCCCGGGCAACTAGTACGTTGTAAGGGGATACTTTGTGCCGTGTAAATAAATGTGGTCGAGCTTGGCCCTTTTTGTTCCTGTCTGTGGGGACTCCTGGTGCCCTGTGTTATGCTAGGTAATCTGTTCTTTCTTTGGATTTCCAAATGGCCCCCGACCTGGCCAGGGGAGCTTGTTCAGGCTGGCGTCCGTGTTCCTTTGCTGTGACCCCACAACGCTGTGCTGGCCTCACGGCCCAAGATTTGTTTCTAGGCGCATCTGCCTGCTGGTCCTGTTCCAGTCATGGGAGCGGCCGTGTCTCCCGGTCTCGGTTCCTTTGAGTGCAGAATGCTATTTAGAAGTCAAGCCCCAGACGCTAGACGTCGTGTAGATGCCGTTTCTCTCCACTCACGCTCACGTTCCCACCCGGCACCCTGGGCCATGCCGCCTCTCTGCGGGCACCTCCTCCTATTTGGATCCCCTCCCGACCCCCGGGGTAGAGACCCTCATTGCCTCCTTGGGCAGTGACACGTGGCTATGACTTCTCCCCCCTCGCCAGTATGGATGCCCACCTCGTTCCTCCCCTCCCTTCCCCCAAATCATTTAGGGAGACGGAAGAGAGAGACGAGCAGAAGCAGCCCAGACAGCACCCTGTTGGTCGCGATGCGTGCCCGCTTCCTGAAGCCAG
Source organism: Leopardus geoffroyi (assembly GCF_018350155.1). Classification (NCBI taxonomy): domain Eukaryota; kingdom Metazoa; phylum Chordata; class Mammalia; order Carnivora; family Felidae; genus Leopardus; species Leopardus geoffroyi. The sequence goes on from NC_059335.1 coordinate 9,493,737, forward strand.
GGTTCTGACCCAGTCCCTGGGTTCCTGCATCCGCCAGCTGGCCCTCGCGGGTGGCACACAGCTCCCGGCGGCCAGGGCCGTGCCCTCTACGTCTTTACCCGCCCAGAGGCCAGCAGAGGCCCGGCCTGCGGTGAGCGCCCGGAACGTGAATGAAGGGCTGCCCCGGGCTCTAATCCCCGTTTCTGCAGTGATCTTTCCAGTCCTATTCTGGGGATGAGAGGTCAGAGCCTGAGACTGGCCTCCCCCCCTCCGCCCGCCCCATCCCCGCCCGTCTCACTCGAGCCAGATGGGGAGGCAGACACAGCTCTGATCCCCTCCCCAACCCGAGTAGAGATTTCTGATCCAGCTGTCACAGCTCTCGGACACCAGGGGCCGAGGGAGAGGCAGGAAGAGTTGGCGGAGGAGTGACCGAGAAGATAAGGAGGCCACGGGAAGGAGGGGGAGCCGACTTGAGCCTGGTGCCTGCCGAGCCGTCCCTGTCCCTCCATGCAGGTCCCCGTGGGCCCCGCCTGCATCTTCCTGAGAAAAGGCATCGCCGAGAAACAGCGGGTGAGGCGGCAGCACGCTTTTAACCGTCAGGCTTTCAGATGAGCAGCGACTCGGTGGGATTTCCCAGGTCCCAAGCCTGACCCTCGCGGTGTCCCAGATACGGGGGCGGCAACGGTGATTGGAAGTTCTTAGCCGGGTTAGGAACTGGCCGTGGGGGGCACGGATCCTCCGGCCCCGCCGTCGCTGAACGCTGGTCCCCACAAAAGGGATTCTGAGCCTTGGGAGAAAGAAAGGGGTGGGTGGGGTGAGAATCTAGGGGGTGTAGCGGGAAGAGTTCGGACTCAGAACTCAGATCTCAGGCGCCCGCTGCATCTGACCTGCTGCACAGCCTGGAGGGAGTGATTTAAAGTCTCCCCGCCTTGGGAGGGGCTCTGCCCCTAGGAGCTGTGTGACCTCAGGCAGTTTCCTTAACCTCTCTGTTCCTCCGCTTCCTCTTTTATAAAGATGGGAATGCTATTTATTTGGCCCTACCCTGCACCGGGTGGTTCTGAGGTTTAAATGAAGGGACTGTGGACGTCTGGCCCAGAGCTGGCACTCTGAGCACTTTTGCTCTGATTCTAAGCCTCACTGTCTTCTTCTGGAAAAAAAGGGGACTGGATTCCATGGCATCCAAGGCCCCCTTTCAGCACAGTGGGATGCATGTCCGTTCAGGAAGGGCAGAGGGAGAGAGATCAAGATTCCAGGACAGGAGAGAGGAAATGCGAAGCGATGAGCAAGAGGGCGAGAAGCAAAGAGCCGTGGGTGGGAGGCAGGAGGTGAGCGAAGGAAGGGAAGGAAGGGGTGGGTGGAACAAGCAAGAATGGAGGAGAAACAGGAAAGGAGAGGGATGGCTCAGAGGAGGGAGAAGTGGTTGGAGAAGTGGATGCTGGATCCCTGACCCTCTCTAAATTCCCTCTCCCTGCATTCCTTTCCAGGAAAGACCGCTGGGACAGGATGAGATCGAAGGTAACCTCTGTCCCCAGAAGACACCCCATGGTTGTCTGCCACTAAGCTGCTCTCTGTGCATCTCCATGTAGACCCTTTCGTCCCACCTCCCTCTCCTCCCACTTAGCCATGATTTGTGGAACTCATGGTACTTTAGGCACCTCCCAAAGTGTTTAGAAGGCAAACCCATCCCCAAGTGTCTCGGAGATCCAGGAGTGACACATGCATGAGTTTATTTTGAGAGAGAGAGAGAGAGAGAGAGAGAGAGAGAGAGAGAATCCCAAGCAGGCTCCATGCTGTCAGCACAGAGCCCGGCATGGGTCTCGATCTCATGACCCGTGAGATCATGACCTGAGTAAGCCAAAATCAGGAGTCAGACGCTCAACCGACTGAGCCACTCAGGTGCCCCATATGCCTGACATTTTTTTTTTTTTAACATTTATTTATTTTTGAGAGACAGAGAGAGGCAGAGCATGAGCAGGGGAGGGGGAGAGAGAGAGAGAGACAGAATCCGAAGCGAGCTCCAGGCTCTGAGCTATTTGTTAGCACAGAGCTCGACACGGGGCTCGAACCCATGAACGGTGAGACCATGACCTGAGCCGAACTCGGAAACTTGACCGACTGAGCCACCCAGGCACCCCTCCATATGCATGACGTTTTTTTTTTTTTTAATTTTTTTTTTCAACGTTTATTTATTTTTGGGACAGAGAGAGACAGAGCATGAATGGGGGAGGGGCAGAGAGAGAGGGAGACACAGAATCGGAAGCAGGCTCCAGGCTCTGAGCCATCAGCCCAGAGCCCGACGCGGGGCTCGAACTCACGGACCGCGAGATCATGACCTGGCTGAAGTCGGACGCTTAACCGACTGCGCCACCCAGGCGCCCCATGCATGACGTTTAAGGTGAATCAAAACCTATTGGTTTTTCTGCTGGTGGTTTTGAAATTTCCCATAACTTCACCCCCAGAATCTGAGACTCCGGGGCCATCCCTTTGTGGTCTCACGAACCGATTCCACTTGCACATTGACATCTCCATCCACATTTTGTACGTCACCCCTTTTCGAAATTTTGGTTTTCAAAGACGTGTTCCTCGAGAAGTCTCTAGTGGGCACCTCCCTGATCGTTTCAGGGGATGCCAGTCTGCCCCATTGACTGTTTCAAGTCTCCCCAGCCAGGCTGCCCCATTGACTGTTTCAAGTCTCCCCAGCCAGTCTGCCCCATTCACCGTTTCAAGGCCCCCCCCCCCCAAAGTTCTTCTCTCTTCACTTTCAGAGCTTCGGGAAGCATTTCTTGAGTTCGACAAGGATAGAGATGGGTTCATCTCTTGTAAGGATTTGGGGAATCTCATGAGGACGATGGGTTACATGCCCACAGAAATGGAGCTGACTGAACTGGGCCAGCAAATCCGCATGAACCGTGAGGCCGGGGGCGGGAAGAAAGACTGGGGCTGGGGGCGGGCTGGTGGGGGGAATCAGGAGGGATGTGGAGGCTGAGCGGCAGGTAAGGAAGAAGGTAGGCGGCCCTGGGAGTCCGGAAGCCACTGGGAGTCCGAGCAGCTCAGGCTGTACTCGGGGAGGCAGCGTTTGAAGTGAATAAAAACGGTGACCTTAGAGGCAGGATCTGGGCTCAAGGCCCATTTCTATCATTTACTGATTGTGGGTTTTTTTTTTTTAATTTATTTATTTTGGGGGAGAGAGAGCGACGTGGGGCTCGAACCCACGAACCGTGAGATCGTGACCTGAGCCAAAGTCGGACGCTCACCCGACTGAGCCCCCCCAGGCGCCCCGACTGTGGCCCCTTTTGAAAAGTGGAGTCAACCCCCACTCTTGAGTCTCCGTTTCCCCACCCGTCAGGCAGAAATGATGTCACTCCTTGTGCGATTGCGACAAAGGAGGTGACGCAGGTCAGGCTCTTGGTTAGGGATGTAGGTTTACTGCCATCACCACCGGCTTTTCGAGAAGGAAGCCGGGCCAGAATCGCTCTGAGGTTTGCTTCTGGGCACGTCACGGAGGAAAGGAGGTCGAACGCCAGGACAGGATCATGTTCCTATCTGGAAGGGACGTGGCTCCCGTTTAATTCGCACTCCCCCGCGCACAGACCAACAGAGGAGCGAATGTAGATCTGAATCAATTAAGAGATTCGCTCGAGGTCACATGGACAGCTGCTTACTGCCACCCTGTGCACCCCATCCGCCCCGGTTTGGATTAGAGGGACCCTGGGGCCCGGGTTGGCTGAGAGGGAAGGTTCTCAGAAGGTAGAGAGATCAGAACAGGTCTACCTCGAACAGACCTTGAAGGTAATGGTGGCTTAGGCACACGGAATCTCACTTAGACCTGCCTCTTCTGTCCCCAGTGGGTGGCCGTGTAGACTTTGACGACTTTGTGGAGCTGATGACCCCCAAATTGCTTGCGGAAACGGCGGGGATGATCGGCGTCCAGGAGATGCGCGATGCCTTCAAGGAAGTGAGTTGAGAGTTTCGCGATGCTAGAGGTCGTTGAAGAAAGCCCAGGGGTCTACGATTGGGCTTTAAGCGGGGACAGAACCCACCCACCCGATTTTTTTTTTTTAATCATCACAAATAACGGTGGGAGTAAGCAGCCCCTTATCTCAGTCATGCATATGGGGAAACTGAGGCTCGTGGAATTTACTAAATCTTACCCAAGGTCCTGCAGTCCCCTAGCCCATGTTAGGACCTCTCATCTCGCTGTCTGTAATGGGAAGAAGGAATCCAATAACTTGAGATCCCAGAGGGGAACGCAAAGAGATAATCTGGTTTAACCCAGATGCTTAACACATGAGACCCAGGGAGGGTGAGGCGTTTGCTGAAATGCGCTCATCCCCCCGATAAAATGCTTTTTTCAGAGCTTTCAATACAGGCGGCAAAAGTAAAGAACAGCATAGCGTTTGGAAGGAAAGACTTTGGAGCTGTGCAAACGTGGGTTCCCAATCCCAGGAAGATCTCCCTCTTTCAGCTGTGTGATTTTTCTGCCCCAGATTCACATAAAGATCTAGAATTGCATCATCCGACAGAACTGCCTGTGATCTCAGAAACGCTCTGTCCAGGGCCCCTGGGTGGCTCAGTCGGTTGAGCGTCCGACTTCAGCTCAGGTCATGATCTCAAGGTTTGTGAGTTCGAGACCCACATCGGGGTCTGTGCTGACGGCTCAGGGCCTGGAGCCTGTTTCAGATTCTGTGTCTCCCTGTCTCTCTGCCCCTCCTGTGCTCATGCTGTGTCTCTCTCTGTCTCAATAATAAATGAACATTAAAAAATTTTTTTTAAAAAGAAAGAAAGGAACGCTCTGTCCAAAATAGTAGCCACTGGCCACCTGTGGCTGCCAAGCCCTTGACACATGGCCAGTATGACTTGAGGAACTGATTTGTTCATTTTCTCTAATTCTGGTTAGTTTCAGTTCGATTATTTATTTAATTTCCTTTGACATTCAACAGAATATAAATTCAATTTGTTTGAATTTTAAAAAGAAATACACAGGGCGCCTGGGCGGCTCAGTCAGCTAAGGGTCTGACTCTTGATCTCAGCTCAGGTCTTGATCTCAGGGTCGTGAGTTCAAGCCTGCATTGGGCTCTGCGCTGGGCGTGAAGCCTACATAAAAATAAATAAAATAAAATAAAATAAAATAAAATAAAATAAATAAAATATAAAATAAAATAAAATAAATAAATATAAAAAAATAAATCAAATAAAATAAAATATAAAATAAAATAAAATAAAATAAAATATAAAATAAAATAAATATAATATAATATAATATAATATAATATAATATAAATAAAATAAAATATAAAAAATAAAAAAAGAAAAGAAAAGAAAATATAAAATAAAATAAATAAAATAAAATATAAAAAATAAAATAATAAAATATAAAATAAAATAAATAAAATAAAATAAAATAAAATATAATATAAAATAAAATAAAATAAATAAATATAAAAAAATAAATAAAATAAAATAAAATATAAAATAAAATAAAATATAAAAAAAAATAAAATAAAAAATAAAATAAAATAAAATAAATAAAATATAATATAATATAATATAAAATAAATAAAATAAAATAAAATATAAAAAATTAAAAAAGAAAAGAAAAGAAAACAAAATAAAATAAATAAAATAAAATAAAATAATAAAATAAAATAAAATAATAAAATAATAAAATATAAAATAAAATAAATAAAATAAATAAAATAAAATAAAATATAAAAAAATAAAATAATAAAATATAAAATAAAATAAATAAAATAAAATAAAATAAATAAAATATAAAAAAATTAAAATAAAAAATAAAAAAATAAAATAAAATGAAATAAAATAAATAGTAAAGTAAAATAAAACAAAAATAAATATTCAATTCAGTTATTGGGAAACATTTTGTTTGGAAAAACTTGGGCATGTAGATCTACCCTTTCAACTCTAAATTGTATACAAGGTGCATACAGGTCAAGTATTTCCTGTACTATTTGGTGTTTGAATCGAGAGGCACTATCGGTGGTAAAATACACCTGGATTAAGACTTAGTATCCTTGGCTTAAGCATACGTGTGCACTGAGCACATTAACTAATGACGCCAAGTATAAGTACTTACTATGGTAGTATGCTAAGTCTTCCGAAATCCAGTGCGAATTAAAAAATGTAATATAGCTCAATAATTTTTAAAGATTTTACTAAAAAAATTTTTTTTAATGTTTATTTATTTTTGAGAGAGAGAGACAGAGAGAGACAGAGCACGAACAGGGAAGGAGCAGAGAGAGAGACACACAGAATCCGAAGCAGGCTCCAGGCTCCGAGCTGTCAGCACAGAACCTGATTCGGGGCTCAAACTCACGAACTGCTAGATCGTGACCCGAGCCGAAGGCGGACGCTTGCTTAACTGACTGAGCCGCCCAGGCGCCCCTCAAGATTTTATTTTATTTTTTTTTTTTTAATTTTTTTTTCAACGTTTTATTTTTATTTTTGGGACAGAGAGAGACAGAGCATGAACGGGGGAGGGGCAGAGAGAGAGGGAGACACAGAATCGGAAACAGGCTCCAGGCTCTGCGCCATCAGCCCAGAGCCCAACGCGGGGCTCGAACTCACAGACCGCGAGATCGTGACCTGGCTGAAGTCGGACGCTTAACCGACTGCGCCACCCAGGCGCCCCAAGATTTTATTTTTAAGTAATCTCTACACCCAATATGGGGCTTGACCTCACGACCCCGAGATCAGGCTCTACCACGCATCTACGTGTGGGACGCCTGGGTGGCCCAGTTGGTTACGCGTCTGACTCTTGATCTCCTCGCGGGTCATGATCTCAGGGTCATGAGTTCAAGCTCTGCGTTGGGCTCCACACAGGGCGTGAGGTCTACTTAAAAAATTCGCTGTTCTCTTTCACCGTTTTTTTTTTTTTTAAAAAACGTGGCTACTAGCAAATTGTAAATCAGTCATGCAGTTCGCACTGTATTTCTCCTGGACGGCACTGCTCTGGAGGGGGGGGGGGGGGGGCGGGGATCATGTTCCAGGCTGAGGAAGCAGCAGGTGTGGACAGACGCTGGAAGGCAGGAAGGCAGATGTGGGCGAGAGCAAGGTCTTGGAGCTTGGAGTCCCGAGCTGGAGAGAAAGTGGCAGGCGATCAACAAGGGTCAGAGTTGGCGGAAGCAGGGTCAACCTCTTAGGAGTCTGTGCGTCTCGGAACGAGCCAGGATATCATGGAGGGGGATGAGGAAGCCACTGGGCGATTTTCAGCAGGGGATGCGACAAGGTCTGATTTCTGTTTTGTGTGGTTATTTTTTTGTTATTTTTTAAAGTTTATTTTTGAGAGAGAGAGAGAGACAGAGAGAGAGAGAATCCAAAGCAGGCTCTGTGCTGTTAGTGCGGAGCCCAATGCGGGGCTCAAACTCATGAACCCTGAGATGGGGAGTGGGATGCTTAACCGACTGAGCCACCCAGGGGCCCCTGATTTCTGTCTTAAGTGAACAGGAACAGGAGGTCCTGAGATGTGGACCACCATGGGATCCAGAGGACCAATCAGGGGACCGTCATGACGGTCCAGGCAAGAGACGATTGTGGCTTCAGCCGGGTTAGCATCAGCGCGGCTAGACGAGGATGGTTAGCTGCCCCCACCCCCCACCCCACCCCCACGCCCCCCACGCTGGGGAGATAGCCCGGACGAGACTTTCTGTGCGGGTTGGTTAGGGGTGTGCAGCATTGAGGTTTGAAAATAGTTCATTAATTTAACTAATATTGCACCGTGGGGAAGGCACCGTTTGGGGGACCTGCCACGGGGCGGTGAACACGACCGTGAAAATGACCCGCCCTCCGGGAGCTGAGGACATTTTCGAGTGCACGACGGGCGCTTAGCTTAGCTCCCGACCGCTGTGGTTGTGGTCACGGTCCTTGCCAACACCGCGCCTCTGCCCCGAGCAGTTTGACACCAACGGGGACGGGGAGATCACCCTCGGGGAGCTGCAGCAGGCCATGCAGAGGCTTCTGGGAGAGAAGCTCACCCCTCGCGAGATCTCGGAGGTCGTGCAGGAGGCGGACGTGAACGGAGACGGCACGGTCGACTTTGAAGGTGACGTCGCGAGGGGGCAGCCGCCGCGCGGGTGGCTTTCTGAGCCAGGGCTCACTCCAACCTCCCCCGTGCCTGTCCCTCCCTGGCTCACGGGGCGCCTTTGTCGAGAACGAAATGTCCCGTCGGGAGAGTGGACCGGTCACCAGCTGGGGCTCTGGGGTCAGATGCACGGGGTTCAAATTAAAGGTCGTCTCTTACCTGTCCTAGCCACCCAGAGAAGTCACGCGTGACGCTGCTGCTCGTTCCGGGCGGGAACACCCTTGCCCCTTCCCGCTGGCCCAGTTTCATTTATGCCACCGGAAGGTGCTCCCACCCCTCCTCTCGGCGCCCCCTTGTGCCTCCGCCGCAGCGCTGAGGGTGACATCACCCGAGCTCGTCATAGCGCCTCGCCTGTTTCCTCCCCAGGAGGCCCCGGACGGAACCCTTCTTCCCTACACACCCCGGTCCTGGCACAGAGCTCGTCCCACGTGTACCGAGGGATCGGCGGAAGGGAACCCGTGGGAATCCTATGCGGATGGGAGTGGACACCATTTTCGTGGGAGACCTAACAGGGAGGGTCAGAGTCTCATCATGGTGACTCCAGTTCAGGCACCCCAGCATCTAACTGCTGCCGGGGGACAAAAGCTGAGTTCTCGGTCTGATACTCAGGTGCATCCCTGGTGTGACCCCCACCCCCGGCCGCACTTCTGTCCCCACTCTCGGGGTCGCTGCGCTCTGGTGCACAATGGGCGCCTGCTCTGTGTTCTCTAAATCCTGTTTCTCCCTCTCTGACGTCCCTTCCGCTTCCGGTACCTTCCCCGGTGTTCTCCATCCCTCAGGAATCGGCGCAGCTCGGTCTCTGCCATGAAGTGTCCCTTCGTCCTCAGCTGGCCTTATCCCCCATATCTGTTGCCCTACAAAGGCTTCCCTGTCCCCCTCCCTTCAAAGGACATAATCGCCACAGACCTCGCTGCCTTGAGTGGTGGTGGCCTCCTGGGATGTCAAATCCTGGAGGCCGGTCAGGGATGTCCTCTGACCTATCAGCTTGTAATTCCCAGTAGGGAAACTCAGGAGGCATTTATGGCCTGGCTGTTACTGAGGAAATCTTGGCGGGATGCCCGCTGGGTCTCGCCAGGCTCAGGTGTACGAGGGGCATCACTGAAAGTCTGGACGAGCTAAGAGACAGATCCTCGGGCCAGCCCCGCGCAGGGGAAGGACAGATGGACCTCAAGACCTGGGTGGGGCCCAGAAGTTCATGGGGCATGGAGTCACCGCCGAGTCAGTGCGTTCCTTCCGAGGTTTTCCATTCACCGTCCACGTGGCCTCAGGCGCATTGGTCAACCTCACTGGCCTCCGTTTGCTTATCTGGGAAATGGTAGTTATGCCTCCAGGATCGGTTGGAAAGATGAAATAAGATAGTCATAACGATTGTGTAACGCTTCATGGGTCTTGTAAGCATTCTATCGTTTAACCGTCTGGAAAACTTGTGTAAGGTATATGGCGATCCTGTGATTCCCATTTTGGAGACGAAGAAACTGAGGAGCAGAGGGTTTCCCAAAGATCACCCTTGGTTCCTGACACACAGTAAAGGGCTCAAAAAGTGCTCTTACAAATCGGCACCTTACCAGGGGCTTTTCTTTGCAGAGTTTGTGAAGATGATGTCTCGCTGAGGAGGTTCTGGAAGCCCCCGGTCTCTCCCCACCAGGCCGGCATGGACCCCGCACTTGTGGAAGACCAGATCCCCTCGGGCCCATCCAGGAGAGAGGGTGGGAGGGTGCGTGGTGACTGGCCTTGCATTGTATGAGTCGAGGCTGGACCAAAAGTGATGGCTTTGCCCGGATGGCGGGCGGGGTGAGGGGAAACCTCTCTAGAACGAACTAAGAAGCTAGAAATGAGATCAGGACCAAGGTCAGCGCCACCCCACAATTCCAGAGGTTAATGACATCTCGACTTCATGTAACCCCCAATGCCTACACCCCAGCAGAGTCTCTTCCCTGGTGTCCTCTTGGGTCAGACTCTCAAAAAGCTCAGCCCATGGTCCACCCTTCCCCCTTCTTGCTTCAGCTGCTTCAGATTTCCTCGGTTTCTTTCTGTCGGTAAGAGGGAGGCATGCCAATCTTGGGGCTACAAACAGGGTTCCTGGGAAGACCGGGCTTGGAAATGGTTCCATTAAAGAGGCTTCCAAAGTGAGCTTAGTCCATTTTCTTGATTTCCTGGAAGCACAGTCTGGTGGTTGTTGTTTTTTTTTCCCCCTCCCGCCTCCTACTTCGTGGTGTAAGATAACTTGGGTAAAATACTCAGGCCACTGAATTAAACCATAAATCTGGATTACGGAGGTTTAGGGCAAGCTGATCCCCGGGGAATTAATCCCCTGCAAAATGTCATCGTGCAAACGAGAAAGAGGATGGGGGAATTCTCAAATCCTCAGCTCGGCCAGGTGGTGTGGAAACTGTTCCTAGAAGCTCCCTGCCCCGCCCTCCCCGTGTCTGTCTGCCCTGGGTGCTCAGGGCGATTGCCTCTGGTAGGTGGGGAGTCGGGCCAGCCCTCACACCCTGACGCTGACCTGCACCCTGAAACCAGAGGGTCTTTTCCTCCTCACCTCTGCCCGTGGGCAGGACGCCCCAGTAACGCAAGGCCCCCAAAGTACAGGATTCGTGTCACGTCCTTCCACCGAGTTTATTTCACTTTCGAAACCCACTAAGTAGTTGTATGCAATGGGTCATCGGGGCTCAATAGCCTCGCTTTATAGAATTTAAATGTAAAAGAGTGGAACCAGAATAATGTATTTCCTAACTTCTCGCTGTGGCCACTTCCCTTTTGCCCGCCCTTCCTCCCTCCCTCCCTCCCTCCCTCTCCCTCCCTTTCTCCCTCCCTTCCCTTCTGGCACTTTATTTATTCAGTAGTGATGTATGAAGTGCTTGCTGCATACAAGGCCCTCTTCCAAGAATAGCTATCTCAGTGAATGAAATACACAGATCCCCGCTGCCACCCCCCCCCCACCAGGAGCTTACATTATGAAGGGAAGAGACAGACACGGAACAAAATACATGAGTAAATATAATCCTAGTTAGTATGGCAGAAGATGGAAAGAGATATGGAGAAAAATGGAGCAGGAAAGAGGTTAAGGGATCTGGGAATGAGGAGGAGTCCCCAGTCCCGGTAGGGGCTACTGAGCACCAGGGGCATATGGAGGGGAAGAGCACCTCAAACGCAGTGTTGGGTGAATGCAAAGGCCCTGAGGTGGGAATGTAGCTGGCCTGTTGGAGGGATAGCAAGAGGTTGTGGTGGCTGGAGGGGGGTAGGTGGTAAGGAGTCAGAACGGTCAGAGGTTAAACTGTGTGTGTTCTTAGAGGCGTTTGAGGACCTTGGAGGGCTTTAAACAGAGGAGTGACATAATCCAGATCACCCTTAATACGGTTTCTGCCTCCTGTCTCAGCTCTATCCCCTTCCATCCATACACCTGTCCATCCCACTCACCTATTCAATGTGATATTTGCTGAGTCCCTGCTATATGCCTGGCATTGTTCCAGGTGATGGAAATACAGCAATGAAAAGGTACCTGACCTCAAGGAGCTTGTATTCTAGAGGCACGCAATCCCCTGGGATCTTCCATGATGATGGAATGTTCTAGGTCTGCACTGTCCATTCGGGAGCCCCTCACCACCTGTGGCTATTAAGTTTTTGTTTGTTTGTTTGTTTGTTTTAGTATTTTTATGTTTTTTATTTTATATTTGAGAGAGAGAGAGAGAGAGCACGAGCAGGGGAGGGGCAGAGAGACAGAGACAGAATCAGAAGCAGGCTCCAGGCTCCAAGCTGTCAGCACAGAGCCTGACACGGGGCTCAAACTCACGAGCAGTGAGATCATGACCTGAGCCAGAGCCGGATGCTTAACTGACTGAGCCACCCAGGGTCCCCATGACTATTAAGTTCTTGTTTTTTCTAAGTAATCTCTACTCCCAACATGGGGCTTGAACTCATGACCCCAAGATCAAGCATCACACGCTCTACCAACCAAGCCAGGCAGACACCCCCAGAAATGACATTTCTTAATGATGGGCTATCTCAGGTTGGGTTCCCAGCATCCCTCCTCTGAGTATGCAGGAGGTTTATCAAGGAGTGTCCTTAGGTTCGGTACCTGGGGAAGGGACCGGAATGCAAACTCACACATTGCAGCTGAGCCCACAGAAACTCCTGACCTAGCTCTTCTGACTTGTCCCCCTGGGGTTGAACTGGCTGAACTTTTAACCTGCCCTCAGTCAACACTTGCACACAGGCTGCCCTGGGACGAGCATGACCTTGCACGAGGGAGGTTACTCCATAGCTGAGGACATCCCTGATTTGGGACTGATGGCTGACGACTGCCTGCAGACAGCATTGGCCAGAGCTGGGCAGGTCCTCTGCAGAAGGGGGATCCGGGGACACATCTCCATCTCCAACACTGAGTGGCTCAGCAGAGACCAGGGAAGGGGGAGTCCACACAAGCAAGACACCGAGGCTGGAGTCAGCGTGGTAGCTTCAAGAACAGGGCTGTGCCTGGGTTGAGGGGGCAGAGGTGGAAAGTTTGTGAGGGAAGGGAAGTATGTCTGTCTGTCTCTGAAGTCTTGTGTGGCAGCTGGGGGCAGGAGAGCCAGGTTTCCTGTGGCCTGTTTGTATGTGATTAAGGAAGGATGGGTCATCTGGTTGGTCTTGATCTACAGTGGAAAAAAAAAGATCTGCCATGGGATCTTCAGGCTTCTCGAATGTCTCTGCAACCTCATTTCAGACAATCAGATTGGTACCCAATGAGGCTGAATGGTGAAAATCTATTCCTGATGTCTGCATGCAGTGTGGGGTAGGGGTAGCAGTTGCTTAGAGGGTTTCATGAAAGAGGAGGAGGGGGGAAGGGGAGGGGAAACGAACAATAATAACACAAGGATGATTCTGGGCTCACAGGGAAGCAGATTCTGTAATCAATTACTCATGTCTGCCATGGGCATGGGGAAGGAATAGTTGAGGTAGCCTTGCAATGAATTTTCTTTTCCTTTTTTTCCCCCTTTTTTAATGTTTATTTATTTTTTAGAGAGAGAAAGACAGAGTGTGAGTGGGGAGGGGCAGAGAGGGAGGGAGACACAGAATCCAAATCTGAGCTGTCTGCACAGAGCCCGATGCGGGGCTTGAACTCACGGACCGCAAGATCATGACCAGAGCCGAAGTCGGACCCCTAACCGACTGAGCCACCCAGGGGCCCCCTTGCAATGAACTTTCTACCCTATGTTTACTTACTAATTTATTTATTAATGATTTCATAAGTACCTAAAAATGCTCCACCCAAATCTATGGTTTCCAGGAAAGAGATAGCAGGATGCAGTTCCTTCCAAGGGGCCCTTGGGCTGAGAATCTGACCTCCTACCAGGAGATTCACCATGCATTCCAGGTCCCTCACCGAATCCCATTCCAGGAAGCACAAAGGCAGCCCCATGGGGGGTTAACTGTGGGCTCCTTTACTGGTGTTTAGGCCACAATTCCCCCCTCTGTTCTTCACAAAGGACCAAGTGATTAAGCAAAATGGCGGACAAGGTATTTCTAAAGGTGATTAAGCTCGAAAGGAAAAGATGAAGCAGGTTCCACACTTGGTATGTCCGTCTTCCTCTGAAGATGTTTCTCCTCCCCTTGAAAATAGAATCAAAAGCCAGCATTCAGGTGACAAGTGTGCACTGACTCAAAGTGTGATGTGAATAAAAAAGTATTGCATTGGCTTCCAAGACTGAGTCAGAAGAGGAGGTGGCCGAGCCAAGAGTGGTTAGACCTACCCCTGTCCCTCACCTGGCTCATGGCGGCCGATAAGCCACTGAACCCTGAGCACCTTAACCTCACCTCTACTGTATTAGACTTGCTGAAAGAGGGACCCAAAGGAGAGAGTTGTGCTCTGGTGGACAAGAGTCAGAGGCTGGGCACTAAGAATGTTCTTCATTCTAGCCAAGCCTGGGGATGACTTATGGGTGATTTTTAATACCCACCCTGTTAAGATGGTACCCAGAGCCCCAGACCTATTCTGTTGCCTCTCTTCTGTTCCGGGAAGATGATTTTGATGGCCAAGGCAAAATTCGGGAGGAATCACTAAGTTTGGTGTCATCCCTAAGCCACATGCATCATAAGGGCAAATATTGCCAGAAACACCAGAGCCATCCACATATCTGATGAAAGGGTTCTGTTTGTTAAATCCCAGACATCCTGAGTGATTAGGTCAGTGGACCCACACAGGGGGTCTGGGGAGAATACTGAAATCAGAAGAAAAGACTGGAAGGGAGACAGAAGTTGGTCCTGTGGAGAGAGTTGAGGACTTACATGCAGAGGTGGGGGAAGGATCCATGCAACGAGGAGGAGAACTGAACCCTACCTTTTTCTCTGTTGGCTACTCAGTGGGTAGCAGGTCAATAACCTGGTGCATGGCTTTTGGGGCCCAGTGAAGTCCTGGTCATCTCCTTTCAAGGTCATCTTTCCTTCTCACGCCCCAGTTTGAGAAATTCCATTCTCCTACTTTGCACACCCAAGGCTTCCCAGACCTAACACTTGGCATGGCACCTTTCTGGATCCAAAATGGTTCATCCACCTCTTACTAATCTGGGAAGCTGTCCCCGTCCCTCCCCCACCCCCACTTCACCTCATCTCTCGGACAGGGAGCTCACCTTGCTGGCAACCCCAGCGAACCGTGCTGGAAGGGACGGATGTCACCTTCACAGCGGCATTGCCCAGGTATGCTATGCACCTCACCTTTGCATCAGCAGTACACCCAGGTGTGGTCCTGGTCATAGTTGTAAGAGGTTGCACACCACGTAAGGTTGTGCTTCGATCCTTTGCTGGTACAGTTAAAATAATTCTTGTTTTTGTAGTTGAATGGGAAGTGGCAGGGAAAGCCAGGAACCAGTGAAGAAATTCCTAGGGAGTAGAAGGGGATAGGAAAGTGGTTACCCCTGTGCCTTGATGCTGTGGTGAAGGCTTAGACTTCAGAGCCCCCTCTAAAATCAAAACTGGGTCGGGGCACCTGGGTGGCTCAGTCGGTTAAGTGTCTGACTTTGGCTCAGGTCATGATCTCACAGTTCGTGGGTTCGAGCCCCGTGTCGGGCTCTGAGCTGAGAGTGTGGAGCCTGGAGCCTGCTTCAGATTCTGTGTCTCCCTCTCTTTCTGCCCCTCCCCCGCTTGCTCGCGGGTGAGTGCGCGCTCTCTCTCTTTCTCTCAAAAATAAATAAACATTAAAAATTGTTTAAATAAAAACTGGGTCCACATGGCCCATGGGTCTGCTCAGAGACTCCCATTAAAGGAAGGAAATACTGACTTAATCCTAAATGCCAGAGGGGTTTTCTTCCCTGGGAAGCTATTTGAGTTTAGCTCTGTGGGGTGTGGAAATGGGGCACAAGGGCAGCGTGAACACACAAGGGGTCCTGGCAGTGGGAGAGAGGAAGACAGCGTCATGTCAGCAGGGGAGCCAGGGAGGCAAGTGGGAAGCGCGGAGAGGACATCTTACAGGGAGTCGTCTTCATTCACAGATCCTGAATGTGCGAATTCTCCACTCGCTGAAGTGGATTTGGAACCCACATCAATACGGGCCGGGCTTGTGCGGCGCAGCTCTCGAGCAAAACGCGCCTAGTGCTGAAGAGCTGTCCAGGGTCCTGAAGTCCAGGCCGCCTGGGATGTCCTTTATGGGGACCCATCAGGTTACATTTACAGAGAAATGTTCTATTTTTCTTCCTCGTGGGCTTCTTCCCTGATCACCCACCAAATGTACACTTGTTTTCCTTTGTTAACAAAATTATCCAAAGCACACAATTGGGGTCAAAAGATCCTGACCTTATGTCCTCCTAAAGCACTGTCTAAACAGTCCCTAAGGGCCATCTGGTTCTCTAGGTCAGTGTCAGCAAACTTTTTCTAGAAAGGGCCAGATGGTAGTTATTTTTAGCTTCGTGCCTCATACAGCCTCGGTCTTTATATGTGGGCCCTGGGATTTGAATTTCATATAATTTTTGCCCGTCACAAAATAGGATCCTTCTTTGGACTTTTTTCGACTGTGTAGAAAGTTGGGTTGGGGGCCAAGAGAAACATTGGCCCAGACTTAGCTCATAGGCAGGAGAGAGTTTGCAGGCCCCTGCTCTAGGGAAATAGAACTTTATCTGACTTACTACCTGCTATTGATTGGAGGCCCCAACTCTGTAACTTGTAAAAGATTGATACATTGTGAATGATTTTTGTTTGGTAGAGATGCTGATAATTTCTGTCTGGTAGACAATCCCAAAGGTTTGATTGCCCTTTGTGTTATTTTATTTTTATTTATGTATTTACATACGTATGTATGTATGTATGTATGTATGTATTTAAGGAGGCTCCATATCCAACGTGGGGCTCAAACTCATGACCCTGAGACCAAGAGTTGGATTCTCCACCAACTGAGCCAGCCAGGCGTCCCTTGATTGCCCTTTAGGTGTTACCAGATTGGATGGCTAACATAACAATCTTGCTTCAGCTCAGCATTCTTTTCACTGACTTTATGTAGTTCTTAAAATGTCCCTCGAACTGGCTTCGCTATCCTTGTTATTCCCTTATTAGCAATTTTTTTTTTTAAATCTTAGCGTGGATTTACTCTATGTTTGTGCAAGCAAGTACTTAGGTGTTTCACATTTTGAAAACCTTATATTGACCCCTTTCTCTTGGATCTTAAGCGGCCCACATCTTGCCCATCACGCTATCGTATTTTTCATGCTATTTGCTCATCAGATATCCATGAGGGTGGGACTCCGTCTTACTCATCACCACATGCCCACCGCCCAGCACAGTGGCTGGCACACAGTAGGGCTGGAGTCAGTGTTTGCTGGGTAATTGAGTGAAGGAGTCTGCCTATGTCCACCCAGCCCCCTTCCCCATATTACTAGTGTCGGCACAGAGGCTCCACTTCCCGTCCTCATCCATGTTCTCCGTGGTCGGGCACCACAGTCTGTTGCTTTCACTCTCAATGCATTCAAAGATCATGCTATTTCTGTAGACGGAGGGGAAGACACAGGGCTTGCTGAAAGAATTTCCCCCATACTCTGAAAATAATGATGGAAAGGTCACAGGGACAAGAAGAGATAACAAAAAGAGCTTCCATGTATCATGCATCAAGTAGGCGCCATGCTTTATCTCAGGAAAGGCAACACGACATTGAACATGCTCCAGTTCAGTTCCTGGTGATGTTATTATTTCCATCCACTTTGCGTGTAAGTGAGAACCCAAGCCATCAACAACCACACCATTTACAACAGAGTTGCTCTGCAGGCTTCATCAACAGAGTTATCGTGAGATCTAAGGTTAACGTTGGTTTAGGGTTAAGGATACAAGTGATGGATGGCTACGACAAAGATAAAATTCAAGGTTTTATATGGCATTATGGTTTTTTGAGTGCTAAGGGATAAACATAAATAAGGCTTTAGCAGGAATAAGTGTGCTCATGGATAGGTGCCTCACGTGAATTTTCATCTCAATGGAGGCAACACTGCTTGGTGAGGGAGCAGGGGCATCAGAGCCATATGGACTTGTATTCAAATCCTAACTCTGACATCACCTAGGAGTGTGACCTTGGACAGGATTTAACTTTACTGCGACCACTTATTGAATGTGGAAAAAATAGTATCTCATAGGGCTTCTATGGAAACATTCAATGGGATGTGGTATATAGAGTCTAATACAGAGAGGGCTCCCGAATGAATGGAGGTCCTTAAGAAGTTAAGAGTAGAGGCGCGTGGGTGGCTCAGTCGGTTAAGCATCCGACTTCGGCTCAGGTCATGATATCACAGTTGGTGGGTTCAAGCCCCGCATCAGGCTCTGTGCTGACAGCTCAGAGCCTGGAGCCTGCTTTGGATTCTGTGTCTCCCTCTCTCTCTCTGCACCTCCCCTACTCATGCTCTGTTTCTCTCTGTCTCAAAAATAAAATAAACATTAAAAATTTTAAAAAAAGCTGAGAGTAGGGATGCCTGGGTGGCTCACTCAGTTATGCATCTGACTCTTGATTTCAGCTCAGGTCATGATCTCACAATTCATGGAATCCAGTCCTGCATCAGGCTCTGCACTGATAGCATGGAGGCTGCTTGAGATACTCTCTCTCTCCTCTCTCTATGCCCCTCCCTCACTCATGCTCATTCTCTCTGTCTCAAAATAAACATTTTTAAAAAGAATAAGTTAAGGGGCACCTGAATGGCTCAGTCGGTTAAGCACCCGACTTCGGCTCAGGTCATGATCTCACAGTTCGTGAGTTCAAGCCCCACATCAGGCTCTGTGCTGACAGCTCAGAGCCCAGAGCCTGATTTGGATTCTGTGTCTCCCTCTCTCTGCCCCTCCCCTGTTCACACTCTGTCTCTCTCAAAAATAAATAAACATTAAAAATTTTTTTAAAGAATAAGAGTAGGCATAGAATTAAGATGACATGTGAAGCCACTTTGAAATGCAGGTAGGGTCCAGCACTGGGTGAATCCACGTATTGCCAAGTCTAGCAACAGAAATAGTTGAAAACCAATGTCAGGACTGCAGCCCATGGTATTGGTTCTTAGGACAACTAGATTTTCCATGCTGACATTAGGCACTCGGGGGAACATGGCCTTAGGACATTGCTGTCTCCTGTGGTTGTCCTAATGTATTCTCCAAGAACACACTTAGTTCCTAGAAGTATTGCTCTCAATGCTCTGCTCTCCCCCATGCCACCATCCCCTCAGAATGATCATTGCTCTCCCCCACCCGCCTCCCCACCAAAACCCCCATCCCTGCCCCAGTGCCTTACCATTTGTTTCACAGTATTTCCACTGCTGCTTCTCATCAAAGCTGGAGGTGACGGAACACCACAGCTTTCTGAAGAAGCCACCCTCTGTGATGCAGTTGTTATGGTACCTTCCTCGATAGATGAAGGGGAAGATGCATCGTGGGTAATCTGTATGGAAAGGAGTCTGTGAGTGGTTTGACTTTAGTCATTCACAGAACAGTCATTCAATCATCCATCCATCCATCCATCCATCCATCGATCTATCCATCCATCCGTCCATCAGCTACAAAAGTACAGGACAAGCATCAAGTTTTAAAGATATTTTATTCATTCATTTTAATAAGCATGTTGTAAAGAAAGCCTACTTGTGTACTTTCATGCTCAAAGCTTCCCCCAGCAGGGTTCCCAACCTCAACAATGCCGCCCCCCAACCTGCTGAACAAACTTAATATACTCAGTGTCTTAAAAATGAGTCTCTTAGAATCACCAACAGACCTGTAGGAATCAAGTCAAGACAAAGAATTTTGATGGTTTACGACCAACAGGTGAAGTCAAGATCTTGGCATACAAAAAAAAAAAAAAAAAAAAAAAAAAAAAAAAAAAGTTGCCATTACTGAAAAAAAGTCAAATATCAGTGAAGTAAAATATAGTAACATTATCATCCAGGTGCTGGTGCCTTATTGCAACTTTCATAGATTGAATTTCCCACCACAAATAGTACAAAAAATATCGTTTTGGACATTATGTTTATAGTGGGTGGATTTACTCACACTCAGTGAGGGAATCAGGGTCATTTGGAGGTGAGGGAGGGGTTGTCATAGATGAAGGGATGAGGGAAGTCTTCCTTGAGCAGGTGGCACTTGAGCAGAAGCTTGCACAATGTGGAGAAGCCAGCCATGCAAAAATTGGGAGGAATTGAGGTCCAGATAGAGGGAATAAAAGTGGGAAGGGTTCAAGACAGGAAGGAGTTCAGAATATTCAAGAAGCATGACAGCCAGTGTAGCTGGAGCTCATCAGGCAAGGAAGGGAGTGGAAGAAGGTGAGGACAGAGAAGGGCAAGGTCTTATAGAGCTTTGCAGACCAAGGTGAGGTGTCTCCTTCTCCTTCTTCTTCCCTTCCTCTCCCTCCACCCCCTCCTCCCACCTCCTCCTCCTCATCCCCCTCCTCCTCCTTCTTCTTTCTTCTTCTTCTTCTTCTTCTTCTTCTTCTTCTTCTTCTTCTTCTCCTTCCCCTTCTTCTTCCCCTTCTCCTTCTCCTTCCTCCTCTTCCTCTTCTTCTCCTTCTCCTTCTTCTCCTTCTCCTTCTTCCTCTTCTTCTCCTTCTTCTTCCCCTTCCCCTTCTCCTTCTCCTCCTTCTCTTTCTTCTTCTTCTTCTTCTTCTTCTTCTTCTTCTTCTTCTTCTTCTTCATCTCCTCCTCCCCCTCCTCCACCTTCTTCTTCTCCTTCTTCTTCTTCATCTCCTTCTCCTTTCCTCAAGTTGTAGTTTCTTTGGACGTTCCAGATATTAACCTCTTATCAGGTATATTATTTGCAAATATTTTCTTCCATTCCATGCGTTGCCTTATCATTTTATTGATGGCTTCTTTTGCTACACAGAAGCTTCGTAGTTTGATGTAGTGCCACTTGTTTATTTTTGCTTTTGATTTTGGTGTCAAACCCAAACAATCGTCACTAAGACTGATGTCTTCCAGCTTAGCCCCATGTTTTCTTGTCGGAGTTCTGGGGTTTTGCATCTTATGATTCAAGTCTTTAATAATTTTGAGTTGACCCTTGTGTATGGCATAAGAGAGGGGTCCAGTTCCATTCTTTTGTATGTGGCTGTCCAGTTTTATCAACACCACTTATTGAAGAGATCATTCTTTCCCCATTGCATATTCTTGGCTCCTTTGTCATAAATTAATTGACCATATATGCATGGGTTTATTTCTGGGCTCTCAATCTGCTCCATTAATCCATGTGTCTGTTTTTATGCCAATACCATACTGTTTTTATTACTATAATGTGTAATATAGTCTGAAGTGTGATGCTTCCTGCTTTGTTTTCCTTTCTCAAGATTGTGTTGGCTCTTCGGGCTCAGGATATTCTTCTAAGTGTGCTGGTGAGCCATGCAGGAGCACAAGCAGGGAAGTAGCATTGCATGATTTCACATTCCGAAAAGGTTACTTTGACTGATGTGTGGGGAATTGATTTGGAAGGAGGTGGGGGGGGGGATTTGAGGAGCCCAGTTAACAAATTTGGGGGGGAGAACTGATGGTGATTTGGAGAAGGATGGGAGCAGTGGAGGCATCTCCTTCCCAGAAACTGAAGCTAGAATCGATTTTTGAAGGTAGAACCAACAGGCTAATTGGTGGATTACATGAGGAGTGGGAGGGAAAGAATTAGGGCTGTTCACAGGTGGTGAGAAACCCACCACTAGGGGTCCAAAGAGCAGTTCTTAGTTCAGAAGCCAGGGCTGAGGGAGGCGATGCCAATGGCAAACCATCTATACAGGAGCCCTCTGTGATTGGCTGAAAGAGGTTTAATCAGATGCAGGTTGTTAAATCTCTAGTCCTGATTGTGTCTGTATCCGCACTTTGGGCAGAGTTTTGTCTCCTCTTGTGTGTCTTAAGCATGTTTGGGGACCTCTTTTCTAGAAAAAAAAAAAAAAGTCTGTTTCTAATTTTCGGATTCAATTTCAACCAGTAGATCCTGATTTGCATCATTTAAACTAGAGCGATATTTTCAGCTAGAGGTGGTATTGCTTCCAAGTTTGGGTTTTTGTTTTTATTGTTGTTTTTTTTTGTTCCCCACCCCACCCCCAGTGTAATGGGGCTTCTTTGTAGTCATTTTTAGCTCTTATAATCAAAGAGATTCCGCTTGGAGGTATGAGCCTCTGGCCACCTTTTAATATCTTTTTAGGTTAGTTATGATCATGGTGCTTTTTATTATCAATTTACTTTGTTTAATTTCTGTCTTATACTGCAGCTAAGGGATTGTGTTGATTTATTCTGAAATTATGAATTTGGAATAGGTAACGTTATGTATACATTTTATTTCAGTATAGTAAAAGGGTTGTTATACTTATTATCAAAGGGAGCCTTTGATCTAAGAGAGTCAAGAACAGTGATACAAATGAAAAGAAAATCCTAAATATTCAAAATCTGGCTGCTCGTAGGAACAATTAAAATGTCCAACAACAGGATATTGGTTAAAACAAACAAAATGCCTTTTGTCCTGTGCAGAAAAATTAGAAATCATCTAGTTGTCAAAAATGTCTTGGGCTTTGAGAAGCAGCAAACAGAGTCTGTCAAATCCCTTCTCTGTTACACTTTGTTGTCTGTTTTTCCTTATTAATTTAGAAAATTAAGAAAGAGACAAAGAATACAGTGGTTCCCTGTGGCCCTGTAACCTCTCTTTCATTCAGAAAGCCCCATTTTTAACACTATCATTGTCATATTATTAGCCATTGTTAGCATCCCGTATGTGGCCTCCGCACTTCCTATGCACACACACAGATGTCGTAACTCGTCTTCAAAAATATGATCACATTCTACACATCCACACATTCTCTTTTATAATCCATCATTTGAGGAGGTCGGCTGAGGGGACAGCATGGCATCACTCACCCTCCTCCATACAGTACTTCCACTGCCCATCGTAAACGGCTTTTGTCGAACACCAAGGGGACAGACTGTTGGTTTTGATACAAGAGAAGTAAGTAGACCCCTTGTAGACGAAGGGAAACACACATGAATCCTTCTGACCTGGAGGACAGAGACAAAATAGAAGGGTTTCATCACAAATGAATGAGCCAAGGGTGAGTCTCGCTTTGGTTCTCGTGGGCGGTTCTGAAGGTGACACATGCAGTGTTGGCATCCAACTTTCTTGCGACAAATAAGGGTGTGTCCAGTTTACGTGGAGACCAAGAGCACAGGGAAAGAGTCTCATAAATCATAAAGGCAACTGGAATAAATTTTTCCTCCAGACCATTAGAGCACCATCAATGTCACACCAGACACTCTCGGGTCATGACATCACAGTAGGGAATGGAGCGACACACGTCAAATAATGCTGCAACACAGACCAGAAAACAATTTCACATTTCAATGCTTTTTTCAATCCTTCCGATTACACAAAAGAGAAGACTTCAATTTAATGCTAGTATTTCTCTACCATGCCTCTAATTTTTAATAATCTCCCTTTCTAACAACAACAAACAGGGCAGGACCCAGGCTCAAAGCCTTATTGTTGCACCCAATAGAATTTAGGAATAAGATTTCCTTTTCATAGCATTTACTTTTGTGTGCAATTTCTATTTATGGCAAGTTAGTAACGCTTACAGATTACAGAGCTAATGTTAACTATTCTTTAAAGATAAAGGTGTTAAAGAGTACATTTCAAGAAGGTTGGGTAAACGATAGTGCTGGTGGCATGCAGATGTGGCAAATACTGAGGGGTACTTTTTGTATTCCTCTGTGTGAGGACAGGACTTTGTCTTTGACACAACGTATCCTCAGAACCTAGAATCGTGACTTGCTCATAGTAGATGCTTCAGAAAGAACTGACAGAATGGAATGAGCTCAGAAAATGCCACATGAAAGAAAGTTAAACCCATTTCTTTAACAAAGGACTCATCAGAAGGGTCAGTATGCAGATGAGTGTTGAATTAGCAGGAGGCATACGGACTATATTGAGTGGTCCTTTCCCCCCACTCCTCAATAGTGCTGGAGACTAATGGTCCCTGAAACACACCTTTTTTTTATGTTTATTTATTTTTGAGAGACAGAGAGAGACAGAGCACAAGTGGGGAAGGAGCGGAGAGAGAGGGAGACATGGAATCCAAAGCAGGCTCCAGGCTCTGAGCTGTCAGCACAGAGCCTGGCGTGGGGCTCGAACTCATGAACCGTGAGATCATGACCTGAGCCAAAGCCGGCACTTAACCGACTGAGCCACCCAGGTACCCCTCCCTGAAACACATCTTAAGAAATGTTATTCTACAGGTGCTTGGGTGGCTCAGTTGGTTAAGCATCAGACTTTGGCTCAGATCATGATCTCTTGGTTCGTGAGTTCGAGCCCTGAGTCGGGCTCCTTACTGACAATGTGGAGCCTGCTTGAGAGTCTCTCTCTCTCTTTCTCTCTCTGCCCCTCCCCCACTCTCTCTCTCTCTCTCTCTCAAAATAAATAAATAAACTTTTAAAAAAAAGGAAAAGTGGGGCGCCTGGGTGGCTCAGTTTGTTAAGTGTCCGATTTAGGCTCAGGTCATGATCTTGCAGTTTGTGAGTTCGAGCCCCGCGTCGGGCTCTGTGCTGACGGCTGGGAGCCTGGATCCTGCTTCAGATTCTGTGTCTCCCTCTCTCTGCCCCTCCTCTGTCTGAAAAATAAATAAAACATTTTAAAAAAAGGGAAAGAAATGCTATTCTAGCCCACATTGTGGAGGAGAAAGTGAATACCCATGTAAGATAAGGAATCATTTCAACTTAATACCTTTTTTTCGCCCTTTTTTGAGCAGAACTGGGATGAGAACTAGCATTTTTTTATCTACTGGTCCAAGATCACAGCTTTTCTCCCTGCCTTCATCATGTCATTCCCTCCTTCCCTCTTTTCTCCCTCCCTCAAAGACATAATTATGAATACTATGACTAAGATATTCTGATAGGTTATGGATGTGCGTGCATACACGTGTGTGCATGTGTGTGTGTGCTCATGTTCCAAAGATGGTGAGGCAAAGCCTCCATGGACTCACCAAACCTATCTTCTTTTTTCTTTCTGGACTCCTAGCGAGAACCCATTTTTCGGCTGAACAGTTAGGTGGGGCCATGTGACTCAGTTGCAACTCATGGAATGTGGGTAGAAATGAACCCATTTTCCAGCCTCTCTAATAGGTGGGGCCACGTGACTCAGTTGCAACTCATGCAATGTGGGTAGAAATTATCTTCTCCAGCTCCTTGCTTAGAAAAGTCCCCGGTGAACCCTATGCTCCCTACTTCCTCTTCCAGCTGGACATAGAGCAGGGGTTCTCAGTGGAGGAGACATTAGACAATGTTTGGAGACATTTCGGGTTGTTACAACTGGGAGAGGGGCGACCTGGAAGCTG
Organism: Leopardus geoffroyi; assembly: GCF_018350155.1. Lineage (NCBI taxonomy): Eukaryota > Metazoa > Chordata > Mammalia > Carnivora > Felidae > Leopardus > Leopardus geoffroyi. The sequence continues at coordinate 9,518,582 of NC_059335.1, forward strand.
CACCACTGGTTCCTACTGGGTAGAGGCTGGAGATGTTGCTAAACACCTTACCATGCACACGTCCCAGAACCGGGTCATCTGGCCCCAAATGTCACAGTGCCCAGGTTGAGAAAGTCCGAGAAAGAGGACGCTGCAAAGTATGCTGAGGCCCTGTGGGATGGTGGAGCCTCAGTACAGAAGGGGTCTGTGTCTCTGAATCACAACACAAGTGGCTTCCCATGAAACATCCACACTGAAGTTCTAGATGACATGAACCCTACTGAGTTCAGCCACTGACATTAGTCAGCCACTGACTAATACAGATGAACCAGACATCATCTCTGTCTTCAACCTGGAACCTCCATCTCTTGCTCTGGATTAGATTCTTATCCTGTATAATCTGACCTGGGCCATCACAGGGGTGAGGCTGGGAGACAGCAGAAAAGGCAGACTGCCATCTTTGAGCTTTGCCAATGGGCTGAGGCAAGTGGAGGTCCTTAAGTCACATTGTGTTGTCCACCCCTGGCTCTCAGAACTGTGTGGTCTTGGTTGAAGACCAAGTTGAAACCAGTTAATATCTGGAAAGTGTTTAGAAGTGGACCCGGAACATGGCTGTTCCTCGACCAACACTAACTGTCATCATCACCATCACCATCGTCATCAATAATGCTCACTCATGGGCACCACCAGTATGTGTGATGCTGGTGGCGAGGGGAGGGCAGACAGATGCCCCTGTGCACAGGATTAAAATTATCCTTGGGACTTATTAGTACAAACCAACACATAATAGATACTATTAGCCATCTGCAAAGTAATCCAGCAGATGGTCTGATCTTCTCAACTGGGTTAAAATCCTCCATAATCCGGGCCCTGCTGACCTCTCTGTTCTCACTGCCTGATTAACATTTCCTCGACCTTCCTCCACGTTCTTTCTCGGCTTCGGCGTTTGGCTCATGCCCTTCATCCTGCTCTTTTCTTTGTCCCTAGCTTTACTCCCTGCTTCTCATCCATACGACTTGGTTCAGCCTGGATTAATACTCTTCCACATTCTTATAATACTCTGAGATGATCTCTATAAATGTACTTACCGAATATTTAAAGAATATAATTATCTGCTTATGTGTCTATCACTCCCATTTGCTGTGAGCTCTCCCGAGAGCAGGGCATGAGTTTTATTTATTGCTATGTTTCTGGCCCATAGCACAGTGCCTGGCACTCGGGAACCACTCGGCAAATGTGTGTTGAATAAATTAGTCCGTAACTAGGTGCAGAGGAGACTTAGGGATACCAAGTTTCACCACAGGAATACGGATGTGGTCTCAGGAAGGTATGACCAGAAGGAGACACTAACTGGAAAAGCTGGCATTGTTCCTTGTCTGAATAAAATGTGGCTTCTTAGCCTTTTCAGGACTTGTCAGTTCTTTTGAGAACCCAGATCTTCTCTCTAGGAAAATGTCCATACATCCCTGTGGCAGAGACTGCTGTGTGTTCAAAACCAGCTTCATCTTCCTCTCAAAGGTACTGCTAAAAACTACATTTCCCAGACTCCCTTGCAGCTAAGCACCCTGTGAGTTCTGGCCAATGGAAGTGGGAGAAAATGATGGGTATCGCTTCCTGGCCCAAAAAAACAAAAAACAAAAACCCTTCTCCTTCAAGATCATAAGACTCTTGATCCTTGTCTACCAGCTCCATGCAAAGAATCCACAGAGGACCCTGGAACCCTAGGGGATGGTGGAGCCCCACGGTGGAAGGTGCATGGATCCCTGCTAACCAGATGCTTCCCCATTGGACTTTGTAGGAACGAGAAATAAAACGTTTTGTGTTAAGCTGCTAATAGTTTGGAGCTTCTCTGTTACAATAGCTATCCTCACTACCCTGATAAATACACACCCTTTGAAATACGGAGCCAGGGTTTCATGAACTCTAGTGCTAGCCCAGTGACCTCAGCTTAGGAATTTCTGGAATACAGAATGTGGTCATTCAAAAAGGACTTCATGGAATTAAAGGGCATGAAAACAAGTGTTTCTTGAGCCTTATTGAAGGGAGAGGGCTCATCAGGCAGAAAAGGATTTTAATTGTGGAGAATGTTTCGTCACAGCCTAAGTGAACTATGACACAGGATGTCTCTTTGTTCTCCTTCCATGTTTACCATACCATCTTGAGGTGGTTAATTTAGATTCCTAGATGTATTGAGAACGTAGGCTCACATCCACTAGAATGGCTACTTTTTTTTTTAAAGATTTTATTTTTAAGGGGCACCTGGGTGGCTCAGTCGGGCAAGCGTCTGACTTTGGCTCAGGTCATGATCTCACGGTTTGTGAATTTGAGCCCCGTGTCAGGCTCGGTGCTGGGGGCTCGGAGCCTGGAGCCTGCTTCGGATTCTGTGTCTCCCTCTCTCTCTGCCCCTCCCCCCGCTCATGCTCTGTCTCTCTCTGTCTCAAAAATAAATAAAATATTTAAAAAATTTTTAAAGATTTCATTTTTAAGTAATCTCTACACCCAATGTGGGGCCCGAACTCACAAGCTCGAGATCAAGAGTCACACGCTGTACCGACTGAGCCGACCAGGAGCCCCTACTTTTTTTCTTTTAAACAGAAAACAACAAGTATTGACAAGGATGTGGAGACATTGGAACCCTTTTGCACTGTAGATGGGAATACAAAATGGTGCAGCTGCTTTGGAAAATAGTATGGCAGTTCCTCAAAAAATAAAATAAAATAAAATAAACGTAGAATTGCCATGTGACCCAACAATTCCACTCCTCGTTATATCCCGCGAAGTATTTGTAACACCCAATGTTTACAGCAGCATTGTTCACAACAGCCAAGAGGTAGAAACAATCCAAGTCCATCCATGGATGAATGGATAAACGAAACGTGGTATGTCCATAGTATGTATCACACACACAGTGGAATATTTATTCAGCCTTAGAAGGAAAGGAAATTGTGACACAGGCCACACAATGGATGAATCTTGAGGACGTTATGCTAAGGGACATAAAAGTCACAAAAGGACAAGTATTGTTTGATTCCACTTTCGTGGGGGTATGTAAAACAGTCAGATTCATGGTGTCGGAAAGCAGGTTGGTGGTTTCCAGGGGCTGGGGGCGGGGGAAATGTGCATTGTTTAATGAGTACAGGTGATGTATCATGGCTATTGGTTGTACAACGCTGTGGGTGTACTTCTCCTGAACTGTGCACTTCAAAACGGTTAAGAGGGGAAATTTTATGTTCTGTGCATTTTACCTCGATTTAAGAAAAAGAGTGGAAAGGGAGGGTCCAAGTTGCAGTCTGAGGACTCAGTCCATTGGAATTATGGAGCCCCCACCCCTTTCAGTTAACGTATTCGCATTTCCCTACCACGTGCTGAGCACCTCAAAAGGTGCACAGCAGTCCCGGCTTATCCACGGTCTCTCTTTCCATGGTTTCAGTTATCCACAGTCAAGGTGGTCCAGAAGCAGATGACTCTCTATCTCCTCCCTACCTGAATCCAGGAATCTTTACTTTGGCCCATTCGTTCTTTCCGGTTTCCAAATCCTCCCCAACATTGCCCAGTACCCTCACCTCCACTTGTCTCCCAGATGTAGAGGAAGGTCATCCATCCCAGCAGGTAACTGGACCATTGATTCATCGCAACTGGCCTCTTCTTTCTGGACTGAAGGAAAACAAAAATTTTGCTCCCGCGGGGCCCCTTCCTCTTCCACTAACTGCCAGGTTGGGTGTCATGCCCTTTTACTTTCTATCCCCGGAGGGCAGTGAAGAGTAACTCCCTCTTACAGGAAAGAAAGATGTGCTGTTCTCCAGAGACACAACAACCCAGGGCTGGAACTGGTGACCTGGTTTTGTCTTGAGGTTCTGCTTCTACCACTGCTTCTACTGCTGGCTACGAATTTTTTTTTTAATATTTTTTTAAAGTTTTTATTTATTTTTGAGACAGAGAGAGACAGAGCATGAGCAGGGGAGGGGCAGAGAGAGAGGGGGAGACATAGAATCTGAAGCAAGCTCCAGGCTCTGAGCCGTCAGCACAGAGCCTGACGCGGGGCTTGAACTCACAGACTGTAAGATCATGACCTGAGCTGAAGTCGGATGCTTAACCGACTGAGCCACCCAGGCACCCCTGGCTACAAATTATTAAGTGCCTACTATATGCCACTTCTAACAACCTAAGGAGCAGGGGTGATTATTTTTGCTTTACAGTAGAGTGAAAACACGGTTTGGGAAGTTGAGTAACTTGCCCAAACACCACAGATGGTAAGGGACAGATCTCAGGTTCCACTGCAGACCTGTCTACACAAGTTTCAGAGTTCTCAAGCTTCATAAACCGCTTCCCTCCTATGGGCCTTTGTTCCCTCGCCTGCAGAAGTGTAGGTTAATAATTCCTGCCTCCGGGAGAGGCTGTGAGGGTCCAATGAGATGCTGATGTGAAAGGGCATTTCCATTGTAAATTGTTAGTTGGGTTTATGAGTAACTAAGGCAAAGATCAAGGCAGCTCAGGAAAGACATCAGATGGCCCCAATTCTTAATAACAAATCTGAATGGTCCATTGGGGGAAAAAAATCCCAAAGCCATCGATTCAGGTCCTTGAACAGGTAGGTGGCATTACTGAGCACCCGCGTCTCAGAACACACTCTCTCACTTGCCTTCCTGCTACACATTGGAATGTCTTTCTGATTTCTCTTGTTATTCTTAACCACAGCACCAAGCCCTAAACTTGCTTTTTCCTGAGTGATATCTCATTCATTCACTGCCCACCTACTCATGGCTAACTGCAGAAACTAGCTGGTCCTGACCGAAATCCTGACTCCACCATTTACCACCTGGGTGACCTTGGGAAGTTACTTAAGTTCTCCAAGCCTCAGCTTCCTCCTCTAAAAAAATGGGGATGCTAACCTTACTTACCACTTAGGCTTGTGATGATGATTAACTGAGATCATAAACAATAACAGGTAATACTCATTGAGTGCTATACACTATTCTAAATTCGTTATGATCCTGACAGTAGCCCAAAGAGGGAGATACTAATATAATTCCCATTACGCATTTGGGGAAGTTGAGGCACAGAAAGCTTAAGCATCTTGCTGAGGATCACAAACTTCATAAGTGCTGGGGCTTTTAGCTGAACCCCAACAACCTAACACCAGAGACTGGGCTCTCAGCTGCTGTGGGACACTGTCTAAGTAGTCCAGAAATGTCCACCCAAATCCTTGTTCATACCAGAGCTCTCCAGGCAAACTTCTGAATGTCAAATTCTATTTTATTCTCCCCCCTTTTTTTTATTTGAGAGAGAGAGAGTGAGAGCTGGGAACACGGGCAGAGGGAGAGAGAGAATCTTAAGCAGGCTCCACACTCAGCACAGAGCCCAACGAGGGACTCGATCCCATGACCCTGGGATCATGACCTGAGCTGAAATCAAGAGGCAGATGCTCGGGGAGCCTGGGTGGCGCAGTCGGTTGGGCGTCCGACTTCAGCCAGGTCACGATCTCGCGGTCCGTGAGTTCGAGCCCCACGTCGGGCTCTGGGCTGACGGCTCAGAGCCTGGAGCCTGTTTCCGATTCTGTGTCTCCCTCTCTCTCTGCCCCTCCCCCGTTCGTGCTCTGTCTCTCTCTGTCCCAAAAATAAATAAACGTTGAAAAAAAAAAAAAAAAGAGGCAGATCCTCAAGTGTCTCCCCCAAATTCATATGCTGGAATCCTAACCTCCAAGGTATTGGCATTAGGAGGTGGGGTCTTTGGGAGTGATCAGGTTATGAGGCTGACACGTTATGAATGGGGCTAGTGCCCTTGTAAAAGAGACCTCAAAGAGCCCCCTCGCCCCTTCCGCCACGTGAGGACACAGTGAGAAGATGGTTGTCTACCAGGAAATGGGATTTTACCAGACCCTGAATCTGTGGGTACCACAGTCTTGGACTTCCCAGCCTTCAGAACCACGGAAAATAAATGCTAAGACAATGCTCTTCCCCACCCCCCAATTTGTCACCCCAACAGTAAAGCTTTCTCCTCACTAGCATCCTATCAGTCATCAAACCCTGTGGCTTCTGCTTCCCGAATGGCTTCGTGAACGCATCACCTTCTCTCTGTCTCTCCTGCTCCTGCAAACTCAGGCTTTCACCTTCTATCCCCCAGATGGTTGTCACTTTCCATCACCGATGTCCTGGCCTCCAGGCTCTCCCCTGTCCTGTCCACAGGGGTCTTGGTGCTTGCTTTCAAGCATTCATTCAGAAACAAATATTTCCTGAGCTTGTACAATGCGTGGGCTGCAGGGTTAGGGGATGAGAGACAGCAGAGTGGGAGACAGGCCTTGCCCCTGCCTTCATGGGGCTGGGCTGCCTGCAAAGGAGGCAGACAGGAAGGGAATAAACCAGAGACAAGCATGTGTCTCTTACTCATGATCACGGTGACGAAGGGGAAGGACCAAGGCTACAGACAAAGAGTAACTGGGGCAAGGTGACAGGAGGCCGGCGAGGCTCTTCCAAGCAAATGACTTGTAAACAGACCCTCAGGAAGAGTGGGATGTAGGCGTGAGGGGAGCCAGGGGAGGGGGTTTGGTGGCTCATCTGGGCAGGAGAGGCAAGATGAGAGAAAAAGCTGACATGTATTTAAACAACAACCAGAACAGGTGCGAGCAGGGAGGAGCGAGGCCCAAGAGGTACTTGGCGAGGCGGATGGTGCTGGACCCCTACAGAGCCTTCCTTAGATTCTAAACGCAAACAGAAGCCACTGGAGAGATCAAAATGGGGACAAGTGGCATCCATTAACTCCCACACACTTCTCTGTCACTTTTATAACACAATCCACAGTCCATACCGCGGCCTTCCCCTCCAAGCTCATTCCTTATCACTCTGTTCTCCCTTGATCTGCCCCAGCGGCACTAGGCTCTTCGCTGTTTCCAGCACAGGCTGAGCTAACTTACACCTCAGGGCCTTTACACTTACTCTCCCCTCCACCTGGATGCTTCCCCCCAGGTATCTACATGGTTTGCTTCTTTGTGCCACGAAGGACACCGTGCAAATGTAAGAAGTTGATAAGGACCGATAGTCTGGAATGTTAATGAGCCTACTTGGATCAAGCCATGGATATTAATAGAAAATATTTGGGGGTGGTTCAAGACCATGACTGAGCTGTGAAGTGAGCCTCAACAGCCAGACACCCACGTCTGGAACATTCAAGTGAGGACCAAGTCATTCCTTGATCACTGGCACATTCGAATGCTGTGGAGGACCTTTTATCCTGGGCCGTGGGGTAGTTGGGGCTGGCATCCTGCCACTGTCACAAGATTGTTGGCTGGTAAGATCTCTGAGAAGTGGGAATGAACAATCAAGGATAATTGCAAGACTCCCTATTTGAATTTTTCTCCATAGGTGTACACGATTTCATAATTAAAAACAATAATTATGCAAGGCACTTAACAGCTCACTCATCCTTAAAATGGGAATCATACCTATTCCACGCATTTGTTGGAAGGACCAAATTAAACAAAAGATATAAAATACTTAGTACGGTGTCTGCTATAAAGGAAGATCGCAATAAATGTTGGCCATTAATGCTAAGGATGGTGATGACTGATAATATTGATGATGATGATAGTAACATCCAGTCTTCTCTTCACCATGCTAGGCTCTCAGTAATTAATTCATTAAGTAAACTTATCTTGGAAATGTTCTGATTTTCTTCTTTCCTTTACTTTTTGTTATTTATCGTCCTCCAAACTTTTCGGAAAATGTTATCTTCTAGTAAATGCTTTCCTTGCTTAATAATATTCTTCATTGTTAATATTGTTTTCATCTATCTTTCTGTCACCCACCCATCCATCCTTCCATCCGTCCATCCATCCATCCATCCATTCATCCATCTTTTTTTTTTTTTTTTTTTAACGTTTTATTTATTTTTGAGACAGAGAGAGACAGAGCATGGACGGGGGAGGGGCAGAGAGAGAGGGAGACACAGAATCGGAAGCAGGCTCCAGGCTCTGAGCCATCAGCCCAGAGCCCGACGCGGGGCTCGAACTCACGGACAGCGAGATCGTGACCTGAGCTGAAGTCGGACGCTTAACCGACTGCGCCACCCAGGCGCCCCCATTCATCCATCTTTTGACCCATCATCCATCTTTTCATCCAGCCTGCCTTCCTTCCATCCTTCTATCCATCCATCCATTCTTCCACCATCCACTTTTTGTCTATCCATCCAATAAGTATTCTAGAACCTTGCCATCCATGTAGAACTGGGGCAACTACCAAGAGGAAGTGGACATTATTTCTGGCTTCAACAGTCAGAGATGGGACATAGGCACAAATATCTATCACCCAACATGGGAAGTGAGAACAGCCACACCAGGTGGTATGAAGGTGCTGAGAGGGTCACCAGGAGGCAGCTTAGCCTACAGCCTCAACTCACTGATTCTCTTCAGCAAAAAATGTCACAATGGAGCCATGAGAAGAGAATGGCACCCAACCAACCCAGGTTCAAACTCCACCTCTCCCATTTATCTGCTGGGTGGCCTTGGGAAGGTCATTTCACCTCTCCAATTTCCAGTTTTCAAGTTCTCATCTGTGAAGTGGAGATAAAAATCCAACTATGGAAGCTATTGTGGGAATTATAGGAGCTCATGGGCCTAGGCATTTGGAGTTTAGTGTGGCTTGAAAATACTGAGTCCTTCTGCTCCTTGGCAGCAGATGTCTCCAAGTGTGGAACAAAACCTCAGTGTGAGACCCCCTCACAAACATGCAAATGTACCTCTTCTATTATGCATTCAGGCTGTCTTTGGAGGGAGCAATGACAGGACCTCAGGAAGATCTCTGAATCTCAGCTTTCTCCTTCATGAAACAGGCAGAGTGAGCCTTACCTTAGAGGAATGGTGCCAAAAAATATTCATGGGACCATGAAGATAGTAGCTGACTACCAGGAATTTAATAGGCAGTTTGTCCAGGTTAGTTCTCTTTTCTTCCATCTCTTTTCCCCCAAAGTTGGGGTACAGGCAGCCTTCCATAGCATTACATTGGTCAGACGGTCTGGCTCCACCTACGCCTTTGAGTTTCTACAGAGAAAGGAATCTGCCCCCACAGCCTCCTTCCCCCCTTTCCCTGGCCTTTCTTTCACAGAGCTCCATAACTGCACCCTCCAGTATGGCGACCACCAGCCACTATGGCTCTTGAGCACTGGAAATGTGGTGAGTTCTCATTGCCCCATGTTGTAAGCATAAAATACTGGGATCTGAAGAGGAAGTATGGAAAAGCAAAGAATGTGATTATCTCACTAATTTTTTTGTGTGTTGATCATATGTGAAATGATAGTATTTTGGCTATCAAGGTTCAACGAAATACATTATTAAAATAAACTGCACCTGTTCTCTTTTTTTTAACGTGGCTACTATGAAACTTACAATGATATTTATGGCTTACGTTTTATTTTCTCCAGGAGGCAATGCTGTTCTAAACCTTCCTTCCTTGCTGTGGGAGCTCCCAGGTCCCGCCTCTCACACCCCTCCCAAGTTTCTAGGTTGAGGTGTACCTTTGAGAGAGTCCTTCTTGGCCCTAGCTGTCTCCACGAGCCCTCTTTAAAGTTCTGCTCACCAAATCTCTGGATTATTTGGGGACTGGCCCGACTGTTCTGGCCCCAACCTGTCGGTAGGAAGACACCACAGCTTCCCCAGAGAGGGTTTTCTGCAAGTGATTACAATCAGGGTGGTTTGGATGAAATAGCCCCATGGTTAATGATGCCCCAAGATGAGCTCATGCATATCCATGAGGCCCATAAAATTCAATCATGTGTTTATTAATGGGATCTTTCAGGGACGGGGTCATGGGCAAGAATATTAATGAACAGAGAAGAAAGTGCCCCTGGATATGAGGCTACCAGGAAGTGGACAGGTTTTACCTGAATAATGAAAAACGAAGAGCCCTAGAATTTTCCAGTGAGAAAGGAAGCGTGGGAGAATCAAAAACACCAGCTCTCTGAAACACGTCGTCTAATCTTTCCTCATTTTTAAGAAGTTTATTTGTTCATGTTTTATTTGTGTTAATGTTTATTTGTTTTTGAGTGAGTGGGGGGGGGGCGGACAGAGAGGGAGACACAGAATCTGAAGTGGGCTCCAGGTTCTGAGCTATCAGCACAGAGCCCCATGCAGGGCTTGAACTCACAAACAGTGAGATCATGATCTGAGCCAAAGTCAGTCACTCAACCCACTGAGCCATCCAGGTGTCTCTAAAAGTTTATTTATTTATTTTGAGAGAGAGAGAGAGAGAGAATACACAGGGGAGGGGCAGAGAGAGAGGGAAAGAGAGAATCTCAAGCACTGTCAGCGCGGAGCCTGATGTGGGGCTCAAACTCACGAATGGTGAGATCGTGACCTGAGCCAAAATCAAGAGTTAGATGCTTAACCGACTGAGCCACCCAGGTGCCCCTAATTTTTCCTCATTTTTAAATTCTATCCTACCATTCTGAAAACTCTGTAAGAAGTCCACAGCCCTGTCCTGGTATCTTTCAGGATTGACACCATAGAGATTTACCAAATATTGCAAGTGATCACAGGTAGGACTCCTTGGTTTTACAGATGAGGAAATGGAGGCACAGATGTGCCCAGGGACTTGCCAAAAGCCATATAGCAAGCAGGCGGGGACAGTGGGACTTGGAGCAGCTGAGATTGGGGTCTCATTTTATTGTCATTTTGGTGTCAGTTTCTCATTGCATAGGTTTGGGAGTTTTCTAGATAAGAGGCTTTGAGGTCTTCGTTTCCTGGCTTGGCAGCCTCCTTCCTATCATCTACTTCCTGTCTCTGCCTGCTTCCTGTCATCTACTTCCTGTCTCTGCCTCCTTCCTGTCATCTGCTTCCTGTCTCTGCCTCCTTCCTGTCATCTACTTCCTGTCTCTGCCTCCTTCCTGTCATCTACTTCCTGTCTCTGTCTCCATCTGTCCTTCTTTCTCTGTGTCTTGGAGATCCACTCTCTCCCAACCTCTTGTACCATCTTTCTTCCCCCTCTCCCTTTTTCTTCCCACCCTGTCTGCTTTTTCCTCTTATCTCCCTGGGTCTCTGGGTTTGTTCTCTCTCTGTGTGTCATTCTCACCTGAATGTCTCACTATGTATGCATACATATGTATACACTTATGGGCATGTATGTGTTAGTGTCTATGTGTGTCCATAAATATGTGCATGTGGCTCTGCCCCTCCTCTTTCTCTTTTTTTTTAGTCCAACAGCCTGCCTCTCTTTCTTCCTCAACTGCTCCTTATTTTTTAAATTTTTATGTTTTTATTTTTTTCTAATTTTTTTCAATGTTTATTTTTGAGAAAGACAAAGCATGAGTGGGGGTGGGGTAGAGAAAGAAAGAGACACAGAATCTGAAGCAGGCTCCAGGCCCTGAGCTGTCAGCACAGAGCCCAATGCAGGGCTCAAACTCACGGACCATGAGGTCATGACCTGAGCCAAAGTCAGAAGCTCAACCGACTGAGCCACCCAGCCGCCCCTTTAATTTTTATTTTTTTAGAAAGAGAGCACATGCATGAGTGATGGGGAAAGGGGCAGAGAGAAAGAATCTGAAGCAGGCTCCATGCAACCCAACGTGGCACTCGATCCTGCAACCCTGGGATCATGACCAGAGCCAAAATCAGGCTGTCAACCAGTTGAGCCACCCAGACGCCCCTCAACCTATTTATTTTAAAATAGGAATGTGTATTGGAATCACCAGAGAGCTTTTAAGAATACAGACTCCCGGGTTCCAGCCTAGACCTATTAGCATTTGTATTTTTTTAACAGCTTTATTGAGGTAGAATTGGGCATAGTTTACTGTGAGATTACAAGTTTGGAGATATGCATACACCTGTGAAACCATCACGACAATCTAGGTAATGACATCACCTCCAAAAGCTCCCTCCTGTGTCTTTCTGTTTGTTTTTGTATTTGTGTTTTTGCTTTGTGTGTAAGAACACTCAACATGAGATCTACCCTCTTTTTTAATGTTTTTTTTTTTAATTTATTTTTGGGAGAGAGAAAGCATGAGAGGGGTGGAGAAGAGAGAGAGACCTGAGAGAGAAAGAATCTGGAAAGCCATCAGTTTTGTATAAAAAATTATTTATTAAGAACTTTCAAGGGCGCCCGGGTGGCTCACTCGGTTAAGCGTCTGACTTTGACTCAGGGCATGAGCTCACTGTCTGTGAGTTCGAGCCCCGTGTCAGGCTCTGTGCTGACAGCTTGGAGCCTGGAGGCTGCTTCGGATTCTGTGTCTCCCTCTCTCTCTGCCCACCCCCCTCAAAATCAATAAACATAATAATAAAAAAAATTTTTTTAAAGTACCGACTCTCTTAGCAAAACAATAGTGTGCCAAAGACCAACCACTATGTTGTGGAACATATTCTAGAACTGCCTTATCATATTTTGCTGAAAGATGTTCCAAAAAGGAGATGAAGTGGTTATTGCACATTTGCAGGCTACATACACAACAAAGACACTGGACACAGTATCTCCTGGCACCCTGGATCACAAAGGGAAAACCACCCACGGCTGCCACCACCTTGCAGAGACGGTCATCCGGGTACAACAGAGGCGAGGATGTGACAAATTGCTGTGCTCCGAGATTGGAAGTATTTCTTGGAGGGAAATGTACAGTTTCAAGTCCCAGGAAGAAGAGAGAGTGGTTTTCATGAAATAAGTGTGTGGATGCCGATAGGAATCCCCAGATGCCAACTGCATTGTTCCACGGGAACATCTGTCGATCCAAGATTTGGGGATAAACTTTCTCAAGTGACTGTAGGAAGCAGTGTATGCAGACCCCAGTGTTAGAAATAAGCAAAAGCAGCCACTGTTCCCAATTAGAATTGGAATTCAAAGCTCTTGAGTAGGTTTTTATTTCATTTATTTTTTTTATGTTTATGTATTTTTGAGAGTGAGAGTGAGAGAGCACAAGCGGGGGGAGGGGCAGAGAGAGAGGGAGACACAGAATCCGAAGCAGGCTCCAGGCTCTGAGCCATCAGCACAGAGCCTGACGCAGGGCTCGAACCCATGGGCATCGAGATCATGACCTGAGCCGAAGTCGGACGCTTAACCGACTGAACCACCCAGGGCAGCCTGGTTGGCTCAGACGGTGGAGCGAGTGACTCTTGACCTCGGGGTTGTGAGTTGGAGCCCCACACTGGGTGCAGAGATTACTTTTTTTTTAAAGTCTTTAAAATTTTTGAGAAGTGAACATAAAATCTATTGTGCAACAGCAGAAGCCACCAGTTAAGAGCCTCTGATTTGCTGGCTCTTGACATTTTGGTGGCTGTCATTTGAGGCCAAGCCTTTCTTTTGTCATTTGTTCCAAAGGAAATCCTCGTCTTTACTGATGAGTAGAAAGGAGGCAACATGATGGATGTACTTTCAACTTAAAATATTAATGAAGGGGTGCCTGGTTGGCTCAGTTGGTGAGTCTGACTCTTGGTTTCGGCTCAGGTCATGATCTCATGGTTTGTGAGTTCAAGCCCCGCATTGGGCTCTGTGCTGACAGCTGGGAGCCTCCTTGGGATTCTCTCTCTCGGTCCCTCCCCTGTTCATTCTCTATCTCTCTCTCTCTCAAAAATAAATATATAAACATTTTCTAAAAAGGATATTAATAGAGACTACCGGAGCCTGTGTTTCAGAATTCAGTCTTACTTTTCAGAGCTGTGAACTGTAGGGGACCCGTACACGTGGCATTGCTTATTCCTCGGAATTGCAAAGCCACCTGTGGCCCATTGGGTGGATCTCCATGGGCCTCCAGAGAGCAGAATCCCGCACCAAAGGTTCATGGGGCGTGCGCAGGGATGCTTGTATCTGGGAGCAAATCTACGTCTCCAAACAGCCTCCCTGGGCCTCTCTGGTGGAGTCCTTGGGCCTGGCTTTCAAAGACCCATATAAGACCCATGTAAGATCCAAGACTTGGATAAGTCTATACTGCTTCTGGGTCCTGGATGGTTGTGGCTGTGGAAACAACTTGAAATTCCTTGTCGTGACTCTCCTAATCCTTGTGTATTTCTTTTTCTACATTTCCTTCTATGCGAGGCAGAGAGGTGGGGGGGAAGGTGAAGAAGAGTGAGAGGGAAGGAGGAGGGGGGCTGAGAAGGGAAGGGCACCTTACGACAAGGAAGAGGAGGGGCGCCTGGGTGGTTCAGTCAGTTGAGCATCCGACTTTGGGTCAGGTCATGATCTCGCTGCCCATGGGTTCGAGCCCTGCGTCAGGCTCTGTGCTGATGGCTCAGAGCCTGGAGCCTGCTTCGGATTCTGTGTCTTCCTCTCTCTCTGCCCCTCCCCCACTCATGCTCTGTCTCTCTCTGTCAAAAAATAAGTAAACATTTAAAAAAATTTAAGGAAGAGGAGGAGAGAAGGAGGAGTCTGGGGATGCTGGAGAAAAAGAGCGGGAGGAGAAGGAGGAGGGACGAGCAGTGGTTTGGGCTCTAAAATCCTGAGGATGAGCTGGTCAACCAGCAGTCCCTGAGAGGAGGAACATGGTCCTGCACGTGGTGTTTTTGCTGTTCTGGGTCTGCTGGCTTCACAGTGTGTTTGGTCAAGACTATGAAGGTGAGTAGCAATGTTCCAGCATTGGGGTGGACATTTAAAAACCAAGTCTTGGGGCGCCTGGGGGGCTCAATCGGTTGGGCGCCCGACCAGCTCAGGTCATGATCTCACAGTTTGTGGGTTCGAGCCCCACATCGGGCTCTGTGCTAACAGCTCAGAGCCTGGAGCCTACTTCCGATTCTGTCTCTCCCTCTCTCTCTGCCGCTCCCCTGCTCGTGCTCTGTCTCTCTCTCTCTCTCTCTCTCTCTCTCTCTCTCTCAAAAATAAATAAGCATTAAAATATTTTAAGTGCCTTATTAGCATCTATGAAAATGGAACTGAGTTTTGGCAAGTCTGTTTTAACCCTTTACCAAAATCCTGTGGCCTTCGACAGTTGTAAATAACACAATAAGAAACTTCATTATGGATGCATTTCTTACACATTTCATGGGGGTTACATGTAGTTGTGAAACAATTTTTTTTTTGTTTTTGCAAAATGGCAAAAAAAAAAAAAAAGGATGGTTTTGCATGTTCTATTTGTAAGTATTCTTCAGGACATCTTTGCCCTGAAGCATAAATCAAATGCAGCATGGATAAATATTTTTTTAGAACAAGATGTCCTCAGTGTGACCATGACCACTGCTTTCTTTTCTTTTTTTTTTTAATGTTTTTATTTATTTTTGAGGGAAAGAGACACAGAGCGAGCAGGGGAGGTGCAGAGACAGAGATAGAGAGAGGGAGACACAGAATCCAAAGCAAGGCTCCAGGCTCCGAGCTGTCAACACAGAGCCCAACGTGGAGTTCGAACGCACGAACCGCGAGATCATGACCTGAGCCAAAGTCAGATGCTCAACCGACTGAGCCACCCCGGGGGCCCCCACCACTGCTTTCTTATCTGTTAGAATGTTCGTTTTATGCTGCTGGGAAAATAACACTTTTGTCTCAGACGTGGATTCTTTCATGAGATATCACTTTTGTGGGTACATGAGAAAAAGGAAACATAAGCACAAGTAGCTGGCTAAGACGGTGCTAAAATTTCTCCCCTTTTGGTGCCGGGCCTCCTGAATTACCAACATCACATTTTCCCACTGTCTGGATGCTGTCCAGAGTCTTGGTGATTGTAACACTTCTCAGAAGAATGAGCGTAAGAATGAAGACCCACCGGTTCTGGGCACCTTAGCTGGTCTTTCCACTTAACGTGGTGCTAAGTCTACTTCTGAGCCTTTGGAAATGTTTACTCACACTGTCCATCTCCCTTCACAAGTATCTGTTTCCCGAAGGCTAAGAGGGCCCCGTGGTTGTCTCTAGGGGTTTCTTTTGAGCCCCTGACACGCAGGCTACAAGTGTTGACGCTGCCCTTTGGCTACTGTCATAGGCACAATGACCCACATTGGCTACTGTGGGCACAATGACCACGTCCCCACGGCAACCCGGCCTGCAGACAAGATGCCATCGGAAATAAGGGGCACTCTGATTCCAGAGACGAACCAGGAAAAGCATTGCGTTTTAGCATCTTAGAAGGAATGAGATGGGTGGTTCGGATCCCGCCAGGCACACGGGATGGTTCAGACATTAAGTGGCGGGAGTGCCTCCATCATGCTCCTGGCTAGTGGGAAGACAGGAGACAGATGAGCCCTACGAACATACCCCTCCCCCCACTCCCCACATGACCCGCACGAGAACCGAGATGTGATTGACCTGGCGAGGCTTCACAGAGAGCTCGGTTGAGTGACCTTATTCCAGGACTAGAAATTTGCCATGCACGAAGTGTAATTTCCCCGCGGTTACGAGCTGTTGGGGTGCACTCAGGGATTAGGTGACACTGGGGTCCCTTTTGGGAGGACGGCACAGAGCCTGATGCAGGGCTCGAACCCACGGAACCGTGAGACCATGGCCTGAGCCGAAACCAAGAGTGGGAGGCTCAACCGACTGAGCCACCCAGGCGCCCCTTAGCAAAGGTTTGCACTAAAATACGAATCTTGCATTGCAAGAGCCTTTATTATTTTATCGGGGTGAGGTGGAATGATAGTCGGGCGCTCCTGGAGGCCCCCTACTGGCTGAGGGCTGAGCACCCTCCCACCCTCCTGTGTTCCACCTCCCTCCTGCAAGGGGCTCCAAAGTCCCCCTCGCCACCACCCCCCCACCCCCCACCCCGCCACCACCACTTGCCCCCTCTGGCTTCAGCCTGAGTTTCATCTGTGACCTCAGACAAGGTTCTGAGCCTGGCTGCTCTGGAACAGGAGGAGAATGATTCTTGTTGCCCCCAACACTCCAGGGATGCCACCCAGAATGGGCGAGGTTGAGAAGGGGGTTGCCTGGGGTGCCTGGGTGGCTCAGTCGGTTAACCGTCCAGCCTCAGCTCAGGTCATGATCTCATGGCTCGTGGGTTCGAGTCCCGAGTCCCGCGCGTCGGGCTCTGTACTGATGGCTCAGAGCCCGGAGCCTGCTTTGGATTCTGTGTCTCCCTCTCTCTCTCTGCCCCTCCCCTACTTGTGCTCTGCCTCGCTCTGTCTCTCAAAAAATAAACGTTAAAAAAAAAAAAAAAGAAATGAGATCACGAGATCACATGGCCATTCTATTTTTAATTTTTTGAGCAACCTCCCTACTGTTTTCCATTTTCCATAGCAGCTGCACTATTTTACATTCCCAGAGTGAGTTCTCCATAATTCTTTGCTGTTATGATTAGGTCAGGTTTTCTTTTAAAAATCTTTAACCCGTTGTATTATGGAAACGTTCCCACAGACTCAAAAAGAATTGTCAATGTCCTCTCCCCCGTGGAGGGCAGACAGAATTTCTAGTGTTAAGCCGAATGGTGTGCTGGGTGCTTGATATGCATAATACATATGGTCCTCATAACAAGTCCATGAGGTAGGTACAATTAGCGCCCTCATTTTATAGAAGAGAATCTGAGGCACGGAGGGGTTGAGTCGTGTGCCCAGAGTCACACAGCTAGCTGGAGACAACTGAGCTAGAGATTCTGAGAAAGCATATTTCTTTAGCCACATCTCTTCACTGTCAATTTATATTCTCGATGTGTCCTCCAACTGGAATCCTTCCTGGTGATAGGTGTGAAAAAGTAAGTCATCTCTCATCGCCTTCTTTATGCCATGTTTCCTGCTCCCAGAAAAAAAAAAAAAAAAAGTTTCATGTTTTATGCAGGTTGCCAGTTCAACGGTTACAGGCAAAAACACATCCATTAAGATCCTGTCTCTGTTCCGATCTCAGAAAAGAGCAGTTGAAGATCTGCGCACAACAGACAATCCGTTTCTTATGACATGCCCTAGCACTTTCTGTGAGATTTCTTGTAATTTCAATACTTGCCCGATACCAGAGTCTCCTAAACTGGAATTCTGGAGCAGTTTCTAGTGGATATAAGTTCTCTATTGTTTGTGAAAATTAATTGCAAACTTGAACCTCATCAGGGAGAAAATAATAATGATTATCGTAAGGAAAGAAATCCTTTCTGCAATAAAAGAGTTGCCGCATGGTACATGCTTGCTATGTGCCATGTACTGTGCAGAGCCCGGATGTATGTTTTTATTCAACCCTCATAACAAACCTGTGACTTTGACCTGCAAAGACCTTTCCTTAACAGATGCTAAAACTAATTTGATCTTATTCTAAAAGCCAAGGACAGATGAGTAAATGTTTGCTTCCAATGGTACCTTTCAGATAGTACTAAAAAGAAATAGAATAAAACAAAACAGAAAAGAACAGTGAAGGTGTCAAACATGTTTTCCCTCCTATATTGTGGTTTATTTTTGTAGGAAGGTATGGAAAAAGTAAGTCATTTATTTTTGCCTACTTATTTTTTAAATTTTTATTTTATTTATTTATTTTTTTAATTTTTTTTTAACGTTTATTTATTTTTGAGACAGAGAGAGACAGAGCATGAACGGGGGAGGGTCAGAGAGAGAGGGAGACACAGAATCCGAAACAGGCTCCAGGCTCTGAGCAGTCAGCACAGAGCCCGACGCGGGGCTTGAACTCACAGACCGTGAGATCATGACCTGAGCCGAAGTCGGACGCTTAACCGACTGAGCCACCCAGGTGCCCCTATTTTATTTATTTTTGAGAAAGAGAGAGAGAGAGAGGGAGAATCCCAAACAGGCTGCACGCTATCAGTGCAGAGCCCAACTCGGGGCTCAAACCCATAAACGGTGAGATCATGACCTGAGCCAAAATCAAGAGTTGGATGCTCAATTGACTGAGCCACCCAGGCACCCCTGATTCTTTCTTTGTTTTAGAGATTGTTTTTGTTGTTCCTGTTCATTAACACTATTTGGAAAATACAGTTAGAGCAAAAGGAAAAATTTTAAATCACCCACAATAAGGGGCGCCTGAATGGCTCAGTCGATTGAACGTCTGAATTCGACTCAGGTCATGATCTCACAGTCCGTGAGTTCAGCACCCCCATCAGGCTCTGTGCTGACAGCTCAGAGCCTGGAGCCTGCTTCGGATTCTGCGTCTCCCTCTCTCTGCCCCTCCCCGACTCATGCTCTGTCTCTCTGTCTCTCTCTGAAAAATAAACATTTTTTAAAGTGTTTTTTAAATCACCCACAATGACACTACTGAAAATAAGCATCACTGAAATTTTGATGCCTCTCCTTCAAAATATTATCCTTACTGGGATATAATTCAGTAAAATATTTGTGTTTTATTTTAAAGGTTAATCTAGTGAAATAAATATTTGTTTACAATTGTGTCTTTCAGATGACAATCTACCAGCTATAGGTGAGTTGATCAAAATTCTTTTATTAGAGTTTCTTCTGAAATTTGGCAATAAAATGTAAAGTCGTTGAATATTATGCTTCTTCTCCTGGTGAGAAACTATATTTTTCATGAAAAACTACTATTTTATGTTTTTATATATAAGATAAAGTATGGGGCGCCTGAGTGTCTCAGTCAGTTAAGGGTCCAACTCTTGATCTCAGCTCAGGCCTTGATCTCAAGGTTGTGAGTCTGAGCCCTGTGCTGGGATTTGTGCTGGGCATGAAGCCTACAAAAAAAAAAAAAAAAAAAAAAAAAAAAAAAAAAAAAAAAAAGATATAGTACAATTTATGTTAAAAATAGTTGAGGAGGGGTACCTTAGTGGCTCAGTCAATTAAGCATCTAACTCTTGATTTCCACTCAGGTCATGATCCCACAGTTCATGGGATGGAGCCCCACCCTGCATCAGGCTCTGTGCTGGTGGCTCAGAGCCTGTTACTGGCCCAGAGCCAACTTGGGATTCTGTCTTTCCTCTCTCCCTGCGCCCCTCTCTCTCAAAAAACACATAAATAAACTTAAAAAAAATTGTTAAGGAAATGGGCTGAGCATGAAGCCTGCTTAAGATTCTCTCTCCCTCTGCCCTTCTCTCTCACTCGCATACTTTCTCTCTCTCTCTAAAATAAATGAAATGAAAAAAACCTGTTGTAATAGTTAAGGAAAAAGAAGAGGAAAGCAATTATAATATTATTGTTAATTTTACTGTTTATATTTTTGAGTTTTCATCCCATACAATTTCATAATGTGATTTCCTTTTTTGGAAAAATAGAGTCTTAAGGGATGTAATGAAATAGAGAATGCCTTTTGTCACCTAAAGATGAAATACAAATGTTTTCTTACCTATTTCTATGCTCATCTTTGTTAATGCTTGCATGGTATTATAAAGTTTTATTTTATTTTATTTTATTTTAATTTTTTAAGTAGGCTTAATGCTCAGCATGGAGCCCAATACAGGGCTTGAACTCAAGACCCTGAGATCAAGACCTGAGCTGAGAACAAGTGTCAGACACTTAACTGACTGAACCACCCAGTTGCCCCTAAAGTTATATTTTATTTTTAAATTCCCTTAGTGATTGGTACTTTTGGATTAATTTCTATTTGTGGAGCTATTATCAACCATGATGAAATAAACATTCTTTTGGTTTTTTTTTTTAAGTCTTATTTATTCATTTTGAGAAAGAGAGAGAATGAGCAGGGGAAGGGCAGAGAGAGAGAGAGAGAGAGAGAGAGAATCCCAAGCAGGCTTCATGCTGTCAGCACAGAGCCCAGTGTCGGGCTCAATCCCATGAAACATGAGATCATGACCAGAGCAGAAACCAAGAGTCAGATGTTTAACTGAGTGAGCCACCCAGGTGCCCCTGAAATGGACATTCTTAACCTCAATGTCATTCCCCCTGTCCAAAGCTCAGATGTGCCTATTGTGACCACTACTAGTGAACATTGTGGGGATGATGGAATCTAATACATGTGATATTGCAAAAAGGAAATAATGTATAAACCAGAGAAAATAACAAGTACAATTATTTTATATGAATGTGTACTTTATAGGAATGCCTAGGAAAACTAGGAAAGATTACTAGCTTCAAGAAGAGAGTGGCTGGGGGGCACCTGGGTGGCGCAGTCGGTTAAGCGTCCGACTTCAGCCAGGTCACGATCTCGCGGTCCGTGAGTTCAAGCCCCGCATCGGGCTCTGGGCTGATGGCTCAGAGCCTGGAGCCTGTTTCCGATTCTGTGTCTCCCTCTCCCTCTGCCCCTCCCCTGTTCATGCTCTGTCTCTCTCTGTCCCAAAAATAAATAAACGTTGAAAAAAAAATTTAAAAAAAAAAAAAAAAAAGAAGAGAGTGGCTGGATATAAGATAGATATACAGTAGCAAGTTGTTCTCCATACTGGTAAGAACAAACTAGACACTGGTGGAAAAGGAAGTCATTCTATTTTTCATCAATGACCAAAAGCACTTTGGAGTTATATCAGCAAGAAATCTCCAGGACTTAAAGTAAATGATGAAATCACATTGAAGAACACAAAGTGAGTTGTAAATAATAGAAGAATCATGCCATGTTTTTGACTGGAAAGCATAAGAATTGGGAAATAAATGTCAGCTTCAAATTTTCTTTTTCAGACACTGTAACTCACTTTCCAGAAGTCAAAGGTAAGTTGATCAGAAGACTTTTGCAATGAAAGTACATTTCCTTATAATTTTATAAAAACAGGGAAAGCAGTGGGGTTTTTCCTGATAACATTTCTTTTTTCTCTTTTCATAAAATTTGATATAAGCAATTTGTAAACAGAAACAAAAACAAGAAATAGAGTCACCCCGAACTTTACTGGCATTTTACTGGCACTACTCTTTAATTTCTGCCAATATAACAGAAAATACCCGATTTTTTTTTTAATTTTTTTTTTCAACGTTTATTTATTTTTGGGACAGAGAGAGATAGAGCATGAACGGGGAAGGGTCAGAGAGAGAGGGAGACACAGAATCGGAAACAGGCTCCAGGCTCTGAGCTGTCAGCACAGAGCCCAACACGGGGCTCGAACTCACGGACCGCGAGATCGTGACCTGGCTGAAGTCGGACGCTTAACCGACTGCGCCACCCAGGCGCCCCGAAAATACCCGATTTTAAGATTCACAGAGGATGGGGCGCCTGGGTGGCTTGGTCGGTTAAGCGTCCGACTTCGGCTCAGGTCACGATCTCGCGGTCCGGGAGTTGGAGCCCCGTGTTGGGCTCTGTGCTGACAGCTCAGAGCCTGGAGCCTGTTTCCGATTCTGTGTCTCCCTCTCTCTCTGCCCCTCCCCCGGTCATGCTTTATCTCTCTCTGTCCCAAAAATAAATAAACGTTGAAAAAAAATTTTTTTTAATTGTATAAATGCCTCCTGCTAATGAAAATCCGGGTAAAAGAGCACATCGGTAAGAAAGATGAGTCGCTATTGCCTTTTGAGAAAACAACTCCCAGCAGTGTTAACAATTCATATGTGCTTTAACCTAATAATCTTGCTTTGGGGAGTCCATTCTGTAGAAACAGATGCTTCAATATGTAAGGATTTACATATATGAATGCTTGCCTCAGCTTCATACGCAGAGGATAAACAATCTGAATAAGGGAAATATTGAATAAATTTGGCAAAATCCATATCACAGACTCTGAATTGGCATTGGAAAGGAGCTAGAGCTACAAAGCTTTAAAAGGATACGTTGGATAACATTTTTGGCTTGAGTCAATGGGTGGATAGAGAATGACTGTCATTCATGAGGGCAAATATAAGCAAGCAAGAAAGAGAGTGAGTTCAATTCTAGATAAAGTTCTGGAAGCTGTCTTAAATGGAGGCCAGGAGTTCTAAAAATAAGGGGGGGAGAGGATATGTTGAAAAGGATTTTTGTGATATGCTGAGTTAGAAACTCAGGTTATGGGGACATCTGGGTGGCTCTGTCAGTTGAGCATCCGACTCTTGATTTCAGGTCAGGTCATGATCTCACGGTTTGTGAGTTCGAGTCCCGTATTGGGCTCTGTCTGCACTGAGAGTGCAGAGCCTGCTTCAGATTCTCTGTCTCCCTCTCTCTCTGCCTCTCCTCTACTCGTGCGTGCGCTCTCTCTCTCTCAAAATAAATTATGGATATAAAGTGTGGCTCATTTGGGGAGGGAGCAAAAAATCTGTGCATGTGTACCCCTACATATATATTATGTATAGTTATATATATGTTGGATGGATGGATAGATGGATGGATGGAGATATATATATATATATATATATATATATATATATATATATACAGAAAAGTGTGTATAGAGATAAACCAGGCTATATACAGTGTGTGTGTGTGTGTGTGTGTGCGCGTGCGCACGCACGTATGTGAGAAGGTAAAGAAAAAAGACAGAGGGGAAATTGTTTAACAGATAAGTCTCAAATTTATGTTTCTAACCTTAGTATAGACTTCTGGAACTAGGGTCAAATGCTAAGCAAACCACCAACAGTGTCTATACCGTGGAGAAAAGTGGAACACGGGGTAGGGGTTTCAACAGCTCTGCTACTACGTGACGCACCAGAATCTCAGGCAGGGGCTCTGATTCTGGTGCAAGCAAGGGAGGATGAAAGTAATTTTGTAACATCTCAACTAACACTCCCAGAGAGGGACGAAGGATCTTTGTTTTCTCTAGATGGCAAGTGTGTCTTTCCATTCCAGTACAAAGGTGGGATATTCTATGACTGCATCAAGTTCAAGGCAAAACACAAGTGGTGCTCCCTAACTAAGACGTACCAAGGACAGTGGAAGTATTGCTCTGAAGAAGGTGAGTACCTTGCCTCTGCACACCTCAGGGCAGTGATCTTTTGTCTCCAGGGCTGAAGTCCGGGGAGACCCGCCAGAGGGTCCTGAGAAGGGAATCTACAGTCAATTACATTGCGAAAATAAGGTTTGTGCAGATCTCTGGCAGTGTGGAAGTCACAAGGCACCCAAGACGTAGGATGAGGGCTTCACCCACGTTACCTTGAAATGAAAACGTTTAGCAAAACCCCAATCCCCCACCAATATTTCAGAGTAGATGGTGCCGAGCGGGATGGTGTGTGTGGGCGCACGCACAAAACAGAAAGATTTCTTATCCTGATTGCTTCTCTCCTCTGTAGACTTTGCGAAATGCGTGTTTCCCTTCTGGTACAGACGCCTTATCTACCGCGAATGCACTGAAGACGGGGACGCGTTTGGGAGAAAATGGTGCTCGCTGACCCAGAATTATAACAAGGACAAGGTCTGGAAATATTGTGACTGATGGCGACATTTTCTGGGAGGGGCATAAGGAGGGTCTAATCGTTCCCAGGGGAAATAAATGTCCAGTTTCTTTTGTGAAAGGAGGAGGTAGGACTCTCCTTAAAAACGTTTTTTGTTTTTGTTCTTGTTTTTTTTCTGAGCTATGATCTGGCTGTAAATAGCTCGGGGTTTTGGTCGTGGATTATGGATGATGGGGTTTTTATATGGAAACTGCTATTGTAGCCTCAGCATTTTTACTTACTAACTGGGTTAAATTTGGCCTTTTTTTTTGAGAGGGAGAGAGAGAGAGAGAGAGAGAGAGAGAGAATCCCAAACAGGCTCTATGTTCAGCATGACCCTGACCTGGGGCTCAATCTCACCACCCTGGGATCATGACCTGAGCCGAAATCAAGAGTCAAGGGCTCAACCGACTGAACCACCCAGGCGCCCCTGCTTTGTCATTCTAAATCATTGTCCCTTAGAGGGAAAATAGATGTCTTTACATTAAAAACAACACTCCCTGGGGCGCCTGGGTGGCTCAGTCGGTTGAGCGTCTGACTTCGGCTCAGGTCCTGATCTCTCAGTCCATGAGTTCAAGCCCCGTGTTGGGCTCTATGCTGACAGCTCAGAGCCTGGAGCCTGCTTCTGATTCTGTGTCTCCCTCTCTCTCTGCCCCTTCCCTGCTCGTGCTCTGTCTCTCTCTCTCTCTCTGTCAAAAGTAAAAATAAACATTAAAAAAAATTAATAAAAACAACACCCCTTGATGAACTTTCAGATCCTTGCCTGTTCAGATACTGCTTTATAATAGGTCTTTTTGCTTCTTGCAAGTTTTTTAGGGGACATTTTTGAGATGAGCTCATTTTTTGTTTTCCTTATTTATTCCTAGTTAAGCATTCAGGATCCTAAGAAAATGTTGAAATCCTGCCACATAGGCAATTTGCCTCCAAGGGTCAAACGAAGCACCCAGATATTCCTTATTTAGTGTGCCAAGAAAGGCAGCTGGTTGCCTTCCCAACAATTTCCTGGTGGGGCTAACGCAAATCTACATCAAACCAAATCCGTTATGCCCAGGTGCATTTAGGCTTTCATAAGCCTGAAACAGACTATTATAGCAAAAGCCTAAACAACTCTTGGGATATGTGAACTATTTTATTTTTTTATGTTTATTTATTTTTAAAGTTTATTTATGTTTGAGAGAGAGAGACACACACACACACACAGAGCGTGAGTGGGGGAGGGGCAGAGGGAGAGGGAGAGATTCCGAAGCAGGCTCCAGGCTCCGAGCTGTCGGCACAGAGCCTGACGCGGGGCTCGAACCCACGAACCGTGAGATCCTGACCTGAGCCAAAGTCAGACACCTACCCGACTGAGCCCCCCAGGCGCCCCTCTGAGGAGAGTTTTTAAAGCTGTGGCTTACAGTCATCAATTCAGTGGGGCATGACCAGCACTGTTAAAAATTTTAAATGCTGCAGAATTGGAGGAAAACCGCAGAGTATATAGTATGTGTATCCAATATATTATTTCTTATAGTTTAAGCGGATTTTATAAATAGATACGGATGCCCATATACAGATGCGTACACGGATAGGTCTCGGGGATGTGGTGTGTGGCCTGGGGACTGTAGTCAATGGTGTCTTAGTGCATTTTTGAAGGCTGCTGCAAGAGTGAAGAGTGAATCTTGAAAGTTCACGTCGTCAGAAAAATTTTCTTTTTTGTAACTTTTTATGGTCACGGGTGGTGCCTGGACTCACTGTGGTGATCATTTTGCGGCGAACACAACGTCCAATCGTTACATTGCACAAGGTTGTATGTCAACATAACTCAATCAAAACCTATATATAGGGTCGCCTGGGGGGCTCAGTCGGTTGAGCGTCCGGCTTCGGCTCAGGTCATGATCTCACAGTCCGTGAGTTCAAGCCCTGCGTCGGGCTCTGTGCTGATGGCTCAGAGCCCGGAACCTGGTTCGGATTCTGTGTCTCCCTCTCTCTCTGCCCCTCCCCTGTTCATGCTCTGTTTCTCTCTGTCTCAAAAATAAATAAACGTTAAAAAATAAATAAATAAAAACATATATATATATATATATATATATGCCAAATCATATTGTTAAATGTAATCTTACAGATCACAGCACCGCCCCCCCCCACCAAAAAAATAAAGTTTGGAAGCACTGTCTTTTGAACCCAGAAGGCTCATTGTAATCTTTCATGAGAAATAGGAAATCTAAAAAAGAACGTTTTTGACTTGTCGTTCTAGTCTTTGAATGCTGGTAGAAAGGACTATCTTTGAAATGGGCTTACTTGTCTCGGGGGAGCAGCAGAACCCGCTGTGACTGAGCTCGGGTGGTGGCAAGCAATCCCTAAGGTGCAAAGCGATCGTGGTTATGACACCAGGTACAGGGGATTACTTACTAATCAGATCCTTGGGAGAGGTTGACCAGAAAGACCAGTGGTTGACCAGGTGGTGATAAATGGATCGTAGATTTCTCAGGAAGAAAATCAACTCGCTCGCTGTTCTTTACATGGAAGAGCTAAAAGCGACAGCCTTCTACCCAACTTCCAGGCACGAGTCGGCTCACAGCCTCAGTGTCCCTTGAATGACGAGGAAGCTGGACAACCATGAAGCCACACGCTGCTGTAACACCACGGGGATACACTCTCAGCCTTCTTGGTAGACTTCCCCAGCTGGGCACACCGCTCAGTGTTCGGGAGAAAGGGAAATACACAGAACTTTCCAGGGGCTCTTGAATACCGGTTTTGAGTGCAGATTGATTTTCAAGGACTCAGACTGACCACTGGGATCCAGTAATCCTAGTCGAAGATTCTAGAAACATGAGACAGAGTCGTGATTTAAGTTCGCTTCGCTGTTGGCTCAGTGTGCTACCAAACACGCCTTGTAATGACGTCCCCAGGTCCCGGGAGTGATAGGGTTTGGGTAAATATTTTCAGAAAGGCTCACTATTCACATTGATTCCCTCACCCTTGGACTGCCAGCCTTCACAATAGGGGCTTTCCTCTGGTAGCTACTCATCTAAAAACATATCATTACTGGACACCCTGGTCTTGAGTAAGCAGCTACTTTGATAATGTCATTCCATGGCCCCATCTAACTGCAGAAGAAGCTGGCAAATACAGTTTGAGTTTCTTGAAAATGCTGCATTTTCGCTGTCTTGCTCTGCAACTGCTTTGAGAAGTTTGAGGCCAGCCTGATTAACCTGCTCTTCTGTTTGTCTTCCAAATGTTTTTCTTTCTTTCTTTCTTTCTTTCTTTCTTTCTTTCTTTCTTTCTTTCTTTCTTTCTTTTTTTTAAGCAATCGCTACAACCAGCGTGGGGCTCGAACTCGCAACCCTGCAACCAAGCTCTACTGACTGAGCCACTAGGCGCCCCAGCTTGCTCTTTTAAATTATTTGATCTCAGGCACCTGGGTGGCTCAGTCATTAAGCATCTGATTTCGACTCAAGTCATGATCTCGTGGTTTGCCAGTTCGAGTCCCACATCAGGTGAGCCTGAGACCCGCATCAGGTGAGCTCGAGCCCTGCTTCTCTCTCTCTCTTTCTCTCTCTCTCTCTCTGCCCCTCACTCACTTGCACCCTCTCTCTTTCTCAAAAATAAATAAATAAATAAATAAATAAATGGCGCCTGGGTGGCCCAGTTGGTTGAACTTCTGACTTCGGCTCAGGACACGATCTCAGGGTTCCTGAGTTCAAGCCCTGCATGGGTCCTGTGCTGACAGCTCGGACCCTGGAGTCTGCTTCGGAGTGTGTGTGTGTGTGTGTGTGTGTGTGTGTGTGTGTCTTTGCCCCTCCCCCACTCACGCTCTGTCTCTCTCTTTCTCAAAAATAAATAAAAACGTTAAGGGGCACCTGGGTGGCTCAGTCAGTTGAGCGTCCGTCCCCCTCTTGATTTCCGCTTAGGTCATGATCTCGCAATCTGTGAGTTCGGGTCCCACATCTGGCTTACTGCTCTCAGTGTGTCAGCGCAGAGCCCGCCTTCGGCCCTCCGTCCCCCTCTCTCTGCCCCTCCTCCACTTGCGCTCTCCCAAAAATAAATAAGTATTTTTAAAAATAAATACATTAATTAAAACGTTAAAAAAGAAATAAATCATTTCATCTTTTTTGCTTTGTATGTTCTGAGGGTATTTTCTCTACCCTGAAAGTCTAAAAACTATACGACTATACGCTAGAAATTATTTCCAAGTAAGTTTTTCCAGGTAACTGGTGGGTCCTTTGACCATGTAGATTCTGGTCTTCTTTTATTTTTGCAGGTTTTCTCTGACTATATCTATAATATCATTTTTCTTCCTTTGTTTTGTTATTCTTTTTCAGGGACAGGCATCATATATGCGGTTCCTTTCTTTCTATCACAGTCTCTATTACTCCTTTGAAATTTTTATCTTCTTTTCACCTTCCTGGATGTCCTGGCACCTTTCTCAGATGCCCCTTCTTGAGTCTGCGTTTGAGCCTACTCTCTCCCTTGGCCAGATTTCAATTTAGTTGTCACTTTGGATACTTGTAAACTTTTTCTCCATTTCCTGCTTGAGCTCAGTATTGTTCTATTTTTCCCTATTTAAAAAAAATCATTGGAGTTCTTTTTGAAATTTTTTAAAGTTTTTTTTTAATGTTTATTTATTTTTGAGAGAGAGAGAGAGAGTGACTGGAGGAGGGGGAGAGAGAGAGGGAGACACAGAATTCGAAGCAGGCTCCAGGCTCTGAGCTGTCAGCACAGAGCCCAATGCGGGGCTCGAACGCACAAACTGTGACATGACCTGTCTTTTTGAATTTCTGATTCAAGATGGTTTTCCTATCTCCAAATACTTGTAGCATTTCTCAGACCAAGGTTGATGGTTTCTAGGATTCATAGCTCAAGGGCTCCCTCTGCCGTCCACGTAGTGGAGGGGGGGGGGCAGTTTCTTTCCTGGCTGGCTTTTGGGGGGGGGGGGGACATGGGTGGGTGCTTGATGGCGGGAAGGTTTATGGTTTCTTCCACTTGGCGGGGGGGGGGGTTCTGTTTTATTTTACAGTGTCCTAAAGTGTGCCACTCTTTTCTGTCATCAACATCCAGCCTCCAAAAGATTTCTCCTTTCTGCTTTACCCTTGTCTCCTACAGAAGTGATGTTTTCCACTTTGCAAAGTAGCTTTGCCTTTTCCAGAATATCACATAGTTTGGATCATACAGTACGTAGCTTTTTAGGAATGGTTTCTCTCACTTAGCAACATGCATCAAAGGCTCCCCCGATGGTTTTTATGTGGCTCACGATAGTTCATTTCCTTTTATCATTGAATAATATTCCATTGTCTGGATGCACCAGTTTATTTATCTACTGACCTACTGAAGGGCATCTCGGTTGCTCCCAAGTTTAGGCAGCTATGAATAAAGCTTCTGTAAACCTCTGTGTGCAAGTTTTTGTGTGGACATCAGTTTCCAACTCATTTGGATCATACTGGGTCATATGATAAGGGCATGTTTAGTTCTGTAGGGGACCGCCAAGCCCCTAAAGTGGCCGTACCATTTTACATTCCCACCAGCAATGAATGAGAGCTCCTGTCACTCCATACCTTCCCCAGCATTTACGTTGTTGGTGTTTGGATTGGGGCCATCTTCATAAGAGTGTAGTGGTGTTTCCTTGTCTTAATTTGTAATTCCCTAGTGACATGTGATATGGATCAGTTTTCCGTAAGCTTAGTTGTCGCCTGTATATCTCTCTAGTGAGATATCTGTTCAGATCTTTTGTTCATTTTTAAAATTGGGTTGTTTCTTTTCTTATTGCTGAGTTGTAAGAGTTCTCCATCCAGTCTGTTACCAGTCCATTGGCAGATATACGGTGTTCCAGCACCATTTGTTGAAAACACTAGCTTTTCTCCATTGAGTTGCATTTGCTCCATTGTCACAGATTCGTTGACTCTATTTCTGTGAGTCTATTTCTGGGCTCTATTCTGTCCCATTAATCTATTTGTCTATTATTTCATTAATATTACCCTGTCTTGATTGGCTTTATAGTAATCTTTCAAGCTGTACCCTTTGGCCAACATCTCCCCATTTTTTGCTGTCCTTCTACTCTTGTTTCCGTGAGTTCAACTCTTTTAGATTCCACATGTAAGTGTGTTCATACACTTTTTTTCCATGTGAGGCTTATTTTGCTTAGCATAATGTCCTCTGGGTTGATTCACGTTGTCACAAATGGCAAGACTTCCTTGTTTAAGGATGATAACAGTCCATTATATATATGTACATTATATATAAATTTTTTTTGTCCGTTCATCCATCAATGCACACGTTGGTTGCCTCCATATTTTGGCTGTTGTGAAAAATGCTCCAATGAGCATGGGGGTGAAGATATCTTTTCGGGGTGGTGACTTTATTTCCTTTAGATATACACCCAGTTGGGGCGCCTGGGTGGCTCAGTCAGTTAAGCATCCGACTTTGGCTCAGGTCATGATCTCGTGGTTTGTGGGTTCGAGCCCCACATCGGGCTCTGTGCTGACAGCTCAGAGCCTGGAGCCTGTTTCAGATTCTGTGTCTCCCTCTCTCTCTGCCCCTTCCCCGCTCACACTCTGTCTCTCAAAAATAAAAATAAACATTAAAAATGAAAAAAAAATACAATGAGATCTCCTTTTACACTTGTTGGGATGCCTATCATCAAAACGTCAAACACAGCAAGCGTTGGTGAAGGTGTGGAGGAAACCCCACCCTCATATGTTCTTCTTGAGGAACCCACTAGGGGTCAGGCTTGAGCCCATCCTTGTTGAAGCTCTGTGTATAAAATTAAGTTCTACCTCAGGGGACATCATCAACCACATGCTTGAAGTACAGCCTGATTCCCTGAACTTGGTCCTGTCCAAAGAAGCTGTGTCACATGGTGGCTTAGAGCACTTTGGAATCTGACAACATGGAATTTGAACTCCATCCCACATTTTTCCAGCTGTGAGACTTTCGGGGCCTTGGTTTCTCCATCCATGAATTGGGCTCATGCCATTGCTTACCTTATAGAGGTTTTGTCTGGGCTATATAATATAATAATAATTCTAAAACAAAAACTTTGTTATTATTAGCTGTAGTAACAGTTGTGGTGGTAACAGCCATGATGAAAGCAAACATATGGCACTTTCTCTGTGCTAAGGGATTGTTTTCATTGCTTTGCACATACCAACCCATGTAATCCAACACTCTTACGAATCAAGTGCAACTGTGTCTCCGATTTACACATCAGGAAAGTGCAGTGCAAAGCATCAGGGTCACAGAGCTAGCAAGTGGGACAGCCAAAAGTAGAATCGAACCGTTGGACATTCACCAACAGCATTTCTAACATCAGTAGTTATGAATGATGATGGTTTTGCGCCGGAGCAGAAGTGGGAATCAAACCTAGATTTACCTGACTTGAGGATTCACAGTATTTCCCACCAAATCAAATAGCTTCTGTCTAAAATAAATACCTGTATGCTTTTTCATGCAGTGTCCCCCACCTGTCGTGAACATGAGAACATTTAGGTGTGCTGACGATGCCATGTGGCCCCCACTCACGTGGCATTGCTTGCCTTAAGCAATGTGCCAGGGATGGTCACTGGACGTTGTTGTCACAACTGCCTGACATCGGCTCTATGCTCCTCAGAAGCAGAAATACTCCTCTCACGAAACCCTTAGTTACCATGGCGAGCCATGGAAAAGACTTTGAGAATCACTTTCGTCTACTCTCTGCCCAGCCTGAACATCAGAAATGACTTCCCAATGAGACAAAGCAAGGCTAATAGGGTTGGCAATGACCCCCTGTCATGATTATGTGGCTTGTGCTATGTTCTGGCCTCACTGCTTTACCCACATTATTTCCTAGAACCCTCACACCAGACCTGTGAGGGAGGCACACTGTGGTCCTCCAACAATGGCCGTTGAGCACGTGCTATCTGTCAGGCACTGTTTTGTTTTGCTGGAGATAAAGTGATGAACAGGAGGAAGTCATGGCTCCGGAGTCTGCAGTCTAGAGGGGAGAAAGATAATAAAGACACGAACACATGCATTGATAGAAACGGATATGCGTGTAGACATGGGTAAGAATGCTGGAAATTGGGCCAGAGAGAGAGAAACACTGCATAAAAGATTATATCGGGGTAAGAGGGAGACACAGAGAGTTATGGGGGTCACTGAATTAGAGGGAGTGACTTAGAACAGCCTTTCTGGAACAGCTGACACTGAATCAC
Organism: Leopardus geoffroyi; assembly: GCF_018350155.1. NCBI lineage: Eukaryota > Metazoa > Chordata > Mammalia > Carnivora > Felidae > Leopardus > Leopardus geoffroyi. The sequence goes on from NC_059335.1 coordinate 9,550,748, forward strand.
GGAGACCTGAAGAAAGGGAGGGAGGGAGTCCCACCTGATGTCTTCCAGGAATGGAGTTTCCATAGACAAACACACAATGTCAATGCCTGAGACAGCATTGTGTTTGGGGTGGTGGAGAAAATAGCAGAGAGGCTGCTAGGTTTGGGTGAGCGATGGGGAGCATCCAAGGGCAGACAGAGAAGGGACTTTGGCATTTTTCCTACATGTCATGGAGGTCATGGGGGATTCCCCTCACAGCAGCGACATGATCTTGCTCTAGCTACTGTGTGAAGAGAAGAAAGCAGTTCATCCTCTTTCTCTTTAGTGCTTGCCTGCGTGCCACCCCCCTTCTCTAGTTCTGTCTCAAAACTGACCACTCCCGGAGAGCTACCAATTAAAGGTAAGTATCAGTTGTCTACATGCAGATACAGTTCGACTTTTCCAAGAATTGAGACCTCTTTGCTTGTTATGTTGATTTTCAACATATGCCCGTGATCTCAGATTTTCCTATGGTTCAGACCCAGCTGAGGCCATAATCTCATCTTGCTGAGATAGGTCAGGGTGTTATGGGCAGAGTTGGGTCCCTGCCCCCGCAAATTTATGCATTGATGCCCTAACACCCAGTGCGACTATATCTGGGGATAGCACCCATAAGGAGGTGATAAAGGTCAAGTGAGGTCAGAAATCTGGGACCTTATCCCAATAGGACTGGTGTCTTCATGAGAGGAGACACCAGAGATCTCTTTGTCTATATACAAGCACAAAGAAAAAGCCGTGTGAGGACACGGTGAGAAGCCAGTCAGTTACACGCCATGAAAAGAGCCTTCACCCAGAAATCTAGTCAACCAGCACCTTACTCATGGACTTCTGGTCTCCAGAACTGTTGAAAAGACATTTCTGTTGTCTACACCACCCACTCCGGGGTATTTTGTTACGGCAGCGCTTGTGGGTTAACCTGCAGGGTTGCAGGAAGATTCAGGTATCTTGTCTACAATTACTCAACTCTCAGAAACAACAAATTCTGAGGAGGAGTGAATACTGGGTACCCATCCTGTGCTGTGCAGCAGTGAAACCTGTCACTGATGTCCCCAACTAATAAGTGGGAAATCCAGGATTTGAAAGTTAGTCTATCCGACATGAATGCCCACACATTCTCCGCTGGGTCTAGACTAGAGCTCGGGTTGCAAGGAGACCCTCTGAATCCAAACCCGGGGCCGATTTTGCAGAAGGTGAAATAACCCCACATAGCCCCCTCTCTGCTGGAATCAGCGATTTCTCTCTGCGTTTGCCTGCGTTTCACACGGAAGCACTGGAATCTTAAGTCCTGCTCGGCTACTTGGTAAGTTCAGGACCTTGGTGGGTTTGGGTTTATTGTTTTTTCTTTCCTTTTCTTTTCCTCATCTCTACCCTCCCGGCCCCATCGGCCAGATACCAACTCTGGTCCTGAAAAATATTTTATCACAGTTGGTTGAGTGCCTCGGGGCATAATGACAATTCAGTTGAGCAAGAAAGAATAATGGGTCCCCTCTGATGTCCATGCCGGCCCTTCCAGAGGGTCAGGTGTTCTGGGTCCCGCTCGGAGAGTCCCGGACATGCCTTTAGGGGGTGGGGTGAGATGACTCTCCAGAACATGCCTCATGAGCACTGTACGTATTGATCACCATCTCTGTGACCTCGTGAATATTCAGGAATATAACTTTCCATGACCTTCAGGAGAAGTTATCATGAGAACCAAGGGCATTTTTTAAAATGTACCCCCCAAAAAGAGAGCGACAAATCAAAGGTGCTCTCTTCCCTGGTAACCGAAAGCTCAAATATCTGCCACAAACGTTAGCTTATTAAATAAGAGGTATAGAGAACTGGTCTCACATTCCCATTGATTTTGTTTGCGTGCGTCCTGGATAGTGATGGTTATGGATCAGAAACAATGGTAAATAATTAACTAGAATTAAGTCAAAAAGAAAGGAAGGGAAGAAGGAAGGAAGGAAGGAAGGAAGGAAGGAAGGAAGGAAGGGGAGAAGGGAAGGAGGGAGGGAGGGAAAGGAAGGGAAAGGGAAGGGAAGGGAAGGGAAGGGAAGAGGAAGGAAGGAAAGAAAGGAGGGAAGAGAGGGAGGGAGAGGAAAGGAAAGGAAAAGGAAGGGAAGGGAAGGGAAAGGAAGGGAAGGGAAGGAAAGGAAAGAGGAAGGAAGGAAAGAAAGGAGGGAAGGGAGGGAGGGAGAGGAAAGGAAAGGAAAGGAAGAAGGAAGAAGGAAAGGGGGAGAGGAAGGGAAGGAAAGAAGGAAGGAACTACTCACGGGGCTCTCCAATGGGATGTAGGTAGCCCCAAGATTTCAGAGATCTGGTGTGCAAACTCGGAAAGCAAAAGTAAGTTCCAGGGTCACTCAGCTAGCAAGTGTCAGAAACAAAGCCAGTTCTGCCTTTGGACCAGGAGAGAGCTAGTGTTGAACCGTGTGGCTCTGAAGAGACCAGGCTTCTCTTCATCTAGGAGCCCTCACTGGCTAAAAGGGCGGGGTTGAACAAGAAGGCTTCATGTCAGGCTGCCTGGAGTGAACCTGCACTCTTCCACTTGTGCCTCAGTTTCCCCAGATGTCAAGCCAGGGACAGGATTCCCACGACAAGAAGCTGTGTGAGACCCCTCCCAGCTTAGGGCCGGCCATGTTGCTTCCTTGGGGATGACAGGTGACCTCCTTCTCTGCAGAGAGGCCAGAGGCTGGGTTGACATCCCTCTATTTCATCAAAATAACAAAAAGCAAAAGCCTGCGTGCCAGGGAGGTGAAACTCAACCTCCCCAGGCTCTGTGATTTTATCAAAATTTCTTCGCCTGCCTCCAATTCCATTTCCTCGTCTCTGTTTGGAAAGGGCAGATGTGTTTCTAACCAGTAGCTGGTCCCCACGGGTCTGCTAATGGGCCATATTTGCCTCTTATGAAGTGCGCTCGCCTCTCCCACGCTCCCCAGATCCCTTTCAAGATGGTGGCTGGGAAAGGCATTGCAAAGTGGGCCAAGCCCACAAGTCGTCATTGTGGGGACTGGGGTTAAGATCTGACCTTCACAAGTCCTGGCTGCCCACAGGCGCGACGCTTGACCTCTCTGAGCCTTACCTACCCCGAGGCGGCTAAAACTGGCTTTGCCCATCTCCCTGGACTTGTATTAAAAAAACAAAAACAAAAACAAAAATCAAGGGGGTAAGTGGTACGAAATGGATATGGAAAAATCAAGCAAGCTACAAAGGAGGGGTTCCCAAACTTCAGGGGACATCTGATCACCCGGAAGGCTGGTTACAACGCAGGGAGCTGGTCCCATCTCCAGAGTTTCAGTGGGTCTTGTGTGGGGGTTAAGATTTTTTTTTTAATTTTTTTTAAGGTTTATTTATTTTTGAGAGAGAGAAAGAGAGAGAGTGAGTGTGAGCGGGGTAGGGGCAGAGAGAGAGAGGGAGTCACAGAATCTGAAGCAGGCTCCAGGATTCAATTTCTTTTTTTTTTCTTTTAAAAAAAATTTTTTTTTAACATTTATTTATTTTTCTGAGAGAGAGAGACAGAGCGTGAGCAGCAGAGGGGCAGAGACAGAAAGGGTGTCACAGAATCGGAAATAGGCTCCAGGCTCTGAGCCGTCAGCACAGAATCCCTCTCCGGGCTCGAACTGATGAACTGTGAGATCATGACCGGAGCCCAAGTCAGAAGCTTAGCAGACTGAGCCCCCCAAGGCATCCCTAAGGATTTGCATTTCTTTTTTTTTTTTAAGCTTTTTAAAAAATGTTTTTTTTTAATATATGAAGTTTATTGTCAAATTGGCTTCCATATAACACCCAGTGCTCATCCCAAAAGGTGCCCTCCTCAATACCCATCACCCACCCTCCCCTCCCTCCCACCCCCCATCAACCCTCAGTTTGTTCTCAGTTTTTAAGAGTCTCTTATGCTTTGGCTCTCTCCCACTCTAACCTCTTTTTTTTTTTTCCTTCCCCTTCCCCATGTGTTTCTGTTAAGTTTCTCAGGATCCACATAAGTGTGAAACCATATGGTATCTGTCTTTCTCTATATGGCTTATTTCACTTAGCATCACACTCTCCAGTTCCATCCACGTTGCTACAAAAGGCCATATTTCATTCTTTCTCACTGCCACGTAGTACTCCATTGTGTATATAAACCACAATTTCTTTATCCATTTGTCAGTTAATGGACATTTAGTCTCTTTCCATAATTTGGCTATTGTTGAGAGTGCTGCTATAAACACTGGGGTACAAGTGCCCCTATGCGTCAGTACTCCTGTATCCCTTGGATAAATTCCTAGCAGTGCTATTGCTGGGTCATAGGGTAGGTCTATTTTTAATTTTTTTAGGAACCTCCACACTGTTTTCCAGAGTGGCTGCACCAATTTGCATTCCCACCAACAGTGCAAGAGGGTTCCCGTTTCTCCACATCCTCTCCAGCATCTATAGTCTCCTGATTTGTTCATTTTGGCCACTCTGACTGGCGTGAGGTGATACCTGAGTGTGGTTTTGATTTGTATTTCCCTGATAAGGAGCGACGCTGAACATCTTTTCATGTGCCTGTTGGCCATCCGGATGTCTTCTTTAGAGAAGTGTCTATTCATGTTTTCTGCCCATTTCTTCACTGGGTTATTTGTTTTTCGGGTGTGGAGTTTGGTGAGCTCTTTATAGATTTTGGATACTAGCCCTTTGTCCGATATGTCATTTGCAAATATCTTTTCCCATTCCGTTGGTTGCCTTTTAGTTTTGTTGGTTGTTTCCTTTGCTGTGCAGAAGGTTTTTACCTTCATAAGGTCCCAGTAGTTCATTTTTGCTTTTAATTCCCTTGCCTTTGGGGATGTGTCAAGTAAATTGCTGCGGCTGAGGTCAGAGAGGTCTTTTCCTGCTTTCTCCTCTAGGGTTTTGATGGTTTCCTGTCTCACATTCAGGTCTTTTAAGATTTGCATTTCTGACTCAGGTGCAGGTGAGGGGGGGTGGAGGAACCCCGTGCAGGGAGCACATTTTGGGAAAGCTGCTGCAGTGCATTCTCTGATGGATGTTCCTGATGCTTCTATGCACCCTGTGATTTAGGGCACGGGAGAGACTGCTGTGGAACCAGTTCGTGCCCCAGGAAAGCAGCTCGCATGGGAGGAGCGGGAGCAGAGAGTATAAATCAGAGGTGTCATTCGCTGGGGGGGCAGGCTGTGTGCAGGTCACTGGAGGTGATGAAAACTCTAGCGAGCTGGCTGTCCCTGGCCGTCTGTATGAGTGCACTGAAAGCAGGTGAGATGGCCAGGTGGGTGACGGAGGGGAGCAGGGGTCACGACAGGAAGGGGAGACCCGGGAGGAGGCAGGTTGTGGGCCAGGAGGGGGGCGGTGAGGAGGCGAGGGAGGGGACCCATTGTTCAGCAGGTGCAAAGCTTGAGTCGTGCAGGAAGGGGGCGTTCTCCCTGCAGGGGGCCATCCTGTCTTGTGCACTTAAACTTGGGTTCAGAAGGCAGATGTATTGCAGAGTGTCCTTACCACGATTTTCTTAAAAAAAAAAAAAAAAAAAAAAAGGCAGGGGCGCCTGGGTGGCTGGGTCGGTTAAGCGTCCGACTTCGGCTCAGGTCATGATCTCACGGTCCGTGAGTTTGAGCCCCACGTCGGGCTCTGTGCCGACAGCTCGGAGCCTGGAGCCTGCTTCCCATTCTGTGTCTCCCTCTGTCTCTGCCCCTCCCCCGTTCATGCTCTGTTTCTCTCTGTCTCAAAAATAAATAAACGTTAAAAAAAAATTTTTTTTAAAAGGCAGAAAGAAGAGAAAGAGGGCACTTATTTTTTCAACATTAAATTTTTTTTAATTTTATTTGAGAGAGAGAGAGTGAGCAGAGGGGAGGGGTAGAAGGAGAGAGAGAGGGAATCTTCAGCAGGGAGCCCAATTCCCCTAAGAGGCAGATGCTCCACTGACTGCGCCACCCAGCTGGAACCCACTCCAGGGTTTGGGGTCTGGTTGGGAGACTTGGGGGAGCTGGGTCAGAGAACCCGGAGACAACGCCTTTGAATGCCACCGGGGAGGGGAGGGGGACTCGGTGCCTGGGTGTCCACAAACCCCCTCTGTAGGGGAGGCAGACCAGAAGGAGGAGGAAGGCATAGTGGGATGAGAAGCAGCACCCACAGGGCGCCTGGCCGTCTCAGTCGGGTGAGCGTCCCACTCTTGCTTTTGGCTCAGGTCACAATCCCACAGTTCGTGGGTTCCAGCCCCTCCTCGGGCTCCACGATGACAGCGTGGAGTCTGCTTGGGATTCTCCCTCTCTCTCTCTCTCTCTCTCTCTGTGTCAAAATAAATAAGTAAACTTAAAAAAGCCACAGCCATTTGAGCCAAGGGGGAGGCGGAATTGGTAATCTGTGGCACAGTGGCCTTGATTTTGCCAGTGCTTACATGAAATTCCACAGCGGTCTTGCTTTATCTCACTGTCCCAAGATCCCAGAATAAGCCTGTCTGAGGTCGTGACTCTGGGAGCTGGTCGTGTCCAGCAGGAGAGTGACGTGGCTTAGCCAGGGGGGTCGGGGGCAGGTGTTCAGGTTTTCAACTGTGTTTTCCCTTTCTTAGAACATGGTGGGCACACTGCAGGCCTTCAGTCAGTGTCAGTGGTGGTTTCTCATGAGCTGCAGGGAGAGGAGGAGGAGGCTGAGGGGGAAGGGGGAGGTAGGAGGGGTCAAAAACATTTATCAAATGGTAAAAATAGTAATGTTTGGCCGGAGTTAGATGTGACAATGACCTAAAGCACCATGACAGAAGATCTGTAAGGACTTCGTCGTGTTCGGCGGAATCAGTGGGTGAGAATGGGCAAAGCCATTTCTGGGGGCACCAGGGTCTGAAAGAAATAGTCTGTTCCCTGGACACAGACTGAGCTGGACGTGAGCCCGGACTGCAACCCTTCTTGACTGTGGACAATGTTTGGGTGAAACTGTCCCTCTGCTCTCTCACCTGTAAAATGAGAAGGTTGTGGGGATTACAGACAGCGGAGAGGAGAGGTGGGTGAACATTGGCCACCACGTTGGCAAAGCCAGGAGCACGGTGATGGACGAAGCAGAAAACTCACCCAGCGGCAGCTGACGTTTCTAACGAAATGTCGGCACCCATCTTTTTATCCCACAATTTTCCTAACTCACCAAGAGCACTTGCGGAGTGGGGGCAGCTTTGTGGCAGCTCCTAAAAGGATTTCAGGGGTCAGAAATAGTGGCCCCCAGAGGCAGGATCATTTTAGAGGCTCAGTTTCTGGAGCCTGAGTACCAGAACTGTTTACTTTTGTGGCTTCAGAAGTGATTTCCCTCTCTTAGCCTCCATTTCTCGTATCTACAAAATGGAGGTCGTCGTCAATAGATAGCCAATAAATATAATATATAATAATCCCAACCTCATAGGATCACTGTAAGCATCAGTGTCAGTGAGATAAATGGCATAAGGCAATAAGTAGAAAAGTGGGTGCCTAAAAGGCTACCCCAATAGCCATTTATTTAACCCTCGCCCTCAAAAATGTTGACATCTTGTTGACTGGTTTCTGAAGAGCAGAGCCGCGATCCCCTAACCCGGATGCCAGATGCACCACTCAGTGGCTCCCGATTCAGAGCCTCACTCAAACCCACGAATTAGCATCGTTGTATCAGAAATAAAGTGGGCCTCGTGGGGTAAGTCACTTGCAGAGGGAAGTGACGATCCCAAGATAATGGCACGTTCAGAACACAGCCTCCGAAGTCAGATTTCTCGGAGTTTGGACCTGGTTCCCACCAGTTGGTGGTCACATGATTCTCTGTTCCTGTTTTCTCATCAGTAAATTTTGGGGGGAATGGTGAGAAAGAGAGAGCTCCAAATTATAACCTCTCCTAAGGCTGTTCCACGGGATCCAGTGACTGGATCATAGCAACGGAGCATTAGACATCAGCCGATGTTATTGGTTGACAAGGCTTCGTATTTCCCTTCTAGCCTTTAATGACGTCTAACCTGGCTTTTATGGTGGTGGTGCTCCTGGGACCCACACTCCCTAGAACAGGCTCAGAGCTGATACAAGAGCAAAATTTTTCAAAGGAGTGAAACACAACAAAACAAAATCACTACCAAGCCTGCACTGAACACACAGGTTGTTTTCCTGAAATGTTGACACGTGGGCAAAAGCTAGAAGGTTCCCTCCGGACTTCAGATTTGTGGAATTTCATTCCCATTGGTTAATCCCCTTGGTTAACGCGTGGAAGTTGAGTGATACTAGATTTACTTGAACTTGCTCCAAGAAAGACCTTGGAAAGAGTCGGAGCTCATACATGACTTTCTTGGGTAGATGTGAGACAGCCTGCTCCCATCAGAAGTGATCGTAAGGCATCCAAAATGTGACAGCACGGGTTTTTCGGTGACATGAGGACGGTTGGCTAGATGTACTTCAAGATACTTTTTTCTTTTACGTTTGTTTATTTTTGAGAGATAGAGACAGAGCACGAGTGGGGGAGAGGCAGAAAGAGAGGGAGACACAGAATCCAAAGCAGGCTCCAGGCTCTGAGCTGTCAGCACTGAGCCCTACACGGGGTTCGAACCCACAGACTGTGAGATCATGACCCGAGCTGAAGTCTGACGCTCAACCGACTGAGCCACCCAGGCACCCCCCACCCCGCCTTTTTTTTCCTCAAGATACTTTTAATAGTCATTAGTGTAGGAATGGAGTATTTTAGGAGGTGGTCTAAATTTTACCCATTTTTTTCTCTTTCAGAATTTATTTCCCGTTTGCATTATCCAATTCAAGGTGTGTAGACACGTCTTTATTTGTTAACATCTCAAATGTTAGTCACACCCATGAAACAATATCATATTCCTGAAGTTCCTCGCACTTCCCGCCATTTTGCTCTTTCTTTTTTTAATTAAAAAAAATTTTTTTAGTCTGAAATTTATTGTCAACTTGGTTTCCATACAACACGCAGTGCTCATCCCAACAGGTGCCTTCCTCAATAGTTCTTTTGCTGTTCTTTTGCACAAAAGGCTCTCCCTGGTCATGACAGCCAAATCATATATCTCAAGATCTGGTTCAGTCTACCCCCCAAGATTTCCTCCCACCCTTTCAGAAGAGAACTCTCTTCTATATTGGAACTAACGCCAGCATTTGTGGGTTCTCTTGTTTATTTCCATGTAGAGGCATAACCTACATATCATAAAATTCACCCCAGTTTAAGTGTACCCTTCGATGATTTTTAGTAAATTGACAGAGGGGTATAAACATTACCACAGTCCAGTTCTAGGACATTTTCATTACTCTAGGAAGATTTCTTGTATCCATTTGCTATATCCATTCCGATCCCAGGGACAGGCAACCACTAGTCTACTTTCCATGTCTATACATTGGTGTTTTCTAGACATTTCATATCAATGGAATCCTACATGTGATCTTTTGCCCCTGGTTTTTAAGTTAGAAAGTTAATCATAGAACTCATACGTGCTCACCATTGATAACGTTGCTGCAGTGTCTCAATTCTTGGAAAAGTTGGGCCATTTCTGAATGTGGATAACTGCATTTTTCAATTTCAATCTCAACCTACAACCCTCATGAAAGTGGGGGCTTTGGGAGAGAAATGGAGATGTGGGAATGTTTCGTAGGCTAGTCAAGCCAATGAAAGGGAAATTTTAGTCCCAAAATGTTGTTGTTGTTGTTTCTAACTACTTCAATCGCCAACCACTTGTTTGGGAGTTGAACCAACATGGCCTGGAGTATATGCTGGAAAATGTGACCCTTCAGCCCTCTTGGCTTTGGGGTCAGAAGGAAGTTATTCTCAGAGCAGTGGGCAGCAGGGTCTCTGTGTGTACGGATTGCATGCTGAGGACCAAACCTGACCTGACTGTAGCAGGAGCCTAATGACAGAACCCAGTTCACTGGACTGATGTGGGAATATCATTAAATGCATTAGTGCTGGTAAGCTGTGCACAATATGTTCAGCAGAAAGTAAACTATCTTATATAAATACATAATAATAACAAAAATGAATTAATAATCAACATCATAATGAATGCTAAGTAATAAAAATTGCTAAATAATTGAAAATATTAAATACTAGGGATGCCTGCGTGGCTGAGTTGGGTAAACGCCCGACTCTTGGTTTGGGCTCAAGTCATGATCTCACAGTCTGTGGGTTTGAGCTCCGTGTCGGGCTCTGTGCTGAGCCTGCTTGGGATGCTCTCTCCCTCTCTCTCCCTCTCTCTCTCTGCCCCTCCCCTGCTCACTCTCTCTCTCACTCTCTCTCTAAATAAATAAATAAATAATCACACAATGAATATCATAATGACAGATAATATAGTTAAATAATAAAATAATACAAGTGCTAACGTAATTGTTAATAAATATGATCACAGTATTCAATAATAAATGTAAATAACATATATCAATAAATAACTTCTAAATAATAAAGATAAGTGAATTTTGTATCAAAATTACTTCAGGCTTATGAAGAGCCAAGCAATATTTGCTTGCTAAGTCTCTATTATGTGGCAGTCCCTGTCAGTGGACATCATGGGTCTAGCATCGAACAAGATACATGGGGTCATTTCTGGCAAATGAGAAAGACTCTGAGCAAGTCATTACGCATTAAATAATTAGAAGAAATGGGAACCTGTAAGAACGTGCAACATAACTGGATCTAGCACAGTCTGCATGTTCAAGAAAGTTCCATGGAGATTCACATCTAGGCGGAACCTAACAGGAGGGTCATTAAGCAAAGCATGTGTGGCATTGCTGGCAAGCAGAGGAAATCATGTCAGTAAGTCCCCAAGATGAGAAAGATGGCCACACATTCGAGACACCTAACAAGGCTGGCGCAAGAGCGGACCCTGGAAGGGGGGTCCAAGGCGAGGCTTGCGGTCCAAGCTCAAGCAGAACCATAAGCCTTTTCAGTGCTGCTTCTCATCCAAGAGCAGTGGGATATTAATAGGTTAGGGGTAGGGGCAGGCTAGTATTTGAGAAGGAACATTCTCCCTGCTGTGTGGAGAATGGACAGAACAAATAGGTTAGAGGAGGCATCCAGAAATATGCTTTTGTCATAGTCAAGGGCAAAGCGCAAATCTAGGGGGTGACAAAGGTGTAGAGGGAAGCAGATAGCTTTGAGAGATACTCGGGCTAAGAGATTCACTTTTCTAGGAGAGAGGAAAGAAAGGCTCCAGAATTTTGGCTTAGGAGATGGAGTGTGGGACCTCTGGTCACCTATATTTTGTGTCACACCCGGGGGAAGGCAGATCGCGAACCCAACCACATGTGGACACAGGGCGGTAGGTGGGCAAGTGCCGTGTGGAGAGGTGGGACAGACGTTAAGAAGGCCAATTTCCTTTGCAAGCTTGCCCCCCACACCTGGTGTGTTTCCTCTCTTCCAGGGTTTGTTAACAGTACCTGTGTCTTTCCATTTACTTATGGTGACGTCATCTACTACAACTGCATTTCCATCCACAGCGATTATGCCTGGTGTTCTCTTGACAGGAAATTCCAAGGCAGATGGCGGTACTGCACCGGGCAAGGTGAGTGAGCACCACCATACGGGCTGTCTTGGATGCCTAGAATCCGCGAAGCGACCCACAGTAGCAGACTCTGTGGCTTCTGGTGTTTGGGATAAATCTGAGTCCAAATCTGGACTGTCCTACATGTGTCGACCACTCTGAAAACAGTTCAGGGCAGTAGAAAAAGCATGTGTGGGGAGGTTAGCAATGATTGATGATAAAACTTGCCATGTTTGTATGTCCCCTCCCGCTCCTTCCTTTGTCTGCAGACCCCCCCAAATGCACTTTCCCCTTCCTCTTCGGAAAAAAACTCTTCCACAAATGCACCAAGGAGGGCTATATTTTGAATCGGAGCTGGTGCTCACTGACGAACAATTATAACCAAGATGGAAAATGGAAGCAATGCTCTCCTCACAAGTAAGTTGGCTGCAGAAGGAGGAGTGGGGGTGAGGGGTCTCTGAAAGTGGGGAACCTTCTAGATTAATGAAAAGGGAAGCTTGGGGCCTACATTTTCCAGTGATGGCTTAGATTGGGGGTCAGCAAACGCTTCCTGTGAAGGGCCCATTCGTAAGGATTTTAGACTTTTTAGATTTCACAGGTCTTACGGTCTCTCACATACTCAACTCTGCCAAGTATCACAAAAGCAGCCACAGGCAATTAAAAAAAAACTGAACTTAGCTGTATGCCGATAAAACTTTATTTATAGACCCTGGAATTTGAAACTCGTGTAATTTTCAGGTGTCACAAAGTATCAGTCGCCTTTTGACGTTTGTTTTCAGTCAACCACTTAACAATAAGAAAACCAATAGCTCACAGGTCATAAAAACAGATGACAGGTTGGATTTGGCCTCTGACCTCTAGCTTGCTGGCCCCTGGATTGAACGATCTGTCCTTCATCCCATGAGGATAAAGAAATGAGGCTGGTTTCCATGGAAAAGAAGACACAGGGAGGAGAAAAGCCTGGTCAACAGACCTCCAAGAGTTCACCCATCTCTGTGCTCTTGAATTACACTGAGAGTTTTATTGAGTGTCCAATAGTATCTCAGTTAACCTTTGCAATGATCTCAAGGAGTGATTACAGGTGTCATCAGGCCCATAGAGAAACCAGGAAACCAAGGCTTAAACAGCTAAATTATACCCAAACACAGTGTCAAATCCTATCATCTCAATGAAGTTTTGTGCAGAGACCACTTATTAACTGGTCCCATCAAATGAGCCCCTACAATACGCTCAGGTAATGAGCTTTCCCCATCAAAATTGCCATTTCATGGTTGTGGAAACAGGCATTGAGAGCCTGGGCACCCAAGCCAACAACTAGTAAGAGATAAAGCCCCAAACCTAGCCCGGACTCCGTGGTGGCCAAAGTCGGCATTCATTTCTACCCCACGGCTCCGTGGTTTTATCAAAACGTGTACGACCATTAATTTGGAATTGTCTTTGGGGTCATTGTCCACAACACCAGTGATTCACAGATGGAGACCCATGTGGGGCACTCCACTGGAATCTAAGCCGAGCGATTGCTCTTTCCCTATCCACGTTGTCACGCTTGTAAGTGATTGGGTTGACGTTTCTTGTTGGGCTTCCAGAGAAGTCACAGCCCTGTTCAGGACCCACGCACAGCAACCGTGTGGGTTGCAGCTGTGTGCTATACACACAACAGATCCCGCTGTTTCCCCCAACCGACTTTGCTGATCCTTGAACCTTCTCGGGAGCTAGGCCAATAGTTTTTAATTCCTAGGTTCGCCGATAGCTTCACTTCTTGGTAAGATGCCAGGAGGGCTCTGTGGTTTCCACACTTGGCTTTTAATTGCCTGTTACTCACTCGCAGCTTTTGGTGACTTTATAATAGGACATCAGTAGTGTTGTACTACAGCGATCCAATTCCATTGTTTGTATAATTGCTGCTTCCTGGGTCTTTCCAAGTTCCTGGCACAATGAACCAGCTAGTGTATGCCCCTCCACTGGGATACGATCCCAATTCAACTCCAGTGAGAACTTTAACAATCGGACCACCACCTTGCACCAGAGGCTACATGTTGTTCACCCCCAACGAATGATAGGGGTCCCCTTGGCATCCCGGGCTAGGAGTGATCTGGCTCCAAATCCCCATCTTAATTTAACACCTGCTTTGTGAGACCACTCCCGGGACTATAACAGGTTGGGTTCTCAGAAACAGGTGTTTCATCTCTCTCTCTCTCCCCCCCCCCCTCTTCTTTTCTCCCTTCTTCTTTTCTTTTTTACTGCCGTGGTCCAGAAAGTTTAAGACAGCTAACAAAAATAACTGGCTTTACAGTAATAGAATTAATCGATTAAAAATCAAGGAAAACTCAGAGTAAGACAGCAAGAGGTAAAGTTAGCACTGTGCAGGCTGCTTTCTTATTTTACCAAATGTGCATTTAATGGAGAACCATTCGTTACCAATCACAGTGGTTATGGAGATGGGCATACTCGTTGGACTTAACCTAGCAGGGGGTTATGAAAGCAGGGAGGTCAAATCACTTGGATTGTACAAAGCGCTGGGAACAACGACTAATACAGAGTGAGGGTGTTTGTATTTTCCATCCATTTCTCTTTCTTCTCCGTCTTTCCTTTGTTCCCTCCTTCCCTTACTTTCCAATTTTTTTTTTTATATAAAAAGAGATTTCAGATGGAGTGCATGGCCAAGTAAAATAATATTAATTACAAGTAGGTTAAAAAAAATATGCAGGATGAGTGGGACGGAGGCTTCTCTGGCACTAATAGATTAAAGGAGAACAGGTAGGGGCAGCTGGGTGTCTCAGTCGGTTAAGCATCCAACTCTTGATTTCGGCTCAGGTCATGATCTCACAGTGGTGAGATCGAGCCCCATGTTGGGCTCTGTGCTGCCAGCATGGAGCCTGCTTGGGACTCTCTCTCTCCCTCTTTCCCTGACCCTCCCCCATTCACACTCTCAAGTGCTCCCTCTCTCTCTCTCTCAAAATAAATAAATAACCTTTACAAAATAATTAAGTATAATTTGCTCGTCTTTTGTGGGTACCTTCTACATTGATTTTTAAGTGAGTAAGGGCTGGCTTTTTTAAATTATTGTTATTAGAATAGTGGAGTGGAATCACTGGGTCAAAGGATATGTACATCTCAAGTATGTGTTTTACACATTAGGTTATTCCAAATTATCCTCCGTCAACATTATTCGACTGCCCATTTTTAACTTTCTGAACGCTGAAAATTATCAGTTTAATATTTTCTTCGAATAACAGACTATGTGACTTGTGTTAAATAAGCAAGAAATCAAAATGGCCAATAGTGGCCCATTGAATTTGAGAGTGAGAGAGAAAGCCTTCAACTCTCCTAAGGCTACCAATCCGCAACGTTCCTCCATCCCGTTCCACCTACTCATGCTATTTCGCTTCTAGGGGTAGACCAGATCTCCAATCCGAGAGGAAACCAATGATCTTGTCTTGGAGACTGACAGACTGTGATACACTCCTAACCTCTGGGTTTTTGTTTTTTTCCCACAGTCTTTAGATAAGTCTTGGTCCTGGAAGGCACAGAAGTTATAGGCTTCATCAACTGCCTCTCAAAACATATCCTTTCCCTGATCGTTGTGACCAATAAAGATTTGATGTCTGTTCCATGTGGATGACTCCTTTTGTTGGAAAAAAGTCTCGGTCAACGCTCAATGTCAATCAGCGCCACGCTGACCGTGCTGGGGTGGGGAACCGGTAGGACATTTGTGGGGAAGAGCTGGCATTCAAATCAAGACCCTGGTGAACTGCTAATTGTAGAAGCTTTGGCAAATTAGGTAAATTCTCAGACTCAAGCTTCCTCTCATACAATTTTTCTTTTTTTTTTTTTTTTTTTAAATTTTTTTTTTTTTTCAACGTTTATTTATTTTTGGGACAGAGAGAGACAGAGCATGAACGGGGGAGGGGCAGAGAAGAGAGAGGGAGACACAAAATCGGAAACAGGCTCCAGGCTCTGAGCCATCAGTCCAGAGCCTGACGCGGGGCTCGAACTCACAGACCGCGAGATTGTGACCTGGCTGAAGTCGGACGCTTAACCGACTGCGCCACCCAGGCGCCCCATCATACAATTTTTCAATTAAAGTATAACATACACTTGCAACGTTTTGAGGTAAAATTTGTGACATAGAATCCCCCATTGTAACGTGAACAATTCAGTGGCATTGAGCACCATCACAATGTTGTGCAACCATCACCTCTGTCTACCTCTAAAACATTTCACGGGTGCCTGGGTGGCTCAGTCGGTTGAGCGACCGACTGCGGCTCAGGTCGTAATCTCACGAGTTTGAGCCCCGCATCAGGCTCTGTGCTGATGGCTCAGAGCCTGGAGCCTCCTTCGGAGTCTGTGTCTCCCTCTCTCTCTGCCCCTCCCCCGCTCACAATCTATCAAAAAGGAATAAACATTAAAAAAAAAAAAAAAAAACCCCACCATAGACCCATACACGGCGGTGGCTTATAAACAGAAATTTATTTCTCACGGTGTTGGAGACCGGAAGTCTGAGATGGAGACCGGAAGTCTGAGATGGAGACCGGAAGTCTGAGATCAGGGCGCCAGCATGATCAGGTGAGGGCCGCCTTCCCAGCGGCAGATTTCTGCTTGCCTCTGAACAGGGCAGAAGAGGGGAAGCTAGTTCTCTGGGGCCTGTTTCCTAAGGGCCCATTCATAATCCTTCACCCTCCAGACCCCATCACCTCCCAGAGGCCCCACCTCCTAATCCCATCACTGTGGGCATTAGGTTTTCCCCACATAAGCATTTGAAAGAGGCGCAAACTTCAGCCCATAGCCCTGGCAGAAACGCAACATTGTAAGTCACTCTGAAAAGCGGGAAGCCTGTTCTCAAGTTTTGTGCTCTCCGGAAGTTCAGTGGCAAAGCAACATTTTGTGCCTGGCCCCCTTTGCTCATCACCACGTTCCTGAGATTCCAGCTCACGCACAGTATCTCACTGGGCGCATGTACCACAACTTATTTAATCCATTATCTTGCTGACAGGCATTTGGGGAGCTTCTCGTTTAGGTTTACAATTCTTTTTCTTGTATGTATGGTTTTTAAGTTTATTTTTCAGGGCGCGGGGGGGGGGAGCACGAGTGGGGGAGGAGCAGAGAGAGGTGGGGGGAGAAAGAGAATCCCAAGCAGGCTCTGAGCTGCCAGCGCAGAGCCTGATGCGGGGCCTGGGCTCACAAACCATGAGCTCATGACTTGAGTCAAAACCAAGAGGAGGGCACTTAACCGACTGAGCCACCCAGGAGGTGGTGCCCCAGGTTTATAATTCTTAACGCACCTTTGCCTGTATCTTTTTTCACATCTCCTGGTGAGCGTATCTGTGGGGTATACACCTGAGGGCTAGAATCGCCAGACCCTAAGATGTGTGTCCACAGCTTTGCAAAGCCGATTTAAGTTCCCACCAGCCATGGTTCCAAATCTTTGCCACATCAGTATTTCCTAGCGGTGTAGTTTTAGCTTTAAATCATACTAATGGAAACAAATACGACATTATGTTACCTCTGGCTTTTCTCCCATTGAACGGTGGTGCGTCTCTCCCAAGGTCCCAGCCCAAGGTCCAGCTCGGAAGCGGTGGTGTGGGGGTGCCCCCTGGTGGCCTCCAGGCATCGCAACAGGTATGGGCGCACCCCGTTTCTCTCCGTCCCCCAGGGCGTCCCTGAATGAACCTCATGTTTGATTTGACCTGTGTCTCTCCGCCTGTGGTTTACCGTAGCAACGACCTCAAAGCTGCGCTCCTTTAGAGTTATTTCCTGTTAGGCATTTTATTTCGAGAAATTTCAGGTGAAGAGTTAAAAAAAATGGTTTTAATTTAAAAAAAAAAAATTCCAAGCAAAATCGGATACTGTGTTCATTTACTATAAAAACAACAACCATGAAAAAAGCTTTATTTTTGTGGCACTTGATTTTTTTTTTTTTTAGATTTTAGCAAAAGGGACAGTCAGATACAGCCATTCTGCTTTGTTTTTAATTTTTTTTAATGTCCAGTTTTGAGAGAGAGAGCACATCAGCGGGGGAAGGGCAGAGAGAGAGAGAGAGAGAGGGAGACACAGAATTTGAGGCAGGCTCCAGGCTCCCAGCTGCCAGCACAGAGCCTGACACGGGGCTTGAACCCACGAACCGTGAGGTTGTGACCTGAACTGAAGTCAGACACTTAACCAACTGAGCCACCCAGGCGCCCCAGATATAGCCACTTTGAATTTTCATTTAGTGAAATAAAGTCTGGTATGGTCTTAATAATAACAGCAATATTTCAACTCCCTGAGTCCATTTACTGGGCAGGGACTTGACTGAGAACAGATCTCAAGCTGTGCACATGAGAATCCCCTGAGAGCTTTTTTTTTTTTTTTTTAAGTTTATTTATTTTGAGAGGCAGGGTGATGAACAGGACAGGGGCAGAGAGAGAGGGAGAGAGAGAGAGAGAGAGAGAATCTCAAGCAGGCTCCGCACTGACAGCACAGAGCCCAAAGCGGGGCTTGAACTCACGAACCATGAGATCATGACCTGAGCCAAAACCAAGAGTCAGATGCTTAACTGACTGAGCCACCCAGGCACCTCTCCCCTGAGAGCTTTAAAATATAGGGGCACCCGGGTCCCACCCCTAGAGACACTGCTTAATTGGCGGGGGGTATGGGAACATTAAAAGTCCCAGGCGGCCCTAATGGGTGGCAACGTTTGAGAGCCATGATTTCGAGCAGTGGTTCCCAAAGCGTGAGCATCACTTGGGACAAGGAGCCAGCACACCCGGGTCTCAGGTGACGACTGTGTCCGACTCAAGCTGTGCCTCATCCTCAGCACCCCTCAGAGACTCAGTTTGCCCCCTCTGGGAAATGGGTTCCCTCTTCTCTTTTCTCCGATTCCTTGTCTTTTCATTGGAGAAATGGAGCTCCGTGGAAACCAAGACTAGACATTGGCGATCATTCCTCCAGACCCCCGGACAGTGGCTGTGCTCTTTGCATCTTTCCCACACTTTGCTCGTCCAGGGCAATGGGGCGTCTTGTATCTCTGGGGCTGACTATATCCCGCGCCGTTTTTCCGGATATCTCAAACCGGGTTACCCCTTTGCCCGCTGATGCAGACCTCCCCCAGCCCCCGTCTGTCCCTTCTGGCAAATGGCCCCCTCCTTCCAGATCTTGCCAGGTTTCCTTCTCCCTTCCCTCCGGTCCCCGCAAGAGAAACACCCGCCTACCTGCACCACCTCTAGGGACAGAATGAAGTCTCTTAAACGCAACCCATTTGTGGAAGGTACAAACAGTGAACTCTTCTCATACACCCTGAGTTCTCTTCCTACATACGCTGCGGCTCAATCTAAAAGTCTCACCTTCTCCAGGGTAAGACACACAGTAGGTTCTTACCTTGCCACGAATACCCACGGCCCTATGAGGATCGCCACGAAAACCACCAGAGATGGATCACTCGGGATCCTAGGGGTCACCATGGGTCCCCAACAGATCAACCGTGTTGACTAGCCATATAGTTGGAGGGTTTTTCATTTTTTGACTCTAACAAATATTTTTAATGTTTATTTTTGAGAAAGAGAGTAAGCAGGGGAGGGGCGAGGGGGGGGGGCAGGACAGAGGATCTGAAGCGGGCTCTGTGCAGCCAGCCAGATGCAGGGCTCCAACTCACCAACGGTGAGATCGTACCTGACCAAAGACAGAAGCTCAAGTCGGACACTCAATCACCAGACGCCGCAACTAGCCATATATGGGAGTGATTAACAGTGCCATTTTTTTTTTCTTTTTTTTTTTTTTTTTTTTTTTTTGCAATAGGTAGGAAAACAGAGAAAGTCTTGCTCTGGCGCTTTCTTGGGGGACATAGATACAGGGAAGCCCCAAGACCCGCCTTTGAGAAGTTACCACCCACCCCTCTCCCTCCTTAGCTGAGCGGAAAGTCCAGATGCTTCCACTGCCTGGGAATGTGTAGAGCCTGGGAAAACTTCCTTGGGGGTGACAAAGTTCGCTGGTTTCAGAGGGGCAGGGCTGCTGGGGCCGCTTAGATAAAAGCTAAAAGGCAATTGACAAGGCAAAGACGGGAGGGACCTGTGTTTCTTAATCCACTCACTTTCTGGGCAGCCAGTCCGGGCAAAAGCAACCTGTCTCCATTGTCATGAAATCCATCCGCTTGCCAATCGGTGGCTCCGGGGAACACCAGCCTCCCTCCCCCTGCCCGGTGAGTCTGAATCTTACCTGACTCCTCCTACCCCTCCATCCCTCGCCCCAGCCCCACCTTGGGAAGTCCTCAGGCACTCTCAGGAAGTCTCAGCTCCCCCCTGGGCTGGGATGGACGCTAAGCTAGATTTCTCCCTGCATTGTGTCCGGGGATGACTGGGTTGGGGTGTCGGTGTCCGATAAGGAGGGGTTTTCACTACATCCTGGCCGGGTCTCCACGACCCCCACACTCCCCTCCAGGGCCTGACACAGGAGCACCCCTCCCCCAAATCTGATCTAATTCCCTCTCTGCTCTGCGGAGGCTGGCCTGGCCTAAAAGGATTGGAGCATTTGCTAAATGGAACCAGGACGGGGTCAGAGAAGCAGCTGTGGGGAGACCCCCCCGGGGCCAGGACGGCCACAGGAAGAAGTGGAAGGGAGGGGGAAGAGACAGGGGCAGAAAGAAGGAGTGAGGGGGTTTCTCTGGGAGAGTTGGGGGGGGGGGGGCTTCAGTATACAGAAGGGCATAACACCAGCCGGCTCTGCAGGAAAACATTTCCAAGGTGACCATGAACTTTATTAATTTCCAAATTATCAATCCACAAACAAGGTCCTGGAAAATTATCAGGATTAAAAATATCGAACCAGATGCCTGGATACAAAGTAACTAAAGCAGTGAATTCTACATACGGGACAAACGGATTTAAAAACAAGTGTTTAAATATCATCTAAAAAGTCAGGCTCCGTGAAGATAAAAAATGCTACCAAATCACCCTCCAGAAAGATGCACCGGAGACCTCTGCGGTTAAATAACATTTCGCGGAGCGTCTTTGTAAACCACCAAATGAATGAGTTGAGTTATAGGCTCAGGTTGGAAAGCCCCCTGTTGGAAAGATGTCGGTTCGTCCTCAAGCCATTCATGGATTTGATGCGATTTCGATTAAATTCCCAATGAGGTTGCCCCAGGCCTGCAGAGGAAGCGCTCGGAGCATCCGCAAAACAGACGCTGGGAGCAAGGAGTTCCACGCCAGACCTGGGAACCCACCGAAACGCCCACGTGCGCCCTAAATGCGGGGACACCTGAGCCGCACGATGTTCGGTAGCCACACAGTGACCACAAGATGCCGCCTCCACAGGTGGGATGACAGCAGGACTGATGATCCGATGTGCAGCCTGACCCCGCCGCCAGGTCCGCACCCACGTGGACGCGATGGGCGCGCAAGCCGACGACACCCTAGTCCCCTCTGGCCCCGTGGGAACTGCAGGGCTTTTCGGAGACAGATTCGCCTATAAATTCAGTAGCAGAGTCCGAGTCTCTGTCCTCTGCAGGGTCGTCTCCCTCCTGGGACTGGGCCATCAAGGGGAAAGGGGATCCCTCCAAGGGGTCTTGGGGGGAGACGACCGATGTGAAATTGGGGGCTAGCACGCAGCCGGCGTCTGGCCAGATGTCTGAGCCGGAGCAGCCCTGAAGCCGGGCGGGGGAGGGAGCCGGGGCCGGGGCCGGGGTTGGTGCAGCCTGGACGGACCCCTGCCGGGCCCGCGGGGCGGCGCTCAGGCTGCAGGTGCCGGGCTCTGCCGCGGGGGGGATCCTCCGGGGGCTGTGCGGAGCGGGGTGACAGGCGCCTGGGCCCCCAGGGAACGCGGGGCCAGCAGGGACAGGGACCCCGACCGGGGCGTGCTCAGGGACACGGGCGGGAACAAGGACGGGGGGAGGGGCAGGGACACATTGGGGGACGTCGACTCC
Organism: Leopardus geoffroyi; assembly: GCF_018350155.1. NCBI lineage: Eukaryota > Metazoa > Chordata > Mammalia > Carnivora > Felidae > Leopardus > Leopardus geoffroyi. The sequence continues at coordinate 9,572,080 of NC_059335.1, forward strand.
GCGGCCCCCGGGCGCCGCTGCGCTGGCTCCCCGACCTCGCCCTTTGGGCAGCCTGGAGTGCTTGGCCCGGCGGTTCTTGAACCACACCTGGAGGGACCGAGGGGACAAGGCGGAGGGGTAAACGGGCTAGGCAGGGGCACCTCCCCGCCTCTGTCCCAGGTGTGGGGGGCTCAGGAGACACGGCAGCCGCAGAGCTCTCCCTAGGGCCCCCGGAGCCCAATTCAAGGTCCCCCGAGGATGCAGGGCGCAGTGGGGGCGGGGCTTGGACACCCGGGAGCCCCGGGGCCAGGAAGGGGCCCGCCCCAGAGGGTCCCCCGCCTTCCCAGAGGCCCTGAGCTCTGGTGCCCCGACACCCAGCCAACCGTCAGTCTGGGCGGGCTCACGCCGGCCGGTTCGCGCAGCACTGGGTGGCGGTGAGCCTGGGGTCCGGCCCTGAGTCCCCACAGGGGGCCCCTTGCTAGCCCTGTGAGCCAGGGGAGCCCTCGGACCCTCTGGCCTGTCTCCTCCCCTGTAGCCCGGGACAGACGGCAGGGGGTCCAGCCGGAGGAGTGCCGCCTTCCTGGTGCGCCCGTGGCCAGTGCGGACGGAGGGGGCGGGGTCCTACCTGCACTTGGTGCTCGTCCAGGTTGAGCCCGGCCGCCAGGGCCGCGCGTTCCTGGTAGCTCGGGTACCGGTTGGCCCAGAAGTGTCTCTCCAGCGCCTGTAGCTGCTCCTTGAGGTACACGGTGCGCTTCTTCCGGGGCCTCGGGAGCGTTCGGGCTGACGGGGGGCCTGACCCGAGGAGAGACGGGCTCAGACAAGCCCCCCAGACGGCCCCCCGCCCCCCAGAGACCCTCCCCCTGCCCGGGCCAGGCCCCGACGGGCAGGTGGGAGGCACGGCTGTGCATGAGAGGTGGCAGCTGGACCCGACGCCCTGGGGTCGGGCCCTGGCTCTCGCGGTCCAGCCCAAGTCTCTGTGCCCTGCGGCGGGGCCTCAGCGGGCACATCTTTGAAATGGGCGCAGTGACGGCTGTCTTGTGATTCCAGCACCCACGGCCGCGGAAGGCAGGCAGGCTGAGCTCCCCAGGCCCAGCCAGGCCGCTGCCCCAGGCAGGCGGGCTCCCACCTCGCCTGGCACCCCCCCCCAGCCCCTCCCATCCAGGGCCAGAGCCACCCTGACGCTGCTCACAGGGGGCGGCCGTGCACCAGGCCCTCTGTCCCGGCCCCACGAAGTCCCCGCAGCCCGGTGCGGGACGCCCTCCGCAACACCGGGGGCCTCCTCTGGAGGCCCGGAGGCCTCCCCAGCCTCAGCCCCGGCCCCTGGCACAGGCCCAGGCGCACCCTCAGGGGAGCCTGACTCCTGCATCCTGCCCGCTGGTCCGCCGCCTGCGCCTGCGTGTGGGGCCCTGCCCACCCCACCGGGGCCTTAAATCCCACCTACCTGCCGTGCCCACCCAGACACACCCTGAGGGTCCTGGGACTCTCCCTCTCTCCCCACCCTCAGCCCCGCCCCCGGACGAGTCCCAGGAGGGAGTAATCCTTTCCTTACTGAGCAGCTTCTGGATACCCAGGCCCTGGGCTGGGGCCTGGGGGCTGGGGCCTCAGTGGCCAGACAGCCTTGGTCCCTCCCTCAGGGGGCTCTAGCCCAGGGAACCCCGCATTGCCCCTTGTGGGGGTCCCCAGCCCAGGAAAGGGCCCCTCCAGCCAGTGCCCCTGGGGCCGTCCGCTCCCCCCAGTCCTGGGGACCCCTCCCCCTGCTTCCCTGTCCAGCCCCCTCCTCTCCTTCCTGGTCGGTCCGGCAGCCTCCCCGCTGGCCCCCAACACCACGCTCGCCCTCTGGTCCCTTCTCCGAGTCTCCCCCCAAGTCCTGGACGGGGCGGGTGCTCAGACACGTGGCCCCGGTGATGGCTCGGGGTCCGTGCCGGTCTTCCTGTGGGATGAAGGCCGATGGGGCAGCAGGTGGATGGCTGCCCCCGTGTCTTTGTGAATGAATGAGCTGGGGCTGCCTTAGGTGCTGGACTCAGGAGCTGGGGTCACAGGGGCCCAGCCCCCTCCCCCCACCTCCCCCAGCTGCATAGACCCACATCTAGACCTCAGGCTGAGCTCCTCGCTGGCCTGAGGTCTGCTCAGGACTCGAGTCCCGGAAGCACACGGCTTACAAGCCTCAGTTCCCGGGCAGCGAGGGGCCTGTTACGATCATCAGTGCTACATGAAGGTTAAATAGGCAATCGCGCACCGAATCATAGGTGGCAGAGGGATCTCGTCGTTCAAGGTTGACCTCGCTCTCCTGAACGGCCCGAAGTGCGCCTCCGTGCTCCTTCCTTTCCGGCAACATTCCGCCTTCACTGGACGTTGCTTCTCCTTCTTGGGCAGGTGGGAACACAGGGGTCACCAAGTCGAGGGCTCTGCAGTCAACGAGGGATCCTCTAGCAATGTCCTTGGTCTTTAAGATGTGCCCAGAGGCTGCCTTCTCTCTCGTTTTTAATAGAAATTAAGTGTACCATTTTGTTGATGAGATTGGCCCAGATCGAGAAGAGGGGTCGTGCCTGGGTGTACTGGTGGCATTGTGACGGTGCTCACGTGGGTCTTTCTTTTTCCTCTCTCTCTTTTTTTTTTTTTTAATGTTTATTTGTTTTTGAGGGAGAGCACAAGTGGGGGAGGGGCAGAGAGAGAGGGGGAACAGAGAATCCAAAGCAGGTTCTGCGCTGATGGCAGAGAACCCGATGCGGGGCTCGAACCCACAAACCGTGAGATCATGACCTGAGCCACCTGGGGGCCCCTCACACTGGTCATTAGGGTTAACTTGCTTCCAGCTTCTTGCTTGCTGCCTACACCCATAGTTTGTAGCAGAACTAGCCTACTCCCCTCGAGATCCTGCAGACCGCTGACCTTGAGGCACCACCACGGACCAGACTTTCCAGAAGATACACGGGAAAACAGCCACTGCTGGCCCTGGTGTCCTCAGTGATGGGTTCCCGGTGCAGGGAGGTATCTGGATGGGGCTTGTTTGGGGCTGCGGGACTAGCTTTTCCTCGCAGACACCTGAGAGCCTTGATTATTGACAAATTATTGGAAGAATCGGGAAGCCTTGCATGGACAAATGATTCGCTGTCGACCGCAGGCTTCTGCTGCACCATTTTCCTCACCTTCCCCTTAAAATTTTTTTTAATGTTTATTTTTTAGAGAGACAGAGACAGAATGCAAGCGGGGTAGGGGCAGAGAGAGAGAGGGCGACGCAGAATCCGAAGCAGGCTCCGGACCCCGAGCTGTCAGCACAGAGCCCGACGCGGGGCTCGAACTCGCAAGCTGTGAGATCATGACCTGAGCCGAAGTTGGACGCTTAACCTACTGAGCCACCCAAGCGCCCCTCACCTTCCCCTTTAAACCCTCCGGCTCCCCCTGGACGGAGGAAAGTGGTCTTTGAGATATCATCCCACCATCTTTCCAGGTCACTGGCTTCCTCAATAAGGCAACCTTTTCCTTTCCCACCAACACTTGTGTGTTGAGTACTGGCTTCCTAGCAGCCAGCAGCAGAACCCGAGTCTGGAACGGGTCCTCTGTCCGGTAACAAGAGGACAGAGAATCTGACCTTCTCATGCTTTTGGGGTGTAGGCTGGTTTTGGAAACAGACTTGATGATAGCAGTCAATGTCCCTCAGCTGAGGACCATCAGGACACCAGGAGTTGAGCTAATGTGGGTTTAGCATCCCATTGCAGGGAGTGGGGACACACACCACGGAAACCCTGGGGTATCTCAGTAAGAGGATGTTTGAGAGGACCTATATAGGACGAGGGCTTGTATGAGATGATCTGGGGGAAGGTTCCAAGAAAAGTGATTTTTATGCACAAAAGAATTGAAGTCAGGGACTCAAGCACATACTTGTGCCCATATAAGCATATCCCCATAGGCCTGGAGACAGAAAGCAGATTCCAGGGGCTGGCAAGAGTAGGGAATGGGGAATCAGTGCTTAATGGGGACAGAGTTTCGGTTTGGGATGATAGAAAAATCCCCAGAGATGGATAGTGGTGATAATTGCACAAATCGTGAATGTAGTTAACAGCACTGACTTGTACATTTAAAAAATGGTAAAAAGGTGCGGGGGGGGGGGGGCGCCTGGGTGGCTCAGTCGGTTAAGCATCCGACGTGGGCTCAGGTCATGATCTCACCGTTCGTGGGTTCGAACCCCGTGTCGGGCTCTGTGCTGACGGCTCGGAGCCTGGAGCCTGCTTCAGATTCTGTGTGTGTCTCTCTCTGCCCCTCCCCCGCTCGTCTCTGTCTCTCTCTGTCTCTCTCTCAAAAATAAATAAATGTTAAAAATTAAAAAAAAAAAAAAGTCAGCAAGGCTTTGCTCTGGGTTGGATGATGTCAGGAGAGACGGGGGTCGTTCTGTGATTGGGTGTCACGTCTAGAAGATGGGGAGGTTGGAGAGACTGGAGCCAGCGTTTGTATGGATAATGTCACCCGTGTTAGTCTGCGTGGGGAACATCGTCTCTTTGGCGGTTTGGACCATGTGCATGTTTCTCTTAGCGATCAGACTCGATTACGGAGACATGATCACTTCAACACAAAGACTGACCTTCTAGGCAACCGGAGGGCACCAAGTCTTGGTTGTGAGCGCCTGGCCAGCTCCCGGCTGTTGGGAGCTCCTGTCTAGTTCCCCCATTTAGCAAATCCCTTGAAGTCAACATGCCAAATGCTGTGACTGAGCAGTTGGGAATCCCCGGAGGTCCTTACCATCATCAGTTGCCTGACCTTGAGCAAAGACCTCCTCCCCCCGCAGCCTTGATGTTCCCCACCTGTACAATGGGACTATCCCAGGGTCTGTCTACACGTGCATGAGAGCTGAATGCTGCTGACATCTGCTCAGGAAAGAACCTGGGAGATCCCACTCCTGTCCCTACAGATTTGTCCCCAGGGCAAAGCCACTGGTTGTCTGCGAGGTCTCCACCCTGCAGGTGACACAGATCAAACACTATAATTGCCTGAAGAACCAGCCTCCCTCCCTAGCACCTCTCCTCAGAGATTTTCAAATTCTATGCAGCATCAGAATCCTCTAAAGGGTTTATTGAAACCCAGACTACCAAGCCTCCCCCTTCCCGACTAGTTTCTGATTCAATGGGTTCTGGGGGTGGGACCCCAAATTTGCCTTTGTGACAAGTTCCCAAATGATGCTGTTTTAGCTGGTCTGAATCAGGACAAATCAGGGACCACCTCTGTAGGTGAATGTCTCCCTCCTCAACCTGGGCCCCTACCCCTGGCCTTGGTCCCAGACCTTAGCTTCTTTAAGGGGAAACATTAAAAAAAAAAAAAATCAAAGGGAACGTTTCACTGAATATAACATTGAGAAAAATGCAACAAGTTATCACAGAGAACACCCCTACATCCGCTGCCCAGAGAGAAACAGAATATTCCCAGCAACCTCCGAGCTCCCCTATGCTCCACCAAGCAAAAATAATCACCATCTTGTCTTCTGATCCTATAGGTTAGTTTTGCCTGGTTTTAAACTTGACAGGCATAGAATCACAGAATGTGTCCTCTTTTGCATTTGCCTTCTGTCGCTCATCGTTGTCTGCAAGAGCCCCCCTCCCCCACCCTGCCCTATTGCCTGTGGACCATGGTCTGTCTGCATTCTGATGTCTGTGCAGTTTTCCATTGCATGGTATGACACGGTTGGTTTATCCATCCTCTCGTCCGTGTGCATTTGGTTTGGTTCCAGTTTTGTGTTATTTCACCGACACTGTGAACATTCTTGTGCGTGTCTTGCGACACACAGGCGTGTGCATTTCTTTTGGTGTCTTCCTAGGGGTGGAATTTCTGAGCCATACAGCCGTGGAATTTCCTGAGCTCAGCTCCAGTGGATTGTGCTTGATCGATTTCCAAAGTGATTTTACCAGTTTATACTTCCGTTTCTTCCATATCCTCCCCCAAACTTAGTATTGTCCGTCTTTTAATTTTTACCAGGCCAATGGGTTGGTAGACAAAGATCACCGTGGCTTCATTTTTTATTTTCCTGACGGCCGATGAAGTTGAGCGCCTTGCCCGTTCATGATGGTCTATTTCAGTCCTTTTGGTTGATGTTATATTGTATAGTTTTCTGTGTAGCCATCATGCACAGATTTTGTTAGATACTTCATGCCCATCAGAGCCCAATGTAGAGCTTGAAACAACAGCCCTGAGATCAAGTCCTGAGCTGAGATCAAGAGTCAGACACTTAACTGACTGCAACCCAGGTGACCCTAATTTCCTTCTTAACTGTTATGTGCAATTCCTTGGCAAAGCCAAATGGGCATGGTGTGTTCTTTGTGTGAAAAATGTTAATTATGGATTCCTCTTCTTTTTTATATATAAATAATGTACTTGTGTTTTATTTTTTTTAATTTTTTAAAAATGTTTATTTATTTTTGAGACAGAGAGAGACAGAGCATGAGCAGGGGAGGGGCAGAGAGAGAGGGAGACACAGAATCCGAAGCAGCTCCAGGCTCTGAGCTGTCAGCACAGAGCCTGACGTGGGGCTCAAACTCACAGACCGTGAGATCATGACCTGAGCCGAAGTGGGACGCTCAACTGACTGAGCCACCCAGGCGCCCCCTTGTGTTTTATTTTTTATTCACTTACTTTTAAGTAAAGTCTACACCCAATGTGGGGCTCGAACTCACCACCCCAATACCAAGAGTCATACACTCTACCAACTGAGCCAGTGGGGGCACCCCTGGATTATTCTTTAATAGGACTATTCGGATTTTACATTTTTGTGCATGCTTGCTTTGGTAAGTTGTGTTTTGCTAGGAGTTTGTCATCTGAATTTTCAAATTTCTGGGCACACGGTTGTTCATAATATCCTTTCATGATCATTGATATCTTTTTTTTAAATTTTTTTAACATTTATTTATTTTGAGAGAGAAAGAGACAGAGCATGAGCAGAGGTAGGGGCAGAGAGAGAGAGGGAGACAGAGAATTCGAAGCAGGCTCCAGACTCCTGGCTGTCAGCACGGAGCCTGACACAGGGCTCGAACTCATGAACCATGAGATCATGACCTGAGCTGAAGTCGGACGCTTAACCGACTGAGCCACCCAGGCACCCCGATCATTGATATCTTAATGTAGGACTCTTCACAACGCCCCATGTTCATTCTTGGTATCTTTGTGAGTATTTTTGTACTGATTTCCATAGCCTTTAGCAAAACAGCTCATGTCTTTTTTTTTATTGTGTTTTTATTTTATTAATTTCTGCTCTCATCTTTACTATTTCTTTCCTCATTTTTAACTTCTTGAGATGACATTAAAGGTGGTTGGCTTTAGGCTTTCTTCCTATCTGGGCCTGATATATCCTTTAATGCTACGGACAAATCCAATGGAAATTAGAAGATCATGAACAAATGTATGCCAACACGTTTGACAATGTAGAGAAGAATGGACCCATTTGGGGGGCGCCTGGTCAGTTCAGCATCCGACTCTTGATTTCCACTCAGGTCATGATCTAGCAGTTCGTGAGTTCGGGTCCCGCGTCGGGCTCTGCGCTGGCAGTGTGGAGCCTGTTTGGGACTCTCTTTCGCCCTCTCTCTCTGTCCCTTCTCCAGTTGTGCGCACCCTCTCTCAAAATAAATAAATAAAAACAAACAAACAAACTTAAAAAAAAAAAAAGAATGGACGGATTCCTTGAGAAATACAACTTTCTGAGGCTGACCCAAGAAGAAATCTTGAAATATGAACAATGATATATCTGCTGAATAAACTAAGCACATAGTTAACCTTCCTACCCAAAAACTCCAGCCCCATAGACTTCACTGGAGGATTCTACCTCCTTCTTAAGGAAGGAAGCACAACTTGCACAAAGTCCCTTCCTAGCTAATCTGTCTTGGCTTCTCTTTCCTACCTAATCCTCTCCTCCACTGTCCTTTCTACTCCTCCTTTTCCCAGCGCACTTGACTCTCCGTGTTCACCTCCCCTGGATGCCCCCCCCCATCTCCTCCATACTCTGAGGGGCTGAAGCACCATCCCTGAAGTCACCTAGCAGAGGTCATGCTTGCCTGCTGTGTGGCCAGCCATTCCATTCTCCCCTCCCAGCCTCTGTTCCATGTTTGCCCTGAGAAGCGCCAGGAAGGCTGGGACTGGATCCTGTTTGCCTTGGGAAGGTGCCTTAACCCATCCTCATCCATAAAATAGGGGAGCTGGGGGATGGCGCCCACCGCATGAGGCTGGAATGAAGATTCAGGGAGGGAGAAATACAAGGAAAGTGTCTAACAGTTCCTGGCACATGGTAAGCGCCCACTGGAGAGTTTGGTTGTGATCTCATTAGTACCACATGTCCTAGGCGTGATTTGCCACGGAGGAAGGTGTCCCGTAGTTAGAACTCATTTGTCTTCGCGGAGCGCTCCGCCCCTCCTCTGCCTCCCCCAGGGATGGGGGGGGGGGTCATGTGTCTGAACCTAATCCCTGCTAATTCCCAGCCATTCTGCTGAGGCTGGACCATCATAAGAAGATTGGAGCATTTGCTAAATTAGTCCGGTTCAGGGACAGAGGAGACAACCAGGGAGGGGCCCGGAGACCAGGAGGGCCGGGGTGGAGGGTGGGGGGGAGAGGATGCAGACACTATACCTGAGGGGACGGAGGAAGGAAGGATGAGGGAGGACCACAGTCGGAGGGGAGGGGAGAAAAGCCAGGGGGTCCCAGAGGGTCCAGCAAGATGAATATAAATCCCAGCCCTACCTCCTCGTATTTGTGAGATCCCAGGCAGGTCGCCTGACCTCCCACTGCCTCGGTTTTCTCATCTGTGAAAGGAGGATGGTCACAGCACCGTCGGATACGAACAGCACCTCTCGGGTGGATCATCTCTGAGAATGAAAAGAGTTTGGACTGGGTTTCTCCGGGGTCTGGCACATAGTGTGGTGCTCAGTGGGTTTTTCCTTTTTCCTTCCAATTTATCGACGTATCGTTTATATGGTATAAAATTGGCTCATGTTAACAGTACGGTTTGAGGCATTTGGACGATCATATAGAGTCATGGAACCACTACTCTTATCAAGACATAGAATATTCCCCCCGGGGCGCCTGGGTGGCTCAGTCGGTTAAGCGTCTGACTTCGGCTCAGGTCATGATCTCGCGGTTGGTGAGTTCGAGCCCCGCATTGCCGGGCTCTACGCTGACCGCTCAGAGCCTGGAGCCCGCTTCGGAGTCTGTGCCTCCCTCTCTCTCTGCCCCTCTCCCGCTCATGCTCTGTCTCTCCTAAAAATAAACATTATAAATAAACAAACAAACAAACAAATAAACAGAATCGTGTAATATGTGGCCTCTTGTGTCTACACGGCCTCTTCTGTGAATGTACTTAAAATCACCGAACTGCATACTTTTAAGATGATAATAATGGTCAGTTTCATGTGCGGGATATTTTAGCACAAAAATAAATGTTTATTGGACGCTCACCGGGTACTTGGTATAATGATCTCGTCTCATTCTCTCGAGGTAGGTCTTCTCAGTGTTACAGGCGGGGAAACTGAGGCGGGGAGAAATGCCCAGGGTCACGTGACCAGAAGTGGCTGACCCCGGCTTGGACGGCAAGTCTGTCTGTCCCCACCAACCCTGGGTCCCCTCCCCAGGGACCCACAACACACACATCCTAACCTGGGACTCAGGGATTGAGAACAGGGGCAGACAGTGGTGTTTTACAGTTGGAGAGACAGAAAGCCGGGGACAAAAAAGAAAAGAGAAAGAAAAGCAAAGATGAGAGGGACATGGCCGGGGGGGGGGGGGGGGGACCTGAAGGTGGCTGATAGGGAGGGCTTGAATCTTTACACGGGCCACCAAGGCAAGAAGCGTGGCCATCCCCCCTCCCTCGCAGAGGGGGATTGGGAGGGGTTGGTGCCCAGGGAGGTCACAGCAGGTAGGAGAAGCTAGCCGTCTGGAGTCCACATCCCTGCTTAATTGGCTTTAGGGAGAAACCGAGGAAAAGTCGGCGACCAGACCGAGAGAGCACGTGGACAGATCCATGACCCCAGAGATACGGGTGGGGGAGAGAGGAAAAGGACAGAGCAACCCCCGTCTCCACCGCCCCACCTCCCCCCCCCCCACGCCGCCTGCCCCTTCACAGAAATTTTTTAAAAAATCACCCAGACTTCAAGCGAGAGTCAACATTTTAATTGTTGTCGCTCCGTGAGTGGCTTTTCAGGAAGGGGACTGGAGTTCCAGTGAGTGGAAAAAGGGATACAGAATGAGGGGGCCTCCTGACCTCTCAGCCCCGGTTAGCCTGTGTCGGTGGCCCCCAGGCCCTACCCCTCTGTGTATCCTTTGTGCCCCAGGCTGGACTCTGAGACACCCCCTGGGGGTCTAATGGCCCAGAGGCCAGCGTGGCCCAGGCCCCTGAGAGACGTTCACATGGCGTGCTGAGTAAACCAGCTGTGTGGCCTCTAGTGACCCCAGTGTGCAGGGGTCTCGGGGGTCTAGGCTGTGCGCACCTGTCCTGGCCTGGACCCAGAGAACTCATCTGAGGCCCCCCCAGCCTCTCTGCACACCGTGCCCGCCTCCTGACACCCCTTCCTGCACCAGGGGCCTGGGGCCAGCTCCTACCGGCTCGTGAGCCCAGATGGCATGCGTCCCGCTCTGGGTCCGCGAGCCCAGACTGGCGCCTTGAAATCAGCCGTAGTGGGAGGAATCACACCACGGAAACCGGCCAGCGAGGCACCTCGGAGATTCTCCGCTTCTCCTACCTCCTCCCACCCTGTGCCTCGTGGAACCCCCCGGTGAAAGGCTCGTGGCTGCCCATCACCCCGGCCGAAAAAAACGAAAGGGAAATTCGGACTGAGGAAGCAAGGCCAACGCGCCAAACTCCCACGAGTGTCAAGACGCCTGACTCCTTCTCAAAATCCTCCCAGTACTGCTCTCGGACGCTGTGGGTCGGGAAGAAATGCAGCGCTGCCCCAGGAAAACTTCCTCGGGCCAGGCTCTCTCGTCCGGGTCCGCAATCGGGGCCCCAAACCGACTCTAAGAGAGGGACTGTATATCTGAAACGTGGGACTTCCTCCTAATCCGTTTCTCCCCCCTCCACCCCCACGTGTAACAGACGGGAAGCCCGCCACCAGCTCTTTCTTCCCGAAACACCCACAGCTATAGTTAGGACGCCCCATGCAATACCAAAATTCCTCCGATGTTTGGGTGAAAGTCACCTTTAGAAAATCCTGACACAGGGCCGCTTGGGCGGCCCAGTCAGCGGAGCGTCCGACTCTTGGTTTCGGCTCAGGTCTCGATCCCAGGGTGGTGGGACCGAGCCCCGCGGGGAACAAGGAGCCGGCTTGGGATTCCCTCTCTCTCTCCCCTTCCCTCTGCCCCTCCCCTGATCGCTTGCTCTCTCTCTCTCTCTCTCTCTCTCTCTAAAATAAAATTTAAAAATCCTAAAACAAAAGGGTTAAAAGGAGACAGGAAACAGGCGACTTGCCTTCCATTCTCCCACCAAATATGCCCATTCGAATGATGACACAGTCGTCATTAGTTAAGAAACGAAGAAGAAAAAAAAATAGATCGATAGATCAAACAGCCCCCTAAACCTACCATGTAAACCCCAGGTTTGTGAGATCTGCCAAATGGATGTTTTTAATTTAACCATACGACTGGCCTAAGCTTCCATGGTGGGGCTTCTTAAAGTCTGTCTTTGGATTTTCTAGAAGGATCTCTAGCCATATGCTAAGGAAGTGTCCCACACGGAAGGTACAGAATTGAGCCTCCCTCCCTGGGTGGTCGCGGGCCTCTTGATTCTAACCTCACCAGTACCCGTCCCCCCCTCCCCTGCCCCCCTTGCCAAATCAACTGCCCAGTGCGTTTGAATTTCGTCTCGGGGCGAAATTCTCACCAAGAGAATTTCTGGAGTCTGGGGCTCGTGGTTTCAAAAGGCAGCTAGAATCCGCGCGAGCCGGGGCTGGGTGGAGGGTTACTAAGACCTACTGAAACGTGCCCCTCGCCCCCACCCCTGCCCCCCGACAGCGAGGAGACCCTCCGGGGAGGAGGGGGTGGGCCGTGGTGAGTGAGCCCTGCGCGCGCGCACGAAGCCAGAGAGGCCCCAAGCTCCTCCCTGACTCCCCCAGGGACACCCTCCCGGGCGGTTCAGACGAGGCGCGGAGACAGAGCTGGCTTCTACAAGATCTGAAACTTCCAGGCACTCTGATCCTTGTAGTCCAGGGGGTCCGTGGGGTTGTAGGTGAATTTCCAGGTGCCTGTGGGGTCCCTGAATTCCAAGCTGTCCACGGGGCTGTAGGGACCGTAGCTCTGGCCTGACAGGGAGGTGGGGGACTGGGCCAGGGAGGGGCCCACGGAGGGGCCGGAGAGGGGGCTGAGGGCCGGGCCCCCCAGCTGGGGCACCATGGGGGAAAGATAGGGATCCAGACCACTAAAATAAGAGCTCGGAGACCCGTAGGCCGAGGGGGAAGAGCAGAAAGCCGAGGCGGGGGTGTAGGTCATGGCGTAGGGCGCGGAGGTCAGAGGGGGCCCGGCCGCCACCAGCCCCGCCCGCTGGGCCTCGGGCAGAGGGGACTCCGAGGCGGGACTCCAGATGGACACCGTGGCCACGGCCGAGGTGGGGGAGACCGAGGGGCCGGGTAGAGGGGGGCTGTAGGAGTCTGAGATGCCCAGGGGATCTGGACAGACGTCCGAGGAGGATCTTGGCGACATGCCTGCCTTCCGCTTGGCCGGACGAGCCTTGGTTTGTGCCCCAGGGGGCTGCGGCTGCTGCTTCTGCTGCTGACGCTGCTGGCGGCATTTGGCCCTGCGGTTCTTGAACCAAACCTGGGGGGGGGGGGGGGAGAGAAGGGATGGGCGAGTGGGGGGGAGCCCTGGAGAGTCACAACCCCCCGGTTCGGCAGTCGGTTGCCGGGACATTCTATCCATCCAGCTGACCGCCCGTCTGTCCGTCCATCCAATCATACACACACACGATTGTACAAACACACATATACACACTTATCCATCCATCCATTCCATCAATTCACAAACATGCGTGAACTTTGGGGATACGTCCGTGGAGCTGACATTCTCGTTGAGAGTGACAGATTATAAAGAAACAGTAGGTAAGTACATTGCATGGCATTCTAGAACCTTCTAGAAGGTGATAGACCCTATGGAAGAACCAACTGAACGGGAGGAGGGGACAGTAGCGCGGGGAGGGCGAGGGGCATTGCGACTTTCCTTTTTTTTTTTTAATGTTTATTTATTTTTAGGAGACAGAGAGACAGAGTGTGAGCGGCGGGGAGGGGCAGAGCGAGAGAGGGAGACACGGGATCCGAAGCGGGCTCCAGGCTCCGAGCTGTCAGCACCGAGCCCGACGCGGGGCTCGAACTCACACACTGTGACATCATGACCTGAACCGAAGCCGGACGCTTAACCAAGTGAACCACCCAGGCGCCCCTAAACATTGCACCCTTAAATGCGAGAGTCCGTCTAGGTCTCATTGACGGACGTGGTGACCTGATTGGTTGATAAGCAAAGACTTAAAGTGATGGGGAAGAAACCTCCCAGGTTGGGGGGGCGGGGGGGGCGCCTGGGTCCAGCTTCAGCTCAGATCATCATCTCGCGCTTCGTGAGTTTGAGCCCCCCATCGGGCTCTCTGCTGTCAGCGCGGAGCCTGCTCCGGAGCCTCTGTCCCTCTCTCTCTCCGCCCCTCCCCGGCTCGCACTCTCTCAAAAATAAATAAACATTAAAAAAAAAAAAAGTCCAGGTAGAGGGAACAGCAGGTGCAAAGGGCCTGTGGCCAGAGTGTGCATGGCAGGAGTGCTGGGGGAAGAAGCAGCAAGGAGGGTGGAGGGAAGGGTAAGAAAAATGGGGAGAGGGGTTATGAGGGCTCCTTATGACTTTGACTCCCCGACTCCCCCTTCTCCCTTCACGCTTGGGTCCCAGGAGGGGCTGGGGCTCGGGGTGGGGGAGGGGGCGGCCAGAACATCCCACCTGAACCCTGGACTCCGGCAGGTTGATCTTCAGAGCCACCTCCTCGCGAGCATACACATCCGGGTACTGAGTCTTGGCAAACAGGGCCTCCAGCTCCTCCAGCTGGCTTCGGGTGAAGGTGGTCCGCTCCCGCCGCTGCTTTCTGGGGGCGCCTACGGCCGAGAGGGGACAGCGGGGCCATCAGGTGACCTGCCCCCCCCCCCCCCGTTCTCTTCGTCCGCCTGTGGGAGGCCCTGAGGCTGCCAAGAAGCCCTTTCTGGGTGCTCATCTGGCCCAAAGAAGGGCGCGCCCATTCCCTGACCTTGTAGGCCTCACTCCGTCCCGCCGGGAAATGGGGCTCCTCTTTGCCTGTTATCTCGGGGCTCCTGCCTCACCCCAACAACTGGCTGTAGCCCTGGAAGGAGGTTTATCCCCGTTTCTAACATTTCTCATGCCCTTGGGGCGCCCGGGTGGCTCAGTCCGTGAAGCGTCCGACTCCAGCTCAGGTCATGGTCTCACGGTCTGTGGGTTCGAGCCCCGGCGTCGGGCTCTGAGCTGACGGCTCGGAGCCTGGAGCCCGCTCCGGATTCCGGGTCTCCCTCGCTCTCTCTCTGCCCCTCCCCTGCTCACACTGCGTGTCTCTCTCTCTCTCTCTCTCTTTCTCTCTCAAAAATAAATCAAAGTTAAAAAAATTTAATAATAAAAATAATAAAATAATTAAAAAACAATAAAATTAAATATAAAAGTTAATAAAAATTTAATAAATAATAACATTTAATAAATAAATTTAATAATAATAAAATAAAACAACAAAATTTCCGATGCGCTGAGACACGTTCAGGGAAAACATGCCACCACTTGGGAGTGTATAAAACTGCCAGGTCGGGCTAGAGGGCGCCACATCCGAAAATGCCATGAGCATCCAACGCGCTCCGATGCCCTGAAGTCTGGCGCTTGCAAATGACCACAGACAGCTGATGTGTGGCTCTGAGGTCGCCCCGGGAAGTCCCCATCTTCTTCTCCCTGAGGACGAAGGACCCCAGGGACCACCGAGAGCTGGGCTGGCCAGGAGAAGGACCGTACTCACTTGGGTAGGACACAGCTTGGTGCATCAGATCCACACTGGGACCACTCAGGGCCAAGGCATTGACCGAGTAGTGGGGCCCCGGGTTCATATACGCCATCATGATCTTCGGGGACACTGCGGCCCAGGTCTGCGGGCCTGCAAGAGGAGACGGGGCGTTCAGACACTCCCCCCCCCCCCAGTTAAAAAAGGGGGGGGGTCGCACCTGAGTGGCTCAGTCAGTGAAGCGTCAGACTTCGACTCAGGTCACGATCTCGCGGTTTGTGAGTTCGAGCCCCGCGTCGGGCTCTGGGCTGACGGCTCGGAGCCCGGAACCTGCTTCGGATTCTGTGTCTCCCTCTCTCTCTCTGCCCCTCCCCTGCTCGCGCTCTGTCTCTCAAAAATAAATAAACATCACAAATTTTTCTTAAACTTTAAAAACATTCCCCGGTGACCACGTGGTGACAGGCAGGTCCACGTCCAAGTTCTGCCTCAGGCTCTCTTTAGGTGTGCGACCTTGGGCACTTATCTCTCCGGGCCTCAGTTTCCACACCTGTACAACGGCCCTCCGCTAAAAGTGGGCAAAGCTTCACTGAGACCCTGGCTGCCGCTCCCCTCTGGCAGCTGTTCTTGCTATGAGCCCAGAAAAGATGTGCAGCCTCGCACAGAATCACAGACGACCGCAGGGTGACCCGCTGTCCCGGCCTGCTCGGGGACAGAAAGGTTTCTAGAGACGCAGGCCCTTCCCCACAAAACCTGGAACAGTCCCAGATATAGCAGGACGGGAGGGTGGCATGAGAACGACAGGGACGGATGATCTTCCCTCCAAGACCACATGTGACCTGTCTGGTGGGCTTACTTTAAAAAAAAAAAATTGTTTTTTTTAGACGTTTATTTTTTGAGACACAGAGACAGAGTATGGGGGGGGGGGCGTGCGGGGGGGCGGACAGAGAGAGAGGGAGACACAGAATCTGAAACAGGCTCCAGGCTCCAAGCTGTCTGCACAGAGCACGACGTGGGGCTCGAACTCACGGACCGCGAGATCGCGACCTGAGCCGAAGTCGGACGCTTCAGCGGCTGAGCCCCCCCAGGGCCCCATGTCTGGTGGGCTTAGTGACCCCAGTGGCGGCCTGGGCGTGGAGGAGCAGGCTCCGCACCGTGTCCGGGCAGTGGAACAAACCGGAAACGTCTATCAAAGCGACATGTCATCTTCCCTCTCCCCAACCTCCCACCCCACCCCTGCCCCGGGGGGCCACAGCCTTCGGGGTGCCTCAGTCCCCCTCACGGGAAAATGGGAATGAAAAGAGCCTTTAAGTCTTTAGGTGGTTGTGAGGGTAAAATGCATGATGCCTGTCAGCCCCTTAAACTAGCACCTGTTACAGTCGGTACCTGGTAGGTCGCAGCTCTGGGCCCTCGCTGTCATTTGCGGGGACATGTTTGCAGAGACTGGATGCTGGGATTTCTTTCTTTTTTTGAGACAGAGCGAGTGCAAGCGGGGGAGGGGCAGGCGGGGAGAGAGAGCCACCTGAAGCAGGTTCCACCCTCACCGCGGAGCCCGATTCGGGGGGGCTCGACCCCACAACCCTGGGATCAGGACCTGAGCGGCGATCAAGAGTCCCACGCGCAGCTGACAGCCGCCCAGGCGCCCCATCCTGGGGTGTTGAATAGAACCTCTCAGGGGCGCCTGGGTGGTGCAGTCGGTTAAGCATCCGACTTCAGCCAGGTCACGATCTCGCGGTCCGTGAGTTCGAGCCCCGCGTCGGGCTCTGGGCGGATGGCTCAGAGCCTGGAGCCTGTTTCCGATTCTGTGTCTCCCTCTCTCTCTGCCCCTCCCCCGTTCATGCTCTGTCTCTCTCTGTCCCAAAAAAAAATAAACGTTGAAAAAAAAAAATCCTTGATCTGTGCTTATTGGGGCCCTACAGCCAGCCCATCCAGGAAATATTTTTGAGACTCTACCACGCTGTGGGAGCTAAGGATACAGCAAGAAATAGGGCACACATCTCTGTTCTCGCGGGACGGAACTTCTGGGAAAATGAAACGAGGTAATGGGGTGGTGGCGGGATCTGGGGTGAGGGTGAGGCCTCTCATCTAGATGGTCAGGGAAGACCTCTCTGCAAGGAGATGACCCCGGAGGGGCGTCTGGGTGGCTCAGTCAGTTAAGCGGCCGACCCTGGGTTTCAGCTCAGGTCACGATCTCACGGTTCATGGGTTCGAGCCCCGCATCGGGCTCTGCACTGCGCTTGGGATTCTCTCTCTCTCTCCCCCTCCCTCGCTGGCTCACTCTCTCTCAAAATAAATAAACATTAAAAAAAAAAAAAACTTAAAAGAGGGGGTGACCCTGGCGCTGAAAAGCGAAGGCTCAGTCAACTTGGGAAGGGGCCTCCAGGCAGAGGGAACAGAGGTTGCAAAGCCTGGAGGCTGAAATCGTTTTTGCCTGGTTGGAGGAGAAACAAGGGGCCGGCGTGACTGGAGCAGAGCCCGTCCGGGGGGAGAGTGAACCGGGTGGTGTGGGACCCGACAGGAAGGTGGTGGGGAAGCTCACGGCTGATGGTTTCAACAAAAGCAGAAACCACTTTAAATCGGAAGAATCAGAGCCCCTCCTCCTCCCCGCCCAGTAACCTTCACCCTGGCATTCACTCCCCTTGGGTTGTCCCCACAGCCACTAAGGGCACCGCAGAAATGACAGGGTGGCCTCCAAGGCTGCTGCCGCTCTGGGGGAAGCCACGGGACCGAGCCCCCCCAGGGGAAGGTCAAGGCCCAAGCCTCAGACGAGCCTGCAGGTGACTCAGCCTTCTGGTCGACCCCTGACTACATCAGCGCGAGCATCCTGAGCCAGAATCATCCAGTGGGGCCCCCAGGATTCCTGTCCCCCAGAGACTGTATGAGACCGTAAATGCGTGTTGTTTTCAGCCGCCGAGTGTTAGTGTAACTCGTTCCACAGCTGTGGAGAACTCGGCGCACACGAGCCTTCCGTCCTCAGCACAACCCTGGGAGGCAGGCGCTGCGTTACTGCTATGCCCCCATTTCACAGATGGGAACATCTTGAGGCTCGGGCGTGGTTCCTGGCCCAGGGTCATGCGCAGGCCGCCAGCGGGGACTCGGGGTTCCAGCCCGGGGGGCGGAGGTTCCCGAAGGCTGTTCTCCCAGCACCCGGCCCGGGGCTCCCTCTGTCCCTTTGCTCTGTTCTCCCCCAGGGCGATGATGCTCTGCCAGAGGTTCTGGAGAGCCTGGAAACGGGGAGGCTTGTAAGAACCGCCCCGCCAGGGACCACGTGCAGGGCCTGAACGAGAGCATCCGAGGTCACTGTCCTCCCCACCGACTCAGTGCCCCCCCACCGCTTAACCGGGCTCAGAGGTTGGCCTTCCAGGAAAGCCCAGCCTTCTCGCACGGGGATGATCCAGCCTCCAGACGGGGAAATCCGAGCCTGGGGTGAGGAAGGTGCTCGCCCAAGACCAAGGAGCTGATGGTGACAATGACCCCCAGGACTGAGGGTTTGCCCGCTGCTCAGATAAGCAACAAGTAAGGGCCTTGAGTTCAAGATGGCAGCAAAGGATAATAACGGGGATAATATCGACACCCGCTGACATTTTTCTCTGTGTTTGTCCACGAAACGAGGGACCTCACGACCTCAGGACGTCCTCGCTCTGCACAGGCTTTTCGCGTGAGCTTCTTCCCCAGGAGCACAGACAGCAATAACTGCGTCTGCTACCTTTGGCTGAGAATTTTCGAGAAACAGGACCGCGCTCCCATCACCCTCCTGCCTGGTGAATTGCAAGGCAATGGTGCCTCATGATCCCAAAGATGGGCTGAGGGGGACCCTTCTCCCTGCCCCGGGGACCAACCTGTGGGACCCGAGGCTGGCGCCTGGGGCCCCTGATGTTCAGCGGCCACAGGGTCCAGGGTCCCATCTGGAGCAGGTAAGGCTCACACCCACCTTGCGAGTAGTCAAGGAGAGAATCCCTGTAATTCTACAGGTGGGGAAACCGAGCCTGAGGGGTGCAGAGGAAAGTGCCCACCCCTCTTGACAGCCATAAGGACTTCCAGCGGGGATCCCAAAACAGCTCAGACATTTCACTGAGGGCCTCTGGACTGAGATCTCGGGGAACAATAAGCTTGTAAAAACTTCCCACAAGGTAGGTGCTCATATGATCCTCACTTCACAGAGGAGGAAACCGAGGCTCAGGAAGGAGTAGCGTCCCCTGCTCTTGACCCCCAAATCTACCCCAGATCCCCCAAAGCAGGATGAGGCCAACTCCCTCTCCTGGGTCTCCAAGCCTGTGACACGAGCTCCCCATGGCTCACCCGACTGCATCGTCATGGCGCCCCATCCTTGAGTCCGCACAGCAGACGGAGAAACAGAGGACCAGAGAGGTCACGTGAATGGCCCAACGCCACACAGCGAGGCTTCATTCAAGCCCAGACTCAGGTGGCCCCACATCCGCCCCCGGCAAGACTCCCCGAGCTCAGCCACGTTCCAGGTCCTCCCTTGCTGGATCTCCGCCTCCATTCGCTCGGCCACCCTGTCCGACAGGAGCTGAACTGTGCATGCTCATGACCAAGGTTAGACAAGCAGGAGTCTCTAGGGCAGGGAGGCCCCTACCTTAGTAATCACTCCACCAGCATGGGATCCGAGAATCCCGAGAATCCCGGCATTCCTGGCCCCACGGGGCCATCCCAGAATCTACACTTCCTCCCTCCTGCTGTCGGCATGTGGCTCTTAGCATTTTATTTTTGTCATTCAACCTCCACTCGACAGAGAACCAGGCACCACCCCAGCCACGCGCCCGGGCACTGGGAGAAGCCAAGGGGGCAGCGGGGAGACGGGTGGGCTGTCCGTGAATAAACGCACCAACGAAGAGAGTTTCAGGCAGTGCACGTTTCGAAGAAAACACAGCAAGATGATGGGCTAGGAAGTTGCCTTGGACCAGGAGCGAGAAGCCCCCAGCCCCGGACACGTCACCAACAGGCCACTCTGAGCCCCCCCCCACCCCCCCCCCACGCGCGGTCCACCCTTCGTTCCTCCTGCTGCGCTCACAGCCCGCCCCCGCACCTCCGAACACCGGGACTGAACCTCTGTTCCCCGTAGGTCCCTGCACCGCACATCACACACGCCTGTACCGGGTGCTGAGAACCCAGGTGGGGAGAAAACAAACCCAATTTCTGCCCCCTGTCCCCTTCCCCTCGCTCCCCTTCCCTCCGTCCCCTCTCCCCTCTGCCACTCCTGCACGCACCTTCAGAAACAGGGACGGGGCTCTCCCGGTGGCCCGGGACCTGGGCGGGAGTTGTCAGATGGCAAAGCCTGAAGGAAACAGGTCCCCTCACATGGGGAGATTTTAAGCTCCGGCTGGGAGTGATGTCATTTGCGGTGGCCTGGATCTCGGAGGGTAATCCTGGCCCCGGGTGGGGGACTTGACTGGGCGCCAGGAGGTGACATTGGCTGGGAGGGGGAGGGGCACCCGCCTGCCTAATCCCCTTCCCCTCCCCACGACATCTTGGCAATTAGGGCTGATGGGGACGGGAGGCCCCAGCTCCTGCCTGTGACCAGGAACCACCCCCGCCCCCCCCCCCAGCCCCACTGTGTTCCTTTATCCGAGCCTCGTAAGTCCCCCTGTTCCCATTTCTCTCTTTTCTCCCCCAAGGTCCTCTGCTCCCTGCTGGCGTTCTCCTGGTTTCCCCTGCGTTTCTGCCTTCGCCCTATCTTGGTACCTCTCTCATTCTGCACTTTGGATCGTCCTTGCCTCTGTCTCCCTCCCTGGGTCTGTTCGTCACGACACACCCGACAGGCACACATGATCGTGGGGGAGATGGCGGTAATCCTGCCTTGTGGCTGGGTCATTGTGTCTCACCATAAGGGGCTCTTTCTTTCTCCCCACCCCTCCCCCCCCCACCGCAAACCCCCTGCCGCGGGAGATTAAGGCCAGCAGCCTGGCTGGGGAATCAGGACAGGTCTCATTAGCTTGAAGAGAGAGGGAGGGGCTGTCTGACCCTCAGGGACCAGTCAGGAGGCTACTGATGGGAGAATACGGTGCTATACGGGAAGGTCCTGGCCCGCGGGAGCAGGGAGAGGCCGAGAGGGTCCTTACAGGCCCGCAGAGAAGAGTGTCGGCCTCTCTACATCACTGCCTCCCTGGACCGTGCACCCATCCGCTGTCAGGCCCAGAGTCCCCTGGGGTGGGAGGGCGTGGAGAGGTGAGTCTCAGAAGGTCAGGCTCATGGCCCTAGGGTCAGTTCAGTCCAAATCTAGGCCCTTCTGCCCAGCTGGATCCCCTGGGGCAAGGGGTTTTCTTTGTCATCTACGCCCAGTGACTCAGGAGGAGAGCCTGACGTTTAGCCTTGACCGCTCCCTTTTTCCTCACGTCCCACGTCCGAGACCGTCCCTAAATCCGGTCATCTCCTCCTTCAGACAATTGTCCCGCTACAAACAACAAAGCAGTGCTGGGAGAAGGTGAAGGAAACCCGAGTCGGGGCGCCTGGGTGGCTCAGTTAGTGGAGCATCTGACTTGGGCTCAGGTCACCATCTCATGGTCCGTGAGTTCGAGCCCCGCTTCGGGCTCTGTGCTGACAGCGCAGAGCCTGCTTGGGATTCTCTCTTCCTCTCTCTCTGCCCCTCCCCTGTTCATGCTGCTCTCTCTCTCTCTCAAAATAAGTGAATAAACTTTAAAGGAGACCCCAGTCAATAGTGAAATATACCATGGGTTGGGGGACTCCATATTGTTAAGACATGTCAATTCTTGGGGCGCCTGGGTGGCTCAGTTGGTTCAGTGTCCGGCTTCAGCTCACGTCATGATCTCACGGTCCGTGAGTTCGAGCCCCACATCGGGCTCTGTACTGACAGCTCGGAGCCTGGAGCCTGTTTCAGATCCTGCGTCTCCCTCTCTCTCTGCCCCTCCCCTGTTCATGCTCTGTCTCTCTGTGTCTCAAAAATAAATTTAAAAAAGTTTAAAAAAATTTGAAAACAAATTGAAAAAAAGAGAGAGCGCGAGAGAGAGATCACTATCCCCAGTATAACCTTTCCTTACCACCTAGACGACCTGGAGCCCCTCCCGAGACTGCGGAAGCCCCGCCCTTCCCGCAGCCCCGCCCCCCTCTAGCAGGTGCCGGAGCCTCCGCTCTGGATACCGAAGACCAAAGCCTTAACTGGGGCCACAACTGGAAGAATAATCCACCCTGCGCCCAGCTCTGTGTGATCTGGTCCCTCACCACTCAGTCCCCTTCTGTCCCTCCGGCCTCTTCCTGTCCCCAGACTAGCCAAGCACAGGGAAGGAGCCCAGAGGAGACAGGGTCCTGGGGCAGCTGGGGGTGACAGACACTGGGGGAGATCCAACGCTGGGAGACAGAGAGAGAGAAAGGGAAGAGCTATAAAGAGGCAATCGATATTCACCGGTTCATGATTGAATGGCCAAGAGAGATGTACAAAGGACCGCCCCAGGCCCACGGTTGCCACAGGAGGGAGTGGGTTAGAGTGTGGGGGCCTCTCCCCCTGCACCCCCATAGCTCCCTAGCACACTCACGCCTGCTTGATTTTCTGCAAAACGCTTACTCCCGTCTTGTTTCGTCTCCACCCCTCACAGGACCTGAGCCCCGGGGAGGCCTGGGACCTTGTCTGCCTGGTTCTCAGCTGTATTCTCGGTGCCTGGAACAGTCCCAACACACGGTGGGTGCTCAGTAAAGGGACGGATGGAGGGCCGAGTGAGTGGCAGAGGGGCAGAGACAGGTGGATCCACACACACAGGGCAGAGGTGGGGTGTGGTTTCACCGACGGGGCCACGGGCCTGTGATTTCAGCAGGAATCAGGGAGGTCAGACTTTGGAGTGCCCCACGGTGTTCGGGGATATGCACGATGCTTCAGGGATCGCATTATTGCCGAATTCACCGGTTCAGGATCTAACTGTCCCCACAAAGTCAGGTTTTCTCCGAGTCTCACGTCGGGCAAGGTGACATCCACCCCAACTCCTCGTCCCCCACCGGACAGGGGAGCCACCAGGGACGCAAAGTGAGGGTGAACCCAGCTAAGCTGGGGGCGTCTTGCCAGGACTGATGTCGAACCACACGAGTCCGGGTTTAAAATTTTTTTTTAAGGTTTTTATTTGTTTTTGAGACAGAGAGAGACAGAGCATGAGCAGGGGGGGCGGGGCAGAGAGAGAGAGACACACACAGAATCCGAAGCAGACTCCAGCCTCCGAGCTGTCAGCACAGAGCCCGACGCGGGGTTCGAACTCACGGACCGTGAGATCATGGCCTGAGCTGAAGTCGGATGCTCAATCGACTGAGCCACCCTGGCGCCCCAAATCGGTGAGGCGTCCCCGAAGCAGGCTCTGTGCCATCAGCGCACAGCCTGAGACGGGGCTCGACCTCATGAACCGTGAGACCAGGAGCTGAGCTGAAGTTAGATGCTCAACCGACTGAGCCACCCAGGCGCCGTAAAACGATGTATTTTGAGGGGCCCCTGGGTGGCTCGGTCGGTTAAGCGTCGGACTTCGGCTCAGGTCATGATCTCACGGTCCGTGAGTTCGAGCCCCGCGTCGGGCTCTGTGCTGACAGCTCAGACCCTGGAGCCTGTTTCAGATTCTGTGTCTCCCTCTCTCTCTGCCCCTCCCCTGTTCATGCTCTGTCTCTCTCTGTCTCAAAAATAAATAAACGTTAAAAAAAAAAATTAAAAAAAAAAGATGTATTTTGAGGTGGAAACATAAGCATATTTTCCGAAACGAGAAAAGTTCACGAGAGGAGCGGCTCTGGGTAAGGGTCTTGCAAATCCCCTTAACGTTGGACCAACCAGAAGACAGCCGGGTCCGCACCGCGGCCTCTCTGTTCATTAGGACTGTTCTTCGGGTGCCTCACATCTTGTAGCTTCTGGAGAAGCCCCCTGTGGGCCGGCCAGAGAATGAATGAAAGGGGCTGATTCTCCCTTGGCGTTATTATGAAAATACTTTCGATCAGGTGAGCCTCCCCCTGTAGGGTCTCGGTGACCCCCCCCCAGAGGTCCCCGGGCCACCCTTTGAGCGGCCTTTCCGCAAACTCAAAAGCGATGCATAAGGGGACCCACAAAACAAAACACACACAAAACACAGAAGAATCTCACAACTCTTAACACTGAGCAAAGGAAGCCAGGCAGTGGGGCCCCCCGGGGGGGCTCAGTCGGTTAAGCATCCCACCTCAGCTCAGGTCATGATTTCACGGGTCATGAGTTCGAGCCCCAGGTCTCATTGACTGACATGGTGACCTGATTGGTGGATGAGCAAAGACTTAAAGTGATGGGCAATAAACCTCCCAGGTAGAAGCGGGCGCCTGGGTGGCTCGGTTGGTTGAGCGCCCAACTTCAGCTCAGATCGTGATCTCACGGTTCGCGAGTGGGGGCCCCCCATCGGGCTCTGTGCTGACAGCACGGAGCCTGCTTCGGATCCTCTGTCCCCCTCTCTCTGCCCCTCCCCCCCTCAAAAATAAGTAAATATTTTTTTAATTAAAAAAACAATTCAAAGTCTTTTTAAATACTTATACATTTATTTAAAATGTATTTAGGGGCGCCTGGGTGGCGCAGTCGGTTAAGCGTCCGACTTCAGCCAGGTCACGATCTCGCGGTCCGTGAGTTCGAGCCCCGCGTCGGGCTCTGGGCTGATGGCTCAGAGCCTGGAGCCTGTTTCCGATTCTGTGTCTCCCTCTCTCTCTGCCCCTCCCCCGTTCATGCTCTGTCTCTCTCTGTCCCAAAAATAAATAAACGTTGAAAAAAAAAATTAAAAAATAATAAATAAATAAATAAATAAATAAATAAAATAAAATGTATTTAAAATTCTACGTGAAATGCCCTACGCGGGCACTCCAAAGCCGCCGGATGCCTCACGTCGGGGGCAGACCCTCAGGGCTCTGCGTAGATTCCTGACAGGTCAGACCCTTCTAGAACATTCCAAGTCATCTCTGAGGGCCCTGGTCGGACGCCCCCAGACCTCCACACCTATCCCCCCTTTTCCCGGTTTCCAGAACCCCCTGGCACTTCCAAAGGGACAGAGCAGGGAGGGCGGAAAGCAAACCAGGATATATGTTCATGATAAATTTTCTACATGGACAATGTGGGCACCCTCTTAACCCTCGTAATGTGGTTTCCTAAACAGCCGGCCGGTGCTAGCTCCGTTCCCCTCACCCCTTCTCTGCTCCTCTGCCTCCTTATCTCCTCTGCTGCCCCCCTGTGGCCGTCCTGGCCCCTGGGGGGGGGGGGTCTCCCCACAGCTGCTTCTCTGACCCCGTCCTGGTTCCATTTAGCAAATGCTCCAATCCTCTTAGGCCGGGCCAGCCTCCGCAGAGCAGAGAGGGAATTAGATCAGATTTGGGGGGGGGGGGGGAGGACACGTGACAGGCTCTAGGGGAGGGGAGGGAAGTGGACAGACTGTCAAGATAGAATAAAAACTCCTTCTGCTTACCTGAAACCCCACGAGGAGGTCTGAGACCTCTCACCTCACGCGCTGAGATCCCAGGAGGGGACAGGGGCAGGGAGAGGGGGACACCGAGGGGGCAGGGAGGGCGCCCGGAAGCTGAGACGTCTTGCTCCCCAGGCCTGGAAAGCGTTTTTCCACCTTTGGCTCTCACCTCTGTGGCCACCATAGAACCTATCGCTTCTGCCTACATTTTCAGATCTCTCCTCTCCGTAGGGATGCTATTTTCTCCTCCAGAACCGTACGTTCTTGGCATGCGTGTTTTTACGGGACGGATGTTGGCTGTCCTCAGTTTCCTTCACAGACAGCAGGTCGGACAGCGGTTAGACTAAGGAAGGGTTTCCGGGGCAGAAGAGCCGGTAGCTTTTAGCATCTGATAAAAGTCCTTCCCGGTGACACCAGGAACTCACGAACCACATTCTTTCTGGAACCTTCTGAATAGGGCAGGGTGGGACATCAGGAGGCCGATGGCTGTCTGGTGAGGGAACCAGCATTAAGGTTCAGTTCTACCCACGTACCCGGCACTTTGCTGGGAATTTTTGGAATGCCTCCCCCACCAGATTAGACTGCAGGCCTTATCAGAGCCCCTTCCTGTAAAGCTCAGATTTGGAAGTTGACCTTTATTTTTTTTTAAAGTAGGTTTCGTGCCCAGCTCAGAGCCTACCTCGGGGCTTGAACTCAGGACGGTGAGATCAATACCTGAGCTGAGATCGAGAGTCGGACGCTTAACCCACTGAGCCACCCAGGCGCACCCCCCCTCCCCGAATTGACTATTGGCCTGCTTTGCTGTGATTCGGTGAGTAGTTATGTCCTAGGAAGACCCCTCAAACACCAAATTAGCAAATTTGGTCCCGCTCCTCCTTTTCTGCGAGCCTCTGGCCATTTTTACATCAACTCATCGGTATATCGCCTTGTTTAACAAGGGCCCGGCAATTCCACGCCGAAAGCAGCCACTCACACCGATCAGCCACGCGGTTCACAACCGCCGAAAGCAGCCCGAGTGTCCATCAACAGGTAAACGGAGAAACCAAATGTGCTCAACCCATACAGTGGAATATTATCCGGCCCCAAAAAAGGAACGAACCGCTTGGACACACTACACCATGGATGAACATCGAAGATGTAATGCTTCTGGAAGAAGCCAGACACGGAAGGACAAATATCGCATGATTCTACTTCTATGAAGTACCTAGTCAAACTCACACGGACGGAAAATGGGTTGGAGAGTCCCAGGGGCTGCGGGCAGGGCAGAAGGAGGAGTTCTTGTTTCTGTCGGGGATGATGACGAGGTTTTTTGGGTTTTTTGTTTTTTTAATGTTTATTTATTTTTGAGAGAGAGAGAGAGAGAGAGAGAGAGAGAGAGAGACAGAGCGCGAGCAGGGAAGGGGCAGGGAGACAGGGAGACAGAGAATCCGAAGCGGGCTCCAGGCTCCGAGCTGGCAGCACAGAGCCCGATGCGGGGCTCGAACCCACAGACCGCGAGATCATGACCCGACGCTTCACCGACGGAGCCACCCAGGCGCCCCATGATGATGACAAAGTTTTAAGGACAGACAGTGCTGACGGCTACACAATATTGTGATTGCATTTAATGCCACTGGATTGTGTATTTACAAATGGTTAAAGTGATATCACGTCAGATACATTTTACCATAATTTCGGGGAGGGGTTGTTTTTTTAAGTTGTTATTTTAATTTATCTATTTTGAGAGAGAGAAAGGGTGAGTGGGGGAGGGGCAGAGAGAGAGAGAGAGAGAGAGAGAATCCCAAGCAGGCTCCCTGCTGCCAGTGCAGAGCCTGACTCGGGGCTCAATCTCACAAACCATAAGCCGAGCTCAAGAGTCAGACGCTTCACCACCTGACCAACCAGGTGCCACCATTTTATCACCATTTTTAAAAGCATAAAAATACCCCCTCAAAAATGTGGCGCTAAATATTCCTCCAAAGGACACTCGTTTACAGTATAAGAGCTGAAAGGAAAAGGCAGCCGGAAACAACGCGAGGTCCATCACACGAATTTGTCACCATGCTGCACTTGTCTGGGAACAACCAGGAACACGTGGGGAGGATCCGTTTGGGGGTGACAAGTTTTAGCAAGTAGGCAGAAACGCAAATACGGAAGCTGCGGAGGATGAGGGTGGAGTGTATTTCAGACACGAAAGAGGAAGCGGAGAGCAAAGTCTCGAGACACAGAGAGGAATGTCCATCACAGGAAGTTAGGGCAGAAGGTTCTAGAAGGCAGAGGCCAACTCCCTCAACCCCATCAAAGTCTCGAGACACAGAGAGGAATGTCCATCACAGGAACTTAGGGCAGAAGGTTCTAGAAGGCAGAGGCCAACTCCCTCAACCCCATCAAAGTCTCGAGACACAGAGAGGAATGTCCATCACAGGAAGTTAGGGCAGAAGGTTCTAGAAGGCAGAGGCCAACTCCCTCAACAGAGGAATGTCCATCACAGGAAGTTAGGGCAGAAGGTTCTAGAAGGCAGAGGCCAACTCCCTCAACCCCATCAAAGTCTCGAGACACAGAGAGGAATGTCCATCACAGGAAGTTAGGGCAGAAGGTTCTAGAAGGCAGAGGCCAACTCCCTCAACCCCATCTGCCCGTCGCTCCAATGCTGTCTTCAAAGTTCAGCTTGCTCTTCTCTGACCTCCCCAGGTGACCTCCCCACCCTGGGCCCCCTCTCCCTCAGGGAGTGAGGCCTCTCTTTACATAGACAGTAGGAAGGTGTCTGGCTATCTGGGAGCATCCTAGGGGCGGGAGGCAGAGGTGAGTCAACCACACTGAGTGGACCAAAATCAGGGCTTGCCTGGAAGGGACTTGCAGAAGAGATAAGGCATTAACGGCTGGGGAGGAAGCCATTGTTTCTGTTCTAACTGAATCAAAGATAAATGGATTAATCCTTTCTTCTTAGCACCGTTCTCCGTCAACTCCCTTCTCACTTCCCTCCCTTGTGGCCCAAGCAGATTCTGGGCTACAGACAACCTCCCCGTCCGTCCGTCTGAATCTGGGAATTGGATGGCAGTCTGGGAAGCCCAACGAGGAACCCCAGGGACTCTTGCCCCACCCCCCCCCCAGCTGTCCCAGGGGGGCTCGGCACCCACCGGGTTTCCACCCAGCCCTGCAAGGAGTCAACGTTCAGAAGAACAGAGGGCCAAGCATCGATGTGTCCTGTGCAGCATCCGAAGCCAGGAATGTTCCTTGTTTTTTCTTCTTGTAAAATAAACAAATAATAATAATAACAAGTGGAAATGAGAGGAAATGAGCATTTGACATTCTCCATAATCGCTAGGTTATTAATCAACTGCTGGGTGTCTTACTGTTGCCAGTCAACATATTATATATAGATAGATAGATAGATTGATCAATTGATATTGATTATATACATATATTGATATATAATATATATTGATATATATATCATATGTATATTGATATATATATCAATATTGATATATTGATATATATATATATATATATTGATCTTTTCAGTGTGCTTAAGTACATGCATTCTCAAAAATGAACAATGTAGGGGCGCCTGGGTGGCGCAGTCGGTTAAGCGTCCGACTTCAGCCAGGTCATGATCTCGCGGTCCGTGAGTTCGAGCCCCACGTTGGGCTCTGGGCTGATGGCTCAGAGCCTGGAGCCTGTTTCCGATTCCGTGTCTCCCTCTCTCTCTGCCCCTCCCCCGTTCATGCTCTGTCTCTCTCTGTCCCAAAAATAAATAAACGTTGAAAAAAAAAAATTTAAAAATGAACAATGTGCCTGAGACATTACTGGATGTCAGCAACTGTAGGCTCGTTCCATCATTTAACATATTATTATTAGTCATCAACTTTGTGCCTTTCTAACTCTAGAAGAGAGGACTCCATAGCAAAAACAAAAAACAAAACAAAAAAAAAAACAAAACAAAAAGACCTCAACTAAACAAAAAACAAAAAAAAAACCTCAACTGAACAGAAAACAAAAAAACTAAACTAAACAAAAAACAAAAAAACAACAACAAAAAACTAACCTAAACTAAAATCCCAACAAGGACTCCATGTTTGGGACACATGTACTCTGCAAAAAGAAAACAGACCTCCACCACTCGAACAAAATAAAAAATACACTAAAAATCACCAACCGTTACTAAAAGTTCCACCCCTGATTCCTTCTCACTGTTCATTAGCATTCCACGGGTCGGAGGTTGCGGAGAATTTTTTCATCATTCCCTTATTCGCGCGCATGAACTCATGCAATTAACTCAGTTACTTGAAATCGCAAATAGATACATTTGTGCGTGTTCACAGCAGGCAAACGTTCTCCCCGGGATAAACCTCTTAGGATCAAACCACTGAGGCAGAAGGGCACTGTGCTCATTCGATCCTTTCTCGCATCCTTAGTGGCATCAATTCAGGCTCCAAAATCTCCAGAAATTCTTTTCTGACCGACCTCGACTCCTGCGATGGCAACAGAAAGCCGCGTTCCCCGCCCTGCGCCCCACTAGGTCTCGATAAAACCTGTCACTCAAATCTGCATCGAACCAGGGGCAATATAATAAACATTTCGTTAAAGTATCCACATCGTATAAAATTCATCCATTTAAAGTGTGCAATTCAATGTTTTTTTTGTTGTTGTTGTTGTTGTGCATACATCACCGGAACTAATGTAAGACATTGCGTCACCCCAAATAGAAACCTCGTACCTATCACCCGGTGGCCCCCCGACGGTCCCCACCCCCCAGTTCCCGGCAACCTCTAATCTACCTTGTGTCTCGATGGATTTCTCTATCTTGCACATTTCATGTAAATGGAATCGCACCTCTGTGACCTCTCGGGTCTGGCTTTTTCACTTAATGTAATGTTTGCAAGGTTCATCCGCGTGGTAGAGTGTGTCCGTCCTTCCTTCCTTTACGGTTAAATGATATTCCGTTGTGTGAATATATGCCTATGACGGCGTTGTGTTTATCCCTTCATCCGTTGACAACATTTCGAATGTTCTTTTTTTTTTTCCAATGTTCATTTTATTGATTTTTGAGAGAGAGAGAGGAGAGAGGTAGAGAGCAAGCAGGGGAGGGACAGAGAGGGAGAGACAGAGACAGAATCCCAAGCAGGCTCCAGGCTGCCAGCAGAGAGCCTGACATGGGGCTTGAACTCACAAACCGTGAGATCACGACCAGAGCCGAAACCAAGAGTCGGACGCTTAACCCGACTGAGTCACAGTTGACAGACATTTCTATCTGCTGCCACTTTTTTGCTATTCTGAACGGTGGTACTGTAAGTCTCCTGTATTTAAATGCGTATTTTCACAGCATGGGTGATCGTGTCCTTCCATTCACGCCCCTGTTGGACAACTCAGTTGCCACACAGCAAAATCTCTGAGGGCAGGGGCATCGCTTTCCGGGTCACCGCTGTGTTCCCAGGGTATTTACGAAGTGTCACATCTGGGGCCCCTGGGTGGCTCAGTCGGTTTTGAGCTTGATCTTCTGCGTAATCTCCGGCTCCTTGCGCTGTTAGCCTGGTCAGCGGGGCTCTGCCCTGACCCACGAGGGACCTGCCTCGGGACACGGAGTCACCGGGGTCTGGACAGAACAGATGCGTTTCCAGGGTCCTCGGCTGAGGTCTGAGGGTCTTCTGCTGAGGGGTGTTGACAGACACGGACAAATTTGTCTCAAAAACCAACCTACGCTACCAAACTGTGGGAAAGTCAGAGTCCCCATCCCCTCCCCCCCCAACACCAGGCACGACACCTCTTCTCCATCTCTTCCAATCTCATCCACAAACCGGTACACTCATTTATTTTGAGAGAAAGGGTGAGTGCGGGAGGGACAGAGAGAGAGAGAGAGAGAGAGAGAATCCCAAGCAGGCTCTGCACGGTCAGCGTGGAGCCCAATGCGGGGCCCGAACCCCTGAACCGTGAGATCATGACCTGAGCCGAAGTCAGCCGCTCAGCCGACTGTCTCATTTTTTAAAAAGATTTAAGTGAACTTTAAAAAATAAATAAGGGGCGCCTGGGTGGCGCAGTCGGTTAAGCGTCCGACTTCAGCCAGGTCACGATCTCGCGGTCCGTGAGTTCGAGCCCCGCGTCGGGCTCTGGGCTGATGGCTCGGAGCCTGGAGCCTGTTTCCGATTCTGTGTCTCCCTCTCTCTCTGCCCCTCCCCCGTTCATGCTCTGTCTCTCGCTGTCCCAAAAATAAAAATAAATAAATAAATAAATAAATAAATAATAAATAAAAATTAAAGTAAGAGAGAAGGCGGCCTCTGGGCACATCTTAAAGACCAAGGACATTGCTAGAGGATCCCTCGTTGACTGCAGAGCCCTCGACTTGGTGACCCCTGTGTTCCCACCTGCCCAAGAAGGAGAAGCAACGTCCAGTGAAGGCGGAATGTTGCCGGAAAGGAAGGAGCACGGAGGCGCACTTCGGGCCGTTCAGGAGAGCGAGGTCAACCTTGAACGACGAGATCCCTCTGCCACCTATGATTCGGTGCGCGATTGCCTATTTAACCTTCATGTAGCACTGATGATCGTAACGGGCCCCTCGCTGCCCGGGAACTGAGGCTTGTAAGCCGTGTGCTTCCGGGACTCGAGTCCTGAGCAGACCCCAGGCCAGCGAGGAGCTCAGCCTGAGGTCTAGATGTGGGTCTATGCAGCTGGGGGAGGTGGGGGGAGGGGGCTGGGCCCCTGTGACCCCAGCTCCTGAGTCCAGCACCTAAGGCAGCCCCAGCTCATTCATTCACAAAGACACGGGGGCAGCCATCCACCTGCTGCCCCATCGGCCTTCATCCCACAGGAAGACCGGCACGGACCCCGAGCCATCACCGGGGCCACGTGTCTGAGCACCCGCCCCGTCCAGGACTTGGGGGGAGACTCGGAGAAGGGACCAGAGGGCGAGCGTGGTGTTGGGGGCCAGCGGGGAGGCTGCCGGACCGACCAGGAAGGAGAGGAGGGGGCTGGACAGGGAAGCAGGGGGAGGGGTCCCCAGGACTGGGGGGAGGGGACGGCCCCAGGGGCACTGGCTGGAGGGGCCCTTTCCTGGGCTGGGGACCCCCACAAGGGGCAATGCGGGGTTCCCTGGGCTAGAGCCCCCTGAGGGAGGGACCAAGGCTGTCTGGCCACTGAGGCCCCAGCCCCCAGGCCCCAGCCCAGGGCCTGGGTATCCAGAAGCTGCTCAGTAAGGAAAGGATTACTCCTCCTGGGACTCGTCCGGGGGCGGGGCTGAGGGTGGGGAGAGAGGGAGAGTCCCAGGACCCTCAGGGTGTGTCTGGGTGGGCACGGCAGGTAGGTGGGATTTAAGGCCCCGGTGGGGTGGGCAGGGCCCCACACGCAGGCGGCGGACCAGCGGGCAGGATGCAGGAGTCAGGCTCCTCTGAGGGTGCGCCTGGGCCTGCGCCAGGGGCCGGGGCTGAGGCTGGGGAGGCCTCCGGGCCTCCAGAGGAGGCCCCCGGTGTTGCGGAGGGCGTCCCGCACCGGGCTGCGGGGACTTCGTGGGGCTGGGACAGAGGGCCTGGTGCACGGCCGCCCCCTGTGAGCAGCGTCAGGGTGGCTCTGGCCCTGGATGGGAGGGGCTGGGGGGGGGGTGCCAGGCGAGGTGGGAGCCCGCCTGCCTGGGGCAGCGGCCTGGCTGGGCCTGGGGAGCTCAGCCTGCCTGCCTTCCGCGGCCGTGGGTGCTGGAATCACAAGACAGCCGTCACTGCGCCCATTTCAAAGATGTGCCCGCTGAGGCCCCGCCGCAGGGCACAGAGACTTGGGCTGGACCGCGAGAGCCAGGGCCCGACCCCAGGGCGTCGGGTCCAGCTGCCACCTCTCATGCACAGCCGTGCCTCCCACCTGCCCGTCGGGGCCTGGCCCGGGCAGGGGGAGGGTCTCTGGGGGGCGGGGGGCCGTCTGTGGGGCTTGTCTGAGCCCGTCTCTCCTCGGGTCAGGCCCCCCGTCAGCCCGGACGCTCCCGAGGCCCCGGAAGAAGCGCACCGTGTACCTCAAGGAGCAGCTACAGGCGCTGGAGAGACACTTCTGGGCCAACCGGTACCCGAGCTACCAGGAACGCGCGGCCCTGGCGGCCGGGCTCAACCTGGACGAACACCAAGTGCAGGTAGGACCCCGCCCCCTCCGTCCGCACTGGCCACGGGCGCACCAGGAAGGCGGCACTCCTCCGGCTGGACCCCCTGCCGTCTGTCCCGGGCTACAGGGGAGGAGACACGCCAGAGGGTCCGAGGGCTCCCCTGGCTCACAGGGCTAGCAAGGGGCCCCCTGTGGGGACTCAGGGCCGGACCCCAGGCTCACCGCCACCCTGGGCTGCGCGAACCGGCCGGCGTGAGCCCGCCCAGACTGACGGTTGGCTGGGTGTCGGGGCACCAGAGCTCAGGGCCTCTGGGAAGGCGGGGGACCCTCTGGGGCGGGCCCCTTCCTGGCCCCCGGGCTCCCGGGTGTCCAAGCCCCGCCCCCACTGCGCCCTGCATCCTCGGGGGACCTTGAATTGGGCTCCGGGGGCCCTAGGGAGAGCTCTGCGGCTGCCGTGTCTCCTGAGCCCCCCACACCTGGGACAGAGGCGGGGAGGTGCCCCTGCCTAGCCCGTTTACCCCTCCGCCTTGTCCCCTCGGTCCCTCCAGGTGTGGTTCAAGAACCGCCGGGCCAAGCACTCCAGGCTGCCCAAAGGGCGAGGTCGGGGAGCCCACATGGTGCCAAGGGACCCTGGAGCCCCCCACTCCCGCTCTGTCCCTGCCCCTGTCGCTGAATCCGCCCCTGTCCCCAAATCCGTCCCTGTCCCTTTTCCTGTGCCTGCTCCTTTCCCTGCCCCTGTCCCTGCTGGCCCCATGTTCCCAGGGACCCCAGGCGTCCACAGCCCCGCTCCGCACGGCCCCTCGAGGATGCACCCAGCAGCAGAGCCCGGCACCTGCAGCCGGGACCCAGCCTGGTGGGCCCCAGAGCGGGGCTCCCAGGAGTCCGTCCCCGCCCCCGCCCCCGCCCCCGCCTGGCCTCAGAACTCCTTTGGCGCAGACTTTGTGCCAGACCCCTTGCTAGCCCCCAATTCCACAGCGGTCTTCTCACCCCAAGACCCTCTGGAGGGACCCTCTGGCCCCGTGATGTCCGGGTACCAAGAGGAAGAAGGCCCTGCAGAAGACGACTCGGAGCTCATGACGTTACTGAATTTATAGGGGAATCTGCCCCCCAAAAGTCCTCGAGTTCCCGCGGAGCCAGAGGGGACTAGGGTGTCCCGGGCCCGCCCACCCCGCGTCCACGTGGGTGGGGACGTGGCTGGGGGGCGGGGGGTGGTCGGGCCGCGCAGCCGATCCCTCCCCTGCGGCGGGAACACACCTCGGTCCATCCCACCTGTGAAGGTGGCACCTGTTCCCTGGGTGGCCCCCACGCGTGGCGCTGCTGTGAGTGTCCCCGCAGCATGTAGGGCACACGTGAGTATTTATGTGGGGTCCCAGGGGTGGCATGGAACCGATGCTCCCCGTGTCTGCTCCCTGGATGCTCTGAGAGCCTACTCCGTGCCTTGACCAGCCGGGAGCACTCCTGATCGCAGCGTCCTCCTAAAACAGTGAGGATGTGACAGCTTGGGATGGCAACCTGCCGGACTGAGGCTTTGCTGTGGTTCCAACATTCATTTACTGATCAAGAAGTGAGGCCCTCGCACGCGTGTTCGTTGAACACTAGTACTCACAACGTGAGTTTTTGTTTTAAGGGTTTTTTTTATTTTTTGAGAGAGCAGGGCAGGGGCAGAGAGAGGGGGAGACAGACAATCCCAAGCAGGCTCGGGCGCTGTCGGCTCAGAGCGCAACGCAGGACTCGAACTCACCCCCCCTGAGATTAAGAGTCTCTCGGTGCTCTCCTGGCTGAGCCGGCCAGGAGCCCCATTTTTCCTGGTCTTTAACCCATTTGTTCTTCCACCTTTCTTGACAATTTAATGTACCGCGAGTATCTGTTCCTATTTGTATTTTGCTCATACGCAAAAAATTTCTCAGTTTTAATGTCATCTATTTTCAGTGCTTTTCGTTATGTGTTACGGGCCAGTTTCTTCCTTCTTCCTTGCTTGCCATCAGTGTATCCAAACGCTGTAAAGCAAAATAAAATTATTTAATAAAAATTAACAGTGCCTTTCACAAGGCAACCCTCATTTTCTTTTTCTTTCTTTTTTTTTTTTTTTTTTAACGTTTATTTTTGAGACAGAGAGAGACAGCATGAACAGGGGAGGGGCAGAGAGAGGGAGACACAGAATTCGAAACAGGCTCCAGGCTCTGAGCCGTCAGCACAGAGCCCGACGCGGGGCTCGAACTCACGGACCGCGAGATCGTGACCTGAGCCGAAGTCGGACGTTCAACCGACTGAGCCACCCAGGCGCCCCGGCAACCCTCATTTTCAAGTTGACGGGAAAGTTTATAAAAGCTGGCCTCCAGGGGGGCGCCTGGGTGGCGCAGTCGGTTAAGCGTCCGACTTCAGCCAGGTCACGATCTCGCGGTCCGTGAGTTCGAGCCCCGCGTCAGGCTCTGGGCTGACGGCTCAGAGCCTGGAGCCTGTTTCCTATTCTGTGTCTCCCTCTCTCTCTGCCCCTCCTCCCCGTTCGTGCTCTGTCTCTCTCTGTCCCAAAAATAAATAAACGTTGAAAAAAAAAAATTTAGGGGCGCCTGGGTGGCGCAGTCGGTTAAGCGTCCGACTTCAGCCAGGTCACGATCTCGCGGTCCGTGAGTTCGAGCCCCGCGTCGGGCTCTGGGCTGATGGCTCAGAGCCTGGAGCCTGCTTCCGATTCTGTGTCTCCCTCTTTCTCTGACCCTCCCCTGTTCATGCTCTGTCTCTCTCTGTCTCAAAAATAAATAAAAACGTTAAAAAAAAAAAAAAAGCTGGCCTCCAGGGTGTCTCCTTGCCTTGTCACAAACCGGAGACGGTTTACCGAAGTCTGAGGTCCCCAGGGTACTGCTTGGACTATAGCTCGGGTTTGCTTTGGTTTGGCTTACTTTTCTGCTCTAAGATAATGCCTTTTATTTTTGCTTTCTTGTTTAAGAAACCTTTATCTAGCACTTGGTCATAAAGGTACTGTTTTATTCTCTAAAATATTCTTAGTTTGGTCTCATATTTAGGTCTTTTTTTTTTTTTTTTTTTTAATGTTTGTTTTTGAGAGAGAGAGCACGAGCAGGAGAAAGACAGAGGGAGGCAGAATCCGAAGCAGGCTCTGGGCTCCAAGCTGTCAGCACAGAACCGAGCTGCAGGGCTCGAACCCACCAACCATGAGATCATGACCTGAGCCAAAGACAGACCCTCGACTGAGTGAACCACCCAGACACCCTTCTTTTTTTTTTTTTTCTTTTAAAGTTTATTTATTTTTGGGACAGCAGACACCCTTCTTTAATGCATCTAGAATTGATTCTGTATGGTGTGAGGAAGGGATTCACATTTCTTCTTTTTCCTCGGGGGTTTTTAGTTAGTTGATGGAGAGGCTGGGAATTTCTCATACATCAAGGGTCCATTCATGGATGGGTCAGTATCTAGAAAGTCTGTACTTGGGGTCCATGGTCTCTAGATCCTTCCAATTATGTGCCCCTCTTGTCTCCTGTCTCCAGTTTCTCCGCTGCCCCCAGTGGCCACCCTGGCCCCTGCACTTCTCCAGAGCCAGCTCTCTGACCCTGTCCTGTTCTATTTAGCAAATGCTCCAATCCTCTTAGGCAAGGCCAGCCTCAGCAAAATATAGGGAGAATTAGTGGGGATTTAGAGGGACATGTGACAGACTGGCATGGCGGGGGGAGGCGGGGGGGGCACAACTGCCAGGATATAATGAACCCCCCCTCCTGCTTCTCAAAGAGCTGCTGACAGGGATGTACACAGAAGGACACAATGAGACCCTGCAAGGAGACTGAGGGGCAGAGAAATGGAAAGACATAGGGGGAGAGAGGGGAGAGATGGGGGGCGTGCAGAAAGAAGGGGAAACTGAGGCACTGGCATTTCGTGCTCTCAAAGGCAGAACAGGCGGGCCCCCCCTCCCCCAGCACTTCCCACGGGACAGCAGCTGCCTTACATGCTCTAATATCCTTACGAAAAAGGTCCTTTAAGGCAGGCAGCCTAATCCCTTGCCCACAGGAGGTCACAGCAAACATCGGATCATTCAAAGTGCCTTTCCGGGGAGACAGCAAGCCTCCGAGCTGGGCTAGCGAGCACCCGGCTGCCCAGCTGGAGGGCACAGCCCTTAACCTCCCGTGCCAGCCTGCAAACTGTACCAAGCCCATCTGCTTCTCGGACTATTCGGAATACGACATGCGGACAGCTGGACGTCCATGAGACTTTGGGTGACAACCACACCCTCTCCGCGTGTGTGGGTGTGGGTCATAGGGAATGTGACATTTACGCGCCCAGCACAGAGCCTGATTTACAGGGAGCGCCGAGGAAACGGATGGGCTCACCATTCGGCCATCAGACTAGTCCCCCCTCCCACGATCTCTTCCCGTTTCTGCCACCTCTCTGCCCTGCACAGACCCTCGCTTCCCCTTCCCTCCTCTTCTCTGCTCTCCTCCCACCCCCTCACCCTCTCAGCCCCCGGGCTTCTCCCCAGCAGGTTTCCTTGGCCTTGACCTGACTTGCCACCCGTCCCCACCCTCTTGGGCCAAGTCAACATCTACAGAATGTCAGCCAGGTCAGAGGAGAGGTGACGGGGACATGGGGACGTGTCGGCAGACGATGGCGAAAGCCTTCTCAAGGGCCTGCCCGCGTCTGCTCACACTGCTTTGGAGGCTGTGAGGCTTCGGTTAGGGCAGTGGGTGCCGACAGGGGGTGTGTGGGGGTCCCTCCCCGACACAAGACCCAGGAGATTCGAGATGCTCTCTGGCGAAGCGGCAAAATCTCCCCTCCTTGATTATCCGCGATGACCAGGCAGTGGACACGATGCGGTGCACAGACATAGTTGGTTGAATTCATACTTTGAATCCGAAAATTAAGTTGGGGCGCCTGGGGGAGGCGGGGGGGCTCAGTCGGTTAAGCGTCCGCCTTCGGCTCAGGTCACGATCTCCCGGTTCGTGAGTTCGAGCCCCACGTCGGGCTCTGTGCCGA
Source organism: Leopardus geoffroyi (assembly GCF_018350155.1). Classification (NCBI taxonomy): domain Eukaryota; kingdom Metazoa; phylum Chordata; class Mammalia; order Carnivora; family Felidae; genus Leopardus; species Leopardus geoffroyi. The sequence goes on from NC_059335.1 coordinate 9,610,453, forward strand.
CAGCTCGGAGCCCGGAGCCTGCTTCGGATTCTGTGTCTCCCTCTCTCTCTGCCCCTCCCCCTCTTGTGCTCAGTCTCTCTTTCTCTCTCAAAAATAAATAAACATTAAAAAAAAAAAGTTTAAAAAAAAACATGTCTTCAGCGATGAGCCACAGGGATCTACCCCGAAAACCAAGAACACTTTACACGCTGTATGTTAACCAATTTGACAACACATTAAGTAAATAAATAAATACTTTTTTTAATTAAAAAGAAAAGCCCGTCTCTTCAAAAAATCTTGCCCTTCAGTAAGGTAAAAGCCTAATACTCATAGTTGACTTCCCGTGGAAGGCACACACCCAGAAGCCACTGGAAACTGATAACGCGAATCTTGCAAGGTGCCGGGATGCAAAAACCAATGAACACACAATGAGCTGTATTTCTATACAGTAGCAGTGAACGCTGGGAAAAGGTTATTTCCAAGCCAATACTTGTGGCGCAAGCCCTGAGAGTTGTTTGGGTTTGGTTTTGGGGTTTTTTTAGTGTTTATTTATTACTGACAGAGCATGAGCGGGGGAGGGGCAGAAAAGGAGAGGGAGCCACCGAATCCAAAACAGGCTCCGGGCTCTGAGCCGTCAGCCCAGAGCCCGACGCGGGGCTCGAACTCACGGACCGTGAGATCGTGACCTGAGCCGAAGTCGGACGCTTAACCGACTGAGCCACCCAGGCGCCCCAATCAGGGGCTTTTAGTTAATAATAGTGTATCAGTGTTGGATCATTCATTATAACAGACGTACCTGCTAATAAAACATGTTAATAAGAGCCAGCTAGATGCTGGATACATAGCTTTGCAACTTTTCTGGAAAGCTGAAAACCTCCCCGCCCTCTGTTTCTCCCCAGTCTCTCCCCCTCTGGTGGGAGCACCCCTCCCCTCTTCCCGCGCCTTCTCTCCCGCTTCCTCTGCCGCCCCCCTGTGGCCGTCCCCACCAGCCGCTTCTCTGACCCCGACCCGGTCCCACTTAGCAAATGCTCCAATCCTTTTAGGCCAGGCGGGCCTCAGCAGAGCAGAGATACAATTAGATGGGGTGGGTGGGAGGGAGGGAGGGGGCGGGGGGGGGGGGACACGTGACCGGCTGTGGGGGGGAGGGTGGCCCCACGTAACAGGGCGCCCAGGCAGGGGGGGTTACCGGGATATAACAAAAGCTCCTCCCAATTCTCTGCCAGACCCAGGTAGGGATGGCCAGAGAGGCGCCCTGGGGAGACAGGTGCCCTGGGGAGACCCCGGGCAGAGGCGACGAAAGGTTAGAATGAGTCCCAGGCGTGAGCAGTGCTGGGCGTCTTGACCCCTTGAAGGCCTGACGACTCTCTCAGATCGGAATACATCAAAGATCTAAAAGCTGATGGGTTCACACTGGCCCTCAAGAAAGAAAGAGAAAAAACACAATTGGAAAAAAGGCGCCTGGGTGGCTCAGTCGGCTGAGCGTCTGCGTCTGGATTTCAGCTCAGGTCATGATCCCAGGCTTGTGGGATCGAGCCCCTCATGGGGCTGTGGCTGACAGCACGGAGGCTGCTTGGAATTGCAAATAAAAACAAACTTAAAAACAAAAACCACTTAAAAAAATAACCCCAAAGAACGGTCAAACAGGTGAAAAGAAAAGCTCATACGGGAAGGTTCCCAGCAGCGCTATTCACAATGGCCAAAAGGTGGGAACAAGCTAGAAACCCATCAACGGGTGAACAGGCCGGCCAAATAGGGTCGAGCCACACGACGGAATAGAATTCTGCCGCGCAAAGGAATGGACTTCTGGTACCTTCTACCACACGGAAGACCCCTGATGACACGTAAAAGTGAGTCAGACACAAACGGCCACGCCGCGTAGGGTTCCGTTTATATGAAACGTCCAGAAGAGACGCATCTAGAAAGTGGACTGGTGGTCGCCACTGGAGGGAGGGAGGGAGGAAGGGAGGGAGGAATGGGGAGCGGGTGCGGAGCGGGTTCAGAGCTTCTTTTTGGAGTGATGACATGTTCTGGAACCGGGAAGTCGTGACGGTTGCACAAGATCGGAAATGTACTGCGTGTCCCTGAATCAGTCGTGTACCTTACGAGGGTTAAAATGGTTAAACATTGTGGGGGGACAGGTACAAAAAGAAAGTGCGCCGGCAGGGCGTCTCCTCTTCCTGCTTGTGTTGAACACAGACGTGATGCCTGGAGCTGCAGTGGCCATCTTGCCACCACGAGGCCAAAAAACCAAGCAGATGAAAACCCAACAAGCTAAAGAAAGGAGACGAGGGAAAGACAGAAAAATTCTGAAACCTTGATCTTGATCGCATTGTTGAGCTGACTACCAACCTCAAGGCTTCTTAACAATAAATGTCCTTGAATTTCTTTTTTTTTTTTTATTGTGTTTATTTATTTTGAAAGAGAGAGAGAGAGAGCGTGCATGCACACAAGCAGGGAATGGGCAGCCTGATGCGGGGCTCAAACTCACAAACTGTAAGACCATGACCCGAGCGGAAATCAAAGGTCAGAGGCTTAACCGACTGAGCCACCCAGGCGCCCGCCCCTCTTTCATTTGTTTAAAACAGGCTCCCACCGTGGGGCTTGAACTCACGACCCTGCGATCAAGAGTCATATGTTCTACTGGTTGAGCCAGCCAAGTGCCCCAATCAATGTCCTTGAAATTAAAAAAAAAAAAATTTTAAGGTGGGAGAAACTACCTGTCACGAGGTGCTGTGTGCTGACAGCTCAGAGCTAGGAGCCTGCTTCGGATTCTGTGTCTCCCTCTCTCTGCCCCTCCCCCGCTCATGCTGTCTCTCTCTGTGTCTCAATAATAAATAAATGTCACCCAAAACTTCCAAGAGGGACGACCTCATGATGCTACCACAGAGGCATCGAGGGCAAAAATCTCTCCTTTTGCCCTCGACCCCTAGTGATGCCCACCCGGCCTGGGGTTCTTTGATCCCTCACCCCCATTTCCCTTGCTTCCTCCCGCGCCCCTCACTCATCACCCTGAGAGGTGACGTCACCTGCCTGAGGTCCCACAGCCAGCAAGTGGTGAAGCTGGGACTGGTGATAGACTAAATGGAAGGGGTCCAGCGAGAGAAAGCGTTTGGAGAGAGAGATGTACTTTTCCCTCTTCTTTTATTTGAAAAGTGTCACGTGACCACGGCAAAAAAAAAAAAAAGTGATGATGGACTCGACTATTCTGAATCTCAATGAGCAGAGGGATTCCACGGGGATGCTCTTATTTACCTGGAGCTACGGGGGTGCGGTTTTCAAGCTGGCCACACGGGGTCGCTGTTGGACAAGAATTCACTGGGTCTCCCCGTTCGGGAGGTGAGGGGGCTTTCTGGCTGCGTTCTTTTTTCTCGAAGGTGTGAATTGTCCCCATGAAGCCAAAATTGTCTCCATGATCAAGGAAGTGTCTCTTTCTCTTCCATGCCTAGGGTAAAACCAAAATGTAAGGACCGTGGTAGATATTTCCAGGGCTTGCCAACGCCTCGGGCTCACCTCCCCTTCCTGAATACGGGAAGGCCTCGGTCCCCCGCCCACTTCGACAGGTGGGCGGGGCCGTGTGCCTGTTCCGGCCAATGGGCTGAGAGAAGACGTGATGTGCGTCACTTCCCGGCTGACGCCTTTAAGAGCCGGTGCGTGCTTCTCTGCGGCCTGTCCCAGCAGGGGGAGGGGCGGACGCGGTGGGTCCCTTGGCCGCAACAGGAGATTCCAGAAGCCTAGATCTGCAACTGCTCAAGAGGGTAACTGCTGGCACATGCCATGCGTGTTTGATCGCACGTTTATGTTTATTTTTTTTTTTTAATTTTTTTTTAAACGTTTATTCATTTTTGAGACAGAGAGAGACAGAGCACGAATGGGGGAAGGTCAGAGAGAGAGGGAGACACAGAATCCGAAACAGGCTCCAGGCCCTGAGCTGTCGGCAAAGAGCCCGACACGGGGCTCGAACTCACGGACCACGAGATCGTGACCCCAGCCGAAGTCGGACGCCCAACCGACTGAGCCACCCAGGCGCCCCTGATCGCGCGTTTAAATAACGCAGAATAAGCCATTCGGCTCCTTGGTCACGGTCACCACGTCTCAAGGGCTCAATGGCACGCGTGTGGCCAGCAGCCGTAGTGTTGGACAGAAAAAGTCCATCATCACAGAAAATTCCGCTGGACGGTGCCGAGCTAGACCGATGGAGGCCTGCACGGAGGCCAGTTGCCCAGGGGAGAGGGCTTGTGCATGCGCTGTGCTAATCCACTGAGATGTGCGTTTGGTTTTGTTTGCTTGTTTCCACTGAAGCGTAGCCTCGCCTAGCCTGACCCATCAGATGTCCGGCTGAAGGGTCTAGAGAGTTTGGTGTCTTTGGAATCGTCCATGGGCGACACAACGCTAAGCCCAGTGGAGAACTGGGAGCTGCAGATGTGACGCCGGGCAGACCCCCAATATGAGCTGAGCCGGCAGACGGGGTGGGGGGCGGGGGGGGGGGGGGGCTAAGATCAGACTCCAGCAAGTTTCAGTTGCCCACTGGCCTCTTTCTGTGATCTGTCTCTCTAGCTGGCTTAGAACTCAACCACCAAAGAATTGTCTTACTGGGGGCGCCTGGGTGGCTCAGTTGGTTAAGCTTCTGACTTTGGCTCAGGTCGTGATCTCCTGGTTGGTGAGTTCGAGCCCCGCGTCAGGCTCAGCACCGACAGCAAGGAGCCTGGAGCCTGCTTCCGATTCTGTCTCCCTCTCTCTCTGCCCCTTCCCCGCTCACGCATGCTCTCTCTCTCTCGCTCAAAAATAAACTTTTATTTTTTTTTTAATTAAAAAAAAAAAAAAAGAAATGACCTGCAGAGGTGGGGAGGGCCGCTGTCTCTTGTTGCTACTGTGGATGGCTGTCTGGTGACTTTTGCTGGAAGTCCCAGATATAGATCCGTGGAACACGGGCACAGCCTCATGAGCCATCAGCATTTGGCGGCCGGCAGGAACCGCATCCTCTCTGTCATCCTGGAATGAATGGCTCGGGCCTGAGAGCTCATCAGCTTGGAACTCGGAGTGGAGGCGAGTGACCTCAACAATTCAGAAGCGTGGAGTCCCCCAGTCTCTAATGGTCTTTGTGTGACCATTGCCCTTGACCCGACCATTCCGCTTCCGGGCATGCGCCCAGAGGTACTGGGGACGGGTGCTCAGACGAAATCTTGCGCGCTCCGTGCAGGGTGGCACCAGTCCCAACACCCAGAAAGTTAGAAACCACCGATCTGTCCAGCAGCTGAGGCAGAGATACACAGGCGGCGTATCCAGGCAGTGGAATATTCCTCAGCCACTAAACGGAGTGAAATGCCGATCCGCGCTACTACAGCGATGAACTTGGAAAACATTACACCACGTGAAGGAGGCGAGACGCAGAAGGCCACGGGGTATACGATTCCTTTCATACGAACTCCCCAGAACAGGCAATTTTTTTTTTCCCCTCTTTGTGCTGACGAAAACGTTCTCAAATCGACTGTGTTTGGGGCAGCCTGGCTGGCTCAGTCAGTGGGAGCGTGCGACTCTTGATCTCGGGGTTGTGAGTTCAAGCCCCACGTTGGGTGTAGAGATTACTAGAAACTAAAATCTTTAAAAAAAATAGTTTCCTAAAATTGTAAGTATTTATTTTTGAGGTGGCAGGGGGTGGGGTGAGGGGAGAGGGGCGGAGAGAGAGGGACAGAGGATCCAAAGCAGGCTCTACGCTGTCAGCAGAGAGCCCCACGCAGGGTTCCAACTCACGAACTCTGAGATCATGTCCTGAGCCAAAGTTGGACACTCAACTGACTGAGCCTGCCAGGCGCCCCTAAAGCTATTTAATAAATAAATGAATAAAGAAATAAAGTTGACTGTGAGGATTGTTGCTTCCATCTGTGAATTATATTATTATATAAAGCCTTCAATTGATACACTTTAAATGGGTGAGTTGTATGGGATGTGAATTATATCTCAACAAAGCTGTTTGAAAGAAGAAAAGTGAACGTTTCTGAGGCTCTGATCTTTTGTGTCTCAGGCTCTCTCCCTCGTGTCTTCACCCACTGACCAGCCTCTTCCAGAGAGGTTTTGTGGATGTCTCCAACTTCGCAGCCTCAGGGACTGGGACTTTCCCATCTAGATGCTTCTATGTGGCACCCAGCAGATTTCCTCACCTCACCTGGGCCACCCGATGGCCTGGCTCAAGTGATCAGAGAGAGGACCGGAGCATGATCAGGCACAGCCCATCTGATCCAACATTTTCCAGAGTTGTCCTAGCCGGATCGTCGGAGCGCCTGATCCGTTAGCCCCGTAAGGATGAAGAGCTGTTAGAAGGAAAATAGTAACACCCTTCTGTTCGGGGGGGGGGGGGGGGGGGGGCTTTTATAAGGAATCTTGTGGGTTTTACACAAATGCAGTTTTGTTCGTATGTTTTGGTGATTTGAGTCAACCTTTCCAGGGAACATGGATGCATTTAAGGTATAAATGGCCTTTGGGGCGCCCCCGGTGGCTCAGTCGGTTAAGCATCCGACTTCAGCTCAGGTCACCCATCTCGCGGTTCATGGGTTCCAGCCCTGCGTCGGGCTCTGTGTTGACAGCTCGGAGAGCCTGGAGCCCGTTTCGGATTCTGCGTCTTCCCCTCTCTCTGCCCCTCCCCTGCTCACGCTCTGTCTCTCCTTCAAAAATAAACATTTTTTTTTTAAGTTAAAAAAAAAAAAAAAAAAAACCTGTCCTCACCTTGACCTCAGACTCCCGGTTTCTGTTGTTGGAACCAGTCTGGTCTTTTTGACGGCCACCCTAGCAGACTCGTACAAGCCTCTACGAATCTGGGGCCACGGCAGGATGTACTGGGACCAATCTGGGAGCCCGGGTCTCGTTTAAATGAACATCACTGCTGCATGCTGCCTGATCCCTCATCGGCACGACCTCGGAGCCACTATGAAGGGCTTCGTAATCAGCAAGACCCGTTTCCTGGGCCAGAGATGGGGGGGGGGGGAGGTGGCACGAGGCTGGGGAGGAGGTTCCAGGGGTAAAATGGACACAAGCAAGACACGTTTTGTTAAACTCATCCAATGTTTACTGAACGGTAAACCGTTACCCACACTGCTGAAATCTACAACTCACTCATCCAGATCCCTTTCTCCGCCACCCCAAGAAGGAAGCCAGGAGCAGGAGTAACCAGGGGGGGTGCTGGGGGGTTCGGGGGCAAGTGGGGAGAGGAGGGAACAAGGCAGGCAGGGTGCAGAGTTACATGCCTGCAGACACACACACACACACACACACACACACACACACAGAGGCAAGGACCAGAGGCGTCAGTCTCTGCCCCCACGCAGCGGCCGCAGGGACATCAGGGAAAGACCAGGCGTCCACCAGACATTTCAGTCCTTCCCGTCATGAAGCGTCGGCCACGAGGGGCTGGGCCAAGGTCACTGGACTGTGCAGAGAAGAGAGGGGGGAGGGGTCAGATTGCAGGGAACAAGGCCGGGTTGGGGGAGTGAGGGCCCACGATTAAGGGGTTAAGAGAGAAGCAATGGGGAAAGGGGGCACCCGGGGGGGGGGGGGCTCGGTCGGTTGAACATCCGACTTGATTTCAGCTCAGGCCATGCTCTCACAGTTCTTGGGTTCGAGCCCCACACTGGGCTCTGCGCTGGCCATCACAGAGCCTGCCTGGGACTCTCCCTCGCCCTCTCTCGCTCCGCCCCTCCCCTGCTTGTGTGCTCTCGGAGAAACTGAGGCACAAGGACCAGGGGATGCCCGTGACAGAAAAATTGTAACCCTACAGGCAAGGTGGGCCAAGACTTAGTTCTCAGTCGAGTCTTTTGTGAGAGAAATGAGGCTGGGGGGGGGGGGGGGTAGGGAGTGCTAGAGGCGGCCACTAGGAGATGTGACTGAACACCTATCACGTGCACCCCATGGGGAAACTCGGTTTCCAGAGAAGCCACCGACAGAAACGGGCTTCTGGGACACCTGCGCCCGCCCACTCCATCTGCGAGCCCCAGAAAGACCTCTTCATGGTCACCAATCGCTGTGCCAGGCCTCAGGCGGGGCCCCAGCTCCTGAGGGTGACCTCTCAGCACTGGGAATGAATGAATGTCCCGCCTGGGGCCTTGGGCCACAGGGACTGGTCTATGCTAACAATGTGATTCATGGTGGGGCCTTGGGCCAGGCGGTAGCAGCTCCTGACTTCTGGAGGGGCCGGGGGCCAAGGTCGGCCACGGCTTCCCTGTCGCAATACTCCTCGGTGACGCGGGACCGCCAGGACCCGGCCCTGCTTCTCCCTTGGCTGCCTTTCGCTATAATGAACTGTAACCGCAGGCGTGACCTTGCTGAGTTCTGCGGGTCCTTCTAGCGGCTCACACATCCCGAGCATGGTCTTCGGAGACCCTGGAAGCCGCACCCGCAAGACGTGCAAACGAGAACCACGGCGCCCTCCTTTCTCTTGCGTAAACCCCACTTTCGCTCGCATTGGACGAAACCACCCGTTGGTGGACGGCCTCTCTGGGACCCAAGGAAACCTCGTGCTGATTTAAGTAACCGCCTGAGCTGCCGACAGTTCAGGAGCAGCAAATGGTTACGTGTGTGCAGGAGAGGTGCTCTGTGTCGGCCTTTTCAGAATTCGAATCCCCAGCCCCACTGCACGAAAGTGTTCAGCTCGTGCAGCTTTAGAATTCCACAGTTCTTGATTTTCTCTTTTTTCCCTGGCGGGGGGCGGTGGGGGGGGATGGAGGGGGACACTGCTCACTTCAGACCCCTGCACGTCAGGCAGGACGCTAGGACGTTTATACCACACCCGTTCGATCTGCCACGTTCAAGTTCACACTGCAATGTGACCTCACTCGGCTCCAGTAAAGGACGTTAAAGAAACGGAACTGCAGGGCTCAGTTAAGCGTCCGACCCTGGGTTTCAGCTCAGCTCATGATCTCACGGTTTGTGAGTTCGAGCCCCGCGTCGGGCTCTGTGCTGACGGCTCAGGGCCCGGAGCCTGTTTCGGATTCTGTATCTCCCTCTCTCTCTGCCCCTCCCCCATTCATGCTCTGTCTCTCTAAAAAATAAACGTTAAAAAAAATTTTTTTTAATACATAAATAAATTTCAAAAAAAAAAAAAAAAAAAGGAAAAGAAACAGAACTTGAGTTTAAAGCACCCGAGAACCAGTTTTCTGGAGCAAAGCACCCTGGGGACGGGAACTTGGGTTCACAGGACACTGGGATGGAAGTTAGTTCCAGAACACCGGAGGAAAGACTGACTCTTGAGATTAGGGAACGGTACCAAGTACTTCCAGACTGTCGAGCGTCAGGAGCTAGACCTTGGTTCTGGTCTGCCCAGTTCTAGAACAGGCCGGATTTGGGGCTCATCTGGAACACGTTGGCCGGGAAATGGGAAACCAGGCTCGGGAGGTGCTGAAAAGCAGCTCCGTGATCCAGAGCACAAGATAGAAACCGCTACTCGTTCTGGAATACATTGGGTTGGAAACTTGGCCTTGGGTTCCAAACTAGCTGTCAATTCCAGGAACGGGGAGTCAGTCACAGTGTCCAGTGGCTGGGCCCCCCTCACCTCTGCCTTCGGGGCCCATTAGCCCTGAGCCAAAGCAGCTTTGATGGCGGCCACCAGCTTCAGAAACTTGCTCTCTGTGTCCACGTAACCATCGCCTCTCTGGGGGTGTGAAGAAGAGGAAAGGAGTAAGCTAGGACCGGGATCCCAACTCTCAGCCAGGCTGAACACAAGGTAGGACGGACGGACGGACAGACATACCTTCTTGGAGTGAACCAACTTCCCCCCTACCATCACTTCAAAGAAGCCGGTGGCCTGGGGAGTCCCCTCGCCGCACTGGGAAGAGAGAGATGTTGGGGGGGCTGAGATGCCCTCTTGGGGACACCTGCGCCCCCAGGAAATGGGAGAATATGGGTGAAGAGTAGGGCCGACCCGAACCACCCGGCGGCCACTCAGGGCTGAGGGGACACACAAGGAGACCGTCTTTGATTCTCTCCCCCATCCCCCAGACTCACGATGTCCAGGCATCCGGGGAACTCATCTTCTAACTTCTTCTTGAGCTGAAGATACTGAAAAGGGCGGGGGAGGTCACAGCGGGGGTCAACAGGGGCCGGGCCGTTTGCCGTCCTCCCTCATCTCCCAGGGACAGGTCTGGGGGCTGGCCACTCTGCTTACCTTGGACTTGTAGCCTCAAGCACCACTGGTGGGAGGTCCGAGAGAGTGGGTCCCAGAGGGGAGGGGGAAACGGTAGGGATCCGGGGCGGGGGAGCGGAGGAGGGAAGAGGCAGGCAGCGGGGAGGCAAGAGGGGAACCGGGAAGGGGGCCCAGGAGGACATCAAGAGGGACAAACGACAAGACCAAAGAGGAGACAGAGGAGAGAAAAGACACACAGAATGTTGAAAGCCGCACAGGGGACGGGGGACACCCACACACAAGGAAAACCGACAGAGGAGAGACAAAAGACACGGGGTGCAGAAAAGGGGGGTGACAAAGAGACCACAAGTATGAGACACAGGCAGGAGGGAGGGAAACAGAACCGCGTTAGGGTAAGAACCGCGGAATCACCACCCCCACCCACAGCCAGTGGGAAGGTCTAGGGGATGAACCTTTACTCCTGGATCCCCAAGGTCCTACCAGTCGTGAGGACGGGTTCCAAACGCTTGCCCAACCCCCACGACATGCTATTTCTGGACTGGAGTCTGCAACACGCGCCTCCTGGGGGCCTCAAAATGTCACCCCACCCTCTGCTTTGCTGAGGCTGCGGGAACATTTCCACCGCTGAGACCGATCTGAGTCTTTCAAAATCAGCGACTGCCCCCTGGCCATTTCAGACTCGGGCTTCTGACCTGACCCCACCCTCGCCCACAACCTATAACCAAAACGGAGCTAAAATTCTCCTCCTTTCTGGGAGGAGACACGCACTGAACAGGCATTTATTAAGCGCCTACGTGCAGGCGTGTCTATGCAAGCCCGCACAGCACTAGATGCCAGCCCTGGCGGGGGGGGGGGGGGGGGGGGGGGAGGAGGGGGCATAACTCAGTCAACAAGACAGAAAATCCCCGGTCCACTCGGGACTTTTTCCCTGCAGGGGGGAAGCTGGATCCAACATGTTTAGCGCCCGATACCGGCACTCCATCCGAGGCTAACTACTGAGATCACTCTCTCCCCTCTGCAGGTGGAGAAACCGAAAAGATGGAAGATTCCTAACGACGGGCATCCACAGTATTCGTGCCTTTCAAACCCACGCTGGAACATTCTCGAACCTTCCGGACTCTGGCGGTCCCCACCCCAGGGCGGTTGAAGGCGTTGGGGGAGGGCCAACCTTAGCGATGACGGAGGCCCCTCTCCCATTACAAAGCTGACCCCACCCGCCCCCCCCCCCCGGGGTCCCCGGATGTCTAAAATGACCACCCGCGTGTCCCAGTTCCACCTTCGAGAACCTGAGCTGTCCTGAATGCCACGCCCGGGGCGGGGGGGGGGGGGGGGGTCAACGCCCTTCCTTCTCGCCCTTCCGCTCACGCCCACCCCACCCCACCCGCAGAGAACCCCTTTTCTCGGGAAAGGATCCCCGTAGGTCCAGCCCCCAGGACCGTCGGGTCGAGGATGGGGTCCGACAGGGGGTCGCGGAGGGGACCTCTGGCCGTCGTGCTTACCAATAAACGACTCGGATGGCGAGGGCCATGGCTGGGGACCGCAGCATGGGCGGGGCGCGGACAGGCGACCCACCTGCAGCGTGCACCGGCGAACTCCGCTACACCCGGACGGTCGCACAAAGGTTGTTGCTTGGCGTTACACGGCGCGAACCAACGCGGGAGAAAGGCGGGGGGAAGCGGGAAGGGTGGGGGGAGGCGGGCCCCACGGCGGGGGCCCAGGGACCCTGCCTCCCGGCACCCTGAGCCCCCACGCGGGCTCTTCCCCTTCCCCGCTGGGGCCAGGATGCATCCGGACAGGACTGGTCCCGGGGGAAGCCCCTACGCGTCCCCTAGGGCCCCCCCCCATCCGGGCCTGAATGGTATGGCCCGTGGGGCGGGGCTCTGGGCCAGACATTCCGCGAACTAAACGGAATTGCTAACAAGGGTGATGGTTTTTCCAGCGCCGGCCGGGAGGGGGCGGCCCTGGGGCCCCTTTTCTCCCCCGGAAGAAGGTAGGAGGGCGGGGTCCGAAAGCATTGGGGGTGTGCGGGGGCGGGCCCCGGAAGCCCAGGTTTCCAGGGAGCGCTGGAGGGTCCCCGCTTCTTATTCAGGCCTGGCGGCTGGACCCGGGCGCCGCCTGGTCGCCGTGGCGGTCGCCGGCGCTCTCCAGCCAGCCGTCTCCAAGGCAAGGGGGTTCATGAAAGTGCCGGACGCCAGCAGTTAGTTAAAGGGATTAGAGCGTGGGAGCCTTTCCCTGAGCCTCAGTTTTCTCCGTCTGGAAGATGGGCGTAATCGCCTTCAAGGACTACTTACCCATTTAACCAATACGTACCCGCGTACCTGCCTGCCATCAGCGATGCAAAAAAAAATAGACAAAATCAATCCCTTCCCTAGTGGGAGTGATTTAGCCTGGGGACAGTTGGGGGGAGGATGGGGGTTGATGTGCGCACGTTCAGTGCGTTCCTACAGGTGGAGAGCCTTGAGTGTCTGACGCGTGGAGCTAGCTAGCTCGAGAAAGATGAACGCTGCCCTAGACCTTCCCGCCCCAGCTTCTGCCTCCGCCTCCAGGTCCTTGGTCCTCACCTGCTATAATCCTGCCCCGAGGCAGGTGCCAGTTCGACTCTAACGGTTGGCTGTGTGACTTCTGATCCCCGTTGTCTCAGAAGGATATAATGAGCCAACACAGGGCTGGGTGCAATCAATGTCCCGTATACAGAGGTCTCTCTCGGTGGCTTCCAGAGCCCTCAGAACAAAAAGCCAAATCTTGGCACGATCTGGCCCGGCCCGGTCTCAGTGCCCTACCCACACGGAACCACTGCAATCCCCCCTTGGACCTCACCCCCCTCTCCGGCCTCTGGGCCTTTGCACATGCTGTTTCTGCCCTCTTCCCCTGCGCGATTCCTGCTCGTCTTCCGAGAAATCGGCGCCCACGTATTGTCGCCAGCTAGGCCCCAAGACCTGACCTTGACTGCCCCCCTGCTCATACTCCTCTGCCTTTGTCCCCCCCCCCCCCACTTTTTTCCTTAACCTCCTTTCCAGTTTCTCTCTTCACTCAGGCAAGTGAAAAGCAAAACCTAGCCACTGCCCAGACGAGACCTCCGGCCAGCACAGACCACCCAGACCGGCTTGAGCGTAAACCCCCTGACCCCACGCGTCCCCGGGCAGGCGGATGATGGAGCGATCTCTCCAACCGCGGGCAACTACCTTTACCTCATTATAATACTAACCCCGCCCCCCAGCGCTAGCCTCATTTACATAACACCCCAGGCGAGCGTCGGGCTGTTGCCTTCAGGCGCTCGCAGGACCTCCTCCCTGCCTCTACATCCGGGAGGGGGCGTCCCTGTGTAAATATTCATCCCACCGGGAGTCACGTTCGGAAGCTGTTTTCCGAGATCTCCTTCTTGGCTGCAGATAAACGCTTCCTTGTGCGACCGTCAACCTGGTGCAGTTTCTGCCTGGCCCAGGAGCGAAGGGACGCAGGTTCACTTACAGTGTGGTAGGGGAAACCGCGTGCTTCCGTGGAAAACTGTGCACCCGGTGCGGCGGGAGTTCCAAGTTCCCAGTTCTATAAGGACACAAGTCACGCTGGATACCCTCCTCCAGTATGACATCATCTTACCTACTGACATCTACCGGTGAACCTGTTTCCAAAGAAGGTCACATACGGACGTCCTGGGGGGTTAGCACTTGGACAGACGTGAATTCGGGGCAGGACGTAATCCCACACAGACCGAATCCCTCCTCCGGATGGTGGGCTCTGTTTTAATACCCTGCAGATTGTGGGTAATGCACACGAACTCTCTGCAGGCATGCGCATGCATTACGGAGGCGAGAGTGATGTTGGCGCTCCAGGAAACTGAGTCAATAGGTTTTTCTGGAGATTGGGCTGTTGACAAGACTGCCTTTTTCTTGTCATTTGCTAAGATATCCTAAACTGATGGAGACTCACGTCGGGCACGACCTGATCTCTTGGCGGGTACAATATTTGTTTTTCTTTGTTCTGGGGCAGCCAGGAGCGCCTGAGGAATGTCCCCCCCTTGGGGGGGGGGAGGGGCGGGTGTTGCTAGATTGTTCTTCGCCCTCTGCACCCGGAGCGCCTCCCCAAACGTTTTGCTTCCCTTTGAACACGCGCTTCAATGTTCCTGATCTGTCAACGTGTCTGTTCTTTGGTCCTGCTCCGAACAGGTTGTAACACCTCACCCGTGCGGACTCCCCAGTCTCCAATCGCACGTTCACTTTTGGATTCTGTGTGAGTCCTGATTTTCCCTTTTTTGTTTTGTTTTTGTTTTTGTTTTTTTTTTCTCCAAAACCTATCTTGTAACAGGACCGCCCTCAAGGAAGCCCCCCTGAGCCCCTTGGCCTGGGTCACGGTCCCCTCGGGGCTCCCCCAGCCGTGTCCTGACTACTCTGTCAGTCACAGGTACGGTTCCCTGTCCCCCTCCCCCCCCCCCCCCACTGGCTTTCCCAGCACACCCAGCAAGTGGCCCGGCCGGGCACCCCCCGCGCAGAAGCTCCCCAGAGTGTTTTGTTGGCCAGCCTTTGGGTGGAGAACTTGCCAGAAGCCTCGAGAGAAGAGGAACACCACCACCCACCCCCCCACTTCTGCCCTTGAGAACAAAGGGATCTTTGTTATCCAGCAGTGGGGAGTCTGGTGGAATTAGTAATGATCCCTGGGCTGGGATTCTCTCTCTCTCTCTCTCTCTCTCTCTCTCTCTCTCTCCCTCACACACATACATAGACCGATGGTAACTCATAAGCTGTCCCCGCCGCCCCCCCACCCCCACCCAGCTACACCATGGCTGCCTCCTGGGGCTCACAATGTGACTGGGGAGAAGGACAAAGGAAAAGCCAGAAACAAATACGTATTCCCCGAGGGCGTAGTGAGTGCCGGGAAGAAAAATAAAGGCAGGAAAGGGTGGCAGGCAGTGCCGGGGCCGAGAATTTTGTAAACAGATCAAGGAAGGCAGCTATGTAATTGGTAAGGGCAGCCAGGGGCGCCCGGGGGGCTCAGCCTGTTGAGCATCCGACCCTTGATTTCACGATCTGATGGGTTTCCAAGTTCGAGCCCCACGTGGGGCTCTGGGCTGACAGCCTGGAACTTGCTTCCCTGTGATGATCCCATTTTCCAGACGGGCAGACTGAAGGCACTCCCCTGAGGTCACGCAAAGCACAGAGCAGGGGTTGTGACCCCGGCTGTCCGGCTGTGGAGCCTGCACTCTGAGCCACCTTCCTGTGAGCCAGACGGGCGGGGCAGGGGGGTGATGTCAGGGAGCCCGAAAGCTCCAACGCCTGGGTGCAGGGTAATCAGCGTCAGGACCACCTCCGTCGTCTGTCTGTCACTCTGCGTGAGGTCAGGGCCTCCCTGGGGCTGCGGCTCCTCTTGTCCCCCTCCCCTACCACCTATCCACTTAGGACCACTGAGCCCTGCACAGACTGAGCCCATCTGGAGAGGACCCCGCTTCGGCCGGTCATGGGTCCAGCATGTGTGGAAGCTGACTTTCTTTTTTTTGTTTTAATTTTTTTTAATGTTTATGTATTTTTGAGGGAGAGAGAGAGAGAGAGAGACCAACAGAGTGCAGGTGGGGGAGGGGAAGAGAGAGAGGGAGACACAGAATCCGAAGCAGGCTCTGAGCTGTCAGCACAGAGCCTGATGCGGGGCTTGAACCCACACACCGTGAGATCACGACCTGAGCCAAAGTCCGACGCCTAACCAACTGAGTAACTTTCTGTTGGGTTGCTCATCTAAATTGTTAAGTTGTAAGTGTTCTTTATATATTGTAGCTACAAGTTCCTTTGTTGGAGATATGATTTGCAAGCACTTTCCCTGTCTGTGGCGCGCCTTCTCATTTTTGCAAGTTTTTTTTTTTTTTTTATGTTTATTTATTTTTGAAAGAGGGGGGAGAGGGACAGAGAGAGAGAGAGGGAGACCGATGCGGGGCTCGAACTCACGAACGGTGAGATCATGCCCTAAGCTGAAGTCGGACGCCTGACCGCTTGACCGTTGGAGCCACCCAGGCGCCCCTTTGCAAGTGTCTTTTGACACTTAATTATTAAATTAAGCAAAAGCTTAACTTTTAATATTAAATATTAAATATTAAAAGCAAAAGCTTTTAATTTCTTTTTTTTTTTTTTTAATTTTTTTTTTTCAACGTTTATTTATTTTTGGGACAGAGAGAGACAGAGCATGAACGGGGGAGGGGCAGAGAGAGAGGGAGACACAGAATCGGAAACAGGCTCCAGGCTCTGAGCCATCAGCCCAGAGCCTGACGCGGGGCTCGAACTCACGGACCGCGAGATCGTGACCTGGCTGAAGTCGGACGCTTAACCGACTGCGCCACCCAGGCGCCCCAAAAGCTTTTAATTTCGATCAGGGCTTGCTTAATTTTGCTTTCATATTTTTTCTCGCGTTTTCTCTTTGTCCTTTTTCGCGTCCTATGTAAAGTATCTGTGTCAAACCTCAGGCCGTGTTTCCTTTCAGAAGTTTTTGTGGTTTTAGCTGCTCGTTTAGATCTCATGTTTTCCGTTCCTTATCTGGCTTCTTATCTTGTTCAAATCAATCACTGCCACCAGGTCTCTGAGCCGGGGCGTCAGGGGGGAGGAGAGAAACCGGGGCGCTATCCTTAGAAAGCACTCCCCCCACCCCTTGCGAATTTGGCCCTTGCCTTGCGTCTGGGGAAATTGGCTGATAGACGCTTCCCTCTACTGATATAAAACTTCCCTAAATGATAAGGAGGCTCACTGCGCCACGGTTTTGGCTTTTTGAATGAAACAATATCTTTCGCGCTGACACCCGCTGTGCTTTTGGAGTTCACGCCAGGCAGATGGCCTGCCTGGGATTCTCTCGCTGCCTCTCTCTCTGACCCTCCCCCTGCTCGCACTCTCTCTCTCTCTCTCTTTCTCAAAATAAATACATAAGCTTAAAAGAAAAATAAATCAACTACGTACTGACTCCCGTGGGGCCTTCCAGAGAGTCTTGGAACACAGGGGTGGTTTGGGGCCCCCAACACAACCGGTACCCCTGATGGAGAGGAAAGACTGTGGAAGAAAAAGTCAGTAAAACACAGAGCACCCCACGTTGTTTGACTGTGTTTGCCCTTGAGGGGCCCGACTGGAATCACTTTACAAAATAAAAATTCTGCTGCACTGGGTGGGAAGAGAATGGGCAGATTTTTGCAGATTTTCACAGATTTGGGGGCTCATGCAAATTCCAAATGCATATTTCCAGCCCCTGAATTCCAGATTTTTACATCCAACTGCCTACTTGCCACCTACAATCGGGTGTCTAACTGGCGTCTCAGATCAGAGCTCTGGATAACCTCCCCCAACCTCTGCCCCCCGCCCCCCCCCCCCCCCCCCCCCCCGGCCCATCTGGAAATTGGAAGTTCCAGACCAGGCACAAACCTTGACTTTCTCCTTTTCCTTGTACATCAGCCACTTTTGGTGGATTTCCTTTCGAAACGTATCCTGGATGCACCTGCCCCTCCCCACCTCCACCTGCTAGCCCTGGGGGAGCCAACATCACCTCCCGCTAGGGCGCCCTGGGGCCTGCCCCACCTCCGTCCCCTGCCGCCTGTTCCCATCAACGCCACCAGGGGGCGCCAGCCCCTCTTCTGCTCAGAACCCTCCAGGGCTCCCAGATTACTCCAGAGTCTAAGCAGAGTCCTCACTGGGGACCCCTAGGGCCCACATGTTCTGGCCCCCTCCCTTATCTCCGATATTACCCCTCCTCACAGAGTTTTTTGGGTTTTTAACTGAGGGATAATACACATAACAGAAATTAATCATTTTAAATCTTTTTTTTTTGTTTTAATGTTTATTAGAGAGCAAGCGGGGGGGGGGGGGTGGGGGGAGAGAGAATCCTAAGCAGGCTCCACACTGCCAGCACAGAGCCGGACGAGGGGCTCGAACCCACAAACTGTGAGATCATGACCTGGGCCAAAACCAAGAGTCGGACACTGAACTGACCGAGCTGCTAGGCGCCCCTAAAATTAATCATTTTAGAGTGCACACGTCAGTGGCATTTAGTGCGTTCACAGAGCTTTTTCCTAATTTTGAAAATGACCCTTGAGCCATCATTTCTTCTAGGAAATTAATGGCGACGAGGGATAGGAGTCGTGCATGTGTGTGCGCGCGTGCACATTTTTGCGTAAATATATCTTATGGTGTGTGAGCTTTTGTGTCTGACCTAGCATAACGTTTCCAAGGTTCCTCTCAGAGATTTTGCATGGGCTGTTCCCTCTGCCTGGACGCTTTTCCTTCAGACAGTCACAGGGCTCTCTCCTCACTTCCTTCAGATCTTTGCTCAAATATCACTCCATCCCTGAGGCTACCGAAAATGGTAACCCCTCCCCAGCCTTCTGTGTCCCCGCTTCCCCCTGGCACCTACGCCCTTGGCATCTTACGTATCTTACTCATGAATGGTGGATGCTGTCAGGCTGTCTCTCCCCTAGAAAGTGCGCTCTCTGGTTTTCTGTCGTGTCCTCCCCCCTGGTACGTGCCCAGCATGTGAAGCGGTGAGTGGCTTATGGCGGGCACCCAGCAAATACTTGTCAGATAAAGGCAGCCTTAAGCAAGTATATTTAGGGGCAGGCCTGGGTGGCTCAGTCGGTTGAGCGTCCAACTTCGGTTCAAGTCATGATCTCGCGGTTTGTGGGTTCGAGCCCCGCATCGGGCTCTGTGCTGATGGCTCAGAGCCCAGAGCCTGCTTCGGATGCTCGGTCTCCCTCTCTCTCTGCCCCTCCCCCACTCACGCTCTGTCTCTCTCTCTCTCTCAAAAATAAATATTTAAAAAAAAAAGTGTATTTAAGGGGCGCCTGGGTAGCTCAGTTGGTTAAGCATCGACCTCGGCTCGGGTCCTGATCTCAAAGTTCATGGATCCGAGCCCCACATCAGGTTCCGTGCTGACAGTGCAAAGCGAACGAAGTCATTCGTTGGCACCACGAGGAATCCTTATCTTCCTCTCCCTGCGAGAATTCTTAACCTCTTTCGAGGCAAGTACCAGGCGCTCGGAGTTCAGGCAAGTTCGGGGGGGAGGGTCGTGTTCTTTCCTGGCGGATTTTGGCTGATGCGAAGCATAGTTGCATCCTTAAAGGGGAAGGGCGTATTTCAGGTTTCAAAGGTTTTAAAGGAAGGCTTGTAGGCTCTTCTTCCACTGGGGAGCGATTTGTCCAAAGTCCCACGGTCCTCTTGTGTTTACACGGGGCATACGGTGCCAATGACACTGGTACATTGGGCAGGGGGAGGGAACCCAGTGTGACTTATTCTGGCAGATATGGAGCCCGAAGGAGCGAGGACAAGTGTTCAGGCGGGGGCCACGCCAAGGAGTACCTGTGTCTGTACACTGCAGAGGCCTAGGAACATCCGGGGTGCTGGTGATATAGGTATTGACTCAGATGTCACCTCCTCAGGGAGGTGTTCCCTGACCATCCTTTTTTTTTTCAAAGAAAAATAGTGAAGTGCACCTTTTTTACAAATTTGCTTTTTTTCCCACAGTAAGGTGGGCGAATCTTTTTTTTTTTTTTTAATTAAAAAATTTTTAATGTTTATTTTTGAGAGAAAGGGTGAGAGCAGGGGAGGGGCAGAGAGAGAGGGAGACAGAGAATCCCACACAGGCTCCGCATTCGCGGTGCAGAACCCAATGCGGGGCTCAGACCCATGAACCATGAGATCACGACCTGAGCCAAAACCAAGAGTTGGACACTTAACTGATCGAGCCGCCCAGGTGCCCCCACAAAAAAAAATTTAAAAGTAAGCTCTATGCCCGGCATGGGGCTTGAACTCACGACCCCCAGAGATCAAGCGTAGCACGCTCTCCCGGCTGAGCCAGCTGGGGCGCCTCGAGTGCGCAAATCTTAACCGTACAGCTTGGCGATTTTTTTCACGCAGGTAAGGCCGTTGAACCACCTCCCAGATCAAGATACAGATCGCTTCCTTTTCCCAGAAGGTCTCTCATGCACGTTCCCTGTCAGTTTCCCTACGAGGATCACCAATGACCTACACCACCACACTGGTTTGGCCTGTTCTAGAACTGCGTGGAAATGGGAGTCCCATAGCATGCTCTCTGTCTCTGTGGATGCATGGATAAGCCATCAGTGGGTGGATACGTGGATGGGTGGATGGATTAATAGATAGATAGATAGATAGATAGATAGATAGATAGATAGATAAAGATCCACTGGTGGATGAGGGGGTGAACTGATGCCCGGCCACCCCTAGGGGTTTGAGGTGAGGTCTCAGCCTGACAATGGGGGAGGGCACAGGACAGGGGAACGGGGTGGGGTGGTCAGGTGGGAGGCTTGGTACCTCTGGCCCACAGAAGGTGACAAGGGCCGGTAGGGCACCTGTCTCCCAACCTTCTGGCCTCGCCCTCACCGCGACCTACACACGTCCCTCACGGGCAGGGATCCGTGTCTGTCCTATCCTCACGCTGGCCCTCACCCTTGAAGCCCCGCCCCCTCCGGCCGCCGCCTCCAGGTCTGCGACCCCGGCTCACCCCCCACTTCCCCACCCCACCAGGGCAAGGTTCTGGTCCAGGCCCAAGTCGGGGGTTTATAACCAGTGTGGACAGATTGGTCAAGTCTCGCCGACTGCCCGGGACCTTTCAAGCCTCAAACGGCAGCTTGCAGGCCCGCAGACCCCCAGAAGACCCCCCTGGGCGGACCCAGAGAGACTTCTCGAATCTGCTCCTGCCCATTCAGAATGCAGCAGCTTCCTCTCACCCGGGTCTAGCTTTTATCCCACTTGCTGCAGTGTGGCCCTTGCAGGGGTCCCGAGTAGGGGTGACGGGGGATTAGGGTCGCGCGGAAACGTCCCGGAACGGCTCGTTCCGGGCGCGGGCTCTAGGCGCCCCCTGGCGGCCACTGCCTCTCCCGCATCTCCACTCGCTTCCCCTTGAACTTGGGAGACCTGCATTTTGACCGTCAGAACCAGACAGAGAAGGACGTTCGTGTTCACGCAGGACCACGGGCGGCACCACGAGACCGCTCCGGGCACGGTCACCAGGGGCGTCCCCGCCCTGGATCCCCGGGGCAGTTCTCGGCAACGCAGCCCGGCCAGCCCTCCTCCCTCCGGGGGTGCTTCCAGCCTTGTGGGGGTGGGGGCGGGGGCAGGAGTGGCTCATTTGCCGTCCTGGCCGCTTCCGCCGAGTCCCCTTCGCTGCCCCCCCTTCCCCTCCCTCCTCCCTCCGTCTCCCGCCCCTCTCGCTCCTCGTCTACATTCAACTCCTAGAACCCACTCCCACTGCCTCAAAGGTCACCCGTACCCCCTGTGCTCCAACCCGTGTCCAGCCACGTCAGCCACCTCGCCATTCACAAGCCTGATGGGAAGCTCAGGCTTCACGGGGCCAAAGTCCAACCCAAATTTCTCTGCCCCAAACCCAGGCTGTCCCATCTCCATTGATCTTTTACCTCGTGCCTCCTGCGTTCGCTCATTCCGTTTTCATGCATTCTGTCTCCCTCTCCATCGGCGCAACGGCCGGGGAGAGGTTAGAGCTGTACTTTTTGGAGTGTGTGTTCCCTCCTGTCCCATCTCAGTACAGGGCACCTCCATCCACGCAAATGCTCTGCCAAGAACATCCCTGGCGCTATCCTCGACCTCCCTCTGGCCTTCGTACCAACACGCAGCCTCTGACACGATCTGTGCATTCTACCTCTCAAAAGACCTATCAAAGACCCGGCAAGCCCCCACCTCCATTGAGTCCGCCCCGGTCCAGGAGCATCATCTCCTGCCTGGACTACTGCGGTTTGCCTTGTCGGTGGGTTCCCTGCTTCATCTCTGGCCCCCAACAATCTGTTCTCTGCCCACAGTCTGCGCGACTCTCTCCTCACGTGGTCCCTATGGCCCTGCATGATCTGGTCCCAGGTTGCAGCATGGACCTCACCTCCCACGCTCTCTCCTTGGCTCACTTAGTTGCAGGCAGCCAGGTCTCCCTTGCCCTTCCAGACATTCTCCACCCCAGGACCTTTGCGCTAGCCGTTCTCACCACCTGGAAAATTTCCCCTGTGATATCTGCATGGCTGCCTCCTTTGTTTTATTCCAGTCTCTGCTCAAATACCAGCTGCAGGAGAGGACCAGTATTTTGGCTT
This sequence comes from Leopardus geoffroyi, assembly GCF_018350155.1. NCBI lineage: Eukaryota > Metazoa > Chordata > Mammalia > Carnivora > Felidae > Leopardus > Leopardus geoffroyi. Next base: position 9,632,619 of record NC_059335.1, read on the forward strand.
AATACCAAGCCTGAATGAGGCTGGGGACAAACGGAAGGGCTGTTTCAAAGGGACAGTGGACAGGGCTTGGGTTGGAATCTCAGATCTGGACAAGTCTGGGCTAGCCACTCCCCTTCTCTGTGCTTCAGAGTCCTCGGGTCACAGTATCTGGACACAAGCACTTGGGACAGAAATGGCTTTGTACAGAGGAAACAGGCATTAATTTTTAAAATGGCATTACTGCCATTAAAAGAGAGAATACATCGTGTTGCCAGGCTTCTGCCCCGGGGGAATCACGTAAGTGGGCTTTCAGACTTTGGCTCACGGGACTTTTGATCAGTCAACATTCCTCCTCGCCCCCTCAGCCCCCATGAACATACACAAAAGGTAAGGCACAGGGGGGTGGAGGAATCGTCAGCTGTCTGTCTGTCTGTGCTCCTGCCTCATTCATGGAGGGCTGGGCTCTCCAAGGGGAATGGAGGAAATCCTGGCTGGGCCCGGACTCTCTCAGCAAGTCTGGGAGTCTGCGTGGCCTTGGGTAAACGTCTTACCCTCTTTGGGCCCCCATCTCTGTTGCGGGCAAATGAACACGGCAAAAATGTCAACTTTTCACAGTGGCTTACTGTCCTTAGAAAGCTCTTTAGTATTTTAAAAATGATTTTCCTGAGTATAAGAGCAACGCACGCTTGTGTGGGGCAGGGAACGGAGCTGGGATCAGGTATTTACACCGTGGGGGGCTGGAGCCGCGGATCTGGGCCGCGTGCCCCGGAGTGACACCCAGGACGACAGCACAGAACCCTCCGAGGCCGCTGCCAGGACCGCTGGGTTCGAGGACGCCCAGTCCTGGCCGTGACCCCGGGGGTCTCCTCTGCCGCCCACGGGTCTGGAGGGAGTCCACCCGCGGGAGCCTGCTCTCTCCAGAAGGCGGCTGCGGGGGCGGCCGGGAGACCAGCCGCGGCCTCCAGCCTCTGCGGCCAGGGGTGCAGAGGTCGGTCGGGCCCACCCGGTGTCCCCTGCAGTGAGGAGCCCGGGAGGACCCGGAGAAGGTACGGAAAAGCGATGTAGGGAAGGAACTAAGAATCCACCGTGGTTCACCTTCAGGGGCACAATCTCCACGCGCCTTTCTCTGTGCCTGTGTCTCCAGACGTCTTCAAACTGGTCAAGGTGCTACTGTGCCCTTGGCGCATTTGACAGTTCTGAGACGGATCATCAGTATTTCCCCAGCTCATTGAAAATTTGTCCAAAAGCTGCCTTTTAAAGATGGCGGTGAAACCTCCCAAGTGTAGACACACTGCCTGTAAAAACCCGTTTCCTACTGTTCTGTATTTGGATGATTTCTGCGTCTCTTCTTAATCAAGTAGAGCCAACAGCACACAGCTTCCTATATATGGAGGATTCTTTGTCCGCATCTGAATTCCTTTTTTGCTTTTGCTTTTAAGTAGGCTTCACATCCAGGGCGGAGCCCAGGGCAGGGCCTGAGCTCCCAACCCTAGGATCAAAACCGGAGCCAAGATCCAGAGTGGACGCTTAACCAATGGAGGAAACCGCTCTGGGGCCTCACGAATTCCTATTTTTAAAAAGGCTTTCTCCACGATAGAAGATTCGGGGAGGCTGGAAAAAGGGAGTAGCAAGGAGAGAGCACCCCCCGGAATCCCGGCGCCCACGGGACCGGGCGCTGGGGCGGGGACGGCGGCAGATCCCGTTTGCGTCTTTCCACAAAGCGTCTGAACGTGAACACGTCCCGGTCGATATTCGTGCGCCCGACCCCTCGGGTAGCGGCCGCGGAGGCTTCCTTCCACAGGGCCGGGCCTGCCCACGTCCATTACCGCATTTCCATCCGTTCTGCACGGCACTCGGGCCGACCTGCCTCGGCATCGGGCCTCCCCCCAGACTTCCGGCCTTTGCTTAGGGCATGTTCCCAGGAGTGCGATCAGGGGTCAGAAGGGAAAGAGCATCTGCGAGGGGTCCCTGGCCCAGACTACAAGGTTCCACTTTAAAAAAAAATAAACAACCCATCTTCATTCTTTTCCTAACACTGTTAGAATAGCAAACGCTCACAGAACGTTCTCTGCTAAGGACGGTCACGGGCAGTCTCACCCGATCCTTGTCGAAAGGCACCGTGAGGTACCTGATGTCCATACTGCAGATGGGGACCACGCGACACAGAGAGGTGGTGTAACCTTCACAAGGCTGCACAGCTAGCACGTAACACAGCTGGCTTTGAAATCAGGATGCCGGCTCCCACATCCGAGCTCTTAACAACTGCAGGCTGCAGCCAGAGACGGCCCCCGTCCCTTCCAAGAGCCAAGTGCCCGATCTGCTGTATACACAGGGGATTGCTTATTCAGCCAGGACCCAACGGATAGGTAGTTCTCCCATTTCTGCGTGCAGGTCAGAGGCAGATCTGGATTTTCCGGTGCCTGAAGCTTTTACAATTTGCGGGACCTGCTTCAGGAAAAGTAACGCAGATTGAAAAGCAGGTGCGGGGCCGTGGAAGGAACCAGCGCGAATAGTCCTGACGCTTGGGCTCCGTTACCATCACCCTGACGTGCACGTCCCGCCCCCCCAAATTCTGCATTTCCGACCGTAGAGTGGAGAGTTTCCCGTGTACCCCGCCACCTAGATCACGTGTCGCTGTACTCGTTTCAAGAGGCCTCCGGGACCTGTCCATTTCTCCTGCCCTATCGTTCCTTGCATTTCGAAGGACGCTGCAGACATCAGCATGGTGCTGGCAGATCGGCTTTTTCCCTTTGGGCGTAAAACTTGGATGCGGAACGTAATTTACGTGCAGAAAACCACCCACACGGGCCTGTGCCGCAGACCGTGTTCTGCACACATGGGAACAGACGCGTTTCCCTAGGGGACGGACCGGCGCGGGCTTCCGGAGGGCTCTAAGGTCCAGGCTGCACCGGGCGTCCTCGGGGAGCTGGCCAGCCCCACCCCCAGGTACCCATGTACTTGGCGGATGCGCGGATGGCCATCTCTGGGCATGAAGCGTTTCCTCCCCTCTTCCAGAAGGTTCCTTGACGCTTATTCCCCAGAAGGGACTTACTGGGTCAGAGGCTGCGGCTTAGGGCTCTTTTCAGAGTGGCTTCCAACCCGTCCCCCGGCTCCCCCTCACACATATGCACAAAAAGCCATTTTACTGTCTGTACAGCGTCCCTTTTTACTTTTAAGATGGGAGAGGGGGCGGGGCAGGAGCAGACCCTTAAAGCTGTGATGTTTTACCGGATATGGGAGGGAGTGGGGAGGGGGACCCTGCCATTACTCTCTCCCTTCACCCATTTCTTTTATAAACTGCTTGCTCTATTTTTATAAACCTGTCATCCCAGAGAAACCTTTCCAAAAGCCACAAGAAAAGAGAGGGAAAGGCTAACAGAACACCACAAACACTGAATGCCTCTGACAAATGATACCTTACACGAAGCAAAAAGCCAAGAGCCTGGGAGAAATGTTTGCAACAGGCGTGACAGAGACTTCAGGATCCATAACAAGTAAAAAGCTACTGCAAGTAAACAAGAAAAATGACGAACAGTCTAAGAGGAAACTGGTCAAAAGCTTTGAACCAGCATTGAAGAAAGTGCCAATGATGGGAAGACACATATACATATATTCGACCTCTCTGGTAACCAGGCAGAATTTAACGAAAGATGTGAGATCAGACAGCAAGAAGGCTGCAAGCGAGCAAGTGGGCCCCTACATTGCTGCAGGGTACAAATCAGCACACACTACGTGGAGAACAATTTGGCCGAACCTATCAAATGACCTTTTGCACAGATTTTCCCTAGATTTTACCAGAACTAAGTATGGTATGATCGTATCCGTGACCCAGCAAGGCCAAAACAATTCTATTTTCAGGGGCTCCTGGGTGGTTTGGTTGGCTAAGTGTCTGACTTCGGCTCAGGTCGTGATCTCACAGTTCACGGGTTCGAGCCCCTCGTCGGGCTCTGTGCTGACAGCTCGGAGCCTGGAGCCTGCTTCGGATTCTGTGTCTCCCCCTCTCTCTGCCCCTCCCCTGCTCATGCTCTGTCTCTCAAAAATGAATAAACGTTAAAAATATTCTCTTTTTGTGCATACATGGATATAATTTTATAGAATCACCCGTGGAACTTAATGGAATCATTCACACTGACCTGCAGTGACAGCTACTTGGCAGGGAAAGGCATGGGTCTGAATGGAGAGCAAAGGTCAAGGGCAATAGTCACGTGTTCTGGTGTCCTTATGCACTGTATCTATGATTCACAGCAAGAAGATGGTCCTTTATTACTTGTACAAAAAATGGTTTAAAAAAATCCTTTTTAGGGGCGCCGGAATGGCTCAGTCGGTTAAGCGTCCAACTCCTGATCTGGGCTCAGGTCATGGTCTCACGGTTCGTGAGTTCGATCCCTGCATCGGGCTCTGTGTGCACAGCATGGAATCTGCTTGGGATTCTCTCTCTCCCGCTTTCTCTGCCCCTCCAGTGCTCACGTGTTCTCTCTCTCAAAATAAACAGACTTAAAAAAAATTCTTTCTAAAGGTTTGGGGAGAGGGATTTAGTCCTTCTCACGTGCTTGTTTCTGCCCCATTTTAACGGGGAGGACTGCCCCCCCGCCCCAACTGGGTTGTCGTGAGGGTCAGTGAGTGATTCCACCTGCTTAAAAGCACAGTAGATGCTCGGCCAACGTTACCAACGCGACAGGGCCATACGCAAGACCTGCCTCTCGTCACAGGGACAGAAAGACGTGGGCTGTTTCGCATCAGACACCCAGGTGTGATCCCTGCTGCGCAACCCCCCCGCCGGCCCCCATACCCACCCAAGCAGCCTGCAAGCCCCATTTCCTCTGCCTGCTTTCCCTAAGATCTGGGTTCTCACCAGGCTTTAGGGAAGACGAATGGTCTGGTACCTGCATCCCTATGTGCTAGGGAGGGATGCACAGAGGAAGAAGCCGCCTCCGGGAGGGAGTCAAGCCACACACAAGGCCCAGGGTGTCGGTGAGAGGTGTTTTATTGCAGGGAGGGGGCTCCGGCATCCCGCGGCGGCTATAACCTGGGGACAGAGGAAAACGGTCAGAAGGTTTGAATCAGCACAGAAGAAAGTGCCAGTGAGATGAAGACATACTCAACCTCTGGTAACTGGGGTGTAACTGGGCCTGAGGGTGCACGAGGGGAGGGAGAGCCCCACGCCTCACCCGCTTGACACCCCCCGACTCGTTTGGGCCCTTCCATCTCCCTTTGGGGCCTCTCCCCGCCCTGGCTCTGGGTTCAAGTGCATCTGGTGGGCTGCCCTCCCTGGGTCTGGCCAAGGGCTCGTTCTTATTTAAGCAGGTCAGAAGTGTCTCTGTCACAGCCGAGGGACCAGTCTGCCTGGCAGGGGAAGGGGAGGGCCACTCACTGGATCTCGCGGAACGCCCGCCTCTCCACGAGCTTCACTTTGTACTTGCGCTTGAACCTGCACAAGGGAAGGGAGAGGTGAGTAACCGGCAAGCCCACCAAGCGCAGGGAGTTTCCCGACACCCTTGCTCCCCCCGCCAGCCCCGAAGCCTCACTTGGCTCTCTCCCGAGGCTCGATCATGTTTCTCTTCTGGAAGCTCTTGAACCGGTCGCGGAGGATATTGCCTTCGGGCTGCGGGACACAGAGAGGGAAGCCTCAACGGGGGGCCCTCTCACCTCTCCATGGGGCTCAGCCTGGCCCTCAGCTGGGGGAGTGGATGCACCGGATGCACAGGCCCGGGCTGGGTGTGCAGGGATCAACGGGAGGGAAGGAGAGGGCACGCCAGGCAGGGGCAGAGGGCAGGGTGCACGGTTGGCACACTACTGAAGCAGAGCCGGTCGGAGCCCCGAGGCGTGCCAAACTGTGTGGTGCCCGTGGCTGTGGTGAGAAGCCGAGGCCCACTGGGAGCCACGGCAGGCTCTGAGCCAGCGAGGGACAAGGCCCGTTCTGGGCTTTACGGAGACCTCTCTGGCACTGAAGAGGGGGAAAGGGGGGGCCAGGAGACCAGGGGCTGGGAGGAAAGGCCTTCTGAGGGTCACAGGCTCAAACCCCCACACCAGCCGGTCCCTCACCCCCGAGGACCCCGTGCCCTCAGCCCCCAGGCATCAGCCCAACCGGCCCATCCCGGGGGCAGCCATGATGTCGCCCACAGCCCCTGGGGGCACGGGGAGCAAGGATGGGATCATCACCGGGCACGGGGGCCCCCCTACAGCACGTCACCCACGTGGGCAAGTACCTTTAGGGTCCTAAGCGAGTCAGCGAGCTCCGAGCTGAGCTGCACGTCGATGTCGGGGTCCTGATACCTGGAGAACACGGGCGGGGGGCGTTCAGAGGCTCCGCCTTGCCCAGGGCAGAGCCCAAGGGCCCCATTCGGGCAGTGGGCCTTGGAGAACGTGGGGCTTTGTGGGGGAAGATGATGATCTCCCGGGAGGCCCCCCGCCCTCACCCCCAGCCTGGCGGGCCTCACTTGAGCCGCCCCAGCCTGCGGGGCCTGTCCGCCTCGGCCAGTCTCCGCGCCCGCCGCTGCTCCCGCCGTCGCGCCAGCTCCGCCAGTCGCCTCGCCACCTGGGCCTTGATCCCACGCAGCCTGAAGAGCTCCTGGTGCCGCAGCCGGGCGGCCCGCACGGTGGCCTGCTGCACTCGCTGCGGGAGGGCCGGGCGGGTCAGTCAGGGGCCGGGCACGGTGCCGTCCCTGGGGGACCTTCCCTCCACCGGGCGGCCCCCTTCACAGCAGCTGTCTTCTGAGCCCCCTTCCTTACCCACGGGTGGCCCACAAATCCCACCCCCGAGTATCAGCACCAGGGCAGCACGGACTTGATCTAGCACGTTCCCCACTGCATCCTGAGCCCAAGTGGTGCCCAGAGGGAACCAGGAAACGGGTCTCGACTGACCAGAGCTGTGAGGACCACAGACAGCACAAAAAAGCAGGCCAGGGGGGTCAGAGAAGGCAGGCCATGAGCACGGGAACAAGCAGGCCGCGGGTGGGAGCCACCAGGCCGCGGGGGCAGGAGAGGCCGGGGCCTGCGGTGCTCACCATCTTCCGGGCGGCCTTCTCCCGCCGCCGCTGCTGCTCCGTCTTCTTCTCCACGGTGGCCGGGCGCGCGGCCACGACTGAGGCCTCAGCTCCCTCGGCCTGCTCCCCTCCAGCCTCGGGCCCCTCGTCCTGGCCCTCGCCCGACTCCCCCTCCCCGTCGGACTCCTCCAGCAGCCCCTGGCACATCTCCTGGAATGTAGACTCCTGGGGGGGGGGGGGTGGAAGGAACAGGAAGTGGGGTGTCAGGGGCCGGGCACCCCGAGGGCCAGGCAGGTGGGCGGGGCCGGGGAGAGGAGCAGGCGGGGCGTGGGCTCACCTGGGTGGCAGCCTGCTCCGGGCTGGGCAGGGCCAGCTGCCGCTCTAGCCTCTCTGCCTGCTTCTGCCGCTGCAGCTCGACCTCGTGGGCCGCCAGGAGCAGGGTCTGGAGAAGAAGGGGTGGAGGTGAGGACCCGGGCCACCCCCGGGCCACTCCTGGGAGTCACAGACAGACCAGGCCCTCTCACCTCCCATTGGCACCCCCCGCGCCCAGCCCCTCCTCCCCTCCAGGGTCTCCCCAAGCAGCCAGGAGGGACTCTGCTCCCAAACCACCCTCCGCTCTTTGAAGGCCGGCCGGGTCCCTGCCCACAGTAAGGTTTCATTTACGTGACACACAGAACAAGCGATTCTGTAAAGAGATCTGGGGGAAGGACAGCGGTGGCCGCCTAGGGAAGACGGGGCAGGGGCGGGGGGTGATGGCTGACGGGCGCCCTACTCTGTCAACGTTCTAAAAACCCTGAGACCGCGGGGTGCCTGAGTGGCGCAGTCGGTTAAGCGTCCGACTTCAGCCAGGTCACGATCTCGCGGTCCGTGAGTTCGAGCCCCGCGTCGGGCTCTGGGCTGATGGCTCAGAGCCTGGAGCCTGTTTCCGATTCTGTGTCTCCCTCTCTCTCTGCCCCTCCCCCGTTCATGCTCTGTCTCTTTCTGTCCCAAAAATAAATAAAAACGTTGAAAAAAAAAAAAATTTAAAAACCCTGAGACCACGCCAGAAGCGGGCGAATCCTGAGGCTGAGGGCTGTCTCTGCAACACCGTCGGGCAAAGAGCCAAGACAGACTGCTCTTCCCAGGTCCCCCCCAGCGCCCACGTCAGGCCGGACTCAACGACCGCGGCCACAGGCCCCTCTGCTCGCGAGCAGCCTCGCCCCACTAACGCTTGCTGTGACGGGGCCTCTGCACCTACAGGTGAGGACCCCGCTCTCTCCATTCCTGGGGGGCCACGAGACACCCTCTCTTTGTGAACGAGGCTGAACCGCACCCGCCCGCGTATCCCGCATCTACCGGACCTGCATTTCTCTCCGGGAACCTGTGCTCTCCCGGGGGACAAAGGGCTCGTCCCCATCCACAACCCCCGTGGTTAACAGACATCTGCGTGACAAACGGGGACTCTCACAGCCAGGTTCTCCCATTGCTAAACTATCCTAGGCCTTAGAGAAATCTCGCTGGTCAGACTGCTCACCATTCAGAGACCTTTTGCGCCCGTCCCACGGACCGCCCCCCAAAGGTGGCCTGGTCTCGTGTACCTCTGGGTCTTTTTACATGCTGTTCCTGAAACACCCATTCCCCTCTTCCCGTGGCACACTCCTCCTCAGACATTTGGTCGAAGCTCTGATGTCCCCCTCCTCCAGGAAGCCCTCCCTGACCCCCAAGTCTGGATTTGGCAACCCCTCTGGGTCATCACTGTCTGGGAATGGGTCCGTCCCCCCACCCCCACCCCCACCGGACCACGAGCCCCAGGGGGGCAGGCCAGGGGCTGCCTCAGTCCCTGCTGACTCCCCAGCAGCGGTGGGCACAGAGGAAGTGCCTGGTGAGGGCACCAACCAAGCGGCCAGGCGACAACGGAGGAGGGACCCGCTCAGGGCCGCGTACCTGGTGGTCCTCAAAGGACGGGTTGTAGGAGGCCCCGGCTGGCGTCACCTCCACGGCAGGGACCTGGGAGGGCTTGGCGTGCAGATGTGGCGGCCGCTGGAGGAGGACAAGGCCAAGATGAAGCCCGGGAGCCAGGACCCGAGAGCTCACAAGCCGGTGCGGGACTCCAGGCTCGGAAGAGGGCAGGGGCCTCAGCAGCGCCCACCGCCTTCACACCGGGAGGGGCCTGTGCGTCCGGCACCCAGAGCAACGGACACTGGCTACCCACCCGCTATGCTACCTTCGGGAGCCACGTCCCCAGGACGAGCGAGCGCCCTGCAGGCAGGGGCTCTGCCTGCCTTCCCTGAGAAAAGCCCCTGTGACCCCCGAGGGGGGCAGCAGTTGCGGAAACACAAGGTGCACGGCACCTGTCGCTGACGCCTGTGGCAAAGTTGGCAGAGGGCGCGAGGCTGTCTGACCTGCCTCTGACCTGCGTCGCTCAGAGCAGGGCGCGGGTGACACGGGGCTGACGGAGACCCCTAGTGTGGCCCTGGGCCCTGCGGGAGCTCGTGACAAAGGCGGGAGGTGGTTGCCTGGGTGGCGCAGTCCGTTAAGCACCTGACTCTTGGTTTCAGCTCAGGTCGTGATCTCCCAGTTCGTGGGTTCATGCCCCGCATCAGGCTCTGATCTGACAGCTTAGAGCCTGCTTGGGATTCTGTCTCCCTCTCTTTCTCTGCCCTCCCCTGCTCGCACTCTATCTATCAAAAACAAGGAAACGTTTAAAAAAAGAAAGAAAGGTCCACCCAGACGGAATCTGAAGGCAGAGGCCGTCAGTCTCCAGCAGAAGCCCGGGGGGAGCCCTGGAAGAAGCCCTCTGGCTCCCGCCCTCTCCCCACACCCACCGCCCGTGGGTCCCAGGGCTTCCGCCCAGGGGTGTCTCGCCCCCATCCCTGTACCTCCCACCCCCGCACGCCACAATCCCACCTCCAGACCTGAACGTGGCCCCCACCTCTCCTGCACGAAACCACTCAAAATAAAGCTCTGAAACCTGAGTGGTGCTCCCTCCCACCAGGCCGGCCTCCTCCCCAGCCTGCTGCACGAACCCACCCTGGTGTCCCCCAGTTCCCTGCCCCCCATCTAGGTACAGCTGCCACCCCCAGTTAACTGGCCAACACGGGCTTCTTTTCAGTGACCTTCGCTCATCTCCCCGGGCACCTCCTGCTGACCGCCAGCCTGCTCTCTCCTCCGGCTCAGAGGCACCAGGTTCCCGCACGTGGGGTCTTGGCCACAGGCAGCGACTGAGGCGCCAGGGCCCCTGTGCAGAGCAGCTCCTAGCACCCCAGCCCTCCCCCGAGCAGTCGCCCAGGACGCCCTGCTGCCGCGGCCTCACCTTCACTCCTTTCTTCTTGGTCTGCTCCAGGAAAAAGGCGTCCTGGCCAGCCAAGGGTCGGTCCAGGAGGTCTGTGGAGGCAGTGAGGGGTGGCTGCTGGGGGCTTTCCAGTGTGGCCCGAAGGGCTCCCTCTGATCCCTCCCCCTTCACAAAGAGAGCACTGAAGCACGCACGAGAAAAGGACTGACTCGGGCTCCAAGGGATTTTGAGTGCCAGGCAAAAGAGCATACGGAGAGATCCAGAAAGCAGAAGGGAGCCAAGGCTGAGGGGCTCAGGGTGCCCTCAGGAAAGGAAAGCCACTTCCAGATGCTGAACTCTGCTGAGGATCCCCAAACACACACTTGCAGAGCGCTTCTCTTAAAACACTGTGCTCTTGTGCGGTGCACAACCTGCACGAATGGGCATGGCAGCCCAGTCCCCACCCACAAGTGACAGCAAGGGTACTACTCACTGTCTTTGGCCCAGAGGTCATAGAAAGGCCGCTCAACGGTGTCTTGGGGCCCGGGCTTGGCTTTGATCGCAGGAGGGTTCCGAAGCCGGGCCTGTGCCTTGCGCACCTCCCGGGGCAGCTCGCCCTGCTTGGCCAGTTTCTCCCACAGCTGCTCCTTCCGTTTGAGCTTTCTGGCATTGGGGACCTGGTGAGCAAGGACACTGGGGCGAGGAGAAGCAGCAAGTTGGAGTGGGTGAAGCAGAGGCCTGGCTCCTCCCAGTCGGGCTCCCCCACAACCCCCTGCTCAGCAGCTCCCGTCCCAAGCACCCTCCCCAAGGCGAGCCTCCTCGTGGATCCTCCTACCCCTCCTGCCTAGCTTCAGAGCCCATCTCCCCAGGTCCGTCTCCAGCCCAGGCGTCTGCCCTGACCAGAGAGCCAACAACACAACGGCCTCCGCAGCCCTCGCCCTGCAGGTCTCCCGGGCAGCGCAGCCGTCACCTCAAAACAGACCTCAGGTTTGCTCCCACAGCCACTCCTCCCATATCCCCACCTCAGGAGCCGCCCGCTGTCCACTCCATCACCGGTCCAACCTCCCCTCCTTCAGACCTGTCACCAAGCCAGCCCGATGGGCCTCCGGATGGCCCCCCTCCACCCCGAGCTCCTGGCCGGGCCTGGGCCCTGCACTTGCCTGCCTCGGCCACCACACCCCAGCCTGCACCTCGCTTCCCCCACTCTGCCCCCCCAAGGCCGCAGGCCGCGCCCCATTCCTCTCCTCCAAGTGACCCTCACCTGCCCCACCCCCCGGAACTCCTCAGGGCCAGAAAGCAAGTGGCAGCTGCTGTGAAGACGGAAAGACGGCTCCGGGGGTGGGGGGACACTCACTCTTTGGGGACAGGGACCTTGGATGTGTTCTCTAGGACGAGGTCAACGCGAAGGGGTTTCTTGAGTAGAAGTGACCTTTTCTGGCTTTTGGTTCTCTTCTTGTTCAGCTCTGGGAGCAGAAAGGAGAGGAACCCAAGGCTCAGGCCTCCTTACTTCCCGACCCCCTCACCCCAGCGCAGACATGGCGGGGGGTGGGGGTCGACCCCAGGCTTCTACCTGAGGACAGACGTGCCCAAGGTGTCCAGGCTCCGACCACCCCCACCCCCATTTCCCAGGCAGCCCTGTGCTGGGAGCAAAGAGTCAGACCCACAGCCCTGCCCACTAGAGGCTTCCGGACAAGGCACAAAAAACGGCCACAAAAACAGAAATGCTAACGAGAAAGAAGGCGACCAAGTGACAAGGAGACTCAGGACCCAAAAGAGCTGATCCTCAGCACGACGGTTTTCTGCCTTTTTCGACTGAGCGTGAAAAGCAAGAACCCCAGAACAAAAGATACTAGGGCAGAACCCACACCCTTCCGTTTTCTACGCTCCTTCACAACACAGACTTCGCTCATCTCTGCTCCCACAATGAGAACACTAACGCCTACCTCCACGATCGTCTGGGAAGGTAATCGTTATTTTTTAAAATTATTTACTGACAGTGCGCACGAGTGTGTGTGTGTGGGGGGGGTGGGGGACAGTGGAGACAGAGAGACAGAGAGAATATCCCAAGGACACGACCCGTGAGATCCTGATCTGAGCCAAACTCAAAAGTTGGACGCTTAACCGCCAGTCACCCAGGCACCCTAAAAAAGGAATCATTGCCAGACACGGTGATCACCTGGGAAAGCCCACAATCGCTATTATTGTCACCCACCCAGCCTTTTTTTCTCTCCCTTGTGTCCCCAGGACCTGAAACTGAGAGCCACGAGTCAGTCAGTCACGTGCCGTTGGAATTGCTGTCGCACTGGAATGGAGCCCGTAAGCCACAGCCAGACTGACAGGCCACGAACAGTGCCTATACGTTTCCTTTTTGGTTTTTGTACATAACGTTTTTTTAACGTTTATTTTTGAGAGAGAGAGAGAGAGAGAGAGAAAGTGCACGCCAGCGTGCAAACGGGAGGGGCAGAGGAGAGGGAGACAGAGATTCAAAGCAGGCTCCGGGCTCACAGCAGAGAGCCTGATGAGGGGGCTCAAACTCGCTCACTGTGAGATCCTGACCTGAGCTGAAGCTGGACGCTTAACCAACTAAGCCACCCAGGCGCGACCTAGCTTTCTTTTTCAAACCGAAAGCAGGGGCACCTAGGTGGCTCAGTCCGTTGGGTGTCTGACTCGGGCTCAGGTTATGATCTCAGTTTGTGGGTGTGAGTCTCTTATCTGGATTTGCGCTGACAGCGTGGAGCCTGCTTCGGATTCTCTGTCTCCCTCTCTCTCTGCACCCCACCCCATGCACGTTAAAAAAAATTTTTTTTTTTTTTGTAAATCTAAAGCAGGACCTATAAACTGCTCCTCCTCTGTTCCCAGAGAGACTTCATACTGGCCACCGTAGGCCTTTGCGACCCCCCTAGGGCAGGTCCTGACTGCCCCTCACTGTTCACACACCAGGTCAGCTCACTTCTGTGAACATCGATCGCTTCGACATCATCTTCTCTCGCTTGCTCAAAGGTTCCTGCCCCTCAAAGCAGTGCCCTCCCACTTTCTCCGCTCGCCGAGACAGCTCCTCTCACGTTCCTCTGAACAGAGCCGGGGACCGGACTCCTACGTGCTATCCTGTTGTGCTTGCCACTTGCTCATAAAAGCAGACCCCTTTGCTGGTTTTCTAGCCCTTCCTTAAGGCAGCCGTCTACTCCTGGTCTGCTTTCCTCCTTACTGACGGGAAGCCAGCTGCGCACTCCAGTAACCCCTAACTCACCTCTCCCGCCCTCTCCGCGCCACCCTGCCTTTTGGCAGATAAAGGCGCGCAGATTAGCACGAGCTTCTTACCTACTCATCAGGGCAGATCTGCTTATTGTTATTAAACCGCATCTTACAGAAAACAGTCTCCTCCCTTACAGCGAGGCTTTGACTTTGCCTTTCTGCAAGTTAACGAGAGCCCTGCTACTTTCCGTCTCCTCTACTCAGGGGCAGACCCCTACCGGTCTCTCCGTGCATTGAGAGCTGGGATGCCTCAAGAACACCTGACTTGCTATCTTTAGCTTCCTTTCTGTACGGGTCCAGGTCCTCTTGGTTACGGCAAAGCCTCTTTCTAGCAGATGTCTGCCATCTCAGCCATGATATTAACAGAGACTCTCGAAAAGGCTGAGATCGGGGAGACAAGGACCCAGCAGGCGCCGCTGAAAGCTCCTTACCTTTTTGCTTGGCGCCGGTGTCCACGAAGAAGAGTTTCTCATCGGGGGCCTCGGATACCAGGCCACTGGGAGACGGGAATGCAGAAGGTCAAAGATGTTGGGAAGGATACAAGCTGCCGGGGGTTAACCTCTCTGGGACCCAGCTTTCCCCCACTGTTTGGCTCATTCAAGCACCTTCTTCCCGCCATGCGTTCCCTCCAGGCTAAAGCCTTTCCCTTCGCTTTACATAACTTGCTACTGAACAGACCGTAAAACTTAAAATATTAACCTAAGGTAGGTGCGTGGATCGTATTTACACTACAGTTATTAGCTATTTACCTGAATCCTAACTTCACACTGGTGGTCCTACACCCAGTAATCTTATCAGTCCCCCAACCTCCCGCCCAGAGTCCCCAACTTCCCCAGAGGTGCCCGAAAAGGACGCTCCTAGGCCCCCAGGAGTGCCCCCCGCCCCAAGCACGCTGGGCCTCGCACCCCGCCACGCGGAACGACGCCCGACTCCCGGAAGTCCCGCCCCACGCACCCGCTCGTGCGCTCCTGCAGCCGCACGTCTTCCAGGAACTGGTCGACCTCCAGCCCCAGCGGCTCCTGAGCGAGCCGCCGCCAGCCTCGCTTTTTATTTCTTGGGCCTCGCCGCCGCCGCCTCAGCGCCGGGTCCACCGACGTGGGCCGCAGCCCCAGAAAGCCGGAATCGGCCTCATTTTTCGAGCACCGTCCGCCGCTGCCGCCACTGCCTCCCGGCGCCATCTTGGCAAAGGAAGTATTCGGCCGCGAGCGCCCCTCAAAGCGGATTTGTGGCATGCGCGCGCAGATCTCCCGCCCCCTCCCATGACCTACTTCCTGTTGCTTCCATCTTGGTAAAGTGGCTGGAGCGGCAAAGGGGCGGAGATAAGGGGTAAATGTCTCCTCCCTCCTATGCAAATTCCTCTCTGTGGGTCGTAGGTTCGCCGCTCTAACCCTAGGCAAACGCTTTTCCGGCTGCCCAGGAATTTTTTTTTTTTTAAGTCTGCGTGTATTTTTAATTTTTCTTATTTAAAAATTGTAAATCTTATTTATTTTGAGAGAGAAAGGCAGGGAGGAGCAGAGAAAGAGAGAGAGAGAGAGGAAGAGAGAGAATCCAAGCAGGTTCCACAGTCAGCACAGATCTGGCCCGATGTAGGGCTCAAACTCAAGAACTCTGAGACCATGACCTGAGCTGAAATCAAGAGTGGACCTCTTAACGGACTGAGCCACCCAGGCGCCCCTGTATTTTATTTTATTATCTTTAATACAGTTTTCTTTAAAAAGAAAGAACCGTGGATGGCAGATTGGGCAGAAGGCACACCCTGGTCTCAGAATGTTTGGCCTCTCAGTGTTCTAATTCGCAAATCTTGGAAATCCAAGAGCTTTCGGAATGTCGAGGGTGGGAGCCCAGAACCTCCTTTGCGAGGAGTGTTCGAAACATACTGTTAGAAGTGCAAGGCTCCGAGGGATGCCTGGGTGGCTCGAGTTAAGCATTGGACTCGGGCTCCGGTCATGATCTCCAGGTTGGTGAGTTCGAGACCCGCACGGGGGCTCTGTGCGGACAGCTCAGAGCCTGGAGCCTGCTTTGGCTTCTGTGCCTCCCTCTCTCTGTGCCCCTCCCGTGCTCACGCTCTGTCTCTGTCTCTCAAAAATGAATAAACGTTTAAAAATATATATAAAAAGAGGAGCAGGCTCGGAATCCTTAATCTTGGACAAGCTGCTTAGCTGTGCCTCACTTTCCTCATCTGTGAAATAGGGATAAGGGTACATCTGCCTTATAAATTGTTCAGGAGGCGAAAGGAGATCATTAAACGCACGTCTGGCGTCTAAACATTAGCTACTGTTACTGCCTCGCCCCCTGGGACCTCGTCTTAGCATCAACTGATCTTTGCTGTTTACAAATAAGGAAGGAAGCTCGGAGGCCCTTGCGCGCTGGCAACCGTTCCTCGGATTCAGAGCCTCACACGGGCCGTTCGGGAATGGAAAAGGAAGAAGGGACAGAGAGGGAGGGCGCCCCGCCGGGGGCCGCACGGCGGCGTCCAGCTGGATCCTTGCGCTGGGCGTGGGCAGGGTGACCTGCCCCGGGGCCCTGAGCCTCTGCGCCCGGGACCGCCCGCGGGCCTCGCACAGGGGTCTCCGCGCGCAGCCCGCGCAGCTCCCGTGTGGCCGCCAGGGGGCGCTGGGGGGCCGCGAAAGCGGGGCGAGCGCGCGTGGGCGGGAGGAGCGCGCGGCCAGCGTGTCCCGGGCGCCGTGGGTGTGGTCTGGGCGTGTGTCGGGGGTTCAGCCCGCGGGGTCTGCGGCGGAGCCACAGCCAAGTCCTCCGGGCGTGAGCGCGCGGGCGCGCGCGCACAGGCTGGTCTTTGGGGGCAGCGTCCCCGCCTCTCCTCCGGGACCCCGTGTGTCCCTGGCGTTACGTGACGCGAGGGGCGTACCAGGCTCTGCACGCCGGCGCTCGGGGCGGAGGGGCGGAGGCCCCGAGGTGCCCGAGCCCGCGCGCACACAGCCCCACGCCCCGGGGCTTGGTTCCCAGGCCCCCGCGGCGGGAGGTGGGAGGGAGGGATGTCCCGGAGGGAGGGCCCCACAGTCACTTTTCTTCGGAAAATATGTTGGTCTGGCCCCCAGCCCGGGGCCTGAGTCATCAGGCTCCGCTGAGTTGAGTCACGGCCTCCTCCCGCCCCGCCCCGCCCCGCCCCTGAGACCTTGGAGGGGACACCCCCACCCCCCGCTCAAGTCCCACCCAGGGCTCTCCTTCCCCGGGGCTCGGAGTGGGGGGAGAGCGATCCCCCTCCCCCCCCCCCCCCCACAACCCGTCCCAAGACAGCCTGACTCCCACGTGGAAAGAAGCCTTGACTTTATTCGCTCAGTGGGGACGCCGTTTGCTCTTCGGTTCCCGGGCCCCTCCCAGGCATGGGGCGGGGGACGGGCAATGGGGAGGGGGGGGATCCCAGCGAGCACCCTGGAGGGGGGCATCGTCCCCACCTAGGTCACCCTTCCCCATCTTTCCCGTGGGGTCCCCCCACCAGGGCCAAGCACTAGTCTGAGGTGAAGACACGGAAAGGTGGAGGTGGGGGGGGAAGGCGGGACGGGAGCGGCCCTTTTAAGGAAGAGGAGGGAGGGTTGTAGCACCAAGAGCCCCTCCCCCTCCCCCACGCACCCCCCTTTGAAACGGGGACTAAAATAAAGCCCCGGGGCCTTTATATCTGGTAGGGGCTCTACTTAAATACGGGCTGATGGCAGAGAGGGCAGTTCCCCCCCCCCCCCCCCGTCACCCTAAAATTCAGGCCACCAGCCTCGGGGAGCTTGGGGGAGGGGGCAGGCAGGCTGAGTTTTCAAACCAGGGCATGTGGCCTGAGGACAAAAAGACCTCGAAAGGGGCACGGTACGGGTGAAGCCAGGATCCAAGGGGCTCTGCGGTCGGTCGCCTAAGAATCCTTATTAAAGCAAGGGGTGTGGCTAGAACCGGGGGGGAGGGGCTGAAGAGGGGTCCATCTGAGGAAGGAGGTTGGGTCTCCCGCTCCGAGCTCCCCGTGGTCCCAAGGCCTGAGAACATGAATGATAGAGTGGGTGGAGGGGGGGGGGGTGGCTGTCCTTGTCTGGATGTCAAGAAGTGGGGCCAGGGGGACTTTCCCTTGGTTATTTCGAACAAATGGCCACGGAACTATGGAGAGAGGCGAGGATTCCTGCCCAGAATCGGGGATCAGACTGGTTGGGGCCCCTGGTGTGTCTGTGTCACAATGCAGGTGCTCTGTCCTGAGAACGTCAGCCCCCCCCGAGGGCAGATCCATGTGTGCTGCTCTCTGCTGTAACCCCCAGGGCCTGGAGGAAGCTCTGTGCCTTCAAACATAGTAGGTGCTCAATAAATACTTGAATGGCCCACGATCGAATCGATGCCTCTGTGTGTGTGTCTGTGTGCGTGTGTTAAGGTCGGTGTGATGTGCCTAAGTGTAGGTGAGGGTAGCGGTGCAAAGGCCGGACAGGGAAGCCTTGCCCCTCCCCTGGTCCCCACGGTCCGGCGGTGGCGGGTGGAGAGACCCCCATCCTTACGGCTGGGAGGGTGGGCAGGCAGCGCGTGTGGCAGGCTGGGGCAGGGGCGTGCGTGCAGCCAGCTGGAGCTAGGGAGCCACAGCAGGGCGAGTGGGAGGGAGGGCCTGCCTGCAGGCAGTGGCCGGCTCACTCTGCAGAGCCCTTGTGACGTCGCTTGGAGGGCGGCACCAGGCGACGGGGCAGGTTGGTGGGCAGCCCGTGGCCCTCCAGCTTGGCCTCGATGAGGTGGCTGGCCAGGGCGAACTCCTCGTCATCCAGCATGCCGTCCCGGTCGACGTCGCTCAGCTTCCAGATGCGCCCCAGCACCGAGTTGGGGAGCTTGGTGCCCACCATCCAGGTCTTGGCCTTGGTGCCGCTCAGCTTGCCATCGGCCGGCACCAGGTTGTAGAAGATCTCGTCGTACTTGGACTTGTCCTTGGTCACCACCCACTCGGCCTCGTCGTCCGAGCCCTCCTCGCCGTCCTCCAGGGCCTCATCGGGCCCCCGCTCCACGAACGGGCCCATGTGGGTGCCCTCGAAAGCGCCGCCCTGCACGCCCACCTCGGTGTTCTCCAGCTCCTCCTGCCGCAGCAGGGGCATGAGCTTAGCGATGTCGTGGGTCAGCATCTCGTCAAGGGCCTCCAGCAGCTTCGGCTTCAACGAGTGGAATTTGGTGAAGTCGTGAGCCATCAGCAGCTCCTGTCGGGGGAAGGGGAGAAATGCGGGGGGGGGGGGGGGCGATACTGGGAAGTCAGGGGACATCATCCTCCCGGGTCCCCAGCCCCACCTGTCACCAGGACACTTGGGCAGCTCAAGTGGATGCTGCATGAGAATTCAGATACCTGTGCCACGCATTCCACTAGGGCACCCACCCCTCAGAAGACACTTGGGCAGCGGGGTCCCGGAGGCCCTCCCCCCTCCCCGTGTCAGGTGTACCCCCAGAATCACTGGACGGTAGGGGGGCTGGGGGCCCCTCCGATGACTCAGCACACCCCTGGGTCTGCCCACCGTCCGTGGCACCCCTAGCTGCAGCCACCCAGCACCCCCACCGTTCTCCAAGCTAAGAAAATTCAGTTCCCACTGCTCGGTTGGCTCTGTTAACCCGCTTCTCAGAAACTCCAGAAACTCGCTGCCAAGTTCGGAGGTTAGGTCCGAGGTGGCCAGATCGCTGGGAGGTCCTGGGACCCCCTCCTCCCCCAAGAAGTCAGGGTGTGCTACAGCAGCCGTGGGGGTGGATTTGCGGTCCTGCTCCTTCCCACGTGGTAGCTCGAAGTCACCTGCACCAGGAGAGTCGCAGCAAAGACCGATCCATTTCATGGCACCACCATCATTTCCGGAGCCAAGGTGGAGAGGCCCGCTGATCTGGACATAGAGGGGTAGGGGCCCGGGCCCCAGGGCCAGGAGGCCCAGGTTCCAACCCGGTTCTGCCCCTTAGGAGCTGCGTGTCCTTGGGCGAGTGACTCCACCTCTCTGGGCCTCGGTTTCCAGATTTGTAAAAACGGAACCCTAACATTAGCACTCCCCTCATTTGGCGAATCGATTCATCTGGATAAGGTGTTCAAGACATGCTAACATAACTAACAGCTGCTGTGCATCTAGCCCAGCGGTTCTGGTTCTCAGCCAGGGGTGACGTTGCCCTTCCCCTGCGGACAGTTGACAAGATCCAGAGACGTTTTTGATCGTTACAGCTGGGAGGAGGGGGGGGTTGCTACTGACATGGAGTAAGCAGGGGCCAGGAGGATGCATGGGGCACCCCCGACCACGAACACGCTGGCCCCCGATGTCAGCAGCGCTGAGGTCGGTCGAGACCTCGATGTAGCCCAAACTCCCCACCACACGCCGTACCCAGGGGGCAGCAATGGATAAGTGCTGTCACCGTGCCCATCTTCCAGTGGAAGAAACCGAGGCTCAGAAAAGGGGACTTGCCCAGACTCTCGGAGGTTGCAAGCGGCCAGAACGAAATGCCCTGCACCACAATTCCTCAGGGGCTTGGGTGAGCAAACATCTCAGACCCAAAGGGCACGGGCTTTGAGTATCAGCCTAATGCAGTCTCCAGACGGAGGCTCCGGCCGGGCCAGGGGAAGGGGGCGGGGTGGGCTAGTCCCCATCTCCAGGCCTGAGCCCGGACCTCTGTCCCCAGGTTCATCAGCAGTTCATCATCCACCCCAGGGCGCGGCACCCGGACCCAGGGATCTCCCCAACGCTGGTTAATCCTAGGCCTGGACATGCCCGGGTAGCCCCAGTATTCATTTGCCCCTTCTTCCTCACTACTGGCATCCCTTGGGCAGCAGGCCCCCTAGAGGAAAGACTACATTTCCCAGCTTGCAGCCAGCTGTGGTCACATGACTAAGTTCTGGCCAATTGGATACCAGCACGCGTTGCATCCACCACCCTAGAATCGCCTTTTCCAAAAGAAGGTAGTTACCTCTGCGTATTTAAATTTAAACTAGTTAAGGGGCCCCAGGGTGGGGGGGGGGGAAGGGTGGCTCAGACAGCGTAGAGCCTGCTTAGGATTCTCTCTCCCTCTCTCTCTCTCTCTCAAAATAAATAAAAAACAAAGAAATAAATTTAGGGGCGCCTGGGTGGCTCACTTCGATGAAGCGCCCGACTTCGACTCAGGTCATGACCTCGCGGTGCGTGAGTTCGAGCCCCGCGTTGGGCTCTGTGCGACAGCCTGGCACTTGCTTTAGATTCTGTGCCTCCCTCCCTCTTTGCCCTTCCCCCGCTCTCTCTCACTCTCTCTCAAAATAAACATTAAAGAATATTAAATTAGTTAAAATTAAATAAAACCTAAACTTTCAGTTTCAATGGGGCCAGCAGCTACCATATTGGACGGCACAACGTAGAACATTTCCAACATGGTAGAAGGTGCTATTGGATGGCACTGTTCTAGAAAAAAATCCTTAAAGAGAGTGTAGGGGTGCCTGGCTGGCTCAGTCGATACAGCATGTGACTCTTGATCGCTCTTGGGGTTGAGGTCAAGCCCCACACCGGGTGCAGAGACTACTTAAAAATAAAATCTTAAAAAGAAAAGAGAGAGAGAGAGAGAGAGAGACTGTATCATTATCTTTCCCTCCCTTCTCCCTCACCTCTTCTTGCTGACTGGAATGCAGATGAAATGGCTGGAGTTTCAACAGCCATTCTGTACCATGTGGGGTTCTTGGAACCGGAAGCCAGACATGGAGGACAACTAAGAAGGGGACAGGGTCCCCGGCTCTGTAAAGCACCAAACCAGCCCTGGGCCACCTTCTAGGACTTTACGGAGAGAAGCCAACTTCCACCCTAACTACACCAGTTATTTGCGGTCTTCTCTTGTCTCGTCCTAACGCACAAAACCACGCTTTTACGGAACCGCGCGCAGGAGGCGTTCTCCAGAACCTGCCCTCCATCCCTCCGGTTTTCGAGGCCCCCACCCCCGAAGCCAAAAGCTGCCCCCTTCTGCCCCGCTCCTGGGCGACCTCCCACCTGCATTTTCTGGCAGTCGGGAAAGTCACCGGGCGATATGTGATGCTCCAGCTGAATCTTCGCAAAGATGACGGGCAACTTGAGGATTAACTGCTTCTTCTTGTTCTCCTTGCCAAACACGGAGGGCATCTCCTTCTTCAAGTAGCTGATGATGTACGCGTGTACCTGCGGGAAGAGAGTGCCTGCCTGAGCCCGCCGGGCCCCCGACCTATGGTTTCTTTCTTTATTTTTTTAAACGTTATTTATTTATTTTGAGAGAGGGAGAGCTGGGAGGGGCAGAGAGAGAGAGAGAGAGAGAGAAAGGGAGAGAGAGAATCCCAAGCAGGCTCCACGCTGTGAGCGCAGAGCCCAATGCGGGGCTCGAACTCACGCACCGTGAGATCACGACCCGAACCCAAATCGAGAGTCGGACGCTCAACTGACGGAGCCACCCAGGCGTCCCCAGAGCTTCCGATTCACGAGCTCTTGCCTCCTGCGTCCGTCCCCTCTGCTTTCACTGCTTCTCTCCACCTCGGGTGCCACCGCCCCCATGGCACCTCTCGGCATCTCTCCCCCGCGGAGACACAGCAGGCATTCCCCCTGGCCTTCCGGCTTCTCCTGCCCCTACAATCCCTTCTCCACGCAGCCCATGTGCCTACAAACTCTTTGGGGCCCTCGGTCATTTTTAAGAGTGTCATGAGCTCCTGTGACTGAAAGCTTTGAGAACCACTGCTCTCCATGATTTTGGCCGCTGGTGTTTCATCCGACATCCTCTCCCCGCCCCTGACCAACTCACTGTGTCAGTTTCCTCACCGGCCTTCCTTGTACCAGCATGCCAATCTTTCCCTGACCACAGGGCCTTTGCACATGCCGCTCTCTGCCTGCAATTCTGCCCCGATCTCCCCAAGCTGGGTCCCTCAACTTCCTTTCGATGCCACCCTCCTCCCAGAGGCCATCTTATGAGTAGCAGGTGCCCCAACTACCACCATCCAATTCTTTTCTAACTTCACTTCCCCCCCCCCCCGCCCCCACAATGTTTATTGCACCTTATCGTTATTCTGCTTATCTGGTGGTTTGCTTACTCTGTCTCCTACCATCAGAATGTGAGTTCCAGGAGGGCTGGGACCTTATCTATTCCCTCTGTCCCCGGCACGGGCACAACGCGCACAGAAAGCACTCAAGAAATACTTGTGGAGGAAAGCAATGAACTTGGGAACCTTCTGATCTCCAATCTCGTAAGTTATCAAAAAACAAACAAGGAGGGCAGATGAATGAACATTCCCAGTTTTTAACAGGAAGCTCAGTAATTAACTGCAAATGCTTAAATAAAAATAGAATACATCTGGAAAAAGACACAAGTGACTCCTCACGGGGGGCTGCCTCCAGGGAAGATGCCCTGGGAGCTGATGGGTGGGATCAGGGACGGGAGGGGACACGTTTAACTGAGCTTAAATGCTCTGCCATGAGATGGTCTCAACTGTTCAACGGAAAACACTGGTTTTCAAGTTCTCTTCGTGAATCATAGGTTTAGAATGCTAACAATTTTGGCGGCCCCTGGCTGGCTCTGAATCCTCATGACCTCCACCACTCTGTCTCCTCCAGCCACCCTGGGCTCCTTGTTCAAGCCTGTTCCTGCCCCAGGGCCTTTGCACTTACTGGTCCCTCTGCCCGGTAGGGCCTCCCCCACACCTCCACTCTTTCCCTCCTTCATTCAGGTCTCTGCTCAGTAGCACCTCCTCAGGGAGGCCCTCCCTGACCTCCCTAAAACCAGTCCCTCACCAATCTCCTTTCCTCTGCTTCATTTTCCTCCGCGGTCCTTATCGCGTAAGCTACTATGGACTCATTTGTTTAAGATCCACTTCCCCACCGAGACGTGATTCTACAAGAAAACAAACAAACATCATCTGGTTGATCCAGATGTAACCCCATCTGGTGCCGTAACCCCGGGGGGCCTGGAAAAGTGCGGAAGGACGTTGTAGGTGCTCGGTGGCTGTCTGTCGAACGAACGTCACTGAGTCGCCGCAGAGAAGCTTGGGAAGAAGGCTCAGGGCCCCCTGGGCTCTTTAGAATCAGACCCTCCCAAGATCTCGGCCTCAAGTATCAGAACAGGGAGATCGCCCCCTTGGAGCAGCGATGGCTTCCACCAAAGGGCAGAGCCAGGTGACTCGATACGATACAGACGGGGAAACCGAGGCACCGAGGGCCAGTTACCCGGAGTCCAGAAAGGCCCCGTACTGTTGGGGGGAAGCGCGTGGAGAGGTAAATGGTGTGGGCTGTCGTCTGACGGCCGGACCCAGTCTGGCGGCAGCGGACACGGGGAAGGAGTGGGGGACACGGCGTAGAGGCGGGGCTGGCGAGGCTTGGTCACTGAGGGACCCCGTGTGAGCGGCACTGGGGAGCCACAGAAGGCTCCGCGGGAGGAAAGCGAAGGAGAGGGCCGTAGGGCCGACGGGGCCAATCAGGGCGGGGGTGTGGCCAAGCGGGTGGGCGGGGCCCGCGAGGGCGGGCCAATGGGGGCGAGGGGGCGGGGCCGAGGGCGGCTCCTCGGGGACCCAGAAGAGGCAAGGCGGGAGGGCGCTGATGGCTTTTCCAGAGAGGAAGCGGGGGAAGGTGCCAGGAAGAGATAAGGTGGGAGGGCGGGCTGGGCCGGGGCGCGGGTCCCGGGCTCCGGGGTTTGTCCGGGTTTCCGGAGCCGCCCCCCGCCTGGCGGGGGCACCAGGTGTCCGGCCCGGCCCCGCCCCTCTGTCCCACGGTCCTGGGCCCCGGCTCCCCGCCGCTGTCCCGTCCGCTTCCCCGAGGGGCCCCGGGGACGGGGGTCCGTGGGGCAGGAGGGCGAGGCAGAGCGGGGACCGAGAGAGAGGCGGAGGAGGACGGAGAGGGAGAGCTAGAAAGAGGGCGGGGGGGGGGGGGGAGAGAGGGACAGAGAGAGGAGGCAGGGACGGGGACGCAGAGACAGTCCAGGGCCCGGATGGGGGAGGAGAGAAAGGTGGATCCCGAAGGCTTGGAGCCATCCGCGGGGCCACGCCCTCCCACGGAGGATTCCTGGGGTGGGGGTGGGGGTGGGGGCCCTGACTCACCCCCTCTCTGCTGCTCCTGAAACCACCACCTCGGGCTCTCCACCTCTCACAACCTCCCAGGCCTCCCTGCCTGCCCAGCTTCCTGCCCCACCTCCTCCCTGGCAGCCTCCCCCAAGAATGTTCCATTTGGCCTCCCAGAGCGCTCTCAAACCAGTGCTCTCCTCCCCCTCCCCAAGGCCCTGTTCTGATCCAGCCTCCTCCCTGGTCTCTGGCCCCAGTCTCACGGCCCTTGAATCCACCCGCTAGAAGGCAGCCCGAGTAGGACTCCGTCCCTCCGGTGCTCCGAACCCTTCCGTGGCTCCCCAGCACCCCCCCCCCCCCCGCCCTTGCCAGGACGCCGCGCAGCTTCTAGGCCACAGCCCTGGGTGGTCTGACTCCCACCCACCTCCCCAGCCTCGGATTCAGTTCCTTGCGCTGTCTACACCGGGTGCAACACTGCCATCTTTCCTCTCTCTTGAGCTGGCCATGTGCTGATCTCCGGTCCAGGCGCTCGCTGGTCCCACTATCTAGAATTCCCCTCCTCACCCTCCGGTTTGCAGCTCAGACGCCCTCTCCTCCAAGAAGCCCCCTGCCCCTGCCCCCCCCCTCCCCCCCAGCTCCCAGTCATCACTGTCTGGGGCTGGGGCTGTCTCCTCCCCTGAACTGCTCCGGATCCTCAGTACCGCCCAACACAGGGCCAGGCACAGGGGGGTGTGGTTGAAGAAGGGTGTCTGTTCAAATGCCCTCTGTTCAGTAAGTATTGACTGAGCACCAACTCTGTTCCAGGCGCCGGGGACACGGCGGTGAACAAATTCAGACATCTCTGATTCTGTGGGGCTTAAATGCAGGCGGAGGCAGGCAGTGAACCCAGAAACTCCAAAGTAGGCAGAACGCAAGGCAGTCATGACCGCCGTGAAGAAAACTACCGCAAGGCTTCAAGCAAGACGGGGGCGGGAGAGTTCTAAAAACGGAGGGCGGGCAAGGCAGCTTTCCTGAGCAGGTTAAGCAAAGTCTCGTTGGAGGTGAGGAGTGCGCCAAGCGGACAGCCAGGTAGGAGAGGGGCGAGGAGTGGCGGGGGGGGGAGGGGGGGGGCTTTCCAGGAAGCGAGAACGGTAGGTGCAAAGGCCCTGAGGTCAGAGCCAGGAGGACTGCGTGAAGTGCAAGGAATGACGGGAAGGGAGCGCAGAGGAGGGCGGAGAGGAAAAGCAGCGTGGAGGTGGGTGGAGAGGCTGTGGACCACTGGAGGGTGCGGGGGGGGGGGGGGGGGGGGGAGGGCCACGCCACCTTGTGCCACAATGACCCAGCCTGGAGGAATCTGTTAGACCAGAGAACTAACCAATCGGAGGGGCGAGAAGTCGGCGACTGGCAGCCAAGCGGACCGGATGGGGAGGCGGGGCCAGGGCCGTCCCCGCCTCCGGCCACCGCTCCCCCCCCATTCTCCCCCATTCCCCCCCATTCCCCCCCGCAGCGCGGCTCACCCGCACCAGCCGGGCCCTCTTCACCAGGTCGTTGAGCTTGCGCAGGGCGGCGTGGCGCGGCAGGCCCTGGATGTCCCGGAACAGATCCTGCTCCTCCAACTCGAAGAGGCGCCGGTTGTCGGGCACCAGCAGGGGCTGGGACCAGAACGAGCCGATGTAGACGCGCAGCACCTCGGGCGTGCCCACCACCTTGCCCAGCGCCCACATGAGCGCCCCGTAGACGCGCATCAGCTGCTGTGTCTCCACCATGTCCGCCTTGTTGAGTACCACGCGGATCTTGTCCTCGTGGCCCCGGAGGGCGCCGATGGCCTCCGAGAACTCGTCCGAGATCTCCAGCTTGTGCGCATCGAAGAGCAGGATGATGAGGTCCACGCGCTCCGCGAACCAGCGCAGCACCGCCGGGAAGTCGTAGCCTGGGGGTACGGAGCACAAGGGGCGCGAAGGGCAGAGGTCAGCCCCCCTCCCCCCCCCCCACCTCGTCCCCTGCCCTCCAGCCTTTCTGAAGCATCCGCGCCTTTGGATTGGTAGCGGACTGTACGGACGTTCAGGTTGTTGACTTTCAAAAACCCTTCTCTGAGAAACCGCCCAGGCCCCCAAGTGCATCCCGCTCCTCTGGCCCCCCCAGCCCCCAGAATTTCTCCATCACTCTGACCCCAGCCCCCAGCCCCTCGGGCCATCTGGCTACAGAGGACTGATCACCTACCCCCTTTTCATTCATTCCTTAGGCAGATCCAGACGTATAGGTTGTCAAAATACTGAAGTGTTTCTTAACAGACTCTCCGTGCTTCTATGACCCCCCCCCCCAACCCCTCCGCGAGTCTCCCAAGTGCCACCATCACCCCAGCCCCGTCCTAGGACTTCTGGATCTCCCCACAATCCAGCCACCAAAGAGTTCACGTTGGCTCTGGCTATGCTTTTGCCAGAACAGATGGTAAATATTTTGAGTTTATTTAACGGTATTTACATCTCTGTAATGTAAACAGTATTTCCAGCTCTTCTGTGTGCCAGGCTCTATCCTGGGCACCAGGGATGCCACCGAGAACACGGAGACAAGTCCTTGCCTTTTGCGGAGTATCTGGCTCGACAACTGGTTCCTGTATTCCTTCCTTCCTTCCTTCCTTCCTCATTCACTCGTTCGTTCACACTGTTCACTCTTCTGCTGCTCGCTTGTTCACTCAAACAGCGATGCTCAGGAGAGCAGAGAGGAGTGTTGGCAACCCCCTGACGTGGCAGCCAGGAAGACTGGGTTTGAATCCCGACTCTGCCCCCCACCCCACCCCCAGCTGTGGGACCTTAAGCGAGTAGGAAACCTCTCTGAACTTGCGTTTCCTCTTCTGTAAAATGGAAGTCGTGACAGAACATAACCTGTCGGACTGTGGTGAGGACAAGGGAATACAAACGAGCCAATATACATAATGAGCCAAAGGGCGCCCGGGTGGCTCAGTCCGTTGAGCATCTGATTCTTGATCTGGGCTCAGGTCATGAGCCCAGGGTCATGGGATCAAGCTCCAGTTTGGGCTTCCGTGCTGATCTCTCTCTCTCTTTCTCTCTCTCCCTCTCCCTCTGCCCCTCCCTCACTGTCTCTCTCTCTCTCTCTTAAAAAAAAGGGGGGGGGGGCACCTGGGTGGCTCAGTCGGTTAAGCGTCCAACTTCAGCTCAGGTCGTGATCTGTGGGTTCGAGCCCCGCGTCGGGCCCCGTGCTGACAGCTCAGAGCCTGGGGCCTCCTTCAGTGTCTCCGTCTTTTTCTACCCCTCCCCTGCTTGTGCTCTGTCTCTCTCTCTCTCTCTCCCAAAAATAAATAAACGTTACAATTTTTTTTTTTTAATTAAAAATAAGAGCCTAAAACAGTGCTTCAGGCATGTAAACCACACCTCGATTAAACGGGTAAAAAAAAACAACAAAAAGAAACCCCAACAGCCTGGGAACATGGCAAGTGCTGGACGAGTCTTAGTTGCGACGCACACAGGACACGTGGGTGTGTCATTTAGGAACCACCCCAGGGCAGTGCCAGTCCTGTTCTCATCGGGTTCATGGTCCACCGAGGACAGGCCCAGAGTGGTCAGGATGGGCTGGGGGAGCCCAGCGGCGAGCACCTGACCCAGCCTGGGCGGGGGGGGGGGGGGGGTGGTCAGAGAGGGCTTCTCGGAGGAGGGGACCCAACGGCGACCTGGGGGACGAGGAAGGAGTTAACTGAGGAGCAGGGAGCCCGCCGCTGACTCCCCTGACGTCACTTCATCCTCCCCCTGATTCGACTCCTTGAGTCTTCAAAACAGCCTCGGGAGACAGGCACTCCTATGATCCCCATGTTCCAGAGGAGGAAACTGAGGCACGGAGAGGTGACGGGATTTACTCAGGACATGCAGGGAGGGGGCACAGAGCAGGAGTCCACACGGGTCCCTATGCTCCCCCCGAGGGGGTGGTGTTGGGCGCTCCAAGGAGGAAGCAGGTCCCCTGTGGCCCCTGGGGACTGGACCGGGGGGGAGGCGACACTGTTTGGGGGGGAGGAAGGGCCGGGTAACCAGAGGGACGGCGTCTGGGGCTCCCTCCGTCCCCAGTGGCCACACACACACACACACACACAGGCTAGGATTTGGAAAGTGTGTCTCATGTGGGGCGGGACGGAGGGAGGGAGACTGAGTCAGCGTGGGAACAAGAGACGTGGCAGAGAGCACCCGGGGGTGTCCGGCCGGCTATGGCCCTCAACGCAGGTACACCGTGCTCAGCACGCCCACGGCGCCTACTGTGTGCACACACCGAAGTTCCTGGCAGGGTCTGACCCTTAATTTTAACCCCCTGTGCAGTCTAGGGAGGCCGATACTATTATCATTCCCATTTCACAGATGGGGAGACTGAGGCAGGGAGCGGTTAAGTGGCTTGCCCCAAGGGCACGGGCTAAAACCAGCAAAGCCCCGGGGCGCCCAGGTGGCTCAGTCGACGGAGCGGCAGACTCTTGGTTTCAGCTCGGGTCATGATCTCAAGGTTCGGGGGGTTCGAGCCCCACCATCAGGCTCCGCGCTCACAGTACCCAGGCCGCTTGGGATTCTGTCTCTCTCCCGCTCTCTCTGCCCCTCCCCTGCTCGTGCGCGCGCGCGCGCTCTCTCTGTCTCTCAAAATAAGTAAATAAACTTAAAAACAATTACAAATATCAGAGCCCGGATTCGAACCCCCCACCAGAGTCTCCACGATGCTACGGTCACGCACATGTGTGTCCCCGGATATTATATACACGCTTCCCGCCGATGCGCCCCACGAAGTCACATCCAGCTACAATCAGAGGCACAGACTCCCAGACCCACACACAGACAGACCTCCTCTTCCTCTACCCACCCTGCCAGGGAAGGAGACCCCTACTCTCTCCTCCCCACAGCCTTCAGCCCCCACCCGGCACCCCTCCCTCTCTCCCAGGCCCAGCCCCAGGAGGCAGCGCCCCAGGAACCCTCAGCCCAGCCCCTTGCCTCCCCCCTCAGGCTGGCTGCCAGCCCGCCCTCTGATCGGTTCTGCAGCTGCCCCCTGCCTCTTTCCCAAGGGGACGCGCGCCCGCTGGGCAGCGGCCAGGGACGCCGTAACCCTCTTCGCCCTCGCCCTGCCCCGCAGCCCAGCCTCCCATCCCCTCTGCCCCACAAGGCGGCCTCCTTTGCCCCAGTCCCGGGCCCCTGAGGCCAGGCGGGCGCGGGACAGAAACTGGGGGGGGGGGGGCTGGCGAGGGGGCGCAGAGGCTGAGCTGGCTGGGCTGGGGTGGGGGGCCGGCTCCCCCGGGGCCCCCGCTGGAATTCACCCCCCGCTGCTCCCCCTGCACAGCTGTTTATAAATTCCAGGCCGGGCCTTGGCCGGCGCCCAGATTCCCCCTCCCAACCCCTGCTCAGTCCCATCTGCGGCCCAGACGTAGAAGCCAGGAGCGTGCCTGGGGGCAGGGGGGCGGGGGGGGGGCACGCCCAGGGCCTCCCTGCCCGGCCTCTGCCTCCTCTCTGGGCCTCCTGTCTCTCGGTAAGGCTGCCCGCCACTCAGATCTTTGTCTCTGACTTGGCATATCTCTCTCTGTCTCTCTCGATCTCTCCCTCTCTATCCTCCCGACCAGCCCAGACACGGGCTGCACCCTGCTCCCGCCCACCCCCCCCCCCCGTGTTCACGCACACGCCTCCCCGGTGCCCGCCCTCAACGTGCGGAGACACGGAGGAATCACAGCCTCCCATGGGCTCCCTTCTGCTGCCCGGCGGCTGGGGCCAGCTGACACGGGCCCATGTCCCAGCAGAGGCCGGGCCGCCTCCTCCCTCAGGCTCAGCCGTCCGGCCCCCACTCACCACGGCTCACTCTCTGTTTGGTGCCTGACAGGATGCCCGGGGTGTCGATGATACTAATGCTCTCCAGGACCTGATTGGGCAGCTGGGCACACATGAACCTGAGGCAGAGGGGGAGGCAGGGGTCAACGCGGGGAGAGGCAGGAGGAGAGGCCACAGAAGGCAGACGAGGGCTCCACAGAGGGTGAATGAGGCAGAGGGCAGGAAGAATCTCGAAAGAGAAAAGGAAGATCAGGACAGAGAATAAATAACACTTAAGAAAAAAAAAAAAAAGAAAAATCAGGGGCGCCTGGGTGGCTCAGTCGGTTGAGCGTCCGACTTTGGCTCAGGTCGTGAGCTCACGGTCTGTGGGTTCGAGCCCCGCGTCGGGCTCTGTGCTGCCGGCTCAGAGCCTGGAGCCCGCTCCGGATTCCGTGTCTCCCCCTCTCTCTGCCCCTCCCCTGTTCACACGCCCACTCTCTCCCTCCCTCTCGAGAACAAACAGTAAAAAATTAAAAAAAAAAAAACAAAAAAAATCAGAGCTGATGTTCGCTGAGCACTTACTTTGTGCCAGGTACTGTTCTAAGCACCTCGTGTGTGAGCGGGGACCGTGGTTATCCCCATGTCCCAGATGAGGCTAAGAGAGGTACAGAGAGGTTAAGTCATTTGCCCAGAGCCGCCCAGCTAGAAAGGAGTCGGACCCAGGCAAGCTGGCTCCGTGGGCCCTAGAGGGGGCGGAAGAGCAGAGGGAGGAAGTGAGGAGGCTCTGGAAGGGAGAAGGGAACTGGGGCTGAAAAGAAAGCAACGCACGCAGGGCAGGGACAGAGGCGCCAGGGACAGGAAGTTGCCCCCCTGCGTCTCAAAGTGCCTACCTATTGAGGAAGGTATTCCCAAAAGGGTTGAGCTTGCGGAATGGCTTGTCCGGGTCAACCACGAGGGCGTTGCCCGGCACGGTGCCCTCCGTGTCCCCGTGCATGACGGCCACAAAGCAGTCGGTGGTCGGCTCGGGCCCCACGCGGGAGCCCGGCACCTCCTGCTCCAGCAGGTATTGGATGAAGCTGGTCTTGCCCGTGCTGTACTGGCCGGCCACCAGCACCATGGGCTTGCCGTCGAAATCGGCGTCCTCCAGGGCCGGCGAGTGGAAGGCCCCGAATCGATAGTGTTCCTCAAGGGGCAGCAGTTTGGTGCGGTACAGCTCCTTGAGCGATGAGGTCACCGTGCGGATGGCCTCGGGCTGCTGGCCCCGCGCCCCGCTCCGCTTCAGCCAGCTGAACATGGTGGCCGAGCACTGCCCACTGGGCTTGCCGAGGGAGACGTGCGGGGCCGGGGGGAGTTGCCTGCGGGAAGAGGAAAGGGTGTTGATGGGGGGCTGCCTGGTGGAGGGGGAGGAGGGGGAAGGGGGCCGGGGGGTGTTGTGGGTGGAGGCGGGTGGGAAATGGGGAGAGGGGGAGCAGCACAGAGCACTGATGGTGGAGGGCGGGACGTGATGGTTCGTGGAGGCGGCAGGACGAAGGGAAAGAGGTTACCAGTGGAAGCAGGATCGGATGGGGACCGAGGGATGGACAAAGGGAAGGCTGTGGAAGCTGCCTGGAAGAAATGTATTCCTCCATCCGCTGTTCATTCTTTCCTTCCTCCCTTCCCTCCCTTCCATCAATTCACACATTTTCACTGAAACCATGGGTCAGGAGCTATGGATCCAGAAACAGGACTGAGACTGGCCCGTACCCACTCAGAGTCCCCATTGAGGGGAGGACGTGGCACCAAGCAGTCAGTGATGCCTGGGAAATGCCGGGCAGTGGCAGCAGAGGGGGGACACAGTGAACTGACCACAGGAGCGGCAAACTCTGGCTGAGCTGACTGTTGAGCTGCTCGCTTCCGTGCAAAACAAGGATCCGGTGCAAAACAGGCAGAGAGGATGGTGTGTGCCAAGGCTGGGAGCTGTGAGACACGTGGAGGAGGTTGCTGGACACAGGAGGGGGGGCAACGAAGGCTGAGGAGTTGCCAGGGTGCACTCAGGTACGAGAGACCTCAGGGATCACAAGAATAATAACATTTACGATCACTGCATTCCAGACACTGCTCTAACTCGTTTCATCGTCCTAACAACATTGTGAGATAGGGCTGTTGTTATCCCCACATTTCTGACTCACAAAGCGGGCTCGCTCGCGAAGACAGCAATAACTTGCCCCAAATCACTTGCTTAGAAAGTGCGCGGTCTGGGACTCCAGGCAACCTGACCTCAGAGCCTGCGCTCATGTCGTAAGTCTAAGAACTCAGGAGGACAGAATTACCGACCCAGCAGCAACAAGCACCCCCAGCTCCCAGACTGTGTTCTCTATGTTCCCTTACTATCTTTTCATTCTCTGTAGGATCTGTAGTGCTGCCCCCTCTTTCATGCCGGATGTCAGTCATTTGTGTCTTTTTTCTTTTTTCTTTTTTTTTTTCCTTGATCAGTCTCAGTAGATGCTTATAATTTTACTGATCTTTTCACAGGACCAGCTTTGGGTCAGATTGGAGTCTCCAGATACCATTTGCCATTACAAAGCAAAATGAAGCAAAACAAGACAAAACCAAACCACGAAAAACAGGGCTCCTTGGAGAAATGGCTGTTTCCAGGGCTGGGGCAAGGGAAGCATCAGTGAAGCCGCATCAGGTTGTGGGAAGGTGCTCAAAGATGGGGCACAGGGTGTCAAAGGTGTGTCACGGGGACACAGGGGCCAGCCTGAAGGAGCCCCCAGTGGCCAAAGATGGGACGATTTGAGCATCAAAATTAACTGTCCATCAAAAATGTGAAAATCCATAAAATCACAATGATATGCAAAGGAAAAGAGATAAATAAATAAACAGGAAGAGAGAAAGAGTGCCAGAGAGGTAAAGGAGAGGCAGGAACTGGGATGTTGGCAGAAGGAGGGGGCCCCCGGGCGGCGTCCCAGGCAGGGAGGCGTCTGAGGGACAATTTGGGGGTGGCTGGACAGGCCATGGGTTGCAGAAGCAGGAGAGGAGCTCTCGTGGGAGGAGTGGGTGAGGGCACTAGAGGGAGATCCTAAGGAGGGGATCTCTTCTGGCTGAAAGGGTGGGGAGGCGAGTTGGGAGTGGGGGACACTGAGCACGACGGGGAAGGGTAAGGAGGGCAGGGGGCACTGTTCCAGACTGGAAGGAAGGAGCTGGAGGGAGTCGGGGAGACCAGGAGGTTTCTTGGAGGGGTGGCACTGGGGACATCGGGGCCACCGTTAAACACACCGGGGAGCGCGGAGGGTCTTAGGGCAGCAGGGGAATCATCCGGGGCCAGGTCAGGCTCCTAGGCTCCGTGGGCGGGAGCTGGGAAGCGACAGCCGCGGTCGGGGGCCACTCACCGATGGGGCGCGCAGGCGGCTGCACCGGGCTGGACGGGGGGGTCCCGCGGGGATCCGAGGCGCCCGGGGAGCGGCCTGTGCTCGAGGTCCCGTCCGGAGCCGTCTGAGCCGGGTGGGGCCCGGAGCGGGGAGGAGAGAAGGGAGGGGCGGGGGGGGGGCGGGACCAGGCGCCCCCCCCTCCCCAAACCGGGAGCCCGGCCTCTGGCGCCCCCTGGTGGGGGAATGGCCGGGCGGCTTCTCTGGTGTCAGAGCGGGACTTCTGACCCTGGGCTCAAAATCCGTTCCGCCTCCGTCGCCGGGCCACTCACGCCCGGGTCTGTCCCTCCTCTTCATATGGGAATACTAGTATTAATACGACCAACAACAACGACAGCAGCGGGCCACGTGGGTGGCTCGGTCGGGGGAGC
The DNA here is from genome assembly GCF_018350155.1 of Leopardus geoffroyi. NCBI lineage: Eukaryota > Metazoa > Chordata > Mammalia > Carnivora > Felidae > Leopardus > Leopardus geoffroyi. Next base: position 9,666,553 of record NC_059335.1, read on the forward strand.
CTCCCCCTCGGCTCAGGTCGTGATCTCACGGTTTGTGAGGTCGAGCCCCGCATGGGGCTGGCTGCTGTCCGTGCAGAGCCCGCTTTGGATCCTCTGTCCCCCCCCCCCTTTCCCCGGCCCCGCTTGCGCGCGCTCTCTCTCTCCCTCCCCCCAAAATAAATAAAACATACCCACTTAATAATTCCTTAACCCTTCTCTTTTAACCACTGAACGTTGAATACTTTGTAAACGTCTGTATTCGTTGGACCTTTTTATAATCAGGAATTCACAGTGTTATATACAACGTGGCATAGTTTGCCTACAATTTACCCGCGCCCTTCGCGATCTGCCCCTTTCCTCTGCCCTCACCTCCCTCCCTCACCGACCCCCCCCCCCCCACTCTGCTCCTGCCACACTGGCTTCTTCAGTGCTCCTCAAACACACCGACAGCCCTCTCACCTCAGGGCCTTTGCACTTGCTTTCCCCACCACTTGAACCGCTCTCCCCGCAGGGATCCTGACAGCTCGCTCCCTCCCCTCATTCGTATCTGTGCTCAAATGTCCCCTCCTCAGAGAAGCCCTCCCTGGGCTCCCTGTTGAATGCATTATCATTGCTTTATCTTCTCCACGGCTCCTACTCTCACTCTACACATTCTGCATTTCCCTGCTTAAGTCGCCGTCTCCCTGGCAAGAACACAAACGCCAGGGATTTCCCGCTGGGTGGCCTCCTGCCGTGTCCCCAGGTTAGCACAGCGCCCGAAACACCACACAGACTCAGTAAACGTTTGTTGAGTTAATCTTTCACTATTCCCGAGCATTTCCTATGAGGAGTGGGCATTGCCAGCCCCATTTGACAGATGAGACCGTCGAGTCCCAGAGAAGTGAGATCAAAAAGCACAGAGTGCGGCGCCCGGGGGGCTCAGTCCGTTGAGCCACTGACTCTTGATTTCGGCTCAGGGCATGATCTCACAACTCTGTGAGTTCGAGCCCCGTGTCGGGCTCTGGGCTGACAGCTCAGAGCCTGCTTCGGATTCTGTGTCTCCCTTTCTCTCTGCCCCTCCCCTGCTCACGCTCTGTCTCTCTCTGTCTCTCAAAAATAAATACACAGCAAAAAAGAAAAGAAAAGAAAAAACCCGGAAACTGTTAAAGTGGTGAATTTCACATTATGCATGTTTCACCACAATTACATTAAAAACAACAACAGTTGGAGAAGGAGGCCAGCAAGGCTGGGAGTTAGTGATGAGATTTGGGGCGTCTTGGACCCCGAGGGAGGCGTTCTGGGCCTCTGTCTTTTTCCAGATGCTTCAGCTGTGGAAAAGGAGACGCCACAGGCACCCACCGAGCCGCTTCTGCTCCTTCTGGGATCTGGGAGCAAGTGAAGTGTGGTCCCCGGGGGGGGGCTAACTTTGCAGGAGCTGAGATCAGTTTTGATCTCCTCCCCCGGCGGGTGGGGGGCTCTGGTTCCTGCACTGTCCTCTTGGGAAGGCCTTGCTGCCCGCCCCCCAGCTCCCGGGGAAGCTGGGTGTGCAGAGGCCAAGATCGTGGGCTTGCAGCCAGAACGCCTGGTGTGCGGCCCAGCCTGCCATCTCCTGCACCCCTCGGGGCCTCAGTTTCTTCACCAGTGAGCTGGGGCTATCAATCCCCACACTGGGGCTTCTGGGAGGCCTAAATAAAATATCCCGGGGGAAGGGCTCGAAACAGTGCCCTTGAAGTGTTCCAGAAACGTTAATCATCCCCGGTCGGGCCGCATGCAGCCAACCTTCCAGAATTTCCGCGGAAATCGCCCCAAACTTTTTTGGCGCGGCCCGGAGCGTGCAGGGTTCCAAGGATGTTAAGAACCGTGTTCTTCGGGGGCGCCTGGGTGGCGCAGTCGGTTAAGCATCCGACTTCAGCCAGGTCACGATCTCGCGGTCCGTGAGTTCGAGCCCCGCGTCGGGCTCTGGGCTGATGGCTCAGAGCCTGGAGCCTGCTTCCGATTCTGTGTCTCCCTCTCTCTCTGCCCCTCCCCCGTTCATGCTCTGTCTCTCTCTGTCCCCCAAAAAATAAATAAACGTTGAAAAAAAAAATTGAAAAAAAAAAAAGAACCGTGTTCTTCGGTGCTTTATTTCGCACGTGGGGAAGTAGACAGCTAGCAGTGGGGGCGAGGGGGTCGTCTCCACATATCCGCTTCCCCCGCCACAAACACCCCCAAGGGCCTGAGGAGAAACTGGGCGCATCACCCTGGTCCAGACGCGCCCTGGGCACCTGGGCCTGCGGGCTGGGCTCTGTTTCCGCGGTCGCCCCATCTGTTCCCTCCATGGCCGCCAGAGGGCACCCAGGAATCCCAAGTCCGTTCACAGCCCTCTGCTTAGGACCTTGGCCTTGGCTCCCGCTGGCTCTGCAAAATCATCACCATGAAGCACAGGGCTCTACACCACAGGCCCCGCTGGGTTCCCTCGGATCTCACGTCTCCTTCCCTCCCTCCCTCTCCCACCCTCCAAGATTCCAGCCACGTGGGCCGGCCTCCTTGCAAGTCTGTTAACCCTCCAGGCGTGTTCCGGCCTCAGAGCCTTTCTGCCTTGGGTGCTTTCCCCCCAAGATCTCACTGTGGCTCCCTCCACCATTTCATGTATGCCTCTGTTCAAATATCCCCTCCTCAAAGGAGTTTTCCTTTCCCACCGATCCTGAGGGTCTTAACATGCAGTTCCACAGGTTGCCCACTGCACAAAGCACTCACCCAATGGGTGAGCGGGGGCTGGAGTCCAGCTCACCGTCTGCTCTTCAAAACTCAGTGCCCAGGGGGCACCTCCTGGGTGGCTCAGTCCGTTAAGCCTCCACCTCTCGATTTGGGGCCGAGGCCACGAACTCAGTTTGTGAGTTCCAGCCGTTGTGGGGGCTCTGCGCGGACAGCACGGACCCTGCTTGGCCTTCTCTCTCCCTCTTTTCCTGCCCCTCCCCTCCTACTTCTCTCTGAAAATCAATTAATTAATTAAAACAAACACAAACACAAAACAAAACAGAACGTCAGCGCCCAGAAGAAAGGGGCGCTGTTGCTGTTTTCTCATTCACACAAAGGCGTCCTAGGACCGGACTAGGCTTGTCCATTCCTCTACCCCATCTTAGGAATTGTGTCCCCTCCCCCGGAAGCTGTGCCAATGTCCCCGCCCCCAGCACCTGTGAATGTGACCTTATTGGGAGACAGGATCTTTGCAGATGTAAGCAAGTGAAGACGAGGCCACACTGGGGAAGGGTTGGCCATCTTCCAATATGGGTACGGTCTCCTTTTAGGAGACACCGGGGCTGGTTAGCCCCAAGGCTAGAACACCGGGGAGAACCATCAGCCAGAAGGTCAAGTTAGGACCCCCACGCCATGGTGCTGCCGGCGCCTTGGCGTGGGACATCCAGCCTCCAGAACGGGAAAGAACAAATGTCCGCTCTTTGAAGCCACCCAATTTGTGGTACTTGGTGTTATGGTGGCCCCAGGACCCTAGCACGCGCCGCTCGACTGTTCTTCCTCTGACGCTGCACGCATTTACAGGCGATCCTCATTGTTTCCGGATGCCCTGTCTGTGACGTCATCCGCTTGTTAAAATTGACCGGTACCCCCCACCCCCAAACTCGCAGACAGAGGCGGACCGGCAAAACACGGGAGTCGTCCAGCACGCGTAGTTTCCGGCGAAGGTTGAGCAAAGCCAACGCCCCGCCCTCTGGTGTCAGCTCTCGGCCCGACAGGGGTCCTTTTCAAGGTGTTTGGTGCCACGTTTTCACGTTTTTGGGTTTTCGTCGGCGACGTCGCGGTGGAAGGTGCCCTGGTGCAGGGCTGTCCGGCGTTCCTAAGCGCCAGAAGGCCGGGATGTGCCTTACGCAGACCGGCCGGGTGTCAGCCAAGCTTCGTTCAGGCCTGAGTCACAGCGCTGTTGGCCAGGAGCCCGATGCGGACGGATCAACGACATATACGAACAACACGTCTTTACAGAAATACACGTCTCCAGCAGCTTAGGAAAATGTTGTGACTGACGGTTGGTAGGAAGCTAACCTCCTGTTTCCTCCAGGAGGGGCACTTCAGTATTCGCGGATTCGGCCTTCGCGGAGACCACGGAACTTTATGGGGGGAACGGTAAGAATCACCCGTGTTTGGTTCAACTGCTTTCTGTCGGCCTTCTCCGCTTCTCCCCCAGGTAGGGGCTTCTGTCTCGGCCCTGCTCGGCCGCCCGCACCCCTGTGCCTAGAACAGGCACCCGACAGGCGTTCAGCAAATATACGTGGAATCGAGCCGTCACGATCCCGTTCCCCGCTCAGGTCCGGACCCACCCCCTAGACTTCAAACCACTCCCCCCGCCCTCCCCCCCCCCCCCAACAAAGACCCAAAAGCAATGGGGCCGAGGCGGGGTCGGTACAGTTTTAAAAAAAGGATCAGTTTTTTAATTTACAAGAGTTCTAAATGTACAGAATTCTCCTTTAAAAAAATCGTTATACACAATAAATACAGTACAAAAAAATTTATCTTACAGTACTAGTTCTGTGTCCGAGATTTCAAAATCTGGCGCGGGTGGCTGGCGGCAGGAAGAACATTGGGAAGACTGGCTGGGGTCGGGGTGGGGGTGGGGGGTGGGGGGTGGAGGTGTGGGAGGGAGACCCCGGTTTCCTGTGTGGGAGGTGCTCGGATTTTAAGTCGAGGGACGGGAGGGTTCGAAATCTCTCTCTCTCTCTCTCTTGCTCACTCGAGCACACACACGGGGGGGGGGGGCACAGGACACGGAGCTGGACGCACACACGTGGATGTGACATGGCGCCCGCGGGCACAGCCCTGCGAGAGGGGGCCCCCCCCGGGACGCTGGCTAACGCCCGCCCTGCCCTGTGGTTCTTCTTACAGCCTGTGGGGGGCGCTAGAGAGAGAGAGAGAGGGGCTGAGCGAGGCTGGCAGGGACCCCCCTCCCCCAGCCGCCCCCCCCCAGCTTTGAGCGCCCTCGGCGCGTGGGTCTGTGAAGCCACGCGGACGAGCCCAGTCCGGGACACGCGTGGGGAGCAACCAGGGTACCTGCATCCCCGGCAAACGCACACGTGCCCCCCACCCCCACCCCCCGACGGTGGGGCAGAGCGTGGCAGGAAGCGGGAAGAAATAGGAAATGACGAAACACCAGGATCGCCCCCACCTTTGGCAGGGGGGGGCATTTTACATCACAGCCCCCTCCCCGAAGTCCCCCGACCCCACACCCAACAAGCCCGGCTGGCGCGGGAAGTGGGGGAGGGGGCCTTTGTGACTCAAATAACTTAGGCAAGAAAAACTGTCGGGGGATCCCCGGCGGCTCGTGTCCCCCCCCCCCCCCCCAGGAGGCTGAGGTCAGACGCCCGGCCGGGCCCCCCACCCCGGCGTCCGCGCGGACCTGGGGAGGCGGGACAGGGGAAGGGAAGACCAGCCCGGTGTTATCTGTTCAACGTCCTGGCGCCGAGGCCGCCGTTGTGACTGGAGGGCGGGTAGGCCTCGGGCCTGTGCAGCGGCGACGGGGAGGCGGGCGCGACGGCCGTCGGGGCGGCGTGGGGGTACGGGGGTGCAGGCGTCCGACCCGGGGCCTGCTGGAGGTTCAGGATGCTGTCGATGGCGCTCTGGAGGTGCTCCGTGAGCGTGTCGTCCTGCGGGCTGTCGCTGGAGAAGCTGGCCTGGTCCACGTCGGGCGACTCGGACTTGCGCCGCTTGGCGGGAGGCGCCTCCCAGGCGGGATCCCGGCTGCCGCTGCCCTGCCCGCCGCTGGCCGCGGGCTCCGGTGGGGCCCCCTTCAGCATGCGCTGGTACAGCTCGTCCTCCACCGCGGCCAGCTCGCGGATGAGCCCGCTGGTGGCCTCGTCCACTTTGGCGGGCGGCGGCGGCGGCGCCGGGCTGCCGCCCCGGGCTCTGCCGGCCCCGGCCCCCTCCCCCGCCCCGCTGCCCGGGGCCTCCACGTTCTCGCGGTACGTCTTCCGCAGGGGCAGCCGCGGGCAGTGCGGGGCCAGGGCCGCCGCCGGCTTGCGGTCGGTGGCCGCCGGCGGCGGCGGCGGGTGGTCCACCGTGCCGTTCATCTGGCCGGTGGCCGGCGGGGGCGGCGGCGGCGGCGGCGGCGGCGGCGGCCGGGGCGGGGGCTCGGCTGCCTTGAGGGCGGCGGGGGGCGGCGGCTGGTGCACCGGGTCCAGGGCCGTGTTGTGGACCACCTTGCTGAGCCCGGCTTCCTGCTTGATCTTGAGCTTGAGGCCGATGCGGCTGCGGGCCTCGTAGGTCTTGATGGGAGGGCGGTTGCGGGAGGGCATCGGGCCGTCCTCGTCGGCGTCCAGGGAGGAGGCGGCGGAAGAGGAGGAGGAGGAGGACAGGGAGGAGGACGCCCGAGCCCAGGTCACGGAAGGCGAGCCACCCGCCCCTCCGTGCCGAATCACCAGCTTGGTGGGCAGGTGCAGAGGGGGCTGGGCGGGGGCCCCGGACGCCGAGGACGGCGGTGGGCCGTGGCCGGGGAGCCGATGTCCCTCGGAAGAGGCGGCGATGGGGAGGCCAAGAGAGCGCGAGGAAGACACGTACTCGTCTGCAAAACCAGAGGGCCGAGAAAGCGCGCGGGGGTTAGGAGAGGCGCGAGGCGCCCGCGAAGGGCGCGGCCAGGGGGAGCCCCGGTGCGGCGAGCAGCCCGCGGCCACCAGCCGCCGGGCCGCGGGCTGAGGCCGCGGCTCATCAGACCCTCAGGACGGACACACGGGTGGCTACGACGCCCCTGCCATTCCCAAGTCCCCCTGGTGTGCAAGCAGGAGTCGGCCGCCGTGAATGGCCCTTACATTGTGTCACCCAGCCCGCCTTGCTGACTTCACCCTAGTCCTGGCTCTGCTCCTCCCCCGCTTTTCTATCTCCTGGTGGCTGTGGGGGGGGGGGTGTCCCCTCTCTGCCAGGATGGAGTGCAACAGACACACAGTGATGAAGGAAACGAACCCCCTTCTCTCTGGTCTCAGAGCCCGCAGGTCAGACTAGACCCAGGCGCTGCGCGGAGGCGAGGCTCGGGCGCCTCTTAGTGGTGGAGGAAGGTAAGGCCACGCACCTCTCTTCCTCCCCAACCCCCGTCTAACTCCAGGGTAGGGGCACCAGTTGGGGGGCACCTCGCCCTCCCCTCCTCCCCTCCCGTCCCCACCCACCGGGCTTCTCCTTGGCCAGCTGTTTGTCCAAGGCAAGAGTGGTCTTCTCCTCCTGAATGAACATTCGGTCGATCATGACCATCTCCGCTGAGGGGCTCACCCTCTGAGGGGGGAGAAGAGAGAATAGCAGCCAGGAGGGGGAGGGCCCGGGGGGGGGGGGGCAAACCCAGAAGGCTGGGAGCAGATTCCAAACTGTCCTTCTTGGGATCTGACCACCAGCCTCCCTCCCTCCCTCCACCCTGCCCGGGGGGGGGGCAAGGGGAAAAGGGCGGGGTCTCTCCCAGGGAGGAAGGGGGACAGCGCCCTACCCGGGACTCCTCCAGGAGCAGAAGGCGGTATTTATTGAGCATGGCCTGGGTGCGTTTCAGCAGCTGCGTGGAGACCGTCTGAAACTCCTCATCCACTAAGGGAGAAGAGACGAGGTCCAGAGGCACAGACGCTGATCCTCCCCACGCCCCTCCCCACGCTAGAGACCAGGTAGGGAGAGTCCCGGGGCGGGGGGGGGGGGGCTCACCTTTGTGGTAGTCGTTGGGGGAGGGGAGGGCACCCTGGTAGACGTGGTAGGGCAGGAGGCGATGCAGGGCATCCTCGAAGGAGGGGAAGGCTGTCTTGTAGTCAGGGTGCAGGACGGAGCCCTGATGTTTGTGCAAATGTTCCAGGAAACTGGGGGGTGGGGTGGGGTGGGGAGAGACGGCACACACGCACAGGCACACGCGCGCGCGCACACACACACACACACACACACACACACACACACAGAGCTGGTGGTGAGGCCGGGAGAAACCAGGTCCCGGCCCCGAGCCCCCGGCCCCCCAGTGCCCACAACCGGGGAAATGTCCGAATGCGTGCTGAGCAGCCTCGTTCTGTCTCACGGACTCTGGCAACAGCCCAAGGGAGTAGGCGCGCTCCCTGTCCCCACTCTACAGATGAAGGAATCGAGGCCCAGAGGAGTGACCTTCCTCCACCCAGGGGACTCAGGGCGAGGGAGAGGCAGGGCTGGGAGCCGGATGCCAGGGCTGGGAGCGCATCCTCCCAGGCTCTACTGTTCTACCGTCTCCTGCCGCCAGGGGTCAGCATGTCCCCAGTCTGCCTCAGTCCCAACCGCAACCCTGGGAAGGGGGGGGTTGGGAGGTGGGCGGGTAGGACCCAGTTCTCTCCAGGGCTGTTTTCTACCACAGCCCGTAGCGGTGACTTATATCGCTTTATGGTGTGACTGTCTCTCCTGTGTTTTCACAGGATCCTTGTCCTGTGTTTTCAGAATCCAGCACCGGACTGGGCCCGTGGGATAAACACTTGCCGTGGGGGGGGAGGGGGCGAGCACCGGAGGTCTACCCATCGCCCGCCCAGACCCCCCGCCCACCCAAATGTCCATCTAGCCACCCCCACACCCATCCAGGCCCCCCATCGTCCACCCCAACGCCCGTCCACCCCGACACCATCCGAACAGCCCCACGGACCCACAACGATCTACGCACCAACCTGGACTCCCATCCACCTCTTCCCTCGAACCCCCGCCCGTCTTACCAGCGTCCAGGAACCCACACCCGTTGCCCTGTGACCGCTACGACTCCCACCCCATTTTCTAGAGAGGAAACCGAGGGTCTGCGGGGGAATCCTATCGCCCCAAATCACACAGCTAACCCCTTCTGAAGGGTGGTCCCCACAGCCTGCTCCCCAGCCTCGGGGAAGGCTGGGGGCGGGGCGCGGGGCGGCAACTCACCAGGCTTCTTTGCTGGGCTGAAGGGTGGGGGGTTTCCTCGACTTGCTCTCGTACTGCAGAAGGAGACCGGCGGGTGAGAGGTACCGGCACAGAGAGGCCTGCCCTCGGCGCCCGGACCCCCTTTCTACCTGGCCCTTGGCAAAGGTGAGTGGGCCCGTGCCCCCCGCCCGCCCCCCCGCGGTGGGGTCCCAGCCCCGCCGCCTGTCACGCCGAACCTCGGGGTCTGTGGCTCTCCGGCTGTCTCGTGCTCTCACAGGCGCCCACCGGGCTGACCTGGTGTTTGACCCACCGCCCAGACTGGGCACCTGTCGCTTGGCTTCCTCTGTCCCGCCGGACCCTTTCCCGGTTCCCCGGTGACGCTGCTTTGGCCCTAGAGCGCCCCCCACTCTGGTGGCCCCTTACCTGCAGCCCAGAAGACTTCCCCGGCCCAGCCGCGGCGGCCTTGGCCACGCTCAGGGTCGGGAGGTTGCTGGCAAAAGCTTTGCTCTCGGCAGGAAGCAGAGGAGGGAGGCCTGGGGGTGGGGGTGGGGGCGGGGGCAGACCGGGCTCAGGGGTCACTGGCACAAAGGCCCCTCCACGTTGTGACCCCCAAGCCCGTGCCCACTTTCCTCTGGTTCTTTGGCCTCGGTAGCCCGGCCTAGCCCTGAACTGAGTGCCCCCTCGGATTGGGGGAGACAGCCCTTCCTCCTGCACCTTCCCTGTCCCGTGAGGTCCGGGTGACCCCTTGGTTCACGCACCCACAGCTCTGTCCCGGCCCGCACCCCCTCCCCCTGCCCACCCGCCTTCAGCCCCCCCCCCCCCCGTTTCTCCTGCGTGGGGCTACCTCTCCCCTACCTGCGGTGGCCATGGGTGCCGGGGCAGGGGGATGGCTGGGGGCGGTGGGGGTCCCGGATGGGGTCTGCCCACTGACCAGCACCGAGGCGGTGGGGCTGGCGAGGGGCCCCAGGCTGGCGGAGGTCTGCGGGGCGGCGGGGGCCCCCCCGGCCTTGTTCTGGAGAATGATTCCGGACGGCACCTGAGGACGGGGGACAGGTGGTTGAGGGGTAGGTGGCACCTAGGGGTGGCGGCGGCCGGGCGCCAGGGCTGGGGAGGGTCTCCCCGTCAAGACGGTGCGGGGAGGCCAGGGCTCGCGGGGTGGGCGGCGGGGCTGGTCCCTGCCTCCGATTACCTGGTGAAATCTCTCGAGCAGAGCCTTCGGCTGGGGCAGCGCCGGGAAGGGGGCGGTCACCATCTGGAAGGTCCGAGGAGGCGGTGGGGGGGGCGCTGCGGGCTCAGGGACCAGGTGGAGGGTCGGAGGGGGCGTGGGGGACTTGTGGGGCCCCTGGCCGGGCGGGAACTGCAGCTGGAAGTCAGGCGGCGTCGGGGCCTGCAGCCTGGCGGACGCGTCCGTGGGGGCCACGACAGAGGGGGCCGAGGCGGGCGGGAGGTGGGGAGCCGGGGGCAGCGGCCCCTCCGGGGGCTGGGATGGGGGGCGCAGCGGGGGCTGGGGGGGGCCTGGGGCCGTGGGGGCCGGGGTGCCGGCCGGTGGCGGGACCCCCAGCTGGTTCTGGATGACAAAGATGCCGGGCAGAGTCGGGGGCGCCTGGGGCGGGGGGCAAGGGTGCAGGGTGGGCTCCGAGGGCGGGCGGGACAAGCTCTGGGGCTGGGAGGGCGGGCGGGAGTGGGGGCGGGAGGGCGGGCGGGAGGGGGGCCTGGCGGGATGTGGGGAGGGCAGGTGGGGGCTGTCTCCCAGAGGGGCCTGGTGAGGTAGTGACGGGGACGAGGAGGGGCCTGGGCCCTTGAGTGGAGCCGCTGCCGGGATCTGGGCAGGGGGAGGGAGGGAGAGGGGAGGGGGCGGGGGTCAGAACCAACCTTGGCTCCCGCTGCCCCAGTACGCTGGGCACCCCAGCCGCCCCCACCAAATGACCTCCTCCTGAGCCACCCCTTGTCTCGAGAGCAAGGACTCAGCACGGCTTCTCCTTCCTGCCCCTCGTTTCCGAACAGCCCGCTCCACCCGCCTAGGGGTCCCCCGACCCCACCCCTCCACCTGCCCCCACCCCACCTCCGTCCCCCCTTTCCTCTGATCTCACCCCCTCCCTGGAGGTCCCCTCCCCCCTCCCCCCACACGCGGGTGAGCTCTGCAGGGTTCAGGGGCAGCAGCGGAGAAAGCAGTGGTGACGGCGGGCGGGCGGCGGGGGCACCACACCAGCTGCCCAGCGGGGAGGCAGGGGGGCCAGGGAGCGCGAGCAGAGCAGCATAGGGGAAGGAGGCGGCCGGACGGGGGCGGCATCCCAGCCGCCAGCCCCGAGGGGCCTGGCTGTCCGGCTGAGCCGGGAACACGGCCCCAGAGCGCCCAGGACGAGGGTGGCAACTGAGGGTCACGGCCAGGTCCCTCTGGACGCCGGCCCAGAGCCGTGGGCCCGCTAAGTGTCCGCGACCTCTGCCCCCGTGTGCCTGTGTGGCCGTGGCTGCAGGCCCACCCGGGGGGGCCACGTGTGCGTGTGCCTGTGTGTTTGTGGCTCTCAGACGGGCACACGCAGTCCGGGCGCGGGTCTGTTACACGTACACGGTGACCTGGCCTAAAACACACCTCCGACCGAGCGCCTCTGCGCTGTCCCCTTCCCAGCCCCCCCACCCCCCGAATCACGACCCCGGCAGCCCCCGTCTAACCCGTGAGCACCAGCTGTGTGCCCGCCCCCGGGCTGGCCCCCTTCTGCTGTCACGGGATCCACACCCCGGGGACAGCCCACACTGATGTATGCACGGACGGCCACCTGCAACCACTTACGCGTGGTCCCTCCACGGACCTGAAAGCAGAGAAGACGCTGAAACCACTTCACGCGGGGGAAGCGGAGGTCAGGGAGCCGAGACGGGCTGGTCCCGAGTCCCCCTGCGTCACCCCCGCCCCGTGACTTCCCAGTTGATGGGGAAGGATTCAGGCTCAGAGGGCTCAGGGGACTTCCCGAGGCCACCCGTGCTACCAGGCTCCAAAGCCGGGGCTCTCTGCCTTGAGCCCCCAACGTGGGCCGACTCATGATGTCAAGGCTCCAACGCCCTGGACCCTTCCAAGGCTGGCCCCGAAGAACTTCCCGCCGTTCAAACCGAAAGCCCCCCCCCCCCCCCAAACCAATCAATCCACACCTCCCCGAAGGCTTGCGACCTCTAAGGAGAGATCCGAAAGGCCCTTGGCTCTCACACGGGGCCGGTGAGGTTGTCGCCCGGGTGGGCCCCCTGGCCTGGGGGCTTTGAAAGGGTCATGACTTTGACCTGGTACGCCGCCCTCTAGGAATCTGGGACGGGAAGCATTCAGGCACTTGCTGAATGGTTGGGGGAGTATTTACAACAGAGAACGCGGGAAAACAACCCACGTGGCCAGAGCAGGTTCGAGAAGCCCAAGTAAGTGAGGCGGGAAGCTGAGCGAGGTGGCCGGACGACGGCCGGCAAGCTAAGGGAAATAAGGAGAGGAGCACGTTACCTGACCGCTGGCCAACTGGCTACATAAATTATGCACCATGGACAGTGGTTCTGTCTCAATGCTCAATTTGCTGCATTTGCTAACTGGGCGGCGGTCAAGTCAGAGAACACTCTTGTTCTCGAAGGCTGAGGCATTAAGGAGGAAAGGAGAACGTCTGCGATTGGGACGCATATGCTTCAGCATAAAAACGGATACACCTCGAGAGAACGGAGCATAAAGCGAACATAGCACGCGGCCGACGGCTACGTCGGGGCGGCAGCCAAGCTTCCGAGGCGGCCCCCACCGATGCCCACCTCCCTCCTCATTATTCGGTCTCCTCCCACCCTGGGTCTCGTCCCAGGGTTACTCTCTGGGACCAACAGATTTGGCGGAGATGGGCATACACCACTTCCGAGATGCAGTTCTAGAAAAGACCGCGGCTTTCGTCCCGGGACTCTCTGGTGGATCGTTTACTCTGGGGGAAGCAAACTTTGGAGCGGGTTTTGAGGAGCCCCTTGGAGAGGGCTGCGTGGGGAGGAACTGAGGCCACCTGCCAGGGGGGCGTGAGCGCGCCCCCTCGGAAGCATAGTCTCCTGCCCCGACAAACCTTCAGATAACGGCAGCCCTAACTGACCTCCTCATGAGAGGCCGTGAGCCAGCAGATTCCAGCTAAGCTGCTTCCACATTCCCAGTCGTCACGAACTATGCGAGGTTAAGTTAATGCTTATTGGTTAAAGCCGCTCAGTGTGGGGGGCCAATTTGTAACGCAGCAACAGATAACTAATACATCCTGTTACAGAGCAAAGAACACCCATGGGTTCTCTACAGTTCCTAGAACGTTGCTCTATGTTTCAAATCCTCTTTCAACATTTAAAAATAACAATTAAAAAAAATTCGTCCCCTACTCATTAAAAATACAGACAAATACAGGGGCGCCTGGGTGGCTCCGTCGGTGGAGCGTCCGACTTCGGCTCAGGTCACGATCTCACGGTTCGTGAGCTCGAGTCCCGCGTCGGGCTCTGTGCCGACAGCTCCGAGCCTGGAGCCTGCCTCGGATTCCATGTCTCTCTCTGTCTCTCTCTCTGCTTCTCCCCTGCTTGTACTCTGTCTCTTTCCCTCTCAAAAATACACATTAAAAATGAAAAAAAATATATGTATGCAGACAAACACAGCACTCCCCACCCACTCCCCAACCAAGTCAAAAAAAACAAATGATAACACGGGGGGAAACGGTTGTAATTCAGAGCATATGCCATCAGCCTGCAGAAATCACTAACAACCAGCGAGAACAAGGGGCAAAGGGCATGATCAGACAGCACACAGAAAAGGAAACACAGAGGCTCATCTATTTCGAGAGATGCTCAACCTCGCTTGTAACCAGGGAAAGGCACACCAAAAGCGCCCCGTGGACCCATTTTCACGTCCATCCCTGCGGAGGGATACGGAGGAACACTGACCAGCTGCACCAAAGGATCCAGGAAACTCTCCGCCCGCCGCCAAGACGGGCCTAGAAGGTGCTACCTTCTGGGCGGTGGGAGACGGGGGAGAGACGTAAATCCACACGTAACCCCGGCCGCACACGCGCGGAACACGGAAGTCTATAGGCCCAATAAGGAATTGTGGTTTCCTGCAGGGGCCGGTGGGTTGGGCAGGTAGGCCTGGGGTGGGGCTTTAAAACGTTAAGAACTGCTTTCGGATGATTGAGCCACGTGCACAGAACGCCTAACGCTAAAAATTGGAAATGTTTTATTTTATTTATTGTTTAGTTTGTTTTTTGAGAGAGAGAGGGGCACAGCGAGCAGGGGAGGGGCAGAGAGAGAGGGAGAGAGAGAATCCCAAGCAGGCTCGTTCCACGCCGTCAGCGCAGAGCCCGACGAGCATCTCGAACTCACGAAAACCGTGAGATCGTGACCTGAGCTGAAATCAAGAATCAAGACGCGTAACCGACTGAGCTACCCAGTCGCCCCCGAATTAAAAAATGTCTGAAATGGGTTGGGGGAGAAGATCAGGCTGAAAGAAAACTTCACGACACCCCCCCCCCCCCCAAATGTTACCGGCAGCCCCTGCACGGACTTATTTTCCTTCTTCGTTCTCTTCCGTGTTTTAGAAGTTCTCGAAATCGGCACGAAAGGAGTCTTCCGGTCATGTTTCAAAAAACTACCACACGAGGGGACCGTTCACCAGGACAGCCCCACTGCCCGGATGCAGACGGCATTCGCGCCGAAGTCGGAACATCCCGCGGCCTGGCCAGGAGCCACCGGAGGAGGCTTCACGGGCAAAAGCCCACGAAGGCACAATCGCTTCAATGCCTTCCACAAAACGCCTGGGAAGCGCATACACTCTCTGATCTAGAAGTTCCATTTCTAGAAACGTACCCTGCAGGCATTTTCACACCACCGTGCGGAGCCTGGGTACCAGCATATTTATAGAAGCGCTGTTTGCCCAGGAAGCCACCTTCGTATTCTCTCCAACAGGGAACCACGTCAATAAATCACGAAACTACGGGGCACTGCAGCCCACGGCCGACGGGGCCAGCCTGGCCTGCCTGGCCTATCATTCCGTATACAGCCCACAAGCTAAGAAGAGGCTTGTTGTGTGTGTGTGTGTGTGTGTGTGTGTGTGTGTGTGTGTGTTTACATTTTTAGATGGTGGCATAGAAATCAGGAGGAGAATATTTTGTGACTGGTGACGATAATAGGAAATTCAAAGTTCAGTGTCCATAAAGTTTTATTGCAACACGGCCGCGCTCACTCGTTTACGTGCGCTCTGGGGCCGCGACAGAGAGCGCAAGGCCCCAAATGGTTACTGCTGGCCCTTTACGGAGCGTCTGCCCGGCTTCCTTCACCTTGTGGCATTTTCCACACGCCTGACCCCGTTCGAGCATTTTTTTTTTTTTTTTTAATTTTTAATTTTGGGACAGAGAGAGACAGAGCATGAACGGGGGAGGGGCAGAGAGAGAGGGAGACACAGAATCGGAAACAGGCTCCAGGCTCTGAGCCATCAGCCCAGAGCCCGACGCGGGGCTCGAACTCCCGGACCGCGAGATCGTGACCTGGCTGAAGTCGGACGCTTAACCGACTGCGCCACCCAGGCGCCCCCCGTTCGAGCATTTTAACGCGTATGAACTTACTCCTCACCACAACCCTGTGACGTAGATGCTCTTATCATCACCCTTGTTTTATAGGGAAGGAAGCTGAGGCACAGAGAAGTCAGTCACCTGGCTAGGGTCGCAGCCTTGTAAGGGGCAGGGTGGGGTTTCCAGAGTCCCCACGCCTGATCACTGCCCCACGGCTGTTCTCCTGGACGGTGGTTTTCAAACCACACCCAGTGCCTATTGGTTAATGGTTGTGACCAGCCCGGTCCTTTTAGTGGGGTTGTGACCAGCATTTAAAAAGAACGGAGGAGGGGCGCCTGGGTGGCTCGGTCGGTTAAGCGGCCGACTTCGGCTCAGGTCATGATCTCGCGGTCCGTGAGTTCGAGCCCCGTGTCGGGCTCTGTGCCGACAGCTCAGAGCCTGGAGCCTGTTTCGGATTCTGTGTCTCCCTCTCTCTCTGACCCTCCCCCGTTCATGCTCTCTCTCTCTCTGTCTCAAAAATAAATAAAACGTTAAAAAAAAAAAATTTAAAAAGAACGGAGGAGGGGCACCTGGCTGGCTCGCTCAGGAGAGCACGTGGCTCTTGATCTCGGGGCTGTGAGTTTGAGCCCCAAGTTGGGTGCAGAGATTACTTAAAAATACAATCTTTAAGGGGCGCCTCGGTGGCTCAGTCGGTTGAGTGTCTGACTCTTGGTTTCGGCTCAGGTCATGATCTCACGGTCCGTGAGTTCGAGCCCCGCGTCGGGCTCTGTGCTGACAGCTCGGGGCCTGGGGCCTGCTTCAGATTCTCTCTCTCTCTCTCTCTCTCTCTCTCGGCCTCTCCCCTGCTCACGTTCTGTCTCTCTCTCTCTCGAAGATAAAGAAACATTAAAAAAAAAATAAAAGTCTGCAAGTCAGGGGTCCGAGAGGTATCGCTGAACGGGCAAAGCGAGATACAGAACAGGACGGGGCGCTTCTGTGTGTAAACGCAAAGGGAAAGTAGGTGCCCACCTTGCACACACACAGGCTCTCACATCTCCCTGGGTCCAAGTTCAGACAACGAGGGATGCTGGCCAAGTGCACAGGGGCGGTTCCCAGCCCAGGTGATTCGGTTCCCCAAGCGACACACGGCAACCCCTGAAGATCTCCATGGTCGTCCCAACTGGAGAAGGGGTGTTCCTGGCAACAAGGAGGCGGAGGCCGGGGATGCTACCCCACGCGCCACAGTGCACGGGACGGCCCCCCACGATGACGAACGACCCGGCCTCAAACGTCCGCGGTGCCTGCCCTATGACGCCACAAGATGGCACTCTACAAAGAAACTGCCGGGGGTGGGGGTGGGGGGTGTCTATATGCGGAAAGGGCCACAAATCCCACGAAAAGGAAGACTCGCTGGAATTAACCGTATACCCTTTTTTTATTTGTAAGCTGTATTTTTTTTTAAGCTTATTTTGAGAGAGAGAGAGAGAGAGAGAGAGAGTGAGCAGGGGAGAGGCAGAGAGAGGAAGACACAGAATCCAAACCAGGCTCCGGGCTCCGAGCTGTCAGCACAGAGCCCGACGCGGGGCTCGAACTCACGGACCGCGAGATCGCGACCCGCGCCGAAGCCGGATGCCCAGCCAACGGAGCCACCCAGGCGCCCCAAACTGAATTTTTTCAACCACACGCGAGTAACGCTTGTTGAATAACGGCGACAAGGGTAGTGGCTTTTTTTTTTTTTTTCCCCCAGAGCCCGCTATAAACAATACACGGGAGGCTTTGCGCTCCCTGAGCGGGATGGTCAGCGTTCCCCCCCTGAAGATACAGCCCCCTCAAGGGACAATTTCAAGAGCCGGGGTATCGACGACAAAATCAATCCCCTCACCCGGACGTCCCTGCGGAAGGCTGGCCACGAAGCAGGTGCCCGGGGGACGGGGGCCGCACGAAAGAACCACCTGACGGCAGCCTTCCAGCCTGGGGACGGGCCTGGCACACGAGCGTGCACGCGTATCACAAGTCGGGACCCGGCTGACGTTTCCGTGTTGCCTTCATGCTTCAGTCCGTCCGCTCGCCCGCCTGTCCGCCGGGTCAGCCCCCCACCCGCCCACCCACCTAATTGCTCAGCCAACAGACGTCTGTCCAGAACCTCCCATCATGCCATGCGCTCTCGTAGGCACAAAAGCCACAGCCCGCCCACATGGTGCGCACCCGTGTGTGTGTGTGTGTGTGTGACTGGGAACCAGCTTCCGTGCACACTATCCTGTCTTCTCCAAGGTCAGCCACAGCACCGTTACCACTGTTCCCGCCCGTGGCACGTATCTGCTCCCCGAATGCCTGCTCCGTGCCGAGCGCCCGTGAGGCCGGTGGCCTCGTGCCCATTTTGCAGATGAGTCAACTGCGCCTCGGAGCCCCCGGCGCGAAGCAGAGCCGCGATTCACGCTCGGCTCTGGCTTCCTGCATCCCTCGGGTGATTCTGGCCACAAACCGTCAGGGTTCGCATCCAGGCCCTACCAGCTGGGGAACCGCGGGCAAGCGACTGCCTCGCCCTGTGCCTCTGCTTCCTCACCTGTGAAATGGGGATGGTAGCGCCACCTACCTGAGGGAGGTTTCAAGGAGCTAAGGCTTGTAAAGTGTCCGGAACAGCACGAGGAAGCGCGGGAAAACCTGGGTGTGCGAGCGTAATTCGTCCCGGAAACATGCTTGGAATCCAAAGCACTCGTAGAGCAAAGTGAATTTCAAGAACCCACAGGCTCAGCTGTGATCGTGGGACGCTCGGCGTCCCGTACGACCCGGGCTGCGAGACCTCGCTCGCCTAGCAAGTTACAATCTATTAGACGTGTCCGCTAACACAAGGGCCTGCGAGGGACGCTCCCAGGACAAGTTACTCACAATCCAAGGTCTCACCGTAAGAGAAATGGTATCGTTCACGAAGTTATTCCCATAATGCCCTCCTCCTCGTGCCTCTGATCCTGAAGCGAGCTCCAAACCGTCCCCTGGATCCGTCTACTTGCCTCCATCGTCACTGTGACCACCCCTTTGAAGCACTGTCCTTGTCCTTGTCCCATGAGGATCTCTGGACCTCCGTTCACATGGCCCACCAAGCCACTCTCCAGTGGAAGCCAGAAGGATCACTGAAAATCGTATAATCAGACAAGGCCATGGCCCCGTGACTGCCAGGGCCCAACTCATTGGCCCACGAGGCACCGCCGAACTCCTCCGGCCCCGTCTCGCTCCACCCCACACCCCCCCCCCCCACTCCAGCCTACTTTCCATTCCTTGGCATCCCAAGTTGGCCCTGGCCTCAGGGCCTTTGCACATGCTATTTCCCCACAACTTCTCCTTCTTCGGGCCTCAGCTCAAATACTTCCTCCCCCCAGAGGCTGATCCTGCTCACTTAGCCCAGAGCAGGACCCTCGCCGGCCTCCTCACGGGCAGCCCACTGCCTTCAATGCTTTCCTCTAGCAGGCTGTTTCACCTGCGGCTGAACCGCGGCTCCTCCCGGAACGTTCTCTCCCTTTGATTCCACTGGGGCGTACAGGGCACAGAGCCAGCACCGGCGGGGCTGTTTCGTACGTGTGTTTCGTTTCTTCAATAAATGATTTCCTCCGTTGGTTTATTCAATACAGGCTCACTGAGGGTCGGCTGTGTGCCTGGCACTGTTCTGGCCACTGGGGATACGGCAAAGAGACGACGGACAAAACTCTCTGCCCTCGTGGAGTTTACAGTATGGCGAGAACCGTGTAAACAAGGACACTAGACAGTCGGTGACACGGCCGGAAGTGCTACGGAGAAACACGAACCAGGCAAGGGCCAGGGCGGGCTGGGCTGCGGAGGGAGCGGGCTATGGCTTGAGACCATGTGGCTGGGGAAGGTCGTGAGGCGTGTGGAGGGTGACCAAACGCGTCCTGGTTTGCCCGGGACGGTCTCGGTTTTAAAACGACGAAGTCCTGGGGCACCTGGGTGGCTCCGTCGGTTGAGCGTCCGACTTTGGCTCAGGTCGTAATCTCGCGGCTCGTGAGTTCGAGCCCCGCGTCGGGCTCTGTGCTGACGGCTCGGAGCCCGGAGCCTGCTTCGGATTCTGTGTCTCCCTCTCTCTCTCTGCCCCTGCCCTGCTTGCACTCTGTCTCTCTCTCTCTCTCTCTCTCAAAAATAAACATTAAAAATAAAATGAAATAAGATAAAACAAAACAAAACAAAATAAAAAAGTCCTGCCTTCTAAGAACGTCCTCGGTACTAGGTAAACTGGAACGACTGCTCCCGGCAAATGTGTGCCGTGGCACCCACAGCGCTCGGAGGAGATCCTCCGAACCCCCTGGAACAGCGGACCGTGGAAGCTGCTTGCTGGAAGGCCTGTATCTGGCCCGCTCCAGAAGCACTGCTCCCAGCGTGAGTTGCTCCCACGCCGGGCGCCTCCTGGCCTTTTGTCCCCTCCCCCACTTCTGCTTCTCCTCTCGATGCAGACATGGCCGGATGCCATCTTGGTCTCGTGTCCTCCTAGACCGTGACTCTGGACCGGATCCCGCTCTCCCCCAACGGGGACAATAAAAAAAAAAAAAAAAAAAATGATAAATGGTGGACACCTACTGCCTGCTTAGTCTGGGCTAAGCCTGTGGTAGCTCGTTTACTCCTAACAGACCCGTAAGAACCTATTATCCCCATTTTGCGCAAGAAGAAATCAAGGCTCAGCGGGTACAGGGCTTTGCTCTGGGTCAGCACAAGGCCGGGCACCTATTAAGCGCCCTCGTCCCCCCAAATATCTGTTTCAGGAAAGAAGAAACTGGTTGCTGAAGGTCACGGGGCAAGTAGCAGAACCTGAGAGTGAAATCGTGGTCGTCTAAGGCCAAAGTCCATGATGCTTTGCTGACGTTATCTCCTCCTCCTCCTCCCCTTGCCTAGGCTCATCGACCTATCCACGAGTCCTTCTTGAGCGAGTACAACATCGACGCCAGAAAAGCACTCCCACGTGCTTATGGCTCGCGTGAGACAAAGGCCAACGTTCCTCATATGTAAAGAGTTGCTACAAATCAACAAGAAAACGGCCAGGAACCCGAATTTTCAATGGCAAGGGGTACGAGCAGGCGATTCCACGGAAAGCACAAACAGGTCTACATCTACGAACACCTGCCCAATCTCGTGGTCAGAAACGCAAACCGAAACAAGGCGAGAAGCTGCTTTTCACCCGGCAGGCGGGCGACGTTCAATACACTGCTGAGGCCGTGCAGAAAGGGGCACAGACGACATACCGCTGTGAAAGGGTGCCCCGATCGATACTCCACAGAGGGCGATCTGGCGCCTCCCGTCACAACCACAGACGCCTGTGACAGACCCGGCGCTTTCCTTTTTTGAGAACCCGCCCCGCAAAGTGACGTACAGACGGTCATGCTTTGCCGCTCGGTTCCTCACAGGCAAAGGCTGGAAAGGACCTAGCTGCTCGGCAACAAGGACCAGTTAAATAAATGCCAGCCCGTCGGCACGGCGGAGAACGGCGCGGTCCGCGAAAGAATGAAGCCACGTCTCCGAGATGAGTCCCTAAACGAGAGAATGTGCAAAATCGCATGCAGAGTGTGCCCTTGCTTTTGTACGAAGTGGGAAGAAAAGAATCCAGGCGCCGCCTTGCCTGTCCACGCGTGGACAAGGATGCACAGAACCGCCCCGGGGAGGCAGGGCGGGAATCCGTGGCTCAGGAGAAAGGGCTTTTCAAGCTACATCTCCGGGTTATCTTTTGAGATGCGAACCCTCTGACCGTGTTACTCCTCCGGAGGCGAAAATGGTCACTGTGGTAAAGAAGTGCTTGCCGTGTGCACCCCGTGTCCCTGCCTACGGTGTGGGCTCCCCCAGGCCTGGCTCTGGTCCTAGGAGTCCACGGCTGCCAGGAGACCCTCAGGAAAGATCTGGGGAGCGAAGGGACACCTTTCCCAAGCCAGCGAGACAGAGAGGCAGGCAGGGCAGCCAGAGCGAGGGGGAGGGGGGAGCAGGAAGGAGGGGTTTGCAGGGGCAAGGCTCGGTCTGAGCTGGGGCAGAGGCTGCTGGGGTTCATCTACCTGGGGGGCCGGCGCCGGGGAAGCCTGGCTGTCGGGGGCCTGAGGGCCGAGGCCAGCTCCTTTGGCGGTGGGGGTGGTCGGGGCTGGGTCTTGGGCGGGAGGCGGGGCGCTGACTATGACCGAGGCGGGCACGGAGAGGTGGGGGCCGTCTGCGGAGAGGGGCTGCTGGCTCCTCTCCTGAAACGGGCAGCCCGCACAGGGTCAGAAGGTCACCCCACGGCCCCCGCAGCCTCCCCACCCCAAGATCCCGGCCTCCCCAACGTCCCAGAGCAGGGGGTGGTGGGGACCGGGCGCAGGGGCACCGAGAGGCCGGGTGCAGAGGCCGGGGCGGCTCGGAGCCCGGGGTCCGGGCACCAGGGGGCCTGCTGCCCCAGCAAGTTCGTTTCGCTCCGGTCCCGACAGTCCTCCGGCTCCACCTCGCCCGCGGCCTCCCGCCCCATCTGTCTGTCTGCCCATCTGTCTGTCTGTGTCTTGCCCGGTCTCTCTGATCCTCATCCCCTCCAGCAGGAGAGCAGACAGTCAGCCTGTCCGCCAGTCAGTCCCCCTCCTCGTCTTTCCCCCTCCTGGTCCCCGAGGGGACAGCCCGCATCACCGGGAGCAGGGAGTGCCGCTCTGAGACGCCCTCCCAAGCCCACCAGACGCCCCCCTCCCAGTCGCTGCCTCCCCGCCCCCCCCCTGCCCACACACACCTTGAACTCCAGCTCCCGGCCCCTCCCCACGGCACACACCCCCTGTCCGAGCCCCTCCCCGGCCACTTACCTGCGGCAGGAACATCTGCAGGGAGTCCTGAGTGAGGATGGCCGCGGTGGCGGCAGAGGGTGGCTGTCCCAGGACGATCTTCTCTGGGCTGGACGCCAGGCCCGGGCTGGGCTGGGGGGTGGTGGCCTGAGGCGGGGCGGCGGCCTGAGGGGCAGGGGCCTGGGGGGGGGGCTGCTGCGCCGGTGGCTGCTGGAGGCCCAAAGGCAGCGGTGTGCTGGCGGCCGGTGGCGCCTGGGGGGCCGTCTGCACCGCGAGGACGGGTGCGGCCTCCCCGGTGGCGGCCGGGGGGGCCGGCTGCACCAGCCCATCGGGGGCGTTGAGCATGGCCACGGCGCTGGGAGGCAGAGTGACCCCCTGGAGGACGGTGGTGGCCGTGGGGCCCGTGGGCGCCGGCTGGCTCTGTGTGGGCAGGCTGCCCGCGGCCAGCGACACGGGCATCTGGAAGAGCGCCGGCTGGCCCACCTGGATGGGGGCGGCCGAGAGGATGTGGGCGGCGCTGTGGGCCCCCGAGTGGGGGGCCAGCACGGGGCCCAGGCTCAGCGGGCCCGCCAGGTTCTGGTTGGTGAGGATGGGGTTTGCGATGAGCTGTCCGCCCGCGTGGGGGGCCGCGGCCGCCAGGATCTGCCCGCCGACGTTGGTGGGCAGGGCCGACAGCGTCTGGGGCAGCTGGACGGCGGGCGCCCCCGGCAGCAGGAACTGGTTCTGGCCCGGCAGCATGTGCTGGGCGGGGATGACGATGCTGCTGCCCTGATTCAAGAGGTGGACGCTCATGGGCTTGCTCAGGGCCCCGGGCGGCTGCGGCGGGGCGGCCCCCGTCGTGGTGGCCGGAGGCTGCTTGAAGACGTTGGCCTGCAGGGCCGGCGCCGGGAAGCCCGACAGCACCACGTTCTGGCCGGCCTTGCCCGCTGCCATGAAAGTCAGGTTCTGGGGGGCCTTGGGCGGCTGCGGGAGGCCCCCCGCCTCGCCCTGGATGGTGAGCGTGGCGCCCGCGGGGGCGAACGGCTTGGGGGTGAGCTGGTAGAGCTTGGGGGGCAGCACGCCGGCGGGCTTGGGCTGGATGGGCGTGGGCGTGCGATGCAGGATCACGTTGGGCGCCGGGACCAGCGGCGACGTGCCGAGGCCGGGGGCCGCCGAGGGCGCCCCGCCGGCCGCTGCGGGGGCAGCCCCGGCCCCTCCGAACACCGAGTTCCCGTTGAGCGTGGTGGCCACGGCGGTGGGGAGGTTCTTCTGAATGACCAGGCCCGCCCCCTGGGGCGAGACGCCGGCCGACGCCAGGGTCACCGGCTCCGAGGGGCCGGCCGCTGAGGCCAGGTAGCCGCTGACGGGCACTTGCTTGGCCAAGAGCTGGGAGGTGGGCGGGTTGAGTGCCATGACCGGCTGGCCCACCACCTGGATGGGCGCCAGGCCGAGCGTGGCCGCCGCGGCGCCCCCAGGGCTGCCGTTGGGCAGGCCCTGGAGGCCCGGGATGGGCTGGAGGGTCACATTGCCCAGGCCCACGGGCTGCAGGAAGGGCTGGACGCTCAGCGCTTTGTTGACCACGTCCTGGGGCGGCACCAGGGCCTGGTGGGTCAGCACGGCGGGGGGGGCCTGCAGCCCCAGCAGGTCGGTGCCCCCCGGGAACAGGGCCTGGGGCCCCGCGGCCACGGCCGCGGCCCCTCCGGCCCCCGCCGGGCCCGCCCCGCCGTCCGCGGGCTGCAGAGTGGGCAGCTGGAAGGGGCCCAGGTCCAGCTCGGCCTCGGCCTCGAGGGTCTGCTCAGTGATGTTGGCCTCTTGGAGGCTCTGCTGGAGGATGTCGCAGGGCTGGTCGGCGCCCCCTCCGCCCCCGCCGCCGCCCCCCGCGGCAGGCGAGCCCAGGATGGCATCTTCCAGGAAGTCTAGGTCCACGCTGGGGGCCGGCTGCGTGGGCTCCGGGCTCAAGTGGTTGCCAGAAGCTTCTTGCACGTGGAGCTGGAGGCCGGGCGAGGTGGGAAGGGAAGAACAGAGGTTAACCAGGGGCTGGCGCAGGGCAGGGCCGGCGCACAGGGCCCTCGGTGCCGGCACGGCCAAAGAGAACGCTTCACCCGGACGTGGCCGCCACCTACGTTCGAATCCCAGCCTCCGCCGGGCTCTGCCGTGCAACCCGGGGCTTGCTTTCTCCGGCCCCGCTCTCCCTGCCTGCACGCGTCAGCGGAACGGAATGAAAACTCTTCTCGAAGGAGCCATAAAGGCCCATAAAACCCCCACGTGCAGCTCCCACGCCTCAGAAGCGCCCCGAAGGCCGCCAACGCCTTCCTAACCCTTTTGGTAGCAAACCCTGACCAAAAGTGATTACGGCGCTCTCGGGGAGAGCCACAATTTGCCCACGTGACGTGACCCTTCCGGAGGCGGACCGTGGAGAGGGGAGTGAGCGTGTCACGTGACGTCCCGCATCACTTTCCCGGAACCCCTGGAAGGACCCGGAGTTCTGAAACATGCCCGGCCCCCAAAGCTTCCGGATCGAAGACCGGGGTCGTGTTCGTTAGGGACAGCGGCAGCTACCGTCGGGGGCCTTACTCTGGGCCGGCCGTGCTGAGTCGGACGCATCTTCAGCGCCTTCCACGCTGTCCCGGATTGCGATCCAGGCACGTACGACCAAGACACGCACGGATATTTGAGCAAATGTGGCACAGGCGAGAATCGTGCGCCCCCACCCTCCTTTCCCAGGCGGAGAGAGGGGACTGCTTGGCAGGATGTGGCTCCCGATCAGCCCCCAGCCCAGACCCGGACGGTTCTGAGTTCTTCACCACTTAAATGGCCACAACCAAACCTGCCTCCTAGGACGGCCATGACCTTCACGGACATCACACGCAGGGGGCTTGAAGCCGGACCAGGGGCTTCACAGGTGTTAAAAAAGGATGGTATCGGGGCACCTGGGTGGCTCAGTCGGTTGAGCGTCCGACGCTTGATTGCGACTCAGGTCAGGAGCTCATGGTTCGCGAGACTGAGCTCCGTGTCTGGCTCTGGGCTAACAGCACGGAGCCTGCTTGGGGTTTTTCTCCCTCTCTCTCTGTCCCTCCCCTACTCTCTAAATAGATAGATAGATAGATAGATAAAAGAAACTTAAAAAGGATGACTAATCACAAAGTCAGAATCCAGGCTCGTCACTGTTCCTGGGTCTATAAAGGGTCAAATAAAGGTTTACTGGTCAGGTTCTAGATTAATCATTTATATTATGAAAGATCAATTATTCAGAACATATTATCACAGCTGTCGTGAGCGCTACGTGGAAATGACCGGAAAGGGCTGGGTAGCATACAGTAAGTGTTAATAAATGACAGTTATGACAAGAGGGAGGAGGGAGAAGACCGGAGGAGGAGGGGGAGGGATGAGGCGAAGGGGGGTTGGGAAGGGGGGAGGAAGGGAGAAGCAGCAGAAGAGGAAGAAGAGGGAAGGTCAAGTGGCATGGTCAGGCACACAGTAGGTGCTTAATTAACGTCCACTGCGTTCCCCACTCTGGGCTTTGCCTGGCTCCCCCGCCCCCATTTTCCAGATGGAGACCGAGGTCTGCGTCAGTCGATCCCCTTCCCCTGGGGGACACCCAACCACGGCTAAGCAGGGACAGGCCCCCAGGCCCCCACACTGCCTGCTCCCTAGACGAGTGTCCCCTGGTGAACCCCAGAGCTGGCCTCTGCCTCAACTCCCCAGAACCACTCTGTCCCAACTGACCCGAGGCCCCGAAGCCAGGGACCCGGGACCCTCCCCTTCTTCCCGAGGAGCCGGTGGGCAGATCCAGGGCCACCCCACCTAGTCTCACCTCCACCCCCCGTGGCCCCCCCCCCTCCTCCAGGCAAAGCGCCTCAGGGGTGAACGTGACCCCCTTCCCTCTTGCCGTTAGGGTCTCCCTCCCGCCGGCCGCCTCCAGGGACACCACGGGCCGTGACTCAGAGCCCGCCCCCCGCCCCCCACCGAACCCCTGAGTCACTTACCCCAGGACCTTCATAGAAGGCACTTTGGGCCTCCCCGGGGTTATCCAGGAGGTCGTCACCGTCCAGCTGCAACAAGACCCGCCCCCACCCCAGGTCAAGGTCAGCTGGGCAGCGGGCTGGCCCTGCTCTAGAACAAAAACCAATTTGAAGTCACAGCGGACCAGGGGACAAAGACCGCCCCTGGGGCATCAGCATCGCGGGACACTCTGCCTCCAGAAAAGAGGCCCCAAAGAAAGGGGCTTGGCGGCGTGTTGAAAACCCAAGGTGTCCCCGGCACGGAGTCCGAGGCTCTCCCGACGCGCCTGCCTTGAACTCTAGACTCCTGCCTCCGTGCCTCTGCCCCAGCTGAGCCCCGCCTTCAGCCTTCATCCCAGCACATCCTTCGGGACCCGTCGGACCCGCCACCTTCTCTCAACAACCACCCGTCTCTCCTTACTAAGTCACTCCTTTCTCTACGCGGCCCAAGTGCCCGGCGTGCCCCCCACCCCCCCCCCCACCATCTGGGCACCTAGCGCCCATGCCCAGCCTGACTCCGGGAGGGCAGGGACCTGATTCCCAAGGCGCATCTCTGAAACAGCACCTGACGTCCACGGAAGGGCCCACGGAACGTGCGTCCACGGCTGAGCCTCCCCAGTCTCTTTCCACGTGGATGTCTCTCCAGAACCCCGGGCTCCCAGCACCGCCAATGAGGGGCCCCCCTGCGCTCGTGGAATCTGCCCCCCCCGAACCCCCAGCCTCAGAAGACACAACCCACTCAAATCTAGGAGGCATTCGGACACTCTCCTCCTCAACGACTCCTCCACCAGCGGGTCTAGTCGGCTCTGCGTTCCAGACGGACCCCCAAAGCCAGCGCCCGGAGCCCCCCCCCCTTCAGTGCCCACCCCACGGCCCCGGCCGCCGTCGTCCCGCAGTCCTCGCCGCCACGCCACAGTCATCTGACGCTTCTCCTTCCAAGAGGTGACGCTACATTCCCCTCCCTGTGATCGCGGGCCGGCTCAGTGACTCACTTCTCACGAATACAGAGTGACTTCGGTGGTGAGATCATAAGAGGCACTGAGCTTCCTCCTGGCCCTGGCCCTTGGGTCACTCACTGTGGGGGAAGCCAGAGTGACACGTCCTGAGGACACTCAAGCTGTCCCTACAGGGAGGCCTATGTGCTGAGGAGCCAAGGCCTCTGGCCAACAGCCACAGAAACGCGTCGTCGTGGAAGCCCGTCCTCCAGCCCCGGACAAGCCTTCGGATGACAGCGGCCCCGCCCGACATCCCGACTGCAACCTCAGGAGGGACGCCCCCGCGCCAGGGGCACCCAGCGAAGCGGCTGCCCAAGTCCTGACCCTCAGGAACTGGGACAGCACTAACAAACTTTAAGTCACTAAGCGTCGGGATAATTTGTTACACAGCCCCAGACAACCGATACGACTCCTCATGGCTCAGCCCGCTTCTACTTCCTGCTTTGCTCCAGGCCCCGCGTGACCTATGACTTTTGTCCGCTCCAGTGTCCCCCGCCACCAGTTTCCCCTTCAGTCCGGCCCCACCAGCCTTCTTTCTGTTCACTGACCGTAGCATGTTTTCCTGCATTTTTCTGCCTGCCCTTCTGCCCAAAGCAGCATGGGTGCCTCCCTCTGATCCTCCGCTTTGGCCTTCAATGTCACCTCCCCGCCCACACTGAATTAGCCCCCGCCCCCCCGGCCCCCCCCCCCCGCCCCCCCCCCCCCCCCCCCGCTTTGTTTGAAACTATTTTGTTGTGCAAGTGACATTCTTATTTTTATCCTGCTCTGCAGGGTGCGGTCGGTGACTGCTTTGTTTCCCCCCCGAGGAAATGTGTACGGTGTGAGGGCAGGGATTTGCCACCTCCTCTGCTCTGGCCATGACCCCGGGGGCTCAGCTCACAGAAGGCGCAAGGCGGAGGTCTACTGAATCCGGGGCACAGGTCTCTCAGCCCCCCAGTTCCACAGCCCCCTACCCCAGGGAGGCCCCTCCCTGCCCCAGCACTCACCTTCTCGGATCCATGTAAGAAGTCATTGAGGGCCTGAGGGTCGCTGAAAGACAGAAGAGGAGAGACACTGAGGAGGTGAAGGAGGGGAGGTGGGAGGACAGGAGGGGGGACAGGGAGGGCAGGAGGAGGCCGTTACTCACCAAATCACGTCTAGTAAGCACCTCCCATCCTCATCATCCATCGCCACTGCACGGGGTGGGGCGGGAAGAGGGCAGGGGACACAAGGTTAGACGGCTGTGCGGCACGCCAGGACCCTGCCTTCAAGGACAGTTCCCTGGGCCCAACGTCCGTGGAAGGTCAGGGTGTCTGTTCCCTGGAGTCTACAGGTGTGGGTGGGGGCGGGGAGAGCCTTCCAGGAGCCCCCCCCCCCGCCCAGAGACAGCTGCCTTTTCCTCCTCCCCGACCTCTTGCCCGGCATCTGATGCCCCCGATGAGGACGCTGACCGAGACTACGTGAGCCCTGATCGCGTGCGGGCCTGCGCTGAGGCCTTCACGCACACGTAACCCTTTCAATCCTCACGGTACCCCACAAGGGGGGAGGGTCCTGCCATCCCCACGTCGCAGAGGAGTAACTGGGGACGTGGAGACTGTCATCCATTTCCCAGCCAACAGGGGGCAGAGCCAGGCCTTGAACGCAGGGTCTGGCCCGGAGCAGGGTGTGGCTGGGCGGGGTCTGCCCTACGCGGGAACAGTCCCGAACCTCACCGAGGATGTAGTGACTGACGTGGGTTCCCCCTCACGTGCGCCCCCAGCTGGTTAGAGCCCCTCCCCTGTGACAGCGTTCTGTGACCGCCACCCCCAACCATCACCCCAACTCCCAGGATCCCCCAAGCACTCCAGGGGCATAAAGAGTCTTGGGAAGGGGCTTCTCATAGTTGGTTCGGGGCCTGCGAAGCCGGCAGGCACAGGCTCCCCACAACACACAGCAATGACTGGCCGCGGGGACCGTCCCTGGAGGTCCTTCCCCGGCTCTCGCTGCCTTTCGCAGCGGTGACAACATGCTCTGTCCGGCTCCACATCCCAGCCCCACCAACGCTTCCTTCTTCCTGTGGCCGGCGAGCCCTGCCCTCCCCAACCAGCCCGGGGCAGGGGCTGGGGCGGGGAGTGGGGGGAAGCCCAGCCAGGGGACAGAAAGGCAGGACCTGCAAAGCATCTGGAGAAAAGGGGAAAGTGGGGAGAAGATCCCCACCTGCAGCTGGCAGGGAGGCAGGGGGATGGTCCAAATGACCTGGGGCGGGGGGCGGGCGGTCCAAGGCCGGAGACGGAGGGGCTAAGCCAGGCTCCGCCAGGAAGGAACGTTCCTTCTCCGCCCAGGAGTCAAGGTGGGCCCAGGGAGGTGGAATCAGGGACACACGCCCCTCGGGGCACGGACCGGGACCCTCGGCCGGTTACCTGCGCTACAAACGAATCATGAAGGGAAGGAGGGGGTGTCCACTCCAGGTCTATGCGGGGCCCCCGGCTGGGGACTTGGGGAGTGTCCTTTCGGGGGCCAGCTGTGGAGAGAGAACGAGAGGGAGGCTGTGAGACAGAAAGCCAGGGACAGGGAGGGAGCTGCAGCGAGGAAGGAAGGGGTCAAACACAAGTTTAACAGCACGAGAGCCAACACCGGACGTTATCGTGCACGAGACGCACGCACGGAGCGCGATGGCTGGCCACACGGTGTCACCTGAGCTGGGCACGAAGCTGGCACTTACACGACATAATTCACTGAGGCTTCGACCTGATCAAACAGTCGATTCTCGTTATCCGAGGCGCCTCCGTTCTGCACGGCCGCCTCGGGGACCCGGGGCGGCACTCGGTGCTAGGCCGGGCGGGGGGGGGGGGGGGGGGCGCGTTTTTAACAGCAAAACCGCCAATGAGAAGCAGGAAGGATGTAAACGGGTTGGCGCTAAGCATCGTGAGAGATGAAATGAGAAGACAAAGTGTTGCCTCGTCCAGCCTCAGTGGGAACAGGTGCTTTGGGCCGCTCAAGCGTTTTCACGCGTCCCCAAGTGACCAGGGCAGCGCATCAGTATCGATCTGTGGGTTACACGTGTCGGCAGATACGGGATCGCGAATAACGAGGATCAACTGGAACGGAACGGCCGCGGGGAGGGGAGGGTGTCGGCCCACATGAACCCATTTCACCTTTTCTTTGTTTCTTAATGTTTTTATTTTTTTTAATTCTTTAAAAAACCTTTAAAAAATGTTAAAGGTTAAAAAAAAAATTTTTTTTTTAATCCCTCTTTATTTTCGAAAGAGAGAGAGAGACAGAGGGCAAGCGGGGGGAGGAGCAGAGAGAGAGGGAGACACAGAATCCGAAGAGGGCTCCAGGCTCTGAGCTGCCGGCACACGGCCCGACGCGGGGCTCGAACCCACGAACCGTGAGATCGTGACCGGAGCCGAAGTCGGACGCTTCACCGACCGAGCCACCCAGGCGCCCCCGGGATAGGCACTTTTATTAGCCCCATTCCACAGAGGGGGAAAGTGAGGCTCAGGCCCGTGATCTCTACTCCCAGGAGCCCTCAACTGGTAAGGGGCCAGGCCGGGGCCTGAGCCAAGGCCGGCTAAGAGTCCCCACTCTTAGCCACCTATCCCTCGGATGGACGTTCCTCTCGTCAGGCTGTTTTCCTTTCAGAATCTGAAGCAACTATGGCAAAAATGTCAGGAGAAGATAAAGCTGCCAGCAGCCTGTTATCATTTCATGAATGCTTGGAATAGTTCAGATTCGAAATGGCGATAAAGGGAGGGGCGGGGAGGGGGGAGAGGACTGGTTGCACCCGGCCCTGGGAAGACCTAGGAAGCAATCGTCACAAGACCCAGGAACGTGGGATCCTGGGACCCGTGTCCCATCTGGATGCACCGCCTTGGCCTGGCGGTGTTCACAAGCACCCAGCTTCCCACTGGTTCCTTCCGTCCTCCCAGCCTGGAATTTCAGGTGTGGTCCCAGCTCTGCAAACCTCGGGCCAGCAGAACCGCGCCCGGGAGCGCGAGTTTCCTGAACAGGACTCTCCAGACGGGGGGTCCGGGGGATGCATGACCAGCGGGAGGCTCCTGACGTCTCGCCGAAAAAAATTTTCAAGTTTCCTTATTGATTTCGAGAGAGAGCGAGCGAGCAGGGGAGGGAGGAGCAGAGAGGGCGGCGGGGGGAGGGGTGGGGGATGGAGAGTCTGAAGCAGGTTCCACGCCGTCAGCGCAGAGCCCGAGACGGGGCTCGATCCCAGATCCCGGGAACAGCGAGATCGCGACCTGAGCCAAAACCAAGAGCCGGACGCTTTAACCCACTGAGCCACCCAGACGCCCCAGGAGAATGTTTTCATCCGTGCGTCTTTATTCCGACGGTCACAGCAGAGAAAGGAACGGGGCGGGGGGGGGGGGGGGCTTTTCGGCGAGAGGAAAATGTTCTGCGTTGGGGGATGCCAATGAAGGTGCCGGTTAAGTGAGGGTTTAAAACGTAACGGCTCGGATCTGTGCGTGTGTGCTCAAAACGTGTACATTTTACCTTAAGAAGCTGTAAAAAAAAAAAAAAAGAAAAGAAAAGAAAAGAAAAGAAAGAAATCAACACCAGTACGTGTTAGCGGGGCGGGAGAGAGGCCAGACAGGTGTGGCAGGACGGGTGGGAGCTGGTAAGGCTGAGTGATGGGTGCCCGGGGGCTTCGGGTGCCGGTCGCTGGCCGTTGTGGGGAGTTTCCACATTAAGAGGAAAACAACAGGCCAGCGATCAGCTCCGCACCTCTGCCTCCCCCGTCTCCCATCGGCCTGAAGCCAAGAGACGCGGCGTGAAACGACAGATCCCCGCTCCGCCGTGCGTGGGCTGGGCGACACCAGGCAGGTGACCTCACCTCTCTGTGCCTCGATGTGTTCCTGGGCCAAAAGCGTATAATCACTGTCCCTGTGTCTCCTCTGCGGGCGGAGAGTCTCTGAGGACAGGGCCTGGGCTGTGGTGCGCACACAGCAGGCACTGCGATCGTTACTGCCCTTGATGTCGCTGTTTGGTGAGCCCTGCCAAACGCGGCCGGCTGAGGAGAAAAGGTCAGCCCTGACCCTGCCTCCTGTCCCCCCTGGTCTCACACTGATGCCCAGGCCCTTCCCTGGATCGAGAAGCCCGGGATCCCGCCCAGCCTGTGTGCCCCGCGACCAGTTACTCACCCCCCCCCACCCCCCGTGCCTCAGTTTCCCCACCAGTCCGAGGGGGCTAACGGCACGTCCCCCGCCATGGGATCGTTACGCACGAACGCCTTCAGTCCTCACGTGTGCCAAAGTGTTTCGCAAGCATTCAGCTGCCGCTGTGGACATGACCCGGTGTGGCCACCCCCCCAAAGCTTTCCGGCCAGTCAGGTTGGGGAAAAAAGCCCCCCAGCCTCCATCCAGCTTTTCCACCAGGTGCCAGCTGCCGCGTGAGCACCGCGGGAGGAAGGCTGTATACATCACCAGCTTCCGTGATGGGTCATGCACACGGTCCTACTTAAGCCGCCCGGCACCAGGCCTCCTCGCATCCTTCCAAGGCCAGCTTTACGCCCATTTCTCAGATGAGATAAATGAGGCCAAACGGAGTGGTTATGGAGAAGCCACGGCCATCACGGCCAAAGAAACGTGCCCACGCCGGGCTAACCAGGTACCCCGCAGCCCTTCACCCAAGCAGGCAGAAGGAGGCTTGAAGGACACAAATGAGGGGCGCCTGGGTGGCTCAGTCAGTTGAGCGTCCGACTGCGGCTCAGGTCACGATCTCCCGGTTCGTGGGTTCGAGCCCCGCGACAGCTCCGAGCCCGGAGCCTGCTTCGGATTCGGTGTCTCCCTCTCTCTCTGCCCCTCCCCCGCTCACAAGGTGTCTGTCTCTCTCAGAAATAAACAACCATTAAAAAAACTCTAAAACGTTTAAAAAAGGGCACAAACGAAGCCACCAGCCGTTGAAAGAGACAGAATTTGAACAGTGCCCGGATATCCGACAATATTAAGAAGCTGTGATTAACATTCCGGGGGTAACAACGGCCTCGCGTTTTCTTCCTTTCCTTGGAGTCCTTACCTCTTTTCTTTTTTTTTAATTTTTTTTTTTTAACGTTTATTTATTTTTGAGACAGAGAGAGACAGAGCATGAACGGGGGAGGGTGAGAGAGAGAGAGGGAGACACAGAATCCGAAACAGGCTCCAGGCTCTGAGCCATCAGCCCAGAACCCGACGCGGGGCTCGAACTCACGGACCGCGAGATCGTGACCTGAGCTGAAGTCGGACGCTTAACTGACTGAGCCACCCAGGCGCCCCAAAAAATTCTTATTTATTTATTTTGAGAGAGAGAGAGAGTGAGCGTGGGACGGGCAGAGAGAGAGGAAGAGAGAGCATCCCAAGCAGGCTCCTTGCTGTTAGCACACAGCCTGATGCGGGGCTCGAACTCATGAAAACCATAAGACCACGACCTGGGCTGAAACCGAGAGTCGGATGCTTATCCGACCGAACCAACCGGGCACCCCTAGATTTTTTTTTTTTTTTTTTAATTTTTAATGTTTATTTATTTTTGAGAGACAGAGACACAGAGCACGAGTAGGGGAGGGGCAGAGAGAGAGGGAGACACAGAATCGGAAGCAGGCTCCGGGCTCCGAGCCATCGGCACAGAGCCCGACGCGGGGCTTGAACCCACGAACCTCGAGATCGTGACCTGAGCCGAAGTCGGTCGCTTAACCGACTGCGCCACGCAGGCGCCCCTGGCCGCCCATATTGCCATTATTCACCAGCGCGGGAGCAACTCAAGTGGCCATCAACGGGCCATCAACCGTCATTCAGGAAGGGAGTTCTGACCCAGGCTTCGACGTGGCTGGCCCCTGAGGACATCGTGCGGAGTGAAACAAGCCAGTCGCGGAAAGACACGCGCTGCAGGATTCCACGTGTAACGCACACAGGGCCAGAGGGCGGGACGGCGGCTGCCAGGGGCTGGGGAGAAGGGGGAACGGGGAGCTAGTGCTTCGCGGGGGCAGAGTTCAGTTCTGCAAGACGAAGAGCTCGGGCGACGGACGGTGGTGACGGTCGCACAACAGTGTGACTGCAGTCGTGCCGTGGAACTGCACACTTGGGAATGGCCGAGGGGGGAGGGTGTCTGGCTGGCTCAGTCGGAAGAGCACGCGACTCTCGATCTCAGGGTGGCGAGTTCAAGCTCCACGCTGGGGGTCGAGACTACTTAATACGTTTTAAAAAAGAGGGGACGGTAGGCAATTTTACGTTATACGTAGTTTACCGTGATTAAAAAAAAAAAAAAAAAAAGAGGGGCGCCTGGGTGGCTCAGTCGGTTAAGCGTCCGACTTCGGCCCAGGTCACAATCTCGCGGTCTGCGGGTTCGAGCCCCGCGTCGGGCTTCTGTGCTGACGGCTCGGAGCCCGGAGCCTGCTTCGGATTCTGCGTCTCCCTCTTTCTCTCTGCCCCTCCCCATGCTCGCACTCTGTCTCTTAATCAAAAACAAGTAAGTATTAAAAAATAAATACAAATTAAAAATGGGTAAGGTAGTCAATTGTATGTTATGTGTATTTTACCGTGGTTAAAAAAAAAAAAAGAATTAGGGGCGCCTGGGTGGCGCAGTCGGTTAAGCGTCCGACTTCAGCCAGGTCACGATCTCGCGGTCCGTGAGTTCGAGCCCCGCGTCGGGCTCTGGGCTGATGGCTCGGAGCCTGGAGCCTGTTTCCGATTCTGTGTCTCCCTCTCTCTCTGCCCCTCCCCCGTTCATGCTCTGTCCCTCTCTGTCCCAAAATTTAAAAAAAAAAAAAAAAAGAATTAAAAAAAAACCAGACACTTGGGGCTCCTGGTGGCTTAGTTCATTAAGCGTCTGACTCTTGATTTTGGCTCAGGTCATGATCTCATGGTGTATGAGATCGAGCCTCACGTGGGGCTCTAAGCCGACAGCACGGAACCCGCTTGGGATTCTCTCTCTCCTCTCTGTCTCAGAATAAAACAACTTTTTTTTCTAAAAGGACAATGAGGACTATCAAAGATTTTTGAAAAAACCTTTTTTTTTTAATTTTAATTTCATTTTAGAGAGAGAATGAGTGAGTGAGGGAGAAGGGCAGAGAGGGAATCTTTTTTTTTGTTTGTTTGTTTTTAATTTTTGAGAGACACAGCATGAGTAGGGGAGGGGCAGAGAGAGGGGAGACACAGAATCCAAAGCAGGCTCCAGACTCCGAGCTGTCAGCGCAGAGCCCGACACGGGGCTCGAACCCACGGACCGTGGGATCAGGACCTGAGCCCAAGTCGGACGCTTAACCGACTGAGCCACCCAGGCGGCCCGGGAAAGAGGGAGAATCTTAAGCAGGCTCCACACTCAGCACGGAGCCCGACACAGGGCTCGATCCCACGACCCTGAGGTCACGACCCGAGCCGCAAGCAGGACTCGGACGCTTAGCGGACTGAGCCACCCAGGCGCCCCTAACGTTTCCTTCCGATCACATCTGCCGCTTGCCAGGCGCTCAACAGCCGCACGCAGCCGGTGGCCGCCGTCCCGGGGCAGCGCGGATCGAGGCCATTTCCATCGCGGGCAGGGCTGGTCTGGCCAGAGTGGTGGAAACCTGGAGATTGACCAGGTTGGCTGAAGAGGAGGGGGCCCACCTTTTGCCCTGCTCTCTCCCCGGTGCACGCGTGGCGTTTTCCGCGGTGAGAAACGTTTGCTGAAAAACATCCTTTCATCCCAAGTATCGCATGACTCTCTGTCTGATGGTTCATTGTGTTTTCTTGCCTGTGGGATGCCGGTGCCCGCACAGGGGGGGCTCGGTAAATATTCGCGGACGGAATCCATGACCGTGCGGAACGAGAGAAGACAAACCCATTCATTCGTTCAGAGCAGCCTGGTACAAAGGGCACCCCTGAAGCCCTGTGCGTCCAGCACGGGGATACCCTCATCACGGGATACCCTAAGGAGCAAAAGCAGACCCGATCCTTGACCCTGGGACACGTGTCCAGCGGTGGCATTGAATCCTCCCCCCGCCTCAACAACAAGCATACTCAAAAGCTTTTAAAAAAGTGACTGGGGGGGTGGGGGGAGTGCACAATTAATGCACAAAGTTGCCAACCCAAAGTCGTCCACACAGGAATGGATGCCCCGCGTTCCCTCAGAGCAGACGCTTTAAGAGCCACCGCACGGCTCTGCCCGAGTCCCACGACAAAGCCACAGCCGACCCACGAGAGGCGCCGCCCCACAAACTCAGCCGAGGCCGAGTGCCTCCCCAGCATCAGGTCTCGTGCTAACTGCATATCCACGGGACCCTCCAGGTCACCGGGAAGGCAGGAAGAAAAATGCTGCCTTGCGGGTCACCAGCTCAGGAAACCGGGACCCGAGAGGGGTCAGGACACCGCCCCCCCCCCCCAACCGCAAGGACGGGGGCCCGAACTCGAACTCAGACCCCGTGATTCTGGAGCCCTCATTCTTCGCCACCCGCGCGCTATAAAAAGCAGGAAAAGCCAGGAGCTCAAGAGAGCAGCTCAAGGGAGCAGCCGTGACGCAACAATGTCAGAGCGTCCTTCCAGAAAATCGTGGGAATGCCTCCCGCGCGGGTAACGCAAGCCGAGTTCTGCACTGTCATCAGGAGCTCGGCACAAGCCAGCCGGCCCAGCAGGACCCGGAATTGAAAGGCTCCGCGGAGCTCCAGAAAACGGGCAGATTCTCACCTCCCAGGGTGAACGTCAGTACCCGCCCCGCCCGGGACAGTGACAGGTAACAAAAGTGAAAGTGTACAGAATTGTATCCTTTGCCACAGGAAGGAGAGAAGACGGTGCAGCAAAGCCTCCCGCTGGCAATGGCGTTTTGCAAACACCACTTCCCCAACCCTCCCTCCGCCTTACTCACAGAAGCCCTGATGCTGTTCAGAGTAACACTTGCCAGCTCCAAGATGTAAACAAAGGCTGTTTTGAGTCAGTCTTTTTCAAACTATGGGTCACGCCTTGGAGGGTTGTGAAATCAAATTAGCAGGTTGTGACCAGGATTTTTTTTTTTTTTTTGGGGGGGGTGGGGGGGAATGGTTATAGAGCAAAATGGAATGGAACAGACTAGAAAATATTAAAAAGGCAAAGCGTTAAATATTGGTGTGTGAGATCGCTTTCAATTACGTGCGTCCGTACGTGGACACATTTCCTCCGGTGGGTCGCGGTCAAGGTGGCTTGAAGATAATTGGGCTAGGGGCGCCCGGGGGGCTCGGTCGGTTGAGCGTCCGACTCTTGATTTCGGCTCAGGTCGTGGTCTCGCAGTTCGTGGGATCGAGCCCTGGGCTGACAGCGCGGAGCCTGCTTGGGACTCTCTCTGCCCCTCCCCCGCTCGCGTTCGACCCCTTTCTCTCTCTCTCGAAAGAAAGAAGGAAAACGTTAAAATAAAATAATTGGATTGAATCAGTGGCACCCCTACCCCCTGTATCGTTTGCTTCCCTAGGCTTCTTGGCAGCTAGGGTAGCCACGGTTCTGCACTCACTCACGGTTCTGTACCCTTTGGACGGTTCTGCAAACAGGAAAAGCCAAAGGGTACCGCCGGGTTCTGCTCAATGAGACATTTTGGGGAAGGCTGTGGGCTGTTTGGGGGAAAGTTTTTCTTCCAGAATATAAAGACAGAGGTCCCCTAGGGAGAAAATCTCTTTGCGCCCCACTTCCAGCTTTGAATACAGCTGAGATGCCTGGGGCTGTTGCAGCCATTTTGCAACAATGAGGCAACACACCCAAGGCAGGTAGGCACGCCTGCGGAGGATAGCGGTTGGGAGGACAGAAGAAGACTGAGTTCTCAACAACTCATGGACCGCCTGCCTCCAGACTTCGTAATCCTTACAGCTCAACCTACCACTACGGTTCCCATTATCTGCGGCGGAACGCAACCTGATCATCTAGCTCGCATCTCCAGGTATCCTGGCGACCCGTTTCAAGGACTCTCTCGGCCTTCCGTGGGTCAAGGGCATCACTGATGGAGAGGGCTCAGCAAAATGGAAGAGGACTGGTAGAAAGGGGAGCTGAGAAAAGGGTCACTGTGGTTGACTGCAAACGTGGCCAGAAATTCTTCTCCCTGGTCCCGTATGCTTTGCAGCCCCTCCTACCAAGAGATGGGGTCTGTCGCTCCACCCCTTGAACTTGGGCTGGCCTTGGCACGCTTCCGCCCTCTGCCCAGCGGCCATGGGAAGAAGCCTGGGCTAGCCCGCGGGGGGACAAGAGTCACATGCCCATCTCCTGCACCGGCTCAGCTCACGCCCGGTCGAGCCCTAGAAGCACAGCCACCTAGGGGACCTACCGGTGACCACAGAAACGGAGGCAAGTATTTTGAGAGAGAGAGAGTGTGTGTGAGCAGGGGCGGGGTGGAGAGAGGGAGAGGGAGAATCCCAAGCAGGCTCTGCACGGTCAGCTCAGAGCCTGATGCGGGGCTCGATCTCACGAACCCCAAGATCATGACCTGAGCCGACATCGAGGAGAGTTGGACACGCAACCGACCGAGCCAGCCGCCCAGGCGCCCCGACGTGGCTTTAAGCCACCGCGGCATATCATGTTTTCCGAAAACGGCCGCGACAGTGTCACTGATCTCCCCGGATCCGCCCCCCCCCCCCCCCCCCCCGCCCCAGGGCCACCCTGCCATCCCCCTCGGATCGAAAAGAGCTTGTGCGACCAGGACGGCACGGCAGAAACGCCGCTGACTTCCCAGGCGGGGTCACGGAAAGCAATTTGGTTTCTGCCTGGTCCACGGGGACATCTACCCAGAAGCCCTAAGCCACACAGCCCTCCCCAGGGACTAAGGACCCGCCTGGACCTCACGCCTCTGACTCCACCCAAGTCTCACCCACTCCACCTCCCACCCCTCCCCGGCTCTCTCCTCCTCTCCGCAGCCACTGTCCCTGCCCACACGCAGACCCCCACCATTTCTCGTCACCTAACCGTCCACCCGGCCTGCTTGCTCACGGCCGGCTGCGCCCGTCGTTAATAAAATACTCAAACGCTTCCTCAGTGACTGGCAAAGATACACGCTGCTTGAGCCCCCGGCGCTGGCCGCTCAGGACCTCGTGAGACGCCCCCCAGGACCCAGCGACTATGGGGTCACACCTGGTCCAACAGGGAGCCCCCGCGACCACCTTTCCACACCACAGCAGGCACCACGTAATCCGTGCCGACGTCCCCCCCCCCCCCCCCGCTTGCCACGCATTTTGAACACAGCGAAACCTTGGTCTGCAAGCACACTGAGTTCCGGAAGCGTGCTTGCAATCCAAAGCATTGGTGCTATCAAAGCGAACTTCCAGAACCGTCGGCTCAGCTGTGATCCGGTGACGTGTGACGGCTCAGGGACCGCTCGCAAGCGCCAGGCCTCGCTTGTCTCTCAAGTTGAAACTTACTGGAAATGTTTGCTCGTCCCGTGGGGCACTCGCGGGGCACGTTAACTCGCGGTCCAAGGTTTTACTGCATCGCTGTGTCCACTCACTCACTCGTTCACAAGAGTCACTCAACATCTCCACTTTTTTTTTTAAGTTTATTTTTGAGAGAGAGAGAGAGAGAGACAGCGTGAGTGGGGGAAGGGCAGAGAGAGAATCCCAAGCAGGCTCCACGCCGTCAGCGCAGAGCCTGAGGCGGGGCTCGAACCCCCAAAACCGCAAGCCAAAACCAAGAGGCAGACGCTTAACCAACCGAGCCGCGGCGCTGGCATATGGGATGCGGGCGCGAGTCCGCCGGTAAAAACATCAATCCAGCCACACACAAATGACGATATAAAGCCTGCCTCCTAGTGGCCAGGGTCCCCTGGCCTCTGGCCCCTCTGTGCCAGCTCCCTTCGCACTGGCCACGAGCCTGACCTGCCCAAGCCCAAGGCGCACCCCTGCTCAGGCGCCTCCCTCAGACCGGTGTTTGGAAATCCAGGCGCGGGGAGGTGGGCGGGGTCTGTCCCCTCTGCCCCCGGCTGCCCCTACGTCCTGCTTCCTCCTCTTCAGCACCAAAGCCAAGGTTGGGAGAGCACCTCCCAAGTACCCGGGACTATTCCAAGCACTCCGCCCTACGACACTCCATTCCGACAACAATCCTTTGTAGTAGGTGCTATGATCCTCGTATCCGCTTCGTAGCTGGGGAAACTGAGGCAGACAGGAGGGTTAGGTGACTAGCCCAAGGTCACTGGGTCCGCAGAGCCGGGATTTGAA
This sequence comes from Leopardus geoffroyi, assembly GCF_018350155.1. Taxonomy (NCBI): domain Eukaryota; kingdom Metazoa; phylum Chordata; class Mammalia; order Carnivora; family Felidae; genus Leopardus; species Leopardus geoffroyi. The sequence continues at coordinate 9,706,684 of NC_059335.1, forward strand.
CCTAGGCCGACAGGCTCCCAAGCTCACGGGAGCTACGTGATGGTGCCAGCCTGGCTAGCTGCCTCCCCCCACCCCCGCATCCCAACCCCAGGGAGTAGACTTCCTCCAACGCCCTTACCGCTCCCACCTTCCTCCAGTGACCCACTCGGGCCCCCTCCCCCTTACGCCGTCCTGAAACACAGAACCCTCAAGTTCATTTCCCGCACACTTGGGTCTAACAGGCCGATTGAGTGATGAGTTCCCACAGTGGACCCGACGTAAGGCAACGTCGAGAGGCTGCCCTCTTATGGTTTTTTCCCAGGTATCTGTAGTGCCCTGCAGGGTGGTTCCCCCCCCCAGAGACAGGTCTACGACCCAGGGTCCGTAACCACGGTCTTCCCTATTCAGAATGAGGGTCTTGGCAGACGTAACAAAGGACCTCGAGATGAGATCCTCCTACGGCAGCCGGGTGAGCCCTAAATGCGATGACCAGTGACCTTCTCACAGACAAAAGGTGAAGACACGGAAGCCGGAGGCTCAAAAGAAATCTTCTTCCCTAGAGCTTTCAGGAGGCACAACTCTTGAGTACCCTGGTGGCCCTGCCACCACCTTGATTTCGGACGCGTGGTCTCCAGAACTGTGAGAGAATAAATTTCTGGTATTTCAAGCCACCACGTTTGTGGGATTTGCCAGCGCAGCCGCAGGAAAACTAATAACAGCGCGTACATTTTAAGGTAGACGCGTCCGGTCCATACTGGGTATGCAATACATGTACACAAACCACCATGGACCGTTGCACAGGTTGTTCACTACACAAAGGAATCGAGTCTGGCGGACAAGCGGGGCCTCACATCCCAGCGGAGGCTCTGCTCGTGCCAGTGAGACCCAGAGAAGGGCAACATCCACCTGGAGGAAGGACTCTGTTCTAATTCACACAAAGGAGACAAGGGGACTGTGCCCTCCCAGAGGAGGCAACTCCTTCGCTTCCACTGGAAGGCCCAGTAAGAGCTAGCTCGGCCCTGGATGTGTAGCCACTGGCATGCTGTGTCTATTTCAAAGCCAAAAAAGGGAAAACAGGGAAAAAATGTTGATTCCTCGCCCACTCCCACCCCTTCGGGGAAGAGAGAGAGAGAAAAAGCAACGTGGACAGCAGCTAAAACCTACACCATCTTTATTTTCCGCGACCTTTCGAGTTCCAAAATCACGGAATTAGTTGCACAACATAAAAGCGGGCCCTGTAGAACCTGCATTGCTCAGAAAGCAACTGGTGTCTATGTTTTGTGCATCCCCCCCACCCCAAAACTTTCTGCCGTTCACCGCCGTCCTAAATGCGGCTGTAAAGCTGCAGGTTTGACAAGGTTTCACATTTTTTCTTTTAAAAACTTTTCTTTAATGTTTATTTATTTTTGAGAGAGAGAGTGCGAGAGGGGGAAGGGCAGAGAGAGAGAGGGAGACCCAGCATCCGAAGCAGGCTCCAGGCTCCGAGCCGTCAGCACAGAGCCCGACGCGGGGCTCGAACCCACGGACCGCGAGATCGCGACCTGAGCCGAAGTCGGAGGCGCAACCGACCGAGCCACCCAGGCGCCCCTCACATTTTTCCTTACAGCTGGTTTAGAAAACGCGGAGGAAACTCCAAGGAGTGAAAATGGCAAAGGGGTGGGGGGGAAGGAACCGCAGGAATGGCGATGTCGACGGGACACAGGACCTCCCACAGCATCGGGCGACAGGGAAGGCTTCAAGGTCAGGACCAAGCGCGAAGAAGCAAAGGGGAAACAAGGTCCGACGACACGGCACATGCTGTAGACCCCCGGTTCCTCAACTTGAACACGCACCGCAGAATCATATGAAGGGCTTTTAAAGTAAGGCCCGGATTTCACAGTCCGAAGGGCTGGGGTGGGGCCCGGGAATCTGCATTTCCAATCAGCTCCCAGGGACCAGGCTTGGAGAACCACCGCTGGCTCTAGCAGTTTCTGTGTCTTAAGTTCTCCTTCCAGGGTTTTTGCCCTCATACTGAACACAAGCCACCAGTCCCTAGGCAGTGACGAGGTGGCCTCACAGGTCAACAGGGCTGAAGAAGTCGCCCATTATCCAAAGCTACTCCCAGCCTGACTTCTTGGTCAACAGAACCTGCATTTGGTTTCATTCAACAACGTACCCACCCAAGAGGATGAGTCATAATGAGTGTAGGCCTTTGCCCCTGGGTCAGAAACTTCTTTCTGTGGGCCCGGGAAAGATGTTTACATTTGGTTAAAAAGAGCCCCACGCTGGGAAGATTACTTCTCCCTGCTCCTGCTTCCTGCTTGAAAAACTGATGTGAAGCGGGATGACAATGGCCGGTGCTGCAGCAGCTATTTTGTCCACCCGAGGGGGAAGGTCCAAAGAATCAGATCGCAGTGGCCTGGTAATACTGAGTTGGCCCAAATCCCTGTAACGGCCTTCTATTAGACAGCTTACCCCAGAAGAAGATGAAAAGCCCGGGGAAACTTAAGTTAAACACAGACCTACTCTACGGCCCCGCCATTCCGCTCAAAGTGAAAAGACTGTGTACAAACACACTGGCAAAAATTTTCACAGCAGCCTTATTCACAGAAGCCCCAGGCTGGAAACAGCACAGATGTATCCTGACTGGATACAGCTCAACAGTAACAGGGAATACAGGGGCGCCCGGGTGGCTCAGTTGGCTGAGCGTCCGACTCTTGATTTCGGCTGAGGTCATGATCCCAGGGTCGCGGGATCGAGCCCTGCCTTGGGTTCTGTGTTGAGTGTGGAGCCTGCTTAAGATTTTCTCTCTCCCTCTGCCCCTCTTGCCTGCTTGTGTGCTCTCTGTCTCTGCAAACAAACAAACAAACAAACAAACAAACAAAAACCCTAAAAATAAAAGGGATGGGGCACCTGGGCAGCTCAGCCGGTTAAATGTCTGACTCTGGCTCAGGTCATGATCTCCCGGTTCATGGGTTCGAGCCCCGTGACAGCTCGGAGCCCGGAGCCTGCTTCGGATTCTGGGTCTCCCTCTCTCTCTCTGCCCCTCCCTTGCTTGCGCTCTGTCTCTCTCTCAAAACTAAACATTAAAAAACTAAATAATAAAAAAAAGTAAAGGGAATACACTGATTCTTGCAACAATACAGACACATTTCAAATGCATCATGGTGAGCTAAGGAAGCCAGACACAGAAGGCTACGCCCACTACAGCGCGATCCCCTTTTTTACAAGTGAAACCAGTGGGAAGAAATCAGAGGTGGGGTTGCCTCAAGGGGGCAGGCAGAGGGACAGAAGGAGGGGACTCTTGGTTTGTTTTAAACCTTTTTTTAATGTTTCTTTTTGAGAGAGAGAAAGAGAGACAGAGCACGAGCAGGGGAGGGGCAGAGAGAGAGGGAGACACAGAACCTGACCCACAGCACAGAGCCTGACACAGGGCTCGAACTCACGAACCAGGAGACCCTGACCCGAGCCGAAGCCAGACGCTTACCCGACTGAGCCACCCAGGCGCCCTAAGAGGGGAATCTCCTGCGACAACTGGAATGTTCTGGATCTGGGTAACGGTCACACGGGTGATCTTTGTCAAAACTCATCAGGCTGCGTGCCCTTCGGATCGGTGCATTTTGTGGCACGTAAATTATATCCCAGTAGAGTACAGCTAGCGTGGAAAAAAAAAAAAACAAAAACAAAAACAAAACAAAAAAACGCCCGTACAATCGATTCTTGCCACTCATGGTAGTTCCGTTCTGTAAAGTCACCCCGATCCGCTGAACTGGGGAATCCCGAACTATTGCTCTCGGGGGGGAAATACAGGGTTAGGTCCCTGTGAGCCTCTGGTCACATTTTCATCAACTCGTCAATACGTAACCTTGTTTGGTGTGTGTTTCGTAGTGTACCTTGCCGATTCGTCCACGATAAACTCGCCGCTGACAGTCGGGAGCCCGGGGCAGCCCTTTAAACACAAGCCTTGGGGGGCGTTTTTAAACAGTGACCTCACCGCCGACCGGCACACTGATGTGAAAAACGTGGCACTAAATATGAGACCAGGAAAAGGGCACTTGTTTGGAGTACGGGAGCTGAAACAAGGAGGCAGAGTATTTGCTTTTTCGATCTCAACTAGGGATGGGCACACAGCGAGACTCGAATTCCACTCCCCCCACCTGCTCTGCGCAGGTCTGCAAATGAACTTGACGGTGCGTGTGGGGGTTCCAAGGATCTCCTTGCTTGGTATTAGCAAGTAGAGGAACTCACAAATATGGCATCTGTACATCATGAGGATCGACGGTATGGGGCAGTCTCTCTCGAGATTATAACCTTTCCTCTTTACTGGCAGTTTGACCGATGGCCATTTCACTTCTGTATCAATTTCACGGAAGTATCCTAGAGGTAGCGCTTGAACCCGCCAAGTTACATACGTGGGGGCGATGTGTGCCTATCACAGCAAGATACTGGAAACAAGCCACTGGCCATCGGTAGAAAATAGGTTGAACAAATTACGGTCCGCCTAAACAGGACAAGACGTTTGTTTTCATTAAAACAAAATTTTTTTTTTTTAATTTATTTTTGAGAGAGAGAGAGAGAGAGAGAGCATGGGCCGGGGAGGCGCAGAGAAAGAGGGAGACACAGAATCCGAAGCAGGCTCCAGGCTCTGAGCTGTCAGCACAGAGCCCGACTTGGGGCTTGAACCCACAAACCGTGAGATCACGACCCGAGCCCAAGTCAGATGCTCAACCGACTGAGCCACCCAGGCGCCCCGGGAAGACATTTGTTTATAAAAAAAAAAAAAAAAAATTGTGTCGGAAAAAATATGAATATTATTTCAGCCATCACTGGTCAGGTAACGTGATGTGTAACCAAATGCACACAGACCAAAGGTCACTCCGTGGTAAAAGGAAGCTCTGGGAATTGAACCCAGATTTCGTGGACACCAAAGCCTTGGACGGCTTTCCAAGACGCCCCACTGCCTCATTTCTCATGTCCAGGAAAACTGAGCATCTGTTTCCCCCAGCGAAATGCTTTTCTTCCTGGATTCAAGGGCCGCCTTTGCAATTTCTCGTTCGAGTGGGGGTGTCTTTCAGAACTAGCTAATTCTGATGGCTCCAGGATACCACGCTTCCCCATTTCTTTAAAAAAAAAAATTTTTTTTAAATGTTTATTTATTTTTGAGAGAGAGAGACAGAGACAGAGCATGCACAAGGGAGGGGCAGAGAGGGAAGGAGACACAGAATCCGAAGCCGGCTCCAGGCTCCGAGCCGTCAGCACGGAGCCTGATGGGGACTCGAACCCACGAACCGCGAGATCATGACCTGAGCCGAAGTCAGACAGTCAACCGAATGAGCCACCCAGGCACTCCCTCTGCCTGTGTTTTTAGTAAACCCCCCACCCTTTTCTGGGTTTTGCAACCAGCATTGTCCTCTAAACCCGTCCATGAGCACTGCCTGGAGGGCTGTGGGGGAGTCGCTAACTGCCTTCCTGCTTCCTCTCTGGTTCCTTCAAAGCTCGGTTCCCCACCCAGTGGCCAAAAGCGATTCCGTTTTATTTAAGGTGGTGTCGTTCTCAGCCGCGCTGGGGAGGCAGTGACGAAGACAACAGACATCCCTGATCTCTGGGAAGTAACGTGCTGCTGGCAGGAGTAAACCACAGGGACACAGAACACGGTGCAGAATGGACAATGGCAAGGACAGAGGAGAAAGGTGGCGAGGCAAGGGGGTGGGAAGGACGGGGGAGGCATTTTTAGCTGAAGTGGTCAGGATGGCCTCACGGATGAGAGGAGTCTGAGCAGACGTGCAGGAGGTAAGAATAGGAGCGATGTGGATCCAGGGGGAAAGGCATCCGAGGCAGAAGGCACAGCAGGTGCAAAGGCCCTGGGGTGGAAACGTGCTGGAGGTGCTTGAGCAACAGTAAGGAGGCGAAAAGGGGTCGAAGAGGCAAGGTCAAGGGCCAGGTGACGCGGCGTCTGGGGGTGGCGAGACGAGGTCCTGGGCTTTTATTCTGAAGGAGCCCGAGAGATGGGAAGGATCTCAACAGAGTGGGCTGTGCTCTAACGGGTTTTCACAGGATCTTCCCGGCTGCCGAGTGGATTGCAGGAGGCGAGGACTGGGGCAGGGAGCCCAGAGAGGAGGCGTCAGTGGCAGGGGAAGAAACGAAACCTGGTTGGGTTCTGGATGGGATGGCAGAGTGGCAGGTCTACCGATCGACTGCTCAGGGGGTGGTTGGGGAAGAGCGGGATCAAGGGCCCCCCAGAACCTGAGAGGGACAGGAGGGCACAGCGGCTAACAGAGGGCAGCCAGGCACGATGCGCAAACACGCCGTTCTACAAGCTCTCTTCTTTGATCTAGCACCTTCTTCAGTGAAGGCATTTCCTCTAAGGTGTTCTGATGGCCCCAAAGCTACTCATTACTGGATTAACACACCCGACCCAGGGCAAGGCAGGGAGGGCCGCTCGGAGCCTCAGAGAGAAAGAAAAGGGCTGGAGTAGGGCATCGAGGCCAGAGATGTGCCGTATCGCCCAGCCTTCCTCTTCCAGAAATGCCTTCTGTATCTTGGTTCAGAATCTGTCCTTATCCCCCACAATCTACAGTTTCTAAGTTGCTATCTGACTTTGAATCTGTTAATTATCCTGGGGTATATGGTGTGAGGCAGGGATCCAAATTCATCTCTTTCCCATATGGATGACTTTTTTTTTTTTTTTTTTTTTGACCCCAGCTCCATTTACTCAGTCTCTCCTTTCCCCACAGATCTGACCAGTGGCCACCACAGTCACATACAACATACATGTCCATACACGCCTGGCTCTCGTCCTGGGCTCTCTGTTCTGTTCTGTTGGTACAGCATCAATTTCTGTTTATTCTCTGACCTCAGAGATCAGATTCAGCTGGATAGGTCACCAATATATAGATTAATGCTTGGCGAAGGTGACGGGCACCCAGGGAAGTGAGGTGTCTCAGGGACGGGCACGGGTTCCCCAAAGCAGAAAGCATGATGTTCCTTAGTCTGACGATACGTTCCCGAGTAAGTTGACTTACGTATATCACATTGTCGACTTTTAACTAAACTGATCCTCATAATAGAGACGGAGGGCACGAAAAGGGGCTCAAAAAGAAAGCAAAAGATTAAAGAAATAAAGTACAGACACAAAAGCTCACATATCGGATGTTTCCATTTATACTAAATGAGATGGAGGTGATGGTTGCAGAACGTGTACATATGTACTTTATAATAAACGGACGGCAGTGAAGAACACAGACTTTGGCAGGGGTGCTTGGATGGCTCAGTCGGTTAAGCATCCGACTCCGGATCTCAGCTCGGGTCGTGATCTCGAAGTGTGTGAGATCGAGCCCCGCGTCGGGCTCTGTGCTGATGGTGCAGTGACTGCTTGGGATTCTCCGTCTCCCTCTCTCTCTCAAAACGAATAAAAATAAACTTTAAAAAAAGGCGGGGGGGGGGGGGGGGCATGGACTTTGGAACCACACCTCCCGTATTCAAATCTCACCTCTGCCACTTAGTTGATGTATCACCTCGGGGCAATCACGACAATCTCCTCGTGCCTCAGTTTCCTCCTCTGTAAAATCGGATGACAGGTTGCGTCCACCCCACAGAGTTTTGAGCATTGAAATGAGCTGGTCTACATGTAGTCACATGCTTCCGGGTTTTAGAGCCAGGACTATAGAATCAGAAGTCCCGTGTCCTCAGCCACACGATCAAGGTCAACCTCACCAGTAATAAATCAAGTTGACCGTCCGTACCTTTAATATGACGTGGCAAGCAGGGTACTTGACCACTGTAGTCTTCCTTCCCCGAACCCTGACTGCCAGTGTAGTCAGGAGAAAAGCAGCAGACAACCCCCAAGGGAGGCACATTCTCTGAAACACTCCTCAACTGGTATTCCTCAAAACCAACAAGGTCATCCAAAGTACGGAAAGTCTGAGAAACTATCACAGCCAATGGGAGCCTAAGAAGACATAACGAACGTAACGTAGTGTCATTACATTCACGGGATCCTGTTCCGATCCTGGAACAGAAAGTGGACGTTAGGGAAAAACTAGGGAAATCTGAACAAATTCTGTAGTCGGCTGACGGCAAGGTAGCGTGTCCGTTTCTTGGTTGTGCGAATATCCTGTGGTGATGTCAGAAGTTAACATCAGGGAAAACCAGTGAAAATCAGGCGTGGGTATACGAAAACGCTGTTCGAGTTTTGCGACTCTTCTGTAAATCTAAAATTCTTCGCAGCTAAAAAGGTTCACGGGCGCCTGGGTGGCTCCGTCGGTTAAGCGTCCGACTTCGGCTCAGGTCATGATCTCGCGGTCCGTGAGTTCGAGCCCCGCGTCGGGCTCTGTGCTGACAGCGTGGAGCCTGGACCCTGTTTCGGATTCTGTGTCTCCCTCTCTCTCTGCCCCTCCCCTGCTCAAGCTCTTTCTAAAATGAATAAATGTTTAAAAAAATTTTTTTTTTAATAAAATAAAAAAGTTCATTCTAAAACCAAAAATCCTCAACGGTCTTCCATGAACCTACGAGCGTTGTAGGCACAGCTCTGGCCGCGTGCCCGAGCCAGCCCTCTGAGGGTCTGCTTGAAGGCACAGTCACATGGGGATCTGCCTGTCCCATAAAGTTCCCAAGCAAGGCCGGGGAACCCTTCCTGCGTGGCCTTCCCAGCTTCTGTCCCCTCTGTCCCCCGATCCCGCCCTTGTTCTCCCACAACCTCATCCCCCACACAGCGGCGGAAACCCAGCCGGCCGGCGTCCCTCCTCAGCTCAGAGCCCTCCTGTGGCTCGTGACTCCCTCGGCAAAAGCCCCGAGACCTCAGCCCAGCCAAGCAGGCCCTGCAGCATCTAGCCGCTGGTTCCTCTCTGTCGCTGTCTCCCACCCTCTGTCCCTCATCCACTCCCCTCCGGCCACGCCAGCCTCCTCAAGACTGCTCTAACACACCAGGCACACGTCTCCCTCAGGACCTTTGCACAAGCTGCTCCCTGTCAGGCCTGCCTTTGCCCGTACCTCCTCTTCTCTACTGTTGCCAGGTCAGGGGGACTCCACCAGACTCTGTCTACAACCGCAACCCCTACCCACCCCCCCACCCCCACCCCCACCCCCGGCACGTCCACCTCCTTGCTTTGTTTTCTTTCACCCTGCTGATTCCCATCGGACGTGCCCATGCCGTAAACGTGATTTATCTTATCTACCGCCTGTCTCCGCCAGGAGGAGGTGAGCACCAGGTCTGTTTTGTTCGCTTCCTGTAAACAATGGGTGAATGGCCGAGGGGGGCCATTCTCAGCGGCCGTGGCAGGTGCGGAACAGCGTAGGCGCCTGACCCACCACTGACCGGGGCCGGGGGAGGCAATGGTGGGGACCCGCGCACAGCCTGGCCAGAGACCCGTGGGGATTGAGCGCACAAAGCCGGTCAGCGGAGGGGGGGTGGGGGGCGGGGGCAGGAGTGAGGTGGGGCGGAGATGCGGGAGGGCAGGCGACACGAAGAGGGACAGAAGGTGGGCGCAGCTCCACAGGCCGTTGCAGGACACCTCGCGAACAGACCCCGGAGGCAGATTAACCCAGTCGGTCTACACCCGTGGTCCCTGCCCACTCAGCACAGGGAGGAAGGCGGCCCAAACTGCGTGAATGCGCAAAACACCCCCTAGGGGGCGACACCACCCATGTGAACCCTGCCAAGCCCAAAAGGACAGCCTCACACGGCGAGGACAGGACCCCCAGGCACTGCCTCGTCCGGTGCCTGGGCATCACGGCAGAGAACATTTCTCGAGCCTACAGAGCGAGCGTTAAAGAGCTAAAACCGGCAGGAAGGACCAGAATGATGGCTTTTCACTCCTCATCCAGGCAGGATTCTAGAACATGTGATGTGGGACACACACGCGTCGAGAAGGGAGGGGAGCCTGCGGATAACTTCCACCTGGCATCACAGGGAGCCTGGGCTTACTCCCCATGTCATTCCAGCCTTATGAATAACTGGGCAGATGTGGACCAAAGGGCACGTTCTAGAATGTTCACAGCGCCCCCGAACTGGAAACAACCCAGATGCCCCATCAACGGGAGAACGCGCGAATACGCCAGGGGTACAGCCACACGATGGAATATGACACGGCAGTGAAAAGGGAACCCGCGACCAATCTCCCCGTGGAAGAATCTCAGAAACGTGACGCCAAGTGAAAGAAAACACCGTCGCGGGATTTCCTACGTGAGGTACAAACCCGGGCAAGGGTAATCTGCGGAGTTATCATCGGGCTGGCGGCTCCCGGTGGGGGTGGGGGATATAGAGAGGTTGGGAAGGGCATGAGAATCCTCGGGAAGGAAGACACGTTGTTTCTCATCTGGGAGGGCAGCTGGTTACGCGAGGGTGTCCAACGTGCGCAAATCCATCCAGCTTCAGATGTGCGCGCTTTTCTGTACAATTCAACAAAAAGATCCCCCAAAGGGGAAGACAACACCCTCACGCCCTCATCTACACCCCCCCCCAACCCACCCCAGAACGTAAAACGGTGCGACACTGCCCAGCAGTTCGTCAAAACGTCAAACGTAGGGCTACCCTGTGATCCAACCGATGAAGGGGAGAAACGAAAAGTGGTGCATCCCCACGGGGGAATATTATTTAGCGGTAAAACGGGACCCACGTCCGCCCCGCGCTACAACACGCGTGAAACTGAGAAAACACCCAGCCACGTGGGAGAAGCCAGACTCGCGAGGCCACCTCTTTCATGCTTCCGCTTCTATGCCACGTCCAGAATAGATACATCCATGGAGACAGAAACTAGATCAGCGGTTGCCAGGCGCTGGGCAGTCGCGAGGAACAGGAAGATCGCTAAGGGGTTTAGGGTTTCTTTTTCGGGTGATGAGAATGTTCTAAAGTTGATGCTGGTAACGGTCACACAGATCGGCAAATGGACTGTAAGCCACAGGACTGCGTGAGTTTCATGGCGTGTGGATTTTAGCTCAAGAAAGCTGTTCTGTTCTCTTTTTTATTATTTCATTTCATGTCATAGAGAGCGTGCAGAGTGGGGGGCAGAGGGGCAGGAGGAAAGAGGGAGAATCTCAAGCAGGCTCCACGATGGGTGCAGAGCCCGACACGGGGCTCGATCCCATGACCCTGGGATCATGGGACCTGAGCTGAGATCAAGAGTCAGACGCTCAACTGACGGAGTCCCCCCCCCCCCCCCCGGCCAGGCTCCCCAACAAAGCTGTTTTGTGAAAGTATCTATGGGGCAGGTGTGGGCAAAAGGGTCAAGAGGTACAAATCTCCGGTTACAAAATAAGTTAAGTCATAGGGATACCATAGAGAGCGCGGTGACTATAATTGATACTGTGTTGCATATCTGAAAGTTGCTAGGACGGCAAATCTTAAAAGTTCTCAGAGCAAGAAGACAAACTTCTTTATGTCTGGTGAGGAACACTGACTACACAGAGAGATGATCAATTCTCAGCGCGGACAGATACTGAATCGTTACATTGTACACTGGAAACTAGTGAAATATACCTCAATATAAAAAAAGAAAAAGTAACCGAGTGCGAGAGCATTTGTGGAACTTCTATTTCAGAATCAAAACAAGGAAAAGGAGGGGGGCCCGGCTGGCTCAGTCAGTCAAGCATCTGACTTCAGCTCAGGTCACGATCCCGCGGTCCGTGAGTTCGAGCCCCGCGTCGGGCTCTGTGCGGACGGCTCCGAGCCCAGAGCCTGCTTCGGGTTCTGCGTCTCTCTCTCTCTGTCTCTCTGTCTCTCTCTCTCTCTCTCTCTGCCCTTCCCCCGCTGATACTCTGTCTCTCCCTCTCAAAACAAATAAACATAAAAAATTTTTTTTTAATTTAAAACACATTTAAAAAAAAAAGAAAGGAAAAGTAGTGAATCCGTACTGACTGCGTCGAGGTTCTTGTCTAGACCATTTTATACAGTGAAAACTGAGCACACCCCAGGGTCACAGAACAGGTCTGCCTGGAAGGCGGGCTCTCAGCTCTCACACAGCTGGGTCCACCCAAGACCCCGCTCTGCTCCCAGGGGGACGCAGGAGGAACCAACATGGGGGTGCCTGGGACAGACCTCTGACCCTCACCCTTGCGTCTCTGCTACGGCCAATGCCTCCTTCTGCTTCGCTGAGTCATTCATTCTTTCGCTCAAAATTAATATGGATTTCCCGGACCCACATTATTATGCCTGAATTTCTTCAGCAATCTACCCGCTGGTCTCTCTGCCCTCGCCGCCCCCCCGGGATCCGGCGAGAACCTGAGTCAGCTCACGCCCCACCTCTGCTGAGAACCCTCAGGTTGCTGTCTCACTCAAGTCCTCACTGGGGCCCACGAGGCCCCTGAAGGTCCGCCACTGTGACCTCTGCCCTCACCCCGGCCCTCTCCCCCTGCTGGTTCAGCTCCAGCTACGTGGGTCTCCTCAACATTCTTCAAACACAGCAGGCAGCGACCTGCCCCAGGGCCTTTGCACTGGCTCTTCCCTCTGCCTGGACCGCTCTTCCCCCAATACCCACACAGCCTGGCCCCTGATCTCCCTCAGGTCTCTACGCAAATGTCAACCTCTGTGACCTCACCTTCCCTGGCCAATCTATTTAAAAGCGCGGCCCAACCCCCTGCACCCTGATCTCTCTTATCCTGCTTTATCTTTGTTAGGAACACTCGCTGACATCTGACATAGTAAATATTTTACTGGCTTATCTTGTTTATTGTTGGTCTCTGAAGTAGACACTTGGGAAATATTTGCTAACTATTGGGTAACTGTGGACGGTCGTGGAGGTTGTGCACTGCACAACCACAGCCCCGCCGCCGGGAGGGGGCAGTCCCGTCTTAGGACACCGTAGATTTGTGTATTCATATGACCACGGCGTTCTGGCAGATGGCAGAAAAGGGTCACGAGGAAGGGGCATCTGTTTCTAGCTCCACAAAAGTACCGCGCGGGCTCACGGAGGCCTGAGTTAAAGAAACAGGCAAACGGCCTCTTCAGAGGAGCCAAAAAGCACCTCACACGCCCAGGCTGCGGACGTAGGTTCAGATCCCATTCCGATACTTAGCACTTGTCTGTCCTGTTTCTCTCTGCGCCTAGGTTCTACCCTCCCCACGATAGGGGCATGAGGCTTAAATGAGTCGATATGTACAGAGTACATGACCCGAGGCTCGGGGGACGTGCTGGAGAAACGTGCACCATTATCACAGTAGCTATTGTTCCCAAATCCCCAGGCTCGGCTTCGAGAAATACAACTGGGGGAAAACTGATCTTACTTATCCGTTCTAGCCCGCTTTGTGCTGGGCTGAGCCACCCCCTCGGGCTTTGGGTTCAGAGCCACCGTGAGGGGCTCTGGGGACCTAGGGAGAGCTCCAGCGGGGACCTGGCCCTACTCACGGGGCTTGTGCTCTCCTCCCAGGGACAGCGGGGGGGACACGGGTGTCCACACGGCGGGGCAGAAACTCCAGCTCCGGGGGCACAACCTCTCTGCGGGCATCTATAACCCCTGATGCACCACCTGCCTGGCCGGCTCCCCAAACGCTCCTGGACTGAGCCCGAGCCCCCAAATTTTCCTCCTGTCTTTAGCTCTCAAAATACGTCACTCTTGTCAACTGCGCAAGAATGAGCGCCCTGAGGGCAAGGGGAAAAGCAGATGGACTGGGACGAAATACTGCCGAAACACTAACGAGGCTGTGCTACCCCCCGGGGGGGGGGGGGGCCAGAATTACGAGTCACTTCTGTGTTCTCAGCATTTCTAGAACGTTGTATCTTCCAATGTCGCCCCCCCCCCCCCCATTTCTTCTTTGGTTCCTTCTGATGATCCCAGATTACTTTTTTTCTGTGTTTTGCTTTCGCTTGGTACCGAGAACTGCATGCCCCCCAAACTCGCACATTGTAAGCACAACAGATTGGGAGAAAACTGAACCTGCCAGCCGCAGGGACAGGGACAAGACGAGCAGCCGGTCAAGTGCGCCTTTGAAAGGAAGAGCCTCGGGGCGGGGTCAAGAGAACAGGTTCTGAACCTCCCAAGCAGGGACTGGGAAGCTGAATGTGGCTAGGAGGCAACAGACGTCGAGCCCCCACTGAGGGATGGTCTACAAGACGACCGGTCTGGACCCTTCTGGAAGGCAATGGCGCAGGGGCCCCTGAGTGGTTCAGTTGGTGGAGCGTCTGACTCTTGATTTTGGCTCAGGTCACGATCTCCCGGTGCGTGGGTTCGAGGCCCCGGGGGGGGGGGGGGCTCCACGCAGACGGTACGGAGCCTGCTTGGGATTCTCTGTCTCCTTCTCTCTCTGCCCCTCCCCTGCTCACTCTCTATCGCTCTCTCTCTCAAAAATAATAATTAATAATAATAATAATAAATAAACGGCAACGAATGTCACGAAACACAAAGAAAACCCCAGGAAAGACTCCCAACCGAAGGAAGGTTAAAGAGGTAAGACGGCCAAAGGCTGTACGTGATTCCAAACGGGACCCGGTGGGGGGAAGAGGGGGACCCAGCCACATGGAACGCCACTAGGACAAAGGACAAAACGAGAACACAAAGAATAGAGAAGATAACAGGACCGGGTCAACGTTCACCCAGGAGCGCTTGGTGACTATCCTGGCGTTACGTAAGAGAACATCCTCGTTCTTCGGAAACACCCATCCGAGTGTCAAGGGCCAAGGAAGCACGCGGCAACGTGTGCGGCGTAACGTCTCCAGCGGCTTAAGAACAACAAAGAAAGGCGTGGGTGCAGGCTTCAGGAACAACTGGCCCACTTTCCAGATGAGAAAACTGAGACTGACAGACAAGGAAACCTTTCGCTCCACTGGCCCACAGAGAGAGAAGAGGAGGATGAAGGAGGAAACGTGGTCAAGGGTGAAAAGTTCGTGAATCGGGGGAGCGCCTGGGTGGCTCAGTCGGTGAAGCGTCTGACTCTTGGTCTCAGCTCATGTCTCGACCTTAGGGTCACGAGTCTGAGCTCCGTGTCGGGCTCTGCTTTGGGCGTGGAGCCTGCTTGGGATTCTCTCTCTCTCCTCCCTTTGCCCCCCTCCCCCGTTTGCATGCACACACGTGCACACACTCTCTCTCTCTCTCTCTCTAAATATTAAAAAAAAGAAAAAAATCGGTGAATCTGGATAAAGATTTCTATTTTTGCCACTTCTCTAGAAACCCGAAATGTCTTCAAAAGAGCAAAGTCCAGGGGCGCCTGGGTGGAGCAGTCGGTTAAGCGTCCGACTTCAGCCAGGTCACGATCTCACGGTCCGTGAGTTCGAGCCCCGCGTCGGGCTCTGGGCTGATGGCTCAGAGCCTGGAGCCTGTTTCCGATTCTGTGTCTCCCTCTCTCTCTGCCCCTCCCCTGTTCATGCTCTGTCTCTCTCTGTCCCAAAAATAAATAAACGTTGGAAAAAAAAAAAAATTAAAAAAAAAAAAAAAAGAGCAAAGTCCAGCTGGCTCTGGGCCCACGTTGCCTGGATCTGCCCCGAGCTCTGCCCCTCTTGGCTATGCAACCTGGAGGGAGTGACGCCCCCTCTCTGTGCCTCGTTTTCCGCTCGTACGACACAGACATCGGAAAAAGAGTAACGTCCTCACAGGCCAGTGGCGTCCCTCCTGAACACGCGCGGGGGTGTTTCACGGCCAAGCTGCGTGCCAAAAGGTCTTAAATATTCTCAACGTTACCCGCGCTTAGGGGGCTGGTTCAGGATTTAACGAGTCCACACGCAAAAGAACCGAGACCGTGAAAATTTATGCCTCGTTCTCCGGGTTAATGTACAGGCCGCACAAAGGGTGAGGCGGGGGCAGGGGCTGGTCCCTGTCTGATGCTGGGGACCTTGGCGACCGCACTGCGAGCGGACCCAGGGACAGTGAGACGGGACCCTGTGCCCTAGGAAGAGGGCGCCCCTCCAGGGCCTGGACTGAGCCCCTGGGGCACAGAAAGGGCCACATTCAAGTGTGTCACATTGACAGCTGCGCACCGGAAGCCCCAAGATACATCTGGTTTATACAGTTACTTTCGTGGGCCAAATTCTAGAAAGGCAGAGAGCCGTTCTTTAAAAGGTTCCGGGTTCCCCGCCTTCCTGGAAAAACTGGACCATCGATCCCGTAACGAGAAGCGAGCAAGCCCCTGAGCCTTCTGGATGCAGGATCCAGGAACAAGAAACCCACGACCCCGGGACAAGATGGCAGACCACCCAACCCCAAGCGAAATGAAAGCCGCAGGGGACGAGCAAGCCAGCCGAGATTCTCAACGCCTGTCTGCGGCCATCAGGGACGCTTCAACTGAGACCGCCACGAGGGGGCGCCTGGGTGGCTCAGCCGGTTGAGCACCCGACTCTTGACTTCGGCTCGGGTCACGGGCTCATGGTCCGCGGGTTCGAGCCCCGCGTCGGGCCCTGAGCTGACGGCGTGGAGCCCGCTTGGCATTCTCTCTCTCCTTCTCTCTCTCTGCCCCTCCCCAGCGTCCTCTGTCTGTACCACAACATACCCATCAGAGTGTCTAGAAAAGACTGACAATGACAAGCGGTGACGAGGCTCTGTCTGGAGCCACGGGGATGCTCCTCCCTGCCGAGGGGGTGATGTGAACGGTCACGGCCTCTTGGAAGAAAGCGGTCTGGCAGTTTCAACTGAAGGGAAACACGTTCTTCCCTGCCTTGGCCGTGGCACCCCTAAGTATCTAGCCGAGAGACGAGCGTGGGGCCACACAGAGGTCAGTACACGAACAACGTTCCCAGCAGCTTCCTCGGTCGCGGCCAAACGCTGCAAACAACCCAAAGGTCCACCAGCGAGGGAACGGACAAACACATTGCGCTCCGCCTGGGCAACGGGACCCTGGCTCAGCGAGGCACGGAGACGGAACGGTGGACGAACCCACACCCTAGATGAATCTCCAGGTCACGATGAGCAAACCAGACGCGAGACGGTGACGTGCCGGGCGATTCTACGTACGTCAACTTCTGGAAAAGGCAAATCGAATCTGCTGTTACAGAAGGCAGATTTTACCACCTGAGCCCAGGAGGCAGGGAGGATCGACTGCAAGAAGGCAGGAGGGACCCTTGCGGTGACACAGATTTTGTGTCCCGACTGGGAACGGCACTATTTGTCAAAACGCATCCAGCGGTACTCTTAAAATGGATGTGTCACACTGCATAGAGATTGTGTCTCAATAAAGTTCATTAACAACAACACCACCACCACCAGACTCTGACCGGTCTGTCTCCTTCTAATCCCGGCACCGCTGCTTGCTGGCTGTGACTTGGGGTAAGTGTCTCCACTTCCCTGCCTCAGGGCCTTTGCACGTGCTCGATCTGTTGCCGGGAAAACCCTTCCTGCAGACAGCAACAGGGCTTGCCCCCTCACTTTCAGGTCTTTGCTCCAGTGTCACCTTTTCAGGGAGGGCTGGTTAAAAGGACCTCGCACACCACCAGCCCTCTCCTCCCACTCTCCCTATCTCCTTTTCCGCACAGCCCTCAGTTCCTTCTGAGGGGTCCTATCATGGGTCCCCGCCCACCAGCAGGCCAGCTCCCCCAGGACAGAGGGCTTTGTCGTGTTCATGGCATAGCCCCCTCCTAGAATACTGCCCGGCACACGGAGGGCACTCGAAATAACTGCTGAATACGTAAACAGAGGGATACACATTACCCCCATTTGGGGCTGTGAGCGGTAAAGACACTCGGCAAGTGTCTGAGAAAGGACAGAAGGAGAGGGGCACCTGGGCGGCTCCGTCGGTGAAGCGTCCGACTTCGGCTCCGGTCACGATCTCGCGGTTCGTGGGTTCGGGCCCCGCGGCCGGCTCCGTGCCGACAGCTCGGAGCCTGGAGCCTGCTTCCTAGTCTGTGTCTCCCTCTCTCTCCGCCCCTCCCCTGCTCGTGCTCTGTCTCTCTCAAAAGTAAATAATCATTTAAAAAAATAATAATAATTAAACAAAAAAAGGCAGAAGGAGAAACCCCCAAGAGCAGATGGAAAGAAACACACTTCATGACCACTCGGGACAGTCCGTGGGGTGACGGCATGACCGAGGCCCTCCAGGAAACCCAGACTTCCCCCCCTGAATCACGGGGGGGGGGCAAGCAGGATTGCGGGGGTTCTGTACAGGACGACGACTCCGTGGAGACCAAGCACCGTGCTAAGAAACCCCGGGCCGGATTGGAAACAGATCGCAACTTACAACGGCCGCGCCCGCTCCCGCCCTCCCCCATGACAAGACCCTGAACGACATCAGACATCGGGGCCGGTGCAAAGCAAAACCATAATGAGATGCCAGTTCACACCCACTGGGATGATTATAATAAAAAAGGTAGAAAAACCAGGGTCCTCGCGGCTTGGTGGAGGGAATGCCAAACGCTGCAGCCGCTGGAGAAAACATCTGGCTGTTGGTTCCTCGGGAAGGCAACAAGAGAGTTAGCGGGTGACCCAGCAAAACGAAACTGTGTGTCCGCACGAATGTGAATTGAAACTGTGTGTCCACACAAACGTGAATTGTACGTCAATATTCACGGAGGCACAGCGGCCGGAAAGCAGAAACGCCACAAATGCTCGTCAGCTGATGCGGGCGGAAACCAAAGTGCAGATCGGTTATGGTGGAATATTATTCAGCCGTAAAAAGGGGGCGCCTGGGTGGCTCAGCCAGGGGAGCGTGCAAGTCTGGACTGCGGCTCACGTCACGATCCCAGGGTCATGAGATCGAGCCCCGCCCGCGGTGAGCTCGATGCTAATAGCGTGGAGTCTGCTTAAGATTCTCTCTCTTTCTCTCTCGCTCCCTGCCCCTCCCCCGCTGGCACGCAGGCACACACTCTCCCTAAATAAATACAAAAATTAAATTAAAAAAAAAAAAAAACCTGGGGCGCCTGGGTGGCGCAGTCGGTTAAGCGTCCGACTTCAGCCAGGTCACGATCTCGCGGTCCGTGAGTTCGAGCCCCGCGTCGGGCTCTGGGCTGATGGCTCAGAGCCTGGAGCCTGTTTCCAATTCTGTGTCTCCCTCTCTCTCTGCCCTTCCCCCGTTCATGCTGTGTCTCTCTCTGTCCCAAAAATAAATAAACGTTGAAAAAAAAAAAAAAAAAAATTTAAAAAAAAAAAAAAAAACCTAAAAAACAAAAATATGAATAAAAACCCCCAGTCCAGCGGGGCACCTGGCTGCCTCAGTCAGTGAAGCATGCAACTCTTGATCTCAAGGTCATGAGTTCAAGTCCCACGTGGCGGGTAGAGATTACTTAAAGAACAAATGAACAGGGGCGCCTGGGTGGCTCAGTCGGTTGAGCGTCCGACTTGGGCCCAGGTCACGATCTCGCGGTCCGTGAGTTCGAGCCCCGCGTGGGGCTCTGTGCTGACAGCTCGGAGCCTGGAACCCGCTTCGGATTCTGTGTCTCCCCTCTCTCTGCCCCTCCCCTGCTCACGCTCTGTCTCTGTCTCTCTCTCAAAAATAAACATTAAAAAAAAAAAAAAGAAGAAGAAGAACAAATTTCAAATGCACATCCCTTGATGATACCCAATGACTCTAAATTTTCTTAGGTATGATAATGTCATTGCGCTCACGCAGGAAAACGCTAATTTTTGTTCTTTACACACATACTTAAGCGTGTAGAGTTTAAAGGACAGGAGACCGGGGATTTGCTTTAAAAATCCTTCAACAACAACAACAAAACAGAGATCAATAAAGCAAGTGTGGCCAAATCTTGGATGTAGGGGGAACTGGGGATACAAGTAACAGGAGTTCGCTATACTGTTTGTCTCCCACTTTAAGGTGCATTTGGAAATCTTCGTAATTTTTTTTTTTTTTTTTTTTTTTTTTTTTAACACACACGCCTTCGTCCCAGCAAGTCTAACTCCGGCATTTTAACTTACAGCTCTACTCACCCACACAGATCAACAACTGTACCGTCACTCGCTGGAGCCTTGTTTGTAAGAGACCAGAGCTAACCTAGGTGTCCAGGGAAAGGGCACTGGTTCACTAAGTTAGGGCCCTCCGATGGAACACCATGCAGCTGTGAAAGGCCCTGAGGTCGATAAGTTAGAGCCTCCAGGATATGTTATTAAAAAAAGAAGGCGGGGGGATGCCTGGGTGGCTCAGTCGGTTGAGCGTCTGACTTCAGCTCAGGTCATGATCTCACAGTGTGTGGGTTTGAGCCCCGCATCGGGCTCTGTGCTGATGGCTCGGAGCCTGGAGCCCGCTTCGGATTCTGTGTCTCCCTCTCCCTCTGCCTGCCCTCCTCCCGACTCGTGCTCTGTCTCTCTCTGTCAAAAATAAATAAACATTAAAAAAAAATAAAAAAAAAAACAAAGGGTAGAGGGGTGCCTGAATGGCTCAGTCATTTGAGCACCCGACTCTTGATTTCGGCTCAGGCCATGATCTCACGGTTTGTGAGTTTGAGGCCCGCATCGGGCTCTGCACTGTCAGTGTGGAGCCTGCTTTGGATTCTCTCTCTCTCTCTCTCTCTCTCTCTCTGCCCCTCTCCCACTCTCTCTCTCAAAATAAATAAACTTAAAAAAAAAAAGCGCAAAGAGTAGAACAGTGTTAGAATACCCTGTTATTAGTACCTTAAAAATAAGGTGCATGTCGGGGCGCCTGGGCGGCTCAGTCAGTTAAGCATCTGACTTTGGCGCAGGTCGTGATCTCACGGCTGGTGAGTTCGAGCCCCGCGTCGGGCTCTGTGCTGACAGCGCAGAGCCTGGAACTTGCTTTGGATTCTGTGTCTGTAGCCCTCTGTCCCTGCCCTTCCCCTGTTCATGCACTGTCCCTCTCAAAAATAAATAAACACTAAAAAAAAAAAAAAAAAAAAAAGGTGCACATGTGCGTGCACCGGTGTGTTTAAGGCCTACACAGGCACGGAACATCTCTTTGGAAAGAAACCTAAAACTATAACCATTTTACCTCTAAAAAGAGGGGAGCTGGGAGCTGGGGGACAGAGGGAGACTTTTCCCTAGAAATCTCTGATACCATTTGAGGTTGTTTTTTTTTAAATTTTTTAAATGTTTATTTATTCTTGAGACAGAGACAGAGCGTCAACAGGGGAGGGGCAGAGAGAGAGGGAGACACAGAATCCAAAGCAGGCTCCGGGCTCCGAGCTGTCAGCACAGAGCCCGACGTGGGGCTCGAACCCACGAACCGTGAGATCATGACCTGAGCTGAAGCCGGACGCTTAACCGACCGAGCCACCCAGACTCCCCTATACGTAATTTTTTTAAGCCCCAAAGAAAAGCTGTTTCCCAACCTGCACCAAGCTCAGGCCAGGGCCTTCCTGCCGGGAGGACAGAAACGACCCAGGGGGGCCTGCCCAGGGCTCCCTGGGAATGATTTCCAGACTCATACGCCCTTGGCTGAGGCTGGGGAGAGGGAGATACAATACAGAAGGAACTGGAGGAGGAGAAAGGAGGAGGGGGAGGAGGGAGAGTGAGGGGGAGGAGGGAGCCAGGGAGGAGGGGAAGGGGGAGGCTCGTGGAACAAAGCAAGACAGGCCTGGGCAGGAACCCGCTGGAAAGGCCAGCCCCCACCTCGACAGAAGAAATGGCCACCAAGGAGCCTTCTTCCTAAGCGACAAACGCTGGAAACGAACCCAAATGCCCATCAACTGACGAAGGGACAAAATATGGTAAATCCATACAACGGAATGTTATTCGGCCATAAAAAGGGGTGCGGTGCTGAGACGTGCCCCACAGCGCGGGTGAACCTTGAAAACATCACGCTGAGGGAAAGCAGCCAGGCACAGCGCGCAGGACTCCGTGGGTAGGAAACTTCCAGAAGAGGCAGGCCCGCAGAAATGGAAAGCAGATGAGCAGCTGCCAGGGGCTGGGGGCGGGGGCGGGAACTAAGGTACAGCGTTTCCTTCTGGGTGATGAAAATGTTCTAGAACTAGACTGTGGTCACAGTTGCACAACTCTGTGAATATATTAAAAAACCACTGAATTGTACCCTTTAAAAAAGGAGACATTCGCGGCATGTAAATATCTCAAATCTTAAAAAGAAAATGGAAAAAGAGAAAAACCGCACACTACAGGAATGGAACGAGTGATAAGATACGACCGCATGGATGGAGCTTAAAACCATCACGGTGGGGGCGCCTGGGTGGCTCAGTCGGTTGGACATCCGACTCCTGATTTCGGCTCAGGTCACGAGCTCACAGTTCATGAGTTCGAGCCCCGCGTTGGGTTCTGAGCTGACAGTGCGGAGCCTGCTTGGGATTCTCTCTCTCTCTCTCTCTCTCTCTCTCTCTCTCTCTCTGTCCTTCCCCCACACATGCACATGCACACATACACTCTCTCTCTGAAAATAAATAAACTTAAAAAAAAAAAAATCACAGTGAGCGAAAGAAGCCAGACGCAGAAAGCCACCTACCGTAGCATTCCACGAAATGCAGGATTTACACAGAATATCCAGAAGAGGCAAATCCACAGAGACAGAAAGCAGATGAGTGGTTCGCCAGAAGCTGAGAGTTGGGGGAATAGGGAGTCGGTCACCGCTTAATGGGTATGGTGTTTCTCATACTGGGGCGATGAAAACG
Organism: Leopardus geoffroyi; assembly: GCF_018350155.1. Classification (NCBI taxonomy): domain Eukaryota; kingdom Metazoa; phylum Chordata; class Mammalia; order Carnivora; family Felidae; genus Leopardus; species Leopardus geoffroyi. Next base: position 9,729,056 of record NC_059335.1, read on the forward strand.
TTCTGGGACTGGATAGCGGTAAATATCCTAGAAACCACTGGATTGAATACTTCATCTTTTGTTTGTTTGTTTGTTTGTTTTTTATGGGGGCGCCTGGGTGGCTCAGGCAGTCGGGCGTCCGACTTCGGCTCAGGTCATGATCTCACAGTTCGTGAGTTCGAGCCCTGCATCGGGCTCTGTGCTGACATCTCAGAGCCTGGAGCCTGCTTCGGATTCTGTGTCTCCCTCTCTGTCTGCCCCTCCCCCGCTCACACTCTATCTCTCTCCCTCTCTCTCTCTCTCTCTCTCTCAAAAATAAAGATTTAAATAAATCAATAAATCAATAAATAAATAAAACAATATATGGGGCGCCTGGGGGGGCTCTGTCAGTTAAGCGTTTGACTTAGGCTCAGCCCATGATCTCGCGATTCGTGGGTTCGAGCCCCGGGTCAGGCTCTGTGCTGACAGCTGGGAGCCTGGGGCCTGCTTCGGATTCTGTGTCTCCCTCCCTCTCTGCCCCTCCCCCGCTCGCACCCTGTCTCTCGCTCAAAATAAATAAACATTAAAAAAATTTTTTTAGGGGCGCCTGGGTGGCGCAGTCGGTTAAGCGTCCGACTTCAGCCAGGTCACGATCTCGCGGTCCGGGAGTTCGAGCCCCGTGTCAGGCTCTGGGCTGATGGCTCAGAGCCTGGAGCCTGTTTCTGATTCTGTGTCTCCCTCTCTCTCTGCCCCTACCCCGTTCATGCTCTGTCTCTCTCTGTCCCAAAAATAAATAAACATTGAAAAAAAAATTAAAAAAAAAAAAAATTTTTTTTAGTCCCCTCCACACCCATCGTGGGACTTGAACTCGCGACCCTGAGACCTAGAGTCGGGTGCTCCGCCGACTGAGCCAGCCAGGCGCCCCTGGATTGTACACGTTAAAGTGGATGAATTCTACGGTATGCGAATTATGTGTCAATAGAGGCTGTTTAAAATTTTAAGCGAGAAAAAAAACCCAAAACACGAAAAGGAAACGGGTCACGTGGCCCGGCCTCGCGCCCCCCCAGCCCCCCCACCTGACTGTCCATCCCAACCTGTACGTTCAGGGCATTTCCTCTCAGCACGGCCCCCCGAACCTCACAAACACATAGGCCTGACGAAGAATGACACAACCAGGACCCCCCGTATGACGCAGTGGGTCCCCCGGACCATCCTGGGCTGGGCAGGGGAGCCACGCGGGTGGACGCGAAGTTCTGGCCTCAAGTTCTCCCTCCAACTTCTCCCTCCAACCCGGCCAAGCCAAAAATGCACAAGAAGACACAGAAACCACAGAGGAATGTGAAATGTGCTAGGTTTGTAGCATTTCCTAAGCGCACGATGCCAATTTCGGAAGCGTAAATACCTGCGGAGTTCAACGAAACAAAACACAGAAACATTTCTACTTCGGGGCGCCGGGGTGGCTCCGTGGGCAAAGCGTCCGACTCTTGATTTCAGCTCGGGCCATGATCTCATGGCTCATGAGATCAAGCCCCACATCGGGCTCTGCAGTGACAGCACGGAGCCTGGGTGGGATTCTTTCTCTCCCTCTCTCTCTGCCCTGCTCTCTCTCTCGAAATTAAAATTAAAATTAAAAAAAAGGGGCGCCTGGGTGGCGCAGTCGGTTAAGCGTCCGACTTCAGCCAGGTCACGATCTCATGGTCCGGGAGTTTGAGCCCCGCGTCAGATCCTCCGTCCCCTTCTCTCTGCCCACCCCTCGCTTGCGCTCTGCCTCTCAGAATACACTTTAAAAAACAAATAAAATCGGGCACTTGGTAGAGGTGACACTGAAGCAGAAGTTGGAATGAAGTAAGGAGAGAGCCATGCAAATACATCGGGGGGGAGGTAAAAAGCATCCCAGGCTGAGGGAACAGTGGGTGCAAAGGCCCTGAGGCGGGAAAGTGCCTGATTGGCCCCAAGGAACAACCAGATCATTGTTGGGTGGGCACAGGGTGTTAGAAATCATGTCGGAGAGATAGTGGGGTGGGGAAGAGGCAAGGGCGGCCTGTGGATTTTGCTCTAAGCGTGTTAACCTCCTCCAACTGCGGTTGGGATCCGTGGGGCGTTGAGGTGGTCTTCTCAGGAGTCTAGAAGCTGCCTAAACAGTTCAACTAAAATAGCTAATCCACACACTGTGGTCCCTAGCACGGAGTCCCTCCCATCCAGTCCACCGGCCGTGCGGGCATCTATGAATACACGCCCACTGTGGCGAAGGCTGTCGTGTGTTCTCCCCGAGCCATTCTCTTTTCCCCATAGGCACAGTGTGGGACTACATTTCCCAGCATGCCTTGCAGCTTAGGGGAGGACAGAGCCAAAAGAGGGGAGGAGTCTGGTTCCTCAATCCCTCCCAGGAGGCTGCCCCACCAGAAACACCCTCACTGGTCTATAACACGGGCAAGAAAAAAAAACTTTTATCCTATCGAGCCACTGAGAAGAAAGGACTTATTTGTCACGGCAGCTGGCCTGACCCGCGCTGACTCGCACGCCCACCAAAGTGGTCCACTCGGCAGCCGGGTCGAACGAAGGACCTTTCGCAGAAGTTCCAGGAAGGGAAGAGAGGAGGGGGGCACAAGAGGCGTGTGCCCAACTCAGAACGGCCCACCTCGAAGCATCAGGGCCGGCAGCCGGGGCCAGAGATTTAGCGCCCACAAAACGTCCTCAGCCGTTGTCAAGTTCGTATCGTGAAAAGAAATGCCAGCAACGTGATCGAGGCTCAGCCTGCACCCCCAGCCCAATACCCCACCCAGGAGGAGGGCCTCAGCTTACACATCACCATTACCGCACGCAAGGTACTGGCTTTCCCGACGACACCACGCAGAGCCGAAACCCAGAGCCGCTAGCCTGACGACGGGAACCGCGGGTCACCGCACGCCTGCCGGGTGGGCGTTTAAATGCTCAATTTGTACATGAGCCCCTAGAGATGGGAGCCTCGCACAGAAACTCATTGAGGGCAAGGACAGTACCTGGTACATGGTAGGTACATAGGAAACAGCTGCTAACAAATGGACGAGCGGCTACTATTTTCCCCTTTCACAGAAGAGGCAAGGAGGCTCAGAGAGGGCACGTCACTGGCCTGAGGTCGCCCCGCAAATGGGTGAGGGTCCCAGGTTTGAGGTCCAGATCCAACCCCCGAGCAGTGACCCCGCTTCCTCTGCCAGCCAGGTCCTCATGTCCCTCCCCACCCCCCCAATCCCCACCCAGTACACTTTCTTTCAGCTCATTCACACCCTCCCAAGTTCCCGGTTCACAAAGTGTTCATCCATTCAGCAATTAAGGACTGAGACCCGTGCATGCGGGACTCTGTTCTAGAAGCTGGAGGGACAGCCGTGAACAAAACGAAGATCCTTGTTTGCTCAAAGCTTACGCTCTTTTTTTTTTTTTTAAAGTAGGCTCCATGCAGAGCTTGAACTTCACGACCCTGAGATCAAGACCTGAGCTGGGATCAAGAGTCAGATGCCTACCCGACTAAGCCACCCAAGTGCCCCAAAGCGTACCCTTTGGACGGCGATACGGATGGAAGCAGAAAGAACAGCAATGTGATGTATTATACCAAATCTCTGCAAATATTTAACTTCCCTGTATTTAATTTCTATCAGATAAAAACCTAACATGCATTAGAAATTGTATTCAGACATGTCCAATTAGAAATGCTATTATGCATAGCGTTATTTGTGAATATTGAAGATATTTGCAAATGTAAAATATGGATATATAAAAAAAATCAATATAAATGTAACATAGATGGGACGTCAGAAGTTGCTAAGTGATATGGAGGAAAAGCAGAGAGAGAGAGAGGACAAGGGGTTTTGTCCGATTTTAAGTAGGGTGATAATCCCTGGTTTGCTCCCGGGTTTCGGCACCAAAAAAAGAAACAAAAGCAAATAGGGTGATAAAGGCCGGCGTGGGAGAGGAGGGGAGGGAGCCATAGAGCAGGAGGACAAGCAAGTACAAAGGTCCTGAGGTGACCACGTATCTGATTTGAGGAAGGAAGCCAGTGCGGCTGAAGCACAGGGAGTGATGGTGAGTAGTCAGTGGCTAGATGGAAAGTCAGGGACCAGATAGTATATAATAACCACCAAAAGGTAGAAACAAGCCGAGTGCCCATCAAGAGAAGAAAGGATAAACAAAATGTGCTCTGCCCGCGCTATGGAGCATTACTCAGCCTTAGGAGACCGTGAAATTCTGATCCACGCTACAGTACTGACGAACCTTGAAAACATCACGCGCAGTGAAATACCCCAGACAACGAAAGGACAAAGATTGTACGATTTCACTCATATGAGGCACCTACAATAGGTAAGTTGGTAGAGACAGAGAAGTAGATCAGAGGTTACCAGGAGCAGCGAGTGACTGTTGCATGGGCACAGAGTTTCTGTTTGGAATGATGGGAACGTTCTAGAAACAGACCGTTGAATGGGCATGGAGTTTCTGTTCGGAATGATGGGAACGTTCTAGAAATGGACCGTTGAATGGGCACGGACTTTCTGTTTGGAATGATGGGAACGTTCTAGAAACGGACCATTGAATGGGCACGGACTTTCTGTTTGGAATGATGGGAATGTTCTAGAAATGGACCATTGGATGGGCACAGAGTTTCTGTTTGGAATGATGAGCATGTGCTGGAAACGGACCGTTGAATGGGCACAGACTTTCTGTTTGGAATAATGGGAACATTCTAGAAACGGACCATTGGATGGGCATGGAATTTGTTTGGAATGATGAGAATGTTCTAGAAACGGACCATTGTATGGGCACAGACTTTCTGTTTGGAATGATGGGAACATTCTAGAAACGGACCATTGGATGGGCACAGAGTTTCTGTTTGGAATGATGGGAACGTTCTAGAAACAGACCGTTGAATGGGCACAGACTTTCTGTTTGGAATGATGGGAACGTTCTAGAAACGGACCGTTGAATGGGCACAGACTTTCTGTTTGGAATGATGAGAATGTTCTGGAAACGGAACAGTGGATGGGCACAGAGTTTCTGTTTCTGTTTGGAATGATGAGAATGTTCTAGAAACGGACGTTGAATGGGCATGGACTTTCTGTTTGGAATGATGAGAATGTTCTGGAAACGGACCATTGGATGGGCACGGAGTTTCTGTTTGGAAAGATGAGAACGTTCTAGAAACAGACCGAGGTGATAATCACACAACGCTGTGAAGGTACTTGGTCCCACCGAAGCGTACACTTAAAAAAAGGTGAAAATGGCCAATTTTATCATCATTTACGTGCACAGCTGATGCTACACTCGCGTTGTGCTTGACGGATCAGGCACTGTTGTAAAAGCGTATGTGTCGGGCACCTGGGGGCTCAGTCAGTTAAGCATCGGACTCTTGATCTGGGCTCGGGTCATGATCTCACAGTTCGTGAGTTCGAGCCCCACATGGGGCTCTGTGCTGACAGTGTGGAGCCCGCCTGGGATTCCGTTTTTCCTTCTCTCTGCCCCTCACCTGCTTGTGCTCTCTCTCTCTCTCTCTCTCTCAAAAATAAATAAACTTTAAAAAAAAAAAAAAGATGACAGGGGCTTGGTTTGGGTGTGGGGAGCTCGGCGGTGGACACATGAAATCTGGGGTGCCCGGCAGGCAAGGCGGTGGGGAGTTCACAAAGTGCCAGAGACCAAGGGGCAGAGGGAAGACGCTCCCGCACCCCTGCCCCGCGTGCCCGCCCTTCCTCCCTCTGCCTGACATTTTCGGGGCCTGGCCTCTCTCCCTCTCCCCGCTCCCACCACTCTGCAGCTGGCCCCAACACAGACTTCAGGCTCGCGGCTTTCGGAGAGCCGGTTTCCAGAAGCCTCTCCGCCCACTCGTGCCGCCCCCTACCCGGCGGCTTCCTCGCCCGCAGACCCTGTCGAGGCCTGACCCGGCGGTTCATCAGAGCCGTCTAGCAACGAACAGAGAACGTAAGTAGCAAATGGAATCCAGCAGCGTGCCGGAAGATGCCAAAGGGGGTGTGAGACGCACAGGTCTCGATCCTTCCTTCAAAGCCCTTGGAAGGGGCGGCGGGGGGAGGGTGGCTCAGTCAGTTAAGCGTCCGACCTGGGCTCAGGTCATGAGCTTGCGGTTCGTGGGTTCGAGCCCCGGGCCTTAAACGTTGCCCAAAGCTTGGGTCAAGCCCCTCGGGTCGCCCCGTTCTGACGCTGATTCCCCCCGGCTTACCATGGTGATAATCTAGTAACAATAATCTGTGTGCTCTCTGCCTTCCTGTGAAATGCTCCCGACAAAGCCCCATAAGGGAGGTACTATTATTTTACTCCTCAGGTGCACCCCAAAGTGCCCCACACTGATGGGGAGCCCGCACACGGGGGTCCCCAGACCGATACCGTGGGTCTCCTGATCCAGCTAGCCCTAACGCCACCTGGGACGTGCCAGACCCCCTCCCCGATCTAGAATACCCTCTCCCCTCTCCTTTTTTGGTTCCTGTGAAAGCTTCTCCTTCCTTGGCACGCAGAGGCAGCTCCAGAAGCTTGCCCTGGGACTCGAGGACCGAGAATCATGTAAGCAGCAGGACCGGGGCCGTTTGTCACCAGTGTCCCCAGGGTCCGGCATGGGCCTGGCACCGAGCAAGCCACTCAATCCTGGCGGCTGTCTGCAAGGGGTGAGAGTAGGTAAAGCCTTTCTGGAATGCAATCTGGCAGGGCTCACCCAAATCTAAATGCACGCTTCCTCCTGCCTTAGCAATTCCTCTTCTAGGAATCTGGCCGCTAGAAACGCTCTTACACAAGTGACGGGAGGTGTGGATACAAAAATGTTAGGTCGGGTCACTCCCCAGCTCAAAAGCCTCCCATGGCTCCCACCTTATTAAGAACCGAAGCCCAAACCCCAAAGATGCGGGACAGAAACTCCAGAGCAACCAAGAGATGGCGTGATTCAGCAAATAACGGAGAGAAGGGGAGTTGCTAAAATACTCATTTAATCTAGCGGCATCGGTTGGGCATCAGACTCTTGGTTTTGGCTCAGGTCACGATCTCATGGTTCGTTAGATTGGGCTCCGCATCAGGCTCTGCGCTGACAGCTCAGCGCCTGCTTGGGATTCTCTCCCCCCCACCCCCGCCCCACTCTGCCCCTCCCCCACTCTTGCACGCATACTCTCTCTCTCTCAATAAACATTTTTTAAAAATAAAATAAAATGGGGGCGCCTGGGTGGCTCAGTCGGGGAAGGGTCCGACTTCAGCTCAGGTCACGATCTCGCGGTCCGTGAGTTCGAGCCCCGCGTCGGGCTCTGTGCTGACAGCTCGGAGCCTGGAATCTGCTTTGGATTCTGTGTCTCCCTCTCTCTGCCCCTCCCCTGCTCGTGCTCTCTCTCTGTGTCTCTCAAAAATACATAAACCAAAGGAAAGAAAAAATTTTTTTAAAGAAAATAAAATTAAAAAGTCACAGGGATGAAAAGTACGACACAGGGAATCCGGTGAATAATATTACAGTAACTTCATACAGGGACTACACTTCCCGCGATGGGCATCTTGCAACGCACAGAACGTCAAATCACCGAGTCGTACTCGTGTATGTCGACATTCGTATGACATCGTATGTCGACCGCATCTCAATTGGAAAAAAAACTGGGTAAATAGATAAAAGTAAGGTACAGAAGAACCCACATAGTACGTGCGACCAAACAGAGAAAACGTACACGTGGAAAAGAGCCGCTGAATGAGCCCCCCAAGTCCTCATCGGGTCCCTTGTGGCGAGGGAATTAAGGCAGGGTGGGGGGCAGCGCAAAGGCGACCCCAGTGTTACAAGCCTTTCTTCCTTCTTCCTCGTGTAATGATTCGTACCCACCCGCCCTCCAACGGGCCACCCCCAAAGCAAAGAGGTTAAGGAATCTTGCTCTAGCCTCGGCGCCCCAAGTCTCCATTCCACTCGCAGGGCCCTGGAAATAACCCAGAAACAGTTTGACACCCACTCTACAGCGTGTTACTCAAGTGCGTGCCCCCCCCACCCCCACCCCAAAGCAGCGGCGGCCTCACCCGGGGCAGACTGTCACAAATGCACCTGCCCCGGGCCTCCCGCCTTTGAACTCGCCATTCAGGTTTGAGAAACTGTTGATCTATATAGCACAGCCCAACCCGTCTGCACCGGTAGGTACAGGCTAAAGGCTGGTTAGCGATAATAAGAACAAAAGGGGCGCCTGGGGAGGGGCGGGGCTCAGTCCGACACCGGCTCAGGTCACCATCTCCCAGGTTTGTGAGTTCGAGCCCCGCGGTGGGCTCTGTGCTGACAGCTCGGAGCCTGGAGCCTGCTTCGGAGCCCGCCCTCTCTCTCTTTCTGCCCCTTCCCCCCGCCTCAAAAATAAATAAACATTAAACAATTTTAAAAAAAATAGTAACCACAGACACAGTAAGAGCACCTAGCACTCACAACGCACTTATTATGCGCCACCTGACAACATGTGATCTCAACGCGACTCCAGTCCCACCAGGAGGGTATTTTAGATCTATGACCCCGTGTCTACAATTCCAACCTCCAGAGGGCTCTAAAAACCATCCTCCCCCTTTTTCCCTGACTGACTGCACCCAGGGCCACAGCCGGCCCGCACGCAGTGACTGTCCTTCAGGGTCCCTCTCTTCCGCGTCAACAGCCGCAGATCCATGCAGCAGCAGAAATGTCTGCTTCCAGAAACTTCAGCCTGTGCGGGGAGGGGCGACGGGGAGCCGGCCGCCTGGCCGGGGGTGTTCGCGTTCTGAATTTCCAGACACCTCCAAGGCGCTTCAGCTGACATGTGACGTCACCTAGCCTCCAAGGCGAAGGCCTCCGGTTCCCTTGTTCACGGATGGGGAAACTGAGGCTGAGAGGGCTGCAGCGGGGTGGGGGGGGGGGACCCTGGCTCCGAGCCCCACAGGTGGCTCCGAGCCAGCTCCGCCTGTCTGGAGTCCTGACCCCCCCACCCCTCACAGGCTGACTCATTTCAGCTCTCGGCTCGCAAACACATCCGCCGCCGTCTGGAGGAAGCTGGGGCGGCCTCCTCGGTTATGTTAATGAAGACACAACACTGGGTAAAAAGGGAAAGAGGGAGGGAGGTGCGGTGCCCTGCTGAGCCGAGCCGGAGCCTCCAACCGCTCAGCGAAGGCCCAAGCTGGATCCCAGGGCAAACCGGGGTAAGGGAGTAGGGGTGTGGGGTGGAGGGCCGCTTCCGGGACCGTGGGCTTGCTCGTCTTGGACCCCGTAAGCAGGAAGCAGCAGGGTTCACGGCTGAAAACCTGGGCCGTGGGAGCCAGACCATGGTTGGGGGGGGGGGGGGAGGGGTGCAGGGAGAATCCCCACTCTGCCATTTAGCGGCTGTGTGACTCTGGGCAAGTGACGTGACCGCTCTGTGTCTCCTGTTTCCTCATCTGTAAAACGGGGATGCTCAGGCATCCACCCTCGAAGTGCTTTCTGCAGAACGAGCTTGTAAAGAGCTTGTAAAGAGCCTAGACGGGCACCGGGGACCGTGTCGGCTGTCACTACAGTCACAGTCTGCGTAAAGCTCGTAACAGGACCCACGACCGCCCCAGAAATCCCTCGTCAAATGCTGGGACACAGAGCCCGGCATATGGTTCTCTGGGGCAAGGTCTGTGGCCTCTGAGCAGGTTCCCAAAAGGACCTAAAGTAAACCTTTTTCTCCCACATGCGCTTAAGACCTCAGCCCCAAAGAAATAAAAGGCGACCTTTCCAGGCAGGCTGGACAGGGCTGCCAAAGCTCGCCCTCCCCCACCAGCTGGCAACACGACAGCCACCCTGTGCCCCGCCCCAGGCCTCCCTCTCCTCCTGTCCCCAAGCAGCCCCACGCGGTCCCCGCCAAACTCCTTCCCAACCTCACGGACGGACACCTTTCTTCTGCCCTCACACCCGCCTCCCAACCTGCGAGGAAACCTCACTCGTGAGCCCAACCCGGTACCAACCCCTCCTGCTCTTCTAGAATCTTCCTTCGCTCCTTTCCTCTTCTCTCCTGGGCCCCCCCAGCCTGCTCAGATCCTAAAAAACCGAACCGCTGTAGCGTTCGTCTCGCAATCCACGAAAAGGTCACGCAGCCAAGCTTGCTGGTTCAAGAAATACCGATTACAGCCTCCTCGTAAGTCAGGTCCTGGGGGTAAATCCTAACAAGGACACAAGCCCGGTGGAGTGAAGGAAGTAGGACAGGGTTGTCGGGGAAGGCTTCCTGGAGGAGGGGGTATTCAAGCGGAGGCCTGCCGGAGACAGGAAGGAGCTGTAGGGTAAAGGTGGGGAGGCAGGAACAGAGAAGGCAAGGCGAAAGGTCAGGGACGGTGGGGTTTTGTCGGAGGAGGTGACGGCAGACCTACCTGTAGGCAGGCACTAGGGAGCCAAAGAGTGTAGTAAGAGCTTATTATTCTTTTTTTTTTTTTCTTTTAATTTTTTTTTTCAACGTTTATTTATTTTTGGGACAGAGAGAGACCGAGCATGAACGGGGGAGGGGCAGAGAGAGAGGGAGACACAGAATCGGAAACAGGCTCCAGGCTCTGAGCCATCAGCCCCAGAGCCTGACGCGGGGCTCGAACTCACGGACCGCGAGATCGTGACCTGGCTGAAGTCGGACGCTCAACCGACTGCGCCACCCAGGCGCCCCCTTATTATTCTTTTTTAACCTCTGGCTGCCAAGAGCTGTCTTCCTTCTTTTCCCCCTCCCTCCCTCCCTCCCCCCCTTCCTTCCTTCCTTCCTTCCTTCCTTCCATGATCCCATCCTCACACATTCCAGTGGGGCTCCCAGCCCTACCTACCCATCAAACCCGCCAAGTCCCCCTTCAAGTCCGTTGAAGCTAAGACCTTTCTGGAAACTCCCTCCCTTTGCTCCTGAGATGCTGACCATGCCTGATGTCGGGGCCGATTCTCGAGGCTCTCGCCTGTCCTGTCCCTGGGGAACTGTCCTCAGCCCCGGGGCTCAGCGCTCGGTGTCAGTTACCGCTCAGTGTCACTCGTGACCCCGACAGTTCAGCCACCCACCCTACATCTCTCTCCCCTCGGCATCTATCCACCGTCCCCCAAGGACGCCCTACCCGTCTCGAGAGGGGACCGGCACATACCCAGTTGCTCAGGCCGATGACCCTGGCACAACACATCCACACACGTACCAACCACTGTGCCTTCTCTGCCGGGAATGGCCTTGAGCCCAAAGCCTGCCCCCAGAAACCCCCTCCCCCGGGAAGCCTGGCCTGACGCCCCAACAGACTCCAGAGGCAACACCTCCTCCAGACCTCCACCAGCTCAGCGGGTACCCCCGAGATAAGGATCTCCCCAGGCAGGGAGGATGAGTGTGTTTCTGGCTTCCTTCCCTCACCTGTCCCTGAGGGCAGAGCTCTGAGGCCGGGTGCACAGGAGGCCCACTGCGTGGGTTTGAATTAACCAGGGGGATGTACCTTGATTCAGACCTCTGCTCGGCCAGCAGCGAGCTTGGTGACCTCGCACAAGTCACTTCACTCCTGGGAGAGGAAGGTGGTGACCACTTGGGGGGTCTGGCCCTGGGTTTTCTTTTTTGGTTTTTGTTTTTTTCTTAAAAACTACTATGACTGCCCCGGATGGAGCGCACCGCAGCAGGAGAAGCAGCAGGACTAATGGACAAATAGCGACACGGGACGGCCACCCGAACGCAGGGAGCTGGGCGAAAAAGAAAGACGAGGAGAAATACATCAGGATCCCCTGCACGAGGTAAAAATCCACCGCCCAAAGCAGTTTGCCAGGGCACAGGAGAGCACAAAAGATCCTCAGGAAAGGCGCCTGGGTGGCTCCGTCGGTGAAGCGTCCGACTTCGGCTCAGGTCGCGATCTCACGGTCCGTGGGTTCGAGCCCCGCGGTCGGGCTCTGTGCTGACGGCTCAGAGCCTGGAGCCTGCTTCCGGTTCTGTGTCTCCCTCTCTCTCTGCCCCTAACCCACTGTCTCGGTCTCTCTCAAAAGTAAATAAACATTAAAAAAAAAAAAAAAAAAAGATCTGCGGGAAATACATGAGGAGGTTGCCTGGGGAGTGGGGAGTGGGGGGGGGCAAGAATTTTATATCCATATGCAAATATGTATTGTGTATGTTTATATATAACATAAACGCTTGTTTTATTACTATTATATTAACTTTAAAATTAAATCACCACATAATATATATGGTCATACGTGCATGTATACGTATTTTTATTTTCTACTCATTTATTTTTTTTTATTTTTTTTAAATTCTTTTTAACGTTTTATTTATTTTTGAGACAGGGAGAGACAGAGCATGAACAGGGGAGGGGCAGAGAGAGAGGGAGACACAGAATCGGAAACAGGCTCCAGGCTCTGAGCTGTCAGCACAGAGCCCGACGCGGGGCTCGAACTCACGGACCGCGAGATCGTGACCTGAGCCGAAGTCGGACGTTCAACCGACTGAGCCACCCAGGCGCCCCTACTCATTTATTTTAAAACAGACTTATATCATGAACTGGGTTAAATGAAACCTCCAATTCTGCTAGAGTCTGGCCGGCGGGGAGGGGCTCTTTAGGCCCAGAAGTCAGCTGAGTGTGCCCCCGTGACAAAGGGAGATGCCACCCCCTGCTTCCGAAAGGTCTACATGAAAAAAACAGGGCCATGGAAGGGGCAAAGGCCTGGCCAGCGTCCTGACTTGGCCCACAGGCCCGGATTCACTCCCTCTGGAGAGCATGCGGGACCAGCAGACTGGGTACTGGGGAGGCAGCGAGGGCAGGATAGACCATGTTCATGGAATGAGGGTCAAGCGTGGCTGGGAGACCCATGGCTCCCTGTTGTGGGTGAGGGCCTGCAGGCTGGGCCCCACAACTCTGAGGTGGGTCTCCCGAGCAAACCAACTGCTCAGGGCTGGGACCCTGGGAGTGACATTTGTAAAAAAAAAAAAAAAAAAAAAAAAAAATTAACGTTTATTTACTTTTGAGAGAGAAAGACACACACACACACACACACACACAGAGCGTGAGTGGGGGAGTGGCAGAGGGAGCGGGAGACATAACTCTATGTGTATGAAGCAGGCTGCAGGCTCTGATCTGTCAGCACAGGGTCCGATGCGGGGCTCGAGCCCACGAACCGCAAGATCACGACCTGAGCCGAGGTTGGCGCTTAACCGACGGAGCCACCCAGGCGCCCCGGGAATGGCATTTTTCACAAACACTTCTGGTGATCTGGAAGCAGGTGGGTCGCCGTTTGTGAACCAGAACAGGGATTTCAAACATGGGCTCTGGACCCCCCCTTGCTCCCCCCCTGGGATATGCCCATCGTTCATCCGGCCAGTCAACAAACATCAGGGCTCAACGGTGTGCCAGGAAAATATGGAGCCATTGTCTCTCTCCTTCTGCGGTTTAGAGTCTAGTGATAAAGCCAGGCCTTGGGGCGCCTGGGTGGCGCAGTCGGTTAAGCGTCCGACTTCAGCCAGGTCACGATCTTGCGGTCCGTGAGTTCGAGCCCCGCGTCGGGCTCTGGGCTGATGGCTCAGAGCCTGGAGCCTGTTTCCGATTCTGTGTCTCCCTCTCTCTCTGCCCCTCCCCGTTCATGCTCTGTCTCTCTCTGTCCCAAAAATAAATAAACGTTGAAAAAAAAATTAAAAAAAAAAAAAAAAAAAAAAAGCCAGGCCTCAAGAAGGGCTCACAGGAGACCTGATACATGCCAAAGGGGCGACGACGTGGGGTCAGCCAGTGCGCCGGGGGGTGTCCTTAGACTAGGGCACTGGGGGCCCAGGGGAGGGGCGTCAGGAGGCGGAGACTTCACGGGCGAAGGGGTCTGTCTCCGCTGAGAGAAAGGAGGTAAACCCTTCCCATGGACTCCTGCTCGGCGAGACAAAGAAAGGCCTCCCTGATAGCACCACACAGCTGAACCTCAAAGCCAGAGACGTTCGACCCCCAGGACCACATCTCGTCTGTAAACCTCGAGAAGAGGCATCACGGCCCAACCTCAGCCGACGAGGACCAGCACGTGTTGACGGGGAAGGGGGACGAGGGAACTTTCTGGCCAGTCGTGAGAACATTCTGGATCTTGACGGGGCGCCCCAGGTGGTCACGTGTGCCAAAGACCTCATCAAGAGGCACACTGACCCTCTCCGCGTTGTGTCGTGGGTGGGGAGGCAGGTCGCTGGGCACATTCTGGGGAGGAGTAAGGGCGGTGTGGCGAGAGCCTGGCAGGAGAGGGTAAAAGGGTTGGGCACACCCGTCACCCAGCCTGGGTCGGGGGGTTATTTTTCGAGAATGGGTGAGGGCCAATGGAAGACCGGAAGGACGTTTCGGTCCAGCGAAACGTCACAACTGCCCCGTGGGGCAGGAGCTGTGGGTATCTGCCTGCCAGCACCACGGTGGGTGAGAGGCAGCACCCATACTCTGGATAGGAGCTGCAGGTGTCCTGGGGGAGCTGGGCCACCCTTTGCCTCCAGGTCGCCAAGCACTAGGAAGGGCTCCCTGCAGGGCCCCGAGGGTCATTCGTGAGGATCCGGCAGCCGCAGACAGACCCTCCCCTCTCACCCTGCTTCCCAGGCTGCCAGCCGGGGCACGGGGGACATAGGCTGGGAAGGGAGCGGTCACCGAGAAGTCAGCAGCCGCCCCCTCCAGCCCCTCCAAGCACAAGAAGCACTAGGAAGCGGCAAGTCTAGAGGGACGGAGTGGGCAAGAGGAGGAGACAGAGGCAGCTGAGCCTGGCTGGGGGCTCCAGGGACCCTTCCTCTGACCCCCTAACCCTAGAAAGAGCTTTGGGTGCCACCCCTCTCCGACTACACACAGAAACACTTAACAACAGCAACAGTAACAACGACCACCGCCTTCCGCGGAGCGCTTATGCTGAGCCAGGCACTTGTGAGACACTCTTCCATGCAGGACTCACAGAACTGATGCAGAGGCTCTCGGAAGAAGCATGTCTTATTAACGCTGCGCCCCTGCCTCCTCCAGCCTGGGATTACAGAGGGGAAGTAACCTGCCCCCAGGTCACAAGGTTGGAAGGGGCTGGGGCGCCCGGGTGGCTCAGTCGGGGAAGGGTCCGACTTGGGCTCGGGTCACGATCTCATGGTTTGTGAGTTCGGGCCCCACACGGGGCTCTGTGCTGTCGGCGCAGAGCCTGCTTCAGATCTTCTGTCCCCCTCTCTCTGGCCCTCCCCTATTGGTGTGCGTGTATGAGCAGGCACTCGCTCACTCTCTCTCTCCTCTCTCTCTCTCAAAAATGAATACACATTAAAAAGAAAAAAAAAAAAAGGTTAGCAAGGGCAACGACAGGATGCAAACCCACATAGCCACCCAGTTACCCTCACCTCTGGGGTCATCCTGTCCACCCCACCCCCACCCCCCCATCCCCACCCCCGCCAACTGTTTCAACTTCTCCGACTCGCCCTTTACGGCGACAATTTCCGCACAGAACAGCAGACCCTAGGCCCACACCTGTGTAAATGCCAAGCCTGTATAATCGGAAACAGCCCCCGGGGTCCAGGGCCTGGGGAGGCCAAGACAGGGACCTCCCCGAAGTCCCAAAGAAGGGAAACCAGAGAAAAGCCAACCTGGCCAAAGCCTACTCCCTGCCGCCTCAGTTTCCCCAATCTGTGCAATGGGCTTCACGGCTCGTCTCTCACAGAACAGGACAGATCCTGCAGGCGGTGAAGCAGATTCCGGACCCCAGAGATACTCACGCCCGTTAGTAACAGTAGTGATATCGTTGAAATGATATAACGTCTGGAATTTGCTTAAACCGATCCAGCGAAAGAGAAAGCAAAAAGTGCAGAGGAGGGGGGTGGGGTAACAGACAGAAAAGAGAGGGGCCGAGATCTGTTGAGGGGTGACGGGTACACGGGGGTCCAGTATGATATTCTCTCCACTCTGGGTGGATGCTTTAAAATCCCCATGATAGGCGCGCCTGGGTGGCTCAGTCGCCCAGCTCGGGCTCAGGTCATGATCTCACGGTTCGTGGGTTCCAGCCCCGCGTCGGGCTCCGTGCGGACAGCTCGGAGCCCGGAGCCTCCTTCGGATTCTGTGTGTCCCTCTCTCTCTTCTCTGCCCCTCCCCTGCTCACGCTCTGTCTCTGTTTCTCTCACAAATAAATAAACATTAAAAAAAACTTTTTTTAAATCATAATAATAAGCCAAGTGAACCTTCGCTGTGCATGCCCTCAAGCCAGGACCAGTCTTGAAACCTTTCCGCAATTTCACTCACTCAAGCCTCACAAAAGACCCCACGAAGTTCTGTTGCAGATGAGGAAACTGAGGCCCAAACAGTATTCGACCGCCTAGGACCTTCCATTGAAAATGGCAACGTTAGGGGCGCCTGGGTGGCTCGGTCGGTTAAGTGTCCGACTTTGGCTCAGGTCATGATCTCACGGCCCGTGAGTTCGAGCCCCACGCCGGGCTCTGTGCTGACCGCTCAGAGCCTGCGGCCTGTTTCGGATTCTGTGTCTCCCTCTCTCTCTGCCCCTCCCCCGTTCATGCTCTGTCTCTCTCTGTCTCAAAAATAAACGTTAAAAAAAAAAAAATTTTATAAAATGGCAACGTTGGGGCACATGGGGGGACGGGGTGGGGGGCTCAGTCGGTTAAGCATTCGACTTTGGCTCAGGTCATGATCTCAGGATCTCGTGAGTTCATCACAGAGCCCCCTTCGGATCCTCTGTCCCCGTCACTCTCTGATCCTCCCCAGCGCACTCTCTCTCTCTCTCTCTCTCTCTCTCAAAATAAATCAATATTAAAAAAATAAAATAAAATCATAAAATGCCAAAGTTGATTGCCCAGGATTTGGGGGGGGGGAGCAGTATGGACTTGGGTATCCAATCTCATGGGAGACTTTGCTACTTTTGTTGTTGTTGTTGTTTTTAATTTTAGAGAGAGCTCGTGAGTGAGGAAGAGGGGCAAAGCGAGGGGGACAGGGAGAGAATATTAAGCAGGCTCCACACGCAGCTCAGAGCCCAACAAGGGGCTCAAATCCCACCACCCGGGGATCATGACCCGAGCCGAAATCAGGAGTCGGACACTCAACCGATTGAGCCTCCCGGGGCGCCCCACCACTCTTCATCACGGTCACCGTCACAGCCACTAACATTTTTTTTAAGTAGGCTCCGTGCCCAGTGTGGGTCTTGAACTCACGGCCCCGAGATCAAGAGTCGCACGCTCCGCCAGAGGCCCCACCTCTAACACTTTCTGAGCACTCGCCAGGCGTCACGCATCGTGTTCAGCATCGAACCCCCAGGAGCAGGCCGCGGGCGACTCTCCTGTCGTTCCCAGCCTTTCAGTTGGGGAAACTGAGGCACGGAGCGCGGAAGCCCGGCCCGCTCCCGGGGTCGACGCCGCCGCCGGGCCTCATGCCAGAGCAGCCCTGCCATGCGCCCCCTGCTGCCGACGCGGCTCAGAATGCCAACATTGTTCCCTATGTGCCTTTGGGGAAGACAAGGACGACCTTTCAGAGTGCAGAAGTCAGCAAGGGCCCCACGGCAGAGCAGCGGTGACAGTGGAAGTAACAGCGACATCAGGGGCTGGTTCCTGAAAGCCTCCGGGACGCCCGGCGCGGGAGGGCGCTGCCTCATTTAGCCCTCCCAGCCGTCCCTACGAGGGGGCCATCGGGGTCCCACCATACAGATCAGGAAATTGAGACCCAGGAAATGGGATCATTTGGCCCGGGTCACACTATCATCAAGTGGAAAAGAAGGCACCCCCACCCCCCCCCACCCCCGCCCCGTGCCTGCCGATTAGGGGGCTCACAGCCAAGAATCTGGCTATTCCCGGCCCCAGGAAAAAAAAAAAAAAAAAACCTGCCAAAACGGGCAGATAACATCGCCAAGGACCGACGAGGCTTCCTGTACAGGGTAGGCCCTCACAACAACCCTCCCCAAGTTGAGATTGAGATGAACCCATTTAGCAGAGGGGAAAACAGAGGCCCGGAACCAGCGAGCTCCCGGTCTACAGCCATTCAACCAGCAAGAGGTGTGGAGCCAGGACTCCGGCCAACAGACTGGCTTCTAGAGCCCATGCTCTTGACCTCCACACCAGGGGGCAAGCATGGTCCGCAGGCCACGCACGGGCAGACAGGAAGACGCAAGGAGGCCACAAGAGGCAAAGACACCGGAGCAGGCTGGTTGGATGAACTGCACGGGACAGGAAGGAACGACTTCTTCCAAGGGCAGCCGCCACGGTACCTCCGGGGAGCCCCTAAGTGACAAGCGGCAGACTCCTGGTCCAGCGATCCCGCTTCCAGAAGTTTACCCCACAGCCGGACCCAGTTGCCGGGAAGAGGTGAGGACACGTGCTGTCCAGCCCTATGAGCTGAAAACCGCTCCCACACCCGTGTCAAGGAAACGAGGGTTCACCCACACCACACAACACCACCGGGCCCAGAAAAAGACGGAGGGAGCCCTCCCTCTCCCGCGCAGGAAGAGTCCCCCAGGGAAGTGAAGCACCATGCAGGTCAACGCGACGGCAGGTAAAAATCAACATCTTCAAAGACGCGCCCACACGGATAAGAAACGCGCGTGGCGCGTGCACGGAACATCAGGATCGGGGAGCGAGGGACTAAGGGTGCCGGGGAGGGAGGAGAGAAAGACTTACGACGTTTGGTAATTCTGAACTTGCCCCCGGTGCATGTAGCACTGAGGAAAACAATAAAACAAAAAAGACAGAAAGAAAGGCAGTCGCTTCCTCCTTGGAGCCTTCACAGACCACCCAGTCGGAATTACTCACATCGCACGCAGCGAGCCCAGCCCTGGGGACCACGCTTGCCTCCAGCCTCCTCCTGGACCGGATCCCTGGCACACAGTAGGCCCTCAGGAAGTGTCACTGGGAACGGTTAAAGCAACAAAAGCACTCTCTCCGGCCGGACGGATCCCAAGCCACCGGCAACACACAGCCTCTTCCACGTAGCTAAATGCCACCAGGCTAGAAATGTCTCAGAAAACTCTCCGTCGTCGGGGGATCCTGCGTGTCACCGAGGAGAGACACAAAGGCTTCCAGTCAATGGGGACGAAACGCTTAACGGTGGTACCCCCCCCCAGGCAGGGGAGGATTCAGAAGGAATGAGGAGGGAATCCTTGGGGACAGTTCAACCAGACATTTCCCATGCGCCTGTGGAGTGAAGCATCCTACTCCAGGGAGCCAACTCCGGGGGACAATCCTCAGACAGGCTGTGGGAGTAAGTGGGGAGCACATCATTCTGATGGGGAGGCGGTGGGGGCCGGGGGAGAGGTTTAGGTCACAGATGGAGGTCAGGTAACTTGTTTCCATTGAGAGGGTGCCCGGTGGGGGAAGACCCAAAGGAGACCAGAGCAAGAGAACTGTGCCCCCCACTCCTCTCCCCGGCGGGGCGGGACAGGGAAAAAGGCAGACCCTCACTGCTTTCCAAGCCCAGGCCCGCTGGAAAGGAATGCCATGTTTTCCTGTTTCCAATTAACTGCCCCCCCCCCCCCTCCCCAGCAGCCCTCTGCATTCTTGAGACCAGGAGTCAAGACAGCCACAGGGGAGAGCTGGGAGGGCTGGCTGGAACCCCATTGGTGGCTAGCCCCGGGGCTAAAAGGCAGCCCCCAGGAACCTGGAGAACCCCACCCCCCATCCCAGGGCCCTCCCACCAGGCCCCAGGGCTTGGCACTGACCCCCTTCCATAACTCTAGGGTGGGGGAGAAGACCCCGCACCCGAGGGAAGGCTGGGGAAGGCCCCAGAGGCCTCTGGGAAGGAAGTCAGCAGGGAGGGGGGCGGAGCACAGGCCTGTCCCTTTGGGCCTTACTCATGCTTCTCCGCTCAAAAAAAAAAAAAAAAAAAAAAAAAAAAAATCAGTTCCTATTTTCAGGAAACACTCAGGCTTGAGAGACCTATGCGTTCCCTACAGCCCCTCTCCTCCTGCCCCCCGAAAGGAATTATTATGACTTAGGCCTATGCTCTCAGGAAGGAAGATCTTTACACATCAAGGTCAGGACAGTAGATCAGGGGCAAAACACAGTGTCTTTTGCGCAAAACACACACGGAGCCCCTCTCCCACTCACTCCTACCCCCTGCAGTCTGGGCTTGGGGTCCCCTCACAGCCAGAGACCAGGCTTTCCCTGGGCTCAGTTTTCTCATCTGTGAAATGGGAAGATCACCCGTATGACCCTCTTCGCTGGGCGAGCTGGGCCCTCCCAGTCCCTCTCCCTCAGTCCACTGCCCCCAAATGTTGAATCAGCACCAGCAAGTGCCAAAGGGGAAGGGCCCCAGTTCAGACAGTGGGCTGGGGCGGGGGGGGGGGGGGGGGGGGGCGGGGGGGGGGCGGAGGTCACTGATTCACAGTCGGCCCTTGCCCACCCACCGTGGGGACGTCCCCCAGGCCTTATACTACTCCCTTCAATGTCCAGCACTCAACATCCCTCCCCAGCGCTGGAGAATTGGCACGCCACATCCAGTCCGATGAATGACAAACAAAATAACACGTTTAGATACGACTTTCACCCACCTCAAGGTCAGTTAAGGGAACTATAATTATGGCCACCTGCAGATGAGGAAACTGAGGACTAGGGCCTTCAATGACCTGCCTAAGCCCACAGAGTGGGGACGGGGAGTCTGACGCCGGCCAAGGGGAGAAAGGTTCCCTGTCAGATGCGTCAGGGTGCCTTGAAGGGTTGCCGGGCAGAGTGACCACGAAGGTCCCCGACAGCTCGGCTGCCCTCCTGGCAGGGCTGGGTCGCAGAAAGCTGGGCCAAGTCCCAGCTCAGGAGGAAGAGGAGGAGGAGGAGGAGGAGGAGGACCATGGGGCCAGCTCCCAGGTGCCCCCCAGACCCCCCCCCCCCCCCCCCCCGACCAGGCCGGCCTGCGGTCCCCCTTCCCGGCCCACACACCTCCAACTCAGCTCTTATAGGCAAACGCTGTGCTGCTCCAGCCACAGCTGAGATGATTCCGCTCCCAGCTTTGCTTCCAGATGTCTTTACCCCTTCCCAAAACCGGCATGGGGGCGGGGGGAGAATGACACAACAGCTCCTTCCAGGTATTATTATATACGAGACCCGGGTCAACTGGAATCAACAGGACAAAGTGCCAAAGAGGGGTACAGGAGAACTTAACAGTTTTGAGCTGAGTGGGGAAGTGGGAGGAGCCGGGAATGGTTGCCCACGGTGGGGGGGGGGGGTGCTTTGTGACCCCGGGCAAGTCACATAACCTCTCTCTGAGCCTCCATTAGCCCGGCTGCAAAATGGGAATGCTAAGTGTCACTAACCCTCCTGGGGTGGTGGCCAGGGTGTAGCAGAAGGCAATCCATAATGCTCCCTGGGTAGAGAGATGTTATTTCTGGGTTCTGGGGGGGGAGGGGGGGGAGTCAGCAGGGAGGGTGGGGTAAGTAAACATAACCCCCCTTGAGTCCCACCAGACGTCAGCACAAGGGAAGGGGAGGATTCCCAAACTGTCCAATTCCCCTGTTCTCCCACCACCCCACAGGTCAGACTGAGCCCTTTACCCACCCCCCCCCCACCTCGGGTGAAAGCACACAGAGAGAGCGATCACACTGTCCCCCCCCCCCCCCCGCCCCCCAAAAGGCGCCGGCAGAAAGGAGGTGTGAGAAAAACGGAAACACTCCGCGCGCGTCCCCAGATGGTTATTATTCTATCGGAGGGCCGTGTGACAAAAGGGGCTGACGGTCCGGACCTGAGGCTGGGCACGACAGCAGCCCACGGTCTGGCAACGCCAGAGGGCTGGGACCTGTCACCCCGGCCTCCCGGGGAGAGCTGACACGGCGGCCTCTGACCCCACCTCCCAGGAAGTTCAGCAGCTCAGAACCACAAAGCAAAACAAAGGGGCGCGGAGAGGAAGGAGCCACGGTACCTTCCGATCACCGCTGGCCCCCGAGTCCCGAGCCCCCAGCCGGAGCCCGAGCAGGAGCCCCGGCGCGGCTCCTCGCCCGCTTCTCCGCTGGCCGCGGCCCAAGGCCTGGGCAGCCCCCCGGTCCCTTGTCTCCCCGCGGCCGCCCGTGACAGGAGCCGGGGAAGCAGCCGAGGGGCAGCTAGGGATGGGAAAACCAGATGGCTCCATCCCTCCTCCCTCCTCCCTCCTCCTCCATCCCTCCCTCCGGGTGCCCGCGGCCTGGCCGCCCTCCGCAGGGGCCCGGGGAGGCCGCGGGCCCGGCTCGTCCGGGCTCACCCCAGGGAAAGGGTTGCCTTTGTCTAAAGGTCACCACCCGAGCGCGGTGCCCGGGCTGGGCCTGGTGCCTCCCATTCCCAGGCCGAGGGGGTGGAGATGGGGGGCCGCCCCGAATCTCGGGAGGTGACAGGGGTAAGGCTCCCTTCCCTCCCCTCCCCCTCCCCGTAACGGCCCCCTCCGGGACGAGCCAGCTAGCGGGGGAGGGGGTCAACTCCCTTCATCGCTGGAGGGGTGGGGGACCAAGTCAACTCCTTTCATTGTTTAGGGGCGGTGGGGAGGGGGAGACCCAATGGCCTCCTTCCGCATCCATCCCTCCCCAGGCTGCCGGATGCCCCGTTTCTCCCCGGCACCCCCGACCGGGATTTGGGGAGGGGGCGCAGGGGACGGGCGAGAGGGGGAGATGAAGGCTCGCCACCTCCGGCCAGGCGATCACCATCCACTGCCCCGTTGCCCTCTTCTTCTCTGAAAGGCGGGGAGCGGGGTGAGGGGAAGGGGGGGGGCCCGGGCCGGGGGAGGGGGTCTCCCCGCCCCTCCCCCCGTGGAACGTTAGGTCTCGTTTTTCCGCCGCTCCATTGTATCCCCGGCAGCCGGCGGGAGGGCCGGGGAGGCACCGGGCGCCGGGTTTGGGCAGGGGAGCAGCGGGGGGGGGGGGGGTCCCCGCAGGATCGGGGCGGCGGTGATGGTGGGAGAGACGCGGGGGATGGGGGGGCTGCCGGGGGTGGTGGGCGCCGAGCAAAAAAAGAGGCAGCGGGCGCTGCGCCCCGGTTGGGGGGCTGAGTGTGTGAGTGTCGGGGGGGTGGGTTCGGCCCCGGCTCCGGCTCCCCCCACACACACCCTCGCCGCCAACCCCCACTCCCCCCTCGCTTTTGCGCCCTGTCACAGCCCCGACTCGCAGGTAGAGAGAGTTAAGAGATTTAAAGAGAAATTGCTACATTGTGAGAAACTCACCCTGATGTTTGAGCAGCCGTCGGCGCGGGGTCTCCGAGACGGCCCCGCACGGGCTGCAAAGGGAGGACCCAGAAGGGGCCGACCGGCCGGGCCGGTCAGCGCACTGCCTGATCGCATGGCGGCCGCCCGGCAGCCTCCGCCAGGCCCCTGCCGCCGCCCCGCGCCGCGGCCCGGGCGCCCCGGACCCGCGCGCGCTCCGGGGAGGACCCCTCGGGTTTGCAAAAAAAAAAAAAAAAAAAAAAAAAAAAAAAAAAAAAAAAAAGAAAAAAAAAAGAAAAAAAAAAAGAAAAAAAATTTTTTAATTAAATGCAAAAGAAAAAAAAAAAAAAAACCTTGCAGGTTTTGTGTCCGCCCCCCCCTTCCTCCTCCTCCTCCTCCTCCTCCTCCTCCCTCCGCCCTCGCCGGGGGACGGGCTTGGGGGAGGCCCCGCCCCGCGCTCCGCGCACCAGCTCCGGCTCCGGACGCCGAGCGGCGGGCCCGCGAGCGAATGGGAGGCCGCGGGCGCCCCGGGAGGGTGCCTCCCGCGCCGGCGCCGCCCCCTCCCCAGCCCCAGTCCCGGGGGTTTGGGGTCGCGCCTTGCCAGGTTCTGGTGGAGTCGGCCGACTTCCTCGAGCCGTGCTCCGGGCTGCGGGGAAAGGCTAAAGGGGTTCGCGCTCCCAGACCCCGGGCGCCCTGCCGGCTGGGGAAGGGGCTCCGTGCGCCCCGGGCGCGGGCCCGACGCGGGGGACAGTCGCCGGGCGAGAGGAGGCGCCCAGGGCGAGCGCCGAAAGCTCGAAAAGGTAGCGGGAGTAGAGGATGGAAAAGAGGGGGCACCTCGCCAGTGGAACCGCGAAGGAGCCGGGAGTGGGAACGAATAGGGTGGAAGGCGGCGCGGGGTTGGGGGCGACTGGCCGGGACCCCGGGCGTGGCTTGATCGCTCACCTCAGTCGGTCTTTGCTCACATGCGACGGCCCCGGGGAGGGCGCCAGGGACGCGGGATCCAACTTCAGAGCCACCTCGAGGCCTCTCGGGCCGCGCTGATGGGATTCCCAGAAGCCCCAGAACGCCTCGGTGGTGTTGGGTCCGTTTCCGCCCCACCAGCCCATGAACGCCTTGCGGGTGGGACACTTAGATTCCCGCGTTCGTGTCGCGAACGCTAGGTGGGCGCCTGCCGTTATGTCCTGCTCCGTGCTGGGGGCCCAGCGGGGACCCAGATGGCCCGGACCTGCCTGCCTCTCCGGGGTGCACAGACCAGGGGGACCTCTCTTTTGGTCTCTTACTACCTTCTGTCTTCCCAGTGCCCCAAAAAGCTCCATGCATACAGAAGCGGCTTAATAAATGCGTTGAATGAATGAGTGACTGAGACGTATCTGTGCTTTAAACTTTAGTATTTATTCTAGTATCTTGGGCCTACTGTTCATGGTATTTAAGAGATCACTGAGGTTAAGGGCCCTGACTCAAACCGGTGGGTCTGGTTCACATCCTGCCTTTGCCACGTCCTTGCTTTGTGACCTTGGGCCAATCACTTCACCTCTCTGTGCCTTCATTTCCTGTCTCAATAATAGGCCTCACTTTGCAGGGTCATTAGGACCAAATAAGCTTGTCAGGGAGATCGGCACCTGACCGGAAGTGCGAGAGAAGCCCTGACTGTTCTTGATGATTATACAAAAAGTAAAACTATCAATTTCAGAAGTGAACGCATGGGTTGCCCCAAACATAAGACAGTGGTGGATCTGTAACTTAGGCAGTGGTCATCCACAGCTCACTTGGAGGAATGTGACTCTTTGGAAAACAGCAATATACACACTTAGACTTTATTTTTGTGCAGCTCGCCCTCTATTTGCTATGACTGAGCCCGATTAAGCTACACCTTGAGTATTCATTAACTAGTGCCAAACACGATATTTTGAAACCTCAGTACTGCCCAGCAGGAAGATGCCTCTAGCACCTCCCATCTAGAAAACCTTTAATCCCATTTCACAGTGTAGGAAACTAAATTGGCTCCGAGGAGGGGAAGTATTTTGCCCAAAGTCCCACAACCAGGAAGTGATTGGAGCTGGGTGACACTTGTGTCTGTGTCAAAGCTGCGAGCCCCAGGGGCACTCAGCACTTGAAGACTGGTTAAAAGCAGATTTGAGGGGCGCCTGGGTGGCACAGTCGGTTAAGCGTCCGACTTCAGCCAGGTCACGATCTCGCGGTCCGTGAGTTCGAGCCCCCGCGTCAGGCTCTGGGCTGACGGCTCAGAGCCTGGAGCCGGTTTCCGATTCTGTGTCTCCCTCTCTCTCTGCCCCTCCCCCGTTCATGCTCTGTCTCTCTCTGTCCCCAAAATAAATAAACGTTGAAAAAAAAAAAAAGTCTTTAAAAGCAGATTTGAGGCATTAGGAGGGGTGATTGTCCCCATGTATTCATTCCGGCAGGGTGTATATTTCTTTCTTTTTCTTTCTTTCTTTCTTTCTTTCTTTCTTTCTTTCTTTCTTTCTTTCTTTCTTTCTTTCTTTCTCTTTCTCTCTCTTTCTTTCTCCCTCTTTCTTTCTTTCCTTCTCTCTTTCTCTTCCTTTCTTTCTTTGTAAAGTTTATTTATTTTGAGAGAGAGAAATGGGGGAGGGGCAGAGAAGCCCAAGCAGGGTCCACGCTGTTCAGTGCAGAGCCAGACGAGGGGATCGTACTCCCGGTCCATGAGATCCTGACCAGGGCCGGAACCAGGTGGCTTAACCGATTAACTGACTGAGCCACCCAGGTGCCACTGCAGGAAGTATTTTTTAAGTTATCTAGTATGTTCCAGAATTTTAGTAGCGGTCAAGACCACTCAGGTTGTCACCCCACCGCCTACCCCCACACCATACACACACAGTCCACAATCTGTTAGGGAACGCAGACAATGTGCAAGTAAGACTTAGCGACAGTTTCCCCCCTGCCTTCCAAGCATGGCAGGTCCCAAGTTTCTTTGGTGCACTGGTATCCCCCCCACCCCCACCCCTAGAACGCTGCCCGGTACTTGATGCTCAAAAAAGGTCTTTTGAACCAAGAGGGAATAGCCACCCTCCCACAGATACACCTGACCTCTCAGGAAGATGGTCTGGGGCCATGCTACTTGGAATGGGCCTGGCTGGGTGTGAAGGAAGGCGACAACAGGTCAACCCCAAAGCCCTGGGAAATCAAATGGCCAAGGTCAGCGTAGGGGACATTATGGGTCCAAGTGAAAAGAGACTTGCCGTCTTTTGGGGATGACACACACCTTCCCTTTGAGAATCCCATGCAAGGTGTGAGTTCTAGGTTAAGAATTGAGTGGGCGGTGGTGAGACCCAGACAGGTTCAGCGACTTATCCCAGGGCTACTGAGCCAGGATGGGGACCAATCCAGTACACCCAGATGTTCCATCACCCACTGTCTCTGAGTCATCAGATGAACTTGGGGTGAGTCACTTCCAGCACCTCCATTTTCTCATCGGTCCCATGGGAGTGTAGAGTCAAGATCCCCAAATCTCCCCCTCCCCCCGCCACTTTACGATGAGAAATTTCAAACGTGGAAAAGTGGAAATACAGTGAACACCTAAAAACCCACCGCTTGGATTTGACCATCAGCATGTTCCTCTACTTGCTTTCTTATCTGTGCATCTACCCATCCATCAAATCCGTCTTATTTTTTGATGTGTTGCAGAGATCTGTTTACCTCTCCCTTGATGTCATTAACCAGGTAATCCTAGCTCCCCACTCTGCTAAATGCTCTAATGACCGTAGTATAACCCTCTGGGCCAGGTGCTGGCTCTCTTTTAAACTGCAATTCTCTCCTTTTTTTTTTTTAACGTTTTTTATTTATTTTTGAGACAGAGAGAGACAGAGCATGAACGGGGGAGGGGCAGAGAGAGAGGGAGACACAGAATCGGAAGCAGGCTCCGGGCTCTGAGCCATCAGCCCAGACCCCGACGCGGGGCTCGAACTCACGGACCGTGAGATCGTGACCTGAGCTGAAGTCGGACGCTCAACCGACTGAGCCACCCAGGCGCCCCAATTCTCTCCTTTATTTATTTATTTATTTATTTTTTTTCTCCGTGAAGGAGAAACAGATTCAGAGAGGATAAGAAACCAGATCAAGGTCACACAGCCTGGGATTCAAACCCAGCTCTGGGTCCCCTGGGTCCAGACTTTATAAGGAGTACAGAGAGGAAGAAATGAGACAATGAATGAATACGGAAGGTCTTTGGGGGCAGTGACACAGCGGTGCACAGATGTGAAAAATTAGGACCGGAGAAGGTGCACCTATGTTTTCCTCAACCAGCAGATACGCTGTTATCTCTGTGTTCGGCTGGGCTCCTGGCACTGGGTCCTTGCTTCTTCCCAGTCCGGGACTTTATCCCATACGGGTCCCAGTATCTCCTGTTTGTTAACATAAGGCTGAGCAGGTGACACACACCTGCCAAAGGGTCCAAAAACGTTTGCTGTGAGGAAAATGGCTTCTGTAGGTCCTTGTAGCCACTCCACAAGCAAGCATAGCCCCAGACATTGGACCTGGGATTATCGACACCCCACCGGAGGGGCGCCTGGGTGGCTCAGTCCATGGAGCATCCAGTGCCTGATTTCGGCTCAGGTCATGAATCCCGGGTAGTGGGATCAAGATCCGCGTGGAGCCTGCTTAAGATTCTCTCTCTCCCTCTGCCCCTCTCCCCCCACCCCCCCTTGCGCACACTTTCTCTCTCTCTCAAAACAAAACAAAACAAGACAAAACAAAACAACCCACGGCCTCAACATGAACTTGGATTTCTGCCCTTCATCTCAACGCTTAATGGAACTGTTTTAATCACAACCTGGCAGCTGAAAAGCCACAGCAGGAAACCCACGATTAGTTGTGGAAGGGTCCAGGACATTGGAGAACGAATCTGCCCTGTCCCAGGGTCTTGATGCTTTTTCCCACGTTCAGGCCACTGACTCCACGGCCCCTTTCGATCCCAACCCTCCAGCTTGGAAAGCTCCCCTCCCCCGCAAGTACCACGGCATTTTCTGTCCCATCCTTTCGCGCTGCTAGTCCTTCCCCACCCCATCCTCGGCTCTGCCAACCAGACCCTAAACCCCTTTACCTCTCTAACCTCCTATCCGCCCTGCCGTCCAGCTCCTCCCTTGCAGGACCCTGGCCAGTATCTGGCGTGATCTCCATCTCCCTACCGAGAGGAGTGGTTTCTCTTTTCCTTCACTTCTTTCTAAATAAGTGCTTTGTCCCTCCGAGGGTCAAAACAGTGTCCGCCGCGGCCCCTCCCTCGCACTCGCAGCTGCAAAGTTGAAAACTTTGCCGACCCGAGTTCTGCTTCTTGATCTGGGAGGATGCTGGTGCTACGGGAGTTTTTGGTTTTTCACCCAGCGGCACACTTACGGCCCATGCGCTTCTCTGTGGGTACGCAACACTTCAATAAACAAGAGGGAACAAAACAAGGAGGCTTGCCCAATCCTAAAACACCCTTGCGGTCCCTTCGGGTTTCGTTCAACGGGATTTGAGGGAAGACAGTTTCCATCAAAGACCTCTCCAGGATCCGCCAGGCGAGGAAAGAAAAGGGAACCGGAGGGCACTGGCTCCGATCCGGCTTCTGCCGCCTGACCGCGCCCTTTAAATATGGCTCGTACGGCGCGACTGCGCTGCCCCAGCTCACGGGTCCTACTGGCCCGCTCGGAGGGCAGAAGCCAAGAGCCGCAACGAAATCAGGCAGCTGCGAGCCCAGCCCGGCCTCGGGTCCTCAGCGCGGCAAGTGCGGGGGGCGGGGCCTGACCGCCCATTGGCTCACGCCTAGGGGCGGGCCCACTGCTCCGTCCCGCCCCCAACCCCTACCGGGTTAATTGGGCCTCGCGCCTGCCCGGGGAATTATTCACCGGAGGGCGGGGCCTGGGTTTGTTTACACCCTGCCATTGGCTGGATTTGAATCGGCCCGACTGCGGGCCGGCCGCGGGGCGGGGCTCCAGAGGGCCCGGGCCCGCGCCTGACAGCTTGGGGAGGAAGGGCCCGCAGCCGGAGCGCCGGGACCCGGCAGACGGGGGTACCCTCGGCGGATGCGGCCAGCGGGGGTGGGCAGGCGGAGGCTTCCGCTCTCGTTTCTCCACAAATACTAATCAAAGGCCAGGGTGCGGAGCCTTGTTTGTGTTTTCATAAACACGCTGTAGGGAAAACAAACCCGGAAACAACCTTGCTGCCCACGGATGGGGGACTCATTTAAATAAGCTGTGGCCTGACCCGTAGTGACACACGAAGTAGCCGTAAAATGAGGAAGACACGAACCGACACACAACAAGTTATGTATCCAGTCAAGAAACAAAAGCGAAGAGGGGAGCAGAGAGTGTACCGACTTAAAAGTGGGTGAAAAAAAATACAAGCTTTTGCTTGTTAAATGCACAGAATGTCTTTGAAAGCAGCAACAACCCGGTAACAGCAGTTGTGTGTGGGGAGGAAGACAGGGCGGGTAGAGGATAGATGTTTTTGTACTGCCTTCAAGTTAGAGCCCTGTATCACCCATTCAAAGAAAGGCACACCGTGTAAATAAAAATACAGGACTGGGTTCTGAGGACTCTCCCCCTGCACCCTCCTACCTTGGGGGAGGATGAAGAGAAAAAAGCCTAAGGAAGCCCTAAAGGAAAGAAGCAAAAATCAAATCTAGGAGAGGCCCCTTTAAGAAGGGAAACTTGCCTCCTCCAGAAAAATGATGTGAGGCTGTGAGGCAAGCTGGGCGCCTGGGCAGAGGGGACAGTCGTCCTGGGTTTTGACTTTTATTAATACTCGTGTGTTCTGGGAGATCTAGAGAGGAAAAGAACAACTTCCTGCAGCTAATGAGGTTTGAACTGTTAGGGTTCTTACTTCCTCTGTCTAGATCCCGTGGGGGGAGGGTTTGTGATACACTGTTAATTTGGCATGAAAGTCAAGCCTGGAGTGAAAATTTGCCCATCTGCAAATTGTGAGTAACTGCTTAACCAAGCTGGCACTCTCAGCCCTGGTCCATAGAAATAACCTCAGCGAAGGTACCAACAACCGTCCCTAGCAGGTGGCAGGTTCTAATATTTATCCCTGGTTTGCAGATGGGGAAACAGAGTCACAGAGAGCTTCCAGAACTGCCAAAATCAGGCCCCGCAGGACCTGGAACCCAGGCAGCCCCACCCCAAAGTTCATACTTGTAACTGTTATATTACACCTGCCCCTAAAAGCTTGTGTCTTCACAGAGATAAACTATTTTGTATCGACCTTCCACAGTAGAGAGGTTTTTGTTTTGTTTTGTTTTGTTTTGTTTTGTTTGTAATAAAAAAATTTTAGGTGGTTCTTTCTAAAATTCTACACGGAGGCAAACTTCTAAATTTTTTTTAAGTACATTCACAGAGGAAATGATTTGCCCTTGACCCTTTTACCCACCCCCACCCTCCATTAAACACTTACTTAATGCTTCCCGTGTATCAGGCACATTTTTAAACATTTTATGTACATCAGCTCATTGAACCATTGCAACAACCCAGAAGTCAAAATTGTTACCACTCTCATTTCACAGATGAAGAAACTGAAGAACAGAGGAGTTAAGTAACTGGCCCACCGTCCCACATCTCCCTCCAGAAAAAAGAAAAGGGACACCAAGAAGAATGGGCAGGTCATGGCTGGAGCAAGAGGAAGGTGTCCAAAATTTCTAGAGAGGGAGGAAAGAATGGGAGGTAAGATAAACCACTGGGCTGTGAACGTGGAGAAAATGGCGTTAGTGGGGTGCATTGGGGGGCTTTGGGCAGCTTGCAAAAGGTAGCGGGAAATGGCCAAGTGCACGGAAAGGTTCTCGAAAGTCATCAGTCATCAGGGAGATGCAAATCAAAACCACAGCAAGACGCAGATTCACACTCACGGGAATGGCCACAATGATAAAAGGGGACAAGAACAAGGGTTGGCACGGATGTGGTGAAATCAGAACCCTCATACACCGCTGGTGGGCAAACTGGCGTAGCCAAAATGGAAACCAGTTTCGAGTTTCCGCAGTCAAGTTGCCCAAAGAATTACCATGCACCGACTCCTACGTATATACCCCCCAAAAAAGTGAAAACAGGAATTCAAAAATAACTTGTGCAAAGAGGCGCCTGGGTGGCTCAGTCGGTTAAGCAGTCGACTTCGGCTCAGGTCATGATCTCGCGGTTCGTGGGTTCGAGCCCCGCGTCGGGCTCTGTGCTGACGGCTCAGAGCCTGGAGCCTGCTTCGGATTCTGTGTCTCCTTCTCTCTCTGCCCCTCCCCCACTTGTGCTCTGTCTCTCTCTGTCTATCAAAAGTAAATAAATCTAAAAAAAAAATTTTTTTTTTTTATTTAAGAAAATGAAAATAAAGTAACTTGTGCAGGAATGTTCCTGGTAGCATCATTCCCAATCGCCAAAAGCGGAAAAACAACCCATATATCCATCAACTGATAAATGAATAAACATCATGCTAAGTGTAAGAAGCCAGAGGCAGAAGGCCACGTGTTGTAGAATTCCGTTTATATGAAATGTTCAGAAAAGGCAAATCCATAGAGACAGTAGGTTGCCAGGGGCTGGGGGGAGCAGGAAGGGAGGGAGAGTGAGTATGGGGTTTCCTTTTGGGGGTCTTGAAAATGTTCTGGAATTCGTGGGGAAGGCTGTGCAAAATTATGAATCTACTGGGGCGCCTGGGTGGCGCAGTCGGTTAAGCGTCCGACTTCAGCCAGGTCACGATCTCGCGGTCCGTGAGTTCGAGCCCCACGTCGGGCTCTGGGCTGATGGCTGTTTCCGATTCTGTGTCTCCCTCTCTCTCTGCCCCTCCCCCGTTCATGCTCTGTCTCTCTCTGTCCCAAAAATAAATAAACGTTGAAAAAAAAATTAAAAAAAAATTATGAATCTACTTACTTGTACTGAATTGTACACTTTAAAATAGTGAAAATGGTAAGTCTTACAAATTGTTTAAAATTAAAAGATTAAAAAGAATTTTTTTAAGTTTCTTTTGAGAGAGAGAGAGAGAGAGAGAGAGAATCCCAAGCAGGCTCTGTGCCATCAGCACGGAGCCTGATTCGGGGCTCCATCCCAGGGAACCTCGAGATCATGACCTGAGCTGAAATCAAGAATCAGATGCCTGACTGACTGAGCCACCCAGGCGCCCCGAAAGATTAAAAATTTTTAAATGGGGGTGAGAAAGAAAGCAGTGGTATTGAGCGAAGACGACTTTAAAGGTAGTCCATGTGGCAATGTATACAAGGCGCGGGGCCAGGTGGAGGGAAAGAATGGAGATATCTGGGGAGTGAGGTCCAGAAAGTTCACCTGCTCTGGAGGGGTTACAGAGAGCCCAGGGGGGACCTTGTGAAGCTCTCACAGGCCACTGGAGGATACAGACTCACCTCCAGGGTGGTCAGGGCCGGGATGGGGGAGGCAGGGGGCTGTAGGAGCCGGGAACAGCTACCCGACCCAGCCTGGGGTTCAGAAAGGCTTCCTGGAGGAGGAGGAGAACGATAAAGAACAGTGTGATAGGAAAAGGGAACAGGCAGTGTGGGAGGGGGGGCATTGGTTTTCTGGGCCCAGAGGAGGAAGAGAGAGCCCAGAGTTTCTAAAGCGGAGATGAACCTTGACATTGCTGATTGAAACCCTGCTCGGGCTCCCTGATGCCCTCCGCGGGGGAGGGGGGGGAAGGCCACACCCTCGAGCAGCTTAGCATCTGTTCGTTCCCTGCACACATTCCCTGAGCACCTGCTCTGTGCCCCACCCTGTGCCGGTGATGCAGGGGTCACTGGTGACGGGGACAGGCCCAGCCCTGCCCCACCCCAGTGGGAGAGACAGACATAAACCAAATCATTGCCCAAGTGATAGCTATTAGCTCCTAGCACCTGAGAGGCCAGGCAGGGTTAACCCAGCCCCCAGGGGCTTCTCAGCGTCTGGGATTCCCAAAGGGCCATTTCGCGATTTTTGCAGAATACTGCCTCTACTGTTTATATTTTTAATTTGTTCTTTCAACCAACGTGGGTTTTTTCTTCTTCTTAATTCCTTAAATGGGTTCCCGTGGGGCTCCCTGAGGCTCCTCGGAAGCACCAAGGGTCCTGACATCACAGGTGTGACAGGCTTGTTACTTTTTTTTTTTTCCCCTAACCTACATTAAAATAAAGGCCTGATCGTGAAAATAAGTCACCTGGAAATGATCTCAAATGCTACTTTGGGGGCCTCTGGCCTGGTTTTGGGGGACTGGGGGGTAAACTCCCTGAGGGAAGCCGGTTGTAAGCTAAAACTCGAAGATGAATAGAGTTTGCGCCACAAGGGAGGACGGGAAGAGCAGGGGCAAAGGCCCCGAGGCAGCCGCGGCGGGGCAAGAAGGCAGGCGGGGCTGCTGGCGTGTCGGGAGGAACCGGGCAGCTTTGGGGGTATAGCATGGATTTGGGGGCTGAGCCCAAAGGCGATCCGCGCTCATCGAAGGGCTTGCTGCCAGCCTCGTTTTGCCACATGTGTCTTCTGTCACGCCTTTCTGAACGTGGGAGAGGCAGGGGAAGACACTGTGTCCCTCGATCCCCACAAACGCTGCGGCACAGAGCTACAGAACAAAGACATCCTCTTCTAGAACCCCAGGGTAGGGGCGCCTGGGTGGCTCAGTCAGTTAAGCGTCCCACTCTTGATCTCGGCTCCGCTCACGATCTCTCGGTTTGTGAGCTGGAGCCCTGGCTCTGTGCTGATGAGGCCGAGCCTGCTTGGGATTCGCTCCCTCTGCCCCTCCCCTGCTTTTCTCTCCCTCTCTTTTTGTCTCTCAACATAAATAAATACACTTAAAAAACAAAAGAGCAAGCATCACTCTCCCAGGCCTTACGATGTCTGAGTGTTTCTCCTCCGGCTCCTGCCTCTCTGCCTTCGCCACGTGAACGTGCCTGGGCTAGCTTGCCGGACGGATGTGAGGGAGAGGTAGAGAAGAACTGAGTCATCCCAGCTGAAGTCACTCCAGACCAGCCAGCCTCTAGCTACCCTGCCAGAGGATGACAGACTCATGAGTGAGCCCAGCCAAGGTCAGCCGAGCCTGGTCCAGATTAGCAGAAACCGTCCGGATGACCCAAATACACGTGGGGAAACAACATGGCTGTTGTTTTCAGCCACCACATTTTGAGACGGTTTGTTATGCAGCTGTAGCTGACCGATGCAAAGGACAGACTAAGAACTGAGATAAATGTGTGGGCGTCCCCACCACCTAGTACTTTCGGATTTGTTGAATGACCAAGGCAATCCAGAATTCTCTCTTTCCTTCTAATTTCCCCTTCAAACTTTTACTCCTATATCCGGATCTCATCTTGCTTCTAACAGTACAATGTATATCCCCCTTCTAGGGGTGCTGGATTAACCCCTTAAGAAAGAAACAATGTTTGGGGCACCTGGGTGGCTCAGTCGGTTATGTGTCTGACTTTGGCTCAGATCACGATCTCACAGTTTGTGAGTTCGAACCCTGCTCTCTGTGCTGAGAGCGCAGAACCTGCTTCAGATCCTCTCTCTCCCTCTGTCTCTGCCCCTCCCTCGCTCCCTCTCTCAAAAATAAATAAATAGGGGCGCCTGGGTGGCGCAGTCGGTTAAGCGTCCGACTTCGGCCAGGTCACGATCTCGCGGTCCGTGAGTTCGAGCCCCGCGTCAGGCTCTGGGTTGATGGCTCAGAGCCTGGAGCCTGTTTCCGATTCTGTGTCTCCCTCTCTCTCTGCCCCTCCCCCGTTCATGCTCTGTCTCTCTCTGTCCCCAAAATAAATAAACGTTGAAAAAATAAATAAATAAAATAAAATAAATAAATAAACATTTTTAAAAAAAAGAGAGAGAGAGAGAGACAATGGTCGAAGAATGGCAGCTTTGGAGTTTGTGCTATGTATTAGCTGGGAGCTATCACCAATTAAGTAAAGAAACAATGGTCTTAATTTAATTTTATTTTTTAAGTTCATTTATTTACTTTGAGAGAGAGAGAGAGAGAGAGAGGGAGAGGGAGAGAGAGCATCCAAAGCAGGCTCCGTGCCATCAGCAGGGAGCCCAATGTGGGGCTCGAACCCATAAACCGTGAGATCACAGTGGTCTTAATTTTAATCAAAACAATTTTTTTAATGTTTATTTTTGAGAGAGACAGAGTGCGAATGGGGGAAGGGGGTGGCAGAGAGGAAGAGAAACACAGAATCCGAAGCAGGCTCCAGGCTCTGAGCTGTCAGCACAGAGCCCGAAGCGGGGCTCAAACTCATGAACTGTGAGATCATGACCTGAGCCGAAGTCAAATGCTTAAACCACTGAGCCACCCAGGCGCCCCACGATGGGCTTAGTTTTAAAGGGATTGATGATCTCATTGAATTTGGGGAAAAGAGGTGATAGGTACTGATGGAAGGGAGGGAAGCACTGACCTCAGTAGCCCGTGTCGCCTGCACTAAGGTGGCTTTGACCCAAGTCTCCCTGGTTGCATCTTTCTTCCTTTCTGGAAGGCTCTCCGGGAAACCGCAAGGACTTTGGCAAGGAGGGGAGGGTCTCTGTGAACCTGGATCCTTCCGCCTGGAAAAGGAACGTCCTGGGTGTGCTCGGAGACCGCACCCACTTGGATTTCGAGGAGCTGTATTTGGGGCTGTCCAGCCGGAGGTGAACGGAGGTGGTGTGTCGGAGCCCCGGGCCCAGCTGTCAGATCTGGGCTGGTGCTGCACGTGCTTAGGAAAGATCATTCTGCAAGTGCTGGCCGTTCACCATCATCGAACAAAACAGCAAACGGAACAAAATCCGCGCCCCACCCCCCAAAAGGGTGTAAGGAGAGGGAGCTCAAATGACCCACAACAGCCCTCCCCCTGCCACCTTAATAAAAGATATTTATGGCAGCTTCTTTCCACGGCCAGTCTGGTGTTGCAGAGGGCGGGGCTCTGGAATGAGGCCTCTGTCTGGGTTTGTATCCCGCCTCTGCCACTTACTGGCTGTGCGCCTCGGGCAAGTCAGTTTCCTCTCTGTGCCTCAGTTTCCTCATCTGTAACAATCTGCGTCTCAGGAGGGAGTGGATGTGAGGGCGCTCTGAACGGTACCTGGAACTTTTGTATCATTGTTCCCGAAAGCCCTGTTGGGTAGGAGGCACAGAGACCAGGATAAGCCTGGCCCCTGGCCCCACGGAACAATCAGAGATGCATATTGAGGAATTAGTTACACAGCAAGTGATTTGACTACTATTCAGACCCTTCCCCATCTCTGTCCCTACTAACAGAGTCCAGGCCACTGTCACCTCCCATGTGGCCAGTTGCAAGCAGGAGAGGGGTAGAGAGGGAGAGAGAGAGAGAGAGAGAGAGAGAGACAGAATCCGAAGCAGACTCCAGGCTCCGAGCTGTCAGCACAGAGCCCGGCGCGGGGCTCGAACCCACAAACCCTGAGATCACGACCAGAGCCGACGTCGGACGCTTAACCGACTGAGCCCCCTGGGGCGCCCCGTCCCGTTTGCCTTTTCGAAAGGGCTGCGGCGGCTGGTGTGGGACCATGTTGTCCAGGGGGTGAGGGAGAGGGAGAAAGATGGGGAGAAAGATGAAGCGGGAACCTCAAAAGGAGGGAAGGGGAGGGAAGGAGAACGGGGCGGCTGGAAGCCGGGGTTGGAAGGGTGTGGGCACAGAAGGGGGAGAAAATGCCAGGCTGGTGCTCTGGGAATGAGCTGCAAGGACATCCCGCCCGATTGACAGTCAGTTTGCGCAGGGAAGTATGGGGAGGGTCTACAGGTGGCGGGCAGGTGGGGGGGGCGGGCAGTGCGGGAGGCAACAGTCCTCCTTTGAGCCCAGCGGGCACCAGAGCCACCTAGAGAAAGCCCTGTGCCTGTGTGAGATCTGTGATTTCTCTGGTTCAGGTCGAACCTGTTGGGCTGGCTGCGTGGGTTCTTCCCGAGAAGGCAGATGGCTGGGGTTAGGCCAGGTGTGCATTCCAGAGGGGTCTGAGGGTGCTTGAAGGAAGCGATTCAAAAGTGAGACGCGGAGAGTAGCGCCGAGCCAAGCGAAGACAGGAAGAAAGGGTGGTGGAGAGGAGACACCGGCGGTCAGAGTGGACCCCTTCCCTCCTTCTGGAGCGCGTCCTGCCGCGCGGCTTCCCCGGGGGCTTCCCCTGCCACGGTTTTCCTTCCGCTTCTCCGGTGCCCCCTTTTCAGTGTCCTCACGGATTGACTCCTCTTGCAACATCTGACCTGCTCTCCCAAGGGCGGGTCGGCCTCCCTTGTACGGTGCCTTCTCCGAGGGTTCGGTGACCACAGATGACCTTGATCCCAGCGTGAGGAGCACAGTCCCAGCCTGTCGGAAAGAGCAGGTGGTCTGCACGCGGGTGGCAAGCGGTGGCAGGTAGGAGGCCGAGCGGCGGGCCACCCATCCCCCAGAGAGAGACTCTGCTCGTTGCAGGTTTGACCCCTGAGCTGCACGCGCGCTCGGGTCACCTGGGGGGAGCTTGAAAACAAACCAATGCCCAGGTCAGTGCCTGCTCAGTTAATTCACCGTCTCCGGGCACGAGACTCGGACCGTGCACTTGCCACTGTGCCATTCTGTGTGGGGTCGTTCGTGCAAAGTTTGGTCACACCAGGGGAGAAGCTGTTGGAAGGTGGTGATTTTGAGCCCCCACTCCAGAGTCTCCTTCTCTCCAATTACGTATAATCAACCTTGGGATAGCTCCCCTCATCACCCAGCATATTATTATTATTATTATTATTATTATTATTATTATTATTATTTCTTTAATGTTTATTTGTTTTTGAGAGAGAGAGAGAGAGACAGAGACAGAGTGTGAGCGGGGGAGAGGCAGAGAGAGAGGGAGACACAGAATCCGAAGCAGGTTCCAGGCTCGGAGCCATCAGCCCAGAGCCTGACGCGGGGCTCGAACTCACGAGCTGTGACCTCATGACCTGAGCCAAAGTTGGACGCTCAACCGACTGAGCCACCCAGGCGCCCCTCACACCCCTCAGAGGGACATATTTGTAAATATCAATCAGCTCGTGTCCCCCCTCCCCCATGTGGCCTTTCCATGGTTCTCATAAGCTATCCAAACCCCTTCCCAGGGCCACCAGGGGCCGTCACCTGTCTCCCTAACCTCAGCCACTATTCCCGTCACCGACAGGCTACCGGAATCACCCCAATCCTCCCCGAGCTCAGACCTCTACTTGGGGTCATGACCTTTGGGCTTGAACCTCTCTGTGCCTGGAATTCGCGCCCTGCGTGACTGCGCGACCGTCTCAAACTTTAAGTCTCAATCACACGCCTCCTCCTCCTCCGAGAAGCCTTCACGGGTCACGCGGTCCCAGGTAGTGTTTCTCCACCTTCAGGGTGCATACGAATCCCACGGGAACCCCGCTGAAACAAAATGCAAGACCTCCGAATTCGGGAGGCCTGGGTGGGACCTGAGGGTCTGCGTTTTGTTAACTTACTTCTTTTCTTGTTGGTCTGCGCCCAGGACACAAGGACTTAAACCCATGAGGCCAGGGACAGGGTCTGCTTGTTGGGCGCAGCATCCGGGCACAGAGCAGGCGCTCCGTGCTCGTTAAGTGGCTGGCTGGGGGAGACTCAGAGATAAAGAGAGAGGGTCCCCCGCCAGAGGATAGTGAAATTTAAAAAAAAATTTTTTTTTTTTTTTTTTTTTTGGTAAGTAATCTCTCCATCCAACGTGGGTCTCAAACTCACGCCCCCGAGATCAAGAGTTCCCATGTTCTATTGCTGAGCCAGCCAGGCGTCCCGAAATGGGTTATTTTTTATTTACTTATTTTTATTTATTTATTTTGAGAGAGAGAGAGAGAGAGAGAGATTGAGCATGCAGGGCGGGGGCAGAGAGAGAGGGAGAGAGAAAATCCCAAAGGCCAACGTGGGGCTTCCACTCCCCACCCGGTTTCATCATTGACATAACGTTTCGCCGTTCACGATTCAGGGAGGGCTTTCTGCGCAGCTTTCCCGTTATCCCCGAGACCACCCACTCGGATGCGTCGCTGTCCTCCCTCTGGTACAGAAACTGACACTTGCCTGAGGCCCTGTAGCTTGGGGGTCAGCGCCCGGGTTCACATCCAGAGCTTCGGATCTCGACTCCTCCGTTTTACTAGGTTCGTCTTTCTGGGCCTCGGTTTACTCCTCCGGACAATGGGCACGACCGCGGTAACGGCCTCAGAGGGTCTTTAAAAGGATCCAATGAGTTAATCTATGTAAAGTGCTTCAAACAGCGCCTGGCACAGAGCAGGGGTGACCGGAGATCTCATGCTCTTCCCTCCAGGGCGTGCGGTCTCCGGGGAGGGGGTTGGTCCCGGCCTACCCTCTGAGCCTGAGCTCAGTCCGACCTCCTAGCTCACCCATCTGAGCAAGTCCCGTGCACCAGTTACTGCGTGTGGTATCTTCACATACACGTTGCCTAAATTCTTTTTTCTTTTTTTAATTTTTGTAATGTTTATTTATTTAAGAAAAAATTTTTTTAACGTTTATTTATTTTTTGAGAAAGGGAGAGAGACAGAGTGTGAGCAGGGGAGGGGCAGAGAGAGAGGGAGATACAGAATCCGAAGCGGGCTCCAGGCTCCACACGGTCAGCACAGAGCCCGACGTGGGGCTCGAACTCACACACTGTGAGATCATGACCTGGGGCCAAGTCAGATGCTAAACCGACTGAGCCACCCAGGCGCCCCTAATTCCTCGAATTGTAGAATTGTAATTGTGTGATACGATCTATGGAAAATGTTATTTCATTTAATACCTTAAAAGCTGACGTGCCTAGCTGACTCAGTCCGTAGAACAGGCAATTCTTGAGCTCAGGGTTGTGAGTTCAAGCCCTACCTCGGATGTAGAGATTACTTACAAAATAAAATCTTTTTTTTTTTTTTTAATTTTTTTTTCAACGTTTATTTATTTTTGGGACAGAGAGAGACAGAGCATGAACGGGGAAGGGGCAGAGAGAGAGGGAGACACAGAATCGGAAACAGGCTCCAGGCCCTGAGCCATCAGCCCAGAGCCCGACGCGGGGCTCGAACTCACGGACCGCGAGATCGTGACCTGGCTGAAGTCGGACGCTTAACCGACTGCGCCACCCAGGCGCCCCCAAAATAAAATCTTAAAAGAGAAAAAAGTGGGGCGCCTGGGTGGCGCAGTCGGTTAAGCGTCCGACTCTTGGTTTCAGCTCAGGTCATGATCTCATGGTTTCATGAGTTCGAAGCTTGCATCGGGTTCTGCACTGCTGCAGATTCTCAGTCTCCCTCTCTCTCTGCCCCTCCCCTACTCACACTGTCTCTGTCTCTCTCAAAATAAATAAATCAACTTAAAAAAAAGAGTTAATTTTAACTTAGATTTTATTTTTATTTACTCAATTTTAATTTCAATAGCAGCAAAGCTTGATCCAACTGCTAAATGTTAGGTTCAATTTAACTGGCCCGTTTTCATTTCATTTCAATCAATAATTTCAATTGAAATGTAATCAATGCACGTAAATTAATACAGGTGAATTTAATTTTGAGAGTACAACCTAATGTCATTTTAATTAATAAGTTTCATTTGTTAATAGGTTTTCACTTAATACAGTTTTTGTGTAATTGTAGTTCATAAGTTTGAATCATAAGTAATACACTTTAATTAATACATTTTCATTTAATTAGTACACCGTATTGAAATTTATTTAAGAAATTTTTTTAATGTTTTATTTATTCCTGAGAGACAGACAGAGTGCGAGCCGGGGAGAGGCAGAGAGAGGGAGACACAGGATCCGAAGCAGGCTCCAGGCTCTGAGCCGTCAGCCCAGAGCCCGACGCGGGGCTCGAACCCACGGACTGCGAGATCGTGACCTGGCTGAAGTCGGACGCTTAACCGACTGCGCCACCCAGGCGCCCCTCCTATTTTTTTTTTTAATGTTTATTATTTTTGAGAGAGAGAGAGAGGGACAGAACTTGAGCAGGGGAGCAGGGGAGAGAGAGAGAGACAGAGAGAGGGAGACCCAGAATCCGAAGCAGGCTCCAGGCCCTGAGCTGTCAGCACAGAGCCCGCCGCGGGGCTCGAACCCACGAACCGGGAGATCAGGACCTGAGCCAAAGTTGGACGCTTAGCTGACTGAGCCACCCAGGCGTCCCCGAAAACTGGCTTCTAAACCTAGCTCTGTTCTTGGGCAGCTCAGGCTTAACTCAGTAGGCCTGGGGTGTCCACTCTGAGCATTGCAAAGGAAGGTTTAGCCCCCGTCCTTGGTCCCTAGGAAGTAAAACCTTTAAGCCCTCCGTCTATCTGGCCTGAACAAGACTGTTTTTGTTTACCTGGGGCCTCGGCCCACTCAGTAGCAGCGTGACCTCCGGAGGGGCTGGAGACACAGGCACAAAATAAAAACCCTGGGCGCTAAGGCTCAGATGAACTTCCCTGGTTGGCACCCGCTCGTGGACACACGCACTGGCTCCTCCACTGGGACAGACAATTAGAAGCTCACGCCTGGTGTCTCTCTGTGCACCTTTTACCTTGACTGATGTTAACTCTCTCCTTTCTCCGAACAGATGGTAACCATGGGTACGAGAGCCTTGCCGAGTTCTGGGCATCCTTCCAGCAAATCATTAAACCTGGTTGCTTTAACTGGGGACCCCCGAAGTTCAGCCCGGTGCTTAACATGCCGTGGCATCCCTCCCCAGGCATGCCTGCCTGCCCCCCCCCCCTCCTCCCCATCTCTGTGCCGTATGAGAAAGCCCAGTACCTTCTGGCATCTCTCATTTCCCCTACCCCAAGGGAGGAGGTTAACGGTACAAAAACGCATTTACATTCAGGATTCAACCCTGATTCTTATTTTATTACTTTTTTAACATTTACTTATGAGAGACAGAGAAGGAGTGGGAGAGGGGCAGAGAGAGAGGGAGACACAGAATCCGGAGCAGGCTCCGGGCTCCGAGCTGTCAGCCCAGAGCCCGACACGGGGCTCGAACCCACGAACCGTGAGATCATGACCTGAGCTGAAGTCGGACACAACCGAGCCGCCCAGATGCCCCCCAAATATTTTTTAATTTTTAAAATATTTTCTTAATATTGTTTTAATATTTTAAAATATGTTTAATATTATAAAATATTTTAATATTAAAAGTTTTTAAACTTTATTTATTTTGAGAGAGAGCCCAAGCACGTGTGCAAGCAGGGGAGGGGCAGAGAGAGAGGGAGAGAGGATCCCAAGCAGACTCCAGGCTCTGAGCTGTCAGCACAGAGCCTGATGTGGGGCTCAAACTCAACGAAACTGAGCCGAAGTCAGGCGCTTATGACTGAGCCCCCCAGGCGCCCCAGTCCACAAATATTTACTGAACACCCTTGGTGGTAAAAAGGATGTGTTTATTCCCACGTCGTCTCTTCCTAGCTGTGTAGACTTGAGGAAATTCCTTAACCTCTCTGAGCCGGTTTCCTCATCTGGAAAATAGGGATAATAATAAATCCCTGTCTCATCAGAATGCTGTGAGGAGTGAGTTAATACAAGTCCAGCTGGGTAAATCTTTTCTATTTATATTATACATTATAACTAGGGTGACCAGCTGTCCCAATTTGCTTAAGGAGTTTCCAGGAACGTGGGGTTTTTCAATGTTAAAATCGGGAAAGTTCTGGGCACATTGGGATGAGTTGGTCATCCTGATATAATTATATGTGAGCAATATATGATCAGTAATAGTATTTATTATTGTAGATGATAATGTCTTACAAAGTACTATGGGGAATAGGTTGCTGAGGCCAGATCATGCTTTCAAGGAGCAGATAGTCTGGGAACAGACACAAAAGAATTACAAAAATAACAAAAGATATTTAATAACACATGATACAGGGAGGCGCCTGGGCGACTCAGTCGGTTAACAGTCCAACATCGGCTCAGGTCATGATCTCCCGGTTCGTGGGGTCGGGCCCCGCGTCGGGCTCTGTGCTGACAGCTCGGAGCCTGGAGCCTGCTTCGGATTCTGCGTCTCCCTCTCTCTCTCTCTGCCCCTTTCCCACTCATGCTCTGTCTCTTTCTCTCTCAAAAATAAACATTAAAAAAAAAATTTTTTTTTAAATAACCCATGATACAGTTAGGTTACTCTAACTATAAATACATATCCTAGGAGGTGCCCCCAAAGAATGTTTTTGATCAAAAGGCATTTGTTGAATGATTTGCAAGATGATGAAGCACAAATAGAAGAATGCTGCAGAAGGGCTCAGTATTTATCCAGTCAGAGAAGCTGTTCTATTTCCTTTTTTTTTTTGAGCCAGAGACATAGCGTTCCATTTCCGTAGATTTGGATTTCCATGGCTAAATATTAAGAAGCAGGCTGCTTGTTGCTTTTGTTTGTTCGTTCGTTTTTTTTTTTTTCTTGGTATCAGGTTTGTTCAAGTCCGAATTTCACCCAGAAACATTTCGCCACTGTCTCCAGATCCTGTATTTCAGGGTAAGGGAAAGCCAGTCGTCTTTCTCAGGCAACGGTCACCCCGCTGATTCATTCATTCCGTAAGAGTGAATGTGTGCTGGGTCCAGAGTGCAGGGCTGAGTCGATGGGGGGACTGGCACCCTGCTCTTGCAAGGGTCTAACGGAGCACCCCCAA
This sequence comes from Leopardus geoffroyi, assembly GCF_018350155.1. NCBI lineage: Eukaryota > Metazoa > Chordata > Mammalia > Carnivora > Felidae > Leopardus > Leopardus geoffroyi. The sequence goes on from NC_059335.1 coordinate 9,772,446, forward strand.
ACCTGAGTAGATTATTGGTTCAAAAATAGTAATCCTCCAAGTGCGTTTGCCAGTCTGCTAGCGGCCACATCACCGGAGAGCTCATTAGAAATGCAAATTCTCGGGGCGCCTGGGTGGCGCAGTCGGTTAAGCGTCCGACTTCAGCCAGGTCACGATCTCGCGGTCCGTGAGTTCGAGCCCCGCGTCGGGCTCTGGGCTGATGGCTCAGAGCCTGGAGCCTGTTTCCGATTCTGTGTCTCCCTCTCTCTCTGCCTCTCCCCCGTTCATGCTTTGTCTCTCTCTGTCCCAAAAATAAATAAACGTTGAAAAAAAAATTAAAAAAAAAAAAAGAAATGCAAATTCTTTGGGCGCCTGGCTGGCTCAGTCAGCTGAGCGTCTGACTTCAGCTCAGGTGGTGATCTCGTGGTTCGTGAGTCTGAGCTCCGCGTCGGGTTCTGGGCTGACAGCTCAGGGCCTGGAGCCTGCTTCCGATTCTGTGTCTCCCTCTCTGTCTCTGCCCCTCCCCTGCTCGCGCGCTCTTTCTGTCTCTCAAAAATGAATACACATTTTTAAAAAATGCAAATTCTCAGGGCGCCTGGGGGGCTCAGTCGGCTAAGTGAGCTGTCGTCTCCCTTGTCCAGCGCCCCCTCCTTCCCAAATCTCTTGGCCCATTCACAGAAAAGCTTATCGCTGGGTTGAGCATAAAGCAGATACTCAGTGCTGCTTAAGGGAAGTAGGAATGGCTTGTTCTCGAATCTTTTTAGCAATTAAGTCCTACTTCCTGTAAGTAGATTCCCAACGGCCAGGGCCCTGTCTCCTGATCTGCTTGTCTGCCTGGCTCAGGTGTGGGACACAGTGACGGCCTCAGTGTTTCTTAATATTTGCCAACTAATGAAAAGAACGAATGCTTTTAAAACTGTTCCTAGGGTTTAATTTTTTTTTAATGCTTATTTTATTTTTGAGAGAGAGAGAGAGGGAGAGAGAGAGTAGAGTTAGCAGGAGAGGGGCAGAGAGAGAGAGGGAGACACAGGCTCCAGGCTCTGACCGTGAGATCATGACCTGAGCTGGCGTTGGACACTTAACTGACTGAGCTACACAGGCACCCCTGTTCCTAGGGTTTAAATCTCCCTCTTTGACTGGACCGCCATTTCCTGAGACCAGTGCCTCATTTTCCTTTTTTTTTTTTTAATGTTTGTTTTTTTGAGATAGCGCAAGTGGGGGAGGGGCAGAGAGTGATGGGGACAGAGGACCCCAAGTAGGCTCCACGATGACAGCAGCAAGCCTGATGCAGGGCTCGAACTCCCGAACCATGAGATCCTGACCTATGCTGAAGTCGGAATGTCAACCAACCGAGCCACCCAGGCACCCTCAGAGAACAGCACTCAGAGGGCTTTCAAGGTTTGAGATGGGACAGAAGTACCTGAATTGTTTCAGAGTCCTACGGGCTTGCTTCTCCAATTATACTCTTATTTTTCTTAAAATTTTTGTTTTTAATATGGAGTAGATGCTTAAAAATCAAATACACACATTTATAACGTATGTCTCTATAAACATATACAGGGGCGCCTGGGTGGCTCCGTCGGTTGAGCGTCCGACTTCGGCTCAGGTCATGATCTCACGGTTTGGTTCGAGCCCTGCGCTGACAGCTCAGAGCCTGGAGCCTGCTTCAGATTCCATATCTCCCAACAGTAAATAAATGTTAAAAAAAATTTTTTTTAAATATACATACATAGAATAGGAACAAAATGAGCAGCTGTGGTCCCACCACCCAACTTAAAGAAAAACTTCCATTTCCTCTACGGTTTCCTTGCGGACCCTTCTCCTTCTCGTTCCCTCCCATCCTACTTGGCTAAACTTTGTGTTTACCTTGCCCTCATTAAAAAAAAAAAAAAAATCTACAATAATATTTGTGTCTCCCAACTGTATATTGTTTCGTTCTGCCTGTTTTGAAGTAAATGAAAACACATCTGTACTATTGCAACTGAAATTGACTGATTTTTCCAACTGTAGAATATTCCACCGAGCAAATAGATCGTAATTTATCCGGTATCCTGTAGATAATGATCCTAGATTTACGGGAGAGTTGGAAGGATATACAACCTCCATATACCCCCCACCCAGTTTTCTCTGACGTCAGCATCTTACATCATCACAGCACCTTTGTCAAAACCGTGAAATCAACATTGATACGCTACTACTAACTAAATCCCGGTCTTTGTTGGCATTTCCGTAGTTTTTCCACTGGCGTCCTTTTTCTGTTCTAGGATCATCTAATCCAGGCTTATGGAGGGCTGTGAAGGCATCGCTGCTCAGGACTATTCCCGTACACATCTTGTTGTGTAAACGAGTAAGTTTCTCTACGGTGAATCCCTGGCTTTGCCGGAACAGGGGATACATTACATCTTCAATTGTATTCAAGAAGTCAAATGTGTTCTCCAATGTGACTGCACCACTCGCCGGGATTGTAGGGGTTCCCCTTGCTCCACCGGATAGAAAAATTAAAAAATTTGCCCTGCTGGTTGACAGGACACGACATCCGTGGTTGTAATTTGCATTCCCTTGTTATTGTGGTTAGGCCTGTTTTCATAGGTTTCCTCTGGGGTGACGCGTCTCTTCATATCTTTTATTCATTTTTTAATCGGGCCGCTGCTTTAATTTGCAGTCCTTGAAAATAATTTGTGAATGCTAATTCTTTGTGTTATACGTTACAAGTCTCTTCTTTGTCCTTGAAGTGTTCGGTGTTTGTCAAAGGACGGGAAGATAGCAACATATTCTGGAGTTTAAATCCTGTTGTTTACACTCTCACGCACCCTGTGGCCCCGGTTCTTATCTCCCCCATCAAGGGGAGAGATCACACTGCTGAAACTCAGTATTTTTTAATGTTTGCTACATAGATGAAAAAAAAAAAATCTCTCCTAATTTGAAAGCAGGTGTTTAATTCCTGTCTTTGCATAACTTACACGGTTCTGCATGATCTGGCCCTAGTTTACATTTCCCTTTATTCACCCAGATCCGTCCACACCAGTCTCTGCTTTTCTTCAAATGGATCTACATTTTTCCTGTCTCAGGGCCCTTGCACTTGGCTCTTCCCCCAGATATTCTTATAGATCCCTTCCTCATTTCCTTCTGGTCTTTGCTCACGGTAGGTTCACCAGCGACACCTTCACCGGCCCGTATCGCCTAGTATCCTCTGACGCTTCGTATCCTCTTTCCTTAATTTTTTCCTTCAAGTATAACCACGTTGCATTCTAAACGGATTTGCCTGTCCCCCACTGGAGGTATGCTGTTCGGTACCGGGACCCCTAGCTGCCTGTGGCTGCCCTTGAAACATGGCTGATGTGGATTGAGGGGTCCAGACTTCTTTAAAGAGTCCCCCCCCTCCCCCCCAAAAAAAGTAACTTATCTCACCACTAACATCTTTGTATTTTTGTATTCATTCCACGTTGAAACAACATTTGGGGCTAACTTGTATTATCAAAGTTCATTTCGCATTTTTGTATTCTGGGTCATTTGGACAGCGCTCCTGCAGGAGGTAAGTTACAGCGGGGATGTTTGACTCGGACACCGCGGTTATCTCAGAACACAACAGAGGCTCGATAAATACTGGCTGCATGAAGGAATCCAGAAATAGAATGCCAGTCTTTTTCTCCACCTCTCTGTTCTGTCTACCCCAGGGATCAATTTCTAAAATCAACAAAGCTTTAGGGGCGCCTGGGTGGCGCAGTCGGTTAAGCGTCCGACTTCAGCCAGGTCACGATCTCGCGGTCCGGGAGTTCGAGCCCCACGTCGGGCTCTGGGCTGATGGTTCAGAGCCTGGAGCCTGTTTCCGATTCTGTGTCCCTCTCTCTCTGCCCCTCCCCCGTTCATGCTCTGTCTCTCTCTGTCCCAAAAATAAATAAACGTTGGAAAAAAAATTAAAAAAAAATAATAATAAAATAAAATAAAATCAACAAAGCTTTACTGGGGTAATTTACACGGAAGTCACTCGCCGTAAGCGTTCAAGCCAAAGATTTTTAGTGAATTCGCCACCTTGCGCAACCATCGCTGTAACTCGACTTGCTGAATGTTTCCATCACCCCAATCAGACCCCGCTCGAGCTCATGCACAGTCGTGCCCCCTCCCCACCCCCAGGCACCGCGCAGTTACTCTCTGTCTCCATAGAAGTTCAGCGCTCACTTTCTAAGATAAGACCTCCCCGGTTCCGTCGTTCCGGGGTCCAAACGCCTTGAACAGTCAGCACCCTGGGCCACCGCTCTCCTCCCGTCTCCGTTCCTCCATCCACGCGGCTCAGCACGGAGCCAGACCCACAGACGGCTCGGCGCCAACACAACAAGGAAGGGCAGCCCCGCACCTTCCGAAGCCCCGGAGGGGCAGGTCTCCGTGGCTTCCGCGCGCGCCTCGGCGGCCTCGGGGACACGCGGGGCTGCCTCGCTGGGCCCCACGACCCTGCCAGGGCGGGTCCCGCTCTCGCAGCACCCATCGCGGGACACCGAAGCTCGGAGCGGGCCCCAGGGAGCCGGGAGTCCCTCGCCGCCGCGTTCTAACGCCGCCCTCCAGGGACAATGGCCGGGGCCGCGGGGCTCTCGGCCTCTGTAAGCGGCTACTGGGGGGCCGGCCCCTCCCCCCGCGGCCCCTTCCCGGGCTCCGCCTTCACGCCCTCCCGCCCTCAACGGCCCTCCTCGCAAAATGGCGACCAACCGCCTCCTTTCCCGCCCGCCGCGGGTCCCTTGACCGCGCCAGGCCCCGCCCCCCCGTGCGTGGCCCCGCCCCTCAGCGGAGGCCGAATAGCCGCCGCGACTTCGCCGCCGGGCGGCACGCGCCGGGAGCCCGGGCGGCGCGAGGCGCGCGCGAGGCGGCCCTGGGCGTCGTGAAGCGACCCGCAGCCACGCCCGCGCGCCCGCGCCGCGGGTCAGCGGGCCGCTCCGGGGGCGGTCCCGGCTGCGCGTGCGCGCCGGGTCGGCGGGCGGCGCGAGGGAGGCAGGGGGCCGCTGGGAGGCCCGCGAGGCGCGAGGCCGGCGCGCGAGCCCCCGGGGGCGGGTAAAACCCGGTTGCTGCTGCCCCTGCCCCCTCCCTTTCCTCCCTACCCCCCCTCCCTGCCCCTCCTCACTTTTCAACCCCTCCCCTCTTTTAATATCTAATTTGTGTATATGTTTGTTTTTTAGGGGGCCCCTCGCCCTTTCGAGGGTCCGCAGCAGGCGCGGCGGGCGCCCCTCACCCCGCATCACGCACGCACCTTCTGCATCCCAACAGCTCCGGGCCCCGCTGCACCCCCGCCGCCGCTTCCCCCTTGGAGAATACTCTCCTCAGGGGCCCCCGGCCCGCTGCATCCCCTTGTTTTTTCCTCCCCCGCCCCCCAGGCCCCAACTGCCCCCTGGCAGCTCCCCAGCTCGTGCCTCGGGCCCTACCCGATCTCTCCGCGGTTTTTGCACCGCGGCCTTGCATTCGCCCTCGCTTCCAGGCCTCCTGCTAAAAATCCCCATGCCTCTGGAATAGGGGACCCAGATTGGCGTGGTTTTTTTTTTTTTAGGATCTCCCAGCAAAACCCAAAAATCTTTCCTCTCTTCTTTGATTTATACCCCTCGCCGTCCTTTTAGGCACTTCCTCTAGCAAGAAAATCTATATATATATGTATTATAAAATACATATATTGTATATCTTTCCCCCAGTTTTTCCTCCATCCAGGGTAACTTTCCAGCAAAAATTGTTTCTTCCCACCAAGAGCCCCCCCCCTTTTGTAGTATCTTTCCACTGATAACAAACCAACTCAGTTCGGCCAGTTTCTCTTTCACCTAATAATTTGTTTTTCCAACCCTCTTTCCCAACTCTCCGGCAAAAAATCCCTTTTCATCCCCAGTTCTACCCCAGTTAGGCTTTTCCCAGCAAACCCTTCCAGGTCCCTTCCCGAGGAAAGAAAATAAGGCAAGGAAGACAAATTAACTTTCCCTTAAAACAAAAGCCCCTTTCCCATCTAGATCTCCCTGGTTTAGTATTGCTTTCTTCCTCCTTCCAAAAATTGCCCATCTTGCCCAACTTTACACCTGTGTGCTTGCTTCTTTGGGGACCCAACATCTGAATGCCCCTTCTTCCTCTCTACCCCCTGCTTCCAGGGCAAAAGAAGTTGGATGAGTGTCCTGAATTTACTACTCAGAGTTCCAGGAGGAAATATCCAGTGGTCTGACGGTCATCTGAATCCCCTCCCTGTGGGGCCTGAACCGGGCCCTCCTGTTCCCTGGAGAGTCACTCCTTTGCTCTTCTGGTGAGTCTTTTCCCTTTTGCCCTTGTTCCAAAGATACCTACTTTGTCAGATGGATTCCCTTCTTTCTCAGAAGGGTTTCGAATTGATCCGAGAGTCTCTGTACCCACAGGGAAACCATTACAAGTTGCTGCTTTGGGAAGTCAGATGAGGAAGAGGTTATTTGTTGTGCCTGTTGACGTCTCTGGAGGAAGGCAGACATTATTACGTTGATCTATGTTTCATTGTTTATTGCAAAAATGCTTTTTCCCTCCTTCTGGTTCAGGGTAGCAACTCAGATACCTCCAGGGAACAGGCAGGTAAAGGCCTGCAGGTGAACCAAAGATCGTGGGCCCCCTCTGAGTGATCCCCGCCAGTGGAAATGACCAAGTGGAAGTTTGTTTGTTTGTTTTTTGAGATGAGACCAGAACACTGACCTGTGTGAAACTTTTTGATCTTTAAATGGTGACAGTGAATTTAATCGGTATTCAAAGACAGCATGGAGCGCTTATAAAACATGGTGGCCGGCCACCAGTTTGGACTATTTGATTCAGGGTTCCTTCCTGTGTTAGACACACATGCACAGATGCACACCCGCGTGGGTATGTGTGTACCTGCAAGACTTTTCTTCCTCCTGAGAGCCACAGTTCTCCGACTTTTTGATCTTGTAAAATTATTGAAGATTCAAGAGTTGGTGCGTGTGAACTATATATGCTGACATTTGCTGTGTTGTAAGTCAAATAAGCCTCAGTGGCTCCCGGGTGGCTCGGTCGGTTAAGCGGCTGACTTCGGCTCAGGTCATGATCTCACAGTTTGTGAGTTCGAGCCCCGCGTCGGGCTCTGTGCTGGCAGCTCAGAGCCTGGAGCCTGCTTCGGGTTCTGTGTCTCCTTCTCTCTCTGCCCTTCCCCCACTCGTGCTCTGTCTCTCTCTCTCTCTCTCCCCAAAGTAAATAAACATTAAAAAGTTAAAAAAAAAAAGTCAAATAAACTTTAAAGATACTCATTTAAAAGTAACAGTAGTAAACTCGTTATATATTAACAAAATTGACTTTTTAAAGACTGCATTTCAGAAAACAAGATTTAGTGAGGATAGTAGGCATTGTTTTACCTTTTTCGAGTCATCTGGAATCTCATATATTTGCTTCTGCATTCAGCCTCTGCAGATATATCCTGTAGCTTCCGGAGGGTTTCACCGAGAATTAAAAAGGCAGATAATGTCTGAATGTTATTATGAAGATAGTTTGGACCTCGAAGACTCCCTGAAAGATTCCTGAGGACCCCAGGGTTCCCCACCCCCATCCACCTCACTTTGAAAAGGCTGTTGTAGATGTGTTTTTTTTACATTTTTTTTTTTAATTTTTTTTTTTTTTCAACGTTTATTTATTTTTGGGACAGAGAGAGACAGAGCATGAACGGGGGAGGGGCAGAGAGAGAGAGGGAGACACAGAATCGGAAACAGGCTCCAGGCTCTGAGCCATCAGCCCAGAGCCCGACGCGGGGCTCGAACTCACGGACCGCGAGATCGTGACCTGGCTGAAGTCGGACGCCTAACCGACTGCGCCACCCAGGCGCCCCTACATTTTTTTTTTAATGTTTATTTTTGAGAGAGAGGGAGAGAGACAGAGGGTGCGTGGGGGAGGGGCAGAGAGGGAAACAAACACAGAATCCAAAGCAGGTTCTAGGCTCTGACCTGTCAGCACAGAACCATGAACCCGTGAGATCATGACCTGAACCAAAGTCAGACACTTAACCGACTGAGCCACCCAGGCGCCCCCGCTGTTGTAGATGTTAATGCTCATTTGCATTTTACGCTGGGATCAGCTTTTGGAATGAGAAACTTTAATGTCTCTTTTCCTCCCTTAGTTAATTCTATGTAAGAAAATTTCCTGGAAAGCATAGTCCTAGCCGTCTTGATTCTTCCACGTCTTCGTTCTCTTCCGTATCGTATGTAAGCTTTAAATCTACTCTTTTAATGAGCGAGAGACCAGGAATCCCGGTCTCCAGTGTGGTCGTAGGTGAGGGCTTTGAGGTCAGACTACCCCCCAGGGTTGAATTCTAACCTTGATTTTGGGCAAGTTGCTGTTGTGGGAATTGTATGATCTATAAGTGATTCCAATTGTGCCTGGCATATGATAGAGCCTCCGTAAGTGTTTGCTGCTGTTGTTACTATAATGATCATTATTACAGGGGTGAGGCAGGAAGAAAGTGAGGCCTAGGAGCTGGAGGGCCATGGCTCTCTCCAGAGACGGCAGTCGTCCCTCACCTCTCTCTTTTGATAGCCATCAGGAAATGCAAAATCTTAATAATTTTCAAGAGAAGTCAGAAATTAATATACTTGGTTGAAATCTCCCCATTAAGAAAAATGTTGGTGACCCAGTTTTTTTTTAATGCTTATTTATTTACTTTTGAGAGAGAGAGACAGAGAGCAGGAGCCAGGGAGGGACAGAGAGCGACACAGAATCCGAAGCAGGCTCCAGGCTCTGAGCTGTCAGCACGGAGCCAAACGCGGGACTTGAGCCCCAAAACTGCAAGATCGTGACCTGAGCGGAGGTCGGTCGCTCAACCGACTGAGCCACCCAGGCGCCCCGGTGACTGACCCAATTTTGAAAAACACCGTGCAGGCCAAACAAAACAGGCCTACAGTTCAGATAACGTCTGGAGTGGGGAAACGAGGAAAGAATTTGCATAGCTGGGTCTCAGTCTCTCTTATTTTCCGGCTTCCAAGGGTCTGATCTTAACTCAGATGTGATCACTCTCTCCCCGCTAGCATTCATGCAGAGAGGGAAAGGAGAACGTGGTGTTTGGGGGGGGGAAGAAAAGAAAAAAAAAAAGGCCCGCAGTGGAATCTTGTCACTCACCAGTGAAAGGGATGCTGAGAGCTTTCTTTGATCAGAGTTAGTTCTGTGCCAGGCAAGATGCTGTGAGAAGTGTTCACACAGAAGGCAGAGGCACAGCCGTCCCAGAGCTTGCAGTCTGGGGAAAATAGAAGAACTTGAAAGATAATTAAATTCCGGGGCCATCTGGGGTAAGTATTAAGTGGAATGCCAGACAAGCGCTCATGGAGTTCGGAAGGAGGGAGAAATCATCTCAGACTCGTCATGCTGGGAGGAGCCGTTTAGGCTTTTGAACGGTTTCATTTGGTAAAGCGGAGCAAAGAGAAGTTGCATAAATCAGGGTCATAAAGAAAGAGGTCTCCAGGGCATATAGACCAGGGGATATAAACGAGTGAGGTGGGAGGATGTGAGCGATTTTGTTTCTTGAGAGAGAGACAAAGAGAGTGCGGGCAGGGGAGGGGCAGAGAGAGAGGGAGAATCTCAAGCAGGCTGTGCCATCAGAGCAGAGCCCGACCCAGGGCTTGAACGCACAAACCGTGACATCGTGACCTGAGCCGATGTCGGCACTTAACCTGCTGAGCCACCCAGGCGCCCCTTGAGATTTTTCAATAGAAGTTGAAAGAAAGCCTCACTTCTATGAGAAATCTCGAGATCTGCAGTGAGTTCCAGTGTGGTTGGTAGCTGCTAGGCACTTGTAACTATGCTCATTTCAATTTAACGAAATGGAAATAAAATAAATAATTTCGTGCCTCAGTTGCTCATCCTGCACTCTCTAGGCGCTCATTAGCCGCTTTGTGGCTAGGGGCTGTCGTTGGACAGTGCAGACTTAGAACATTTCCCTCAGCACAGAAACTTCTTTTGGACAGCGATGCCCTATCCAAAAGAAGTCGGACAGATTTTTCGACTTGATAACCAATAGAAAATACTCAGATTAGCTACAGGCTAAATAAACCTTTTGGGGAACCAATAAGTGTTTAGATTGTTCCCTCCTTACCATCCAGACAGTGCCACAGTAGATGTTATTTACCCGATGGTGTCCGTGTTGCTGCAGGCGAGAACCTGTGGCAGATTAATTTCCCAAGAGGCTGTAGCATTTCACAGGAGACTCCCTGTCTCCTCCTGCTCCTACCCGTCATGGAATGACACGCCTTTTTAGGAAAAGAAAAACATGAAAATTGCTTTGGATCCCTACTGCCGGCTTCAATTGTTTTGCAAACCATTGAACAAGGCACCGATGACGATCAAATAAGCAAGGCGTATATTTCTAAAGCTTACGGTTTTTGTGCCGCCGTAAAGCCAAAATCAGTTTGCAAATTAAACGTAAACAAATGCAGCCAAACCGGTGTAATTCCAATTACAAATGTTAGTTTAATGGGAGAGGTGCCATTTTGCTGAAACCTAATAGCTTCCTTGAAACCAACGGTTGCCCTGGGCCCCTGTGGGTTTAGCAGACCCTGAGACGGCTCAGCTCTCCCGTCCCTTTTCCTCAGTTTGAACTGCAGCCAGGCCTGCGTCTGTACCACCATGTGTTTTGGCTTTGAGGTGACCCCAAAGGCATAAACACGAGCGGAATCTATCCTCTTCTCGTTAGCCTGTGGCAATTAAAATCGTCCTTTTTGTTTTTTTTAATGTTTTTTTTTTTTTCAACGTTTATTTATTTTTGGGACAGAGAGAGACAGAGCATGAACGGGGGAGGGGCAGAGAGAGAGGGAGACACAGAATCGGAAACAGGCTTCAGGCTCTGAGCCATCAGCCCAGAGCCCGACGCGGGGCTCGAACTCACGGACCGCGAGATCGTGACCTGAGCTGAAGTCGGACGCTTAACCGACTGCGCCACCCAGGCGCCCCAAAATCGTCCTTTTTGGCGTCAGTGCAATTATAATCATACCCCGGGCATTGAAACCAAACGCTAGTACTGTATTATAAGGCAGTAAACCAGTAATCCGCATAGACTGGTTTTCTTCTTTTGGGTCATTCTCCAAATGAAAACACAAAATTATAAAATTCGTGGAAAGAATTGGGAATGCCTGCAAGGTTCCAGGGGACCACAAGCCCTCCCCACGGGGATTAGCGGGCAGCTCTGTACGTAGAAGGTGCTAAAACTTGTCGAATCAAATTTATCTGTTGGCAGAACAAGAACAAGTTCAATATTGGCTGAGGGGAGGGGGGCTTGCTTTACTAACTGGAAAAGGTTGTAAATGTAAAAACGTGGCTTTTGGACTCAGGGCTTGCCTGGCCGAAGTGGTAGTGAGACCAGTCTTTTCTGTGGACCACGGGCGGGTGTTGGAAAGCAGGTGATTTGGCATGGGGGGAATTCTGCCCCCATCCGGCACCTCTTGTGCTTTCTAGATTAATCGGTTCAGCGCAGTCTACGGTTTAATTGATAGCAAGTTAGTATTGTGTACCGGGTAAAAACATGAGCCCTAAAGTCCGATTACCTGGGTTTAAGGTCCGGCCCAACTCCTTGTCAGGCATGTGACTTGTGACAAATCCCTTAGCGTCTCAGAGTCCATTTCCTTCTTTGTAAAATGGAAATGATAGAGCACCAACCTCTGGGTTGTAGACAGAAGCGAGTGAATGGACGCACAGGAAGCTCTCGGTGTGATACCTGAGAAGGAGAAAGGGCTTAATATCTCATTTCATTAAATATTGTTTCGTTTCCTTTCAAACGATGCTTCCTATTGAATTAGCTGGTTTTTATTATCAGAATATGAAAAAAAGCGACGGCTTCTTTCCCCCTCGGAGCACCACAGACAGTTTATCGCAGCACCATACGAGAAACTTTAGAACTGGCAGAGAAATTCATTGTGCCTCAGAACATAAGTCTCTATGGTCCACACCGCCTGCTTTGCGGTTTAGAAACCCGAAAAGCTCTAACGGTGCCACGGTGTCGCAGACCTCATTTAATGGGCGAGCCTGAACTCACGGTATTTATTCCGTTTACTCTGAATAGTCAGAGGTGTCAGTGCAGAAACAATGATTTGGTTACCAGGTGCTGCCCCAGACCCACTGAAGGTTACTTAAAATACGGCATTTGCATCGATTTACTCCGAATTCTGAACCCTAGGACTCACTTGGGCCTCAGAGTTGTAGTACAGGATTGTGGGCCTGTGTTCGACTTCTGAGTCCCCCCCAGTAGGCTGGCTACAGACACACAGGTAGATGCGAAATGGGAAATGCAGATGTTGTGGGCCCAGCTGTTCTGTTCCCTTTCAACGTGGAAAGGTTAAACACCGTAGCAACCAGTAGCCTAGGAATCTAGGCCCAAACTCCGGTTACTCTAGGATCCACCAGGTACGTTATCGGTGAGTCCTCAAGCGTTTATTAAATGTCTAGGTGAGGGCAGAATTGTTCATCATAGCCCAAACCGGACACAAGCCAAATGCCCATCACCAGCAGATGAATGGATGACGAAGATGTGCAATATGCAGACGGCGAAATGTTATTTGTCCATAAAAAGTAATGAAGTAATGGTGCGTGCTGTGGCGTGGATTAACCTTGAAGACACCGTTCTTAGTGAAAGCAGCGGCCATTAAAGGCCTCATGTGGTTTGATTCCATCGTTTGTGCGAAACGGTCGGCCCTCTCGTTGAGCCATACTTTGTTTGCCTGCCTTGTCATTTTTTGTTGAGAAAATGGACATTTTTGCATATTATAATGCAGTGATTCTCGGAATCCGGTTCTCCTTCCCCTACCCCAGAGTGTGTGGTTTCTGCTTGTGGGTTGTAATGTCTGGATAGTGACTTTTGCAGACTCTGTTTGTAGACTGTATTCTTTGTCGTGTGCGGTCAGGGGAATTCTCTGTTCTGTTAAGCTTGCGGTCAGCTAGTGATTCGGCAGGGATTTCCTTAAATGCCTGGAACCCCAACATATCTCCTCGTCTTGGCAGTTGGGCTCTGGGTGGGTGTTGGGACACCCTGTTGGTTCTCAGCAGGAGTTTACATCTCTGCCTTCCCCCTCTTCCTGCTTTCACAGACCGAAGGTCAGCCAGAGGTGAGAGCTTAGAGCCTTCACGAGTGTTTTCTGAGCAGGTGCCTGCCCTGGGCACGTGGTCTTCTAGATTCCTTCAAATACGTGGAAGGTTTTCATTTTTAAAATTTTATTTCAGTGTTGGTTTCCTAGAGTCCACAGTTTACATTAGGATTCATTCTTTGTGCTGTGTAGTTTCGTGGGTTTGGGCTAATGCAAAATGTCATGTGCCTACCATGACAGCATCATGCAGAATAGTTTCAGTCCCCTCCAAGTCCCTCCTGTGCGTTACCTATTCATCCCTCCTCCCTCCCCTGGAGCCCTGGCAACCTCCAACCTTTTAGCGTCTCTACAGTTTTTCCTTTTCCAGAATGACGTATGGTTGGAATCAAAATCTGTAGTGTTTTCAGGCCAACTTTTTTCACTTAGCAACACACATGTAAGTTTCCTCCATGTCCTCTTGTGGCTTGATAGCTCCTCGCTTTTTATCACCGGATAACATTCCATTGTACGCAGGTACCGTAGTTGGGTTATCCATTCTCCCATTGAGGGACGTTGTGGTTGCTTCTAGTTGTTGGCAGTTATGAATAAAGCTGCTATAAACATTTGTGTGGACATAAATTTCCAGCTCACTGGGGATAGATACCAAGGGGTATGATGGCTGGATTGGATGGTGAGATGATGTTTAGCTTTGTAAGGAACTGCCAGCATGGAAGCTTTTCAGAGCCCTTACTCTCTCCAGAGCCTCTCGCTCTCACTGTCCGGCTCTTCTTCCCCGGCTTTCAGTGACATGTCTGTTGGCCCCAATTAATATCCTTTGCTCTGGGGTTGTAGCACCTGGTTCATTGCCTTTGTTTTGTCTTTTTATTTTTATTTTTTTAAGGTTTAGGTTTTTTTGAGAGAGAGAGAGTGTGTGTGCACGAGCGGGGGAGGGGCAGAGAGAGCCAGAGGCAGACATAGACTCCGAAGCAGGCTCCAGGCTCCAGGCTCCAAGCTGTCAGCACAGAGCCCGACATGGCCTTGAACCCACGAACCGTGACATCATGACCGGAGCTGAGATTAGACGCTTAACTGACTGAGCCACCCAGGCGCCCCTAATTTTTCTATTGTTGAGTATCTTTTTATTGAAGTATAATTAACACACGCTGTTATATCAGTTTCCATACCATAATGCCTTTGATGTTTTTAACAAATGCCATCCCCGTGGCTGTTCTCTGCTCTCAGAAAGTTCCAAGTTAGGCAAAATCAAGGCAAGACCTTTGTGTTAGCCCTTCAGGAGCCATCCGACAGGTCAAGACAGACAACCTCAGCTGTTTGAGAACAAGGTCATCTCTGCCCCCTTCTGCACCAGGAGCCCACACCAGAACGTGCCTTCAAAATCACTGCTGAGCCGGGGAATGGGGGATAGGACAGGAGTCGGTTCAAATGCCACAGGGCCCTCCCACCAAGTTTCATTCACCTTTGACTTGCTGAGGGTTCCTTTGGTTGCTGTGAACTTTTGACCACTTTCCAGAGTTCCGGTAAAGTTGACTTTTTCATTGTTTCTGTGGTAGTACGGGTGGGAAGTTTTTAAATTGCTAACTCAGTCTTTTTATTTGTCACAGGGCTATGCAGATAGTCTGTTTCCTCTTGACTCAGTTTGATAATTTGTGTCTTTCTAGGAACTTGTCCATTTTTCTCTAATTTACCTAATTTGTTGACATAGTAATCTTTTATAATCCTTTCTATCTTTGTTCTGAATTCTAATTTTAGTAACTTGAGTCTTTTTTAATTTTTTTGTCTCTTTTTGAGTGGGGTAAATTCCAGTTGTTGAGATGTTACATAGTTTATTGTTTTTCTTTTGGTAGTTATGCTGAGATTTTTTTTTTCTTGGTGTGCATACTTAAAGTACAAAGTAAATCGTTGTCTTTTCCAAACGGTTCAAAGCCTGTATTCGTCGTTGAGCCAAGGTCTATGAGCAGTGCCTTGCCGGGAAAAGTCTGTGTTGCTCCCGCTCGAAAGCTAGTTTTCCTGGGTGTTGAGTTCTGTGCCGGCTCTCACCCTTCCTTCGTCTGCTGGCGGTGTCATTCCTTGTCTCCTAGCCTCCTCTGAGAAGTCTTCCATCAGGCTAGTCATCATCCCCCTTTGTAGACTGTCTGCCTCCCTTCTGGTAGTTTTTAGCATTTTCTCTCTGTCTTCAGTGGTCTGCAGTTCCGCTGCTGTGTGTTGGGGAGTAAATTCATTTTTACTCTAACTGCTCCGCCTGGCAGTGCTTGGTCATTAACCATGTATCTTCAAGAACTGTGATCTTTAGGGGCGCCTGGGTGGCTCGGTCAGTTGAGTGTCCACCTTCGGCTCAGGTCATGATCTCACGGTCCGTGAGTTCGAGCCCCGCGTCGGGCTCTGTGCTGACAGCTCAGAGGCTGGAGCCTGCTTCGGATTCTGTATCTCCCTCTCTCTCTGCCCCTCCCCTGCTCAAGCTCTGTCTCTCAAAAATAAGTAAAACATTAGAAAATTAAAAAAAAAAAGAATTAGGATCTTGAAGTCTGGGATCCTGTGTCCCTGTGATTCTGGAAGCTCCTCTCCCATTATCTCTTCAAGATGCCGTGTCTCGCAGGGAGCCTGGCTGGCTGGCTCAGTTGGAAGAATGTGGGACTCTTGATCTTGGGGTTATGAGTTCAAGTCCCACATTGGGTGTAGAGATTACTTAAAAGTAAAATCCTTAAAAAAAAAAAAAAAAGATGCTCGTTTCCCGTATTCTCTCCTCTTCCCTTTTGGGATTCCTATTGGACATCGTTAGGTTTTTGCATTTGCTTCTCCATCTGTGCTCTCTCAGTTTCCTGTTCATAGTTTCCATTTCTATATCTCTCTGTGCTGAATCCTGGGGGGATTTCCCCAGATTGCTCTCTGCCAGTTCATTATGTCTGTCTTCAGCACTGTCTCATCTGTTAGCCCTTCTAGTGCGCTTTTAACTTCAATGTCTTTCATGGACGTTTCATTTGTTTCTTTTTAAAAGTGGTTGTTCTGTCCCGCGCTGACTTATTCTTTTCTCAGGCTAGGTTCTGTTGTCTCTCACTGCTCCATTTTCTTCCCAGTTCTTGGGGTTCTTCTCTAAGGCTTGGGGGCAAGAGTTTTTTCTTTTTCTTTGTTTAGTTTTCCCGTGGATGGCCTGGCTCTTCCAGGGGCCCAGGTCTCCACTGCCCGTAAGCTCAGGGACCTGTTTTCTTTTCTCATGTGTCTGTTACGACCCCAGGTCCCAGCCTCCAGGGTAATGCACTTTAATAGGAATATAAATATGAGCCGTATATAGGATTTCAAGTTTTCTGGTAGCCACATTGAGGAACTAAGAAGAAGCAGGTGACAGTAATTTTAATAACATGCTTGACCCACTGTATCCAAAATATTATCATTTCAACGTGTAGTAATTTAGAAACATACTAAACTTACTTTTTTTTTTTTTTTTTTTTTGTACCAAGTCATCCAAATCCAGTGTGTGTGTTAGACTCACAGCGTGTCTTAGTCTGGGCCAGTCACATTTCAAGTCTTCACAGCCATGTATGACTAGTTGCCACCACGTTGGACAACAGATTCGGTATCTGAGTCTGATTTTCCCCTCAGGCCAACCTGAACTTACACGAGTTTTCTTTGCGTTTTCTCATTGTTGCTGGCACATGGGGTTTTACCTGTCTCTTGCGCCTGGCTGTGTATTCAAAATGACCTTTTGTCATATTTCTCGTGTTTATAGCTGGAGAAAGAGGTCAGTTCAGTCCTCCATGTTGCCGGAAATCCTTTCATTTATTCCTTACAACAACCTTATGACGGAGGTACTCTTATGCCCAGTTTACAGATGAGGAAACTGGGGCTCGTGGAGCTTAAATGACTTGCCCAAGTTCACATGGCTGTTAAGTGGCAGAGAACAGACCCAAAGACAGGTCTGTTTGAATTCCGAGTCATGGCTCTATCCGCCGTGCTGTATTGCCATCTCATAATTTTGATTCCTCCTCGTTCATTTTCAGGAATTAGACATCACCAAGAGCTCTCCGTGACTCCTTACACGGCCTTGCTTGTCTGGAGAGTAGCTCTTGGCCAAGACCTGGCAGTCACGAGCCATGGACCGGTATAGCCTTGGGGATGAGGACGCCCTTCCTCCAGAGGTGCACCTCCCTTCGTTTTCCGAGAGCCAGGGACTCCATTGCAGCGACACCCTCGACCGGGATCTGGGTCCCAGCGCACGAGACCTGCTCTATGCCGGACTGAGTGGTTTGGACCTGGACCCCAGCCTCCCAGCCCCTGACATGCCCAACGAGGCACTGGAGGACAACTTAGACGCCCTGTCCCTGTACTCAGGGAAGGACAGTGACTCTGTGAAGCTGCTGGAGGAGTATGCAGACCCAGAATCTCAGGCGTCCCTACAAGGTAAGGCTGTCCCTCTGGGCCCGAGGGCCTGGAAGACTCTTTGAAAGTTCCTGTGGCCAGCTAAGGGTTGATTCTGCACGGATTAGATAAGAAAACTTTTATCTTCCACGGGTGAATAGTGAACAGGGGACAATCACTTTTTTTTTTTTTTTTAACTTGGGAATTGTTCCCAACTTCCTAGTCAAGGAAACCGAACGCTGATCCTGAGGAATAATGTCGAGAAACTCGGCTGTTCGTGGATGTCCTAATCTTGTGTGTGGTGTGGGCAGACATCTGAGTTTACAGGACACTTTCCCACCCATTACATCTCGGGGGCGCTTTTCACGTTCCCAGGATGACCTGGGATCCTGTCCGTCCACCACTGGGTTGTCTAACCTTCCCCAGCCTCAGTGTCTTCATCCGTGAAGCGGGAGGGCATCAGAAGGCCCGCTCTGCTCCCCCCCCTCCCCCCGCCAGACTAACAGCACTAAGACGCAAAGGAGGAAATGAATGCAAAAGCATCGCATAGGCTGCAGAGCGTGGGACAGATCATTGTTATTTTTATCAATATCGGTAGAATTCATCTCAGACAGCCCATTGATGCAGTTCCAAGTCTCTCTCTTCTGCGGGGGGCGGGGTGGGGGGAGTGAAAGGGTAACTGATGGAACAGTTAGAAGCCTTGGTGCAATTTTCTTTTGGCTTTTTGACTTGCCTTGAGGCTTCCACTACAAGATAAATTTGGTGTTTGTTAATTCTTTTCAAGGGTTCTTGGGTAACTCGCTTAGATGAGCTAGCTGTCTGAGCTAACAGTCTTTGATATTTAGAAAAAAAAATTTTTTTAATGTTTATTTTTGACAGAGAGAGAGAGAGAGAGTGAGTGAGTGCGGGGGAGGGGCAGAGAGAGAGGGAGACACAGAATCGGAAGCAGGCTCCAGGCTCAGAGCTGTCAGCACAGAGTCCAACACGGGGCTCGAACTCACAGACCGGGAGATCATGACCTGAGCAGAAGTCGGACGCTCGATCGACTGAGGCATCCAGGCGCCCCGGCGGCCTTTGATATTTATCATCACACCTCATGCATAGAAGGCCCCTCTGAGATGGCCCTGCAGAATAGGGGTTCATGTCAGTCGGGATAAGCATTGCAAGAAATATCCCGAAGACTTGGTAAAATGAAAAACTTGTGAAGCCCCCCCTCCTGTCCACACAAGACGCAGCAGACAAGGGGCCCGCCTCGTCACCACGTCGGAAGGCCAGAGGGCAAATCCCAGAATCCTGAGACGTGTACCTCGTTGAGGGCATTGGGCCACGCCTGGGGTGGGGGTGGGGGCCCGGTAAGGAGGGTTCTCAACCCGGCCACAGAAACTACCAGAACAACACTGGTAGCACGAATATGTGTGCATTTCACTGGGCAGAGGAGCTGGAGTTCTCACCAGATTTTCATGGGGGGAGTGGGAGGGGGGCTGTGTCCCTCTCTGCAAAATACGTCACAAGTCATCAGTCCAGTTCAACTCTTCCTAATTTTCCTTAAGCTTGAGTTTTTTCTTTTTACTTGTGAAAAAAAGGAGTCCCCTGAACATTAAATTCTAACTCCTTATGCTTCTGTGACTGAAATTCAGGTCGCTCTAAACGCATACGCTGGTGTTTGTCTTCTCAGCTAGAAAAATAGTACACGGTTCTTCAACGGGAAAAAGAGAAAATTGACAGCAGGAAGAATCCCCCAGCCTGGCTCTCACACGTCGAGTTTTTTTTTTTTTTTAATTTTTTTTTTCAACGTTTATTTATTTTTGGGACAGAGAGAGACAGAGCATGAACGGGGGAGGGGCAGAGAGAGAGGGAGACACAGAATCGGAAACAGGCTCCAGGCTCTGAGCCATCAGCCCAGAGCCCGACGCGGGGCTCGAACTCACGGACCGCGAGATCGTGACCTGGCTGAAGTCGGACGCTTAACCGACTGCGCCACCCAGGCGCCCCATCACACGTCGAGTTTTAAAAACCCGAGTGAAGTCATTCAGAAAAACATGGTTTGGCGCAGGTGTGTGAAGTGTACGAGGCTATTTGAGGTTTTTCAAACTGAGCATATTTGCTTTTTCACGAGAAGGTAGTCCCTTGTCCTGACTTACTCCACCGTGATGTTTGACCACAGTCTTGCTTGTTAGGCTGTTCGTGTTTCTGGGAACAGCTTTTTACATGAGGAGCTTCCTTTTAGGTGAGTTCTTTGGACATACCCCTCCAAGTAGGTTTGCCCATCAGAGAATACACACCGTTTGATAACCCACTTGGCTACACCACCTTCTGAGAAGATGGGGCAGCTTCCCGGGGCCGGTGACTCTGCCCGATTTTCAGTGTCATTGCCGATTGTTTTTGAATCAGTGCTAGTTTAATAGTTGGCTTTAATGAGCATTTTTATTTTATTTTACTTAAAATTTTTTTTCAGCTTATTTATTTATTTATTTTGAGAGAGAGAGAGTGAGCGGGGTGGGGCAGAGACAGAGGGAGACGGAACCCCAAGCAGGCTCCGCACTGTCAGCCCAGAGCCTGACGCAGAGCTCGAACCACAAACCACGAGACCGTGACCTGAGCCGAAACCAAGAGTCGGATGCTCAACCGACTGAGCCACCCAGGCGCCCCGTACTGAGCATTTTTAAGGTAACTTAGCAAGGTGGAGGACTTCTCTGACGGGAGTCCTCTTACTCCACATTTAAACTGTTGGGATCATTCAAACACCTGTCACGGTAACTTCTTACGCGAGGAGGAGGAGACCAGGCATGTTGAGGGACAAACGGTCTATGGCAGGACAGAGCTGGGAGACGCCAGTCCAGGCTCCCTCCTGCCGTATCTGTCACGCTGCGCCTCGGCCGGCCGCGGTCAGCCATCTGGGTCCTCCAGGCGGGCCCGCTGCCCTGGGCTGTTGGGTGCCCGGGGTCCCGGCTCTGCAGCACACTAGAGAAGTGGCGATTTCGAAGCTACCGTCTCCCGAGGTGGTCTGAGCCATCCTGAAGACCAGCGTGAACAGCAGGAAAATCTTCCACAGTCAGACGATGGTGGAGCGTCCACGAGTGCCAGCCAGGGGGTTCCGGGAGCCGGAACACGGCAGGAGCCCGCGGGGTCCTTGCGGCCACGGCCCCTGCGTTTCCAGTGACTTGAAACCAGCTTCTCTTTAGTCAGCCAAACCTATCTCTGTCTGTCGGAGCGAGACAGAAGCAGCGAGTTCCCTCCCCACACGCCGGCCCTTGGGATACTTGACGACTTGCCCCCCTCCTGCATGAACATTTCCAGTCCCTCCTCCGGCTCCTCGGGTGAATGAGTTGCAAACGTACCTGTCATCATTGTACCCAAGGAATGCAGAAAACACAGAAGCATACTCAGAGGCCCAAGAAGAGGAAAGTAAAAGTAGCCCGTAACCTACCAGTCTGGCCTGTTCTCTCTGTCGGTTTTCTGTTCAGATTTATTGGTCCTTCTCTGTTTTGTAACGGGCTGCTGTTTTCACACTGAGTAGTCACTTCATCAGATATTTATTTACTTATAAAACTGTAGAAGTTTTACCTTAAATGCTGTGTCTTAGATCCTTTACACCATAACGCGGTCACTTGCACGCCCTTTTGTCAGAAAGTAGGTTGTTTCTAACAGGAAAGACAGCGCTGCCCTTAACTGCTTTGTGGCTGCCTCTTTGTACAAATCTAGATTTCTTTCTTTCTTTCTTTTTGAGAGAGAGAGAGAGAAAGAGAGGGCGCGAGTGAGTGAGGGGCAGAGAGAAAGCATCCCAGGAGAGGTGGGGGGGGGGGCGGGGAGAGAGAGAGAGAAGGGGGGCTTAACCCAAAGCAGGCATGACCTGAGCCGAAGTCAGATGCTTAACCACCGAGCCACCCAGGCGTTCCTATATTTCTTTCTTTAAAATCCCCAAAGCGGGGGCGCCTGAGTGGCTTGGTCGGTTGAGCGTCCGACTTCGGCTCAGGTCATGATCTCGCGGTCCATGAGTTCAAGCCCCGCGTCGGGCTCTGTGCTGACCGCTCAGAGCCTGGAGCCTGTTTCGGATTCTGTGTCTCCCTCTCTCTCTGCCCCTCCTCTGTTCATGCTCTGTCTCTCTCTGTCTCAAAAATAAATAAACGTTAAAAAAAATAAAAAAATAAAATAAAATAAATGACTTTTAAAATCCCCAAAGCGGAATTGACTGGAAGAAAGCGTTTATACTTCTCTGAGGTTTCGGATTATGTCTTTCTGCTTGTCCTTCTGAGGGTGCCGTGGATGGCCTAGACACGAAGCCCGACCCGTGTTGGTCACCTTGTCCTAGAAGCGCTTCCGACCACCGCCGCCCCTCTGAGTGTGGTGCCGGAACCGAGTGCCATCCTGCAGGGGTGGCCCTGCCAGGGCCCCTTTTCTCTCTCTCATGGTTTTCTCGGCACACAAAGCCGCTGAAGTTGAAGGGCGCGGTCCTGGAGCCTCTGTCCAAGTCCGCCGTGGCCCTGACACTCACTGAGTGCTGATTTCGCCCTGCTCTTCGATTTCCCCAGATGTCTATAACCTGTGCTCTCTCCCTCTGTTTAGACCTGGGGCCAGGCGCTCTTAAGGTGCCTAAAGAGGCTGACGAAGGAGGCAGGGCCGCCTCGGGGAGCGCGAGGAAAGGAAAGCGGCAGCACACTTCCCCTCAGAACCCGCTTCTGGACTGCAGCCTCTGCGGGAAGGTGTTCAGCAGCGCCAGCTCCCTTAGCAAGCACTACCTGACGCACAGCCAGGAGAGGAAACACGTCTGCAAAATCTGCGGCAAGGCCTTTAAGCGCCAGGACCACCTGTATGTGGGAGTGTGGTCGGGGGGCTGGGGGCGGGGGCAGCGGGCGGGCTCCTGGGTGGCCTTCACACCTGCCCTGGGTCGGCTTGCCCCCCTGCTGCCCGGATAGATGTCTGCGACCTACACAGGGACACAGGGGCGCGCCTCCCCTTCTCACACGGGGCCAGCTCCGCCCAGGACGGGTGGCTCTTCCCAGCCCCCA
Organism: Leopardus geoffroyi; assembly: GCF_018350155.1. Taxonomy (NCBI): domain Eukaryota; kingdom Metazoa; phylum Chordata; class Mammalia; order Carnivora; family Felidae; genus Leopardus; species Leopardus geoffroyi. The sequence continues at coordinate 9,794,818 of NC_059335.1, forward strand.
GGGTCACACCAGTGAGGAAATCGCTGCCACAGTTTGCAGACGGGACCCTCGTGGTTTCCAGACCTGTAACGGCTCGCTCCCAAGGCAATTTTGTCATGTAGGAAACTGGGCTCACTTTTATAGAGAAATGTTGGGAGTCCCTCGTGGGCATCCGAGGAGAACAGATCCGTGTCTCATGAGGAGCGTGCATTAGAATGACAGGGGAGTGAGAGATTCTGAAATGCCTGTTTCCAGAATATGGCAGGGGAGCATTAATGCTTTTTTCAAACTCCTTTTTTAAAAAAAACAAACTCCTGATTAAAAAATAATAATAAAGCCCACTGTAAGACTTAGCCAGAATTCCCTTTGTTCTTAATATCTTGGAAGTGATGGGCTTTTCTTGCTAGTGAGGCAGGAAAGAGAGACTTTTTTTCTTTTTTTTTTTTAATTTTTATTTATTTTTGAGAGTGAGTGAGACGGAGCACAAGAGAGGGAGGGGCAGAAAGAGAGAGGGAGACACAGAATCCGAAGCAGGCTCCAGGCTCTGAGCTGTCAGCACAGAGCCCGACGCGGGGCTTGAACTCAGAACCGTGAGATCGTGACCTGAGCCGAAGTCAGACACTCCACTGACTGAGCCCCCCAGGTGCCCCTGACAGACTTTTTTTTTTCAAACAGAGAGACTTGCCAGTGGGTGATGACAAGCCCTTGCATTTGTATTGATGCTCCTTACCTACAGTCGGGGCTAGAAATTGGGTCTCCTGACCCCTCCTATGCAGCTTCCCTGGGCGGGAGGCCAAGGGTCAGCACTTGGCGAAGGGCAGTATCATTGACTGGAGATACCCCATGTACCACGTGGATCAGACTGTCCAGGGTCGGGCTGTTGGGAGCCTGGAGCAGGACTCCCCCCCTGGTTTATGCTTACGATACATCAGTGTGGTTAGAAGCGTGCTATAAATGCAGCACATGCTTGTATCTATTTATACTTGTGGAAAGTACAGGAGGCGCATGTGGCTGCTTTCTAGCAACTTTTTACTGACGGGACGTCTGTCATTTTGTTTGTTCGTTTGTTCGCTGGGGGTGGGTTCCAGATAGCTGTCTCCCTAGAGGACTGTCACGGGCAGGCAAAGACTCTGGCGGGACTTCTGGGGGAAGGGTCACCCCCAGCTTAGCACCTCCTCGAGCGTATTCTGCAGACCTTCGGTCCTCAGGGATGCTCAGAGGGGCCGTGCGAGTACGTGACTCTGGGGGCAGATGGCTTGGAGGGACACGGGAGGGTGAGAAGCGGTCTGCGTACTGCGTGGCTTTTAAATTTGCTGCTCCGAACCTCCAAGGAGCAAATCGTGGTTTTTCAAAACTTCCTTGCCAGCTGAGCCCGTGTCCTCCGGGAGCCGCCCTGGAGGACCGCTGTCCCTTGGGAACTCACTTTGGGGAACTCCAGTCTGACTTTCATTGATTTGTTTTTTTTTTCCTCTCAGAGAAGGGGTTTGTTCACAGGTGAGGGAGGGGAGCACCTCTTCCGTCGCTTCGCCCGGAGGGGTGGCCGCCTGGGGCCTCCCTCCCGGGCGCCGAGCGCAGGTTCCCGTGCACCCTTCCCGCCCCCCCCCCCGCCCCGGGGACACACTCGGGGTCCCGTGGTGAAGGGCAGCCAGGGCGCCCGCTGACCCGCGTCTCCGTGTGACTCCAGGACCGGGCACATGCTCACCCACCAGAAGACCAAGCCGTTCGTGTGCATCGAGCAGGGCTGCAGCAGGAGCTACTGCGACTACCGCTCGCTGCGGCGCCACTACGAGGTCCAGCACGGCCTGTGCATCCTGAAGGAGGCCCCCCCGGAGGAGGAAGCCTGCGGGGCCTCCCCTCGCGCCCACGAGGCCGCCGGCCGGCCGGGCCCCGGTGGCTCGCGAGCCCCCGGGCCCCCCGAAGCCCGGTCCCCTGGCTCCCTCCTGCCCAACCGGGACCTCCTGCGCTGCATCGTGAGCAGCATCGTCCACCGGAAGGTCCCCTCTCCCGGCCCGGCGGGGCCTCCAGACGGCGGGGAGGAGAGGACCGCGGCCCGTCCCCGCGCGCCCTCCTCCGGGCCCTCCTCCGGGCCCTCCTCCTGCACCCCCGCCGGCATGCCGGGGGCCCCCGGAAACCTGGGCACCGAGGCTCCCGAGGAGCCTCGTCCCCCACGGAAGGAGCCTGCCGCCACCATGTTCACGGCCATCCACCCGAGAGCGGTGGAGAACGGGGGCACCGACCCGGCCGGGCCAGAGCCGCCTCTGCTCCAGCGCCCGCCCGCCCTGGAGGGCTGGCCCGAGGGCGGCCCGCGGCCGGCCCGCCTGCCTCTGTTCCGAGGCCAGACGGTCCCCGCCGGCTCCCAGCCGTCGAGCCACAACCTCCAGTGGCTGCGGAACCTGCCCGGCTGCCCCAAGAGCAAAGGGAACAACGTGTTTGTCGTCCACAAGCCCCTTTCGGTGCCGTCGCGGGAGGGCTGCGAGTCTGGCCCTGGGCCCAGCAGCACCTCCCCCGTGGGGGAGCCCTCGCCTGGCGTGGGCACCGGTCGGGAGGACGCGTCGTCGCCCTACCCTGCCACGTTCCTGAAGGCTCCCGGGGAGGCCTCGGGCGACCCCAGATATGCTGGCGGGGAAGACGACTCCTGGGGTTCCAAGAAAAGCAAGTTTGACTGTGACTCCTTCCTGTGGCAGAACCCCGGGGAGCCCGGCCTCCAGGAGGCCCAAAAGCCCGGCGGCCTCCCGTCGGATGCCACGCCGCTCTTCCGACAGCTCTTCCTCAAGTCCCAGGAGTCCCTGGTGAGCCACGAGCAGATGCAGGTGTTCCAGATGATTGCCAAGTCCCAGCGGATCTTCTCACAGCTCCCCGGGCCCGAGGGCAAGCAGGCCGCCCTGAAGCCGCTGCCAGGGCCCTGGCCGCCGCAGCCCCCGCCGCCGGCAGCCCCTGTTGACTCTCTGCACGCTGGCCCCGGAAACCCGGAGCCAGAGGGGTCCCCAGCCCGCAGGAGGAAAGCCACACCTGCGTTCCCCAGAGAGGCCTCCCCAGGCGGCACCAGGCGGGACGCGAAGGGAGGTCTGAAAACCGCCCCTGCTCCGCCGTCCTTCCCAGCGTCATCCCTGGACCCTCCCAGGAACCCAGACATCTCCTCTCTGGCCAAGCAGCTGAGATCCACGAAAGGGACCTTGGACCTGGGGGACATCATCTCCCCGGGGGGCCCACGGCAGACCCAGTCAGGTGGGGATGAGCCCCTCGGAGCCCCGCTCCCAGGGAAGCAGGCCCAGGCGGAGAATGGCGCGGCTCTGGGGGCCGCGAAAGGTGAAAAGAGCCAGGCCTGCGCCCGGGGCAGGGGCTACAGGCTCTTCTCGGGCAACCCCAGGGCCCAGCGCTTCTCCGGCTTCCGGAAGGAGAAGCTGAAAATGGATATGTGCTGTGCGGCTTCCCCGAGCCAGGTAGCCATGGCCTCCTTCTCGTCAGCCGGACCTCTGGCAGACCCCCCCCAGGACTCGAAGTCCAAGATGACGATTTTCAACAGAATCCAGGTACCTGGGCCCTCCCTCACGGGGCGTGACCACGCTTGAGACGAGAGTCTCGTTGGTTCCTCGTTTCTGCGTCTACTGGTTGGCCAGCCATTGTGTTTAGCCTCAGGGAGCCCTCAGCCGCAGTTGCGCAGAGGCGGAAATGAAGGTTCGGAGAGACCGTGGGTCCTCCTGTCAACCCCCACCCCCATTCAGTCTTCAGGGTTGTCAGAGATGCTTTCTTTCCTAGGCTTTCTCTGCTGGCTCCCTTTCTGCCTTTCACTTCCTTTTGGATTTGCCTCTTTAAATTGTCCAGAGGATGTAAAGGTAGAGTTCCCACCCCCGTCAGTATTTCTGCGCCTAATGCCGGGTCTTCCCTGGTGGGAGTCACGGTCCCCACGCCGACCAGCACCTGCAGAGCAGTCAGTCCTTGCAGGTGGCACCCACCAGGTCTGGGCGTGGAAAGGCCGGGAAAGCAGGAGAAGGCAGAGAGAGAGGGAGAGAGAGAATCCCATGCAGGCTCCACACCATCAGCACAGAGCCCGACGCGGGGCTCGAACTCATGAACCCGTGAGGTCGTGACCTGGGCCGAAATCAAGGGACAGATGCTCAACAGACTGAGCCACCCAGGCGCCCCCGATTCACCATTTTAAAGTACACCTTCCAGTAGTTTTCACTATATTCTCCAGGTTGTGCGTCCGTCACCACTCTTTGCCAGAACCCTTTCATCATCCCCAAATCCCCCACACTCTGAGTTGTCACCCCCAATCTCCATCCCTCACGGCCCCTGGCAGGTATGAGTCTACCTTGTGTCTCCCTGGATTTGCCCGTTCTGGACGTCTCGTACACTACGTGGCCTTCTGTGTCTGACTTCTTACGCTCAGTACGAGGTTTCAAGGTTCTCGGGTGTTACGGTGCATCCGTATTCCTTTTTAGGGCCGAATAATGCTCCACTGAATGGATGTGTCACGTTGTGTTTATCCGTTCAGCAGCTGAGGGGCCTTCGGGTTGTTTCCGCTTCCTGGCCACTGTGAATAGTGCTGCCGTGAGCATTTGTGTGCAAGTTTCTGGGTGAACGTAGGTTTTCCCTGCCCTTGGGAGATATGTCGGTCCGCTTGGAATTTCTGGGTCAAGTGGTAACTCTGTGTCTAACCATCTGAGGAGCTGCCAGACTTTTCCCAAGCAGCCTCGCCATTCAGCCTCCCCACCCACGGCGTCTCCACGTCCTCACCAACACTTTGCTCTTGTTTGTTGTTCTTTTTAATCGTGGCCGTGCTAGCGGGCGTGAAGTGGTCTCTCATCACGCTTTGGTGCGCACCTCCCTGTGGCCGACGATGCCGCGCACCTTTTCACGTGCTTATTGGCCATTTGTAAATCCCCTTTGGTCAAGGGTCTTTCAGCCCCTTTATCCATTTTTAAATTGGGTCATTCGCCTTTGCGTCGTCGGGCTGTACAAGAGTTCCTCGTGCGTTATGAGTACGGGTCTCTTGTCAGGTACGTGACCTGCAGTGATACTTCTCCCATCCTCTGGGTGGTTTTTTCGCTGTCTTGATGGTCCTGTGAAGCACGGGTGTTCTAAGTTTTGATGAAGTCTGATGTGTCGATGGCTGGCTTTCGTTTTGGTGTCCCCCAAGACGTGTGCCTCCTCCCCTGTCTCAAAGAATCACACCTATGCTTTCCTTTAAAAAAAAAAAGAAAAGATTTTAGCGTTAAGTAATCTCTACACCCCGTGTGGGGCTCGAACCCACAACCCCAAGATCAGGAGCCACACGCTCCACTGAATGAGCCAGCCAGGCGCCCCACCGCCCCCCCCCCCCATGCTTTCTTCTAAGAGTGTTACCGCTGTCCCGTCTCCATGCCTCCTTCCTGCTGTGGTGGCTCAGATGTGTTTTCCTCTTCAGGGTGGAAATATCTACCGGCTGCCCCATCCGATGAAGGAGGAGAACGTGGCAGATGGATGGTAAGCTCAGAAGCCACTCCTCCGCCGTGCCCGGGGGGCGCTCAGCCCCTCAGATTCCTCTGGTGGCCTTTGTGTGCTGGCCCCGGGTCACCCGGCTCTGGAAGCGTCAGTCCCGAAGAGGTACACACCCGGCCGTGAGGCGCTGCGGTGTGGCGTCCTCTCTCCAGTTCTTAGGGTTCGTCGAGAGGTGTACCAGTGGATCAGATTTAAAACCAAAAAAAAAAGAAAAACATTAACGATGGGGACGGAGCCCCGTTCTCGCGTTCTTCCGTCCTGCCATGTTTCCCCACAGTAGCCAGCAAAACGGGGGCCCTGCAGACTGGGCAGAGCCAAGGAGCACTTCCGTCTGCAAGAAATGCAGCCAGATGTTTTATACAGAGAAGGGGCTGAGCAGCCACATGTGTTTCCACAGCGACCAGTGGCCGTCACCTCGAGGGCAGCAGGAGCGGCAGGTGAAGGGCGCGCACCGTGCCTTCGGGGTTTCGGGCGGGCGCTCGGTCGCGGGCGACTGGATGTCGTCTACTCCGGGATGGAGATGCACCCCTGAGTGGAGTCTGGGCACAGGGGGAGGGCAGGAGCCGGCCGAGCTGCTCGTTCACTCCTGCCGACCGTTCGTCTTAAAGAGCCATCTATTGTCCGCATCCAGGAGTCTGGCGCGGAGTTTTGCCAACCACTGAGACAGGTGCCGAGGCTGGAGGGCGACGGGCAGAGTCCCCCAGGAGCCAAGAAGTCCCCGGGCAGCCCCGCCGCGGCCCCTTTGGCGGTCCCTGCGTCGCTGCCCTCAGCTCCAGTGAACCGACCCGCCGGGAGCACCGCCAAGGTGGGTGCCGATCAGTCCGCTTCCTTCCCGCTGCTTCCCCCCTTGCCGGCGGGGGCCGCGGGGAAAGCCCGCACCAAACGTCAAGAAAAACCTGAGTCGAGGAGAGCTCGCTTTGCACGGTTGTTCGGCCGTGCACATCTCCCGAGCCTCCTCTGTGCCAGCCCACGCCGGCACGGCTGCAGAATGTGGTGACCAGGACAGGCTCCCAGCCTGGTGAAGGAGCAGGGCTGTCCCCGGACAGTGACGACCCGCAGTGGGCTGGGCTGCGGTGGGGGGGGGAGCAAAGGGAGCTGAGGGCGTCCTGAGGGGGCACCAGAGACTCCTGCTGAGGAGGTCAGGGGGTGTTGGAGCTGAGCTCCGGCGGGGAGGGGGCAGAAGACTGGCAGAAGGGAGGGGAGCGTGTGGAAGGTGGGAGAGAGCATCGCAAGTCCGGGTGACCCGTCTCTTCAGCCTGACCTGGAGGACCCACTGGAGAAGTCCCTGCCAGGCTTAGGGCGGAGGTGCGTGGATGCCACTGCTCATCCCCCGGGAGCCGTGGCCACTGCCATTTTGTCACTTTGTCGTGCCGTTGCACTGTCTCCGCCCCCCCCCCCCCCCCCCGGCCCCCACTGTAAGAGCCAGGCATTGGAACGACTGGAGCTGGCCTCACCTGGTTCCAAATTCCTCTGAGTCGGGGCCTCTCCTTGAGGACTCCAGGCTCGGTTAGGATCTGGGCCCTGGCTCGGGCGTGGTGGCCCTGCTCGCCTCCCTTTTCTGGGGGCTCGGGGTCACGGGTCATACTCCCCTCTCCCATCTCCCGCCATATTCTCGTCCCATCTCCCGCCCTCCCGAGGACGGAGCTGTGCAGCAGGTGGCCTCGCGTGAGCCCCTGTGGTTGTGAGCTCTCCTCTTCCCCAGGGACAAGAGAAAGACGGGGAAGACAGAGACAGCAAGGAGGGCAGCCAACACAGGAAGCGGAAGAAGCGCCCCCCGCCCAAGGCCTTGCTCGTGCCTCCTCCACCCTCGTCGCCATCGCCCGGAGAGCCGGGCCTGGGAGGATGCCACCAGAGCTGCCTGCGGTCTCCGGTGTTCCTGGTGGACCGCCTCCTGAAGGGACTATTCCAGTGCTCTCCGTATACGCCGCCCCCAATGCTCAGCCCCATCCGGGAGGGCTCAGGGCTCTATTTCAACACCCTCTGCTCCACCTCTGCTCACGCCGGGCCCGACAAACTCATCAGCAGCATGCTTGGTGAGTGAGGCTGGGCTCCGTGATCTCTGCTCAGCGCGCGGCGGGCCTGCTGTGGGCCAGACCCTCTTCTCTTGTCGCATTTCGCCCAGAGATTCTCTCCGGCCCGTGGCCGTGTCTGGTCTGCGAGTCCCATTGCTGTCCGGAAGCGTCCCGGGACCATCTGGGACCAGCAGCCTTCTAGGTGCTTAGAATTTTACGGCCAGAAAGAAAATAGAGAGTCCGTTTAGCCTGACCACCATTCCGCCTGCCCTTTGAGTGATTTTTGACAGTTTTACTAAGATCTAATTCGCGTACCATATGGATCACCCATTTAGAGTATACGGTCTTTTTTAGCTTATTCACAGGGTTGTGTGCCCATCACACGATCTAATTTTAGAGCATTTTTTAACACCCCCAGAAGCACCGTATCCATGCAGTCACCCCCCGCCCCCGATAGCCCCCACCTCCCCAGCCCTGAGCAACCGCTAGCCTACTTTTTCTCTCTACGGATCTGCTCGGTCCGGATATTTTGTGTAATTGGAATCATACAGTAGGTGACATTCTGTGTCTAGTTCATTCACTTGGCATCTATGTGCATCCATGTTATCATACGTATCAGTGCTTCATCCCTTTTTATGGCCAAATAATCCCATTGTCTGGACACACTCCATTTTATTTATCCATTCGTCAGTTGATGGGCACGTGGGTTGTTTCTGCCTTTTGGCTTCTGTGAATAACGTTGCTCATGAACATTCATGTGCAGGTTATTGTTGGACCTGTGTTTTCATCTCTCTTGGGTGTATGCCTAGGAATGCAGTTGTGGGTCATAGAGTTAGCTCTACGTGTAACCATTTAAGGAGCTACTGGACTGTTTTCCAAAATGACAGAACCATTTTAAATTTCCGCCAGCATTGTATGAAAGTTCCGGTTTCTCCACATCCTTGTCAACCCTTGCAACCTTTTTTTTCTTACGTAACCGTCCTAGTGTGTGTGTAAAGTGGTTTTGATCTGCATTTCCCTGATGGCCAATGAGACTGAGCATCTTTCCATGTGCTTACTGTCCATTTGTAATCTTTTCAGATCCTTTGCCCAGTTTTTGAATTGCGTTGTTATCTTTTTATTACTGACTCGTAAAAGTTTCTTCTGTATTCTGGAATTAACCCCTTTATCAGATATGCAGTTTGCAAACTCTCTCCTATTGTGTGCCGTCTTTTTATTTGTGGTCTTGTTTGCAGTACTAAAGTTTTAAATTTTGATGAAGTCCAATTTGTTCTTTGTCCCTTGTGCTTTTGATGTTGTAGCTAAGGTTTTGCCTAACCAAAGGTCACAAAGATTTACTTCTGTGTTTTCTTGTGAGTTTTATTATTTTAAGTCTTAAATTTGTTTGTGACCCATTTTAAGTTAACTTTTATATATCGTATAAGGTGGAAGTCCAGATTCATTCTTTTGCATTTGGGTATCAGTTGTTCTAACACCATTTGTTGAAAAGACTATTCTTTTCCTGTTGAATTAGCATGGCACCCTGTGGAAAACCAATTGACCATAAATGTTTTCAGATTTTTCTTCTTTTTTAATACAGACATTTATAGCTATAAACTTCTCTCAGAGCACTGTTGTAGGTACATTTCATAAGTTTTAGTATGTTTTATTCTGATTTTCATGTGTCTCAAAAGTGTTTTCTAGTTTTTCTTTTACTAATTTTTTTTTGATAACACTGATTAAGGCGTGCATTGGTTAATTTCCACATATTTGTGAATTTTCCAAATTGCCTGTTTTAAACTGATTTTGAATTTAATTCTGTTGTGATCAGACAACATATTTTGTATTAGTTCAGTGCTTTTAAGTTTTTTGAAGCGTTTTTAGGGGCTAGAATGTGTTCTCCCCTGGAGAATGTTCCATGTGTACTTAAGAAGAGTATATTCTTTTGATGGTGGGTGGAATGCATTGTAGATGTCTGCAATGTGTAGTTACTCTAAGTATTCTACTTCCTGTTATCTTGTGCCCAGTTGTCCTATCCATGAGCAAAAGCATTGAAATCTCCAAGTATTATTTTTTAATTGTCTATTTTATCCTTCAATTCTGTCAATTGTTGCTTTCTGTATTTATGGACTCTGTTTTTAGGTGCATTTATGTTTATATAATTGCCATATTTTCCTGATGGCTTGAACTTTTATTATGATATCATTTATCATCATTGTGATAATGTTATCATTATCTCTAGTAATATTTTTTGTTTTAAAGTCTAATTTGCCTGACATTAGTGTAGCCATTCCATCTCTTTTATGGTTGTTGTTTGCTTGGTATATTCCTTCCTGTTCTTTTACTTTCAGCCTGTTTGTGTCTTTGAAAATAAAGCGTGTCTCCTACAGACAACATTGGTTGGATGATGTATTTTTTTTAATCCAGTCTGACAAACTACCTTTTGTTTGGTTTGTTTAAACATTCTCATTTAATGGTATATTGATACGGTTGGATTTGCATATGCCATTTTACTTTTTATTTTCTATTTGTCTCATGTCATTTTCTCTTTCTGTTCCTTATCTGCTTTCTTTTGTACTAAATGAATATTTTCTTCTATAACCTGTCAATTCCTTTAATTAATTTTTCACTTTTTCTTAGTCATTTTTTAGGAGTTGCTCTAGGATTTAAAACATACATCTTAATCTGTCAGAGTGTGTTTAGTTGTGTAATAATTTATTAATAAAATATAGAAACATTGCTATCTAGTTCCGTTCCTTTTAACCCTTTTGCTATTATTGTTTTGTGTATACATATACACGTATATATACGTATATATATGTGTGTGTATATCTATCTATCTATCTATCTATATATATATATATAGATATATATATAGATATATTTCGTATGTATGTGTTATGTCTATCTATCTTTGTATTAGAAACCCGGAAATAGGGGCGCCTGGGTGGCTCAGTCGGTTAAGTGTCCGACTTGGTTTCATCTCAGGTCATGATCTCATGGTTCATGAATTCAAGCCCCACATTGGGTTCTGCACTGGTGGCATGGAGCCTGCTGGGGATTCTCTCTCTCTCTCTCTCTCTCTCTCTCTTTCTCTGTCCCTCCCTCACTCATGCGCACTTGCTCTCTCAAAATAAACATTAGGAAAAAAGAAACCCAGAAATATATTTTCATCATTATCACTTTATATAATTTTGTTACATGAAAAAAGATAATAGAGGAAAACAGGCATTATTTATAGAGTTTGTTATATCATCCTTCTTATTTACCATTACAAATAACTTCATTTATTCCTGTGGATTCAGGTTACCATCTGGGTATTATTTCTTTTTTCCAATGCAACTTCTTTGTCCTATTATTGTCACATATAGTGCATTTTTCTATACTATAGGCCCACAATACATATTGTTTTATGTCATTGCTTTTTAAGTCAATTAAGAAATATGTGATTATACTTTTATAATTACCCATATTATTATCTTTATCAGCACGCTTTGTTTTTTTGTTGTGATTGACATTACTATCTGGTGTCATTTGCTTTCAGTCTAAAGAACTTTCTTTGGTGTTTATTATCGTTATGGAGATATAATTTACATATGGTTTATCCCTTTAAAGCATGTAATGCAGTGAGGTTTTTTTATTTAATTTTATTTTTTTTAATTTACATCCAAATTAGTTAGCATACAGGGCAACAATGATTTCAGGAGTAGATTCCTTAGTGCCCCTTCCCCATTTAGCCCATCCCCCCTCCCACACCCCCTCCAGTAACCCTCTGTTTGTTCTCCATATTTATGAGTCTCTTCTGTTTGGTTCCCCTCCCTGTTTTTATATTATCTTTGCTTCCCTTCCCTCATGTTCATCTGTTTTGTCTCTTAAAGTCCTCATGAGTGAGGTCATATGATGTCTTTCTCTGACCGACTAATCTCACATAGCATAATACCCTCCAGTTCCATCCACGTAGTTGCAAATGGCAAGATTTCATTCTTTCTGATTTCCAAGTAATACTCCACTATATATATAGACCACATCTTCTTTATCCATTCATCCATCGATGGACATTTGGGCTCTTTCCATACTTTGGCTATTGTGGATAGTGCTGCTATAAACATGGGGTGCACGTGTCCCTTCGAAACAGCACCCCTGTATCCCATGGATAAATGCCTAGTAGTGCAATGGCTGGGTCGTAAGGTAGATCTATTTTTAATTTTTTGAGGAACCTCTGTACTGTTTTCCAGAGTGGCTGCACCAATTTGCCTTCCCAGCGGTGGTTTTTGTTCTGTTCACAGAACTGCATCCATTACTACCATCAACTTTCAGGCATTGTCATCACCCACGAAAGAAGCCCCACACTCATTAGCAGCCACTCCTGTCCCTGCCCCCCAACCCCAGGTATACCCCCCCCCCCCAGGTAACTGCTAGTATAATCTGGACATTACACATATGTGGAATCCTATAATACGTGGTCTTTCGTGACCACCTCCTTTCCCTTAGCATGATGTTTTCAGGCTTCGCCTCAGTTGCAGTTTATGTCAGTATTCTGTTCCTTTTTATGACTGAGTGATATGCCACCTTTACCGTTTCTCGTAAGACAGGTCTCACGACAAATCTTCGCAATTTTTATTTATCTGAGAATCACTTTTTTTCACCTTTATTTTTGAAAAGGAGCTTGCTGGATGTGATTCTTGGTTGATAGCTTTTTACTTCCAGCAGTTTGGATATGTTATCCCACTGCCTCCTGACTGCCATTGTTTCTGACGAGAAGTCTGCCGTTAATCTGACTGGGGTGTTCTTGCACGGAATAAGTTGGTTTCCTCTTTGTACTTTCAAGATCTTTATCTTTGGCTTTCAACATTTTGCCAAAGATGTGTCTGGATGTACACCTCTTTGTGTTTATTCTATTTAGAGTTTGTAGTTTCTTGGATTTCTAGATCTTTTTCCTTTCCTTTCCTTTCCTTTCCTTTCCTTTCTTTTCTTTTCCTTTCCCTATTACCAAATGTGGGAAGTTTTCAGCTGTTGCATCAAAGCCATGATTCGTGTTTTTCTGCCCCTCCTCCTCTTTTCTGGTACTCTCATTACGAGTATTTTGCTGCGTTTAATGATGTCCCACATTTCTCTGAGGCTCACTCCATTTTCCTCCATTCTTTTTTTCTCTCTGTTCTTCAGATTACATAATTTCCATTGATCTTGGAGTTTGCTGATCATTTCTTCTGCCAGCGCACATCTACCGTTGACCTCATTTTGGTTATTGTATTTTTTTTATCTTTTAAATATTTTTTTGAGAGAGTGCGAGTCGGGGAGGGGCAGAGAGAGGGGGACAGAGGATCTGAAGTGGGCTCTGGGCTGACAGGCTAACAGCAGCGAGCCGGATGTGGGGCTCGATCGAATTCATGAACTGCGAGATCATGACCTGAGCACAAGTCGGACCCTCGACCGACTGAGCCACCCAGGTGCCCCTATCGTACTTTTTTAACCCCAGGATTTCCATTTGGCCCTTTCTTATATATTCTGTCTCTTAATGGTATTCTGTCTTTGTTAGAAATCTTTATCATACCTTCCTTTAGTTATTTAAGCATGGGAACTGTGGGCAGAGGAAACCTGTCTCCTTGGCTGCACCTGCCTGGAGTAGGGCACTCTGGGCAGAGCTCCTGTTCCACAGAGCTGGCGGGGGTGGGTGGGTAAGTGATGGGCGGATGCCACAGACTCTCGCTGTTCTTACCAATATTTAGTCGCTTTCTTGAATGGGTATTTTGTAAAATGCTGTATGCCTTTAGGACAGCTTCCAGAGACTTTCGCTTACTGTTCTTTAAAATAATTTTTATCAGAGAATTTGTTGTTCTGCTGAGTTCCTTACTCTGCTTTTTGGAAGTCCAATGCCCCTTCGTGCGATCTTTTTTATTTTTTTTATTTTTTTTTTCAGCGTTTATTTATTTTTGGGACAGAGAGAGACAGAGCATGAACGGGGGAGGGGCAGAGAGAGAGGGAGACACAGAATCGGAAACAGGCTCCGGGCTCTGAGCCATCAGCCCAGAGCCCGACGCGGGGCTCGAACTCACGGACCGCGAGATCGTGACCTGGCTGAAGTCAGCCGCTTAACCGACTGCGCCACCCAGGCGCCCCGTGCGATCTTTTTTAAAATTGTGTTTGATTGTGGGGGCACCTGGGTGGCTCAGTCAGTTAAGCGTCTGACTCTTGATCTCAACTCCGGGCTTGAACTTGGGGTCATGAGTTTGGGTCCCACGTTGGACTCCACGCTGGATGTGAAGAGTACTTTAAAAAAAACTGTGTTTTATTGTGATAAAAACAGTTAACAGGAGAGTAGCGTGAGAGACCTGGAGCTTATTCATCTGGCTTCACTGAGACCTAATGCTCACTGAGTTCTCAGTACCCACTTCCCAGGACCCCCAGCCCCTGACAACTACCATGCCGCTCCGATTATGTGCAAGTGACGATTTTAGGTACTTTAGAAGCGGAGCCATGCAGTATTTCCTTCTCTGTGACTTGTTTCACTTGGCATAACGTCCGCAAGTCTCATCCGTGTTGCATCTGAAAAGTTCCTTAAAAACAAACCAAAACAGGTTGAACGGTATTCCGTTGTATGTAAATACCACATTTTCCTTACCCGCTCCTCTGTTGGTGGACATTACGTCGTTTCCACTATCGTGAGTAGTGTTGAGTAGACGTGGGAGTGTAGATATTCCTTTTGAGATGCTGATTTCAGCTCTTTTGGATAAATACCCAGAAGTGGGATTGCCGGATCATGTGGTAGTTCTATTTTTAATTTCGTGAGGAGCCACCTTATCACGCGATCTTAAAGAGCCTGCGCCCCCCCCCCCGCCCCGATCACTCGTGGTCCACCTTCTTGAGGCTTTTTGTTGTGTGTTTTCTAGATCAAGTGGATGGCTCTTTTGGCATCTGCATGGTAAAGGATGATGCCAAGATCAGCATTGAACCGTGAGTTGGAACAGACCTGGCACCGGAGGGTGGGTCCTTCCAAAGTGGGGGTACTTTTACCCTCCTTGTGAGCCAGTGTCTGTTTTTCCCAAGGAAAAGCATCATAGGGGATCCTGTCTAGCTCCAGAGTCTCCCTAAAAGAGAAGGGATGCGTTTCTGTGGGTGGATGTGGGAAGCTCCCCGCAATATTCCTTCTGTCCAGATGTACCATAGCCGGGTCAGGGGGACAGAATGTCCAGGACCCTGGAGTTCTGGGTGGAATTGGTGATGGTCCAGCGCAAGACCCTTGAGTGTCTGTGGCACATGGCTAGATCAATATGGCCATGGATGTAGACGCGTGCCAGGTATCAGCACATACCTCCCCTATCCTAGACCCGAAGAGACACCGGAAGCCAGAGATGTGGCAATAAGACAAGTCAGAGAAAGGAAGGAAGTATCCCTGGAGAGGTTTCTGGGATGCCCGCACGTGTCTGTCGGGGATGTCGGGACACTCAACACATGCGACAGATGGCAGAGGGTTTCCCCAGGGCAGGGCTGTGGCCCGAGAGCAGGGCGCGCCGCGCGTCTCTGCTGCGTTTCCCGTCTTGCTCACGCGTGTACGCCTCGCGCGTCTGTGTGCGTGGCCTCGTTTCAGACACATCAACATAGGGAGCCGGTTTCAGGCTGAGATCCCAGAGCTCCAGGAGAGGTCGCCGGCCGGAACGGATGAGCACGCAGCTTCTCTGGTCTGGAAGCCGTGGGGAGATGTGACGACCAACCCGGAAACGCAGGACAGAGGTGGCTGAGACTCTGCGGCCGAATTCCCAAGGGCCCTGCCCCCCCCCACCCCCCGCCGTCTGAGGATTTCTCCCCCCCAGTTCTCACCTTCACCAAGAAGCACGGGATCATGCTTGGTGCACTCTTGCTTCTCCTGAGCTGTCGTCTCCTGCACCCACCTCCCTTCTCACACGATTCGGGCCAGGCCGTTCAGAGCGAGTGCTCGTGCCTCCCTTCCCTCATCCCGCTTTCAAGGAGCCCCTCTCGGTGCCATCAGGGAAGTCTCCGCCCTGGCACTTGCTGACCCCGCGTGTCTCTTCTCTCTCACCCTCCGCCGGGACCGCCGGCTGGAAACAGTGACCGAGCTCTGCCACGTGGCCTGCTCCAGCGTGATGCCGGGAGGGGGCACCAATCTGGAGCTCGCCCTGCACTGCCTGCACGAAGCCCAGGGCAGCGTTCAGGTGAGGTGGAGGCAGGGGCAGGGCGAGGGGGAGTCTGGGGGAGCTCCCCGCTCTCCTGGGGCCGGAGGCTGCAGGTGCACGCATCGTGCTGTCTGCTCCGGGGTGTGCGTGCGGCCCGTGGAGAGTGAAGGAGGGCCAAGCGTCCTTCTTCCGTGGCTTTGGGATCAGTGTGGTGCTTGTGAGCTGCAGATACGGGCTCAGTGAACCAGTTGTCTCTCGGGAGCGACAGCAGTGCCGGTGTCCCTTGGAGACAGCTCAGGGGCACTGGGGAGCCACAGCTCAGTGCCCCCATCTCGGGTCCTGCACTGATTGGGTTTATGTATTTATTTTTACATTTCTTATTTTACTTTTTGAGAGACCGAGTGCAAACAGGGGAGGGGCAGAGAGAGAGGGAAATGCAGAATCCGAAGCAGGCTCCAGGCTCCAAGCTGTCGGCACAGAGCCCGATGCGGGGCTTGAACCCACAGACCGCGACATCACGACCTGAGCTGAAGTCGGATGCTCAACCGACTGAGCTACCCAAGCGCCCCTGATTGGGTTTATTTACCGAGCTCTATCTCCTCGATTAAAAACCCACATGTGAAAACCCCTGATGCAACAGAAATGCCTCTGCCTACTCCAAGGACCCTCCTCACATTCTTGACATTTAGAAAAGAAACCAACTCTGAGTAACGAGAGAGGAAAAGTGTCATCACTCGAGCTAGGTCCCCAAGAGTCTGGTGCCACAGTCATGGCTTTTTCTCAAGCTCAGAGGCAGCGGCTGGTGCATAGGAGGTGCTCGGCAGAGTCAACACATATTGATAAGAGTTGTCTCAAGTGCTTGGTAATGTCGTGGCACAGGGTCCAGGGCCGGCTCGGGGGCCCCGGTCTTAGTTTCATGCTGCTGCCACCATCTTGAAATTCTTAATGAAAATTAAGATAATTTTTGAACAGGGGTCAGTGTTTTTCTTTTGCACTGGGTTCCCCAGATTACGTGGCTGGACCTGATGGGGGTTACTCTGGTGAGCAGGACAAAATCCCTCTATTTGCAGGCTTACGTTTTAGAAGAGTCGAAACAGGAAATATATTTTTAATTTTTTTTAATGTTTTATTTACCTATGAGAGAACGTGAGCAGGGAAGGGGCAGAGAGAGAGGGAGACGGGATCCGAAGCAGGCTCCGTGCTGACAGCAGAGAGCCCGATGCGGGGCTTGAACTCGCGAACTGAGATTTAGGACCTGAGCACAAGTCGGACACTCAGCCGACTGAGCCACCCAGGTGCCCCTAAAATAGGAAATAAGTTTTTAAAAAATTGTTGGTGGTTAGTGCTATGAAGAACATGAAGGGGGGTAGTGGTCGAGGGCAGTGCGATTCCAAATGCGGGTCCTCGATGAAGGAAGGCGCTCACGCCAGAATAAATCCCCACACCGTTTCCCACATCAGGAAAATGTTGCCAGAAGAAATCTGTCAGCTGCACTCGCCAGTATGCTTAGCGATGCAGTCCCCGCATCCGCAAATGGTTCACGGGTGGTGGCCCGTCTGTGGAGCACGCACGCTCCGAGCAGTAGGGCCGGAGAAGGTCTGAGGGAGGGCACGAAGTGTTTGTTTTTTTAATTTTTTACCGTTTGTTTATTTTTGAGAGAGAGACAGAGCATGAGCAAGGGGAGGGGCAGAGAGAGAAGGAGACACAGAATCGGAAGCAGGCTCCAGGCCCCGAGCTGTCAGCACAGAGCCCGACGCGGGGCTCGAACTCCTGAACCGCGAGATGATGACCGCAGCCGAAGTTGGACGCTTAACTGGCTGAGCCACCCAGGTGGCCCCTAAGTGTTTTTCGAATGCATGAAAGAAAAAATCGCCTGCCACGCTCCTCTTGTTTCAGGTTGCCCTGGAGACCCTCTTACTCAGAGGACCCCAGAAGCCGCAGACTCACCCACTGGCCGACTACCGCTATACAGGTGACTGGAACAAGGCGGCGGGTGTGGTTTTTGCCTGGCCAGGACCTTGTGAACAGTCAGTTCCCAACAGCAAGTTCTCTTGGGGCCTTCACCTGCCTTTCCAGGAGGGCCTGTCCTCTCGGGGAGTGACTCCGTGGGTGGGTTTTCTGCTGGTTGCACCCCACCCTCCCACTTTCCCAGGGTTCCCTCGCACGCTCTGCTCGGCCACCAGGGAGAGGTGGAGGCAGGCTGGGGCGCAGCGGTGAGCACGCCAGCCCTGGAGTCAGGCAGGCCGGGGCCCTGGCCTCGGCGAGTCTCCCAACCAACGGAAGCCTCAGTTGCTGCATCTGTAAGGAGGAGATCGTAATGGTCCCTACCTGCTAAGGCTTTTGTGAGAGTTGTATGAGATTAAGCAAAGAAGGGGCTTAGCAGAAGGCTCGGCGCATAATTGTGCTTGGTAATGGCGGCTGTAAAAAGGAGGGGGATCTGCCCTTCAGCCATGTCCTTCCCGTCTTGGCTATTTCTCGAATAGGTTCAGACATCTGGACCCCCATGGAGAAGAGGCTTTTCAAGAAGGCGTTCTGCACCCACAAGAAGGACTTTTACTTGATCCACAAGACGGTAAGGTGAATGTGGGCGCGCCGGTGTAGACAAGGCCCCGCCTCGTGTAGCTGAGCCGGGCTAGAGCTGAAGGGCCCCTCGGGGGTGACACTGTGCTTGTATCATAAACAGTTTCTAATTTAAAAAGCCACGCTCATGGGGCATCTGGGTGGCTCAGTTGGTTAAGCATCCCGACTTCAGCTCAGGTGATGATCTCATGGTTTGTGACTTCGAGCCCCGTGTTGGGCTCTGTGCTGACAATGTGGAGCCTGCTTCAGATTCTGTCTCCTCCTTTCTCTGCCCCTCCCCTGCTTGCTATCGTTCTTGTTCTCTCTCTCAAAAAAAAAAAACAAAAACAAAAAAAAAAAGCACACGGGCGCCTGGGTGGCTCAGTCGGTTAAGTGTGTCTGACTTCAGCTCAGGCCATGACCTCACGGGCCGTGGGTTCGAGTCCCGGGTCGGGCTCTGTGCTGACTGCTCAGAGCCTGGAACCTGCTTCACATTCTGTGTCTCCTTCTGTCTCTGCCCCTCCCCCGCTCACATTCTGTCTCTTGCCCTCAAAAATCAGCATTAACAAACATTATAAACAAATAAATACCAGTTCAAGACGGTTGATCGTATGGTTTGGGTTTTCCATACCTTTATCATCTACGCGCTCTAGCAGTTATTGAGAATGGGATAGTAAGATGCTTGCCTATAACTGTGGATCTGTTTTTCCCTGTAGTTCTATCAGGTTTTGCTTCATGTATTTTGAAGCTCTGATTTAGCTGCATAAACACTGAGGATTCTTATGTTTCCTTCATTAAATGGACCTTTTTATCACCATGAAATGATTTCCTTTATCCCTATTATTTTTTTGCTCTGAAATCTGTTTTTCTGAGACCAGTATAGCCAAGCATTCCAGCTTTCTCAGAAGGTGATGGGTGTTCGCGTGGTATATCTTTTTTCAACCTCTTACTTTTAACATATTTGTGTTTTCACATTTACGGTGTGTCCTTATAAGTAGCATGCGTTGGATGTTGCTTTTTTTTAATTTGTTTTAATTGAAGTCTAATTAACGAAGTGTTACATTAGTTTCAGGTGTCCAATATAATGACTCAGCAATTCTGTACTTTGCTCAGTGCTCATCAAGATAAGTGTACTCTTGGGGCGCCTGGGTGGCGCAGTTGGTTAAGCGTCCGACTTCAGCCAGGTCACGATCTCGTGGTCCGTGAGTTCGAGCCCCGCATCGGGCTCTGGGCTGATGGCTCAGAGCCTGGAGCCTGTTTCCGATTCTGTGTCTCCCTCTCTCTCTGCCCCTCCCCCATTCATGCTCTGTCTCTCTCTGTCCCCAAAATAAATAAACGTTGAAAAAAAAAATTTAAAAAAAGATAAGTGTACTCTTGGGTCGCCTGGGTGGCATATTGGATCTGACATCCGACTCCGGCTCAGGTCACGATCTTGCGGTTCGTGGGTTCGAGCCCCGCGTTGGGCTCTGTGCGGATGGCTCAGAGCCTGGAGCCTGTTTCGGATTCTGTGTCTCCTTCTCTCTCTGCGCCTCCCTTGCTCGCTCTCTCTCTCTCTCTCTCTCTCTCTCTCAAAAATAAATAAACACTAAAACAAACTTAAAAATTAAAATAAAAAAAGATAAGTATACTCTTAATCCCTTTCACCTGTTTCATCCCTCCCCCCCCCCCCCGCCCCGTTTCCCCCCTGGTAACCACCAGTTTGTCGTCTGTAGTTAAGAATCTGTTTCCTTGGGGCGCCTGGTTGGCTTGTTCGGTTAGGCGTCCACCTCCTGGTTTCAGCTCGGGTCATGATCTCACAACTTGAGTTCGAGCCCCGTCTTGGGCTCTGCACTAACAGTGCAGAGCCTGCTCGGGATTCTCTCTCTCTTTTCTCTCTGCCCCTCCCCCCGCCAAAAATAAATAAATACACATTTAAAAAAAGAATCTGTTTTTTTACTTGTCTCTTTTGCTCTTTTTTTGTTTTTCAACTGTTTTTAAATTCCACATGTGAGTGACATCATGTGGTATTTGTCTTTCTCCGACTTATTTCACTTAGCATTATACTCTCTAGCTCCACCCATATTGCGAATGGCAAGATTTCATTCTTCTTTATGGTTGAGTAATATCCCATTGTATGCTTTTTTTTTTTTTTTTAACATTCGGTATTTTAGTTAGGGTGTTTAGACCATTCACATTGAACGTGATTGTCGAGACGGTTAGCGGTTAGCGTCAAGTCCATTATCTCGCTGTTTGTTTCCTGAATGTCTCACCTGATCTTTGTTTCCCCTTTCTGCTTTTTCTGCCTTGTTTTAGATTATTGGAGTAGTAAATTTTAGGATTCTGTTTTATCTCCTTTGTTGGCTTACTGGCTGTAACTCATTATTACATTGGTAGTGGCTTTAGGGTTTTGTTGTTGTTGTTGTTGAACGTTTATTTATTTTTGGGACAGAGAGAGACAGAGCATGAACAGGGGAGGGTCAGAGAGAGGGAGACACAGAATCCGAAGCAGGCTCCAGGCTCTGAGCTGTCAGCACAGAGCCCGACGCGGGGCTCGAACTCACGGACCATGAGATCATGACCTGAGCCGAAGTCGGATGCTCAACCAACTGAGCCACCCAGGCGCCCCTCTAATAAGCATTTTATTTATTTATTTATTAAAAAAAAATTTTTTTTCAACGTTTATTTATTTTTGGGACAGAGAGAGACAGAGCATGAACGGGGGAGGGGCAGAGAGAGAGGGAGACACAGAATCGGAAACAGGCTCCAGGCTCTGAGCCATCAGCCCAGAGCCTGACGCGGGGCTCGAACTCCCGGACCGCGAGATCGTGACCTGAGCTGAAGTCGGACGCTTAACCGACTGCGCCACCCAGGCGCCCCATGGGTTTTTACCTACGCATCTTTAACTCACCACAGTCGAACCTTCAAGTAATTGGATAACACTTTGCGTGCAGAGTTAGTGCACCTCTGTCTCTCCTCCTGGCCCTTATATTATTATCGTTATGCATCTTATTTTCCAAATGTTATAAACCCCCGAATGCCTTGTTATTATTTTCGTTCGAACAGCCAGTTACTTTTAGAGAGATTTCAGTGCTACCAAGTCTTGTATTTTTACCCACATCGTTCCTCGTTTCACGGCTCTGCACCCCTCTGTGTAGATCCATGTTTGCATCAGGTATCACTTTCCAGAAAGAACCCGATCAATGTAAATCCTTTCACATTTCTTGTGGTGCAGGTTTGCTAGTAATGGATTGTTCCAGCTTTTGTGTATCTAAAAAAGTCTTTATTCAGGGGGCACCTGGGTGGCTCAGTGGGTTAATCATTGGACTTTGGCTCAGGTCGTGGTCTCACGGTTCATGAGATCGAGCCCCACATCAGGCTGTGCGCTGGTGGTACGGAGCCTGCTTGGGATTCTCTCTCTCTCCCTCTCTGTCTCTCTTTCTCTGCCCCTTCCCCACTTGTGCTTGCTCTCTCTTTCTCTCTCTCTCTCCAAATAAATAAATAAATAAACTTTTTTTTAAAAAGTCTCTATTTTGCCTTCATTTCCGAAAGCTATCTTTGCTACGTGTGGCATTCTAGTTTGACAGTTTTTTTTTTTTTTTGAAGTCTTGAAGTAATTTAAAGATGTTGCTCTATTTTCTTCTTGCTTTTACTGTTTCCAGCACGAAATCTCCTGATTTCCTTGTCTTTGCTCCTATGTATAAAACATGTCTTCTGTTTGTTTTGTGGCTGGCTGTTTGTATGAATTTCTCTCTACTCCTGATTTTGAGCAGTTTTATTACGGTGTGCGCTGGCATCGTTTTCTTCTTTTTTTTTTTTTTTTCCCCCTTGTGGTTGGGGTTTGTTGAGCTTCTTAGATCTGTGGGTTTGGAGTTTTTATTAAATTGGGGGATATTCAGCCTTCCTTCTTCAAATATGTCTCGTGTCCCTCCCTTTTCCTTCAAGGGCCCCACTGATTGTGTGTGTGTGGCTTCCTGCACTTGCCCCACAGCTCAGTGACGCTCTTTTTCATCTATCTGACTGTTTTCCCTCTGTGTGGTTCATTTTGGATGGTTTCTGTCGCTGCATCTTCAAGTTCACTCATCTTTCCTCCTGCAGCCCCGAATCTGTCATTAATCCCATGTGGTGTAGTGTTCATCTTAGATTTTTTTCTGTCCTTAAAAGTTCTCTTTGGGTCTCTTTTTTAATTTTTATTATTTTTTTTTGAATGCTTATTTATTTTTGAGAGAGAGAGACAGTGCGAGAGGGGGGCGGGGTGGGGGCAGAGAGAAGACAGAATCCGAAGCAGGGTCCAGGCTCGGGGCTGCCAGCAGAGAGCCCAATGGGGGGCTCCAACTCACGGACCACAAGATCATGACTTGAGCCAAAGTCGGACACTTAACCGACTGAGACACCCAGGCGCCCCCTTTGGGTCTCTTTTATATCTTCCATGTCTCTACTTAACTTTTTGATCATATATTATGCAGATATCATAATATTAATGTCCTTTGTTGCCAATTCTTTTTTTTTTTTAACGTTTATTTATTTTTGAGACAGAGAGCATGAACGGGGGAGGGTCAGAGAGAGAGGGGGACACAGAATCTGAAACAGGCTCCAGGCTCCGAGCGGTCAGCACAGAGCCCGACGCGGGGCTCGAACTCACAGACCGCGAGACCATGACCTGAACCGAAGTCGGCCGCTTAACTGACTGAGCCACCCAGGTGCCCCACTTTGGTGCCAATTCTAACGTCTGTGTGTGTTCTGGGTTGATTTTGACAGATTGACTTTTCTCCACATTTTATATTTTCCTGGCTCTTTGCTTGCCTGGTAATTTTTCATTAGATTCCAGGCGTTGTGAATTTCGGCTTATTGGGTGCTGGATATTTTTGCATTCTTATAAATATCCTTGAACTTTGTTCTGGCACAGTTACTTGAAAACAACTTTTTCCCCTTTTTTTTGAAGTTTTATTTATTTTGAGACAGCAAGAGAGCGAGCGAGCATATGTGTGCGAGTTGGGGAGGGGCAGAGAGAGGGAGAATGAGGATCTCAAGCAGGCTCCCCCCCCCCCCGGGCTGTTGGAGCCTGACGTGGGGCTCAATCCCATGACCCTGGGATGATGACCTGAGCCAAACCAAGAGTTTAACCAACCGAGCCACCCAGGCGCCCTACAGCTTGTTCCTTTGGGGTATTGCCTTTAGGTTTTTTAACCTGGAACCAGAACGACGTTCATCTAAGGCTAATTAATTATTCCTCATTTCTGAGGCAAAACCCTCCTCCTTACTCTTCCAGTGCCCTGTGAGTTATGAGGTCTTCCACCCCAGCTGGTGGGGACACACACCATTCCCGTCCCCATGAGAGCCACGGGCCCCTTTCCCTCTGACCATTTTGGATGAGTCTTTACCGAGCTTCGTGTGGTCTCTTCACACGCACTTCGCTGAATCCTCGAGGGCAACGCTGTCCGGATCTCTGGCGTTTTCCTCCGTGCCGCCGTCTCCTCTGCTGTACTTTGCCCTGTGGACTCTTGCCACCTTGGTCCCAGGCACTCGGCTCCCTTCCAACTCAGGGAGTCTGCCGGGCTCTGCCTGGGTCGCCCCCCTCCCCCAGCTGTGGCCTGGAAACTCTCCCAAGGTGGTAGTTTCTGTTTCTTTCTCTCAGCAAGACCTCTTTGATTGGCGCCTGATGTCTTACCGACCGTCCTTTCATATACTCTACCTGTTGTCGTTTCACTGTTCTGGATGGGAGGGAGCTCCAGCCCCTGTTGCTCTGTCTTGTTCGGAAGCAGAAGTTCAACGTGTTTTGGTTTTGTTTTTGTTTTTTAACTTAGTGACAGTTCCTAGACGGGCAGGGGTGTACTATTTTGACTCTTAGTTTGTGAAGACACACAAAGCTGAGAAAAATTCACACGGAGGAGGAGATATCTTCTGAAGTGAGCTCCAGATATTAAATGGCCAATTTGATTTACCTGAGCCATTTTCTTTCCAGAGCCATTAAACTTTTCCCTTGTGTTTTGTTTTTACAGAAGGTACCGTTCACGGCATCACTTCTCAGTGGAGGGAGGAGCAAAGTGGGGTCTGATTGCCCAGGATCAAACCGTGCCCTCAGAACCTCTTCCTCCTCTCGTGGGCCACTCTCCCCTGTCCCTCGGGGGCCCTGCGACGGGTCACGAAGGCCGGGAGGCACCCCCTGAGGGCCTTCTGCTTGCATCAGTCCCAATGGGGAAGCAGGCGGCTACCGGGCGGGCGTGATGCCACAGTGAACATGCTCGTGGCACGCCTTCTAGGGCACCTTCCCGCAGGGAAGCATCCCCAGGATGGATTTGCCACTCAGGGCGCAGAGCGTAGCCGGTGTTGGCTATGGGGGCTTCGCTCCGAACCCCCCCTCAGCCGCGAGGGCTTTGTGATTCTCCGCCCCTTGCAGCGAAGGGGGCCCCAGGCTGAAGCAGAGGCATCTCAGGAGGGCTTTCAGACAGTGACTGGCCCCGGGGGGAGGGGACTTGGGGCTTCACGGCCACACGGGATGCCCCTCGCTCGCTTGTGAGGTGTCTCCCGTAGCCGGCTCCTGTTTTCTTTCACTAGATTCAGACAAAGACTGTAGCCCAGTGTGTTGAGTACTATTACATCTGGAAAAAAATGATCAAGTTTGACTGTGGCCGAGCCCCAGGGCTGGAGAAGAGGGTCAAGAGAGAGCCAGAGGAGGCAGACAGGACAGAAGCAAAGGTAGAAGGTCTGGGGGAAGGTGGGGGCTGGAGGTCAGCCCTGATCCGGAGGCCCCGGCCCATCCAGCTCAAGGAACAGGGAAGGGCGCCCGGAGGGAAAGGTTTCCCTGCGGAGGAAAGCGCCTCCCTTAGAAGGGTGGAGGGCCAGCACCCTTACAGCGGCTGTGTCTCTATTCTCGCAGGTCACTTGCAGCCCTCGGGAGAGACCCAGCCACCGCCCCACTCCCGAGTTCAAGATAAAGACCAAGAGTTACAGGAGGGAGTCCATTCTCAACTCTAGCCCAAACGCCGGCCCCAAGCGGACCCCCGAGCCGCCGGGGAGTGCGGAGGGCCGGGGCGTTTTCCCCTGCAGGGAGTGTGAGAGGTACCAGCCCTTCCCCCGGATGTGCCCTGTGCCCGCATCCCCTGCCCTCGGGTGACCCCCCTGCCGCCTGCTCTGACCCACGCCCTCTGGTGGCTCCTCAGGGTGTTCGACAAAATCAAGAGTCGAAACGCCCACATGAAGCGACACCGGCTTCAGGACCACGTGGAGCCCGTCGTCCGGGTGAAGTGGCCTGTGAAGCCTTTCCAGCTGAAGGAGGACGAGGAGGAGGAGATGGGGGCCGACATCGGGCCCCTGCAGTGGTGACGCCTGGGTGGAGAGCTGGGGCGAGGCGGCGAGGCAGCCCTGCAGCCCTTCCCCTCGGCCTCTCCGGGGTGTCTGGGGCCCCCCTCTGCCTCCTCCCCACCCTCACCGTCCCGCAGTGGCCAGCCCGGCTTGGAAACACGGTGGGCGTTTGGCCATAAATAGGCAGGAGAAGCACCCAGTCGCCAGACCGCGGTGACGTCCCTGTCGGCCGGTGCCAGAGGCTCCACGCTCTTTAGGTTGATAGTGTCTCCCCTTCTTTCAGTTCTACTCTGTCCCGGAGCAGGGAGGCGTGGGGAGGGAGCGAGGCAGGCCTGGGTAGCTCTTAAATCTTAGCCTCAGTTTTGGGGTTTGGTTACATTTGTTAGATAAGGCCGAGATGGAGAGAATCAGTGGGAAGATACCTTCAGATCTCCGGCCTGTTGGGGCCCCTCCCCAGGGGAGTCTCTCTGCTTTCCAGATTCAGTCCCTAGTCTGGCAAGGACTTGTACATGGTTAGGTTTTTTTTTGTACGTGTCGACTTGTAAGTCTTATTAAATTGGGTTCTTGAGCGGCTGTCTTCTGGCTTCCCTGGCCTGCTGATCCAACAGAGTTTCGAGCCCCGGCTTCTCACTGGAGCCGAGGAGATGCGTAAGCGGAGTTCCTGCCCAGGAGGAGCTGGGGGCCTCATACACGCGTTCAGCCAGCACCTATTAGGCACCTAGTGAGCCAGACAGCACCCGGTCCGTGCAACGGGGCCACCGTGATGCAAGGAACAAGGTCCCTCTCCCCGTGGAGCTTGCGTTCTAGGAGTGGGAAGGCAGCGGTGATAAATAAATGAAAAGGCGATTGCAGACACTGGCCGTGGCTATGCTCGCGGCCACAGGAGCAGGAAGGTCACCATAGGGTCCAGCAGTCGGGGCATACAGTGATGGGGTGGCTCAGCCGGGAGATCCAGGACCACCAGCGGCAGCCGGCCTCGGTGTGGCAGACCTTCGGAGGGGGTGGGGAAGAGAGCATGGCCCTCCCTTGTGTCCCTTTTTTTAAAAATTTTTTTCTTTAATGTTTATTGATTTTGAGAGAGCGTGTGTGCACTTGCGCAAGTGGGGGTGGTGCAGAGGGAGAGGGAGACACAGAATCCGAAGCAGGCCCCAGGCTCTGAGCTGTCAGCACAGAGCCCGACGCGGGGCTCGACCTCACGAACTGTGAGATCATGACCCGAGCCGAAGTCGGACGTTTAACTGACTGAGCCCCCCCAGGCACCCCTCCTTGTGCCCCGTTTGAAAAGCCAGGAAAGCTCATAGCAGCCCCCAGACAGAATGCCCCTCCTGTGTCACTGGCGGAGGTGTAGCCCAAGCTCTTCCTCAGCTGAGCCCTGGAGGTTGGAAGGAAAATGTCCCCAGTTTTCCTGGACCCTCAGGGTTTGTCACCAGGACCAGGGGATCCCTTGAGCTTGTTGCCACCGGATCAGAACGGGGATTCTGTCTGCCAGGAAAGGAAGAGGAAGCAGAGACGGCTACCGGGCAGGTGGACCTTGTGTCCACAGAGTGACATGAAGAAAATGAAGCAGGGGGCCGGGTCCTAGGGAGCGACCACGGTGTTGTGGCAGGCGGGTGGCCAGGGAAGGCCACACGGACGGCCGCTGGGGCCAAGATCTGGATTCCAGGCGGCGGGCGGCACGGAGGAGCGCACCCTGCCGCGGGAGCTGGTGGCGAGTGTTCCAAAGGCCCTCCGGCGACTCTGCGGAGCTGGCAGGAGGCCGGGTGGCGAGTCTGAGCAGCAGACGTGGTGGTGAGGGAAGGTGGTGGTCGGGGCTGCAGCGGGACGGCAAGCGTCTCGGGGGGAGACTCCGGCTTGGTGACGGGTTCCCGTCACAGGGAGAGGCGGCGAGGGAAAGGACCGGTCAAGGCTGCCATGGTGGCTCCGGGGCGTGGCACCCGCTTAGATGCCATGAAGTCAGATGGGGACGAGAGGGACACGTCAGAGGTGTGTTCGTGTCTGTTACACCGTGTGCTGTGTTCTGAGGGGCTGCGGGGAGCTGTGTAGAGGGTGGTGTCAGGAGCCTCCACAGAGGGGCCAGCTTGCGGCGAAGTGAGTCTTAAAGATGGGCCGGGAGGGGGAGCCAAGGAGCAAGATGAGCGTGAAGCCCTTTCGGCATTGTGACTAAGGGAAGGGGCTCAGGCATCCTACCAGCCGGAATTTACATACTGACTTTTTTTTTTTTTTTTTTTAAGTTCATTTAGTTTGAGAGAACAGGAGAGGGGCAGAGAGAGGGAGAGAGAGAGAATCCCAAGCAAGGTTCTGCACTGTCAGTGCAGAGACCTACACAGCGGGGGGGGGGGGGCACAGAACTCATGAACCATGAGATCGAGACCTGAGCCCAAATCAAGAGTCTGACGCTTAACCGGCTGAGCCACCCAGGTGCCCCCCTGACTCCTTTCTTTGTGACCTTGGGAAAGTCACTTTCCCTGTTTCAGCCTTGGTTTTCTCATTCTGTGAAATGGGGTGCAGAGCGCCTCCTCCCGCCACGTATCTGTTAAGTGAGAAAATGGAAATGAAGCATCTGGCAGGGTGCACTGTGGGAACTGAGCAGCTGCTATTTAATGTGTCCTCCCGCCATCGCCATCATGGTTTGGGTCCCACCCTAAATATCAAGCTAACCTTCTGGAAATGAAAAACGCTGGCCTAACAGTGGCGTGGTATATTAGCTATCCATTGCTGCATAACAGATCACCCTGAAATTTAACAGCTTGAAACAAACAGAAGCGTTTACGATAGGGCTGCTTGGCCAGACACGGAACCGAAACGGCTTGTGGTAATCCAGACTCACCTCCACCTGCCATGCAGTCAGAATACAGCAGCAACCACAAGTGGGTGGCCCAAGAGAGCCTCCGAACGTAAGAAGAGAGCAAATGTTTCTTGTGAATTGCCACCCTCCCCCAGCTAAACCCCAGCCCCACCTCCAGGTAACATCGTTTGCTCACCAGGCGGGCCTTGAATCGTCTGCATCCTAATCAGCCGGAAGTCCTGTAAGAAAATGCATGTTCCTGTATTCTGACACAGACATTCATAATTGGAGTCATTCAGGGCCCTGGAACTTGATTTTTTTTTTTTTTTTTTTTTTTTTTTTTTTAGTTTATTTGAGAGAGAGAGCACGTACGTGCACACACAGGAGCAGGGGAGAGGCAGAGAGAGGGAGAGAGAATCACAAGCAGCCTCCACACTGTCAGCACAGAGCCCGACTCGGGGCTCAATCTCACAACCATGAGATCATGACCTGAGCCGAAATCGAGAGTCGGACGCTTAGGGGCGCCTGGGTGGCTCGGTCCGTTGAGCGTCCGGCTCTCGGTTTCGGCTCAGGTCATGATCTCACAGTCTCGTGGGTTCGGGCCCCGAATCCGGCTCTGTGCTGGCAGCGCGGAGCCTGCTTGGGATTCTCTAGCTGCCCCTCCCCCACTCATGCTGTCTCTGTCTCAAAAATAAGTAAATAAAAAACCTTAAAAAGTCAGATGCTTAGCCAACTGAGCCCCCCAGGCCCCCCAAGAACTTAGATTTTTTTAAAAAGAATCTTAGTAGAGTGGATTTTAGATTTTCAGAAAGACTGAAAATGATACAGAGAATTCCCATATACCCCATAGGCAGTTCCCCCTATTACTAAGATCCTAGATGATTGTGGCACATTTGTTACAATTACCGAACCAATATCGACACATTGTTATGAACTAAGGTCCATACTTTTATTCACCTTTCCTTAGTTCTTACCTAATATTCATCTTCTGCTTCAGGATCCCACCCAGGATACCACATTACATTTAATGGTCATGTCTCCGCAGGCTCCTCTGGCTGAGACAGTTTCTCGACTTCCCTTGTTCTTAGTGATTTGACAGTGTTGAAAACCCTGGTCAAGTATTTCCAAGAATGTGCCCCAACTGGGATTTGTCTGATGGGGAGAGATGGGGAGAGAGACCACAGAGGTGAAGTGCCACCGGCTTCTCATTACTGAAAGTACACTATGTCACCGTGACTCACCACCGTAGGTGTTCACCTCAAGCACCTGGCTGACAATGCAGGTTTCTCCACTGGAAACTTGGTCTCCCCATTCCTTTCCCACACTGCACTCTGGAGGGAAATCACTGCGAACAGTCCCCTAAGGAGTGAGGAGTTTCGCTTCACCTTCTCGAGGAAGGAGTATCTACATAAATTATTTGGAGCTCTTCTGCATGAAATATTTGTCTGTTCTCCCCATTTTATTTGTTCGACTGTTCACTTAAACCAACATGGGCTCGGGGATATTTTATACATTGGATTATAATCTCTTCCTAGTTCGTTGTATCGCTCGAATTGTTCCAGCTTTGGCCACGGGCAGCTCTTCCAGCTGGCTCCTTTGTCTCTTTGACATACCTTACCATTTATGTGTGTGTATGACACACGAAATTTCCCTTTTGGCACTACGAGATGCTCCAGGCTCATCCTGTGTAATTTCCTGCCCAAGCCTCACAGCAGCCATTTATCAAGGAGCCCTGGTTCCTTTTACTGGACAATGGTATTAAAAACAACGATCTGGGCTCTGGGTGTCTGAATTTGTGATACGCTTGCTACAGCTTTTTTTTTTTTTTTTTTTTTTTTAAACCAGAGACAGCCCTTGCTTAGTTTTGTTTCCCCGTCTAAGTACTTTACTGCCTTCCCAAACCAGTTGCAGTATCCGTCGGCAGAGGGCGCAAAAAAAAAAAAAAAAAAAAAAAAAAAAAAGCTAGCGCGGATGCATCACCGCTTACGCGTCTCCCAGTGAAGAACCACGCGAGATAAGGCGCGGAGGCGGGGCCTAGGAGGTGCGCAAGAGACCTGTCAAACCCGTACAGGGGCGGGGCGTATCTTGCGGCCTGGATTCGGAGCTGTCACGTGAGGGTCGGTGGTCAGCTGACTGGGGCGCAAGTTCCGCGGGGAGGTACCGGCCTAGACGGAGGATGCTGCTGATTGGTGGAGCAGGAGCCAGAGGCGGGGGGCACTTCGGGGCGGGTCTTTGACGGCGGGGACTACGATTGGCTTATGCGAGTCACGTGGGATATCGTAGGGCGCACCAGGAAGAGTGGGGTGTCCTACGCGGCTGTTTGCGCAAGCGTTGAAGCGGCGGCTCGCCGATTGGAGACGGTGAGTCACGGGGCGGTATGCCCCTGCCGGTGGGGGCGTGGCCGGCAGGGGCGCACCTCGCTACCAGACCGCTGGTTGGCCGGCGCAGATCACATGGTGCCGGGCAGCAGGCGGCGCGCGCCGGTGCGACGTCAACGCCGCCCGCTAAGCTTCCCCCGACCTGACCACCGCGGCCGGGCCTCGGCTGAGTACCCCGTGGGCCCGGGTCCGGCCGTTTGCTGAGTACCGTTGCGGCCACCATGGACAACTCCGGGAAAGAAGCGGAGGCGATGGCGCTGCTGGCCGAGGCGGAGCGCAAAGTGAAGAACTCGCAGTCCTTCTTCTCGGGCCTGTTTGGGTAAGAACCGCGCCGAGGGGTCGGCGGGGACCTACGCTGAGAGGACGAAGGAGTCATGGCCCGAAGCGGCGGAGTAGAGTCGCAGGGCCCGAGCCTAGAGAACGGAGGGGATTCCGGGAGGAGGAGCCACGGTCTAAAGTGGTAGAGGGGACACCGGCCAAGGGCCAGGGGGCCCGGGCTGTGGGAGCTCGGTTTGAGGAGAGACCTCCTGAGATGGTGGGAGGGCCGTGGGCTGAGGACAGCCAAACGGGCCACACCGTCTTGAGGCGGTAAGAGGACCCAGGCTGAACATGGGCCAAGAGGCCGGAGCGAACCTGGGCCGAGGGAACACGACCTGAGGCCTTGAAGGGGATCGGTTTGGGAGAGCAGCCGGGTCAAGAAGTCTTTTGGAGCTCTAGAGAACGTACTCGAAGGATACCTGACGGGCATAGTGGGCCCGGGACTGAGGACACCTGCCCGAGGGATTGACCTTTCTCCAAGGCGCGCAGCAGCGGATTTGCAGGAGCTCCGGGTGATGGTGAGAGGGTCAGGGCCAAGGTGATCCTGGGAGTGATGGGGCGCCCAAGTCTGGGACGTCTGAGGGCGCTTGAGAGAAAGCTGCATGAACCGGAGAAAGAAGCTGGACTCGAGGTGCTGGAGAGCATTGAGGACTTTCCGGGGGCCTGTCTTAGTCCGTGTGAGCCGCTATAACAAAATAGCCTAGAACGGGTGGCTTACGAACAGAAATTTAACTCTTAAGAGTTTTGGAGGCTAGAAGTCCAAGATCAGGATGTTGGCAGATATGATGTCCGGTGAAGGCCTGCTGCCTTGTAGACAGCCACCCCGTCACCACGTCCTCACGTTGTGGAAGGGGTGAACTAGCGTGTTGGAGTCTCTTTTCTAAAGGCACTTCCCCCTTTGGGAGGTGACCAAATCACCCCCCCAAAAGCTCCCATCTCCTCATGTCATCATCTTGGAGGTTAGGATGTCGGCACATGAAATTTGCGGGGGGACACAGTCCTTAACGGGGCTGATCTTGGACGGTTCCCGTTTGCCTTTTAGAAAGGACCGCGGCAGCTGGTGTGGGGGAGAAGTTGGGTCGGGGAGTGCAGGCAGTGACGGTAATGACACCAGGTAATATTTATTATTAAGTACTCGGATTCTGAGTCAGACCTGGGCCAGGCACTTCACCTGCGTCCTTGCATTGAACCCTCACAACATCCCGGGGGGGCTGGACAGATTACTTTTCCCGGTTCCCCGGTAAGTAGGAGACCTGGTCTGTTTGATCCCAAAACTATCTTGCTGCCACACTGGTTTCTCCCCGAGGCTGGTGCCCGTTTCTGGACGCTACACTTAAGAAAGATGGGGGCCGGGGCGCCTGGGTGGCGCAGTCGGTTAAGCGTCCGACTTCGGCCAGGTCACGATCTCGCGGTCCGTGAGTTCGAGCCCCGCGTCAGGCTCTGGGCTGATGGCTCAGAGCCTGGAGCCTGTTTCGGATTCTGTGTCTCCCTCTCTCTCTGCCCCTCCCCCGTTCATGCTCTGTCTCTCTCTGTCCCCAAAATAAATAAACGTTGAAAAAAAAAATTAAAAAAAAAAAAAAAAGAAAGATGGGGGCCAACTTAAGAGGAATTTCTAAGTTAGGGAACTCCCACCCCAGAACTCCTCCTTCCTCCCTGCCCCACATGGCAGTTTTCTCCCGCTGTTTAATGAATGCATCCCAGACCCTTCGAGCGCCAAGAGCAGTTGAGACGGTGCTGAGAGAGGAGTGGGCAAGGCGAAGGCAGAGGCACGGACGGAGCCTAAGAGCTGGGAGCATGGCAAGAGGTCAGCCGGGAGGACTCCTCCTGGCCAGCCCTCTCTCCTGGCCCCCCCGCCCCTCTGGAGCCAGGCTTCCGTGTGTTCCGCATTTCACAGCTGCCTTTTCTCAAGGCCCCCCAGTGGCTTCAGGGGCCGGAGAAGGGAGTGTTGGGGCTCAGCCCATCCCTCATGCGTTTCCCTCCCCTTTTAGAACCATCAGGAGTGACGGCATTCCAAATTGAGAGGTCTCTGCTCATGTCAACGGGCCAAGTAGGATAGCCCCCACCTGGGATCTGAGACAACCTCGCATCCTTAGACGTGAGGGCCTTCTTTGTTCTTCACTGTTTCTGGGCTCCCGGACGCTAGAGGGCTTCTGTGCACCAGCAGCCCGAGAGGGAGGCAGTACCAGCCAGTTAGTAGATCAGAGCTCCTTGTATATCTTCCTCTGGCTCTTTCCTCCCCCCCTCGACCCAGCCAGTGTACATAGACCAGGGGAGGGGAGCTGTAGGGAATGGGGGAGCAGCCCAAACTTCTACTCTGGAAACAAAAAGATGGAGATTTCCTGAGCAAAGCACAAATTGCAGAGAAGGATCGGGGATGGGGTAGATACACTTTTTCCCTCTTCCTGCCCCAGGGCTTCAGATGGATCCAGAAACTTCCCTGCTGTGCCCTGTTTGGAACTGTACAACTTCCAAATGGTGGTTCCGTTCCCTGGGGCTTTTCCTTGGCCCTGACGCCTCCTCCCTTGCCCCCCATCCCCTGCTGACCAAAATCCAAGAGAAAAACTTCTTTCCCCTTGGATACTACCATTGGTAGGGAGTTTTTGCATCTGTGAAATGAAAACCATAGCGATACCTCATAGGGCTGCACGTGAAGCGATGAGCCTGATCTCTGTGTTTTGAGTACTTACTGTTATTAAGTATCTTATTGGAATTTGAGTTAGAAGTGCCGGAAACGTACAGATGTCAGGGGTTTGGTATACAAAGAGCGCATTTGTACAGATTAAATGTTGACAGATCAGTTCCCGTTTAAACCGCCTGTAGGCATCAGCCACCCCCAGGAGCCCTGCCAGCTGTCAGGATCCACAGCTGAAAACTCGGTGTCCCTTGCCCCAACCCAGAGCACAAGTCTTTCCCAAGGGGATGCGAGGTTTCAGGGCTACCCGGCCATTGTTCGGCTGCACCCCCAGGGTTCTGCCTTTATTGACGGAGGGGACTGCTGCTTTCGTGCAGAACTTCCAGTGTTCCTGGGTGGGACGGGACGGCTCAGAGACAAAGCCCTTTGAGAAACATTTTGTAAGAAAAGGAAACACGTGGGGCGCCTGGGTGGCGCAGTCGGTTAAGCGTCCGACTTCAGCCAGGTCGCGATCTCGCGGTCCGGGAGTTCGAGCCCCGCGTCCGGCTCTGGGCTGATGGCTCAGAGCCTGGAGCCTGTTTCCGATTCTGTGTCTCCCTCTCTCTCTGCCCCTCCCCCGTTCATGCTCTGTCTCTCTCTGTCCCAAAAATAAATAAACGTTGGAAAAAATTTTTTTAAAAAAAGAAAAGGAAACACGTTCGGCTCTGGGGCTACAGCGAAATCATGTTGGGGCGCAGAGGGGCGTCGGTCCGAGAACCAGAGGGGGACCTGCCGGGCCACATCGGCCCCTGCCTGTGAGCTCACAGGAAAGCAGTGGCCCGTAAATACGCACCTTCAGCAGGACGTAGGAAGGAGTGGGGCGGGTCCGAGGCCCTGGGCTCTGTGGAAACCAGAAGGTGGTGTCCCCCCTCCTGGCTAACCTGGGGGTCGCGGGGGAGGTGAAACCCACACCGAGATTAGAGCTAGGTAAACGTTTCTAGAACATGCTCTCCCTGCCAGCCTGATAAGCACCCAGCCGAGCACCTGCTGTGTGGTGGGCGCTCTCCCAGGTGCCCGCGTGCTTCCAGCAGCCCCGCCAGGTCCGGAGTCTTCCCCCCAGACACAGAGGGAACCGGGGCTCTCGAGCCGGGAGTCCGCTTTTGAGTCCAGGCCTCGTCACAGCCCCCGGCTTTTCCAGCACCCCAGGTGGCTCTAGAATTCCCGTTGCCAGGTGGCCGGCAGCCCTCGGACTGGATTTCTCCTCCTCCTTGTAATAGCAGCCATTTGAGCACCTGCTCTGTTCTGGCCTTGGTGCCAGGTACTGAGCACGCGTCGTCCCTCCTCCCCGCAGAGGCTCTTCCCGGTTCGGTTTCGTTGCCTCCATTTTACAGGTCAACAGACTGAGGTTCTGGGATCGCTAGCCCGAGGTCCCACAGTTATGAAAAGTGCCCGAAACTGATTTCAGCCCGGGTCTCTCGACCCCCGGGTCCATTCTATTTCTGCTGTCCATCTGTTACGGGCATGTCACAAGAGTGTCCTGCGATGGTGTCAGAACCGGGCAGTTAGTGTGTGTGACACTTTATTCTTTTGTCGTTCCTGGGGCCTGTGTTGGCGGGGCTCTGCCCGCAGGAGCTCAGACACACGAGGCCCGGAGGAGGTGGTGCCCGCAGAGCCGGGGAGGCAGTGAGCGGCTCAGCTTTGCAGGTGGCATGGGAGGAGCTGCCCAGGGATCCCGCAGCTCTGGCCCTGTTTTCCAGTGTTCCTTCTGCCTGCGGCACTGACGGGGGGCTCTGCGGGGGGCTGGTTTAATGACTCCCTCCCTTGCCCAGCGGCAGCTCGGTGTGGCTGCAGCAGAGAGCAGAGTCTGCTTGTGGGTGAGGGAAATCCGCATGGCGGCGTTGGCTGTTCAGTCTGGCGGAGAAGCAAGAGTAGGCAGGGACCTTGTCCACCCTCTCTCTCTCTTTTTTTTTTTTATGTTTATTTTTGAGAGAGCGAGAGGGGGAGGGGCAGAGAGCAGGGGACAGAGGAGCCGAAGCCAGCTCCGTGCTAACAGCGGCGAGCCCGACGTGGGGCTCGAACTCACGAACCGTGAGATCATGACCCGAGCCTCAGTTGGACGCTCAACCCGCCGACTCACCCAGCTGCCCCCTCCCACCCCCCTTTCTTATTTTCCAGAAGACAGAGGGAAGGAAGCCTCCCAGATCTCCTGAGTGAGTGAGTGAGAAGCAAGGCAGGACCGGATCTCCAGGACCCGAGTCCTGTTTCTGGTCCCTGCCACCATCTGGCAGCGTGAGCTTGGGCAAGCCCCTTGACCTCTCCGAGCCTCAGCTCCCTCCTCAGTGAAGCAGGAGTAAAATACCCCAAGCCTTACTGTGAGGAACTTGGTGCTGCTTCAGGCAGGGTGCTTTAGGTCCTCATAGTAACGTAGAGAAGATACATAGAACGGCAGAGAAGGTCAGGGTGGGGACGGGCCTTTGGGGTCCATTCGTCCCCACTCAGGACAACGGAGGATCTGGGAAACTGAGGCGCCGACGGAGGGCCAGTGGCTACGGCCCTGCGGGGAGTGAGGAGGACCTAGAAGGAGATCCACCTGCCCTGCCTCATGAGGCTCGGAGGAAAGCGCAGGTGGGGCGGGTGGCCCGATGCTGGGAGGCAGGAAGTGCCCAGGGGACAGAGGAAGGAGCCGGGAGGCTCTGCCCCGCGGACCCCCCCTGGCCCGCGGCCCACCGGGCCTTCTGTGCGTTGCTGGCACCGTGCTCCCCTCTCCATATGGCAGTCGCTGGAGGTTGGTGGCTGCGCCTGGGAGCCCGGAGACTGCTTCCTCTGCCTGGGGAGGGGGCAGAGAGCAGAGCCGAGTGGGTAATTATAGACAGCCCTCCACCAGGCCGGTCCAAACCAGTTCCCTCTATTCCCGGCGTGGCTCGTGGCGTGGCTCGTGGCTCGGAGCCGAGCCGCCCGATGGGGAGAGCGAAGCAGAGGCAGCTTGGGGGAGGTCGGTGGGGGAGGGACAGTCAGCTGTCGCCTGTGCTGCCGCTGGGCTCTTCAGGAGAGGCCTGCCCAACTAGCTTTTCTGGATGTCCTGCAGGAGGCACGGGAGAAGTCCTGGGCTCTTCCGGCTGAGAGTTTGCCAGGCTCCCATGAGGGATCTGAGCCCACCTGACCTCAGCAAGAGGCCCTGGAGTAAACCGCAGGTTTCCCTGCCGGGAGACCGCTTGCTAGAGCGCTGGAGCTGGGGGCTGCTTCCTCCTGGTCACTCTCTCTGCCACAAACCTCCCTGTTGCGTTAGAACAGGGCCCAGACCTTTCTCCTGGCCTCCAGCACGGGGTCCCCTACCTGCCTGTTCGGCCTCATTTCCTACCGCTCCCTGCACCGCAGCCATCCTGGCCCACTGCTGTTCTTGACCTGGCCGAGCTTGTTCCTGTCCTGGGGCCTTTGCACGTGCTGTGTGACTGCTGTCCGGAATGCTCTTCCCTCTTTCCGCGGGTGGCTCCTTAGTCACCTTCGAGGACCGAGCTGAAATCTCACGTCCTCCCAGTGGCTTGCCCTGATGTGCCTGACCAGGGAACCCCCTCCTCCCCCAGTCCCTCTTGTGCTTGCTTACTCCTCACATCGCCTCGCTGATTTCCTGTTTACTGAGGGCCAGGTCCTTCTCCTTTGTTTACTGCTGTCATCTGCAGCGTCTGGCACAGAATAAGTGGAATAAATGGCTCGTGTTTGTTCCCCAGGTGATAAGCAGCTATGCGAATGGCTCCTCCTTCAGGGCCTGCCAGTGACCCTAGGCAAGTCACTGGCCCCCTCTGAGAGCTCCATTTCCATTTCCGAACGGAGGGGATGGGACTCCAGGGGTTCCCCCTGCCATCGCAGGCCCCAAGTTACTGGGAGGAGGCAGGCCTGAGCAGACCTTAATCCCTCTGGCTTTCCCAGTCCGCGGTTAGAATGGTTGACCCAGAGCAGGCCTGGCGTGGAATCACAGAATTTCAGGCCGGCAGCTGACAGGCTTTGTGTTCTGTGTTCACTCTGTCCCGCTGAGCTGAAACAAATCAGCTGGGGCCGACTGTTCATTGTTGATCACCCGGCTCTGGGCCTCTCGGTGGGTCGGGCCATTTCTGCTTATCCAGGAGCCCGAGGTTTTTTTCAGAGCACGTCTGAATCTGGATAGAACCTAATTGTTGCCACAAAGAAGGGAAGGATGAGCCAGGGGATCCATGGGATGAGGAGACCTAGGGTTTCGGTCGGTGAACACGTCCATCCCCTTTCAGTAAGAGAATATTCCCGAGAAGGTCCCCCAGAGGATTTTGTAGCTAGGCCTCAAAGGACTCTATGCCCGGGAAGGTTCTTCGCCTCTCCAAGGCCCAAAGTGGGTTCTAAAGAAGTCACTCCAAGCAGGGGCCCCAAGCCCAAGGTGTGTTGGGCCAGCTGGGGTGAGGTTGGCCAGGGAAGACTGTGGAACCATGCAGAGTGAGTGTGGGAGGGCAGTCCTCCGGGCGCTTCCTGTGGAGCAGCGGAGGGTAGGGGACCAGCATCGGCACAGCCCCGGCAGGCAGAGACTTTTCATCTAAAGAAGAACCTTACCTGCTGTGATTTGGAATCCCGGGCCCTGGATTCCAGCCCTAGCTAGCCTGACCAGGGGTGTCTACCAGCTGACACAGCCTGACTCGGAACAGGTCACCTAAAGCGATGGGTCCAGGTCAGCTTTTTCCCCTCCTGAACCACCTGATCTTTCTGAATCACCTAGGACCATTGTTGGAAAAGCCCGATTCCAGGCCGCACCCAGCCCTGAGGGAAATCTTCAGGGGAGGGTGGCTGGGGAGGCTCTGGTTTGATTACCGTGACCATCCAGTGACCCCAAGGAAAGGACCTTCTGCCTTAGCGGTGCAGAATGAAGGCGTGCCCCCAGATTCCACGGGAGGCCCCCCCAACAGCCACAGCTGGGGCCGGCGAGTTTCCAGGGCCAGCGGACACGAGAGAGGGGCAACAGGGAAAATGATCTGTGTGGCTTTGTTGCTGGAAAATACCCGTCTTCTCTTCTTCCAGACAAAATACTGGTTGATGTCAGCGAAGAGAGAATCTGAAATCCATTTGGTAGAACTGAGCGTGTGGGATTTTTTTCTACTGCTGATGTGGGCGGTGGGAGCTTGACCTCGTGGGCTGAGCCTGGTTGCAGTATTGGAGGTGGAAGGACAGAAACGTGGTGGGGACTCAGACGAGGTTCTAATGAAGGGTCCCCCAATTCAGGAAGAGCTTCATATGCACCGCCTGCGTGGGAGATCAGGAAGTCAGGGTGAAACTGCCCAAACAGAGCGCTCTTTTTTTCCCCCTCAATGTACTCCTTTGTATGTCTCTGGCCTCTACTCTTTTTTTTTTTTTTTTTTAATGTTTTTATTTATTTTTGAGGGAGAGAGAGAGACAGAGCACGAGGAGGGGAGGGGCAGAGAGAGAGGGAGACACAGAATCTGAAGCAGGCTCCAGCCTCCGAGCTGTCAGCACAGAGCCCGACGCAGGGCTCGAACTCGGGAACCATGGATCATGACCTGAGCTGAAGGCGGATTCTCAATCTACTGAGCCACCCAGGTGCCCCTCAGGCCCCTACTCTTACACAATAAGTTCTTTGAAGGTGGTTTTGCCATTTTAAATAATTCTGTACTGAACATCCTTACAACTTTTCTGATTTAGTTTCTTGGGATAAATTGGCAGAAATGTAATTTATTGCTGGGCCACAGAACCAAATGTAAATCTTGGCATTTAAAAAGAGAAGTACTTTGTTTGTTTGCATTCTTCCCTGTATGTTTTAATAGATAAAGTATGCAGATGATAAAGAATTCAGACAGTACCAGTGAGGCGTGCTTGCGTGGTGATTAAACCTGTCTGCCACACCTGGCCCCCCCCCCCTTCTGTAGGGTTCCTGTAGACCCCACCTTCGAGAAGAATGCTGTGGCTAGTTTTTTGTATACATCTGCTCAGTCCTGCAGTAGTAATGACACACGTGCAGGGTCAAGAGGTCTATACTGAACAACCGCAGCGTGCGAGCCATGGGATTAAGGCATTGGGAAATGGCCAAGGCATCCAGAGCTGGGCTCCTCCCCCAGAATGCTTTGCAGTCTCTTGGCAGAGGTGGGTTGGGGGTAAGGATTTGCAGAGAGCCTGGGAACCCGTGGTCACCGAGCGGAAGTGGAAGAGACTGTCAGAGGCAGGGCTCACGGGGAGGTTGGAAGGCCCCCCTCCCCGAGTGAGGGTGGCCCACGCCTCCCCCGGGAGGGCCCCGGCAGCGAGCGTGTCTCTGTTCCAGGGAGTGGAGGCCATGGACGCGGTCTCCCCTGAGCCCCCAGAGGAGGCCTGGGCTGCAGCGGACCTCCCGGGGAAGGGATGGGGGCGGGGGCGCGTCTGCACTGGCCCCGGGGCGGGATGCTTGCTTGCTCTTCAACACCAGACGGGTTTGTCTCATCTTGCCCCTTCTTTCCCCAGAGGCTCATCCAAAATAGAGGAAGCCTGTGAGATCTACACCCGAGCAGCAAACATGTTCAAAATGGCCAAAAACTGGAGCGGTACGTGATCTTTGCTACAACTCCTTCGTGGTCGAGTCTCCGGTTTTCCCTCCGCTTCCAGTCCCGAAGGCCTGACCCAGGGGTTCGCCTGGCAGCGCCACCCCCCTGCCCCAACCCCGCCACCTTTCTACGCCATCTTTGGCCTCAGAAGCCCATCGGCCTGCCATTGGCTCCTTTTGAGCCCACTGGGTTATTTTACTTGGGTCACAAGACCTTGGAGAGAGGTCTCTAAGGCTAAGGATAGATAGATTAGCGGATCCAGATTGCTCTTTGAGGGGTTTCTGAATTCTGGGCTCGGGGGTCCATTCCAGTGGTTCAGTTAACAGTAATCGTTAACCGTTTGCGGAGCGCGCTCCTAAGTGCCAGGCGTGCATTCTGTGATCGAATGAATCGGCACAGCAGCCCTGTGAGGGTCAGTACCGTCCGTGTTCCCGTGGCTGGAAACGGAAGCTTCGCCCAGCCCCATGCCTAACAAGTGACGGAGTGAGAATTCGGAAGGCAGAGCTCCGACTCGGGAGTGGAGCGCTTAACCTGCCCCCGTGCTGGCTCTGTGACCTTTGAAGCCAGTGTGACCTAGATCTGGGTCGCAGACTGGCCGTGTGCCCCTGGGAGAGTTACTCGATGTCTCCGAATGTGATTCCTCCTCAGTAGGACCACAGGGACGGTGGTCCCGACCCCCACGGGGCCGTCGTGTGGACTCCCGGAGACATGGTGGCCGGGAGTGCCGCGTGTGTCCTTCCTGCTAGCCGCACTGCCTCCCACCTCGGAGTGGAGGGAAAGCTCACAGAGGACTCTGGGCAGCAGATTAGCAAACTTCAGGAGCAGTGAGGAGGTGCCCCCCACGGCCCTCTCTGTGTTCTCCCTCTGACTAGGGGAGGACGCAGGTTGACGATGTCAGGTTGCTTAAGGCTGGAGGAGGGCATCGGCCTGGAAGAGAGCGTCCCAGGACGTGCGCCTCCGCTTGGTGGGTGGAGTGTGATCAGAGTCGTGGCCGCTCTGGCTTCGGCCATGAGGTTGTGGTGAGACTCCCGGCAAGGCTGGAGCGTGGCTGGCTCCCCCGAAGAGAGGCTGGCAGGCAGGGAGGGGCCCCTAGAGGCCAGAAAGGCAGGAAGTCTGGTTGGGAGCTGCCAGAGGACTCCAGCTTGGAGCGTCAGCAAGACGGGGTAGAGGAAATTGAGTGAAGACAGGTTCAGGTTCGGGACCCAGGGAGGAACTTGCTGACCAGAAGGAGATGAAACCTGAAACGGGCCCCTGGAAGCAGTGGGGAGGGCCCCAGGCAGGACGGATCTCCTCGCTTTCTGAGGATGCTTTTGGTTTCCTGGAAATGGCAAGAGTTCTTCCTGAACTGTCGCAAAATACGTTGTGCGTAAAGCCACGTGCCAGGGATAATTTTACGCTCTTGAACTGATCGGGTGCCATCAGAGAAAGAAATGTTTGTTTGTCTTAGAGTTTGTTTATTTTGAGAAAGACAGAAAGCCGGAATCAGGGAGGGGCAGGGAGAGAGAGGGAGAGGGAAAGAGAGAATCCCAAGCAGGTTCCGCACTGCCAGCACAGAGCCTGACCCGGGGCTCGATCCCACGAACCTGTGAGATCGTGACCTGAGCCGAAGTTGGACATTGAACCGACTGAGCCACCCAGGCACCCCAGGATGTTTATTTTTCAGTCACATAGATGGTACTTTGCCCCTCAAATTTGTTACTCCCGCCCTATTCCTCCAGCTGTTCAAATAAAAGCCTTGGGCTGTTTTTCAATTTTCTCCAATGACGCTACTCTCCTGGACAGTTTGCACTCAAGCCCTGCAAAATGATAAATCCTGCCTACTGAGAACCTGGGCTGCTTTGTCTTTCCTGCTGCTCTGAAGTTGCAGGATGGAGTCAGGCCCTCTGGTCCCCTTCCGGCTCAGGAATTCTGTGATTCGGATCCTGCTGGAGGAGGATGAAGGGAAGCATGGGGTCAGGCGGAGGCTGGCTGAGCTGAAGGTGGGGGTTGGAGGAGGAGAGATCCCGTGGTCTCCTGCATTCCACAAGGCGGTTTAGGAGACAGACGTGTGACCAGAATGGCTTCCAACTGGTGCAACTAAGGACGGGACAGACTGGGCTTCCCGTGTGGTCACTGCTACCCTCTGCCCATGGGCACTTGTCCCCGAGTTCCTGCTGTCCCATGGGGCCACTGCTGGGCTTAGTTGGCGATAGTTTGTATATCCTTCATAGCTCTCGGCCCTGCCTGCCTTCTCTGTGTTTTTTTAGAAATGGTGGCCCTGGAAATTTCGGCAAAGGCTGGGACCAGGGCTGTGGGATTTTAGCTGGCCTCGGCCTGGCCGTCTCTTTGCACGCCCAGGGCTCAGGGGCCTCCCTCTTCCTCCAAGTCCACCTCACGGACTTTCCGGAGCCTCGGCCCCGGGGTCAGGAGGCCCGAAGTCGAGGCCTCCACCTCAGCTCAAGCCAGGCCTGTCTCCCCCCCCCTGG
Source organism: Leopardus geoffroyi (assembly GCF_018350155.1). Classification (NCBI taxonomy): domain Eukaryota; kingdom Metazoa; phylum Chordata; class Mammalia; order Carnivora; family Felidae; genus Leopardus; species Leopardus geoffroyi. The sequence goes on from NC_059335.1 coordinate 9,837,334, forward strand.
GGGCCCCTCTGCATTCTCGAGAGAGCCGCCTCCCCAGGGCAGTGTCTGAGCGGCATCTGATAAGTGGAGCCCCGCTAAGGCTGAGCTCACTGTTTTCTGTTCCAGCTGCCGGAAACGCTTTCTGCCAGGCCGCCCAGCTGCACCTGCAGCTCCAGAGCAAACACGACGCGGCCACCTGCTTCGTGGACGCCGGCAACGCGTTCAAGAAAGCTGACCCCCAAGGTGAGCCTCTGTGCGACGCTGGGCCCGGCTGCCCGCGCACCAGCCGAGCGCTCCCCGGAGAAGCCCTCCGGTGTCCGCGAGGCTCCGGTTTTTTCCAGGGGCCAACACACGCCGGAGGCTGGCAGGAGGCTGGCAGGCAGACGCTTGGGCTTGAACCTCAGAATTGGCTCCCTTCCGGTTGGCATTTGCATCCTGCTCCAAGCCTCCGCCTCCCCCTGCTGCTCGGTGTGCGCAGCCGATCGCTTCCCTCCCGAAGCCGGGAGCATTTGGGAGTGGGAGTTACATTGCAGACCCGCCGCATGCCAAGGAGAGAGGAAAATCTGTTCTGTTGTCAGAATTAACATGCAGAAGGGGGTGGGAGGGGTTCTAAGACCGGCCAGGTAGGAGTTGATGCCGAAAAAGGAGCGGAAATTATCCCGACCTGGCTTCCCAACACGCTGGGGGGGGGAATCAGAACGGAGCCCGAGATGCAGTTGCCAGAGAACAAGTTACTTAAAATGCGGGAGTGTTTGGGGATAGGAGCCCGGTTTGGGACTGACTCATGGTGAGAAGACCGTTTGTCCCACAGCCCAGCGGGGACCAGGCTCTGGGGTTTTGTGGAGCTGGAATTTTAGTTCATTTTTTTCATCCTGGTGCCAGACACAGGTGGCTAACTTTTTCATTTTAGCAAGCGTGAAGACGTTTTCTTCAAGTGACCCCTCGTTGTCGCTATGCTCTCAGAAGAGAATAGGGAACATGTGAATGTTTCAAGGAAAAGGAAAGAAAGAAAAGGAGATGCCGCGCCTTGGAGTAAAGACCTGTCCTTCCCAAGAGAGTCAGAGAGGTGTTTGCACGGATCGGTGAGCGCGGGCCACACCCGAGCGCTGGGGAATTGTTGGCAGATCCGTTACCCGTACCCGGGGATATTTAGTTCCCAGTCGGGGATTTGATCAGTGTAGACCAAGTGGCTTTTCTGTGTCCCCAGGCTTGACCGGTCACTGCTCCGTAGCTGGGTATGTCACAGGTGTTGGCCTGAGGGGTCATGTGGTGGGCTGAGGCCTGGCCAGAACCAGAGCAGAGGCCTTGTGATGGGGTGGGCCACCGCAGGCTGCGTGGACAATGTGACGATGACCCAGGGACGTCTGTGTCCGTTCCCTGCCCGCATCCCCCGGGGAACTCCCCACCTCAGCCTTCCCTCTCCCCCCCCCGGGGAAACCGGTCTACCTGGAGAAGCTGCCTTAGCTTCTGGGCCTTCACCTGCTGCCCCTGGGTGACTGGAAGGACTCGTTTCTTGGGCGGGAGTTGAGCGCCAGGCTCTGTGACACGTGCACAGCGCTATTTGCCCTTTAAACAAACCTCGGCCCTTCCCTTGGACGGGCCCCCACCCGACGCCGCGTCCTTCGTCACCTGGCTTTCGATCTGAGCTTTTTCAGCTGAGGCTCAGCACGGCAGGGGGTGCGTTGGGTGCTAGGTTCTGGGCCGGGGGCTGTGGCCCCCATGCCTGGCCTTAGTAAGTGCAGAGGGTGGCCGAGGCGTCCCTGCCCCAGTGGGAAAGCAGCCGACATGGCCGTCGTGGAACCCAGAGGCCACTTTGGTTTCTCCAGGGATCCGCAGACATGGTTTGCTGCCCTGGGAGCTGAGGCGGGGAGGGGGTGGATTTGGGGTGGCAAGGACCTTTCAGGGAACGAGAGGGGCAACGGTGAGGAGGGGACCCTGATTTGGGCAGAGCCAGGACTGAGTTCCTCGGCTGGAGTGCCAGGTTCTTGGTGCTGATCAGGGAGGGGCGTTGGGGGCGAGTCCCAGCACCGCTGCCTCGCTGTCGTCCGCCCCCGCAGTGGCTCACAGAGTGCGTGGCTGAGTGTGGTCTCCCTAGTGTGAACGGAGCCTGTGCCCCTGTGGCCTTGGGCAGTCACTTCATCCTCTGGGCGTCTGTTTCCTGGTCTGGTGAAGCAGAGACCGAGTGTGAAAGGACGCGCAGACCTGCCCAGTGCGGCACCTGGTGTGTGATAAGTATCTAGGAAGGGGTGGCCCTTGGCTCCCCTCAGACAGAGGCCCGGCCTCCCCCAGCCTCCTCCTCTTGGCTCTGTGCCTTGTGAAACAGAGCTGGAGGGCCCACTTGGAACCCTGCCGGGTTTCCCCGAGCAGGTGGCCAGCTCCCTGGGGCCTTGCTGGCCACCGCGCCTGCCTCGAAGGCCTGTGTCCTGTGTCAGCACCTCCTACGGGAGTCCCGGAGGGCCCTCCCCCGGAGAGGCGGCTGGGGCCGCTCAGGAGGCCTGCCAGAGCCAGCCAGGGTGGAAGGAAAGGATTCGGTGCCTGTCACCGCCCTCTCCCTCTGCGAGTCTGCCCAGAGTGCGGGCCGGGGGCAGCCTGCCCACCCCCTTGGTGGCTGGGGGTGCGGGGAAGTGATGCCCATAGCTGTCAGCGGCTCCCCGATTTCCTATAGTCACCTGATAGCCAGGCCCGGGGGTGCCTACTGCGCGGTTAGACGTGGTAGCGTCTCTTTTTAACCCATTCCACTTCCCCGTGGGATTCTGCGGTCTGCCCCCGTTTCACTGGGACGGGCTCAGTCCCAGGCCTGATACAGGCAAGTGCAGCTGGACGGCGGGGCCGCTGGAGCACAGGAGGTGGGCCCGGGGCCCCGGGCCGCATGACTCCCAGTATGCCTCAGCCAGGCCTTCCCCTCTGGGCCACGGCACCCGCCACCCCCATCCCGGGCTGGCTCCCGTCCAGGGGTGCGCCGGCCGCTCATCGGTGGGGTCCGGGTGACTGGAGATAAGCTGGTTGTATCTAGTTTGTCGGCGTCCTGCCTGCCGGCGCTCTCCCCGGGGCGTCAGCGGGCAGCCCGCTGCTTTCAGGGACAGCTGTTCCTGAGCCGGGAGCAGGCGTGAAGGGGACTTAACCCCGTGAGTCCGTGTTGCCGCCTGGGGGGTGAGCCTTCTGCCCCCGCTGCCACTGCCGGGACCGAGCCTTGGCGACAGCACTCGGGCCTGGTGCCAGCAGGCCCGTGGGGACAGCTGGGGGCCTCCGGTCCCCCTCCTGGGCTGCTCATCTCTCACCGGGAGCAAGCTTTGCCCCCTGGGCCAGGTGCCAGGCTGGGCTCCCTGGTGTTCCAGAAGGGGGAGCCACCGGCACCCCCTGGGGTGGAGGATGAAGCAGGGGTGGGAGGTGCGGAGCCAGCTCCTTGTCGTCCTTATTTTCATCATTGTGTCGCGGCCCAGTGTTGGCTCGTCAGATCCAGAAACGCTCTGTTTCGAAATATGCACCTGTGTTAAAGTGAGACTGTTTCCGGCTGTATTTTTTCTCTCTTTCCCTCTGCGTTCTCTCCCTTTTCTCTCCTTCTGCTTCCTTTTTGCTTCCTTTTCTTCCTCTCTCGCGCCTTGAGCTTTCAGCTGCTTCCCATCCTTGACCAGAATGGTTCTCTGAATCCTTCCGGCGCCCCCAGAGGCCTTTCAGAATTGGATCAAACCTGCAGACACTCCTTCCCCCAGAGTAGAGCTGACACACACCCACTTTTTGCCTGTAAACTTAGGGGGCGGGGAGCTTGTGGACTCCCTGAAGGCCCAGCCACAGTCTGAGGCTAAGAGCCTCTGCTCACCTGTCTCCCTGGGTCATGAGACCTTTAGGGCCCTGAGAGCAGGCCAGGCTTGGCTCCTCTGTGGCTCCTCTGTGGCCCCTCAGCCCAGCGGGCCTGGCTCACCGTGGGGGACCTTGGGGGTGGACCAGGAGCCTTGTGGGTATCCTGGATGGCAGGGGGACCTTCCAGGCCCACCCCAGCACGGAGCCCACATCCTGTGTCTGTCCGGGCTCTCTTCCTTCCCCCCCGCACCTCCCCCAGCACCCTTTCTTCTGAGATGCATTAAAAGAGATCCAGCCCGAGAGCTCATCTCTGTCTGCTAGAAAGTGCCTCCCACTCATGCCGCTCTCTCTCCTCCAAATGACGTGTCAAAAGAGAAAAAAAAAAAAAGCAATAGCCGAATTTAAGGTCTTGGAACAGGTGGTGCAACAAAGGTAGCCGAATTCTGTCTCTCACGGGCCACCCTGGTGTTTGCTTCGTTGGGGACACCTGTGGTGTGGGGAGCTGGCACGCGGTGGGTGAAGGTGGGCGGGGAGAACAGAGGGCTGTGCTGAATGCTGAGAAAATGATGGGGATTCCAGCCAGAGGGGCCTCGGGGTCCCCATCACTGCCAGAGATGGGGGCCAGGCAGGTGCAGGGGACCGTGGCAGACTCGGGGTCCCGCAGTGACGGGGTACCAGAGTCCGGGTGGAACCTGGGGGTCCCTCGGGTGTCAGGCTTGGCCGTCCCTGGCCAGGACCCCTTGTCCTGGAGGGCAGGGCCTTGGCGGGCCTGGCTCAAAACACCCATGGGAGTCTGGCTGTCAGCCTGACGGTGTCCGGTCCCTGGGGCTGCTGGGAAGGTGGTGGCAGTGTGGCAGCCTGAGGGAGAGGGCAGCCCTCAGCAGGTAGTCCGCCGCACGGTACGTTAGTCTAAGAGCGTTACTTGGGGCTCAGGTGTCCCTTCACCTCCCCTCCCGCCACGGCCATGGCCACGAGGGCACAGTGGAACACCTGCCCTGCTCTCTCCTCTTCCTCCTCCTCCTTCTGGCTTCTGCTGAAATAACTTCTCTTTCTCATTTCTCCCTGCTTCCCTTTTTCTCTCCGCAGAGGCCATTAACTGTTTGATGAGAGCGATCGAGATCTACACGGACATGGTAAGGGCCACTGCCTGTCTCGTCCCTCCTGCTCTATCACCTTGCTCCAGCCTGCCCTCCCTGGCGCCAGCTTTAGGAGCAGGTGGGGGGGGGGGGGGTCACCCGCGCCGGCCTGGCTCCCGACAGCTCCCGCCACAGCACAGGGGAAGTTACATTTGTAGAAGTTACAGCTATCGGGGGCCTTTCCCCTTGCTGGTCCTTCCCCTCCTGCACCCCATTTGATTAGCAGGCCAGAGGGGAGGTGGGGCCCAGAGCTGGCTCAGCCCCTGCCCTGTCCCCGGGAAGCATCCCCACGACAGATGAGGCCCAGAGGCAGCTCCACCAGGGAGCCAGGACCAGAGACCAAAACCGGGCTCCGGCTCCCATCCGCTCCGCGTTATGCCGCTCCACACTCTGCCTCTGTCTCGCCAGACCCCTTCCCCAGGCCGGAACCGGGTCCTGCCCCCTACCAGGTCCAGTAGCATACTGGAGTGTTGTAGTTAGAGCGGCGACAGCGGCTGCCAGATTCCCTCCGCTGAGTGGGTCAATCCTCCCCTGCAACGGCCCTGTGAGGTGGAAAGCGTTACCCCATTTGACGGGGATGGGGGGCCCAGACAAGCAACGTGACTCGCCCAGGGACACGTGCCTGCGAACAGCAGTTGCTGAGACCCGAAACTAGGCCTCGCCGAGCCCGGGGCTTTGCCCTTTTCCGATGTCCCTTGGCAAGCGGGTGTCCGTAGACCAGCCCCGTGTGCCAAACGGCGGGCCAGGAGCCCAGTTCTGCGGGCCCCTCTGCCCCCCACCCCAGGTAGAAGCTGGTAGCCTATGCTTAGCTCCTCTGGAAGCTAGGGCCGTCCCTGGGGAGAGCCGTGCATGTCTGCAGGGGAAGCTGGGGGTTGTTGGCCTGTGAGGGGGCCGTCTCCACGGCCACACGGGGGGAATGGGAGGCCAAGAAATTCCCATGCGGTGCGGATGCTCGGACCCACTTTCTCCAGGGCTTTTACTGGGTGACTGTGGGCTGGTCGTTCCCCTCATCTGGGCCCCCTGTCCAGCACTTCCTCAGGCCGGGGCCTCTGCCAGGTACCTGTGCACCCACATTATCTCTGGCGTTGCCCCGCCCACCTGTGCCCCTGTGGACGGGACGGACACGGAGGCTGCGTGTGGGGGGCTTGCCCAGGGTCACTGCATCGGGCTAGCGCAGAGACCAGGCCTCTCCCTGGAGCCTTCTGTTTAGGGCCCCTCGGTGCCTTCTCATGCACACCTCACCGGTGTCTGAGGGGCAGGAAACCCCCGGCTCCGGGGGCCTGGAGGGGCGAGGAAGGGCTGGGCTGGGGTGCTGGGGACGTCCCTCGTCACAGATGGCCCCTGCCCACATCCCACCCAGGGCCGATTCACGATCGCGGCCAAGCACCACATCTCCATCGCTGAGATCTACGAGACGGAGCTGGTGGACATCGAGAAGGTGAGGGGGAGTCCGGAGGCCCTGCCTGGCTGCAGGGGGAGCGCTGCGGCGGCTGGGGCCCCTTGGGCCGGGGCTCGCGTTAACTGGGGGAGGCGTCTGGTGCCCGGGTGCCCGGAAGGGGGCATGGGGCGTTGGCCAAGCACGGGTCAGGGGCTCCTGCTGTGCCCCAGGCAGGGCCGGGCCCCTGGCGGACAAAGGTGGCATCGCTTCCCCGTGTCTCCTCAGGCCATCGCCCACTACGAGCAGTCTGCAGACTACTACAAAGGGGAGGAGTCCAACAGGTATCGGGCAGCGGGCTCCCCCCGCCCTCCCCCCGCCCTCCGCAGCCCCCTGGAAGCTCCCCCCACCTACACTGCCACCGCCACCGACTTCTGCCTCTGTCCCGCCCCACACAGCTCAGCCAACAAGTGCCTGCTGAAGGTGGCTGGTTATGCGGCTCAGCTGGAGCAGTATCAGAAGGCCATTGACATCTATGAGCAGGTGGGGACAGGTGTGGCCTGTCGTCCCTGCATGGTGCTCCCTCCATTACTTCCCCGGCGCTCATCCTGTCCTCCCTGGCAAAACCTCTCCGCCCACCACTCCCCACGGTGTCGCCGCCCTCTCCTCTGTGCCCTCTCCCCTGTGCGCGTTTCACGGAGAGCTTCCTGGGAGGCCCAGGGAACGGGAAGAATCGCGGAGGCCTGGGGTGGCCGGAGGTGGCTGAGCAGCCCCCAGGAGGCATGGTGGGGGGGACGGGAAGGGAGCGACCCACAGGTGTGCAGGCTCCCCTGGGCTGGGAGGGGCGGGCGGGGCGGGCGAGGCTGTCCCGGTAGGTTCAGCGCGGCCAAGAGAAAGGCAGGCAGCTGGCCTTGGAGGAGAGGGGGGCGGGCTCCGGCTCTCAAGTTCCCGCCTCCTGCCGCCTTCTGCCCACCAGTGTGTCTGCCTCCCTCGGGCCTGACAGTGGGGCCGCCGCCTCCCTGTCATCTCGTCATCTCGGCTGCCTCGGCGGGGCGGGGCCGGGGGTGGGGGGGCACGGACACCTGGCTTCAGCCCTGTGGCAGCCCACCCCCGTCACACACTGCTCTGTGGCCGCCCGCACACCGTTGGCCGACTTCTCTGGGCTGGTCCTCGGCCTCCCTGCCCTTGGTGTCTCGGGTTAACCGGGCTTCAGCCTGGACACAGACGCACCGACCCCGGTCCCCCCGCCCCCCGCCCCTGGCTGCCAGCCCCGAGCTTATGGTGCCACCTGCACATGCGCACAGGTGGGAACCAATGCCATGGACAGCCCCCTCCTCAAGTACAGCGCCAAGGACTACTTCTTCAAGGCGGCCCTCTGTCACTTCTGCATCGACATGCTCAATGCCAAGGTGAGCACGGCCCCGTGGGCCCACCCAGGGCCTCCCCCTCCTCCCAGTGGCCACCCCGGAGCCCTGGGTCTGTCATTAGGCCGAGGCCCCTCTTGGCAAGGGGTGAACCCCTCCCTCACGTCTGGTGTCTGCAGTCAGCTGTGGGCAGGACAGGATGGCACGCCTCGTTCGCACTGGCGTGTTTCTGTTCCTGTTGTCACGCGCCCGGTCTCCGTAGCCTTTGAGTTTGCCCGGCTCCTGGCTCACTTGGTGCCAGGCTTTTTCTTCCGTGAGAGCATGTTTTGGGTCCTTACCGCGTCCCTTGAGGTCGGCACCACTGTTGCCCCATTCTACAGCTGAGGATGCTGAGGCCGGAGCCCCTTATGCAAGGCCACAGGGCTGGATTCCAGATCTTTGACTCCCAGAGTCATGATTTATACTGTAGCACGCGTGCCCACACCACCCATTTTCGGGGCTTCTCGGCAAGAGCGGAGCCAGTGCTGGCTGAGGGGGCAGGGAATGGCCTAGCCGGAGGAGGAGCTGGAGTCCTCGGGGTCCGGGTTCGGCATTTCCTGGGGTCTCCGGCCACCCCGCCCTCAGCCTCGGGGAGTGTCTGAGCACGGCCGCCAGCCCCCGCTCCCGCTGTGGGCGAGAGCTCAGGCTTTGCTGTCGGGCCGGTCCACGTCCCCACCCCCACGTCCCCTGTGCCCCAAGCAGGTCATTGCGTTTCCCCGCTTTCAAAATGGGGGTCCCCATCACGTGGCCCTCCCCGGGGCCTCATGGTGGTGAACTGAGAAGTGCCCAGCACCAGCCCTGGCACGTAGGAGGTACTCCTGCGAGGCAGTTGGTGTTTGCCCCCTGCCCTGGGCACCGGCCTGGGAAACCCTTCCCGCTTCCTCCCCACAAGCTGTCACCGCAGCCACACTTGGCCCAGCACAGCCCCACGGAGGTGCCGCCAGGCACAGAGCCAGGTGACGCTGGGGGAGGGGCACAGAGAAGGACTCAGGGGCCAGGTGTCTCCAGGTCCCCTTGGCTGCCAGGCCAGTGGCTCCGATGGCCCCTCTTCATGAGCTTGTCCCCTCTTTCCACCCTTGTGACGTTTAGCTCGCCGTCCAGAAGTATGAGGAGCTGTTCCCTGCGTTCTCTGGCTCCCGGGAGTGCACGCTAATGAAAGTGAGTGCTGGGTGGGCTGGGGGCAGCGGGGGAGGGCAGCCGCGGGCTCCAGTCGCCATAACTGCCGAGATCTGTGCGGTGGTTCTTTAGGGTCTTCCGTCTTTGTTTTGTTTTCCCTCCCGTGCCGTGTGGGCCTCCGTTTTCTAGCCGGGAAAAGTAAGGCTCGGGTGGTGACGGAGACGGCAGAGCTGGGAGGCCGCGTGATCTCACGCACGCACGCACACGCCTGCATGCACACGCACAGGGCGGGACTGGAAACTACCCTTCCTCCCGGCACGGGAGCCCCCTGACCTGCACCGCCGGGTCAGGCGTGGATCTAACGGGTGGATCTAATCCAGGTCAGGCGCGTGGCCGGCCTTGGCCCCTGACCCATCTGCCTGCCATTTTCTTGCAGAAATTGTTAGACGCCCACGAGGAGCAGAACATTGACAGCTACACCGAAGCGGTGAGTGGCCGTGGCGGGGCCCGCCCTCCTCAGACACACTCTCCTGGGAATCCCACCCACCCTTTCTCTGGCCCCGGTCCTGTCCCCGGCCCCGGCTGTGAATTCCTTTGTCCAGTCACCCCAGAATTCTCCCAAGGAGCCCCAGAGATACAGGGAGGTGTTCTCCCCACATTAGAGATGATGGCAGTGAGGCGCGGGGACTCGTCCTCGGCCCCTTGGGGGCAGAGCTGGGATGCAGACCCGTGTGTGTCTGCCCCTGAAGGCCAAGGTCTTTGCAGCACTCGGTGCCCCAGCTGAGCAGCTGGGAGGAGCAGGGAGGGAGGGGGACGCGTCGTGGAAGGGCTCCCTCTTCCAGCACCAACCTCCGTGACAGAACCACCCCACGGAGGTGTTTCTTCCTTTCCATACTCTGTTCTGAACATTCTGGAACTCTGTTGGGCCCAGGTCAGGTCCTGATCCAGTCGTCTGGACTGCATCTGTCAATCACGTTTCCTGGGGGCCCTTCAGGAATCCTACACCGCTACCGATGACAGAGACCAGAGTCCCTCCGGTCCATCCTGCCCCGGGCGGTGGGTGGGACACGAGGAGGATCAGCCACAGAGAAGGGAGAAGCAGGGCCATGGCAGGGCAACAGGCCCCCATCCCCGTGGCGTCCGGAACAGGCCGCCCTCACGCGGCCAGGCCTGTTTCCCACCCAGAAAACAAGGAAGCTGGACCGTTCTATGCCGCAAAAATCCTTTCTTTTCCCCAAGGCAGCCTTAAAAATTTTTTTTTTTCTTTTCAACGTTTATTTATTTTTGGGACAGAGAGAGACAGAGCATGAACGGGGGAGGGGCAGAGAGAGAGGGAGACACAGAATCGGAAACAGGCTCCAGGCTCTGAGCCATCAGCCCAGAGCCTGATGCGGGGCTCGAACTCACGGACCGCGAGATCGTGACCTGGCTGAAGTCGGACGCCCAACCGACTGCGCCACCCAGGCGCCCCCCCAAGGCAGCCTTAGAGGGAGCCCCCCTCCCCTCGCTCCTCCTCAGGGAGGCTGGCCGGGAAACACCCAGAGAACCTGGGACTGGGGACAGGGAGGGCGTCAGGGCCGGCTGTGGGACCGGCGCCCTCTGCCACCTCCCCCGCTGTGTCGCAGGTGAAGGAGTACGACTCCATCTCCCGGCTGGACCAGTGGCTCACCACCATGCTGCTTCGCATCAAGAAGACGATCCAGGGTGACGAGGAAGACCTGCGCTAAGCGTCCCCAGCCCCCTGGCACCCGTCCTCCTGCCCCGTCTTCTCTACCCCCGCGCCCCTCCAGCGCGTGAGCCCAGAGACGTGGGGCCGAGACCTTGGCTGCGAGACCTCCCCTCCCTTCCCGCAGAGGAGTCTCCCCAAGCCGCGGTGCGGGCTCAGCACTGCCGCGGGGCCCCCGAGGCTGGGCCTGCCGGCCGGACAGTGCCCCTCTGTTCTCGCTGCACCCCCTCGCCTCCTCGCCTCCTGCCCGTTTATTTAATCCCCCCCCCCCCCCCAGAGGTGCCCTTCTCTACCCCAAACACAGAATCTCTGACACAGACCTGTTTGCTGTGGGTGCCGCCAGGGGTGGGGGGTCAGCATCTGGTCCCCCGCCTCCTGACCGGCTGAGTCGCAAGACTGGCTTCGGTCTCTCCCACCTGTCCTCCAGCCGAGCCCTGAGCACACGTAGCCGCTGAGATTTGCTCTCCCCGTGGGGGCGGGCTCCTTCCCCTCCGGTGCCAGGAACCCCCACGGCGTCCTGCAGCCCTGACCTCTCAGGATAGACCGCAGGCCCTGGACCTCAGAGGGCCGTCCCCGCGCCCACCCTGACATCTCCTTCCCTAGTGCTTTGAGGTTTTGTGGTCGGAAGCTGCAGCTGGCCTGAGAAAGAAAAATAAAAAAGAACACTTCGCATGAGTCTCTCTTCCTCTTCACCTCTGCTGCCCCGTTGTGTCTCTGGGGCTGGTGTCCTGTCTCCCTTCCCGCCTGGTCCCCACCCTGGGCTCTGGGCACACTCTGTGGGGAAGAAGAGGGTGAGTGTGACCGGGATCCTGGGCTCAGGGAGGAGCCGCGGGCTTGGCATTCTGGGCGCACCTGCCTCGAGCCAACATTCTCCGGGTTCTGTGGGCCTCGGTTTCCTCCCCTGGGACAGTGGGGGGCCGCGTCAGCCTCAGCTGGCTGGAGGGATGGAAGGCAACGAGAGCAGCAGAAAGGGCGGGAGAGGCCCACCGAACCTCTCAGCCTCCCCTCGTGTCCATGTTGCCCTGAAAGGAGGGTTGAAAGCCGCAGTGGCATCTGTGGGGCCCGCTGAGCTCACAAGAAAAGGGAGGAGACGACTTAGGTGGGCAGGGCATGAGGACGACCAAGTGGGTATCGGAAGGAACCACAGGAGTGGCCTCGGAAAGCTTGGTCAGGACCACCTGCCTCGTCCACACCCCACGATGTAGGCATGTGTGTTGGTGAGCAGTCTGATGTGTTTGCACTGCCCCAGGCACGGGGCTGGGCCCTCCTGGCTGGGGGCAGGGGGGGGGGACACAAAGCTGGAGGAGGCTCACGACACACAGAGTCACCATACCATGGGATGTCAGGAAGTGAGTGGGGGGTCAGGGGACAGGATGCAGAGGCGGGCCTGCCCGGGAGACCCACCCTCAAAGAGGTGCTCCAGACGACGGCCTGGAAGAAGTTCAAGAAAGGTTCAGGTTCATGGTGTCAAGAGAGTGTGGACCATGACACCCTGCCCTGGTCCTGTCCCCTTCAGCTCCTCCCACAGCTCCAGGGGACTGATGATGGCTGCCTAGAACTCAGTTCTAAGATTCCTGAGAGCTGAGATCGATTGCTGATGTCTGCTGTGGGCACAGGCTGAAGGTTAAGTGGCACCTGAATCTGTTTCTGCCGTCCGTGACCTAAACAGAGAGTCTCAACCCTGGCTGTGCTGAAAATCATTAAAAGTACACAGGCTTGGGTCACAGCACAATAGACTGGGATTTGGTTGAAGTTCTCCACTCTTCTGGGGGTTTTTGTTTTTTCCTGAAAATTCCACAGCTGATTCAAATTTGCCGCTAGAGGTGGAAACCATTAAGCAGGACAATTCTTTCCTTTCAAACCTATAGCTTCCATTATTCACTCAACAGATATTAAGTGAATGTAGTTTAGAGGTTACCACGTGAGACAGAAGCCTGAAGAAAACATTGCTCAGAAGCAGAATTAGACCCCACATTCTACTCAGCAAGTATTTACTAAGCACCTACCGTATGCCATGCCTGGTCTAAACCCTGGGAATACAGCATTAGCCACATATCCAGACCCTGCCCTCCTGGAGGTTTTACTCCCCAACTCCCCACATCCCAAAGTCTGGAGCTGACATGAAGCCCCTCTTCACCACCCTCCAGATCCTATGTGCCTTTGAGCACTTTCCTCTTACATTTCCTTTGTAACAAGTCCTTGTTGGGGCACCTGGGTGGCTCGGTTGAGCATCCAACTCTTGATTTTGGCTCAGGTCATGATCTCAGGGTCGTGGGATCAAGCTCTGCATCGGGCTCCTCGCTGAGTGTGGAGCCTACTTGGGATTCTCCCTCTCTCCCTGCCCCTCTCCTACTCCTGCTCTTTTCCTCTCTCAAAAAAAAACCAAAACAAAAAAAGTTGTCCTCTGTGCTTGGCAAAGGGCCTGGCACAGAGTTTATGGATTTTTAACACATATTTACTGAATGCTTACTTTATGTCCGGACTTGTGGTCCAGATGCTGGGGATCTAACTGTGACCAAGGGAGATCCAGTCACCGCCTTCACGGATCTTGCAGTCTGCGTGCATCCGCGCACACGCAGGCACGTTTCTGCAGGGTGGGGTGGTGGTGACAAGTTTACTCAATGTGGCCACAACCGTTGGACAACTCACGTCTACTGGAAGTGATTTTCAGGTGTATACAGAGTGCCCAAACCCCTGATGCCCTTCTAGGGACCAAAAAAAAACCCCACCTATGAACCCCTTGAAGACCCCACAGTCAGAAACACCTGGTTAAGGTCCAGTCTCCACCACTTTCTAGCATCTCAGGACCACAATTTCATCCTCTACACACTGGGAGAAGCAACTTCTTGGCGGGGTTGCAAGGATTCATTGAGATAAATGAGCACTCACTATGCTCACTTAAGGGTTATCACGCACTTACTGTGTCCCAGCACATAAACGCTGAGTGGATGAACGCGGGTTAACCGTAGCCTGGGTGGTTGTCAACATTCAGAGATCATCTGGGCCAGCATGACTAGCAGAAAGGTATTCAATAAAGGAGGTGCCAGGACAGAAGGCCAGATCCTTTTTCCTTGGCTAAGCATGCATTTCACCATTTTAAAGGTAACGTGATTAAAAGAACTCTGGGACAGTCTTGTTTGGACTCTATTTCTTAGCGAAGCTGTGTGATCTTAGACAAAATGACCTCCTGCGTCTGGATTCCGGCCTGGTCGTGGGTTTTAAATCAATCGACAGAGCCAAAGCGCTTAGAACAGTTCCTGGCACGTACGGACTATATTGAGTTGTATGATTCTTATTGTTCTACCTGCCACACAACCCACAGCGAGGGCCACCACCTCCCAGCTTCAGGCCACAATCAGCCAGCAGGCCCCTCTCCGGGACTCCGAAAAGCAGCGGGGAGGTGCGCGCAGGCGCGATGGGGGGGGCGGGGGGGGGGTCTTCTGGGAAGCCCTGGCAGCCCGATGGGTGGCCATCTTGGTAAAGGGCAACGACGCCAGCTGCTCTACGTCATCAGTCTGCGCGACGGGCGAGCACCCGGCCGTCCGGGTCGCTTCGGGAGCGGTGGGTGGGGTGGGGTAGGGCGGGCGGCGGCGGGCGCTGCCGGGGCGAGTGGTGGAGGGGCGTGATGGGGGAGACGGCCGTGGCCGCAGGGCCTTGCCCGCTGCGCGAGGATAGCTTCACGCGCTTCTCGTCGCAGAGCAACGTGTACGGGCTGGCGGGCGGCGCGGGCGGGCGCGGGGAGCTGCTGGCCGCCACCCTTAAAGGCAAGGTGCTGGGCTTCCGCTACCAGGACCTCCGACAGAAAATCCGGCCCGTGGCCAAGGAGCTGCAGTTCAACTATATTCCCGGTGCGTGGCGCCATGGGGTCGGGGGGGGGGGGGGGGGGCCTGGAACGTGGTGTCGAGAAGGCTTCTGAGGCCCTGAGCTGGGTCCCCATGATGGGAGAATGGGATCCGGGTGATTGAAAGCGGTGAAGGCTGATGATCAGGAGGCATTGGTGTCAGTGGTTAGGGTTCAGGATTCCTCGTACCGTGGTTATGATGATCAGGACTCACATGGAGCCAGAAGTAATGATAATTGCACAGATGGTCGGAGATTAGCGATTACTAGAGGTCAGGGGTCGCCATGATGGGGGATAGAGGGGTCAGAAGTCTGCCTGAAACGCGAACTTTGAACTGTCCCCTCCCAGTGGACGCGGAGATCGTCTCCATCGACACCTTCAACAAGTCGCCCCCAAAGCGGGGCCTGGTTGTGGGGATCACGTTCATCAAGGTATCCAGCCTCCCTCCACCTACCCATTCCCTTCTCCTTACACGCACGGCGGATCCCCCTGAGTCTCACCCAGATGCCCCTTGGTGCCGCTCCTCTTTCCTGAGGCCAGTTTCCCATCCCAGGATTCAGGGGACAAGGGCAGCCCGTTCCTTAACATTTACTGCGACTATGAGCCTGGCTCTGAGTACAATCTTGACTCCATTGCCCGTAAGTGTGGGCTCCGGGGAAGGAGGGATGGGGAAGATGGGAGGGGGGACCTGTCAGGTCCCCGGTGTCTATTTGCGTGTGCTCCCCTTACAGAGAGCTGCCTGAACCTGGAACTCCAGTTCACTCCTTTCCAGCTGTGCCATGCAGAGTATGTAAGCCACAGGTGTATTACAATAGAGTGTGTGTGTGTGTGTGTGTGTGTGTGTGTGTGTGTAGGGGGGGAGGCTGCAGCAAACGAGGCAGCAAACCTACCAGAAGAGTGTCAGACTCTCGTTTTGTTCTTTTTTTTTTTTTTTTTTTACAATTTTTTTAATGTTTACTCATTTTTGAGAGACACAGCATGAGCGGGGAAGGGGCAGAGAGAGAGACACAGAATCTGAAACAGGCTCCAGGCTCTGAGCTGTCAGCACAGAGCCCGACACGGGGCTCGAACTCACAAACTGAGTTCCTGACCTGAGCCAAAGTCGGACGCTCAACTGACTGAGCCACCCAGGCGCCCCTCTCGTTTTGTTCTTTAGAGCACGGTGCTTTTAAGGTCGCTATTTAGATCCTCTGAGCGCTAACTGAGCACCTGTGTCCTAGACATCTACAACGCTCAGGTTCTGGGGTTCTCGACTTGGACACTCAAGGACCCAGAGGGGCGAAGTTTTCTGGAGTCGTAAGCTCTGAGATTCCAAGATCTGAAAGCTCTGCTGTTTGGTAATTCAGAGATTTCGTGATGATTAAAGTCATTCTTCTATGTCATAGTCTCGTATTTCAAGGAGGTGGAATACAGGCCATCTAGGATATGAGGTTCTAGAACCCCAAAATATGAGAATTCCAGTCTAGAGCTCCAGATTCCATTCTAGGACATCGGTGGTCTAGCACAGCCCTTGGCAAAGTTTTTCTGCTAAGGGCCGGTCTTTATCATAACAACTCAAGTCCGCCCTTGTAGCAAGAAGGCAGCCATCGACACTATGTCAATGAACGGTGTGGCTGTGCTCCAGTACAACTTTATTGACAAAAATCGGTAAGTTGGATTTGGTCAGAAGGTCATAGTTTGCCAACTTCTGGTCTTAACAGGTGAGAATTCTAGACACTGATGTTCTGAATTCTAGGATTTGGATGTTGCGCCATTGTACGAGTCGGAATATCCACCGTGGCAATTTCTAAAAGTTCTGGTATTTCGAAGGAGACAGGAAACAGAACTTGGGGAACACTGGAGTTCTAGATTAAAGAGTTTCTAGCGTTCTGGGTTTCTGCGACCCTTTCTAGAGCTCTCCACGTCCCATTCCTGAACCCACGTCCAGAATGAGGACTCCAGCAGGCAAGGAAGGGCTCTAGAAACAGAACGTTTCTACGATTCTCAGGTTGGAAACTTCTGTACGTGGACTCTCCCTCGCAGGGGTTCTAGACTTCTTTGCTTTCAGGGTCCAGGTCGGGAAGCAGCTGGACACAGTGTTTCTCCTGAGTGGGAATGACCCGGCCATTCATCTCTACAAGGAGGTGAGGCAGAGGGAGGTGTGGCGGGCAGAGCCCTGCTCTCTCGGGCTGCCAAGGGCTGGTGCAGGGTCTGTGCGTGAGACTGGCCACCGACACGTTTCAAGTCGGGGGTCGGTCTTCGTTCCCCCAGAACGAGGGGCTGCATCAGTTTGAAGAACATCCCGTGGAAAACCTCTTCCCAGAGCTCACGAATCTGACCAGTAGGTAAGAGAGCCCCCGAAAGAGGCCAGCGGGGCCCCGGGGAGGCGGCCTCCGAGAAATCAAGTGGTGGCAAAGCCCTCAGGGACGGTAGAGACAGAGATGACCTCAGAGAAACTGGGCGGGGGAGGTGAGTTCAGAAAACTCCGGCCATACACATGAAGTCGATGGCGAGTGGTGATCCCAGAGAGAAATCAGGCCCAGCGGGGCCCCAGGGCGACAGGAAGGGGGCGGAGGCTCGTGGGGAGGCAGAATGTGGGGCCGGTATCTGATGACGCCCTCCGGCCCCTCCGTCCACCTGCCCACCCGCCAGCGTCCTCTGGCTTGATGTCCACAATCTCCCCGGCACATCCCGGCGACTCTCTGCTCTGGGTTGTCAGAGCGGTTATGTCCGAGTTGCCCACGTGGACCAGCGAAGTCAAGGTGATGGGCGGGATGGGGGCCGGGCAGGGGGCGGGGTGAGTGGGCGGGGCGGGGCCCTGACTCCTCACCCCCCACACAGAGGTTCTGCAGACATGGACGATCCTGCAGGACGGCCCCATCTCCCGAGTGATCGTGTTCAGCCTCTCAGCCCCCGAGGGTGAGCTCTGGGGTGGGGGGCGACCCTGCAGACTCAGCTCCCCATTCCCAGATTCACACCCCTCTCCCGGAGCGTCCAGCCCCTGCCCATCCCTCCCATGCTCCCTCCCTCCCCTCTGTGCCCTCACATTCATTTCAGCCACTTGCCCCTGGACTCTAATCTTCGTCCTTTACCCTGGAGTTGACCTTCTGCTTTTCCTTTCGTCTAACCATCAGCCCTCACATTGTGACTTCCTCTGATCCCCCTCTCTGGCCTCCTCACTCTGTCTCTTGCTGCTTTCTGCCCCCAAGCTTTTCCTGGGGACTCAGCGCTGCTCCCCCAACCCAGGCTCCCCTCTCCTGCCTGTTGCTCTGTTTCTCTTGCTGTGGCCTGCCCTTCTCTGATGGCTCCGTTCGCCTGACCCCTGCGGGCTGCCCTCCGCCCCTCGGGTCGTTCCTTACTCGTCTCCCTCCCTCTCTGGTCTCACACCTGTTCCTCCCATCATCTTGTCTAACCGCGAAGCTTCCCTTCATAGCACGGCGAAGGTAGGGTCTCCCTCCTCTTTCAGAGCAGTGGGGCAGGGGAGGAGGGATGGCGAGGAGGAGGCTGGAGCCTGTCCCCTCAGGCCCCGCCCCACGCGTGTCCCGTCTCCAGAGACCCAGGACCGGCCACAGCGGGAAGAGTACAGCGTGCTCGTGGCCAGCATGTTGGAACCAGCCGTGGTATATCGGTGAGCGGCCCGCACAGCAGACTCACAGGGGCGGCCTGACCTCCTGCTCCCGCACCCGGTCGTTCTCAGGAGGAAGCCCCCTCGGGTGAGGTTGTCCAGGGCTGGGCAGGTAAAGGTGATCGTGCCCCAGGGAGGGGGAGTGCGAGTGTTTGGGTCTAGAACTCGTAGCAGATCCATCGAAGCCTTGGGACGGGAACACAGATGGACGAGTCCCCCTGGACGAGCGTGTTGGCAAACGTTTAACCGCGGGCTCATTGGGTGAGGAAGCCCTGACTTGTAGCGTTTGCCAGCTTCTGGGGTGTAACTTACTCCCGCTATGGCGGATTTTGAGCCGCCGACGCAGTGGCAGCCAGCGGTGGCTCACCTGATGTCCGAGCTGGAACCCAGCTCCCAGGCTCCAGGGAGGCGATGTGGGTGTCCGGACCGGAGGCCAGGGTGTCACCAGAAGGAATAAAGTGGGTTTCCGTTCGGGAGGGAGATGGCCCCGCCTCCAGGGGACAGAGATGGGCGTCCATACCGGTTGACAGTCTGCGTGAGCAGTCTGACGGACGTGAAGACGTCCGGGTCGGAGACGAGGGTGCCGAGGAGGAGCGGTGTGTCCAGACCTGAGCAGGGGAGCGGCGTGGGCCGAGGGCGGCGGGCGCCGTGGTGCGACCGCGGTCCCCCCCACCGCCTCCGTGACCCTCAGGGACCTGCTGAGCCGGGGCCTTGAGGACCAGCTTCTCCTGCCCGGCAGTGACCAGTTTGACAGCGTCCTCTGTGGCCTGGTCACCGATGTAGATCTGGACGGGCGGCCCGAAGTCCTGGTGGCCACCTACGGACAGGTGGGACCGGAGGGGTGGGGCTGCCACCCCCTGCCCCCTCCCGCCACCCCGCGTCCCCGTGCGGTCCTAACCCCTCGCCCCCCTGCACAGGAGCTCCTCTGTTACAAGTACTTCGGCCCGGAGTCCGGGCTCCCCGAGGCCGAGCGGGGATTCCGCTTCCTGTGGCAGCGAGACTTCTCCAGCCCACTGCTGGCGCTGGCACACGTGGACCTGACCGGGGACGGGCTGCGGGAGCTCGCCGTGGTCTCCCTGAAGGGCGTGCACATCCTACAGGTAGCTGAGCTCCTTAGGTCGGGGGGGGGCCCCCCTTGCAGCGGCGCCTGGGGTGGGGGTGTTTGCTCAGCCGCCATCTCAAGGGCACGCTCCCGCGGGAAACACGTCAGAGGCCACGGGGAGTAGCCACGCGAGGAGGTGGCCTCAAAGGCCTGACCCCACGGGAGCCCTGCAGCCTGAGCCCATCGTTCGCACAAAGGGATCGTTGGCTGCAGGCCCCCTCTTGGAGGAGGGAGTGACCTGTTTCTGGGAGGAGGTTCTCGCTGGCCAAGGACAGTCCCAGGAGCAGAGGCCGCTGGTTGGGGAGGGGGGGGGCACCATCATGGCAAAGGGGGTTCCGACATGGCATCTGTCAGCCCCAGCCCGCCCTCAGCCTCCTGACTTCAGCCCTCGGTTCCTCGTGCTTTGTCTGACTCTGTCCCTTCGCTGTGGCCTCACCCAGATCTGCCCCCACCCCCCCGCCCAGTGATCTAACCTCTGCCCTCCCGCAGGGCCCGCTCTCCTCACTGCCTCGCCCTCTCCTCTGTGTGCAGCCGGCTGCGCTCCGGCTGTGGTCTGACCTCCCCCTTGCTGTCGCATTCTGACTCCCGAACGACGTTTCCTACCCTTGTCCCATAGCCTCCCCTCCGGGCCTCCCGCAGCCAGCCTCCGGCTTTCCACCAATGTCTAACCTTGGACCTTTCCACTTAGGCCTAACCTCGGAACTTTCTGTTGTGGTCAGGCCCTTGAGCTTTGGTCTGTTGTCCGGCCTTGGGCTGTACTTTGAACCCCGCCATGGCGGCCTAACTGCCGTAACCCCTGTTGGGGTCTAGTCGCCAACCGTTCAATGGTCCGAGGTCCAACTCGGAACCCCCCCATTCCGTTTCACCTCCAACTAATGCAGTCTCCCCTCCAGCCTTTTCCCTGTGGCTCCCCACCCCCACCTCTCAGGCTGCGGTCCGCCTTGGGCTCCCAGTGTGGTGTTTGCCTTGGCCGTATCTCTGGTCTGCCTCCAAGACCGTCTCTGTATGGTCTAGCCGGGGTTCTTTCTCCCGGAAGCTAACCATACCGCCTCCTCTAGTCTTTGCTTGGGTCTTTTCCTACTGTCTGTGCCTCAATGGAATGGTCTAGATTTGACCTCAGAAGAAAGGGGAACCGTTGGACCCCGGCGGAGAGGTCGCAGGTTAGACCCTAATGGAAAGGGCGTAGGTTTGATCCCAGTGGAAGAGGCTGTGGTCCGACTGTGGGAGAAAGGACTTCCTTCCCTGTGGTCTGACCATCCCTTCACCAAGGCCTCTTCCCTCATTCAGGCCATCTCACTGTAATCTCTTCTGCCCTTTCTGCCAGGGTCTAGCCTCAGACGCTCCAGCCAGGGTCGCACTCTGTCCCTCAGGTGATGCCACATTGCTGCCTTTTTCACTTTGGTTGGTTCTTTCTCTGTCCCGTTGGCCTACTCTTTGTTGGCAAGGTCTCGCCTCAGTCTCCCCCACTGTGGTCTGACCTCAGCCTCACCTCCCATTCAGGCGGTCTGTCTCCCATGTTTTGATCCTCCCCTGTCCTTTCCGAGTCCTAACCTCAGACCCGTACGATTGGGTGCCGTCTTTGTTCTTCCCACTGGGAATTCACTGAAGGCCGTCCCCCTGGGTCTGACCTTCACCCCTTCACAGGGACCTGTCCCCCCACCCCACCGGCTGGTCTGCGCTCCGGCCTCCCGCCGCAGCCGAGCTCCGGGCCTGTGGGATTGTCTCCTCCACACCATGCCGAGTGATCTAACCTGCACCCGGGCTGCCCGGTCTCAGCCCTGCCCTCCTCTTGTCCCCCACAGCACAGCCTGGTCCAGGCCTCGGAGCTGGTCCTGACCCGGCTTCAGCATCAAGTGCAGCAGAGGAGACGACGTCAGTCACAGAGGCCTGGGGACGGGGTGGGTCCAGAGCCTGCTGAGACCCCGGGCTCCTGAGCTCCTACCCACTGCCCACCCCAGACGCTGGTGTGGTTCACTGGGGCTGTCACCTCCAGCCATTCGTGGTGGGGAAGCATCCTGAAGGAGAGGATGGTCTCCCCACACCCTCCAGTGGTAGAGCCGTGGGTTCCTGCTCTGGCTGTGCCCCATTGTGCCCTGTGAGCCCGGCTGACACACTCCTTCTCTGTGCCTCAGTGTCCCCATTTGGAAACGGGATGATCCCCGCCCCCCCCAACTCCTGACCCTCTTCTGCCCCCAATGAGAGTTGGTCAGCCAATGATAATTTATATGTCCGGAAGAACCAGACTTCTGAGTTGCCTTCCTTCTCTTTCTTTTGTTCTGGCAAGCGGTCGGTGAGTGCCTGCTGTGTGCCAGGCTCCGCATTGGGTGCTGGAGGAACGGAGGGAGGGGAATATGGGGAGAGGAAAGGCCAAGGTTAGACCTAGAAGTGGGACCGAAGTGAGATCACGCTGTAGACCTCAGAGAACGGAGTAGGAGGTTAGAAACGAGGCCCTGTCATAAAGGCTGGAGTGAAACCAACGTGGAAAAGACTGTAGAATCCAACAGAAAGGACTGAGGTTGGACCCCAGGGGAGAGCCCCGGGTCTGAGGTTAGACCCAAGTGGAGAGCTCTGGGTCAGGTTAGACCCTGGTGGGAAAATACAGAGCTTAAGCCTCAGAGGAAAGGATATGGGGGAAGGACTATTGTGGGGAAGCTATGGTCACATTGCAGCAGAGGGTTTGAGGCTAGACGCCCCCCGCCCCCGGATGAATAATGCTGAGGTTGGACCCTCACAAATGACTGTGGTTAGACCTCCCCAGCAGAAAGCAAGTGAGTTTAGATCCCCTGAGATGAGACCCAGGAGGCAAAGACCTGGGGCTTGCCATGTTGGAAAGGACAAAGGTTAGACACGATTGAAAAGCCCCGGAGATCCAGGGACCAGGGAGGGAGTTTGAGGCGGAGGGGTGCTGACTTCCCTGGCCACCGCTCTGCCGGCTGTATGAATCGCCCCTCCTGTGTCCCCTTCTACAGCAAGGTGGGGGAGTCAGGGACCTGGATCTCGGGGACCAGCAGAGGGCCGGACCCGGAAGAGCTCTTGCCCTCCCCCACTGCAGGCCAGGAATAGACTCTGGGGCAGGACGGTTGGGGAATGATTCCTGAGGGGGATCCGGGCTGGTGGGGAGGGTGGGCCCTTTCCTCCCCGTGGCAGGGTTTGGGTGGGACTCCCGCTTCCTGGGGCCCCAGGGGCAGGCACCACAGTTCCGGCCATCCGTACCACCTCCTACCACAGAAGCCCACCCAACAGTCTGACCACCCGCGCCGGCCGTGAAGACCCAAGCCACCGGGTGGGTTTTTAGGAGGCAGGAGCCCCACCGGCTCTTGGCCGCTCTCGCCGTCTCCCAGAACCCAGGCCCAAGTGTGGGAAACGGCCAGGAGCTGCGTTGGCTCCCTCGTTCCCTGGCAGCCTGCCCAAGGGGTGTCCAGCCTGGACTGGCGGTGGGCACCGATCGCTGGCAGGAGCGAGGTCTCCTCCCTCCTGCTGCCCGCCTGCCGAGGCGGAGAGCTGCCATCCCCTCCCGTCCTAGGCAGGAGTGGACCGCGGTATGGAATTGAAGTGAGCGTGGTTCGTGATGGCAGGGGTCTGTGAGGCGTGTGCACCCCTGTGTGCCCGCTTCAGCACTCGTGATTTTGTGCCTGCGGGAGCCTGGGACACTCGCCTGGTCCTTTGCGGTTTCCTTTCTGACTTCTTACTTGCTCCTCAGCGCGGGGCAGCGCGCAGTGTGGTGGCTTAAGGGTGTTGGAGCCTGGAACCATGCTTGGCTGCTCTGTGCCTCAGTTTCCCCATCTGCAAACCGAGGCCGACCGCAGCGACTTCGCAGGGCTGTTAGGAGGACTAGCGGTGTCAAGGCAGGGCAATCACTTAACGAGAAAATTTGCAACACCGCGCCGCACGTGGAAGGGGCACTTTGAATGGCAGCTGCTGTTACTATTATTGATGGGTGTGCCTTTGTGGTTGTTGCCAGCTTGCTTTGCGAGGTTATATGTCAGCAGGCGCAGCATGTGAATTTGGATCTAACTCTGGCTAAACATTCTTGCCCTCCGCCCCCCCCTCCCCGGTTCTGTGAGCCTGTAACTATTTGTAGCTGTTTTTTTGCCTCTTCGGCCCTTGTACGGATCAGTGTGTGTTGGGGAGGGCAAGGATGCTTGTGAATGACCCTCGGCACCCCACCTACAGCACACACTCACTCACACACACACACACACACACACACACACACACTAACGCACGCGTCTGCCGCTGTCCCCTGCCTGTAGTGCTGAACCTGCAGGGTGGGTGGGAGGCTTGGGCTCCCCCCAACCTCCTCTCTCCAGGCCCCTCCCCAAGCCTCCCCCGCCTGTCGCCTGCCTCCCTTCTCCCCGCCTCCTCCTCCTCCCCTCCCTCTCCGGCTCCTCCTCCCTCCCAGCACTCTCCCCCGTCCCTCCTCCTCCCTCTCTCCTGACTCCCCCTCCCCCGTGTCCCTCCCCCCTCTTCCTCTCCTCCTTCTATCCCCTCTCCCTCCCCTCCTCCCCGGCTCTCCCTCTCAGTCTCCAGCTTCTCTCTCTCTCTCTCTCTCTCTCTCTGTCTGTCTGTCTCTCTCTCTTTCCCTCTCTGTCGGGCGGAGGCGCCCACCACCGCCAGCCCAGTGCTAGGGGGACCTAGTCCAGGCTGTAGCTGCAGGTAAGAGACCCCCAGTTCTGGGAGGGGGGAGCGTGGAGGAAGGACGGTATTGCCCCAGGCGGCTGGAGGGGGACATGTGAGGAGCCAGGAGCCGCTCTTCCCTGAGCTCATTTATGGGGGGTGGGGGGCTGCATATTCCGGGCGGGGATACCGGGTCCCCTCTGTGGGGTGGAGGCACCGCCAGCAGCCAACATCCTCAGCCCCTCCTGGGTCCCAGGGAGCCTGGCCGGCTGGGGAGGGGGTGCCTCCTGGGTCCTGAGGGAGCGAGAACACCCCAGCCCGTCTGGGGCAGCCCCCCTTCGTGTTCTCTCCCTCCGCCCCCGCCTTCCTGCGTCTGGGTCTCGTCTGTCTCTCCACATCTCTCGGGGGTCCTGTCCTGCAGAGTCTGGCTGCCTCTCTGAGTCCCTTCCCCTGTGTCTCTGTCTGTCAGCCCCTCACTCCCGCCTCTGTCCCTCTGTGTCCCTCTGTGCCTGGGTCTGTTCTGTGTCTTTCGGGGGCTCTGTCTCTAAGTCCTTGGTTTCTTTCTCTCTGCCTTCCTCTTTCGCCATCTGTGTCTGTGTCTCTCTCTCCCTCCTGTCTCTGCTCCCCGGTGTCTCCGACTCTCCTGTCTCTGCGGGTCTCTCTCTCTCTCTCTCTCACACACACACACACACACACACACACTCTCATTCTCTCTCTCTCCCCCCTGCCCCTCTCCTTCTCTCCATCTCTGTCTGTAGGTATGCGGTCTCTGTTTCTCTGTCTCTCTCTCTTCCCTGGTAGCGGGTTAACTCTCCTCCTACACACCTCTGTCCCCGCCCCTGGCAAGGGGGAGACCTGGAGGAAGAAGATCCCCACCCCCTGCAGAGTGGGCTCCCCCAGAAGCCAAGGAGTCCCCCAAACTCCTCTCCCTTCTGCCCAGCTCCCGCCCATCCTCTCGGCAGGCTTGTGCCCATCCCTCCCCTGAGAACAGAGCTCCTCTCCTCCCTCTTCTGGTAGACTGGACGGTCCTTCCTGCAGTCTGACTTCTGTACCTTGTCTGCCGGTTGTCCAGTTCATCGCTTGCCTCATCCAGCCTTTTGACAGTTGCTGAGCGCTTTTCCTCCGCCAGGCACAGCACTACGTCCTGGGGCGGATCAGGCCGGTCCTTTCTGCAGCCTTACCTCCATCGCTCCTCAGGGCAGACCAGCCTCAGACCCATCCCTCGTGGGGGTGGATCCCCATCCCCCGGGGGCTCCCGGAGGGCCCCTCTGAGTCTGGAAGTCCCTGGCCAAGACATCCTCCTCTTTCCTGGGGGGGGGGAAGGGGACCCAGAAAGGTGGGCGAGAGTGAGTGACAGGGGAGAGGTGTGAGCCAGCCGCAGCAGCCCCCGCTGTGACGGGGTGAGGTCCTCGAGTACCCACGTGGGGCCCGATGGGTTCAAAGGAGCACCTTGTTCGGAGTCCCATGCCTTGACTTTCCATCCTCCCCCTGGCCCGGAGTGGAAGCTGCGTGACCTGGCCAAGCTCTCTTCTCCCTCCGGACCTCGGTTTACCCATCCGTGCGTGGTAGCCCTGAGCACAGAGACTATGTGTGACCCCCAGGCTGGGACACGGTTCACCCAGGAGCGGGAAGTGGGTGTGTTTAGAAGCTCGGGTCTTCACCTCTGAAGTCTCTCCGAGGAGCGCGGCGGGCAAGCCCTGGCCCCACCAAGCACAACCAGGAGCCATGACCTCGCTCGCCAACGGGAGGGAGGGAGGGAGGGGGTCCCACCCCGCAAGGCCAGACTGGACCCCCTTCCCTTACGCTTGCAATCCCGCCCTAGACAGGAGGTGTCTGAGACCCCGAGAGGCATGTGAGGCAGAACCGGGACGCTCACCACTGGCCCAGCTGGGCACCTGCCCACGAGGGTGGGGGGACATCGGGAGATGCTATCATCTGCCCTCCGGACTCCTACCCTGGCCTCAACCTGATCCTTTTGCCCCCGGATTCTAAACCCAGATTAGGTTTCAGGGCTGCTGGTGGACGAAGAGAGGCAGAGACAGGCGCCTTTAGCAGAGAAAGTCCAGCTGTCCCCAGCGACAGGGCTCAGACCTCTTGGTCATTCATTTCACAAATATTTATCTCGTGCTTTCTCTTCCTGACCGCCCCCCCCCCACTCCCCTAAGGCCTCAGGTCTTGCAGGAAAAGGGATTGAGCCAGGATGCTTTGCCCATCCCCTGGGAAGGAGGGCAGGCGTGAGAACCCCCCCCCCCCATTGGCTGACTCTGGCCTCCCTTGAGGACCGCAGCAGGAGGGACAGGTGGTTAGATGTGAGGGGGCACTTTCCAGGCCTTGGCCCTCCCATGAGAGAGGGAGTTAGATGCTTGAGATGAATTCCTGACTCCCAGGTGGCCCTCGTTTCTCCTGGAAGCCGGGGAGAAGGGAGGGAGAAGAGAGCGTGAGTCTCTGCTTTGGATCCTGGTGGGTTTGTAATTATGCCTAAGTTGTTGCTAATTAGGGGGCTGCTAATTAGATGTATCATTAGGGGCCTTGCTGAGGGGGCTAATTGTGCGGTGGCCCTTTAAGAATCCCCCTCTCCCCGCCCACACACACACACACACACACACACTCCTCAGGGATGTTCTGCCAACATTCTGCCTCCCTCCCCCAGAGGAGCGGGCTCCCAGCCCTTGAGTACGTGGGCGTGTTTTGGGGGCAGGCTGTGGGTTAGACTCGGAGAAGAACTTCCAGACAGAAATGGAAGTTACTGGGAGAACTGAGGTTGGTGGCCAAGGCAGGGGTCAGACCTCTCCTTCTAGTCTCAGTCCCCCCCCCACCTTTTTTCAAAACAGGCTACTGGGTTACCATGGCAACATAAGAGTGGGGCCCAGGAGCTGGGAGTTGGGGCGACTCCCAGAGAGAGAAATGAAGCCAGCGTTGGTGCTGGAGGCTTTGAATGAGTTTTTAACCTCTCTGAGCCTTGGCCCTCTCATCTATGAGACCCCTAGGGCCTCGCCAAAGTGGGATGGTGTCATTTTGAATAGAGAGCTCAGGGAGGGTGATGTCTGAGCAGAGAATTGGAGAAGAGAGGGTGAATATGTAGGGAACAGGGTCTCAGGAAGGGGGAAACAGCAGGCGCAAAGGCCCTGAGGCAGGAACTTGTCTAGCAGGTGAGGAACCCGGAGGTGGCCGGGGCCAACGAGTAAGGGGGACAGGGAGAGAGATGAAGCCAGAGAGGGAATGAGGAGGCCAGACCACACGAGACTTTGTCCAGGGCGAGGGCCGCAGCATTCTGAGACTCAGTTGGGAGAGACACCTGCCAGCATCGCAGGGAAAGATGTGAGCCAGAGACCCTCCAGCAGTCTCTCTGCAGCCCCACCTCAGACAGACAGACAGACAGACATCCCAGCACCCGCCAAAGCCCAGGCCCTGCACAGGAGCCCTCTGAGGCCACCAGACTTAGCTCACGAACTTAGGGCCTCCGGCCCCTGGCCTCACCCACTAAATCATCCGGTCTGTGTCACTTGGGGCCTGGCTTCATCCGTCCATCGTCCGTCTGTGGAATTCGTCTGTGTGGCCGGGCGGGTCCGCAGCCCGTTCTCTTTTCAGGGCCACATAACGTTCCGCTGCCCCCCCCCCCCCCCCGAGCTGTATTTCTCCGTCTGCTGCTGACAGGCATCCCATCCGGGCGGGTTCCGGAGGGACGCTGTCAGAAACAAAGCGGCAGCCGCGGACATTCTCGTGTGTGTGGCTTTCTGGCAGACACGCGTCCTAGGGCTCCTGGGTGCCCAGGTACCTGGGGGCGGAAACTGCCGGCCAGTAGGGTGCAGGACGTCCAGCCGCAATTCCCCGAAGCGGCGAGAGCAACGTCCACTCCGCCAGCACCCTGTGACGCCCGTCTGTCTTTATCCTCCTCTCCCGGTCTCTGTCTGGCGCTCTCTGTCTCGTTGCGTCCTTGTCCCTCTGTGGCTCCCTCTGTCCCCACCCTCCCCCCCCCCCCAGCCCCCAGCAAGCCTCGGGGGTCCCCGTGTGAATGGGCGGGGTGTGTGCCCCTCCCCCACACTTCTTCCTCCTCCCCCACAGGACCCGACACCCTCCATGGCTCCCCTGGCCTTAGTGGGGTTTGCACTCCTCCTGGGGACGGCCCCGTGCTCAGGGGCGGCCACCCCCACCCCCTCCCTGCCACCTCCCCCGGCCAATGACAGCGATGCCAGCACAGGGGGCTGCCAGGGCTCCAACCGTTGCCAGCCGGGGGTGCTGCTGCCCGTTTGGGAGCCTGATGACCCGTCGCTGGGTGACAAAGCGGCGCGGGCCGTGGTCTACTTCGTGGCCATGGTTTACATGTTCCTGGGCGTGTCCATCATCGCCGACCGCTTCATGGCGTCCATCGAGGTCATCACGTCCAAGGAGAAGGAGATCACCATCACCAAGGCCAACGGCGAGACCAGCGTGGGCACCGTCCGCATCTGGAACGAGACCGTGTCCAACCTCACGCTCATGGCCCTAGGCTCCTCAGCCCCCGAGATCCTGCTGTCTGTCATCGAGGTCTGTGGCCACAATTTCCAGGCGGGCGAGCTGGGCCCAGGCACCATCGTGGGCAGCGCCGCCTTCAACATGTTTGTGGTCATTGCCGTGTGCATCTACGTCATCCCAGCCGGCGAGAGCCGCAAGATCAAGCACTTGAGGGTCTTCTTCGTCACTGCCTCTTGGAGTATCTTCGCCTACGTCTGGCTTTATCTCATCCTTGCCGTCTTTTCCCCCGGCGTGGTCCAGGTGAGCAAGGACCCATCGGCACCTGCTCGGGGCACGTACGTCGGCAGAATCCAGAGGGGTGGCTCCCTGGGCCCGGAGACTTGGTTCATGCGTTCGCAGCAATGCATGCTCGCATCGGGGAGGGCCACCAGGTATGGTTGTGCAGGTCACGCGCTGCACAAGGGCGGTGGGCCGGGGAAGGCAGTTTGGGGCCGGAGTCCATCGAGTGAGCCCACGCCATGTCTGGAGGGCTCCCGCAGCACCTGGAAAGGGCTCATCTGCCCAGAGGGGGCGGCATTTTGCAATATACCCGTCCAGAAGGAATGGCTTGAGCTCTTCTAACAGTGCCATACGTGGTGACAGAGTCCTTGTGGTCTCTGCAATGGCTACCACAGGTCACAGCCTAGCTAGGTATTCGCCAGCTATGGAGTCGTGGCTCGCAAAATTCACTCATCATTCATAACCGATCTCTGATGTTAGGATAATTTATGCCGCATCGCTGAAATTTACACTCACTCCGGTCCAACGCAGGTATGAACCCGGTCCGCTGCA
This sequence comes from Leopardus geoffroyi, assembly GCF_018350155.1. Lineage (NCBI taxonomy): Eukaryota > Metazoa > Chordata > Mammalia > Carnivora > Felidae > Leopardus > Leopardus geoffroyi. The sequence continues at coordinate 9,866,314 of NC_059335.1, forward strand.
AAGACCACTTTGCACGATTCATTCCAACAGTGAGACACAAGCTGGCCCCACCGCTCCATAACTTACACACACACACACACACCCCCCCCCATTCACATAACCATTCGCCTCTCGTCTGTCCAGCGTCTTAACCGCGCTCCGCTAAGTCTCCCTGGAAGACGTTTGCCTAATTCATTTCCCACAACCCCAAGACTGCCACCTACACCTGCATAATTTATTTATGGGTCTGGCCCAGTTCGTTCACACACATGCATAATTTATTTGAGGCTACCCAGAATTCCTTCACACGTGTGCACAATCTAGTCATGCAGATCTGTCAGGTTTTGCCAATTATAGTTACATGTCCAGGAAGGAGCTGAGTGTTAGAAGCATAAAAATTCCTTGCAGGTGTTATAGAAACAGAACCGAGGGACCAGCAACCGCAGAGAGCTGAGGGAGAGATAGTAGCACCAGAAGACAGGGATGAGAGAGGGAGAGAGACAGTTGGCTGCAGTCGACTCACGACTGTGATGGTGAGTTTCCTGGCTGCCAGGGCGAAAAGTACAGAAGGAGACCTCACACAGTTCTCAAGCACGATTAAAGAGGACGGCGTCCTGACTCGGGTTTTCAAAGTGGTCTCTGATGAGGATCTAGAGCAGAACTAGGACAAGGAGTTTAGACACCATGAGCCAGCCGGAAGAGGGATAGGAATATCCCTTTACTCTGCTGATGTGAAATACTTACGTAATAAGAGAGAGGTCTTCGAGAGTCTCGCGGTTTGGTGCGTGGAGCCCAGAGCCAGACACGCTCGAGTCAAACCCCACTTCTGCTGCTTCCCAGCTGTCCCTTGGGCGAGTTCCTCACCTGCTTTGTGCCTCAGTTTCCCCACCGGTCACCTGGGTGTCGTCATAGTACTGACGTCAGAGGGCTGTGTGGGGATCGAATAAACCACACGTGGAAGAACTCGGGACAGCAGGCCTAGCACAGAGTAAATGCGAGCTATCCCTCCCATCACTAAACTTGCCTGTGCCGTTGGCCAAAGGAATCTCTAATAGAACAATGCGCGTTTCCACATGTAAGCGCTTCGGCATGGCCACTTTAAAAGTCGTGATGTGGGAGCCAGCTGCTGGCACCTACTTATCCTGAACAAGTTTGGGCTCAAGAGGAAGAAAAAGATCAGGAAACAAGCCATGCAAGGAGTTGAGCAGGGGAGTGGGTAGCTACAAGATTAAAAATAAGTGTATTCAGCATATATTAAACCATACAGGAAAATACTTTGTATATATATAACAGAGTTGAGTTCTAGACTCCGACGATTAGAAGATTTTTCACCTGAGAGAGAGAGAGCGAGCGAGCTCATGCGCACCAGTGGGGGAGGGGCAGAGAGAGAGAGAGAGAGGGAGGGAGAGAGAGAATCCCAAGCAAGGTCCTGTGCTGTCGGTGAAGAGCCCGATGCCCGGGCTCGAACTCACGAAACGGGAGATCATGACCTGAGCTGAGATCAACAGTCAGCCGCTTAACCGACCAAGCCACCCAGGCGCCCCCTCCAGCAGGAGGTTCGGAAGTGAGGCAGGACGTGGGACAATTCTGTATTGTGTGGGACCACCCCGTGAGTCGCTGGATGTCGCCATCTGGCACCGTATCCCCCTCTCCAGTCACGGTGGCAACCCACAAACACCCCTAGATGGGTGAGAGCCCCCCTCTTGGGGGTGTCTTTGTGCACTGAACCTGTCTCACTTCTCCCGCAGGGTAGGCAGGTCCGTGGGCCCATCCGCAGTGGGTGCCCTGGAAAAAGGATGTGAGCCTCCTAGAATCGACCTTTTCTTTACCTGCAGGGAGGAAAGCACATCTTCGAGGTTTGAGATGGTCTTCTGATTACAGGAGCATTCCCCTGCCCTACACCTAGTGGCCAGTTCCGAGGCCAGAGTTCCCGTTACACCTTGTGTAGAAAATTCAGCTGCCTTTCACAAACCTGCCTGCTGGCTTTGTGAGGCTCCTGCCTTCTCTCTGAGCCATCAGGAAACCCAGCGACCAGGGGGCGGGGCGGGGTGTGAGGATTGGCTGGATCTTCAAAGATAGTTTCCCTTCTGGGCCCGGGTCAAAGACACCTCCGGGGGCCAGCTGATGGTAAATAATCTTTCACCTCTTCCTCCTTATCTTTAATGCGGAGGGTGACCATGGGCGGATGAGTCCTGGGCCTGCATAGGTAGAATAATGGTCATGTTAATTTTGAGCTCTTTTTCATGTGTCCGGAACCGACAGTGCTAAGCGCTAGGGGTGCATAAGCTCATCCAGTCTTGGGGGCCGTTCCCATTTTTACAGGCAAGAGGCTGAGCCACACTTGCCGCTTCTAGAAGCAGGATCTGAACTCTGCATTGCCTTGTCTCTCTGGGGAGACACAGCATGCAAACACAGGAGGAGCTTGTTTTATGGGGCTGTAACAGGAGCCAGACTTGTGCCTCTTTGAGAGTCAGAGTCCCGTCCCTAAGGGCCAAACGGATTCTCAGGAAGGAGAGTCCGCCAAGGGCTGCATTGGCGGGCGGGGCGGGGGGGAGGCGGGGGGGGGGCGGAATCGGGGAGCTTGGGGAAGAGGTGAGCGGCCCCGGGTGGCGGGTGGGGTTTGGACGAGTCCGGGCGTCCCAGGTGAGGAGGGGTGCAGGGGAAATGGAGCGGGGCGAAAAGGCCGGAGGGAGAGACAGGCAGGAAGGGACACAGGCTCCGCCCCCTGGGAAGAGGCACACACCAGCCGACACCGAACGAGACGGAGGCAGGGAGAGAAGGAGACGACGGCCTGGACAGAGAGACACAGGGAGACGGGGCGAGGCGGAGACGAGCCGACCGGAGAGCGCAGCAGAGAGGGACGAGGCGGGGCGGGGACCGAGATGGGGACGGACGCGGGACGGGGGGGGGGCCGGGGGGCGGAGAGGGGGCGCCCGGCGACCACGCCCCCCGCCGCTCCCCCGCCGGCGCCGGGCGGAGGGAGCCGCGGGGGGCGGCCCGACGGCGGGCGGCGAGCGCGCCCCCTGGCGGCGCGGCGGTCCTGACCCGCGCGGCCGCCCGCAGGTGTGGGAGGCGCTGCTGACCCTCGTCTTCTTCCCGGTGTGCGTGGTGTTCGCCTGGATGGCCGACAAGCGGCTGCTCTTCTACAAGTACGTGTACAAGCGCTACCGCACCGACCCGCGCAGCGGCATCATCATCGGCGCCGAGGGCGACCCCCCCAAGAGCATCGAGCTGGACGGCACGTTCGTGGGCGCCGAGGTGCCAGGCGAGCCGGGCGGCCTGGGCCCCGGCCCCGCCGAGGCCCGCGAGCTGGACGCCAGCCGCCGCGAGGTCATCCAGATCCTCAAGGACCTGAAGCAGAAGCACCCGGACAAGGACCTGGAGCAGCTGGTGGGCATCGCCAACTACTACGCGCTGCTGCACCAGCAGAAGAGCCGCGCCTTCTACCGCATCCAGGCCACGCGGCTGATGACGGGCGCCGGCAACGTGCTGCGGCGACACGCGGCGGACGCCTCGCGCCGCGCCTCCCCGGCCGACGGCCCCGGCGAGGACGAGGACGACGGCGCCAGCCGCATCTTCTTCGAGCCCAGCCTCTACCACTGCCTGGAGAACTGCGGCTCCGTGCTGCTGTCCGTCACCTGCCAGGGCGGGGAGGGCAACAGCACCTTCTACGTGGACTACCGCACCGAGGACGGCTCCGCCAAGGCCGGCTCCGACTACGAGTACAGGTGGGTCGGCTGTTCGCGGCCCCGGGCCCAGCGGTCTCCCGGCGACCTCCAGCGCCCACGCTTCCCTTGCTGTGCGCGCAGGCCTGCACCTTTCGCTCATTCGCTCGCTCATCCGTTCGCTCTTGCTGTTGCTTTTTTTTTTTTAATGCTTTTTATTTTAGAGAGAGAGAGAGAGAGAGAGAGAGAGAGTGTGTGTGAGTGGGGGAGGGGCAGAGAGAGAGGGAGACAGAGGATCCGAAGCAGGCTCCAGGCTCCGAGCTGTCGGCACAGAGCCCGACGCGGGGCTCGAACCCACGAACCGCGAGATCATGGCCTGAGACGACATGGAGAGTCTCTCGCCCTGCCCACCCCCTCCCCCTGCCAGGTGGCCGAGTCTGGGACACTCTTGTAGACATTTGCCACACGCTGCTGGACAAGCCACGTAGCGTGACCGCGCCCCGCCCACAGGCTGCCTTCCCATGTTTATTATCTACCTGTGGGTTTTGGGAGTTGACATCACCCTGGGTTAATTGTTATAGCTCCATGTACTGTCACCTGCTGGAACAGGTTCCCCTCCACACACACACACACACACACACACACACACACGCACACACGCACGCACACACACACACCATTACTAAAGTAAAAAGGTTTACTGAGCACCTGCCATATGCCTGCGGGGTATTCACCATGGAGAACAAGACAGCTAAGGTCCCTACCCTCAAGTTGCAATAAGGTTATAAGCCATTAAATACATAAAAACATCAGGGGGCTGGTAAGCGCCATGTGGGAGAACTAAATGAGATAAGAGGAGAGAGGCAGGGCCCAAATGAGCCCCAGGTCCTTGGTTTCTGCCGCGGAGAAACGCACCCTTTGCACCCTCCTGAGTCTCGCTGCCCGGCTCCCTGCCCTCGCCCCTCTTTTTGAGCAGACCTGTGATCTTGCCCCGTTCGGCAGTTCCTGCTGAACACCTACTATGTGTCAGGGACTGTATTTTTTTTTAATTTTTTTAATGTTTATTTATTTTTGAGACAGAGAGAGACAGAGCCTGAACGGGGGAGGGGCAGAGAGAGAGGGAGACACAGAATTGGAAGCAGGCTCCAGGCTCTGAGCCATCAGCCCAGAGCCCGACGCGGGGCTCAAAGTCACGGACCGCGAGATCGTGACCTGAGCTGAAGTCGGACCCTTAACCGACTGAGCCACCCAGGCGCCCCCTATATTTTTTAACGTTGGTTTATTTTTGAGAGAGACAGAGCGTGAGCGGGGGAGGGGCGGAGAGAGAGGGAGACACAGACTCCGAAGCAGGCGCTGGGCTCCGAGCCGGCAGCGCAGAGCCCGACGCGGGGCTCGAACCCACAGACCGTGGGTTATAGAATGATAGCTTTACGGTATATTCTGCTGACTGACGCGTAGGTGTCTCATAGTTTCCTACGGTAATGACGACACTTCTCACGGGTCTCCCACCCGCCAGGAACGGACCTGGGCAGTGGGGACCGGCCATGAATACAACACGTCCGGGCCCTGCCCAAAGGCAGCGGACGCTCTCGCGGGAGAGACAGACCATTGGGAAGCAGACACCGAATACGTACAATGTCAGTGGCGAGGGCTGTGAGGAAAGCAGAGCGGAGACTGGGAGGCAGTGCTGGTGGCCGTGCTGTTGACAGGGTCCCCTCCGGCCACGTAGTCGGCCACGCCTCCCTTTCGCTCCCTTCCGGGAGTAGAGCTGAGGCCGAACTCTTGGAGGATCTTTGGTTCCGACCTCCTGCCGCTGCCCTGCCCGTCCCGCCTCCCTTTAACGCTTCTCGTCCTAGGGCTGAGTGCTGTGTTTCGCCATTCTTTCCCTCCGCCGCCTCGGATAGCCCAGTCTCCCCTGCGTGCTGCTGTCACGCCTTCGCGTCTTTCCACTGCTTCGGGCATTTGTGGGTCACCTCCCCCCACCTAGGGCAGTCCAGGACCCTCGTATCGGCCCGTCCCCATTCACTTCTCCTGCCCTTCCGCCCACCCTCTGCCTTCTCCCGAGTGGGGCTCAGGATCTCCTTCTGTCATCCTGGAGCACGGGATCCCTTTGGCCACCCGCAACCTGCTCCCTCCAACCTCCCCCTACCATTCCCCGCCTCCCAGCCTCCTTCGAGGGAAGAAAAGGCATTCGCCAGATTGAGGTGTCTGCCATTAGCCGGCCTCTTCACTCTTGCACTCGTACCCCCACCCCTGGTCTGCACTGCCCGCCCCCCCCCCCCCGCCAAAGGTTTGGCAGAAGGAAGCGAGTGCGGGTATCACCTGCCAGAATCAGAGCCCGCTTTCTCATCGGCAAATGACCTCAGTACTGAGATGTTTCAAGTGCAGCAGAAAATGCTGTTCGGTGGTGGAACCAAAGAGCGAGGAAAGGGTGACATCTTCCTTCGGCCCCTGCTCTCCCATCCCAGGTGACATTCACAGACCTGGCATCACCATTCAAAGGCTGCTGAGGTCCGGGACCGGGAGGCAGGGCACCTGGGTTCCGAGATTAGCCCTGGACCCTGTTCGTCAGGCAAGTTCCTGCCTCAGTGTGGGCAATCAGGGCTGTCACGCACAGTTATTGAGGTTGTGCACTGCATAAGAGCACCCCATCTAAGAAAGCTCTGTTCACAGAGCGGACATTGCAGACTTGTATGTCTATTGTGCTAATGTCCTGATTCATGGAAACCAAGTGTCCTAAAGAAGGGATGCCTTTGTCTGATTTGCCCACAGGGATCATAGAGATTAGGGTGGTCGATGGGCCTCAGTTTCTCCCAGCTTTTAAAAAGTTTACTTATTTATCTCTAAACCCAATGTGGGGCTCAAACTCACAACCCCGAGATCAGGAATCCCATGCTCTACTGAGTGAGCCAGCCAGGCGCCTCAGTTTCTCCAAATTAAAGATGATCTCCGAGGCACCAAAACGGCACAGCTGTCCCAAGACTCTGAGATTGAAGCCCCCGTAATCCTCACATGCCAAGGGTCTAAAGTTCTCAGATTCCAAGACTCTCACATTTGGATATATATATTTTTTTAATTTTTTTTTTCAACGTTTATTTATTTTTGGGACAGAGAGAGACAGAGCATGAACGGGGGAGGGGCAGAGAGAGAGGGAGACACAGAATCGGAAACAGGCTCCAGGCTCCGAGCCATCAGCCCAGAGCCTGACGCGGGGTTCAAACTCACGGACCGTGAGATCGTGACCTGGCTGAAGTCGGACACTTAACCAACTGCGCCACCCAGGCACCCCGGATATATATTTTTTAAGTTTATTTATTTATATTGAGACAGAGGGAGAGAGCATGAGCAGGGGAGGGGCAGAGAGAGAGAGAGAGAGAGAGAGAGAATCCCAAGCAGGCTCCATGCTCAATGTGGAGCCCGGTGCGGGGCTCGGACTCACAAACCATGAGATCATGATCTGGGCCGAAACCAGAAGTCGGACGCTCAACCACCTGAGCCCCCCAGGCGCCCCCACATTTGGATAGTCTAATCCGTACCCCCAACCAGTCTCGGATGCGATGGCCCAAAGCCTTTCGTCTTCTCAGGGTTTGCGCATCCAGTGTTGAAACGGAAGCCCATCTTCTATATTTCCATCACGCCTGGTTTCTAAAATCTCCGTGTCCTTTTTCTTCCCAACCTTCTGTTTTGGGGAAAAAAAAAAAAAAAAAAAAGAATTCACACCTACACAAGGGCTGCAAAAATGGTTCCGGGAACCCTCTTATAGCCCTCGCCCAGATTCGCCAGTTGTGCAGATTTTGTCCTGTGCTCATTCACGCACCCCTTCCAGTTAATATGTAAGAGTATTAATAGTTGTGCCACTATATGGGAATGAGTTGCAGACAGCAGGGCCATTCGCCCATGAATACTCGCACGTGCATCTGCTAAGATGTCTGACACCTCCCCCCCTCCCACCACAGTCACAGTCCGGTCGTCCCGCTCAGGACACGTAAACACCGAATCCATATTACTACCCAATCTACGGTCCCTGTTTGCATCTTCCTGCTGTCCCTGTAACATCCTTTGTGACCTTATTTGCACACGCTCCCTCCTTGCCCGTCCAATCCAGAACCCAACGTTGCATTCGGTTGTCGTGTCTCTTTAAAAAAAAAAAAATTTTTTTTTAATGTTTATTTATTTTTGAGAGAGAGACAGACAGACGGAGCGTGAGCGGGGGAGGGGCAGAGAAAGAGGGAGACACAGAATCTGAAGCAGGCTCCGGGCTCTGAGCTATCAGCACAGAGCCCGATGCGGGGCTCGAACTCGTGAATCGCAAGGTCATGACCTGAGCTGAAGTCGCACGCTTAACTGGTGGAGCTACCCAGGCGTCCCTGTCGGGTCTCTTTAGAGTTCTTCAGTCGGGATATCGATCCCTTGGCTTTTCTCTGCCTTTCATGACCCTGACACTTTTGAAGACAGGCCAGTTAGAACAGCCCACAGTTGGGCTTTGTCCGATGTTTCCTCATGACTCAGTTCAGGGGCGCACTTTTTGGCAGGAATTCACGTAAGTGATGCTGTGTCCTCCTCAGTGCATGATATCAGGAGGCCCGTGACACCCGCCTGCCCCACTGCTTCTGATGCCACTTTAACCATTTGGCGAACATGGTCCTAACATTCCCCACCTTCTACTATCCCTTCAGGTCATGTTTCTGACATCCCATAACGTTAGAATTCTAAGATTTTTTAAAAGTTTCTTTATTTTGAGAGAGAGAGAGAGAGAGAAAGCACACACAGGAGCAGGATAGGGGCAGAGGGACAGAGAGAAGCGAGAGGGACACAGAGAGAGGGAGAGAAAGAGGATCCCACGCTGGCTCTGCACCATCAGCAGGGCTCAGACCCACAAACCCCGAGATCATGACCTGAGCCGAAGTCGGACGCTTAACCAACGGAGCCGCCCAGGCGCCCCTCTAAGATTCTAATCTTCATATACACATATCACTGGCTAAGTTTGGTTGAGTGCTTCCCTTGCATAATAACTCAGTCCTTATCACACCACCAGGAGGTAGGCACGGTTATTAGCTCCACTTTACAGATCGGGAAACTGAGTCTCAGAGGGGCTGCACATCCTAACTGCCCGAGATCCCACAGCTGGCACAGCAGCGGAACCCGGCTTGGAGCAGGTTAGCTCACGGGGCTGGATGCCTTGGCCACCATGGACAGCGTCTCCCGAGCTGAAGGCGGCCACGACAGGGAGTCCCTTCTCTGTCCACTCCAGGCTTATCATCTGGTTCTCCCTCTTTGCCAGAACCTTGGGGTCCCTCTGCGCCTCCCACAGAGCCGACTTCTTCTGGAGAATTAGAGCCCGGGGCCTCTTTCTCACGAAAGTGACCACAGTAATGATAGAGGACACTTCTGGATCACATAGCCCTGGCACCGGTGCCTGTGGCGCGTGGTGGGGAGGACCGGGAGGGGAAATTATAGGTGGTCAAGGTGCATTTACAGCCCAGAGTCATTTTGATGCCTACAGCCCTGCCAGGAGCCCAATCATTTCCTGTCCCCTCAAAGTTTCACTCGGACTACTCCGACGTCGCTCATTCCCTCCCCTGCCCCATTATAGGGTATCTCGAATGTGCTTCAGAGACACAACCGATGCCCTTGTAGATCTAAGCCAGCTCACATCCTTCCCCTCCTCAGAGGCCTCCCATGTTTCCCATCCCACTCGGCATAAGCACCAAAGTCCTTAGTGTAGCCCACCAAAGTCCTTAGTGTAGCCCACCAAAGCCCTGTGACATCTGCCCTGTTGTTCCCTTTGTGATCTCATCTCCCTCTTCCCCTTACTCCCTCCACTGGAGCCACACTGGCCGCCTCTCAGATACTCAGATACATCCCTGATACTCCAAGCGACTCCTGCCTCAGGACATTTGCACTGGCTGTTCCCTTTGCCAGGGATACTTTTCCCCAGATCTCCACACGGCTCCCACCCTCACCTCCCTCAAGTCTCTACTCAAATGTCACCATTCAGAAAAGCTTTCCCTGACATCCTAACACAACGCCTTCCTGCGCCCTACCCTCTCCTCTGTTTTCCTCTATTTTTCTCCATAGCGCCATCACCACCTGCCATTTTATATAATGTTGGCTGTTTATTTGCCTCCTACACTAGAATAGAAGCTCCACCAGGGCAGGGATGTTGCTCTGATCTGGTTTTGCTGCTGTTTCCCCCAAGAAACACTAAGAACAGTGCCTGGCACACAGCGGGTGCTTAACAAATACCTGTTGAATGAATGAACTGTAAATAACTTATTACATGTGTAACTCACTGTGATGTGGCTCTCCCACAGGCCTCCGAGCCCCGTGGAGGAAGGGCCTCTTCCCCACTGTGTTCCCAGCACTGCCCAGCACAGGGCCCAGAGCAGGTGCTCAGGGAGTATTTGTTGAATGAATGAGCCAAGTTAAACAGTGGAGTTATCTATTTAATGCTGGCGCTCCTAATCCTCACGGATTCCATGGTGGGAGAGACCAACCCTTATCTTGTTCCCCTTCTGCACCCCTGACTCACCCTCACTACTAAGTGTTTAACAGCCGTCCAGTCTCGTACTTGTGAGTTTTCGGTGGCTCCTTTCCCTCCTCCAGGAAGCCTACCCTGACTCCCCTCCCTCCCAAAGAGCCTTTGACCAACCTTCACCCCTGTTTTGTCCCCTCCCCTCCCGCCGCAGCGAGGGCACGCTGGTGTTCAAGCCGGGCGAGACACAGAAGGAGCTGCGCATCGGCATCATCGACGACGACATCTTCGAGGAGGACGAACACTTCTTCGTGCGGCTGCTGAACCTGCGCGTGGGCGACGCGCAGGGCATGTTCGAGCCCGACGGCGGCGGGCGGCCGAAGGGACGGCTGGTGGCGCCACTGCTGGCCACCGTCACCATCCTGGACGACGACCACGCGGGCATCTTCTCCTTCCAGGACCGCCTGCTGCACGTGAGCGAGTGCATGGGCACCGTGGACGTGCGCGTCGTGCGCAGCTCGGGCGCGCGGGGCACCGTGCGCCTTCCGTACCGCACCGTGGACGGCACGGCGCGCGGCGGCGGCGTGCACTACGAGGACGCGTGCGGCGAGCTCGAGTTCGGCGACGACGAGACCATGTGAGCGCGTCGGCCGGCAGCCCCGGGGCACCGCGGCGGGAAGAGGGGGCGGGGCCGAGGGCGCGGGCACGGCGGACGAAGTGGGCGGGGCGCGGGAGGGGCGGGGCCACGGAATTGGAGCCGGGCCTTGAGAAGTGGGTGGGGCGTGTCCCTATAGTGGGCGGGGGCTGGTGAGAGGCGGGGCAAGGCCTAGGGAGGGGGCGGGACAGAGGCGGGGAGGGAGGAGACAGGAGTGCCGGGGCGGGGCCAAGATGAAGGGGCGGGGCCAAGATGAAGGGGCGGGTCTTGGGGGCGGGCCTAGGGGAGGGGTGGGGCTTGTGGGTAGGAGGAAGGCTCTGGGGAAATAGCTGGAGACTTCAGGGAAATGTGAGCGAGGCTTTGGGGAAAAAAAAGACCGAGTAGGAATGGTAGGGCCTGGGAAGGTGGGGGCAGGGCCTGAAGAGACCCTGAAGAAACTGGAAGACTGGGATTTGAGGAAGGCGGGTGGGGTCGGGGCAAGTGGCCTGGATAACAGTCACACCAACGCACACACCGGCACACACAGAATCACAAAGCTACAGACACGCGCGCTAGAGCACAGTCAGGGGTGGTCTCACGCTCAGACACGCGGCCACCCCCTTGCACAGATGCCCGAGTCCCCTCTGTGTGCCTGCAGCCTCACATCCCCCGCCGCATGCCTGGCGTGCAGACGGCGCCTCCCCCACCTCTCCCCCCCCCCTTTGCCTGCTCTCTTCCGCCCCCGCACGCCCGTCTGTCTCCCTCCTTCTGCCGCCCACGCTCCTCCCACCGAGCAGAGCCCCCGCCGCGCTCCCTGCCCCCTCCCCCTCCCAGCCTCTGGGCCTTGGCCTCCGCTCAGCTCCTCGCTGCTCTCCCCGCCTCTCCATCCCTCCCTTCGTGTCTCCGCGTCTCTCGCTGTTGGCAGGCCCTCTCTGGGGCTCCGTTAATCTCCGGATCTCTGCCCCCAGTATCTCGCTGACCCGGGTTATATTTCAGTGACGGCTTCTCCGTACCTTTGCATCTGCCTCTCTGCCTGCGTTGGGCTGAGAACTCGGGTTGAGGGCTGAGGGCACCATCCCGGACCCCACTTGTCACATTCTAGAGGCAGGGGGAATGGAGAGAGTTGTCTTTCTGCTTATCCTGGTCCTCCCTGTAGTCTAACCGGCTTCCCTCCTGCTGCTGCGACCCCACAGGCCCTCTCCTCCCCCACACGGCTTCCCCAGGCTGGGACACCCTCTGCCCCCGCCCCTACCCCTGCCCCCACCCAGTCTTCCAGCTGTGGCTTCAGAAGACCGAGAACAGGAGGCTAATTAGCGTTTAGGGAAACACATCCTTCCTTTCCCGGGCAGGCGCTAATTAGAGGTGCTTGGAAGCAGCCCGGGGCCGGAGGGGTGGCCCCAGGGAGGATCAACACGGAAGTGGAGGAGAGACGCCCAGAGATGGGGTGGCGGAGAGAGAATGCAGAGAGAAAGAGAGAGAGAGAGGCGCTCAGAGACAGAGAAGACCTAGAGAGAGATGGAGACACAGAGACAGAGTAACAGAAGCAGAGAAAGAAAGAGACGGAAAGACAGGAACGTTGATACAAAGGGGGAAGGAAATTGACACAGAAGTACGTGGAGGGAGAGGAGAGGGATTGAGAGGCTATGATCCAGGAAGCCTGAAAGGAAGAGACAGAGACCTTCTTACTGAGAGAAACTCAGGGGAACTCGGGGGAGGAGAGGTCTTCTTGATGCTTCGGAGAGTTTGGGTCAGAGAGAGGGACAAAAGACAGGGTTGCGAAGGAGACCGGTCCGAGTTCAGAGGCTGGGAAGGGCTGGAGAGTGGGGTTTCCAGGACGCAAGGAGGGCACACGTGAGGGTGACAGAAGGTCAGCCTGGGGAGAACGGCTGCTTCCTTTGATCTCGGGAAGCCCTGCCTTAGTCTAGCCCGAGTCCCTCTTGCTGTCCCCTGCCAGGTGGGTTTCTCCTCCCTGGGGTTCCATGAGGGCGCGCCCGTCAGGATGCCAGTTGGCATGGGTGTCACTGCGTGTCAGTCACCGGGCGTCAGTGGATCCCGGCGTGTCTGCGAGAGAGTGAGCGTCGGAGGTGTGTGTGTATCACCCTGTCAGCGTGTCGCGGGCTCGACAGCTGTCTGCACATGTCAGGGTGTGTGAGTAGAATGTCTCAGGAGACCCTGCTTCCCGCCACGGTGTTCCAGAACCTTGGACAGCTCCCAGTCCACTTCTGAGGCTGGGGGTGGCCATTTCTTTCTGCCCACAGAAAATTAAAATATCCTGAGACCAGAAGGGGGTGAGGGTGGAAGTGGGCATATGTCCCCACATGGCCATCTTGTGTGCATCTGTCTCTACATGGGTGTCGCTGTATCCTGTGCGTTTGTGTGTTGAGATGGGTCCATTGAGTGACTGTCTGATCGAGAGCGTTTTGCTTGAATTGTGGTGACTTTGGCGGTTCCATTCTGCAGACGCTGAGACAGGGAGAGGGGAACACAGATAAAGGAAGGCAGAGAGCTGGGAAGAGACTGAGACGGACAGGGTCAGAGATGGAGACAGAGAGAGAGAGAGAGAGAGAGAGAGAGACTGAAGGGGATAAAAATAAACAGACACCCGCGAGCCATAATGGGCGAGATGTAAGAAAGGAAGAGTCTACATGGAACCACAGTGGGGCTCTGCAGGTTGGCGAAGTCGCCGAGGCTGCGGTGGGGGTGTTGTGCTAACAGGCATCTGGTCTGTGTGATTTTGCCACTGCATAGGGAATGGCTGCGGGGTGTGATGGTGTGTGGGTGTGGGCGGTGTTGATTGGCTTCTGCTGGGTGACTGTGTGGGCGGGCTGTTTGTGTTTCTGGGTTCTGGGGCCGGGCCTCAAGGTTCCTACAGCTGAAAGGGCTGCTAACGGCAGGGCTGTGGGTTTTCTGGGATTGTGGGTCTTTGTGAGTGAGGGGGGTGGGCTGTGTGCCTGGAGGGCACGGACAACTCCTGGCTCTCCCCCCCACCCCCCGCCGCCGGCACCCCCTGGTTACCATAGCAGCGCGGATGCTGAGAAAATCAGTCAGCGCTCAGTTAATCCTCAGAATGTGGTCAGGACAGAGGGCAGGAGGCAGAGGGCCTCCTGAACTGAAGGATTAGAGTTCACAAATGTTTGTGGAACAGACACTGCTCTAGGCATTGGGGGGGGGGGGTGCAGCAAAGTACATAAATGAATAAAGATCGCTGCCCTGGTGGAACTTACTTTTTTTTTTTTTTTTACATTTTGAAAATGTTTATTTTTGAGAGAGAGAGAGAGACAAAGCGTGAGCAGGAGAAGGGCAGAGAGAGAGGGAGACACAGAATCTGAAGCAGAATCCAGGGTCTGAGCTGTCAGCACAGAGCCTGATGTAGGGCTTGAACTCACGGACCACGAGATCATGACCTGAGCTGAAGTCAGTCTGACGCTTAACCGACTGAGGCACCCAGGCGCCCAGAACTTACTTTTTTTTTTTTTTTTTTTTTTTTGTAGAACTTACATTTTAATGTGAAGAGACAAATGGCAAACCGTAAACAAAATAAACATATTAGATGGTTTGTTAGAAGGTGATATGGAACAAAGCACGTAGAGCAGGGGAAGGGGGCCAGGCGTGCTGAGGTCGGGACAGGGATGGATTTCAATATTAAAGAAGGTGGGGGAAGTGAGCTTCATTAAGAAAGAGGTTTGAACAGAGATCCAGAGGAACTGAGGGAATGAGCCTGGGGGAAATTGCAGGGCCTGGGATGGAGGGGCGCTCCAGAAATTGGGCAAGTGGCGAGTTACCTGGCGATTCGGGCTGGGGCCTCATGCTGGGTGCTTTTCCTCCCCGCTCAGGAAAACTCTTCAGGTAAAGATAGTTGATGACGAGGAATATGAGAAAAAGGATAATTTCTTCATCGAGCTGGGCCAGCCACAGTGGCTGAAGCGAGGGATTTCAGGTGAGGGGTGACAGGTATGCTGTGGGAGAGGTAAGGGGTCCAGGGTGTGTGTGTGGGGGGGGACCCTCAGAGGCTCCATTAATGGCTGCTCCTTCAGGCTCGTAGATCTGAGCTTCCCAGGGAAGCAATCTCACCTTCTCTCTGTCTTTGTCTCTCCCCAGCTCTGCTGCTCAATCAAGGTGAGTGGAGTCACCGCCGGGCTTTGACTGCAGGGGGGTCTCGGGAGGAGGGTCATGGCCTCAAGCTACCCTTTGAGGTCACGTTTGAGGCAGGTTGGAGGGGAGATAAAGGCAGACTCGGAGCTGGGTGAGGGTTGGAGTTGATCCCAGAGTTGGTGGTGTCCATTGAGTTTGGGGCTACAGCTGGGGGTTCGGAGGCCAAGATCATGTTTTGTTTGTAGTGCACGTTGGGGGAATGGTAGGTCAGGATCCCATCTGGGTTTGTGGTGGGGTCAGATTAGAATTGGGGTCAGATTTAGATCAAAGCCTAAGCTGGGGTTTGAGGTGAGTTTGGGGGGGCGGTTATGGTTAGAATTGAGGCCAGGGTCAGAGATTGGGGTGAGGATGGGGGCAACTGCTTGAACATAAGGGACAGAGTAGTTTGGGAGTTGAGATCAGAATCTGGATTTGGAGTTAGGATTAGGGTCAGACTAAAGATTGCATTAGTCAGGGTAAGTGATAGGAGCTGCTGTAACAAACAGGCCCCCAAATCCCACAAGCTTAACCACAATAAAAGTCGTTGCTGGCAGAGTTTTCTGAGAGTGTTCCTGGTTGGGGTGGCATTCCTCTAAGAGTTAGGGTTAAGTTAGTGCTGGGCTTGGAGCAAAGGACCAACATGCTTTGGGGAGACAGGTGAGCTGAGGGCCAGCTATAGGTGGGCCTGGGTCCAAGATCTGTACCAACATTGGCTATCCCCTCTTTCCTCACCGCCTCAAACACACTCGAGGATGTTTTTCAGAGCTTAGATATAGAGACAAGGCCTCCTCCCACGAGGGTGGTGATGATGATGACGGTGTTGGCGATTTTAACAAAGGAAATAACATTTTAGACTATTTATGTGTGCCGGGCACTAAGCCCTAAGCACCACACATGAAGTAACTCCTTTAAACCCTCACAACCACCCATAGGTGGCTACTGTTGTTGTACCTGTTTCACAGATATGAGCACGGAGGCACAGAGAGGCTAAGGCATTGCCCGGGGTCACACAGCTCCCTCCATTTGAAGCCCAGAGCCTACCAGCTGAACTTCACGGACCAGATGGGTCTTAGGTTGAGGAAGATGGTGGTCATATGGGGACACTGGGGCAGGCTGGGGGCGTGCCACCACGGAGGCTTCCTAAGGGACAGCTGACAGAGTTTTCTTTCTCAGTGGGAACAGATAGTGAGGGCATCACAGGCCCAGTGAGCCTAACTCCCATCCTTCATGCTGCAGGGGATGGGGACAGGAAGCTGACAGCCGAGGAGGAGGAGGCTCGGAGGATAGCAGAGATGGGCAAACCAGTTCTTGGGGAAAACCGCCGACTGGAGGTCATCATCGAGGAGTCATATGATTTTAAGGTGACTTTCTGGGGACCCCAGCTTCCTGGAGTCTTGGGGAAAGTCTGGTAAGAATCAACTAGGAGGGTGATCTAGGGTCCGAGCCCATCCCTCCGCCAGCACCATGGACAGCAACACCACCTTTTCCCTTCTTGCCCGTGAACTGGGGTGTGGGGAGGTTGAGGACCCCTGAGCATGGGCTGTGAGCCCCAACCCCAGTGTTCCTCAGGGAGCCTCAGGGATGCGCTGAGGTGGTCACAGGCAATGGTCTCTTCCCCTCCCTTTCATCCTCAGAACACGGTGGATAAACTCATCAAGAAAACCAACTTGGCCTTGGTGATTGGGACCCATTCATGGAGGGAACAGTTTTTAGAGGCAGTTACAGTGAGCGCAGGTAAGTGGGGAGGGAGGAGAGAGGAGAGAGAGGGAGGGATGGGGAGACAGAGTGCTGGGGAGGAAAAGAGAGAAATGAATAGAAAGAGAGAAAGAGGGGCAAGAAGAAGAGGACAGAGAACGATAGAGAAGAGAAAGAGAACAAGGACACAAAGAAAAAGAAAGAAACAGGGAAAGATAGGGAACAGATACAAACAGGAGAGATGGACACACACAAGGAGAGAGGTGCAGAGAATCACGGAGAGAGACAGAGACATGGAGAGAACATGAGAGGTGTAGAGAATGAAGTCAGTAAACTGCAGAGGGCCAGAGAGAGACAGAGAAAGAGCGAGAGAGGGATACACAGAGAGAAAGGCAGCCGCAGGGGTGGAGGCAGAGAGCTGAGGGGAGGAGAGGTCCCAGCTGGGCTTTCTCCTGGCGTCAGATGGCTGGAGGGTGGGAACAGGTTAAATGTCATGGCCCCCTCAGACAGTCTGGGCGCCTCTCTTGCCACGGAGACAGTCAGGGTCGCGGGTGCATCCCAGCTCTCTCCCACCTGTGCGGGTTTCGCCCTCCTTGGGTCTCAGATGGGCCCACACTGCCCCCCTGTGGCCAGAGACACCGTGGCACTTGGATTCACAGGTTCAGTCTTGGGAGACCAACATTGGCCCTTTGTGATACAGATTGGGGAAACTGAGGCCCAGCAGCAGACGAGGGACTGGCCTGAAGTCCCACAGGGAATGAGCTGGAGCTCAAGGCTTCTGTCCCTTATACAACATCAGGCCTCCTTCAGGGAGGCCTAACTGTAGGAACTGAAAATACACTAGGAATCGTGGTTGAACAGGGAGATCGAAACAAACCAGACTTTGGGAATGGAAATATGCCAGGAAGCGAAGTGATGTCTCTCTCTGAAGCCACATTCTTTCAATATCTATTTCTTTATTACTATTATTATTATTTTCATCTTTATTTTTGAGAGAGGGAGGGAGCAGGGAAGGGGCAGAGAGAGAGAGGGAGACCCAGAATCCGAAGCCGGCTCCAGGCTCCAAGCTGTCAGCACAGAGCCGGACGCAGGGCTCAAACCCATGAACTGTGAGATCATGACCTGAGCCAAAGTCAGAGGCTCAACTGCCTGAGCCACCCAGGCACCCTCCAATATCTGTTTCTGGGGGATCCTCTGGACTCAGCCCTGTGCACGACATTGCTGGGGACAAAGAGATGATTATGACGGCATGAAGCCTATTCTCACAGTGCTCATAGTCCAGTGGGGGGAGACACACGTGCCACAAGACAGTGACAACCCAGAGCAGGCAGGGCTGGGCCAGGGGACCTCAGGTTGCTGCGGGAACCCAGACAGGAGGTTGACCCAGCCTGAAGGTCCGGGAGGGCTCCCTGGAGGAGGAGGCTCCTGAGCTGCATCTTCACATTGGAATAAGCGTTAGCCAGGAGGAGGAAGAAGACGGGGAGGTGTTGCGGGCAGAGGGGGAAACCAAGTACAGAGTTTGCAAGTACCCTAGGTCGTGGCGCGTTTGGGGAAGGTGACTAGGTTCGGGCGTGAAGAAACAGCCTCAGGAGCTGGAGGTGGGCAGAGCCCAGACCGCGCAGGTCCTCGTAGGCCACCGCAGGGAGCTGGGGTGTCATTTCGGTGCAAGGGCGGGGGGACCACGGAGCATTTTGAATGGGGGATGCTCCAGGCGCCGGAGGGAGCTTGTGGAAGGAAGGAGAAGCTGGGATGGGGCGGGGGGGGGGGGGGGAGTTGAGGCTGTCCAGCTGGCAGGAGGTGGGCCAGGAGGAGGTGACGAGGGATGGGAGGGACCGTGGGGAGACAGCACTCGCTCTGGGCTCAGCGGAGAAGAGAGGGTAGCACAAAACTGAGGCTGCAGGGTGCGAGACAGCGGTCGTGGAGGTGACTCAGCTGGTGGGTCGGTAGGAAGCAACCCATTAGATCAGAGGAAGTAGTGGAGTGGGGGAGGGTAAAACCCTACCAGTGGGAAGAATCCTGATGATGACGTCATGATGGGGACCATGGAGCGCCAGGCAGCCTTTGAAGTCCATTTCCTGTCTGGCCTGAGTCAGCTAATGCTCCCCAAGTTTCCAGCTCGGTCCTTGGTCATTCTGAGCACTTTGTTCAACACGTGCCCCTGCCTCCTTGCCTCGAGCATGAAACTGCTTGAGGCGCTGACGGAGAGGGGCGGTTCTCACCCCCTTGGATGACGCGTGAATCTCCCCAGGCAGTAGAAGGGGCCTTTCAATAACAGCCGTCAGGCTGGAGATGCGCCGGGCTGCGCAGAGAGTACTTTACGTGGCCCGCCTCATGCAGTCGCTACAACCCTCTCTTGAGGCAGGTCCAGTTTTTACTCCCATTTCTCAGATAGGCATGCGGAGGCTCAGAGAGGTTAGGACACGGATTCAGGATCACGCAGCAGATCCAGAGTTTGGAACCAGAGACGTGGCTCCAGAGCCACAGGCATAACCATGAGGCTCCCTCTATGGGAAAGGCTGGGGAAGAGCCTCCCCTGATGGGAAAGGCTGGAGGAGTCTGCAGAGACCGGAGCTTTGAATGCCAAGCACAGGAATGTGGGCCTCGGTCTAAGGGCAGTGGGAAACCAAGGCAGGATTTGAAGCAGGGCAGGGAAAAGCCCCCGGGAGAGGCAGTGATAGCAGCCCTTCCCTGCCAAGAGTGCGTTCTCCCCACTCTGACTTCGGCCACGTCTCACCGTGGCCAGTGAGGAACGCATTCAGTGATGAACAACAGAAAACGCAACCACAAGCAGCTGAAGCACCCTAGAGGTTACTTTTGTCACAGAACAAAGGAATCCGTAGGAGGCAATAAAGAGTTAGCCGCTCAGTAACATCATTAAATGCCCAGGCTCCCTCTTTATTTCTCTTTCCCACTCTCAACCTTTGCCCACATGGTGGCAAAGTCGCTGCCGCATCCCCAGGCGTCAAGCTCGCATTCCAGGCGGGGAGAAAGAGGAAGTAGGGTAGCAAGAAGGGGCAGCGTGCCTGCTGCTTTGGAGCGTCCAATTCCACTTTTCCTGGGGAAAAGTTAAGCATTTGCAAACTTTAAAAAAACAAACAAACAAACAAACAAGACGAGACTAAGTGAGCTGGAAAAGCGGGAGGGGGATAGATGACCCGAATTCCCCAATCCGCCAGTGTGTCCTCTGCTGGCTGACAATTCAGAGGAGCTTGGGTGGCCCTCCCCTCGTCCTGTCCTCGTGTCTCCCTGGCTTTTGCTCCCTGACTTGCTCCGCGTGACTGATCGAGGACTACCCTCTTCCTTATCAGCGTCCTTCCAGGCGTAGCGCCCATTCAATTCGTTTCCTGCTTCTCATTCATTGCTTTGTGCTTCTCAGTTTAGGGCAAGGTAGACGAAACATTCCATGTGGGCCTTCCCCTGACACACGTCCCAAGTGGCAGGTCAAGGACAGGTCAAATTCAGTCACAGCAGGTGATACAAGCACCGCGAAGGGCCAGTGAGGCATCCTTTACAGCGGTCAGAAAACACCTCTGTGACACGGTGCCCGTGTCAGGAAAGCCAGAGCTTTCCAGAAGCCCTCTGCTTAGGTCTCCTGGCCGGGCTGGGTCACATGGCTGCTGTTGCCAGGGGTTCTGGGAAAGCAAGCACCTTTAGCTGAGTATGTGGCTACTGTTAGCTACAATGAGTCGGAGGAAGTCAATATTTCCAGCTGTAGAAATGGCTTTCTGTAAATGGTAGCTATCAAGGCGTCTGGGAAAAGGACTGAGTTTTTTTGGCTAGGGATGTGGCCACCCCTAGCGGCAAGGGATCCTGGCAAGCCAGATGTTTTTAGCCGAGCACGTGGCCTCCGGCACCGAGGGATTCTGAAAAAGCGAATATTGGTATCTGGGCTCCTGGCCGCAAGGAATTCTGGGAAGGCAAGGCATTTTATAGAGCAGAATTTTACTGAACAAAACGGGGGGGGGGGGGCCTCTGTAGGCCAGGAAGAAGGTGGCCTGGGTGTGTGCCCCAGCTGGGTCGTGTGCCCACAGGGGACGAGGAGGAGGAGGAGGACGGGTCCCGGGAGGAACGGCTGCCTTCCTGCTTTGACTACGTCATGCACTTCCTGACGGTGTTCTGGAAGGTGCTCTTTGCCTGCGTGCCCCCCACGGAGTACTGCCACGGCTGGGCCTGCTTCGGCGTCTGCATCCTGGTCATCGGCCTGCTCACCGCCCTCATCGGGGACCTTGCCTCGCACTTTGGCTGCACCGTCGGCCTCAAGGACTCTGTCAACGCCGTAGTCTTCGTGGCCCTGGGCACCTCCATCCCTGGTAACCCCCCTGGGAAACCGCTTGTCCGGGAAGAGTCTCAGAGAAGCCCAGCAGTAGAGCCCGAGAGGAAGGTTGTGCAGAAATAAGGTGGTGGAATCCCACAGAACCCGGATGGTGGGTCCCACAGAAACGCAATGAGGGAGCATGAGAGAAACCAGGCAGGGAGGTCCTGTAGATTCAATAGGTAAACGGAATCCTCCCCCAAAGCAACCGTTGGAATATCCCGTGGAACTAAGGTATTGGGAAATGTAGAACCCAGGCAGTGGGTTCCATAGAAAGCAGGGGGCGGGGCCTGAAGAAAGCAACTTTTTTTTTTTCATGTTTATTTTTGGAGAGAGAGAGAGAGAGAGAGAACAGCGGGGGAGGGGCAGAGAGAGAGAGAGAGAGGAAGAGAGAGAATCCCAAGCAGGCTCCATGCCTGCCCTGATTGTGGAGCCTGACTCGGGGGGGGGGGGGGGGGCCGTGAGACCCCCGTGAGACCACGACCTGAGCCAAAATCAAAAGTCAGCCGCCTAAACCTGCTGAGCCACCCAGGCGCCCCAGAAAGCAGCTATCGTGACTGGCTCTCCGATGCCTGCGCTCTATACCGGAGATTTGAGTTTTTAGCGAGATGTTGAGAAATGGGTGGAGGCCACAGAAACGGGGCTGCGTGCTGGACAGAGACCAGGTGGGGAATTGACAGGAAGGGGGTTGCATGTGGGTGGAACCGAACACTTGTCCCGCCAGCTGGCGATGGGGTGATGGGGCCAGTAGAAAAGTAGGCAGTGGGTTCGGGCAATGCAGACAGCGATTCCTATGGAAAGCGGGCGGCGAGTCCCATAGAAAGGAGGCAGCCGACCCCACTGAATGCAGAGTGCGATCGGACAGTGGTTCCACCGGCAGCAGGCAGGGGGTGCCATAGAAAGTAGGCAGTGGATACCACCGGATGCAGACAAGTCCCCTAGAAAGCAGGCAGCGAGTTCCAGAGAAAGCAGGCGGCGGGTCTTGCAGAGCGCCCGGCACCGGCATGATGACCCACTTGGTGGCTTGCTTGGGGCCAAGGGCCTCAGGCGCGGAGCTGCGGCCGCGGGAGGCGGGGTCTGCCCGGGGGGGGGGGGGGGGAGGTGGGGGAGGCACCGGGGATGGTGTCGGGGTCTCCCGGAAAGCTGGCGTGGGGGACAGGCTGGGCCCCTGTGACCGCCGTGTCTCTGCCCACGCAGACACGTTCGCCAGCAAGGTGGCGGCGCTGCAGGACCAGTGCGCGGACGCGTCCATCGGCAACGTGACGGGCTCCAACGCGGTGAACGTGTTCCTGGGCCTGGGCGTGGCCTGGTCGGTGGCCGCCGTGTACTGGGCGGTGCAGGGCCGCCCGTTCGAGGTGCGCACCGGCACGCTGGCCTTCTCCGTCACTCTCTTCACCGTCTTCGCCTTCGTGGGCATCGCCGTGCTGCTGTACCGGCGCCGGCCGCACATCGGCGGCGAGCTGGGCGGCCCGCGGGGCCCCAAGCTCGCCACCACGGCGCTCTTCCTGGGCCTCTGGTTCCTGTACATCCTCTTCGCCAGCCTTGAGGCTTACTGCCACATCCGGGGCTTCTAGGCCCCCCTCCCCCTCCCCAGAGACTCGGCTGCCCCTGCTTCGGACCCGCGTCTCCTTTTGTCCTCCAGAGAGATTCGGCCTCCTCTCTCCTGGGACTCAGCCTCCCTTCCTCCTGGGAATTAATATCCCTGCCCTCCGTCCCCACTAACATCCTCCTCCCTTCCCCTCGGGGGTCTCCCCGAGATACCCACAACTGCCGCCCAGCCCTGGTAGCCACTGTCCGCACCCCCCCCCCCCCCACCCAGGGGACATTGCCACCTCGAGGCCCCTCCCCAGAGAGCCGCCCCCTACCCCGCGACCTTCTAGAGAATCTATAACATCTGTCTCCCTCCACACCCAGCCTTGCCCTATCCCTTAAGGCCCCCTTCCTCTAGAGGACGCCCCCCCTCCCACCGCCACCACCGCCACCACCGCCAGGGACCTGTGCCCCAGAGCCTCAGAACCCAGCCCTCCCTGGGGGACCTTTGAAGGAGGCTGATCCATCCCAGGATGTCCCTGATCTCGGCCCTTCTCCCCAACCCTCAGGGAGCTCTGTTCAGCCCCCGAGGGTGGGGCGGAGGAACAGGTAGGTGCGTGCAAAAGGGGGCCACGCCTTCCCTGATGTCTCCACTCAGGCCCTTGGGAGGACACTAATTCTCGAGGCTTGGAGAAGGGAGGGGAGAAGTGTGGGGTTTCAGAGCTGGAGGAGGCGCATTTGAACCTGCAACTTCTCACATTCCAGCGCCCCCACTCGCCTCCACTACCTCCTAGAGCCCAGCCACACCTTGGAGGGGGGGGGGCCTGTGTGTATATATAGTGTGTTTGGGGGAGGGGGGACACGGGAGGGTGCATGTCTTGGGGAAAGGGGGTGACAGACTTTCCTTTTGCGAGGGCAGCAGACTCCCCCAGCCGTGAGAACTGGCTTTGGGGAGGAGGCCGGGAATCGAAGGGAGTCTAGCGATCTCCCCTGACAATCTAGAAGGCTCATTTTGCCCTCAGTGCCAGCCAATCCGGGCAGGACCCTCGAAGAGGAGACCGAGGGTCCCAGAGGACCAATGCTACAAGCCAGCAAATGCTGCCACATCTCTGCCTGATGGGGAGCAGGGGTGGGTGGGTGGGAGGGTGGGACTGGGGCCAGGGGGTCTGGGTGGGCATTTTTAACCTTGGAGGCCACCCATCTGTTGGTAGGCCATCTGCGTTTTCTTACCGTTGTTTCCTGCCCAAAGGACACACTTGGGGTGTGCGGAGTGCTGCCCACTTCTTGGGACCCTGAGGATCACCCTGCAACCCCCGTAACACCCTGCTTCCCACAGGTTTTTAGCGTCCCATCGTCCTGTTGTGCATCACCCCAACATCCCAGACCTGTTACCCACTCCCCTTTCTCTACTCCTAGCTCATCAGCACCGGTCGTTGTCTCTTCTCTGTGATTTCTGTACAAGTTGCCATAAAACTTTGAAATTCTGCCTGAAACAAAACAAAACAAAACAGCCTTCTCGCGAGGAGTTGGGATTCTAGAGGAGGGAGCTCATGAGGTCTCTGACTGAGATTTGGGCAACTGTGAAATAGACCAGGTACTCTGGGTCTTTCCATGCAGGACACCCACGGGCACCAGCCACTCCCAAAAGTTCACACCAGCTTCCCGTAGCCACGCCCCCATTCGCCACCCCGTTTGCCTAGCCACGCCCCCACGCCTCGCCCCGGGAGCTTTCCTAGCCACGCCCCCATTCCAGCAGCCACCAACTATTCCCTTTCACTGAGCATCTTGGGAACACAAAAGAGGAGGACCCAGATTTGCCTGATCAGAGGAGCTGGGGTTGATGGGAGTTTCCCGAATAAAGCAAGTAATTTTCTCAGAATCCTGATATAGGAGGAGGGGTGTGTGTGTGTGTCCAGGTGAAGGGCACAGCCTATGTAAAGGTGTGCCGGACTTGTGAGTTACCGGCTTTTTCAAACTCCTGCAAGAGGGTTGCACGAATGGGGTATGGGGTGCATGAGGGTGGGGAGTGGAGAGAGCCCAAGAGACCTTATCAGCCACTCTCAGGAGCTTCGAATGTATCCCAAAAGCAAAGGGGAGCTTTGGAAGGGATTTAAGGAGGGAGGGCAGGCAGTTGAGGCGGTCTGATTTACATTTTCCAACTTGCCTTCTGGCTGCCTGTGAGCCCCGAGGCTGCGAGATCAGGGAGGAGGCTGGGGCGGCCAAGGAAGGGTCCTGGAGTGGGGGGGGGGGGGGGGGGAGGGGTGGAGGTGAAAGGGGGTGGTGGCTCGAGAAAATGAATCAGGCTGGATGGGAGGGTTCGGGGAGAGCGCACAGGCAGGGCCCTGGCAGGAAAGAGAGAGTGCACCCAAACGGAATAGCCAGGGAGAGTTTAACGAAAGGGCTATTTTTGGGGATTAAGGGGGGGGGAGGGGAGGGGGCCAAGGTCAAGGAAAACAAGCTCGGGGAAGGTGCAGTACCCGGGGCCAGCAGTAGAGGGAGCAGTGCCACCACCCCAGCTTGAAGGCTGAAGTGTGAGCTGAAGCTACTGAGACTTGAAGGGGTGGCTAGAGCGGAGGCCCGGGGTACAGGGCAGGGACAGCCCACACCCGAGAGGGCGGGGGGAGTGGCTGGAGAGTGAGCACCCCAACCTGACCCTCCTCCCACCCACCAGTCTCCGGCTGGTGCCTTCCATTGGCTGAACTCCACCAGAAGCCAGAGGTCAACAGGTGGTGCATAGAGGTCAGCCTCTTGGGCCACGGAGGGGGCGGGAGAAGGGTGGAGAGTGGGTCCGGGAATTGGGGTGGGGGGGGTGGGGAGGGAGCCATGGTGGAGAATTTGCCACAGAGGCAGTGAGGTTTCTCCTGGGTTTGGGGAATGAAGGTGGGGATAAGTCTGGGGAACAGGTCTGGAGAACTCGCTGGGTACAGGTGAGTACATGCTGAGGGTGATGCCTAGGGGAATGTCCAGAGACGTCAGGGAAGGGGGGGGGGGCGTCCTGGAGCTCAGGGGAGGGGGGTGTGTGCTTGACAGGGGCTTGGGATTTGTGGGCAGTGAGGCATCACCAAGCCACGGAGGGGGTGGGGCACAAGGAACGCGGGAGACCCGCCTGGGGGATGGGGGGGGGAAGGACCCGCCAGAGAGGTAGGTGGGAAACCGGCGGACTGGCTCCACCTGAAGCCGAGGGGAGAGCGTTTCCAGAAAGAGGGCGTGGTTGACGGAGTGAAAGGTGGGAAAAGATGAGCAGTAGAAAGCGACCTTGGGATTTAGGACTGGACCGGAGCAGTTTGGTGGAGGGTGTGGGGCGGCAGGCGGGCTGATCTAGAGTGAGGAGGAGGGAGTGGAAGTCAGGGAAACTGAGGCAGAGCGTGTAGACCGCGCTTTGGACAACCTTGTAGAGAAAGAGGGGGTTGCTGGAGGAAGATCCGGGCGTGAGCGGACTTTCCCCTCCAAGGTGGGAAGGGGTGTGGAGCAGGAGGGCATTGAATGCAGGGGCATAAGAGCATCTCACGTTCCTGAGGCCCACAGCAACGATGCCAGGCACTGTGTCGGGTCCTCCTGCGGATCGTCCCCCTTTCTACCAGCGCAGGAAACAGGCTCGGAGAGGGGAAGCAACTTGCCCGAAGTGTCATGTCTAGAAAGGGCAGGGACGGAGGTGGCCGAGGCCCAGAGCGCCACAGGGGACCAGGACACCTATCTTACCCGGCAAGGAAATGGGCGAGCCTGGCGGCAGGAAGCTAAGATCTCAGCTTCAAAGAGCGGCACATCCAGGGCTTGGGACGTGGGTGTGACGAGGGACGTGATGATGCTGCGAGTCCCACGGGAGTCAGCTCGCGAGGGAGCTACGTGAACTGTCGCGGAAGCCGGCAAGAGCGCAAAGATTTCCTCTCTCTCGGTGCCTCAGCTCCCGCATCTGGAAAATGGGGATAATAATAACAATGGGGCTGGTGGCACAGGGTGGTATTAACTTATCTATATTTTTTAGAATAATACCCAGCACATAGTAAGAACTCAGTAGATGGAAACGTTATACTTTCTGGATATTTCCAGCTTGCTCACTTTCTTAGTTCATATTCTTTCCCCTCACCTCCGGCCTCCTTTCTCCTCCCCACCCCACCCCCAACTCGCGGACCACAATCCCCATCCCAGAAAAGCCTCAGGACAGAGCGACGCAGACTCCCTGCAAACCGGCTGTGCCCTCTGAGTCTCCGTTGCGAAAACCCAAACGCAGGGGAGACGAATGGGGGGATATCCGCTCCTCTCCCTCTAGCCCCCCAATTCTCTAATTCACTTCACCCAGCACCTGCCCGCTCTGCGCCTGGTGCTCTGCTGGGGCCACTGCAGGGACCAGAAATGTCCCTGGACCCTGCTCTCGGTCGGCTCACAGAGCAGTGGGTGACACAGGCCGAGCAGGGTGGAAAAGGTGGCGGTCAGGTCGGGGACCCGTGAGTGGAAGGGCTTTGGAGCAGGACACAGACGGCACCGATCTGGGGGGGGCTGACGGCGTGCAGGGTGTAGGGAAATGGCCGAGGGGTGGCGCAGGACTCTGGGGCTAGCCGAGGCGAAAGCCTGAGGGGCAAGGCGGGGGGTGGGGGGGTGAGGAGGGGGTTGAGTGACTTCCAGAAGCCGGAGAGGAGGGCCATCTGGAGAGGGATGCCCCCCCCCCCCCCGGAGCTGTGGCTCCGGTGCGACCGACCCACACCCGTGGGGCGGGGCGGAGCCGGTGGGAGCTGCTGCTGGGGGGGGGGGTGAAACCCTGACCTTGCTCCAGCCCCTCCACTGGCTGGGCTCTACAGGAGTCATAGGACAGAGAAGCCTTGGACGCGTTCCATTAAGCCACGCTGGGGTAGACTGAGTAATGCCCCCCAACGCACACTCACACGCACGCACACGTCCGCACGCTACTCCTGAGACCGCGTGGACGCTATGTTCCCTTACACCGCAAGAGGGACTTTACAGATGTGATTAACCGCGACATCTTACGGAGCGGATCTCGCCCTTGACGATGTGCGTGGGC
This sequence comes from Leopardus geoffroyi, assembly GCF_018350155.1. Classification (NCBI taxonomy): domain Eukaryota; kingdom Metazoa; phylum Chordata; class Mammalia; order Carnivora; family Felidae; genus Leopardus; species Leopardus geoffroyi. The sequence continues at coordinate 9,893,749 of NC_059335.1, forward strand.
TCTCAGTGCAACCGCAAGGGTCCTCCGAAGAGGGGGGGGTGGGGGTGGGGGGGCGGTGATCACCGTAGGACATGGGACAAGGGAAGCGGAGGTTGGAGTCACCGGGCAGTGCCACCAGCCGAGGGACCCCGGGCGCCCCTGGCCTCTCCCCTCGAGCCTCCGGAATGAGCTGCGGTCGCCTTGACTTGAGACCTCTGGCCTCCAGGATTGTAAGAGAATAAATGCGTGTCGTTTGAAGCCCCTGGGCTGGTGGTAATGCGTTAACAGCCGCAAGGGGAACCTAACACAGAGACCCGCCGAAGCCTTCTGCTGCCACCTCCCATCTCTCCGGACCTCAGGCACATGAGCATGTGGTGGAAATTTCTTTTCTTTTTATGTTGGTTTAGTTTTGAGAGAGACAGAGCGTGAGCGGGGGAGGGGCAGAGAGAGAGAGGGAGACACAGAACCCGAAGCAGGTTCCGGGCTCCGAGCTGTCGGCACGGAGCCCGACGCGGGGCTCGAACCCAGGAACCGCGAGATCACGCAGGACCTCGGCCCAAGTCGGCTACTAAACACACTCACTACGTTTTGGCGGTGTTTCCAGGCTCGAGAGTTTGCATCCTCTAGAAAGAAGCCTCGGAACCCACTTTCCCAGCCTCCTTTACATCCAGGGCACAGACATGTGAGTTGGATTCCCCAAACTGACTCACCAGCAAGAGTCCTGAATTCCAGAGGAGCACCTTGCAAAGGGGGCTCCTTATGGGTTCCACGTAGCCGGTGAGGACAGTGTGACACAGGCACCCTGTGACTTTGGGAGGGCTCACCGGCTGTAAGGAGCACAGACACAGAGGCGACATCAGCACTGCGGGGCAGGGGGAGGGGCAGGCGCAGTTACGGCGCGGTCCCAGGAGCAGGTGCAAAGGCGGGGGGGCGGGGGGTGCATCTAAGACGGAGGTTTTCAGGGGTTATGGAAGCAGCTTCCTTGTCAGGTCACTTCTGGGCGTGGTTTGGGGCTCTCTTTCTGGAAACAGCCTCATGCCTGGTTCTTCAGGCCACTCCATGCTCCCGTGAGCCACTCGTATCCTCCCCCCCCCCCCATAAATTCCATATGGTAAATTGTATTAGCATCAGTAAATTTGATTTGCTTTCCCGGTGGGAAAATTGTACCTTCCTGCCCCTTTGAATTCAGTAGTGGCCAAGTGACTTGCCTCAGCTAAAGAAAGAGGGCAGAGGTGATGTGTGACCCTCCTGGGTAGAAGCTTTTAAAGCCAGTGCATGAGGGGCGCCTGGGTGGCGCAGTCGGTTAAGCGTCCGGCTTCAGCCAGGTCACGATCTCGCGGTCCGTGAGTTCGAGCCCCGCGTCGGGCTCTGGGCTGATGGCTCGGAGCCTGGAGCCTGTTTCCGATTCTGTGTCTCCCTCTCTCTCTCTGCCCCTCCCCCGTTCATGCTCTGTCTCTCTCTGTCCCAAAAATAAATAAATGTTAAAGCCAGTGCATGCTCAGCCATGGTGACGGCGTAACGTAGACACTAACAGCCCAGGGTCCTAGAGTGAGGGTGTCGTGCAGCCAGCTTGCCGTGGGCTTGTAGCTTGATCGGGAAATAAATCTGGGGCACCTGGCTGGCTCAGTCAGCAGAGCATGCATGCGACTCTTGATCTCGGGGTCGTGAGTTTGAGCCCCACGTTGGACAGAGAGATTACTAAGAAAGAGAAGGGGGAGCGCCTGGGTGGCTCAGTCGGTTGAGCAGCTGACTCTTGATTTCAGCTCAGGTCATGATCCCAGAGTCATGGGATTGAGCCCTGAGTTGGGCTCTGCACTGAGTGTGGAGCCTGCTTAAGATTCTCTCTCTCTCCCCCCCTCCCTCTGCCCCTCTTCCCTGCTCAAACGTGCTCTCTCTCTCTCAAAAAGAAAAGAAAGAAAGAAAGAAAGAAAAGAAAAAAGGAAGGAGAGAAAGAAAGAAGTGAAAAAAAAAGAGAGAGAAAGGAAGGAAGGAAAGAAAGAAAGAGAAAATGAAAGAAAGAAAAGAATGAGAGGAAAAAGGAAGGAAGGAAAGGAAGGAAGGAAGAAAGAAAAGAGAACGAAAGAAGGAAAGAAAAGAGAAAAAAAGGGAAGGAAAGAAAGAAAGGAGTGAAAAGAAAAGACAGAAAAAGGAAGGAAGGAAGGAAGGAAGGAAGGAAGGAAAGAAAGAAAGTGAAAAGAAAGGAAAGAGAAAAGGGAAGGAAAGAAAGAGACAAAAAGAAAGGAAAGAAAGAAAAAGGAAGGAAAGAAAGAAAGAAAGTGAAAAGAAAGGAAAGAGAAAAGGGAAGGAAAGAAAGAGACAAAAAGAAAGGAAAGAAAGAAAAAGGAAGGAAAGAAAGAAAGAAAGTGAAAAGAAAGGAAAGAGAAAAGGGAAGGAAAGAAAGAGACAAAAAGAAAGGAAAGAAAGAAAAGAAAGAAAAAGGAAGGAAAGAAAGAAAGAAAGTGAAAAGAAAGGAAAGAGAAAAGGGAAGGAAAGAAAGAGACAAAAAGAAAGGAAAGAAAGAAAAAGGAAGGAAAGAAAGAAAGAAAGTGAAAAGAAAGGAAAGAGAAAAGGGAAGGAAAGAAAGAGACAAAAAGAAAGGAAAGAAAGAAAAGAAAGAAAAAGGAAGGAAAGAAAGAAAGAAAGAAAGTGAAAAGAAAGGAAAGAGAAAAGGGAAGGAAAGAAAGAGACAAAAAGAAAGGAAAGAAAGAAAAGAAAGAAAAAGGAAGGAAGGAAAGAAAGAAAGTGAAAAGAAAGGAAAGAGAAAAAGGAAGGAAAGAAAGAGACAAAAAGAAAGGAAAGAAAGAAAAGAAAGAAAAAGGAAGGAAGGAAAGAAAGAAAGTGAAAAGAAAGGAAAGAGAAAAGGGAAGGAAAGAAAGAGACAAAAAGAAAGGAAAGAAAGAAAAGAAAGAAAAAGGAAGGAAGGAAAGAAAGAAAGTGAAAAGAAAGGAAAGAGAAAAAGGAAGGAAAGAAAGAGACAAAAAGAAAGGAAAGAAAGAAAAGAAAGAAAAAGGAAGGAAGGAAAGAAAGAAAGAAAGTGAAAAGAAAGGAAAGAGAAAAGGGAAGGAAAGAAAGAGACAAAAAGAAAGGAAAGAAAGAAAAGAAAGAAAAAGGAAGGAAGGAAAGAAAGAAAGAAAGTGAAAAGAAAGGAAAGAGAAAAAGGAAGGAAAGAAAGAGACAAAAAGAAAGGAAAGAAAGAAAAGAAAGAAAAAGGAAGGAAAGAAAGAAAGAAAAAAAGGAGAGAAAGAAAAAAAGAGTGAAAAGAAAAGGGAGAGAAAGGAAGGAAAGAAAGAAAGAGAAAAGAATGAGAGGAAAAAGGAAGGAAGGAAAGAAAGAAAGGAAGGAAGGAAGAAAGAAAAGAGAACGAAAGAAGGGAAAAAAGGAGAAAAAAAGGAAGGAAAGAAAGAAAAGAGTGAAAAGAAAAGAAAGAGAAAGGAAGGAAGGAAAGAAAAAGTGAAAAGAAAGGAAAGAGAAAAAGGAAGGAAAGGAAGGAAAGAAAGAGACAGAAAGAAAGGAAAGAGAAAAAGAAAAAGGAAGGAAGAAGGAAAGGAAGGAAGGAAGAAAGAAAGAAAGAAAGAAAGAAAGAAAGAAAGAAATGTTTATTTCCGTTGGCTGAGAGATTTGGGGATGTTTGTTACGGCAGCATCACACGGTCTAAGCTGACGTGTACACTCGGCTTCTGTGGAACCAGTCACCCTCAGCCGTGTGCACCCAAGACCACAGACAGGTGCTCAGGGAACAGACTACATGAGGATTCTCAAGCCGGAGTCTGCAGGTACTGAGACCAGCGGACAGGGTTCGGGAACTCTCTGCGCTTGCCTACAAACGGCACATGCGGGACCGTTTTCCCGGGACGGGGCTTGTAACGTTCGCCGGACTTTCGGATTGGTTAAGGGCTCGAGAGACTCAAAGATGTTGGTCCTGGAGTCAGACGACATGGGTTCACATCCCGGCTCTCCCACTCGCAAGCTGGGCCACCTCGAGCGAGTTACTTAACCTCTCTGGGCTTGTCTCTTTGCAAAACAGAGCTGCTAATTGCCTAGAGAAGGAAGTACGTGTGACTAGTGCCCGCAGGATGGCCCTCAGCCCCTTGGCTCAGGATGGCTCACCTCCGTGACATCATTCCAACCGGAAGGACGGAGTCGTCATGCTTAAAATCTCAGGGGATGTTTCGGGAAAAAGTGGGAGAGCGGATGTCGAGGCACCGTGAGCAACGTCTAAGGCAGAAACCTTGGAGGAAGCCTGCCGAGCGGCTGCCGGGAAACTCTGACCGATCAGAATGGTGGTGGGGGATGAAACCGACCCCGAAATTAACGCCCGAGGGTCCTGGACCCGTGACACCCGCTGTTCTGAGATCGAGGCCCCCGGCAGGACCCGAACTCGACACCCACTCGTCCTCGCCCTCATCTTTCCAAACGGCCCCCCCCCACCCGAGTGCTTGGCCTGTTTCTCCCGAACGTTCTAGCCTGTTTCCCCCCAAAAGACCTTCCGCCTAAGACCCCGCCCCAACTGCCCCGTGTCCTACTCCTCACCCGCGGTTCCCTGAGCCTCCGAGCCCCCTGCCCTGCTCGACTCCCAAAACTTACTGGCTTGAAGCAACGGGTGAGTTCTCGTGGGCTCTGTGGCTTGACCTGGGTGGTCTTGGCTCGGGGTCTGTCCCCGGACGGCGGCCGGGTGTCAGCTGGGGTCCCAGTTATCTGCAGGCCCCGCGGGGCTGGCGTCTGAGGTAACCGACGCATGTGGCTCAAAGCCTCGCCGGGCCTGGGGCCGGGAGCCCATGACTTTCTTGACGATTCCTTGGCCTCGTGTCCCTGCGCTGCTGTCTCTCCCCGTCTCTCTGTCTCCAAAGGTCTCCGTCTCTCTTCCAGCGGCCCCCCTCCTCCCCGGGGTGGCCCAGAGCGACCTCTCTCCGGCGTGGCGGCGGCCAGGTTGCAAGGGAGCCACTGTAGAAGCCACCACAGTGGCTCGCGTCACTTTCGACTACATTCTGTCGGTCAAGGCCGGTCACAAGATTGCCGAGGGGGAACACAAGCGGATGCCGCCTCTTGATCCGTGGGGCGTGGGCATAAAGAGAGTCGAGGGATGGTTGGTGGCCATTCGTGGTAGGCTGAATACCGCCCCCCAAAGAGAGCCGCGTCCCGACTCCGTGAATGTCACCTTAGAGGACAGAGAAGGATTTTGCCGGTGTGACCCAGTAAAAGGTCTGGGAGGCGGGGAGGGCGCCCGGAGGGGCTCAGCCGGTTAAGCATCTGACTTGGGCTCAGGTCATGATCTTGCGGGCTCGCGAGGTCGAGCCCCGCGTCGGGCTCCACGCTGACGCTGCAGAGCCTGCTTGGGGTTCTCTGTCTCCCCGTCTCTCTGTCCCTCCCCTGCTTGCACTCTCCCAAAAATAGATAAACCAACCAACGAACAAATAAGGGGTCTTGAGACGGGGAGATCACCCTGGATGATCCAAATGAACCCTAAATGCAGTCCCGGCCTCCTTGTAAGAGACAAGCAGAGGGAGCTTAGACGACACAGGGAGGAGGTGGGCAAGCGGAGACGGGGGTGGGGGGGGGGGGTGCGGAGAGATTTGCGGACGCTGGCCTTCAAGATCCGGGTGATGGGGCCACAAGCCAAAGAACCCCGGAAGCCTCCAGAAGCCGGAAGAGGCAAGGAACGGATTCTCCCCTCGAGCCTCCGGCGGGGACGCGGTCCCGCCGCCCCCTTGGTTTTGGCTCAGAGACCGATCTGGGAATTCCTCGGCTTCCAGAACTGTGAGAGGACAAAGCCGTGCTGGTGTAAGCCCCCAGGGGGTGCTAATTGGTGACAGCCACTCCAGGAAACTGACGGGCCATCTTTCCAGCCAATTCACCGGCGCCCCTTGTCCCTTATGGTCTGTGTATCTCTACACCTCGAACGCATGGCTTTTGGATTGCGATAAAAACGCACTAACATTTTACCGTCTGAACCATTTGCAAGCGCACAATTCAGCGACACTTGGTGCATTCACCACTACCTGCTTCCAGAACTTTTCCGTCACCCCAAAAGGACACCCCATACCCATTTATCAGTCACTCCCCATTTTCCCCTTCCCCCAGCCCTGGCAACCGCTAATCAACTCTCTCTCTTTTTTAAATGTTTATTTATTTTTGAGAGAGAGAGAGAGAGAGAAAACGCGCGCGCGTGCGCGCCAGCGGGTGGGGGAGGGGCAGAGAGAGGGGGACGGAGGATCCAAAGCCGGCTCTGCGCTTGATGTGGGGCTCGAACTCGTGAACCGCAAGATCGCGGCCTGAGCCGAAGTCGGACGCTCAACCGACCGAGCCACCCAGGCGCCGTCAACTCGAGTCCACTTCCTGTCTCTATGGATTTGGCTCTTCCGGAGATTTCGTATAAACGGCACGGGGTTTTCGGGGTCCATCCACGTGGTAGCAGGTGCCAGTAGAACTTCATTCGTTTTTATGGGTAAATACTCTTCCGTGGCACGAACACACGGCATGGTGGTTATCCGCTCATCAGCTGATGGCTGCCACGTCTTGAACTCTTTTTTTGTGGTTTGTTTCTCGGCCATGGCTCCCATGCTCGCAGCGCTGGAGGCTGGGGAGGTCTCCTCGCGGGGGTCCTCCCGAGAAATGGGACCAACAGGTTCCAAACGGAACCATCTATGTGTAGACACAGAGATAGGCTTGTTGTTTTTGGTTTTTTGTTTTTTTTTTAACATTTATTTATTTTTGGGACAGAGAGAGACAGAGCATGAACCGGGGAGGGGCAGAGAGAGAGGGAGACACAGAATCGGAAACAGGCTCCAGGCTCTGAGCCATCAGCCCAGAGCCTGACGCGGGGCTCGAACTCACGGACCGCGAGATCGTGACCTGGCTGAAGTCGGACGCCCAACCGACTGCGCCACCCAGGCGCCCCAAGATAGGCTTGTTTTAAAGATTTCCTTTTTAAGGAATCTCTACACCCAGCGTGGGGCTCGAACTCACAACCCCCGGGGAAGCAAGAGTCGCACACTGCACCAGCCCGAGGCAGCCAGGCGCCCTGATAGGTTTATTTGAAAGAATTGGCGGGGTTGTGGGGGGGTGGGGGGTGGGGATGGGCTCACTGGGGGAGGGGCATGAAGGAACCTACTTCCGAAATCACTGTTGCTCTATATGCTAACGAACTTGGATGTAAATTTAAAAAATATATAAAATAAAACAAGTTAAAGTCACATGTATATATGTGAACTGAAAAAATAAAAATAAATAAATAAATTAATTAATTAAATGAAAAGTAAAAAAAAAATTTTTTTAAATAAACATAAAAAAGAAAAGAATTGGCCCGTGTGATTGGGAGGGGTGGCAAGTCCAAAGTCTGCAGGGCAGGGCAGCAGGCTGGAGACCCAGGGAAGCAGTGAACACTGCACCTCAAGCTGGAGGGCAGTCTGGAAGCAGATTTCCCACCTCCTCCGGGGGGGGACTTCGGTCTTTCTCTCGTAAGGCCTTCAACTGATGGGGCGAGGCCCACCCACATTACGGCGGAGACTCTGCTTTACTTGAAGTCAACTGACTTAAATGCTAATCTCATCGGAAAAACACCTTCGCAGCCGGTGTTTGGACCAAACAGCTCAGGCACCACAGCCTGGCCAAGTGGGCAGATATAATTCACAGGGGATCTCTCTCTTCCCCTCGCCCACCCTCTGGGCCCACCCCCCCACGTCCCTGCCTGGCCGCTGTCTGAGGCTGGGCTCCACAGAAGCCGGCCCAAGTCAAGGAGGAGAGGCGAGGGGCTCATCCGGGAGGTGATTCCAGGAGACGCTGGAGGGAAGGAAATCGTGAAGGGTGGGTTGATGGGCACGTCTCCCCCTGCGGGCACACAGGGTCTTAATCCTGCTGGGACCACTCAGGGAGGGTGTGGAATGCTCTCTGGGGTGCCCAGCCTCAGGGTGAGGAAAGTGGGGGTGTTTATCTCCTAACTCTGGGCGTCTTCCAGGACTTGGCCCCCGGCACCTCTTGCCTTGGCCAGAGACCGCACTCATTGCGGGCTGCAGGTGGCAGCGTGGGGACGGCTGCTGGGTCACAGCACAGCCCACGGGGCCTTCCGCCTTCCCTCGTCCAGTGGGGAAATGCAAAGGGAACGGAAAAGAGGAGGGGGCCACGGACAAAGCGGAGACAAAGACGGAAGGCGACAGGAAAGTGGGCTGGGAGAGGGGGGATCCCAGAGACTTTGAAATGCAGCGCTGAGGGAGGTGGTGGGGGGGGCAGGTCGGGGTAAGGGAGCCACAGAGACAGAGACGGGGGAGAGACTGAGAGGGAGAGTAAGGATGAGAGACAGAGAGAGATGGAGACAGGGAGACAGAGAGATCGTCCGGACAAAGAGAGAGAAAGGAGAAGCTGGAGAGAGAGAGACACCCGAGACGGCCAAACGGACAGACAGACAGACACACACACACACACACACACACTCAAGACAGGGAGGCGTGTGGTGAAAGAGAGGGAGCCGGGGGACCAGAGGGAGAGGAGGAGGGAGGGGTGGAGGGGGAGGAGAAGGGCCGGGACGAGACCCAGAAAGCGGACACTTAGACAGGGAGAGAAGCTGGCAGAGAAAAGCCGATTGGAAGGAAAAGGAGGGAAGGGGAAGGGACGGAAAGACAGGAGTGGGGGGGGGGGGGCGGGAGTCGTGGCCAGCGCCCCTCCCCCGCCCGGGTCAGCCATGGCTAATGGTATGATTGCTTGGTGGGGCGGCAGGCGTCAGTGACAAATGAGCCGCCCGAGTCGCCAGCTCCAGTGATGGATGGGCCCGGGAGGCGGGCGGAGGGGTGGGCGCGGGGAGGGGGGCCTGCAGCCAAGATAAATGTTTCCCTCTCCCGGAGCCACGCAGGGGAGGCGCTGGGGATTCGGGCGATGCATCCGTGAAGGGCCCGGGAGGGGGGGGGGCGGGGGTGAGGGAGACACAGAGGAAGGCAGAAACCCAGGGCCGCGGGGGCCGGGGGGGGGGGGGCGCAGGAGGACAGGAAAAGAGAGAGGTGAGGACACAAAGGCCGAGAGACAGCCGTCCCCAGAGACAGAGAGAGAGAGGGCACAGGGGGAGACAGAGAGACCATCCAGAGACAGGGAGCCGCAGAGACGAAAAGATGGAGGGAGAGACATCTGACCCACACCCAAGACAGAAGCGGAGACCCAGAGAACCTTCTTGTAGGATCTCTTCAACCCCGCCCCTGAGCAAAGACACAGATCCTTGCAGAGGGCCCAAGAGCGAGGAAGGAGGGAGAGAGCGGGAGAGACCGACGCTGAGCTGTTGCCGGAGGGGAAACTGAGGCAGAGAGCTTGTAGGACCACAACAGAAGACAGAGGGGCCCCTCCCTCGATTCGGAGCTGACCGTGGGGATGGCTGGGGGGCCCCTGGGGATCCCAGCCGCCTGTGGGCAAAGCCCCCAGAGAGGACCGAGCCGAGGGGGAGGGTCCTCCCAGGGCTCGGGGCTCACGTGGGGGGTCCGTGCCCACCCTGAGACGCACGCACCCAGACCTGCACGCTCCCTGGGGGTCCAGATGTCTCCCTCGGAGGTGCAGCCCCACGGGGCCTGAGGTCAGAGGGCGATGGGACTGGAGTGTGTGTGTGTGTGTGTGAGAGAGACAGACAGACAGACAGGCCGGGGGCAGGGCAGTGAGATGACGGCAGACACTCCTCTCTCCTCCCTGCCAACATCTCCCCCCTCTCTTTAATTAAAAAGATTTTTGCCCAAGAGTCAAAGACCCTCTTCCTCGTTTGTGGGACTGGAGCGTCCCCTGAGCTCAGAGCAATGGAAAAAATGGCTCTTGTCTCTGTCCCCGCCTGGGACCCCCACCCCTGTCTGTAGCTCAGTCCAGGCACGCCCCCCCACTCCCTCCTGTCTTTTTTCCGGGGCTGTTTCGGCCTGTCTCCAAGTCACACCCCCTCACTGGCCTCACAGGGACACCCCGCCCCAGTTAGGACGCACTCCCCACTGGGGCTGTCACGTCAGGTCACTCTTTTTGTTTTCAGGATCAGCCTGGGGAGGAGACCTCGGCCTCCCCGCCTCCCCAGGAGCAAGGCGAGGCTGGGAGCCCAGACCCCTGCCTGGCTCCCCGACCCCTCGAACCTCAGCTGAAGGCAGGGGAGGGAGGGGGACAGACAGAAGAGCTTTGCATCTTTAATTAAAAAGTGATTTAAATTAATTTTCTGCTCCAAAACCCCTATCTGGGGGGCGGGGTGTGTGGCAGCGATTAAAAGCCTTTGGGCCCCCTTCGCTTCCGCCTCCCTTAAAGGGCCAGCGTCACCCGAGGGAAAGTTGCGAGGGGCAGCTTCAAGGGCAGTGAGCACCCCCTGGCACAGGGGACCCCAGGTTCAGCCAAGGCCCCCGGGGGGGGGGGCAGCTCTCCCTGGTTTAACCATTTCGCTTGCATCCTTTCCCCCCCAGCCCGTTGCCCACCCAGCAGATGGGGAGACTGAGGCTTCGAGAGAGAAGGGTCGGAGGTGGCTCTGGACCCCAGGTTTTCTGGAGGAGACCCAGAGGTGGCCAGGCGGGAGGGCCGTGGCGTGCCCGAGAGGGGTCCAAGGACAAGTCAGGGACCCAGAGACAGACAGGGTCAGAGATCCTGTGTAGGACAGAGAGAGTGGGGGCTCCGGAGAGAGTGACTGGAAGGTTCTGGGTTGCAGCTGGGCCCTGGGGCAGTGGGGGGAGAGGAGGGGACCTTCCCAGGGGCGAGGGGGCCAGGGCCATGGTCCTCACCCTCCTCAAAGCCCTCGGGCTGGGAAGTTCTGCCCCGATTTCTCCTGCTGTAGCTCCAGCTGTCTCGCCCCTGCCTGCGGCCTGGGTGGTTTGGTTTCATTTCCACCAGCCCGGAGGACGGAGAAGCGGACTGCGGCAGAGCAGAGCTGTTTATGAGGGTCATAAAAATATCCTTAGTGAGCCCAGCGGGGGTGCTGCCTCCAACCCTCTCCCAGGGCCCCCCCCCCTCCCTGGATCTCTGTCCCCTGCCCCCAAGTTTCTGCCCCCTTCTGCCTGGATCTCATGTCATCTCCGTTTCTCCCTCGTGCTGTCTCTCGGGAGTGACGGTTGGTAACTTTTGGGGGTCTAGTATCCCCCTTTGTGACAACAGGAGGAAAACAACGGGGCCGTTTCCCTGGGAAAGGAGCACACAGGCCCCGAGCCCACCGTTGACAGTTTCAGGGAGTTCACGGGCCTCCTGACACCCATTCGTTCATCCCCCGGGGACTCTGAGGACACCAAGCCAGCGAGATAATGAATCCCAGGTGTCTCTCTCCTGCCCTCCCTGGCCTCCTCACTTCCTCCGCCACACCAGGCACATTCCTGCCCCAGGCCCTTTGCACCTGCTGTTCCTCTGCTTGGGGTGATCTTCCCTCCGAGGTGCACACGCCTCCCTCCGTCACCTTCTTCAGGTCTCTGCCCAGATGTCACCCCCTCTGAGGCCCTCCCCGTCCAGCTTACACCATCTCCTCTGTCCTGCTTTCTTTCAGAACACTTGTCACCTCCGGGCATTATTCTACACTTAACGCATCTACTTACTGGTCTGTTCTCTCTCTCCCTCGCCATCGCCGATAGAACGGGAGCTCCAGGAAGCCAGGAAGTTTGTATTTTCCCCCTGTTATGTCTCCAGAACACCACCCAGCACCCAGTCGGGGCTCGGTATTAATTTCGGTCGCAGAAACCTGCTATATCTCATTAGGACACTAGTTGCAAAGGCTGTGGGGTCCCAGATGCTCCAGGAATCCGATAAAAACTGCGGGCCTGCTCTCCGAGATAGCACATGATTCACCCTTAACCCTGGAGAATCCACAAACTGAGAGCGGGGTGGGGGTGGGGGTGGGGCGGCTGTCCTGTAAAAGGCAGGGGTCGAAAATGGGCGGGGGGGGGGGGGGGACAGAGGGATACCCTCAGGCCTGCGCACACCCGGCGCCTGGGCTGACCCTCTGATGGTCCAAGGCCCAGCCTCGGTGTGTACGAAGTCCCGTGGACGCACAACCCCGAGACTCACCATATTCAGAGACAGAAACAGCACTTGGAAATCTTAAACACACCCGCATCCCCAGGCATGGGCCCACAACCAGACACACAGACACAGCCGGGGACACACGCAAGCGCGCGCGCGCACACACACACACACACGCAGATGGCCTCACACCCGGGCACATGAGCATCCCTGTCTCCCAGGGGAGGGAAGTTAGGGGGCCCAGAGCAAGAAGGGAAACTAAAATATGGGGTCCTCTCCTGGGTCTGATCTGTCTGCTAGAGAGACAGAGAGAGAGAGAGAGAGGCAGGCAGACGGACAGAGACAAAGAGAGGGAGAGACAAAGAGACAGAGAGACAAAGAGGGAAGGACATGGGGAGAAAGCGAGAGCGGCGGGCGGACGCGGGGGAGCGCGGCGCCGGGGCCCCCCCCCCCCACCCCGGGCCGGAGCAGGGAAGGGCGGGGAGCGCAGGGAACCGGCCGACGGACAGAGACCTGTGGCGGCCGCCGGGCGGGAGGCGGAGGAGGCCCCGGCAGGGGTGGGGGGGGGCGGGGAGAGGGCGCCGCGGAGTGGGGCGGGCCGGGGGTGGGGGCCGGGGGACCGGCGACCCGGGGAGACCCCGACACAAAGGCGGCCTCGGGAGCGGCGGCGGCGGCGCGGGGGGAGGGGCCCGGCCGCCCCCGCCCGCCCCGCCCGCCCCGCCCGCGGCCCAGCCACCGGCGGACAGCGGGTTAAGCATCTCGATGTGGAACTTCCGGATGTGACCGCAGAGAGAGGGAGAGACCGGGAGAGACCGGGAGACGGGGAGAGAGACCGAGCGGCCCCGCCGCCAGCATCACCCTCCCCTCCCCCGGCCCGCCGTCCCCTCCCCCGCCCGGGGCCCCCTCCCCGCCCCACCCCCGCGCGCCCCCCACCCCCGCTCCCCCCTCGGCATCCCCCCACCCCCTCCGCCAGCCCTGCCGATCCTCCCGGGCCCCGGGGGAGGGAACTGGGGGCCCGGGGAGGGGGCCTCGGGCGACCGCCCCCCCGCCCCACTCACCCCTTCCCTCGCCGGCATGAGCCCCTCGCCGTGACCCCCGCGGTGGGGAGGGCGCCCGGGGTCCATGCTCGCAGCCTCCGCGCTGCCCGGCGCCGGCCACTGACGACGGTGGGGGTGGGGGGGCCGGGCCCCCAGCCTCCTGCCCCACCCCCTGGCGTCGGCACCGCGGCCCGTCGGGGGCCGCTGCCCCGGGCTGCGCCCGCCCCGCCGGCCAGGCCCTGGAGGGACCCGGGAGCTGCCGCCGGCGTCAGCCCATGGCCCGGAGGGTAGGTCTGAGGGCGGGCGCCCGGCGCCCCAGCCCCGCCGCGCACCCCAGCCCTGCACCGCCCCCGCCCCGGCGCTCCGGCCCCCGTCGGCCCATCCCGCCCTCTCCTCCACCTCTTTCTCTGCCTCCCCTGCCTGTGCCCCGGGTCTCCTCCTGTCTCCTGTCTGCCCCGGCTCTCCCCTCTCTCCGCCCCCGGGTCTCCCGCTCTATCTCAGGTCCTTTATCCTACCCCTTCCTTCCTCTTCTGCCCTCCCCAATCCTTCCCCGCGGTCTACTTTTGTTCCAAGTCCTCCTGAGGGGTCGGGGTGGGGACAGTGCTGGGAGAAGGGGGGGGGGGGGTCTGGCCAGGCCGGGCTTCCATGGTCCATGGTCCTGGGGATGGGGAGATCAGAGGAGACGGGCGAGGAGGTGAGTACGCACCTTTGGGGGCGGAGGGGGTGGGAACACGCAGGACGGAAGACCCTTACTGCACATCTTAGGATGCGCGAGGAACCGCGGGGAACAGTCGGGACTCAACTTTGGGGCTCAGGAGAAGTTAGGAGAGGACGACGAAGAGAAAGACGGAGAGAGGGACCCACGCACGCAGAGCCTGGCATCCCGCAGGGGCCAGGGCGCCCCACGGCAGGAAGGCTCGCGCGCCTCTGAGTCTCTTGGCCTCTTTGAGCCTCAGTCTCCTCCTGCCCAAGGAGAGGGTTTGGCCTGAGTGGCTTAAGGTCCCTCTGGCCCCCGCCGCGCGCGCGCGCGCGCGCGCGCGCGTGTGTGTGTGTGTGTGCGCGCGCGCTTCTGTAATGACAGTCCTTCTTGCGGCGGGTGGCACCGGTGGGTTTGCCGAGGTTGCGCGGGGTTACACTCGGTTCAACAAGTGTTTACGGAACGTGTGCCTGGCGCTGTGCTCCGTGCCTCCGTCGTTCATGCACGCATGCGCGGAATGTCTCGGTGGCTCATTCATTCCTCACCCACTCAGTCCTGGGCCTTGGCGGGAGGGGGTAGGTTCATAGGCGGGGTGGGGTGTGACACGTTGTTAAGGGACACTCAGATGTGCATATTTGACAACTGTGAGATGAAACTGAAGTAGGGAGGGGACAGTGCACACACACATATATGCATAAATGATGTGCTGCTTTTATGGGAAGGGTCCCGGAGTGACTCTCTCTCTCTCTCTCTCTCTCTCTCTCTCTCTGTCTCTCCCTCCTGTATCTCCTCCCCTCCATCCCTCTCTTTCCTCACCTCTGTCTCTGTCTTGCATCCTGCCCCCAGACTCTCTCTCTCGGGATCTCTCCACGGCTCTCTCCCCTCCTCCCTCCTGTCCCTGCTCTGGGAGGAGCTGACAGTTACTAGCCAGCTGATCCCTGACCCCCACCCTCACCCTCAGACCTGAGACCTGGGTCAGTCTCTCTCCTCTGGACCCTCCTGCCCACACACCAAGAATCTCTGACGGGACATTTTCACAGACCAGGGGTATAAGGGAAGACCCTGGGACAGGGCTCTCAGTCCCAAAGAGACAGCCCCGTGGGACATCCGGGGTCCAAGGCGGCTGGGCTCAGACACAGGGAAAGAAAAGGCTGGTTCCTGAGGGCAGGGAGAGCATCTCCTGGGTGCCAGGGTAGGGAGGTTTCCTGACGCCTCCCTGGGGCTCTCTCCCTCTCGCCTCCCCCCCCAGTACGATGAGCTGCCTCACTACCCAGGCATCGTGGACAGCACTGCAACCCTGGCTGGCTTCTCGGAGGCAGTGGCCGCGGCACCGAGAGCCCCTGGGCCCTATGGTCCACACCGGCCTCCCCAACCCCAGCCCCCGGGCTTGGACAGTGATGGCCTGAGGAGGGAGAAGGACGAGATCTATGGGTGAGCGGGGACAGCTCTCGGGATGCGGGCCCCCTCTTCCGTGTCTCTGACTCTCTCGCGCTGTCTTGATCTCTCCATCTCTTCCCCTGGGTCTCCTGTCCTTCTCCCAGGTGCTCCATCCTCCGCAGGCCCCTGGCCTCCCCTCATGAGCCTTCTCTCCTGCTTCCCCTAGACACCCGCTCTTCCCGCTGCTGGCCCTGGTCTTTGAGAAATGTGAATTGGCCACGTGCTCGCCCCGAGACGGGGCTGGGGCTGGGCTGGGCACACCTCCAGGTGGTGACGTCTGCTCCTCTGACTCCTTCAACGAGGACATCGCTGCCTTTGCTAAGCAGGTAGGCACCCCCGTCTGCTCTGAGCCAGGAGAGCCAGTGAGGAGAGGAGGGCTGGAGACAGGACGCGCCCTCTCTGGCTTCTCTCTTCCTTCCAGGTCCGCTCCGAGAGGCCCCTCTTCTCCTCCAACCCGGAGCTGGACAATCTGGTGAGATCTGGGCCCTCCCCAACGCTCCCTCCTCTGCAGGGGTCTCCTGTCCCGCCCTCCACAGCCCTGGGGTTCCTTGTGGGAGTGGAGAGGAGATCACCTGATCCCCTTTCTCGAATAGTGATCGTTGTTGCCTGTTTGCAATGACTATAGCCAAGAGTTTGAGAACGGGGACCGATGGCCTGGGTTCAAGTCCAAGCTCTGCCACTCACTAGTTCTGTGAACCAGGGCAAGTAGCTGCGTCTCCTTGTGCCTCAGTTTCCTAGCTAGTGGCAATTTCTATCTTGTAGGGCTGTTGTGAGGATATAATGAGCTAAAAAGAGTCAAGCACTTAGATCGGTGCCTGGCACCGAACAGAGACTCAATAGGCATTGGCTGTTCTAGCAGTCAGGACGAGAGCCTGCCCCAAAATGAGGGCAGGGACTTGGCTGCGAAGGGGAGAGGAGAGAGGAGAGAAAGGAGAGGGAGAGGGAAGGAGAAATACCCTGGCCTCTCTCTTCCTTTTGATTTCCAGCTCCCACCGGGGTTTCCTATTGGCCGAACCGTTTGGCAAAGGAGTCTGGGAAATGTAGTTCGCAGGCAAAGGGTGGGAAGTGGAGCAGGGGACAAGATGGGGTATTTCCATTATAGCCTACGTTCCTTCTCTCCTCTTGTGATGGATCCTTTCCTGTCTCTGCCCCTCTTGCTTCTCTTCGTCTCTGACTCTCTAACATTCCATCTTCCCGTAATTCTGGGTCTCTGTCTGTGTTGCTCTCTGCCCCTGTGGTTCTGTCTCTCTCTGTCTCCCTGTCCTCTGTCTCTGTCATTCTATCTCATTCTTCCCGTTCCTCCATCTCCTTTTCTCTCCTTTCTCCTCCTCCTCCTCCTCCTTCTCTCATCCTTCTCCCTCCTTCTCTCTCTTTCTTCCCCCGCTCCTTCCCTCCCTCTCCCCCCTCCCCGTCCCTTCCTGTCTCCTTCTGCAGATGATACAGGCCATTCAGGTGCTCCGGTTCCACCTCCTGGAGCTGGAGAAGGTGAGTGCTTCCCACTCCCCTCACACCCTCGCTTGTCCCCCCCACATCCCTGCTCTTCTCGCCCCCTCCATCCCTCCTTCAGGCTCTCTGCCCACTGGAGTTGGAGCCGAATGCTGCCCCCGTCCCTGTACACCCCAGCCCTGGCCCCCGGGTGGCCCCCCCAGTACCCCGGTGCCCCCCCAGGTCCACGACCTGTGCGACAACTTCTGTCACCGCTACATCACCTGCCTCAAGGGAAAGATGCCCATCGACTTGGTCATCGAGGATCGGGATGGCGGCTGCAGGGAAGATCTCGAGGACTACCCGGCCTCCTGCCCCAGCCTCCCAGATCAGGTGGGCCGGGGATGGGGCACCAGGCGTCACCCCGCGACCAAAGCCGTGAGCAGGCACAGCTGGGCCACAGCGTGGGGGCGTGCACCCCACCCAGACTCAGCCACAGTCAGACACGCGGGACCACAGGGCTCGTGCCTCCCGGCGCGGCGGCTACACAGACCGGGACCCGGCCGGACGACGGTGCATGCGCGCGCACACACGCACAGGCACACACTCGCGCCAACAGACCACCCGTAGACTCGGCTACACCCACACACCCTACGGACACCCGCGACGGTGATGCCACATGATACCTGCACCCGGCCACAGCACAATGACACAGACGGGCCCCGAGGACCCTCTGCCCCACAACTCCTAATCTGCACCTGCTGAGCGAGAGCCCCACGGTTGTGGGGCCGGTTACAACCCACTCAGAGGCCCAGCCGTGTCCCGCGTCTTCGCACAACCTCCGATGCACACCCATGCCGATCATCCGGCCCCACAGAGTCGCAAAGCCGCCCGTGTCGTAATCCACACACGCTGTCTCGCAAACGGGACAACCGGCCGCTCGAGTAACAGCCACCAACTTAGAAAACTGGGGCCCTGTGATAGTCACACACAGCCAGCTGGCCGTCTCAAAGAGTGATGCAGCCATGCTCCAATCCTGTCACGTGTCCCAGCTGTGCCCATGTAACTCACAGCCACGCCACAGCCGCCCCCTCTCCGGGGTCAACCATCCCATCTTGGGCAGAGACGCGAGCACACCGATGTGTGCCACACCACAGTTTTAGGACCGCTTCAGGCACACCGATGTGGGTGCTCACCCCAGCATCCCATCAGATCTGGGGCTACCCCTGGAGCCACGCTCAAAAGCCTTCAGACTGATGATTCTCCAGTTTGTACGCCCGCCCGCAGTGCGCTTGAATGCACAATTCCACGCAGACATACCAAACCCTCAGAAACCTTCTCTCACCTCAGCCCCCGCAGGACACAGAGGACGCACCCACACTGGGCCGTTTGGGGAGGGACTGTTTACAAAGCAGCGAGCGGGGTCAAGGGCAATCAGTGGGGCAGGTGGGGGTACCCTGGGGGTTCAACAAGAGCTGAACCCACCCAATCTGCCTCCCAACAATTGAACTGATCCCTCAAACCAAATGCCAAAGAGGTCTTGATTCGGTCTGTGTGGGTGGGTCCGCCTCCTGGGACGCAGAGTGGGGGTGGGGGTGGTGAGGGTGCATCCAAGGCATTCTCAAGTCCCTCCAAATGTGTCGGAGTTAGGACAGAGGAAGCACAACCCAGAATTTCCCTGATGGGCAACTCAGAGGACCGCCCCCCTCAATCTCTGAAAACTGGAAGTTGGTTTTTTGTTTTTTTTTTAATCCCCCGTAAGTTTAGCGCAAACTCATTTCACAGCAAAATCTGACCTGAACTAACAAGGGGCTATTTATAGCCTTTATTTATTCCACTTCGTTAAATATTCATCCGTTTTGCTGCAGAAATGTTAATGAGTTTGATGACGAGGTGAAGTCCCAGACCCTAGGGGTGTTATGAAATACGCAGTGTGTGCACGGATTTACTGTCTAAAAACGTGAAGAGTTCTGGGGCGCCTGGCTGGTTCAGTCGGTACAGTATACGCGACTCTCGATCTCGGGGTGGTGAGTTTGAGATTACTTTTAAAAACGAATAAATAAGGGGAGCCTGGGTGGCTCAATTGTTTGAGCGTCCGACCTCGGCTCAGGTTATGATCTCGCTGTCCGTGGGTTCGAGCCCCGCGTCGGGCTCTGGGCTGAGGGCTCAGAGCCTGGAGCCCGCTTCGGATTCTGTGCTGCCCTCTCTCTCTGCCCCTCCCCCGCTCACGCTCTGTCTCCGTCTCTCTCAAAAATAAACATTAAAAAAAATTATAAAAATAAATAAAAATGTGAAACACTCTGAATTCTGAAACACTGCTGGCCCCCAAGGATTTCAGATAAGGTGCCCCAGATCTGTATAAACGCCTCTTCACTGGGTGATTGCTATGTGTCTTTATGTAAATTAACTCCTTGAGTCCTCACCCTGCTCTGCGAGGTGGGGAGAGTTTATGGTCTTCCGTTGAAGACACAGAGGCACAGAGAGGTGAAGCGACTTGTCCAAGGTCACACAGCCAGGAAAGAGGCAGGAACAGGCTCTATTTATACTCAGGGGTCCCAGCTCCAGAGCCCCTGGTCTCAGCCACTGTGCTACATTGGCGCTGACCTCCAACTCTTGTTTTTCCAGAATAATACTTGGATTAGAGACCATGAAGACAGCGGGTCCGTACATTTGGGGACCCCGGGTCCCTCCAGTGGGGGCCTGGCCTCCCAGAGTGGGGACAACTCCAGTGACCAAGGTAAGAAGCCTGGGAGGTGGAGGACAAGTGTGGGAGTCAGTCTGAGGATTGGAGTTAGACAGCAAGTAGGACTTCCACAGGCGCAAGGACGACTGGGGTGTGGAGCAGTCTCGTGGGTGAGGGTTCTGGGTCTCTCTGGTACCCCCCCCCTACTGCCCACAAGCACGGCATGCCTGTCCTCCCCCAGGAGACGGACTAGACACAAGCATGGCCTCTCCAAGTTCTGGGGGAGAGGACGAGGAGCTGGACCAGGAGCGGCGGCACAATAAGAAGAGGGGAATCTTCCCCAAGGTGGCCACCAACATCATGAGGGCCTGGTTGTTTCAGCACCTCTCGGTGAGAGCCCCGGGCCCGGGGACAGCGTGGGCATACAGAGGGAAGGCGGATGGCCGTGTGGAGACTGAGGCCCCGAGAGAGACCCCGAGATGGGAGATCCAGGCACAGGGGAAATGTTGAGGGCGAACCTCAAGGGGAGGGGGACTGGCAGGATCAAGCATCCATGAACGCTCCCTGTATGCCAGGTGCTTGCTGCTAAGGGCTCTGAACTCATTCAGTCCTGACCTCAACCCCCCACCCGTTTGTTCCCCCTACTCCCCTCCCCCTATCGGTCATCACCATCCGGCCAAAACAAAGCCTGCGAGGATAGGGCTGTGGGTGGCTCCATTGTGCAAAGGTCTTCTAGCCAGAAGTGGGTTCGGAAGCAGGCAGTTTGGCCTTAACCAGTGCGCTGCACTGCCTCGTGGGGAGAGCTGGGGGGGTGGGATAGAGACAGGAAGAGAGTCAGGGAGAGGCTGAAACGGAGAAATGGAGAGATGTGGGGTGGACTGGATCAGAGCAGGGTAGACACAGGGAGAGAGTCACAGGGGGACTGAGAGAGGGAGAGGGATTGGGACAGGGAAGGACACACACAGGAACCCGTGACAGAAACTCCGAGAGGGCTGGTGCTGGGCTCTGCCTCCTTTCCGGTGCTGGAACCCCCAGCTTCGGTCTCCCTAATGAGAGCTGGCCAATTAGCCTGTAATTGCTGGAAGAGGCGGGGGCGCTCACGGGCATAATTGCCCGAAGCTTGGCTTCTCCGCTTCCTTCCATTGGGCCTTGGGGGAGCGTGGAACAGCTCAGACGAGCTTTCTCCTGGCCCTGCCCCAGCCTGGGCTCCCCATCCCCATGGGGCCAGGCCTTGGGGGGTCAGATGGCAGCTGGACAGGCAGGGTGACTCTTGCTGGTGGCCACAGCACCCGTACCCCTCGGAGGAGCAGAAGAAACAGCTGGCGCAGGACACGGGGCTCACCATCCTGCAAGTCAACAACTGGTGAGTGACCTAGGAGGCCTGCGCGGTCCGTGGGCCCGCCCGGGGTGGGAGGCCGGGCGCTGTCCGCGGTGCTGACGGAGGCCGCGAAGCCCCTGGGAGCCTCTCTTCTCCCCTCCCCCGTCCCCGTCCTCTTTTCCAGCTCTGTCTCGGGTGTTCATTGCTGCCTCTCTCCTATTCCCTCTTTACACCTCCCTCTGTTTCCGTGACCCCCTCCCAGGTTCATTAACGCCCGGAGACGCATCGTGCAGCCGATGATAGATCAATCCAACCGCACAGGTACAGGGAGAAGGCGGGGAGAGAGGGTCTAGTGTTCCCCGGGGAGTGTCGAGGCTGGGACCCGCACACCCTGGGGCTCAGCCTGCACCCCTCAACCTCCCTCGCAGGGCAGAGTGCAGCCTTCAGCCCAGAGGGCCAGCCCCTGGGGAGCTATACGGAAGCTCAGCCACACATGACAGTCAGGCCTCCAGGTAAGGCCCCGCCCCTTAACTAGGCCACGCCCCCAACACACCAGGCCCCTCCTCTAAACGATGATGCCCCACCTCTTGGGATTAACTTCAGGAATAGTACTTCATTCGCATAACAGTGGAGCTGGGGAGACAATTGTAGATTTCCAGATGCCCGTCTTTTCTTAGCCGAATTCGCTTCTTCCAGGCTCTGCCCATCCATTGGAAGGCTCTACTTTTCCTCAAAGGACCAGTCCTTTCTTAAATGATGACTCAGTCGGTCCCGATAGACGGATCCCCTCCCTGGGGAAGGAGCAGGCAGGAGGGATTTAGGGGCATATGGGGATGTCTGGTGAAGAACCACTAGCCCTCCTCTTTTGTCTTCCAGGGCCGATGGGGATGAGTTTGAACTTAGAAGGAGAGTGGCATTATCTATAGATTCAGGACAAGTGTAAGTGTCCAATGTCTAGGGGCACTGGGTTGGGGGTTGTGTGGCTCTCAAACCTTGGTAAGAACTCCAGATTCCAATATTCCTCCAACCCAGAGCAGGGTCAGCAAGGGTCCCTGAACTGAGGGTTCCCCAAGGCTTAGTGGGAAGATGATTCATCTGTCCATCCATCCATCCATCAACTCATTCACCCGTCTCTGTATGTATCCATCCATCAATCACCCACCTACACACTATCCATCCAAAATATATCCACTCCCTATCCATCCAACCACACATACGCCCACTTATCCATGCATTCGCTCAGCTACCTACCTCCCCGTGATCCATCTACGCAGGCAACTACTACCTGTCTTCATCAGAAAATACATCCACCCACCTCCCCATTGGTCCACCCGCTCGCATATCCACCTAGAATGCACTCACCCACCTACCTTCTCACCCATTCATCTGCCCACCTATCCATTCATACACCTCCAATATATGTTAAACCCTCGTTCCACATCCTGACCAGCCTCCGGTAGAATCCTGCTCTTGAGAAGATTCTGGGCTTATTAGGAAGTGGACATCAGAAACGAATGACAGGCCAGAACAACAGCGAAAACAATATAACACAGCTTGCTCAGAGGAGGGAGACATCACTCATCCCTGAGATATTAGGAAATATTTTATAGAGGAAGTGACTTGTGGGTAGGGCATTGAAGGATGAATAGGGATCCGATGGGGAGAAAAGGGGGGCAAGGTAGTAGGGTGCATTCTTTTATGCTCCCAGGTCTTAAGACTTTAGAGCCTCTTCCCACTTAGTCTTCATAAAAACCCCAAATTGGGGGGGGGGGGAATTATTCTTATTTCCATGTTACAGAGGAGAAAAGTGATGCTAAGAAGAGGTCACTTGGGCAGGTTCACTTGGCTCAGAAAAGCAAAGGGAACAGCATGTGCAAAGCCCCAGGGTTGAGAGGCTTCCTGGAATTTCTAAAACACAAATCAGATCTTGACTCTCTCTGTATTAAGACTCTGAAAGCCAAAGTCTTTACTTTAGCACTGCTTCATTCATTCATTCACTCATTCATTTAATGCACGTTCTCTGAGCATTTCTGTACCCTGCCCCCATAGGGCTCACTGTCCAGTGGGGGAGACAGACCTGTCTTCAGACAGTGATGTCCCAGAGTGGGCAGGGCTGGAGTGACGGAACCCAAGAACTGAAGGAGCCCAGAGGGGGCATCAGACCCAGGCTGGGGGGTTCAGGGAAGACTTCCTGGAAGAGGGGACTTGGAGCTGAGACCAGGAGAATGGAAGGAGCGAGGCAGGAAAGGAGAGAACAGCATATGCAAAGGCCCAGTGCATTTAGAAGCCTCACAGCTATGAGAGAGCACCCTGCTCCCCCCACCCAGTCACAATCATGAGGGGAAGGGAGGACTGGGCTAGGCTTCCACTGGCAAGCTGGGTGGATGAGTAATGAACTCAGGTCCAACAGAAAGGCTGGGAGATGGGAGTGGAGACCTAGGAGGACTTAGGCATGGAGGGGCATGGGGACTGGAGCCTGGGAAGGAAAGAGGGACAGGTTGGTTCAGGGACAGGCAGTGGGAGGTCAGTGGGGGTCTCAGCTCTGCCCTGACCAACCGAGGACAGGTGTGGCCTGGCCTGAATGTCAGGAGAACCTCGGGGAGGTGAGGGGTCTTGGTCCGTCTCTCTCCCTGTCTTCCTTTCTCTTTCTTGGTCTTAATTGTCTTCTTGTCTCTTTTTCCCATCTCTGTCTCTATGTCTCCCTTTTCCATTTCTGTTCTGCTTCCCTCCCTCCCTCCCTCCCTCTGCATTTCTCTTGCTATGGGGCTGATGGGGGCTGCAGAGAGGGGCTAATGTGGAGCTAGACCCCTCCCCACTTCCTGACTTGGCCTCTTGTCCCCTGTTCACAGACCCCAGCCTCCGGACTGTGACCGCCAGGCTCACACCTGGTCCCGGTCCCTGCCTGGCCCCCTGACTTCAGGACCCCACCTCCTAAGGCCCCCAACGCAATGCCTACCTCCCTGGGGCCCCGCCGGGACATGGGGGCCTGAGCGCCCACTCGAGGGGCTCTCAAGGACAAAGACAAGGCCTCCAGGCCCCGCGCCCCACATCTGCCCTCACCTCTGCCTCGAACCCAAGCTGAGATCCTGGGCCTGGGTCTTCAGAAGGTGGTGGTTGGGGATCCCCCTGCCTCCAGGCTAGAGAAGGGACTGGAGGTGGGCTGGGGCTGTCAGGGAAGGAGGGTCAGCTGGATCCGACATTTGGGGGAGGCCCCCTCACCCTCCAGCCCACTCCCTCCCCTTCTCTCCCCTACCTCCCTTCACTGATGTCTTCTACTTTTTTTTTTTTTTTAATGATAAAGTCTTAAAAACAAAAAGCCGCCGATCTGAGTTCTTGTGTCTCTTTTGAGATTCAAATACTCATCAATTTGAAGCACCTGAATGACTATAATAATAATTGATACTCTCTCTCCCTCCCCGCCCCCTCCCGCTCTGCTCTCTCCGTGCTCTCCTCCAGCGCTCCCACCCATGGCTTTGTGGTTTAAAACGCCAACTTCTTTTTTAGCTCATTTTTCTATAGGTTGGTACTACACTCTGCTGGGCGGTTCTTGGGATTTCAAAACAGGGCTCTCCTGTGTAGCATGGCTGGTGACGGGTCAGCAAGGGGGCTCCGCTGGCTGGCAGCGAGGCCACAGGAGTGACTGGACCTCACAGTGACATTGATGAGAAGGCGGTCTGGTCAACTGGACCCCAAGAAAGAACAGAAGGGCCCAAGGCCTCCTGAGGCCCTGGCTTGTGTCTGACACCTGGTTATCTTGGCCACAAGTCTCAAGACTGGCCCGGATTCAAGGGAGGAGATGCAGATTCCACCCCTTACAGGGCGGGGAAGGGGGGCTGCGAACTCACAGCACAAGCGATGGGGAGGAATGAAGAATTATGGCCGCTTTTGCATCCCTCTCCCACACTGTGGCTCACAGATGACTTTTCTTCGTCTGTCCCATGGGAGATAAATGCAGTTACCCAGAGCGGTCCTTGGAAACATGTATGTGTGGCCAACAGACCAGACTCCAGCCCAACGTGCCTGGGTTCAAATCCCTGCTCTGCCCCTTACCAGACCCATGATACTCACTTGGAACACGCAGACCTGAGCTTGGAAACATGAGGCCCTCAGAGGCCATCTCAAACCACCACTCACTCAATACTCATTTTTTTTTTCTTAAGTTTTTTTTTTTTTAATTTTTAAAAATATTTTTATTGAATTTTGAGAGACAGAGAGACAGAGTGAGAGCAGGGGAGGGGCAGAGAGAGAGAGGGAGACAGAGAATCCCAGGCAGGCTCCCCGCTGTCAGTGCAGAGCCCCATGCAGGGCTCGAACTCACCAACCGGGAGATCATGACCTGAGCGGAAACCAAGAGTCAGACGCTTCACCAACTGAGCTACCCAGGCGCCCCATCAATACTCACCTTCTACGATGCAGCAGCCTCTGGACCCTCGTGATGCAAGCAGGGAAACTGAGGCCCAGGGCCCCCAAGCCTGTTCTGTCTTAGGCCGTGTTAGGCTTTGACCCACATGCTCAAGGGATCAAATATCCCTCATGGGAATCTCAGCTGCTGTCAACTCCAGGATCTGACGATCCCGCCGATCCGTTCCCAAGACGCCATGGGGCTCAGTTGCAAATTGTAAGTTGCTTGGGTTTAGACCCTTGTTTGTGGAAAATAGCTCAGTGCCCCTTCCGGGCCTCTGTCCTGGCTCCTCCCTTTGCCCCGGATCCCCTTCTCCACCTTCTCCACCTTCTCCGGCTGAGTCACCTGGACAAAGATGCAGGAGAGGCCAAACCAAAGCACCCCCCTCCTGACTGCAGTCCCATCACTGCCCCATTTTGTTTCCTCCTACTGTCCCCTCCCTGGAATTCTCCCCGTCACTCGCCCGTTCACCTGGTGCCACCTCACAGCGAGTGCCCGGGGAACAGGTGGGGAGAACCAGCAGTGCCTTGGAGACTCAGCTGCCCCCACCCTCATTGACTCAGGCCACGGTGGTCTCCTGGGTGTGCGGCCCTGCTCTCCAGGCCCATCAGCGGGACCGCCGTCTTCAGGGGCTGGTGTCCTGGGGTGGGGGACCCCCCCAAAGGGTTGAGCAAATGAGCACATGACAGGAGGTTGGAAACAGTAGAGCAGGGTGGGGGTGGGGAGTTACCTGCTGCGAGCCGGGTGCCGGGCTCTGTTCTAGAAGCTTCGTGCCTGCCAACCTGGCAGACCCTCACCGTGAAGGAAGTGCAATCACTTCCCCCATTTCCCAGATGAGGAAAGTGAGGCCCAGAGAGGTGAGGTCACACGGCAGGGGACTGTGGATCTCTGTTTCAACCGGAGGCCTAGAAGCTCTGAAGCCTGTGCTCTGCCTACGCCCCCACCGCCTCTCATTCTGAAAAATCTAATTCAGGGGTCACTGGGTGGCTCAGTGGGTCGAACGTCCCGCTCTTGTCTCGGGTCACGGTCTCAGGGTTCAGGGGTTTGAGCCGCATGACGTCAAGCGCTGACGATGTACGGCCCGCTTGGGGTTTTCTCTCTCTCCCTCACTCTCTCTACTCCTTCCCTGCTGCGCTCTTTCTCTCTCTCTCTCAAAATAAATAAACTTAAAATATTTATGTGTGTACACACACACACACACACATACATATATAATTCTAAGATTCTATGATTTTTAAAGGGGCTAATATGAACTATTCTCTTTGTTAGATATTATTTGGGCCATTAAGATTAGTGTTTATCCTCCCCAAACTCCCCGGGACTGAAGTGGGACGGGAGAGGGACAGACAGCAGGAAGGACTTCCCGGCCCTCCTTTGAGGGCGGTGGGGGGAGGAGGCGGGGCCGGGCCAAGGCCTGAGGTCGGCTGCATGGGGAGGCTTTGGGGGGCGATGGGGAAACTGGGGACGCAGGCGGGTGGGGGAGGGGCAGCCCCCCTCCCCCTCCTCCACCTGCTGGGCGACTGGAAATGCCTCTCGCTGAATCCTCTCTAATTAAACCAATTGGATGTGCCACCGGGGACGAGGGAAACTGGGCGGGAGGTTAATTGTAACTAAAAATACCTCCCCCGTTTCCTGGGGCGAGGAGGCAGCGGCCGCCGCGGGGGGCGGGGGGGGGGGCGGTTGGGGCCCGGCGGGCGTCCGGAGTGGGACGGGCCCGGGAGGTGGGGACCCCGCGTGCGGCCGGGTGGCGGGGCTCGGGCGCGTGCGGCTGGGGGAGGGCGGTCGGCACGGCGCGTGTCCGCGGCTGAGCCTGTCACCGCGCGGCGCGCGCGTGTCCCTGAGGAACGGCTGGGTCCCTGGCTGTGTCTGTCACGCTGGGCCTCGGTAGCCGTCGCGCGATCGGGATTACGAGACGCTGGGCGTCGCTACCCGAGTCTCGGCGGGATTGTGTGGCAAAGCGGGTCTTCTTTATAACCGGGGGCCGCTTCGTAGGAGTCCGTGGCGGTGTCTCCGTGTGTGTGGCTTTGTAGCCTCTTGTGAGCTGTGTGTCCAGGACAGCAGGACTCTGGGTCATCCCGCTCGGGTCCCCGTGAATGTGGGGCAGGCAGTGAGCCTGGGCTCCCTCCAGAGGGCGCCGGGGAGCCACGGAAAGCTGTTTGTTTGCAACCGCTTTATTGGAATAAAATTCAGTGCCATAACACCCTTCCATTTAAAGCGTGCGGTTGGATGGCTTTCGTAAATTCACAGAGTTGTGCAGCCATCACCGTAATCAACTGGGCAACATTTGCATTAATCCCCAAAAGAAACCTTCTACCCCTTACCAGCCACACCCCTCCGCCCTAACTCCCAATCCACTTTCTGGCTGGATGGGTTTGTCGGTTCCGGGCATTTCAGATAAATGAAATCATACAGTATATGGTCTTTTGTGTCTGGCTTCTTTCACTCGAGATCGTGTTTTCGGGCTCCTCTATGTTGTAGCGTGAGTCAGTGCTTTGTTCCTTTTTATGGCTGAATATTATTCCATTGTCTTGGAAGGATTTTTTTTTTTTTTATTGAAATGCAGTTATTAACCTATTTTTTTTAAGTTTATTTATTTTGAGAGAAAGAGAGAAAAACAGAGCACATGAGTGGGCAGAGGGGGAGAGGGAGGGAGAAAGAACCCCAAGCAGGCTCCACACTGTCAGCACGGAGGCCGATGGGGGCTCGAGCCCACAAACCGTGAGATCATGACCTGAGCTGAAGTCAAGAGCCTGGCGCTTAACTGACTGAGCCACCCAGGCGCCCCTGTCTTGGAAGGATTTTGAGCACAGAAAGGACAGAATCGGGTTTGTGCTTTGCCTGGGCTGCCACGCAGAGGGTGGATTATGGGGGGTGGGGGGGGTGATAAGAGTTGGGCCAAGTCCCCCAAAAAAGATACAGTGAAGTCTTAATTCCAGGACCTGTGAATGTGACCTTATTTGGAAACAGGGTCTTGGCAGATATGGCCCAGTTAAGATGAAGTCATAGGGTGGGAGAAAATGAAAAGGCTTGACTTGGGGGAAATATTGTGACAAATATATATGTGACATATATAAAGGACTATATATATCAACCATATATTTTAAAAAAATTTTATTAAGTAAACCACCCCATGTGGGGCTCGAACTCACAACCCCCAGATCAAAAGCCACACGCTCTACCAACGGAGGCAGCCAGGCACCCCTATAAACTATATACATAATATAAATAACTCTTTCAAGTCAAGAAGATGATTCCTTTTTAAGAGTCAAAATACCGGGGGCTCCTGGGTGGCTCAGTCAGTTAAGCATCAGACTCTCGGTTTCGGCTCAGGTCATGATCTCACGGTTCATGGGTTCGAGCCCCGCACTGGGCTCTGCGCTGGCAGTGGAGAGCCTGCTTGGGATTCTCTGTCTCTCTCTCTCTCTGTCCCTCCCCTGCTTGAGCTCTCTCTCTCGCTCTCTCAAAATAAATAAATATACATTTTTTAAAAAGAGTCAAAATACTGAATATAAATTACAAAAAGTAGACCAACAAACGGCTACTAAGCCTGCGAAAAGATACTCAACATCATCCACCATCATGGAACTGTAATTACAATCTCCATAAATATCGCAATAATTACCATTAGCCTGGCTGGTGAAAGCTCTCATACGTGGCCGGGAGGCACACACGTTGGCAAGACAGCTTTGGAAGACAACTGCAAAGAACCTACTAAAACTGAACGCATGTGCGTCGCGGGACCCCGTGACTCCACTCCTGGGCGCATACTGCACAGAACTGCACACGTGTGTTCACCAAAAGCCACACGGACCGTGTGGTCATAGCAGCATTAGCTGTAACTGGACCCCGGCCAACTGGCCATCAACAAAAGAATAAATTAAACAAAGCGTGATGAATTCATACAACAGAATGAATACACCACAGCCCCACACAACATAATGTCAGCCAAAGAAGCCAGACACAGGAGGGTACATTGTTATGAGGTTCTAGAACGGGCAACACTAGGTGATGATGTTAGAGGGCAGAGCGCTGGTCACCCCAGGGGCCTGCGCTGGGGCGGGGAGTGCAAGCCAGCTGCCGGGGGGGGGGGGGGGGGGGGCTGGTCACGGTCTGGTTCTCTGGATGGTGACACAGACATGTTTCGCTTCCTGGGGAATTTCACCAAGCTGTTCACTTACGACTTGAGCGCTTTTCTGTATGTTATGCTTCAAGGGAAAGTTTCAAAAGGTCATTGAGTGCACACCCACCTTGCATTTTGAAAGATGCTGCGAGATCAAGGTTGTATGAATTCCCCTCAAGGCGGCTGCAAGTTCCCGTTCGCGCACACCCTAGCCAGCAGTGAGCATCGTCGATCTTTTTAATCTGGGCCAATCTGGCGGGTGCAAAGCGGTGTCTCCGTGAGGTTTATTTCCTGCGGTTTTGAGAATGTCCAAGCCACAGCCCCCCACCTGGAGTTTTTGTGCGCATTTTGGAACAGACCTAACACCCCAGATTAACGGGTGATAAGAACTTCTGTTCAAGGCCATCAAATTCACCCTTAAGGGGCTGGGACCCCTGGCTCTTCAATTCAGACACATGCCCTGGTGGCCATATCTGGGCATTAAGAGTCTTTTCCCTTCTTCCAGCAGGTTCTCTCAGACTCACCCCGTAGAACGGTTTTATTGGGTCAGAGCCCAGGGGATGCTTAAGTCTTTTTGGCAGACATTGGGTGGCTTCCATTTTTAGCAACGCACCCCCCCCCCCACTACACACACACACACACACACACACACATAAAAAGAACTCTGTTTCTTGCCAATAGGACATTAATTTTATGTTTTAATATGAAACAAGGAGGAAAAGCAGGAACAATCCTGACAAGCTGTAATGTTCTGGGGACATTTGGCTGTCCAGTGGGTGGGAAAAGCTCTGACGTTAGTTTCTCCCCTAAACCATTTATCTTCCTATTTTTAACACCTTGTGTCAGGGAAGGTATTCTCAGGGGCCATAACAGAAGAGAGCTTTGACCACCAAAAACTGAAAAAGAGTTGAGTAAAGTCACCATAGATAAAGCCAAAAGACAAGCAGCAGACTGAGAGAAATGTTTGTAACATCAATAATGCTTAAGACCCAGCATATATAAAGAGCTACAACAAACCAATAACAAAACGACAAAGAGTTTAGGGTTTGAACCAGCACAGAAGAGGAAATACAAATGGCTCAGATGCTTGGGCTCACTGGCAATCAGGGGGAATAAAAATAATGTAAGCCAGTACTGCATGTGTGGAAGGACAGGTAGGAGGATCTATCAAATGACCTATAAAAACGTACTTTCTGGGGGAACCTGGGGGGGCTCAGTCAACTGAACACCTGACTCTTGATTTCAGTTCAGGTCATGATCCCAGGGTCGTGGGATCGGGTCCCGCATTGGGCTCTGTGCCAAGTATGGAGCCTGCCTTAAGATTCTCTCTCTCTGTCTCTCCCTCTGCCCCTCCCTCCCGCTTATACTCTAAAATAAAAATAAAAATAAAAATAAATCATTTAAAAACTGTACCTTCTCTTGGACCAGTGATTCTACCTCTAGGAATGTATCCTACAGATGCACCTGTATCTGGAAATGACACACATACAAGAATATTCGTGACAGCTTTTTATAGGAGCAAAAGATTGAGAACAGCTTAAATGTCTCTCCATATAGGCCTGGTTAGATAAACGTTTGGCACATCCATGTAACGGGCCAGTAGACAGCCAGGCAAAACAAGTCAGCTGGCTCTGTATCAACACAAAACCGTCTCCTAGAACAGTGCCTGGCACATAGTAGGGACCATTGAGCGTTTGCTACTCTGGCACAATGCATGCACTTTCTCTGGAAAGATGACAGAAATGGACAGAAATGTAGATGGTTAAAAAGGAGTGGAACCTTGCAGTCTGTGCCAGGGACCCCTCGCAGATGCTCTTTCCCTTCTGACCCCTGATCGCACTCCTGGGAACATGCCCTAAGCAAAGGCCGGAAGTCTGGGGGGAGGCCCGATGCCGAGGCAGGTCGGCCCGAGTGCCGTGCAGAACGGACGGAAATGCGGTAATGGACGTGGGCAGGCCCGGCCCTGTGGAAGGAAGCCTCCGCGGCCGCTACCCGAGGGGTCGGGCGCACGAATATCGACCGGGACGTGTTCACGTTCAGACGCTTTGTGGAAAGACGCAAACGGGATCTGCCGCCGTCCCCGCCCCAGCGCCCGGTCCCGTGGGCGCCGGGATTCCGGGGGGTGCTCTCTCCTTGCTACTCCCTTTTTCCAGCCTCCCCGAATCTTCTATCGTGGAGAAAGCCTTTTTAAAAATAGGAATTCGTGAGGCCCCAGAGCGGTTTCCTCCATTGGTTAAGCGTCCACTCTGGATCTTGGCTCCGGTTTTGATCCTAGGGTTGGGAGCTCAGGCCCTGCCCTGGGCTCCGCCCTGGATGTGAAGCCTACTTAAAAGCAAAAGCAAAAAAGGAATTCAGATGCGGACAAAGAATCCTCCATATATAGGAAGCTGTGTGCTGTTGGCTCTACTTGATTAAGAAGAGACGCAGAAATCATCCAAATACAGAACAGTAGGAAACGGGTTTTTACAGGCAGTGTGTCTACACTTGGGAGGTTTCACCGCCATCTTTAAAAGGCAGCTTTTGGACAAATTTTCAATGAGCTGGGGAAATACTGATGATCCGTCTCAGAACTGTCAAATGCGCCAAGGGCACAGTAGCACCTTGACCAGTTTGAAGACGTCTGGAGACACAGGCACAGAGAAAGGCGCGTGGAGATTGTGCCCCTGAAGGTGAACCACGGTGGATTCTTAGTTCCTTCCCTACATCGCTTTTCTGTACCTTCTCCGGGTCCTCCCGGGCTCCTCACTGCAGGGGACACCGGGTGGGCCCGACCGACCTCTGCACCCCTGGCAGCAGAGGCTGGAGGCCGCGGCTGGTCTCCTGGCCGCCCCCGCGGGTGGACTCCCTCCAGACCCGTGGGCGGCAGAGGAGACCCCCGGGGTCACGGCCAGGACTGGGCGTCCTCGAACCCAGCGGTCCTGGCAGCGGCCTCGGAGGGTTCTGTGCTGTCGTCCTGGGTGTCACTCTGGGGCACGCGGCCCAGATCCGTGGCTCCAGCCTCCCACGGTGTTATAAATACCCGATCCTCCCCACCACTGTGTTAAATCTCTTCCTGCTTAAAACACCTGCAGCGGCTTCTATTTAGGCTCTGACCCCTGCCCCCCACAAGCGTGCATTGCTCTTACACTCCGGGGCGGGCCGAGGGCACAGGGTGCTGAAATTTGTCCCATGCACTTGTTTTTTACCGTGGTGAATCACACTGATTGTTTTTCAAGTGTTAAATCGACGCTGCATTCCTAGAACAAACCCCACTTGGCCAGGATGTGCTTTACTGTGCTTTCTATAAACCGCTGAGTAGGAGTCGCTAAACTTTTACTGAGGATTTGGTGGCTGTGTTTGTACAGGATACCCTAGTTTGCTTTTCTTTTAAAAATTTTTTTTTACTATTTATTTTTGAGAGAGAGAGAGAGAGAGAGAGAGAGAGAATGTTGGAGCAGAGAGAGAAGGAGGCACAGAATCTGAAGCAGGCTCCAGGCTCTGAGCTGTCAGCACAGAGCCTGATGCAGGGCCCGAACTCAAGGACCGCAAGACCATAACCTGAGCCAAAGTCGGATGCTCAACCGGCTGAGCCCCCAGGTACCCCGGCAGTCTGCGCCCTTCAAGACGTTTCTCCCTTTCAATGGAGCCGCAGGATTTACCAGCATCAAGTGGTTCACCGCATTTCCCAATCATTCTCATGTGTGTGGCGGGGTGGGGCTGGGGGCCCCAGGGGACAAGGGAGAACGGCCATGGACCCCACAGCAGGAATGGCCCTGGTGACGGTGCGGGACGCGCGGGCCCAAGTCAACACCGACACCCCCACCCCCGGCCCAGCTCTCAAAGTGACGGACGTGCGGACGGACACGCAGGCCTCCCTGGTCTGAGAAAAAGCCGGGCCGTGGGGCCAGGGGAGAGCAGCAGCCGTGGGGAGGCCAAGGTCCTCTACCTGGGATCCGGAGGCCCTGCTGGGTCTTACCCGCCCGCACCTGCCCCAGGATGCCTCAGAGGGCCCGAGGCAGCGGGAGGGAGGAGAGCCAGAGCGACCCAGGGGACGACCGACCGGGGACAGCTGCCACTTTCCAGACGGGCGGGAGCAGGCTCCAAGGTCAGAGTCAGCACAGGAGACTTTATTCACGTATGCGCACCCCTCCTGGCCGGGCTGGGCCAGACCCTGCGGCTCGGAGCTGAGGCCGCGGGTTCGGGCGGGAGTCCCAGGGTCCCTGCGGTCCCAGGCTCACACGTGCTGCCGCCGGTGCCGCAGAACCTCCGTGGGTGTGAACAGGAAGTCCTTCTGGCAGGCCGCGCAGTGGTAGGGCTTCTGCAGGACAGACGCCTTCTGGAGGGGCTCGGGGGCGGCCTCCTCAGCCCCTGAGAGAGAGGGGGAGGGAGGCTGTGGGGGGGTTGCTCTGCCGAGCGCTCCCCACCCAAATCCCAGGCACCCGCAGGGCTCAGGCTTCCCCCCCCACCGCCATCCCAGCCTCTGGGGAATCTGGCTCTGCCTCCTGCGGGAAGCCTTCCTCAATTAATACACACACAGGCAAGCCTGAACTCTGTGTGCCACGGGGTGAGTGACTCAGACAGACAGACAGAGCCCTGGGGTGGTGACCATGGGGCCCCTCCGCC
This sequence comes from Leopardus geoffroyi, assembly GCF_018350155.1. Classification (NCBI taxonomy): domain Eukaryota; kingdom Metazoa; phylum Chordata; class Mammalia; order Carnivora; family Felidae; genus Leopardus; species Leopardus geoffroyi. The sequence continues at coordinate 9,927,376 of NC_059335.1, forward strand.
CTCTCCCCGACCAGCCCCGTGTGTGGTGCATGCGGCAGACACGGTGTCGGGGTCCGCCCGCTGTGGCATCCCCCGGGGTGACAACAGGGTGGGTGTGGCCGAGACAGAGACAGCTGGACAGAGAAAAGGGCAAGAGACACAGTGGCGAGGGACAGAGAAACAGAAAGAGGCAGACCAGGGTCAGCACCGCAGGGACTGAAAAGAGACGGACACAAAGAAATGAGGAAGAGCGTTCCAGACCCTCCCCGTCCCGGGCTCAGGGTCTCTGGGACAAAGCCCGTATGTGGCACCGACCAGGACTACAGTCACCGGTCCCCAGGTGTCCAGTGAACGAACGCCTGGGCTCACGGGAAATGGCCGTGGGGCGGGTGGATGGGTGTCCCGCCCCCCCCCCCATCCTCACCTGGGGGACCGTCCTGTGGGGCCTCGGGGCAGGTGTTCTCGTGCGCAATGCGCTCCAAGGGCGTCAGGGGCACGTGCAGGCCGCAGTGGGGGCAGGTCCAGAAGGTGCGGAGACAGTCGCTGTACAGGTCCGTGTCGCTCTGAGGCAGGAAGGCTGCATCGGGACTCGGCCCCTTGCCCAGCTGGCCGCCACCAGCCTGGGACCCGTCCCGGAACCCTCGCCCCCACCCCGGGGTTGGCAGGCCTCGTCCTGAAAGCACATCCTTGCACCAAGTGGGGGCGTGGCTGGTGGGGAGGCAGGGACTCCCTTGAATCCCATCTTCGGGGGTTGGGGGGTGGGGCGGTGAGGGGCCAAGGTGGGGTCCACGCTTACCGTGAGGCAGTTGTAGGTGAGGAAGTCAGTGACTGCGTAGCCCCCTTTGGTGGGGTGAGGGGACAAGGCAGAGCTACCAAAGAGGCCAGGAAGACTGGGCATGGCTGTGATGGTCTGGGGTCCCACATAGAGGTTCTGGACTTCCAGCCCCGTGAGCCGCCGGAGGCTGTAGGGGACCTGGGGAAGGAAATACAGGACAGAGGGGTGATAGACCCAGGGAGACATTGTTAGGGCACCTGGATCCAGCCGTACCTGAAATCTGACCCTGGACGGTTCAGTTACGGGGCCAACTGCTTAGCCCAATCACAACAGGGTCTCAGACACTCTGGACCAGGGGCTTGTCTAAAACATGCCCCGATGCCCCAGGCCCCTCCTGTGCTCCCTGTCACTTGCGGGACCACAGCCAGACCTTCCATCCGGCCACCTTGCCCGTCCTCGCCGGCACGCCGGTCTGTTCCCCTCGCCCTGGCTCACTGGGCCTGCGGCGCCTCCAGGAAGTCACCCTGGTTCACACCGTCGTCTCCACCCCCTCCACACAGGGTAGACTCAGGAGCGATTCGCAACTCCCGGCTTAAGGGGTGGGGAACTGAACCCAAATCCGCTCCGCCCGATTCTTCCCACGCTCCTCTGTGGACGGACAGCTACGGACAGCTTCCCTGCACACCCTTAACCGCTAACGAGGGGCAACACACACAGCGTAAACCTGTGTTGATGAATTGGGAGGGAGGGACCTGTAGGGGTGAACAGCGGAGCCAGGCTCCTGGGGCCAAATCCGGGCCCCACCCCTTACCAGCTGTGTGACCTTGGGCTCGCCCTCAACTTGTCTGGTTTGGAAACCCGCAAATGTGCAACCCCTTAGCGAGCTAGAAGCCAGGCCTTCTGGACTCCGGATCCCTGCGGCGGGCACCCCTCTGGCCAAGGTGGGGCGTGGCCACCCGGGGGTGGGCGGGGCAGGTACCTTGGAGGCCGTGAACTTCAGCAGCTCCCTGCTCAGGTCGGCCACCTCCTTGCGGGCGACGGGATCCTCCTCCTCCTCCTCTTCTTGGTCCACCTCCGGCCGCCGCTGCTGGGCCTGACGCGCCAGCTGCCGGTCCAGGGCACTTTCCCAGCGGGCACGGAGCCGCACGGAAGCCGCCAGAAGCCGGACGGCACTCTCACTGTCCGCAAGCTGGAGCTCCAGCCAGCCGTCAGCCACCAGGCGCGAGCAGTCACCGTTGGTGTCCAGGGACCGGCTGAACAGCAAGAGAGACTGGAAGCGAGAGGACCGGAAGACAGACAGTGGGCGTCCACCCTCGCAGCCAACACATACCGCTCGCCTACTCTGTGCCAGGCCCCCTTCCGGGTTCGGCTGTGAGTGAGACCAGAGTCCCCGCCCCCACGGAGCAGACGGTCTGCTTGGAAAACCGCGGCACCAAGACCAAAGAGGAAACTGCCATTCGTTCTAAGGAGTCAGGACTGCCATCCTGCGTCAGAGGCAGACGGCCGAGGGAAAGCGCGTCTCCGCTGGGCTGAGCTTACACGCGTGGATGCCTCTGTCCACACTTATCAGCGTACCTGCCGTGTGCACGTGTCATCCTACTCGAGCTTTATCCTCAAAACATAAACAGGGGCGGCTGGGTGGCTCAGTCGGTTAAGCGCTTGGCTTCGGCTCAGGTCATGATCTCGCAGTCTGTGAGTTCGAGCCCCGTGTCGGGCTCTCTGCTGTCAGCACAGAGCTTGGATCCTCTGACCCCAATCTCTCTGCCCCTCCCCCACTCATGCTCGCTCTCTCAAAAATAAATTAGCATTAAGAAAGGAAGGAAGGAAGGAATGAAGAAATAAAGAAAGAAAGAAAGAAAGAAAGAGGAAGGAAGGAAGAAAAGAAAGGAAGAAAGAAAGAAAGAAAGAAAGGAAGGAAGGAAGAAAAGAAAGAAAGAAAAAAAAAGGAAGAAAGAAAGAAAGAGGAAGGAAGGAAGAAAAGAAAGAAAGAAAGAAAAAAAGGAAGAAAGAAAGAAACCAATCGTACAGAGGAGAGACAATGGCCAGGCAGCATCGCAGCCAGTAAATGTTTGCTTCCTCCCAGAAGTCCGCTAACTGCCACCACTCTGTCCCCTTACCGCTTTGTTCTTTCTTTCTGGCGCGGATAGGAGAATCTGGTGTTATGGTTTCTATTTATTTGTGTTTCTGTTTGTTGTCTGCCTCCCCCACTCATACAGGCGCCCCATGGACACAGGCAGTTTTGCGGATTCTGATCACGACTGAACCCCCAGCACCTAGAACAGTAATCGGCGCCTGGTGCGAGGCACTCGCTCAAGAAACGTCTGAGCGAATACACAACTGGGCAGGTCAGAGTCAGCTCTCACGGGGTGGGTGGAAATCGCAGTGCCCACAAAATCCCGAGGCTCGGGGAGCCTGAAGGGTTTCTCTCTTCCCCCTACATTCATTCCCTGGGATCGAAGTCAGGGGTCCTGGGAACGGGGACGCCCATCTGGGGGGCACGGGAGGCATCGGCGCGCGGCCCTGGAGCTCTGGCTCAGCCGCCTGCTCACTGTGCGGCTCAGGCAAGCGACATGCCCCCCTCGCCCCCTGAGCCTCATCTCCCCCATAAAGTGAGAATCACGGCTGGCCTAGAACCACAGGGTGGCACACAGGACTCACGAGGCGTGGCCGCTAAGGCTGGCAGGACTCTCGCTTCCTGGCTGCAGACACACACACACACACGAACCTATCTGCAACCGAAGCATGTCCTCCACGGCCACCCTCTCCCACCTGGATGACTGCAGTCACTTCCCTGCTGGGCTCCCCGCTTCTGCCCGGCAGACTCTGATCCAGCTCTGTCTGAACTTCCCCCGGGGTGGGGGTTCCAGTCTCTCCTACTTCTCTGACCTCCTCTCTCTGATCCCATCTCCAGCCATTCTCCCTTTCACCAACGCTGGTCCAGCTGTTCCCTGGGCCTGGGGCTTATGTGTGGGCCTCAGGGCCTTTGCACTCGCTGTTCCCTTTAAGACACTCTTCTCCCGAAGCATCCCGTGGCTCCTTCCCTCCCTTCTTCCAGGTCTTGGTGCAACAGCACCTTCTCAGCGAGGCCCACCCTGCTCACCTTTTTTCGTACAACAGCCTGTCCCCCACCCTCACCCTGCCCCTCCCCAATCCCCTTACCCCATTCTTCTCATTTTCCCCAAGTACTTCTCACCCGCTAACAGCATGCAATGCTTTACAGTCCTTACTGCCACCCTGCCCTGCTGGATGTGCGCTCTGGGAGAGCAAGGACTGGGCTCGTCTCGTTCACCGCCGTCATGCCAGTGCCTTCGACGGCTCCCGACACACAGCAGGCGCTCGGCAAGTATTTATCCAGCACAGGAATGCAGAGCCGGCTGGGGGAAGGCGGCTCTGCAGGCCCATCCCAGCCTCCTGCCCTGGGGACACGGTCATCGAACCCGGGAGCTGGGGCGCGTGGGGCCGGGACGCACCTGGAGCGCGGGGATGCGGACGCAGTTCACCAGGTAGGCCTTGTTGGTCTCCAGCAGGGAGACGAAGGTGAGGAGCTGGTGCCTGCTGCTCAGCTTGTCCTTGTCATCTGGAACGGTCAGGACGACAGCTCAGGGCGCCCCTGCCACCGGATGTCCCACCCACAGCCCCCCACCCCTGCAATGGCCCGTTCCCCAGGGGCTGCCGGTCCCACCAGGGCATTTACACACCCGTATAAAACACACATTCACGCAGGGCGCCTGGGGGCTCAGCCAGTTAAGCGTCCGACTTTGGACCTTGGCTCAGTCATGATCGCACGGTTCTGGGATCGAGCCCCACGTCGGGCCCTGTGGTGACAGTGTGGAGCCCGCTTGGGATTCTCTGTCTCCCTGTTTCTCTCCCCTCTCCTGCTCTGTCTCTCAAAAATAAACAAACTTCAAAAAAAAAAAAAAGTTTATTTATTTATTTAGAGAAGGAGAGAAAGAGAGCTCGAGCGGGGAGGGGCAGAGACAAGAGGGGAGAGAGAATCCCAAGCAGGCTCCGTGCCGTAGGCGCAGAGCCCAGTGTGGGACTTGAACCCACGAACCGTGAGCTCATGACCTGAGCCAAAACCAAGGGTTGGACGCTTAACTGACTGAGCCACCCAGGAGACCCAAAAATAAACTCTTTAAAAAAAAATATATGCTCGTGTGTATAAAGTGTCTGTGACTTATTGGCAAATACTTTGTCATAATGAATACGACTTTCCCTATGCATTATTCCATGTTAAGAAATACTAGGGTTTTTTTGTTTTTGTTTTTTAAAGAAATACCGTTAATTTCATTAGGAGTGACAGTGGCATCGTAATACTGCAAAACAATTAAAATGATTGTTTTAATCATTTCTAAATGATATGATGTCTGGGATCTGCGGTACAATGCTCCAGCAAAAAGAAAAAAGGGAGGGGCGCCTGGGTGGCTCAGTCGGTTAAGCCTCCGACTTCAGCCAGGTCACGATCTCACGGTCCGTGGGTTCGAGCCCTGCATTGGGGTCTGCACTGACAGCTCAGAGCCTGGAGCCTGTTTCAGATTCTGTGTCTCCCTCTCTCTCTGCCCCTCCCCTGCTCAGGCTCTGTCTCTCTCTGTCTCAAAAATAAATAAATATTTTTAAAAATTTTTTAAAAAGAAAAGAAAAAAGTGAGGTGATGTAGACACAGGGGGCCAGACGGCGGCTACAGAGGCTGGATGAAGGTACTGAGGGCTCGTCCTACTCTACCTGTGTGACATCTGGATTTTCAAAATTAAAAATCAAAGGAGAACAACAATGGAGCAGGAAGAGGGTTAAGGGACCAGGGATTTACAAGCAGTTAAAGGCTTAAGAGACAAGTTGCAAATTCTACTTTAGATGCGTCCCGTTCTAACCCTGACCTTTCCAGGTTAGCATGTGGTGATACCGTATGGTACTTTCTTCACAGACAAGGAGAGAGATGGGTTGTGCCCCAGAGTTCACACAGAGCGCGCGGCTATACCACGGCCATCGGGAGAGCACACGTTCCACACCGAACGTTCTGGAGGGTCCCCGCCCGGCCTGGCTGAAGCCTCGCTGAGGCGGCTCCTGGGGCTGAATGCCAGAATGCTGCCCCTGTGCCCACAGGGCCGGAGGGAAACCCCTGGGCAGGACTGAGCCGGGAGAACACAGAGCTCAGAGGTCCGGTGCCGCCTACTCGCTGAAAGCTCTGGTCTGGGAAGTGGCCTCAGACCCCCATCGGCCACCCCCTCCCCACCCCACCCCTCCGTGGGGAGGGCGGGGCTCAGTGTGGCAGCAGCGGACTGGCCGAGGTCACCCAGCGAGGTCTGGCTCTTGGGACCTCCATGCCTGCAGGTCGTGTGACAACAGCCCCAGCGAAGGCAGAATGTCGGGGGAGAAAGGGGGTAACCCCAGATAGTGAGGGGCACCCTGACGTCACTGTCTCCGCTCCTCACATCCCAAAGGGTTTCCCCCTCACCACCCAGACTCACGGTACCTCGGCTCCCTTCACCGCCCCCGGCCTCTTGCTCCTGCGTGTGCAGAACCTCCGGGCTGCTGGCAAAGACGGAAGTGGGGTGCGGCACGGTGCCCTGCTTGGACTGGGTGTGGAAAATCTGGAGGGGCCAAAGGCAGACGCCAGGTGACAGAGGCCCTCGGACCTACTCTCCACCGCCCAGAACCCTTCTCCCCCCAGCTCTTTGCCAGATTCCCCCATCCGTGTCTCCCCTCGAAGTCCCCTCCTCCAGGAAGCTTTCCCTGACTGCGGCCCAGGCTGGCCAGATCCCCCCCCGTGTCCCCCGATCCCGACCGCAAGTACCCTGGGTCATGCATCCAGGCATAGATCTGCCCCCACACGCTGGCCTGGAGGCCACGAGGGCAGGGCCAGGACTGTTTCCGTATCTCTGAGTCCCCGGCACGGAGCGGGGCAGGGAGGGCCTGCTGAATGACAAAACCCACGTGGGGCCGGCGAGCAAGTGGAGGCCCACCTGGTCCGAGTCCTTGCGGCTGCTGTTGAACGGGTCTGGGACTGCAAGCTGGGGGTAGAGGCCCCGGCCCAGCACCAGCTTGAGCAGGGCCACCTGGTCCCGCGTCAGGTCCTGGGCCGAGGTGGTGGCCGCCTGCAGCTGATCCAGGCTGTGCCGCAGCTTAAACTTCACATCCTGGAGGAAACACGGGGGAAGGCGGGTTCCTGGGGGCCCCATCCCGATACCCACGCGGCTCGTACCAGGATACGTGGACCCGAGGGTCCCGTGGATGGTGGTGGCCCGCTCCCATCCGCGAGACCCTGGCTCCGGAGGGGAGGACAGGGCCCCCCCTCTGCTCGAGTCCGCCCTGCCTGCCGCCCCAGGCTCCAGAACAGGCCCCCGGCGCCCACCTGGATGTCCACGCTGTCGCCGGCCCCCGGGTCCTCTTCGCTGGAGCAGCCGCCCGGGTCCTCCTGCAGCCGCAGCACCTTGCGCCTGTGTCCCCCGCCCTCCTCGTGCCGGCGCTTCAGCTGGTACAGTGTCCGGCGTTCCCGGCGCTGCCGCAGCCGGCTATAACTGTCCCCCGGCTTCGGGGCCCGGGCCCTGGCCAGCAGCCCGTGGTCCTCCAGCAGCTCCTGGGGGCAGCGGGGCCCGGGTGAGCGACGCGGGGCAGGCCAGTGGGCGCTGGACCCAGACGCGGGTTCCGGCCTGGGGCCTGCCACTCGCCGGCCCCTCTGTTTCGGAGGACACGGACGTCGTGTGCACGTGTGACAGAGAGAGACAAGGACCCCCGCCCTCTGCTACTCTCTCGGGGTCTGCGTGCCCACAAAAGCGGAACCGCTGTTCTGGAAAGCCAGTGATGCTGGCAGATGCTGAGAATGGTCAGAACGTCAGCGGTCCCCAACAGGGGGACTCCTGAAATTGCATGGCAGGCCCCGGTCGGGTGACCACCCGCTCCGGGCCTCGACGTGCCCAAGTTCAACCACAAGGAGCGCATCACGCCGGCGAGTCTTACTTGACTTTCCCCTGCGGCACCTGCACGCCCACCGAAAGGCATGGCGAGGTGCCCGTGGAACAGTCGCGACACAGGCAGGCTGCGGGACCACGGAGTAAATGTGGCAAAGGCTCGCATGGCACCTGTGCGCCAGGCCCTGTTCTAAACGCTCTACGTGTCTTAACCCACTTAATCCTCACAGGGCGGCTGTCATTGTCCCCCTTTCCTCGTGACAGTGGAGGCCCTGAGCCGCGTGGCACTGGGATCTGCCGCCGGGACGTCCACGCCGGAGCTGGTGCCCTGCCCATCCCCCCACGCGGCCTCCCAGAGCTCAGCCTATGTGGCAAGCTGGCTCCCCCGGCTCTAGATGGCCAAGTTCCACACGAGGAGGGAGTGTGGGACCGCCGACCCTGGCCACTCCTCCAGGAAGCCCTCCTGGATTTCTACCCCTTAGACCCGCCCAGGCCACCCCACATCTGAGTGTCTGATGGCGGGGAAGGTGGGGGCAGGGTGCAGGGCGGGACTCCGCTCCGTCAGAGAAGAGAGGCTGTGCCGCGGAGCATGCTCACACGTGCTCACTCTGCACCCTTCCCCCGGCCCCGCCAGGTTTGTTGCTGGCCCCCACCCAACCCTCCCCTGGTCCCGAGCCTCACCTTGAACTGGCGCCGTACGTTGGCCATCTCGTACAGCCGATGCTCCTCTATGCACCGGTGGCGGCACCACTTGCGTGAGCTCCTGCTCCGTTCGGATTTCACCTGGTGCAGGTCAGAAACCAGGGCGTCTGGGCCTATCCAGCTGGGGGAAGGTGCAGGGGCTGACCCACCACCCAGACGCTCCCAGCACGGGCCCAGACGCCAGCCCCCTGGGAGAGTATGAGGCAGGTGGAGATCTGTCAGGCCTCCCTCAAGGACACCTGCTCTCCTCCTTCTTCCACTCTCAGCCCCACCCCGCCCCCTCCTACAGGAAGCCCTCCTAGACCACACTGGGTCAGACATCCCCTCTGGGCTCTCTCGGCCCTTTGGACTCCCCATCACAGCCCATTCTGAGTGGTCACTGTCTGGGGCCAGGTCTGCCTCCCTGCGCTGACCTGTGAGACCCAGGCGAGCAGAGCCAGGCGGTTTTAGCCACCGCTGGGTCCCCAGCACTGCCCAGCACAGGGCCAGGCCCAGAATAGGGGCTCGGGGAGCAGGTGCTGGATATACAGGTGCCACCCAAGGGTGTGGACTTTCTCCAGTCAGCAGTGGGTCTGTGCGGTGTTTTAGAAACCCCAGCCTCCCCTCAAGGCCAGGCCCCACGCCCACGGGAATGAATGGTGGACACGGGGTCCCGTCCAGTCTGCAGAGGGCTCCGTGGCCCTCCCTGGCGTGGAGGGCCTCCCCCGACTCCGTGAAGAATGACACAGACAGGGGTGACCCCACCCCCGGCCTCACCTGCACCCAGGTGTTGAAGACATTGAAGAGCGTGAAGGGGTCACCGTGGTCACTGTCCAGGGGCCGCCGCGCGGCCGCACCCTCGGGGTTGCTCTGGGCGCTGCGGGTAAAGGGCGACTGGACACTGAGGGCAGCCGCGATGGTGAGCACGGGCTCCGCCAGGTGGAACATGGAACCAAGGATCAGCATCTTCCCTGGGGGGCCGGGGGTGGGAGGTGGGAGGGACCCTGAGCTGAGCCTCCTGGGCCCCGGGACACCCTGGCCCAGCTTCCCTCCACCTTGCCCACAAAGGGCCTTGGGAGCCAGACAGACAGAATCAAGTCCACACGCTGCACTCCACAGTCACATGAGCTTGGGCAAGGCCTCAGTTTCCCCATCTGTAGGCTGGAGGTAACCCAATTCCCGCCTCCTGGGGCACGAGGCGGGCACAAAGGGGTGGCTGCTGTTAGCACCACCGTCTGCCCGGCTCTCCTCCCTACAACGGACTCCCCACCCCCCTTCCTAGCTTTATTTCCCTTCCCGGCACTCCCCGTGCCCCGCCACGGTATCCCTCTCCTCTCTCTAGAACGTGACTCCAATGAGGTGAAAAGCCATTCCTATCGGCCAGCGCTCCTCAGCAGGAACCGAGCCCTTCCCCGGTCTGGCCCCACAGTCAGTGGCCTGCGTATCATGCGTCTGACTCATCCTCACCATTCTCCTTGGCTGCCTTTCTGGAAAGTTCCTGTTGTACGTCTAGCCTCGTAGACTGAAGTTGGGCAATAGGACGAGGCTGTCCCAGAACCCTGTAGCTCTGTCCCTCAGATGAGTCCCTCTACTTCTCTGTGCCTCCGTTTCCCTGTCTGGGAAATGGGCCTAGCCCAGCTGCCTGCTGGGAGGATGTACTGTGCTTTTCCTGTGAAACACGCGGAGCTCCGACCGGCACAGAGTGACAACGGTGACTGAGCCGTCGGGGCCGGGACCGCCCAGCGCCGGGTCATCGGCGCCTCCTGCCCCACAGGGCTTGGGGACCGACAGTGTCAGCTTGGCTGGGGAGCGCCTCCCAGCTCTGCCAACTGCGTGACCCCGGGTGAGCGAGAGATCAAATCCAGGCTCTATCGTTTGCCCGTTCCGGGCCCCGGAGCGTCTATCTCTGTCCCCGGCCAAGCGTCAACTTCCTCCTCTGTACAGAGGGGGTGACCGGAGGCCCTCCCTTCACCAGGTGAGCATGAAATGACAGAAGGCCCGTAAAGCCTTTCACTGACATACAGCCAATGCTCACAGAATGTTCTTTTTCTTCTCAGATCCGATTCTCCCTGCTCTCGCCCTGTCTCCTTCTACAACAAATAAAAAGAACCACCTTCCCAACCACAAGGGGTCCTCGGGGTCGGTAGCACGCAGCCTGCCATCCCCACCACGGCTCCAGGGTGTAGTACTGGTGGGGATTTTAACAACATTAACACAGGCAGAGAGTTCTGTTGGGCATCGGGCCTGGAAATGGTGCCACAAACAGTCGTGCTCAGCTGGGAATATTCTGTGGGCCACACGGATCATCTAGAAAGCCTAGGAGTCAGGAGAATCAGACCAGGACGCACCTCGGTCAGCGAGCTTCTCAGAAAGGGCAAGGATGACTCAGGAATGAGCAAGAGGAGGCAGAAGGTTTTGACATCCTTACGACACCAAGTGGGGGGGGGGGGGCGCCAGGGTGGAGCTGGGGACAGAGACAGGTGCCTCTCTGTTGACTGCTGTACCCGCAGCGCCCAGAACGGTCCCCGGCAGGGAGACTTGTGAATGAATGGACGGGGCCCAGTGAAAGAACGGATTTGCCTATGAGTCACCCAGAGAGTGAATGGTCCCCGCAGCCACTCCCGGGGCCCCGTGTGATCACCCCTAAAGGAAGTCCTCACCGATCACCACGTCCACCGGAAGCTGGGCCAGCAGAGAGCCGATAGGGGTGAGGGCCTCTGAGCTGTCCAGGGCCCCCTGGTCCCGGAGGTAGAGGATGGCCGTTTCCAGGCTGGCTGGTGGCGGAGGCTCGATGAAGGGGAAGGTTCGCGGGTCCCCCACGCACATGCTTTTCATCTGGAATGACAATCGAGTCCCCCAGGAATGGGGAACTCAGGAGCTGCTATGGAGCACCGGCAGGGGGCTCACGGATCACAAGCTCCCAATACCTTAAAACTCCTAATGTCAAGGCCCATCACACAGAAGCAGGGGAGAAGGCCCACTGTCTGTCTGTCTGTCTACCCAGCACCTCTTCTCCCAGACCCCGGCCACGGAGCAAGCCACATGACCTAAACTAGGCCCCTCTTGGTTTCTCAGCCCCTCGACATGGCAACCGGCGAAGGAAGGAGGACGTGATGTGAGCAGGCCCTATCAGGATCCTCCCTGGGATTCTGCCATCCGACGCTGGGAGACAGAAGTCGGGGCATCCTCTCTGGTTGTGAGGGGTCGGTGTGGAAGCCCAGAGCTGCTGGACCATTTTTCCCTGGAGACGAGCCCGAGACAGTGGGTAGAGGAGTCCTTAATCGTTCCTAAACCAGACCGCGCCCCACGATGGACACACCACCTCGTGAAATCCCCTTTCCTGCTTCTGGTAGTTTGAGCTGGGTTTCTCTCACTTTGGACCAAAGAACCCTGATTAATTCAGTGGCCCAGAGACTGAAGCACAACACCCACCCGTCGCCGGGTCTGGCGAGGTGTAAACAATCAGCTACTCCCTGGAGCAGATGAAGGAAAGGCTGGCGTGGGGGGCTCACGTGGCCGCAAGAGAGCACGGGGAAAGCTCAGAGGGCCCGGGGGCTCGGCCAGCCTCGCCGAGAGGTGACCTACTCTCCTGGGCCTCTTCCAGGGGGAGGCACAAGCTTGGGCCACCCACCCGGCAACCAGCCGGCCCCCCTCCCTCCCTGCTCTTGAAACCTTGATCATGCCTGGGAGAACACCCAATGCTCATTTAAAAATCCCCTAAATCAGGGGTGCCTGGGGGGCTCAGTCGGCTAAGTGTCTGACTTCAGCTCAGGTCATGATCTCACGGTTCGTGGGTTCGAGCCCCACGTCGGGCTCTGTGCTGACAGCTCAGAGCTTGGAACCTGCTTCAGATTCTGTGTCTCCCTCTCTCTTGGCCCCTCCCCTGCTCGTGCCCTGTCTCTCTCCCTCTCAAAAATGAATAAATGTTTAAAAAAAAATTTTTTCTTCTTTTGTTTAAATGAGACCCACAATGTGCTTAGGTGGCTCAGTTGGTTAAGCTTCCGACTTGGGCTCACGTCGCGGTCTCACAGTTCCATGGGTTTGAGCCCCGCGTCGGGCTCTGTGTTGACAGTGTGGATCCTGCTTGAGATTCTCCCTCTCTCTCTCTGCCCCTCCCCTGCTCACACCCTCTGTCTTTCTCAAAAATAAATGATAAAATTTAAAAAATGAAATCAAGAAGAGACTATCAGAGTGCATTATGCATAGGAAGAGGGGCTGGTCTGTGCCACTGGCCACTCCCGCCCGGGGGGCCTGCTGGGGAAGCCATCCGCCCTCCCCAGCTCGCTCTGCTTTTCCTCTTCTGCCAGACCACAGAGCCCACACTGGCCAGGCTCCGCTGGGGGGAGGTGTAGCCACAGGACAGAGTGCTAACCAGGGCAAGGCGGGTGGAGGGACCTGGCCCTCAAACGCTCCCGCGCTCCCTCGCCGGCTCTGCGGCACTGGCCGCTCCGTGAGTGGGCCTGTTGGGCCCAGCAGCCTAATCCAGTCAAAGCTAACTGATGAGGTAAGAGTCTGGACAAAATATGCGGAGAAACCCCTGTTTTAAAAGCCACCTCTTGATGGGTTTTCTGTTACAGCTGAAAGCATTCTGATGGAGTCACGAGGTCTCTCCCACGAGCCTGTGGATCTGGGGAACAACCGTCCCCCCGACATGGGATCTGACACTTGGGAAGGATGAGCTTCCCTCCGTGGCCCGGCCGGGCCGGCCCTGCCCTGCTCTGCCCTTCCTGGCCCTGAAACCCTGGGACTGGTCCTGCCCCAGGTCCTCCCGGGCTCCTCCCGGCACCACGCCTCACCTGCAGCACCAGCGCGTCGAGGGCCACCCTCCGAATCTCCGGGACGGGGTAGGGGGCGAAGGCATCGTAGTCCGACTCAGCATAGAGGCGGAAGCAGACGCCGGGGCCCGTGCGGCCCGCCCGGCCCTTCCGCTGCTCGGCACTGGCCTGGCTGATCCAGAATTCCTGCAGCCGCTGCAACTTGGCCTGTGGGTCATAGCCCATCTCCTTCACCTTCCCTGGGCGGGGACAGACGGGACACCGTGGGCAGCGGCCACGCGGGCCCGCCGCCTCGCCGCTCACTCCCGGACACCCCGGCTTCCTCCTTTATTCCATTAACGCCAACCGGGAGCTCATTCTGGCCTCGACCCTGACGTGTTGTTGATCTATTCTTTCGTGTCCTCATTCACACATCTCTTACTTTCGCAGCCTCTGGGTGCTCGGGAGCCCGGCCATCCGACCGTCAGTATTAAGCTCCTGCTACGAGCCGGGCACTGTACTGGGCGCAGCTGTGAACAAAGTCCCTGGGCTCACGGGGCCGAACAAGACACAGTTCATCAATTCAAAGACTGACTTTTCCCACTTTCTCTGTCTCTGAAAGTGGGACACACCTTAAAAGCAACGGCATGTCAATGTTTAACGAACAACGTTTTTAGGGGCGCCTGGGTGGCCCAGCCAGTTGAGCGTCCGACTCTTGATTTCGGCTCAGGTCATGATCTCACGGTTCGTGGGTTCAAGCCCAGCGCTGGGCTCTGTGCTGACGGCACAGAGCCCGCTTGGGATTCTCTCTCCCTCTCTCTCTCTCTGCCCCTCCCCTGCTCGCACTCGAGCAGTCTTTCTCAAGGATAAATAAACGTTGAAAAATGTTTTTAAATGTTTAAACTCTAATCCTTACAACCCAAAGGAGGCTCTGCTATTATTGCATATTTTACAAACAAGCAAACTGACTAACTTAGTGTCAGTGACACGACCTTGGTCACACAGCCAGGCTGGCTTCAGTGTCTCCCCACTGCTATGCTACTCTGACTTCCCAGAGAACAGTCCAGTTGGGAAGACAGAAAATAAATAGATCAACAGGCATAAAATATAATGCCCATACTCTGAAGAAAATCAAGGCCTTGCAGGGGAAGCAACAGCGGCAGGAGGAAAGGGAGATCACAGAAGTGGACAAGGTGTGCCTCTCTGATGGGAAGACATTCACGCAGGCCCTGCAATGATGAGGAAGTGAGCCTTGCAGATATGTGGAGAAAGATGGCTCTCGGCAGAGACAACAGTAAGTGCAAAGGCCCCGAGGCAGGGACAAGTTTGGAACGTCTGAGAAGATTACGATGTTGCCACTGCCCCACAGCCCACTCCCTGCTTTGGTCTGGAGGTCCCTCGCCACCTCTGCACATCTCCAAACCCCACACTTCTCTCTAGGGCCCAGGGACGGTGGCAGGGAGCAGCCCTTACCAGAGTCTACTACGAAGCGTATCCCATCAATGGTGACTGAGGTCTCAGCGATGTTGGTGGAGAGGATGCATTTCCGAACCCCAGGGGGGGCCACATCGAACACCTGCGGGAAAGACGAGGAGGTGACATCCGAGACCAGCTCAGCCCTTCCTGACCCGTGTGTCCAGGGGCCTCTTGACACCTCCTGGTTGGGCCCACAGGCACTTCACACCCACCTACAACATCTAAAGTAGCCTCGGAAGCAGGGAAGGCCTCCCTCCTCCCCGAGTCCCCACCGCCCACGTGGGTCAGAAACCTAGGCTGTCCCGGCTCCCCTTCTCCTACCCCCCCTCCAGCCACACCTGCACATCTCCAACATTTCTGAAATCCAATCCCCTCTCCCCAAACCCGCAGCACTGCCCTGGCCCAGGCCCTTCTTTCCCACCCAGGTCCTGCTCCGGCCTCCTCCCCGGTCTCTGATCATATAGAGCAGAGGGATCTGCTAAAGCAAACTGGCGTTGCTCCCCACCTTGCTCAGAACCCTCCCATGGCTCCCGGGTGCACTCAGGGCAAAGCCCAGGCACCACGCTGCGTCTTCCGGGCCCTGGGGTCTAGGCCTGCCCGCATCTCAGTCCCAACCAGCCTGCCTTCCCCATCACAGCCTGGACCCCGGCCACCCTGCAGGTGGTCTCGCAGCAGCCCTGTCTTGCTCTCACCCACCACAGGCCCTTTGCACAAGCCCTTCTCTTGGGCCCAAGGGACAGTCAAGCATAGTAGTCAAGAGAGGTCAGCAACTAGGTAGGCCTGGGGGCCAGATCCAGCCTCCTGCCTGTTTTTGTAAGTCAACTGTTAACACAGCACAGCCTCGCCTGTCAGTCTACGGCTGCTTTCCTACTCTAGTGGTGGAACTGAGTGTCTGTGCCAGAGATGAAACTCTACTCTGGTCCACCCCCGCCCCTGCCCCAGACTGTCTTCCTCCCTCTTCTACCCAAAATCCTCCTGGTCTTCCAAAGCTCAGCTCCGGTGCCTCCCGCGGAAGCTCACCCTGGCACATACTCCCCGCCTGCCCCCACGAAAGACGCGAGCAGCGCCCTCTGCGGCCCGCAGCCCTGCAATGGTGGAATCACATCCCGACACCCTCCTCCTCCCCCCCCCCCCCGAGTCAGACCCCACCCGGCCCGGCCACACGGGGTACCTTGTCTTGGTCGGCCACGGAGAGGGCGCTGTGCAGCGGCAGAACCACCCAGCGCTGGGTGTGGCTGGCATAGGCCTGGGCCGCCTCGAGCACCGCACTGATCTCCGCCATGCCGCTCAGGAAGACGAGGAGGTCGCCCCGCTCCTCCGGCGGGTACTTATTGTCGATGGCCTCCAGCACCCTCAGGAAAGGCCGAGGGTCCAGCTTCTCCGACTTGGACGCCGGCGGCTCGGCCTCCTGTGGCTGGTACACGACCTGCAGGGAGACGGCCCCGGGGCAGAGGGGCACCGGGTCACCTGCACGGCAAGCGCCGACCGTGGACTGCCGGGTAAGGCGTGGATCGGTCAGGGGGCAGGCCGCACCCTCAAACGGGTCAGTTTGAGGATGCCATAAAAGGACAAAGTACCAAAGTAACCGGAAAGCTTCTGGGTGCTGGTCATGACACCCACATTACCTGATTTGGGAAAATCAACTGAGCTTTACGCACGGTGTATATGTACTGTGTCTGGAGAGCAACTTCAACAGCATCAGAATTTCAAAGGGTGGAGCCAGGATCAAAACCCTAGATGGGGGCGCCTGGGTGGCTCAGTCGGTGAAGCGTCCAACTTCAGCTCAGGTCATGATCTCATGGTGTGCGGGTTCGAGCCCCGGGTTGGGCTCTGTGCTGACAGCTCAGAGCCTGGAGCCTGCTTCCGATTCTGTGCATCTCCCTCTCTCTGCCCCCTCTCCCTTGTGCGCGCGCTCTCTCTCTCTCTCTCTCAAAAAATAAATAAACACTAAAAAATTTTAAAAAACTAGAAAAATCACTTCCTGGAGAGCATCCTCGCTCTATTTTTATGGCTGCTGGGAAGACAGACAGATGGGCATTTAGAACCCGAAACCACAGTGTCCTTGTGCCAAGAACTCTAGAGCTCTCGCTAATTCTTGGCCAACGGTGCAAGAGGAAGGAGTGACTACCAAAGCACAAAACAGACAGCGGGTGCAGACCATTTTGAAGGGCCGACAGGAAGCCGGATGCCAGAAGGGAGGCGTTCCGTGAGTGCCACCCACACGGGTCCCCTTCTGGGCAAGACAAGAAAGGCGGGAAGGGAAAAGGGATCTGGAAGAGCTAACAGAGGCTGTCTGCGTCTGTGAGCACGCTCCCCGTCTCTGAGCCTCGGTTCTACCCTCACGGGCAGAAGCCCCTGGCGCAGGACTCCCGGGGCTGTGATTAGGGGCCCCCGGGGCCGCGGGGACGACCCACACTCAACCCACGTCAGCTGTGACCATCTTCCCTAAGACTGCCCACGACACCCGTCCGCGAGCCCCAGCCAACAGGCCGAGCCAAGGGGTCAAAGTTCAGGGTGGAAGTTGCTACTGGGAGATGGAGAAAATCCGGCCGTGAGATGGCAGAGCAGGAGGAGAGAGGAGCCCGGGTCCCCGCGTGACCGCATGGAACAGAGCTGCCCGCCGGCCTGGACCAGCAGGACTGTCACAGGAGAGGAATGAACACTGATCTTTACACTCCGGGTCTCCTGCAGCAAAGCCCTGAGCACCTACACAGCACATTGGAAGTGCTCAGAGAATAGGAGCTTTAAGGGAGAGAGGGCGAGCAAGACCGTCCTTATCTGAGAGATGGGAGTCTGCGCAGGCAGGGGAGAAGGGACGTGTCCGGCTTGGCCAGAGACCAGGTGGGAGGCCCGGGGGGTGTGGGGGCAGCACTGACCGTGATGGGGAACAGCCTCCCGGGCACCTGCACCACGGGGGCCCCGCCGAAGTAGCTGGAGAAGAGCGAGATGTTGATGGTGGCCGACATGAGGATGACCTTGAGGTCAGGCCGCTCGGGCAGCAGGCGCCGGAGAACGCCCAGCAGGAAGTCGTTGTGCAGGTGGCGTTCGTGGACTTCGTCCACGATCAGGACCTGGTACTGGGGCAGGCGGGGCTCCCGCTGGATCTGCCTCAGGAGCAGCCCCACCGTCAGGAACACGATCTTGGTGGCTGCCGTGCGTGTGCTCTCAAAGCGGATCTGGTAGCCGACCTGGGGGCGGGAGCGGTGATCAGGAGAGGAGCCCAGACCTGGGGATCCGACCCTGGAGCCCAACACGCTGGGGTCTGGATCCCACCTCTGCCACTTAGCGCCACCGACCTTGAGAGCACAGTTCCGTCCCTCGGAGACATTTTGTCCCCGAGATGCTGCGAGAACAGTATGTGCTGTGCACATATTTGGCACCCGGCCGGGTGCGCAACTAACTGGTCGACTGTAATGGTGACAGTTCACCTTTCAAGGAGTCCTCACTCTGCCCGGAACTACTTGAAACGCCGGACGTTTTTCACACAGCCACCACAAGCAGCAAGACCCTTCTCACCTCACCGATGGGGAAACTGAGGTCACGCATCCAAGGCAAAACACAGTTAAAAAGCGGTACTGAGGGGAAATGATCTTTGTGTGTATGTGTGTGTGTTAATATTTTATTTTTTTTGAGAGACAGTGCGAGCAGGGGAGGGGCGGGGGGGGGGGGGCGGTGCGGAGACACAGAATCCAAAATGGGCTCCAGGCTCAGAGCTGTCAGCAACGAGCCCGACTCCGGGCTCGAACCCGCGAACCGTGAGATCATGACCTGAGCCAAAGTCAGACACTTAACCACTGAGCCACCCAGGGGCCCCGTAAGAGGAAATGATCTTAACCCCTACCTCACATCACACACCTGCACGTGCGTGCGCATAACACACACACAATTTCTGATAAGTTACGGTTTTAAATGTAAACATCTTTAAGTAAAAATATAGGATGTCTTTCTGGCCTTAAAGTAATAATATTCCTGAAACAGAACCCAAAGAGTGCCAACCGCAAAAAGAAAAGGACAGGGGTGCCTGGCTGGCTCAGTTGATAGAGAATGTGACTCTTGATCTTGGGGCTGTGAGTTCAAGCCCCAGGCTGGGTGTGTGGGGCCTACTTAAAAAATAAAAATAAAAATGACAGAGACGCCTAGGTGGCTCAGTCAGTTGAGCATTTGATTTGGTTTCAGATCAGGTCATGATCTTGCAGCCTATGGGTTCAAACCCCACATTAGGCTCTGTGCTGGTGGCACAGAGCCTGCTGGGGGTGCTCTCTCTCTGCCCCTCCCCCGCTCACACACACTCACACCTGTGCTCTCTCTCTCTCAAAATAAATAAACATTTTTAAAAAAAACCACTTCTAAAAAAATATGACAAGGCACCTGGGTGGCTAAGTCGGTTAAGCATCTGACTTCCGTTCAGGTCATGAGTTCAGGCCCCGCACTGGGCTCTACCCTGACCGCACAGAGCCTGCTTTGAGTTCTGTGTCTCCCTCTCTCTGCCCCTCCCTGCTTGTATTCTATCAAAAAAATAAACATCAAAAAAAAAAAGTTACAGACTGGATAATATTTAAATGAAAAGACACTGTCATCAAAAGACAACATTCCGAAAATGAAAGACAACTCACAGGCAGGGTAGGCGACAAGATTTGCAATACATATATCCTACAAAGGACTTGTATCCAGAATCTATAAAACCTGATAAACCGAGAAGAAAAAGACAACACAAAAGACAAATAGGGAAAAAGACTTGAACAGACACTTCAGAAAAGAGGCTCTCCAAACGGCCAATAAATACGTGAAAAGGCGTTCGATCCTTAGTTGTCGGGGAAACGCAAATTAAAATCCACAACACGGGCTCTGTGCTGACAGTGCAGAGCCTGCTTGGGCTTCCCCCTCTCCCCCTAGCTCTCTGCCCCGCCCCTGCTTGCTCTCGCTGTCTCTCGCGAAGTGAATAAACAAACTAAAAAAATAAATAATTAATTTAAAAAAAAATCAACAATACAAATTAAAATGTGGTATCACTCTCCGCCCACTCCAGAAAAGCTAACAGGAGAAACGTTAACCATAACGAGTGTTGGTGACAGTGTGGAACGTGGCCCTGGTCGGAGTGTGGACTGGATTTTTTTTTTTTTTTTTTTTAATCCGGGTGCTGGTTACATAAATGAATTCAGTCTGTGCAAATTCACTGGGCTACATACTTAGAATACATACAGTCTTCTGTTCAGAGTATTATAATTGCAATGACAATTTTTAAGTGGTACAGCCCGGATTGGAACCCTAGAAATCATTAGTAAAGAAGTGTCTTCAGGGCGCCTGGGTGGCTCAGTCGGTTAAGCGTCCGACTCTTGATCTCGGCTCAGGTCACGATCTCACGGTTCGTAGGTTCGAGCCCCAAGTTGGGCTCTGTGCTGACAGCTCAGAGCCTGGAACCTGCTTCGGATTCCGTGTCTCCCTCTCTCTGCCCTTCCCCCACTCCTGCTCTGTCTCTGTCTCTCTCTCTCAAAAATGAACAAACGTTTAAAAAAAAAGGAGTAGGGGCGCCTGGGTGGCGCAGTCGGTTAAGCGTCCGACTTCAGCCAGGTCACGATCTCGCGGTCCGTGAGTTCGAGCCCCGCGTCGGGCTCTGGGCTGATGGCTCAGAGCCTGGAGCCTGCTTCCGATTCTGTGTCTCCCTCTCTCTCTGCCCCTCCCCCGTTCATGCTCTGTCTCTCTCTGTCTCAAAAATAAATAAAAACATAAAAAAAAAAAATTTTAAAAAAAATAAAAAATTAAAAATTAAAAAAAAGGAGTATCCTCATTCTTTTTTTTAGAATATTTCCAATTTTTTACCGTTAAAGGGTGACACTGGGGAATGCTGGTGACTTTCTCATTTGAACCACGTTCGGGTCCATCTGTAGATCAACTTCTAGAAGAATCACCGCTAAGCCAGAGGGTATCATTGCTAAGTGCTCTGGGAACTCTTATCGCTACTGCCCTAAGGGCAACACCCTGCGCCTCGGGGTCACACTGGAAAGGCCGGAGAGCTGCTGAAGTCCCACTCACCCGTGAGCCATACTGACTGAGGCTCTCGAAGCTGACGCGCTTGGCCAGGGAGATGCAGGCGATACGCCGGGGCTGGGTGCATGCCACGTGACTGAAGCCGGCGGCCAGCAGGTACTGGGGCACCTGGGTGGACTTGCCACAGCCCGTGTCACCCGCCACCACCACCACCTGGTGTTCCTTCAGTGTCTGCAGGATGCGGGTCCCGTACTGGGCGATGGGGAGGGCCGCCCGTTCCCTCTGCAGTCTGGCCAGTCGGCCAAACGCCTGCTTCTGGCCAAAGTCTAGGTAGTGCAGAAGGGCTCGGCGGAACTCGGACACCCTCTCCGGGGGCTGTCTGTCCAGCCCCCGAGAGCCCCGGGCGTCGGGGCCCCGGACCGAGAGGTTGATGCGGTAACGGGGGTCGTAAGCGCAAGGCAGGTCGGCCAGCGCCGGGATGCTGTGCTTGGGACGCCCAGGGTCTTTGTCCCCCTTCCTGGTGCTCTTGAGGTTCTGGAATCTCTGTAAGCGTTCAAAGAAGGTCCAGAACTTCTTGCGCTCCTCAGAACCCTGGGGTATATAATCCTCATCACGGAAAAAGGCGTCCTCGAAGAGGCGACGGGTCTCCGGACAATTCCAGTCCCATTTCTCAGGGGCGTCCTCCTCACTGGGATCCCAGTGTCGGCCTCGGTCACCCCCACCCTCCTTCGTTCTGGGAGGAGGCATGTGGTGGGCAGTCGCGACGCGGTCTCGAAGCTGCAGCGAGAGCCCAGTGCCCGCGAGGAGGAATCACCTTCTCTTCAAAAAGCCAATTTTGCTCCTCACTGTGGCACAGGATGATGACAGGCAATGGGCCCCGGGTCCAACTGGTGACACACAGGGCACCTCACGACTCCTGCGGCGATCTGTGCGACAGACACAAGTCCATCCTGGGTCTTCCAGGCCCTGCGCACCTGGAGGAGAGAACAGAAGACACTCGTTTGTCTTTCGAAGCAATTCCTGGAAGGCTGCGGTTTTGTAAGCACGGGACGAGGAGGATGGATGGTAAGGAGTAAGGTCACCCTGAGCCCTCACATGTGGGCATGGTCACATACGGCAGACATTTCACCAGACGATCCAATGACTGGGCTGTGGGAGCCCAAAGGAGCTGCCTGACCATGCCTGGGAGTCGGGAAGGGTCCCCAGAGACGTCTGACCTGAAATCTGAAGGACTGTAGGCCATGGGACCGTCACGAGAGGCAGTAACACAAGAAAGCTGGGGTATAATGGAAACAGTATGACAAGACTTCTTTTCTTAATATTTATTTTGTGGGGGGCGAGAAGGAGAGAGTGTGAGCCTGAGTGGGGAGAGGCAGAGAAAGAGGCGGACAGAGAGGATCTGAAGGAGGCTCTGTGCTGACAGCAGCCAGCCTGATGTGGGGCTCGAACTCACCAACCATGAGATCATGACCTGAGCTGAAGTCGGAAGCTCAACTGACTGAGCCACCCAGGCGCCCCTAGGCAAGAGCTCTGAGAACCCCTACTGATTGCGCAAGCAACAAAGGTCTGGCCAATCATGGGCCCCTACTCATCCTTTACCCGTTGATTGGTGCGAGGTGTGGACATGTAGTCCAGGGAGAGCCAATCACGGCCTTTCTCTGGAATTTACACTAGGTTGCCAGGAGAGAAAAGCCCTCACGTTATCTGCTTTCCCAGAAACCCATCCTAGAGAAAAGGCTGCGCGTGGGCAAAGCACGCACCAGGATGGCCACTGAGCAACTACCAAAACAGAGGTGGAAGAGGGAGAAGGGAGAAGGTTGGTAGCATCATTTAGTGCTGGAGACCTAGTTCCCAGCTACACAAGAAAATGTCTTCACTCCAAGTTGGTTTTCTGACCCTCAGCTGCCTAAGTCCTAATAATACACAGCATATCCTCGTACGTACGATATTCTGAAGTCCATCCCTCAGATTCTTATTGTTTATGACCTTCAAAGGATTCAGAGGCTCTGAAGCCTCCTAGGTACAGGCTTTGGAGTCAGGCAGATCCGGGTTTGAATCTCTGCTGCATCATTAGATGTGTGACCACTGGCAAATTAACTTGTGAGGCTGTTTTCTTCGTCTATAAAATGAGGATAATGCCGTCTTCCCAACATCGTAGCACTGATTGCCCAGCCAGGCACGGAGGAGCAAAATAGTAACTAGAATTCGAGTCCAGTCTTTCTCCCCGTGATGACTAACAAGGGTAAAACGGCAAGAACCAGGGGCCTATAACCTGGAAAACTACACTCGAGGCCACATCCCCCCTTCGTATGGAATTAGCAATGCCTTCACCTACTCTTCAGTCTCTTGGGGCCATCGTGGCCCAGATTCCACCTCTGCAGTCTCGTGGGGCACTGAGGTCATCCATGGGAGTTATTAGAGCCAGAAAGGGGTTTCCACTGAGGAAGCACTTGTGAGCTGGCAGAGTGGTTTCCCACGGGAACAGGAGCCTGTGCACCCTGTTTTCTGGTAAACACCCGGGCTGGGTGGTGCTAGAGTGGGAATGCAAGTTGTAGAGGAGGTAGTCAGAGGAAAAGGCCTTGGAAGGCTGCTGACACTGAGCCCATGATCCTCAGAAAAGGACAGGGAATGAAATGGAGCGCATTCCCCCGAGGCTGCAAACTGCCTGTGTGCACATGGGCCCAACAGAGCGCAAACCATGGCTCTCAAGCAGTCTCTTCTCAAGAAATCCACCGCCCCAGTCTCTTCTCAGCCGATGGAGCAGGTGACTCTTGATTTCGGGGTTGTGAGTTCAAGCCCCACATTGCGTGGAGAGATTGCTTAAAAATAGGATCTTAAAAAAACAAAGGAATCTTAGGCTAGCTTGTAGATTTCTCGGATCCTCTGGCTGCTCTTAACTGTGTCTCTGACCATCTCTGGGCCTCTTGACAATGGCTTTCAGGGGCTTTCTCTGCTTCCCTCATTCTCCCCTCTCTGGCTGTCCATCCTCATGTCTCAGCCTGTCTCTTCCAGCTCACCATGCTCAGCCCTCTTCCTCCGTTTCTTTTTTTTTTTAAGTAATTTTTTAGGGGCGCCTGGGTGGCTCCGTCGGTTAAGCGTCCGACTTCGGCTCAGGTCATGATCTCGCGGTTCATGAGTTCAAGCCCCGCGTCGGGCTCTGTGCTGACAGCTCAGAGCCTGGAGCCGGTTTCAGATTCTGTGTCTCCCTCTCTCTCTCTGACCCTCCCCCGTTCATGCTCTGTCTCTGTCTCAAAAATAAACGTTAAAAAAATTTTTTTTTAAATAATAAAAAATAATAATTCTTTAAAGTTTTATTTATTTTTGAGAGATAGAGTGCGAGTGGGGGAAGGGCAGAGAGAGGGAGACACAGAATCCAAAGCAGGTTCCAGGCTCCAAGCTGTCAGCACAGAGCCCAATGTGGGGCTTGAACTCGCGAACTGTGAGATCATGACGTGAGCTGAAGTCGGACGCTTAACCGACGGAGCCACCCAGGCAGGCACCCTCTTCCTCTGTTTCAAAGTCTGGTCCCGCCTCTCGTTTCTCTGATTTTCTGGTCTGACATTCTCCCCAACCGTCTTTCTCCATTTGACCCTCTCCATTCCTCCATCTGCCTTTCTCGCTTGCTCCTTGTCATCAGCTCTGATGCTCCGTTTTTGTCTCTCTCCGGTTTCCATCACTGTCTCTCCCTCCATCACGACTATCTCTTCATCTCCATTTCTCCACCTAATATTTTGCCTCCCAGTTGTCTGGCGCTTTAACAAGTTAGCACTCGCTCCCGTATCAGGTACCATTCTAAATCACCTGCGTATACGTACACGTGCAACGACAAGCATCCGCGCACCTACGCTTCCCTCACGACGTTAAGAAGGTGCTATCGCCACTCCCTGTTGTACTGAACCAAAGATGGTCAAGTACGTGGTGCGACGGGGAATTCAAATCTAGGGAGTCAGGCTCCCATTTACTCCTCTTCATCTCCTCGGTGTGATTCTCCATCGTCTGGCTTTATGTCTCCATTTTTAACCATGACGCGGTCTTTCCAGTTCTGTTCGCACTCTAGTCTTCCAGTGGAACCAGCTCTCCATCGCATCCCATTTCTCCACCCCCCTGATGGCTCCCTTTGAGGGTCTGCCCTCATTAGGGCGGCCGTCTCACTCACTTCCCACCTCCGGCTCTTTCCCTCAGCTGGCTCTTCCCCTCTCTCAGTGCCTCTGCCAGCTCTTGCCAGTTTCTATTTCCACTGCTTCCATCTCTGTATCAGTCTCTCCCCATGACTCAGTCTTGTGAATTAATGAAGAGACATCTCACTGCGATGGAGCTGGGAGGCCCCAAGAACGGGGGAGCTCTCCGGTGGTACCACGCGAGGTCAATCACTTGGAAGAATTGTCAAGTATAGGCTCCGAGAGAATTGTTGACAGCAAAGAATCATCAAATACCAGCCGCCACGGGGGAGGAGGTTCAGGGTCAGTGGCATCTCCTTCAAGAAATCCACCGCCGCACCGGCACCTGGGTGGCTCAGAGGGTTCAGCGACCGACTCTTGATTTCCACTCAGCTCATGATCGCAGGGTCAAGGGATAGAGCCCCATGAGTCTCTCTCTCTCCCTCTGTCCCCTCCCCGCTTCCGCTCTCGCTCTCTCGAGTTTTTTTAATGCTTTAAAACTTTTTTAAAAAGAAATCCACCGCCACAGCAACTCAACAAGAAACCATCATCGCCCTGAATTCTTGCTTTCTCCAAAGCAAAGGACTTTCATTCAAAACCACCCCTCCCCACTTCGCCCCTCTTCTCCATGGTTTTTGCTATAGCCGGCCTGTCCCAAATTGCAACTCTCCATTACCCCCAAGTAAAACCCACCTTGGCTGCTAAGATAACTTTTATTTTGAAGGCCAACCCGTGTCTTGCTCCTCCGTGGGAACTGCCCGCCTCCTGAGCCTCTGTTCGCCAATTTCCACGCCCATCTTCCTACTCTTCCCCCACCCCCCCCCCAAGTTCACGGTGCCACCACATTTTCTCTGCAGTCTCCGCGAGGCGCTCTGGGGGACCCCATCAGCTCCTCGCGCCCCCCCCCCGCCGCCATTTCTCCAGTTTCCGGCTTCCATCCTCTCTCAACCTCCCCGTCTCTCGGTCCCTCAGCTTCTCCAAGCTTCTTTTCGCGACTCCCATTTCTTCCAGTCTCGCGCCTCTCCGGGGCCCAGGCACTGCCGGGGCGCGCAGGCTCCATCTCCGTCCGCTTCTCCCGGCCTCTCTGGCTCCTCCAACACACCTCCTCCTCTTGGGATTTCCCTCCCGACCCCTCGGCTCGCTCCCCAGCTCCCCAACCTGCACCGACCCGCGCCACTGCAGCCGCCGCCGCCCCACCCCCCTCACCTCACAACCGCCGCAGCCGCTCCAACTTCCGGTCCCCAGCGCCCCACACGCGCCCCAAAGCCGGCTCTGCGCCTGCGCACGCCACCCCTCGCGGCCCGGCCCCACCCCGCCGCGGGCCGAGGAGCCAGCGCGCCACCGGGAGCGTCCGAAAACCCACTCTGCGCCTGCGCACAGCGCGCGCGGGCTCCGCCTCTCTGCGAGTGGAGCCGGGAGTGACGCTGCGCCCTCTAGGGACGGGGGGCAGCACTGCGGCGCAAACTCGGAAGCGCCTTCTCCCCCGCGCAAGCTACCCTCCCCCTGACTGTCACTTGTGCCCGGGACGCCCCGACGCCCGGGGAGAATGCTAGCAGGAGCCCAGACGCTATGAAACCGCTCCCGTGATTTAGTCACTACGATTCATAGTTATTAATGCAAGATTCTGTTAACGTAAAATTCACCCTAGCAATTCACTAATAAATAATTCAGCTCCACTCCCCAGCCTCTTGAAGGCAGGGGCCGTTCCAGCCGTGGAGGTCCCATGTCCTCCAGCGTCCACCACAAGGATCAGAGAGTCGGTAAATGTTTGTTGACTAGTCCTAGGTGCCCCAGTCATTGCGGGTCTGAGCCTCAGTTTCCCTACTTATAACATGAGGATAATATCTCCTTTTCAAGACCGTTGGGGAAAGTAAGCGAAAGTGTATACATAAGGTAATACATTGGTTTTTTTCCTACTGTACGTAGTAGGCATTCAATAAATGTTAGAGCTTTCATTTTTATTGTATTCTCCTGCCATTCCCCTTTTTCCTTAAGATGATATTGCCATTGAGAAGCTACGGCCTTCAGTTCTAGACCCAGTTCAGCGAACGAGACAGATAAAGTCCCTCCTCCCCCGGAACTCTGGTTTTAGTAGGGGAAACAGACACATAAGTAAAAAGAATTGCCAAGAAGTATTGTCACGCTCTTTGGAGAAAAACAAAGCAGAAAAGGAGCAAGGAGTGTTATCATTTTAAGTAGCATGATCAAAGAGGACAGCTCCAAGGAAGTAGCATTTGAGCAGAGTCGAAATACGTGAGGCAGCAAGCCACGGAGCCCCCCTGGAGGTAAAGGAAATAGAAACCGCAGAGACTTCCATGGCAACAAAACTGGTCGTTCCAAGGTCAGCAAGCAGGCCTGTGTGGAGGGGGAAATAGCAGGGAATGAGGTGAGGAAAGAAGGCAGATAGATCAGATACACTATGGTGAGGATTTTGGCTTCTCATCTGAGTGAGATGGGAGCCATGGGAGGAGTTTGAGCAGAGGAGGGACCTGAGGCATGATCTGACTTAGATTTTAATTGAATCCTCTGGCTCAGTGTGTGAGAAACAGACTACAGGGTACCCAGATGAGGAAAGAGGACCGGGGAGGCCACTGATACGATCAAGGGAGAGATTGTGGACCAGGATGATGGCAGAGAAGATGGCAAGAAGTAATCGCATTCTGTGGATATCTTAAGGTAGAACAAGGCGTCAAGGATGACTCCTAACGTTTTTGGCTTGAGTGCCTGCAAATACGGAGTTGCCATCAACTGAGATCAGGAAAATAGGAGGGGAGGGCTCAGAGAGAAAACCCCAGAGTTTCACTCTGAGTGAACTAGTCAGTTACGGGTTGGACACCAAGGTGGCACTCAAGAGGGAAGTTGGATGTCATTACAAATACAAACCTTCCGAAAACAATGTGAACACAGAGAGGCCCGTTCATCTGTCATTATCAAAAGAAGGGGAAGAAACTGACTAAGCACTTCTTGAAATTTGCAAAAGAGAACAATTTATTTTTAAAGAAAAATGGGAGGGAGTAAAAATACAAAGTCAAGATGTAAGTCACAAACTACCAACATTAGGAATGAGTAGAAAACTTGAAACTAGCTCTATTGGGACCCGGCTCATCAGAAACAAGGAAATCAACACGTTCCAAGAACGAACAAAATTAAGAACAGAAAAGGGGAAGTTACAACAAACAAAAAGCAAGATTACTTTTAACGACCCGGTTTCACAGAAATACCTTTGAAGGCTTACATGAAGTTTATTCTTCTTTCAAAAAAAAGTAAGGCTGATGCAGTGATAAATGACAATAAATCTCAAAAGCCACAAAAGTCTTTTGATAAACATACCAAAGAAAAGCTCTCCGAAATGACACCTGGCCCCAGTGGACTGACAGCAGGGTTTCCCCTGACTTTTCATGACGCTCTATAAATTGTCTCAGGACATAATTCATTCTACGAAGGAATATTGGTCTTAATAACTCATGCGTGTCAATTCTGAATGAAACGCCAGGAATAAAATAGGTATTGTTGAGGACCTACTATGTATCCCTGTAGCAGATAGAGAAAAAAGATAGCAAGAAAGAGAACCTCATCGCATTGAGGAACTCATGGTCTAGTTGGAAAACAGGGTGTAGACAAAGATTGTTTTGATGTTTCTAAGACCTGGGATGGGGGGAGGAGAGACAGGAATAAAAATAGGGCACTGGTTGCCTGTGGGGAATTTACGGTTTACCTGAGAACTTGTGTTCTAGAAACTCAAGTCAGAGAAGAGAACACTACGCCCTCCTTTGGAGGGGAATGGATCAGAGAGGGTTCCCCAGAGAGAGTGTCATTTGAAGGAAAATTTCTGAGCGTGGGCACTGGAGTCAAGGGAACGTGGGGTCAAATCTCAGCTCTGTAATTTCCTCGCCGTGTGACGTCGGGCAAACGACCTCCGCTCCCTGAGCCTCATCTTATAGAATGAAGCATCTCTCGTTCCTTCCCTGTGTTGTTGATGGAATTACCCTAAAGGAGAAACTATGTGTAAGATGCTGTCCTGGAGTAAAGACTCTATGCCACTACTATGTGACTTAAAAGATGAGAGCAGGTGAGATTCTCCAGGGGCCCTTCCCAATAGAACTTTCTGCAGTGATGGAAAGGTTCTATATCTGCACGACCCGATATGGTAGCCACCAGCGACACGTGGCTATCGAAGCTAGTGCAACTGAGAAACTAAATGTTGCATTTGAATTCATTTGAATTTGAGTAAGATTGGGCAGCACAGATCCAAAGGGCATTCTGGGCAACGGCAGCAGCTTGGGGAAACGGCCCAGAAGCATGAACTAATCCAGCTCAGAGGATCCGTGTGAGTTTCCTGTGGCTGCCAATTAAGAAGTAACCACAAATGTAGTGACTTAACACAATGCAAATTTATTCTGTAAGTTTTGGGGGTCGGAAGTCTCAAATCAAGGTGTCGGTAAGCCCCTTCTGGGGCCGCATTCTGTCTCCAGTCGCTGACATCTGCTTCTGTTGTTACATCTGCCACTGACTCTGACTGATAAGGACCCTTGTGATTCCCTTGGGCCCATGCAGATCATCTAAGATACTCTCCCCACCCCCAAGATCCTTAATCACATCTGCAAAGTTCCCTTTGCCACGGTAGGTCACATAGTCACAGGCTCAGGGGATTAGGATGTGGACCTCATTAGGGGCCATTATTCTGTCTGCTACAAGAATATACTAGAATAGGGGCGCCTGGGTGGCGCAGTCGGTTAAGCGTCCGACTTCAGCCAGGTCACGATCTTGCGGTCCGTGAGTTCGAGCCCCGCGTCGGGCTCTGGGCTGATGGCTCAGAGCCTGGACCCTGTTTCCAATTCTGTGTCTCCCTCTCTCTCTGCCCCTCCTCCGTTCGTGCTCTGTCTCTCTCTGTCTCAAAAATACATAAACGTTAAAAAAAAAATTAAAAAAAAAAAAAAGAATATACTAGAATATAAACGTGTCCAGTAGTGGAGAGAAGCCTCAAATACCAAGCTAAGGAGCGAGGACGTAAGCTTTCCTTCAAAATACACCTGTAATCTGTCACCTTCTCACTACCTTACCTCTGCTCTTACCCTGACTCGAGTCACCATCACTTTTTGTTCAGACTATTGCAGTAGTCTCTTTGCTGTTGCAATGGCTCCTCGTGTCCCTTCCCCCCACCCCCATAGACTCGTCTCCACCAGCAACTAGAAGGACCCTATTAAAATCTAAGTCAGATCAAAACCTCTTTCTGCTCAGAAAAGGGTCGCCTGATGTAGATTAGAAAAAAAAAAAAATTACAGGGATGCCTGGGTGGCCCAGTCGGTCGAGGATCTGGCTCTTGGTTTCGGCTCATGGCTTGTGAGTTCGAGCCCCATATCGGGCTCTGTGCTGACAGCTCAGAGCTTGGAGCCTGCTTTGGATTCTGTGTCCCTCTCTTGCTCTGCCCCTCCTTCACTCATTCTCTTTCTCTCTCTCTCTCTCTCTCTCTCTCTCAAGAATAAATAAAATATTAAAATAAAAAAATTTTTAAACCTTTTCCTTCTAATTTACCTGAAACTCAAATTGACTGGGTCTTGTGTATTTTAACTGATAAGAGTAGCTCAGAACACTCCCATGGATCTCCAGACACTTGCTATGGCCTGAGAGGCTTTCAAATCTGGCCCCCCACTATCTCTCTCCCTTTCTCACCCCACTTTCCCTCTTGCTCCCTCCACACTGGCCTTTTCACTCTTCCTGGAATATGCCAAGCACATTGTGCCTCAGGGCCTTTGTACTTGCTGAGCCCTGTGTTTAACATACTTTAAGCATGACCTCTCCCTCCCTTCCTCAGGTCTTGGCTAAAATATCACCTTACCCGATGAGCCTTGCCTGACTGATCTATATCCCTGCCTCACTCAGCCCTTTTCGTCCCCTTTAGATTTCTTAACACTTATCACCACTTGATGTATTCCATATTCACTTTTCCTTTGCTTTCTGTCGGTCTTCGTCCACGAGAATATTGTCTTGCTTTCTGTCGGTCTTCGTCCACTAGAATGCCAGCTCCCCGAGGGCAGGGGTTTGTGTCTGTTTTGGTCACTGCCACTTCCTCAGTGCCTATATTAGGGCCTTACACATAGCAGGTGCATAACGAATGGATGTTGAATGGATAGAGAAATCAGTGATGATATCATTGAGCCCCTGGATCCAGCCGTGCCTGAAGCCAGCCTGGCGAAATTGGACAGAAGAACACAAACCAGTTTCCTTCTAGCCTACACCTCCATCTCCGACACGAGGTCGTGGCTGGTGGATTTCTTGCTGAGCACGCTTTCATCCTTGCTCCGCGACGCCTTCAGGGCCCAGTGACACGCGGCCGGCAGTGACCTGCGCAGTTGCGTCCTCCCGAAATACAGGAAGAGCATGGGGTTGAGGCAGCTGTGAGCCAGAGCCAGGCCGGTGACCAGGGGTTCGGCCCGCAGGGCCCGGGCCAGGAGCGCGGAGTGCGGGGCGGCCACGGCGAGCACCAGCCCCAGCACGTGGTAGGGGGCCCAGCACACAAAGAAGCCCACCACGACAGCCGTGCCCAGTGGCCAGCGGCGTCGGGCCGCGCGGCACAGAAGGGCACCGTGGCAGCCGGCCACGACCGCCAGGGGGCCCAGGAAGCCAAAGACGAAGCGGGTGGCGGTCACGGTGTTCTCGACCGCGGCGGACCCACCATAGTCCACTACACATTCCAGGCGTTGAGGGAAATGCTCCTGGTGCAGCCGGCGATAGATGGCCGAAGGCACGGTGAGCAACAGGGCCACCGTCCAGGCGACGGCGCGGGCTGCCTGCACCCTACGAGCCCGCCCGGCGGCGGCCCCCCAGCCGGGCCTGAGGGCCAGCAGGCAGAGGTCCGCGCTGAGAGCGGCCAGGAGAAGCACGCTGGCGTACATGGACAGCAGGATGGCCGAGGACAGGGCCCGACAGCCCACTGCCCCGTACGGCCAGTCGCCCCCGCGGGCGAGGGGCACCGCCAGCATGGGGAGCGACAAACAGCAGAGCAGATCCGCCACGGCCAGGTGGAGGAACCAGCTGGCACCGACCCGGTGGCGGGCCTCTTTCCTGGACACCCAGGCCACCACGGCATTGCCCGGCACGCCCAGCAGGAAGACCGCCCCGTAGAGCAGGAACGGGGCGGCGCCCAGCCGGTCGCTGGAGACACAGGTGCCGTCCATGCAGTCCACGGGGAGGTCCGGAATCCCGTCGTAATCCCCATACTCGTAGCTGACCGACGTGTTCTCCATCCAGGCCCCAGACACCTGAACCGGGGAGAAAGGCGTGGAAAGTGAGGAGGAAACCCCCCCACACCCCCCCCCGGGTCCCCGGAATCCTAGGGGGTGGGAGCCCCATGAGCGGCTTGGAGACTAGACGCTGTGACGGCCTCCGAACCGCAGCGCGTTCGGGTCCTGCGACTAGCTGGGGAGCGACTTGGACTTCGAGGACGATGCCACGTCAGCACGCCCGCCCCCCCCCCCCCCGTTGGAATCCTGGAATTCCAGAACTAGCTCCAGAGCATGCGGGAATTCTAGAATGTCCCAGTGTTACAACCCAGGCTTCTTAGCATTTGGGAATTCCGGAACGCTACAGTGTCACGACATGATCACGACATGATCACGATCGGGGCGCCTGGGTGGCCCAGGGGGTGAAGCGACAGACTCTTGATCTCAGCTCAGGTCGTGATCTCATGGTTCGTGAGTTCGAGCCCAGCGTGGGGCTGTGTGTCGACAGCTCAGAGCCTGGAGCCTGCTTCGCATTCTGTGTCTCCCTCTCTTTCTCTGTCTCTGCCCCTCCCCCGCTCCTGCTCTGCCTCTGTCTCTCAAAAATAAATAAACATTAAAAAAATATTTTTATATAAAAAAATGATCGTGATAAAAAAATTTTTGGAATCCCCAAATATTATATTAGGACACTAGCCAATTATTATTTGGAATTTCCAGAGCAGCGCTGTGTGTTCATGGAAATGTCCTCTATGGGGGCGCCTGAGGGGGCTCAGTCGGTTGAGTGTCCGACATCAGCTCAGGTCATGATCTCACGGTTCTTGGGTTCAAGCCCCCCGTCAGGTTCTGTGCTGACAGCTCAGAGCCTGGAGCCTGTTTCGGATTCTGTTTCTCCCTCTCTACCCCTCCTCCACTCACGCTCTGTCTCTCTCTCTCTCTCAAAAAATAAACAAGAAAGAAAGAAAGAAAGAAAGAAAGAAAGAAAGAAAGAAATTCTGTCTGCGCTGTCCATCATGGTAACTGCTACCCGGTTGACAGATGCTACTGAGCATTTGAAATGGGGCCAGGGGGACGAAGATTTTTCAACTTTACTTAAATATAAATAACCACACGTGGCTAAAGGCTACCTTATTGGACAGTGACCAATTTCTAGAGCATTGCAATGTTAGGACGCTGGCCCAGTAGCCAGCTGGAGTTCTAGAATTTAAAATATCGGCATCTGAGTATCTGTCCAGAGGAGGAAAGGTTAATACGTTTTCACAACAAAAGGGCTTGCCTTGGTTTTTCTTCACCGGTATTACTGAATCTGGGCACAATGAAAATGGACCTCGGGAGAAATTGTGCCATTTCGGTTTTTATACAAACTAGATGGTAAATACAGACAGCAAAGTGTACACGCCGCCCACAGGAACAGCTCCCAGGGCTTCACGGCCTGAACACAGCCAGGTACCAGGCACCTACATTGAGACACAGAGCATTTCTAGAACCCTCCTAGAGCAATTTTGAAAAATTGTTTAAATGTGTCTTATTTAGGGGCGCCTGGGTGGCTCAGTTGGTTGGGCGTCCAACTTCAGCTCAGGTCATGATCTCATGGTTCATGGGTTCGAGCCCCACGTCGGGCTCTGTGCTGATGGCTCAGAGCCTGGACCCTGCTTCGGATTCGGTGTCTCCCTCTCTCTCTGCCCTTCCCCCACTCATACTCTGTCTCTCTCTGTCTCAAAAATAAATAAAATTTGAAAAAAATGTGTCTTATTTATTTTTTGAGGGAGAGAGGAAGCAGGGGAGGGGCAGAGAGAGAGGGGGACAGAGGGTCCAAAGCGGGCTCCGCGCTGACAGCAGTGAGCCTGACGCGGGGCTCGAACTCACGAACAGCGAGACCATGACCTGAGCCGAAGTCAGACGCTCAACCAACTGAGCCACCCAGGCACCCCCTACTAAGAGCAATTTTGTAAAGTCATGATAGTGTCAGGAAAACAGGAAAAATAAAATCTTGAGTTCTCCGTTAGGAGATTCATTCATTCATTCATTCATTCCTTCAAGTTAGCACCTGAGTACCCTGTCTGTTCCAGGCACTGAATACACAACGGGGTGACATTCTAGGTGGATGGAGGCAGACGAGGAAGGAATAAGTCACACAAGGAATAAAGAAGCAAAATACAGGGGCGCCTGGGTGGCTCAGTTGGTTAAGTGTCCGACTTCAGCTCGGGTCACGATCTCGTGGTCTGTGAGTTCGAGCCCCGCGTCGGGCTCTGGGCTGATGGCTCGAAGCCTGGAGCCTGCTTCCGATTCTGTGTCTCCCTCTCTCTCTGCCCCTCCCCCGTTCATGCTCTGTCTCTCTCTGTCTCAAAAATAAATAAACATTAAAAAAAATTAAAAAAAAAAGAAGCAAAATACAGTATCTTAGAAGGTGATAAATGCTATGGCAAAAAAAAAAAAAAAATCACACAGGGAATTTTAAATAAGTGGTCAAAGACGGCCTCCCTGAGAAGGTGACATTTGAACAAAGCCATAAAGGAGGCGAGAGGGATGAGCCGTGTGGGGATCTGAGAGAAGAGAGTTCCAGGCAGAGGGAACAGCCAGTGCAAAGGCCCTGAGGTGAGAACATGGCCGGTCACGTTCAAGGAACAGTGAATCATTCGATCCCTATAACAACCCTCTGATTCTAACACTGTTATTGCACCCATTCTGCAGACGAGAAAACAGGCACAGAGAAATAACCTCCCTAAGACCATCCATCTAAGCAAGTAACAGAGCTGAGTTTTGAACTGGGTTGGCCCCACCCCGGACCTCCGGGCCCTGGAATATATTCACCCCGAAATCTTAGATTCAGAAGGCAGGACAGCCCGTGGCCCGGAGCAGACCCGGGCTCTGTAACTGAGTTTCAGTTGGCCCTCTCTCGGTTTCCTCATCTGAGAAATGAGTCACGGAGGTGGACCTACCTCATCGGTTTGGGGCGGAGGGGAAGGAGGCCTTGAGGAGTTGGTGTGTGTAAATCACGTGGCACAGACAAAGGTAGACCGTAGACGATCCCCCATAATGTCAGACCTGAGCCTGTGGCTGTCTGCTGACTCTTCATGGGCTGGCTGGCCCTACCCAGAGCTCTATCTGGCATTGACACAACAGGAAAAGCAGAAGGGAAGTTGGGACACCTTCTGCCCCCTCCACCCCGCCAACTAGCTGCCAACTAGCTGCTAAGAGGCCCGGCCACTTTGTGTGTGTGTGTGTGTGTGTGTGTGTGTGTGTGCAGGCTTTAAAAATTCAGGGGCGCCTGGGTGGCTCAGTCGGTTAAGCATCCGACCTCAGCTCAGGTTATGATCGCGCTGTCCATGGATTCGAGCCCCGCGTCGGGCTCTGGGCTGATGGCTCGGAGCCTGGAGCCTGTTTCCGATTCTGTGTCTCCCTCTCTCTCTGACCCTCCCCCGTTCATGCTCTGTCTCTCTCTGTCTCAAAAAAAAAAAAAAAATTAAAAAAAATTTTAAATTCAAACCCTCACCAGCCGTGTGGCCTTGGGCGGGTCCCTGAACCTCTCTGTTCCTCAGCTTCCCCGTCTGTGATACGAGGATAATGATATTCCTCCCTTAGAGGTGTCGCGAGCATTCAGTAAGTGAATCGGGGCGACAAGCCGAACCCAGTGCCTGGTCCACAGTGAGCATGTGACATGTCAGCTGCTGCTACACGTACCCTCTCTCCCACCCTAAGACCCCCGCCCTGCCCAGCTTTTACTCGTTAAAGTCTGGAAAGCATTCCGCGTGTTGGCAGCTCAACCAGTCTGTGGTATTTCCCTTTTCAGATGTCAGACAGGGATGGAACATTCCAGCACCCCCTGGGTCATCTCTTAGCCCTTTCCACGCAACGTGTTTTCGATCTGTTTCCTTATCTGCACACACATCCACCCTTTCCTTACGGTTCAGAATCGGCCCCCTGGCTGGACGGGTTGTGCTCATTAACCAGCCTTAGATTAAATAAAGGACGTTGAAAAAAAAATTTTTTTAAGTTTATTCATTTGAGAGAGAGACAGCGTGAGCAGGGGAGGGGCAGAGAGAAAGAGAGAGAATCAAAAGCGGGCTCTGCGCTACCAGCAAAGCCACGAGATCATGACCTGAGCTGAAACCAAGAGTCGGTTGCTTCACCGACGGAGCCACCCAGGCACCCCAATAAAGGACAGTTTTAATGATGGTCACGAGCAGCTTAATTATTTTATCACCTTTTGTGCAATAAACTATATGCATATAACTATATCTACATGTAAAACATAATTACCAAAATAACTATTATTATTACTTTATAACAATGAAGAGAGCAGATGACATTTATTGAGTACCTACTATGTACCAGGCATAACCCTTAAGACAACGCTATGAGGTACGTGCCATTGTTATGCCCCATTTCCCAAACTGTTGGCTACTTCTGGCTCCACTGTGTCCCCGGCATCCAGAAGGGCACCCGGCCCGCAGCGGGTGCTTAGGGGATGTTTGGCGAGTAAAAGAACGAAGAGGGAAACTGAGGCACCGAGAAACAAACGGGTGACTTCGGCTTCTTTCGGCTCCTTGAGATCCCAAGCACCCGTGTGAGTGCTCTTGGCACACGTGTGTCTGTAAATCAGCCTGTCGTGTTGGAACCCCTGGGGCCCGGGGGAACCGTGGAGCAGAATGGACTTGAACCCAACATGGGATACCTCACCGCCACCTCCCAGAGAAGCATACATATGCTCCTCAAAAGACCTTTGCCAGAAGAGTCACGTTCACAGCAGCCCATGTTGGGAAACCACCCAAATAGTCACCCACAGGGGAACGAATAAACAGAGCAGGGTATATTCCTGCGGTGGAATGTTCTACAACAATGAGAATAAGCAAACCACACACGCGAAGGTGGATAGATCTCATATATACACTGCTGAGGGGAGAGATCCAGACAGACACGCAGGAGGGTTGACTGAGTAGTATCATTCTCATCAAGTTCAAAAACGAGCAGAAGAGGGGCGCCTGTGTGGCTCAGTCAGTCGGTTAAGCGTCTGACTTTGGCGCAGGTCATGATCTCGCGGTTTGTGAGTTCGAGCCCTGCGTTGGGGGCTGACAGCTCAGAGCCTGGAGCCTGTTTCAGATTCTGTGTCTCCCTCTCTCTCTCTGAACCTCCCCCGTTCATGCTCTGTCTCTCTCTGTCTCAAAAGTAAATAAACGTTAAAAAAAAATTTTTAAAGAAAAAAAAAACAAGCAGAAGAATTCTCTGGGGGGGTTAGTGACTAGGGGGAACGGGAGGGCACTTTGGGACCAGGGTTGTGCTAGTCCTTTTTTTATTTTTAATATTTATGTATGTTGAGGGGCGTCTGGGTAGCTCAGTCGGTGAAGCGTCCAACTC
Source organism: Leopardus geoffroyi (assembly GCF_018350155.1). NCBI lineage: Eukaryota > Metazoa > Chordata > Mammalia > Carnivora > Felidae > Leopardus > Leopardus geoffroyi. Next base: position 9,964,660 of record NC_059335.1, read on the forward strand.
TTGGTGTCGGCTCAGGTCACGATCTTGCGTTTTCGTGAGTTCGAGCCCCGTATCGGGCTCTGTGCTGACGGCGCGGAACCTGCTTGGGATTCTCTGTCTCCTTCTCCCTCTGCCGCTTCCCCGCTCACGTTGTCTCTGTCTCTCTCCAAACAAATAAATAAACCTTAAAAAAAATTTTTTTTTTAATTTTGAGAGCGGAGAGAGGCAGAGAGAGAGAGAGGGAGAGAGAGAATCTTAAGCAGGCTTCATGCTCAGCGAGGAGCCCAACGCGGGGCTCGATCTCACAAACGGGGAGATCACCGCCTGAGCCGAGATCGAGAGTCTGACGCTCAACCGACTGAGCCACCCAGGCGCCCCGTGGATTGTGCTATTTCTTGACCGGGGTGCTCACTGCCTGTGCAAGCTCGGCTCGTGGAGATACGCTGAGTTTCCTGGTGCTGACGTGCCCACTTTTGTGTGTGTATGTTACACATGAAAATAAAGTCAAAGTCTTAAGAAGTGGGATGACTGAGTCGAAGGGCTAGGTCACGGGACGCGTTGCCATTTGCTGGGTTCTCCCGAAACTGCCCGAGATCCTGGAGGTTGAAGACTGACCATTTCCTCTCCACCTGGGTGGGAGGGCTACGTGGGTCCTTTGCCCCAAGCTTTTCTGCCGGGCTGCCCGAGTAAATTCCAAGGGTCTGGAATCCCAACGGAATGGTGAGAGGGTTCCATCTCTCAAGTCCCAGGACTGATTCCCAGCTTCTGACAATCATTCGTCTGAAAGGCCAAGCTGGTGCGATGCCTCCCTTCCTCCCTTCCCTCCATCCTTACCGTCTCTTGTAAGAGGACCCTCATCTTGACCCAATGCCACTTGAAGCACGAGGCAGGCTCGCAGCCGGGACCCGGGAGGTCTGAGGTCTCTCCGGGCGTCTGGCAGCCGGGGGGATTCCTGGAAGCCCGTCCCCTTGGCCGAGGGCTCCCACGGGATGCCGCCGGGCACCGCCGACTCACGGGCCCCAGCAGATCTCCACAGCCAGAAAAAACAGGAGTGGCCTTGTCCTACTCCCCGGGGTGTGTTTGTCTTGTACTCTTCCCATGACTCACATATCCCAAAATTACCGGGCAGCGCATGAAGCCGGAGAGGGCTCGGGTGGGTGGAGGGCTGACCCCGTGTCACCAACCCCAGGATCAATGTCACCAGTCACCGATTCCTGGAAGCCACACCTGCGTGTGGTTTGACCTTCAAGACCTGGGGGGGCGGGGTGGGGGGGGCGGGAATCTGGGCCTAGATTCACTCTCCCATGGGACCCTCTGAGGTCACCCTCACCAAGCGCTCACTGCCCTCTCCCTGCCTCCCAGCCTCCAACCGCGTGCCCAGCCCCTCTCTCTCTTCCCTCCGCAGATCCCCAAGGGCAGATAAACACGCCTTCCGTGGGCGCTGAGGGAGACGGCTCAGGGTCAAGGTCCCCACAAAAAGCCCAAGGTCACCAAACACAGGGCCTGAGGCCTCAGAGCCAACAAAACGCAAACAAATCCTATCCCTCCTGTGAGCCTCAGTTTTCCATCTTTAGAATGGGAAGATGTTGACCTTCGCGGTCCTTAACCTCCCTCCCAGCACAGCCGCAGAGGCTGAGAATGTGGGCGTGAGAACCAGAAGGACTCATATTTCAGGTCCCCCGCTGAGGAGTTTGGGCGGGGGGGAGGGGGGGTCTCCGCCTCTCTGAGCCTCAGTTTCCTCTCCTGTGCAGTGGACTTTCTGCAGCAAGCAGGAAAAAAAAAAAACGGTAAAGAGATTTAAAACACACATACGAATCCAACAGTGCCCGGCACGTCGGAGGTGGCTTCGCCTGTGCTAAATCCACAGCAGAAAGACTGTAACAGAAACTCTTAAAATTTACATTTTAAGAACACAGGCTTTGGGGCGCCCGGGTGGCTCCGTCGGTTAAGCATCTGACTTGGGCTCAGGTCAGGATCTCATGGTTCGTGGGTTCGAGCCCCGCATCAGGCTCTGGGCTGACAGCTCGGAGCCTGGAGCCTGCTTCGGATTCTGCGTCTCCTTCTCTCTCTGTTCGAACACCTCTCACGCTCTGTCTCTCTCTCTCTCTCTCTCAAAAATAAGTAAACATGACCAAAAAAAAAAAAAAAAAAAAAAAACGCAGGCTTAGCAAGAGGAAGTGACTCTCCCATCCCGGAGCCTCTATTCAGCAGTTTTCTGTGTTTGTACTTCTCTCTGTGTGCTTCAGGGGCTGAGGGGACGTATTTACAATGTTTCTTTTGCTGCTGTGTAGAGAGTAAAATCATGTTGTTAGAGGAAGTTGTTCTGAGTCAACAAACTGGATGGAACTCACTGCGCGAGTGACGTGGGGCGTCTCCCGGCCCCTCCCTGGGTGACCGCGTCTTGGCTAAACCGTGTCATGGCCCCAGACCTTCCCGAGGAGACAATTGTCCCCTCCGTCCCTGCCTTGCTCCGGGAGACCCCTTCATCTCCCACACCCTATGGGAACCCACCCGTCCTGGTCCGAAAAGACCCGGGGACTGTCCGTCCTCAGTCTCATCCGGAGTTTACAGATTGGGCTAAAACTGCTCAAATCATTAGATCTTCATAAAACTCAGCCCCTGAGTCTCGGGGTGCACATTTCTTGGATTCTGGGAGGCGGGGTTTTCCGGTGTCCCTGGCGCTGGGGGCCTGGGGGATGCTGTGGGTTGAGGACAGTGTCTCTACAGGCTGCAGAGGCCAGGGGCGAGGGATGAGGGGGTGGGGACCACAGATTTATAAAAAGTGAGGGGCCAGTCAGGGGGTGGGATTCCTTTACAGCCATCCCACGATGGGATGCCAAGTCCCAGCCCCTCAACACAGGGAATCTAGAAGGAGAACACTTTAAAGTTTTTTTAATGTTTTTATTTATTTTTGACAGAGAGAGAGACAGAGCACGATTGGGGGGGGGGGGGGGTGGGGAGCAGAGAGAGAGAGGGAGACACAGAATCCGAAGCGGGCTCCAGGCTCCGAGCCATCAGCACAGAGCCCGATGCGGGGCTCGAACTCACAGACCGCGAGATCATGACCTGAGCCGAAGTCGGACGCTTCACCGACGGAGCCACCCAGGCGCCCCGAAGGAGAACACTTTAGAAGGTTCAGTTGAGAGGGGCGCCTGGGTGGCTCCATCGGTGAAGCGTCAGACTCTTGATTTCAGCTCAGGTCATGATCTCACGGTTTGTGAGTCCGAGCCCCGCGTCGAGCTCTGCCGTGGATCCTGCAGCATGGATCCTGCTTGGGATTCTCTCTCTCCCACTCTTTCTGCCTCTCTCTCTCCCTCTCTCAAAATAAATAAACTTAAAAAAAAAAAAAAAGGTTAAGTTGACATAGGAAATTGCCATGTTGTGGGTGCAAATAGGTCGTATTCCGACAAATACCTGACGAGAAAGCAGGTAAGTGGTTGCCAGGAGCTGGGGGGCAGGGAGGGGTGTCTTTTGGGGTGACGGGAATGTTCCGGAACCAGATCGTGGGGACAGCTGCACCCCACTGGGAATGTACTAAATGCCATTAATGGTGACTTTTTTCGTGACTTGTATTTTACAATTTTTTTTAAATAATAAACAATAAGCCATTATACCTCCTCACCCCACAATGGGATGAAGTTTGGCAATTTCACAGGGTTCACCCGAACGTCATTTTGTAGATTCACTTAGTTTCTCTAAAGATTCTATTTTTTAAGTAATTTCTATCCCCAACCTGGGGCTCGAACCCGCAACCCCAAGATCAAGAGTCGCACGCCCTACCGACTGAGCCGGCCAGGTGCCCCCACCCTAACAAAATTCTCGAAGCCTGAAAGGGTGAATGGCTATTTGACCCAAGGGATCTTACAGTGTTAGTCACAGACTATTTGAATCACAGGATTGTAGAATGTCACCCTAGAACCTGGGCGCGATAGACACATAGAGCTCCAGAAGTACAGAGCCTGGGTGGCTCAGTCAGGTGAGTGTCTGACTCTTGATTTCGGCTCAGGTCACGACCCCACGGTTCACCGGATCGAGCCCCGAGTTTGCTGTCAGCACAGAGCCTGCTCGGAATTCTCTCTCTCCCTCTCTCTCCGCCCCTCCCCCGCTCACACACAAGCGCACGCGCTCTCTCTCTCTCTCTCTCTGTCTCTCTCTCTCAAAACACATACACAAACGTTTAAAAGTATAAATAACACCCAAATTAATTGTATCTGATTCTCTCTGCTTCGCTTTGCTTGCCTCTTGTCCGGCCGCTGGAAAACGGATGATCTCCCGCATGGCTTGCCTTGTGCTCCTATGAGACCGTGCTGATCTGGAACGGTACCTACCTGGGGGTTAGAGGTGTGGTGTTCGGGGAGGTCACACGGCACAGGCGCAGGGAGGAGGCTTTGCCCCGGGGGCCTGGGGGAGCCAGGTCTGAGGAATAGGTGGGTGGGTGTCGGGGAGCTTGGTGCCGGTGGTAGGCAGGGGGCGGGGGACGGACACGGCCAGCTCAGCCAAACCCCATCATCCACTTTCCTTCTCCCCCACTTCCTCCTCAGAACTTGTTGAGCCAGCAGATCCCCCCAAACCCCAGATGTGGCAACGGCCGGGCCCTTCAGCCCACTTCCTTCTCCTCCGAGTGTTTCCAGAAGACCGTTGCGGGGCGCCAGCTCTTGGGACAACGTCTCCCTCCCAGATCAGAGTGAGGTAAAGACCTCGCCGTCTGCAGCCGACTCCCCACCCCCGGGGAAGGTTGGCCGTGCTCATGATCCGAGCCCAAATCCAGAGTCCGGTGTTCAATCGACCGAACCACCCAGGTGCCGAACGGGACGATCTTTTAAAAACAGGCCGGTTGGGGCGCCTGGGTGGCTCCGCGGGTTAAGCCTCTGACTTTGGCTCAGGTCGTGATGCCACCGTTCACGGGCTGGAGCCCCACATCGGGCTCTGTGCCGACAGCTCAGAGCCTGGAACCTGCTTCAGATTCTGTGTCTCCCCTCTGTCTGCCCCTCCAATGCTTGCACTCCGCCTCTCGCATTGTCTCAAGGATAAATAAACATTTTTAAAAAATTAATAAAAAGAGGGGCGCCTGGGTGGCGCAGTCGGTTAAGCGTCCGACTTCAGCCAGGTCACGATCTCGCGGTCCGTGAGTTCGAGCCCCGCGTCGGGCTCTGGGCTGATGGCTCAGAGCCTGGAGCCTGTTTCCGATTCTGTGTCTCCCTCTCTCTCTGCCCCTCCCCCGTTCATGCTCTGTCTCTCTCTGTCCCAAAAATAAATAAATGTTGAAAAAAAAATTAAAAAAAAAATTAATAAAAAGAAATGTGTTGGGAGTGCCTGGGTGGCTCGGTGAGTTGTGTCCGACTCTTGATTTGGACTCAGGTCGTGATTCCAGAGTCGTGGGATTAAGCCCCACGTAAGGCTCCACACTGAGCGTGCAACCTGCCTAAGATTCTCTCTCTCTCTCTCTCTCTCTCTCTCTCTCTCTCTCCGCCCCTCCTCTATTCTTGCTCGTTCTGTCTCTCAAATTAAACACACAGTTACAGGAGGGAAATGGGGAAAAAAATTATAAAAGCAATATCTTGGATATATTGTTAGGCGAAATATAGCATTGACTGCATGAATATACTTTATATATGAAATATCATTGTATATAACAATGTAATAAATATATTAATAGTATTACTATCACTATAATACATTGATGTCAATTATATATATTCATATAATGTTAATATGTGTTATATATGTTCTACATTATGTAACATAGTTATACGTTTTGATTTTATTTGATTATAAATGTAATTATTAATAGGGGCACCTGGCTGTCTCAGTCAGGATCTCAGAGTTGTGAGCTCAAGCCCCACGCTGGGTGTAGAGATTGCTTAAAAATAAAATCTTTGGGGCGTCTGGGTGGCTCAGTCGGTTAGCATCGGGCTCTTGATTTCCGCTACGGTCATGATCTCATGGGTTCATGAGTTCAAGCTGACAGCATAGAGTCTGCTTGGACATCTCTCTCTCTCTCCCTCTCTCTGCCCCTCCCCTCAAAAATAAATAAATAAACATTAAAATAAATAAATAAAATAAAATCTTTGAAATATATATATACACACAATTACTATATAACATATTGATATTCATATAATACGTAATTGTATAATGTTCATTAATATATTCATCATTACTATGCTCCTCATGTCATTGTTGTTAATATAATTATAAAATATATTACTATTATTGCATCCATTTCTTTTTTATTTTTTAAGTGTATGTATTTATTTATGTAAGTTCTACCCCCAACATGGGGTGGAAATTCACGACTCTGAGATCAAGAGCCACACACCCTCCCAGCGGAGCCAGCCAGGTGCCCCCGTTTCTTCTCAATTTTTTATTTTTTATTTTATTTTTTATTTTTTTTTTCAACGTTTATTTATTTTTGGGACAGAGAGAGACAGAGCATGAACGGGGGAGGGGCAGAGAGAGAGGGAGACACAGAATCGGAAACAGGCTCCAGGCTCTGAGCCATCAGCCCAGAGCCCGACGCGGGGCTCGAACTCACGGACCGCGAGATCGTGACCTGGCTGAAGTCGGACCCTTAACCGACTGCGCCACCCAGGCGCCCCTCTTCTCAATTTTTTAGTGTGGCAACCAGGACACTGGAAACTACCTGTGAGATTCACAGCACGTTTCTGTTGAATGGCGCTGGTCTATACGATATTTCTAGCCCATCTGCACACACGCACGCACACAAAACACTAAACAGAACGGTTTTGCAGTCAATTATAAGTAGCACAGCATTTCAACATTTATTGTTTTTTATTTTCATTATTCAAAGAAAAATTTTTTTAATGTTTATTTATTTCTTAGAGAGAGAAAGACAGAGCGTGAGCGGGGGAGGGGCACAGAGAGAGGGAGGCACAGAATCCGAAGCAGGTTCCAGGCTCCGAGCTGTCAGCACAGAGCCCCACGCGGGGCTTGAACTCACAAACTACGAGATCATGACCGGAGCCGAAGTCAGACGCTTAACCGACTGAGCCACCCAGGCGCCCCTATGTTCATCATTCAAGCGCAGCAGACTAGTTTTTTCAAAAGTCAAAAGGTTACACGCTGAATGAGTTCATTGATAACTAACGTTCCTGGAAAGGACCGAATTGAGGATGAGAGTGAAACGGTAGTGGCCAGGGGCCCCAGACCAGGCTGGGAGGGTGGAGGGCAGTCGGTGGGGGGTGGGGGCTGGAAAAGGGCATCATGAGGGATCCAGATGGTGACGAAAATATCCTGCACCTCGAGTATATCGGTGTCCACATCCTGGTCGTGATCTTGTAATGTCGTTTTGCAAGGTGTTCCCATAGCGAAATAGGTCAAGGGCACAGAAGATCCCTCTGTATTATCACTCACAGCCAGCTACGCGTGAGTCCGCAGTGATAACCAAAATTTAAAGTTTCTTGGGTTTTTTTTCTTTTTTCTTTTTCTTTTATTTATTTATTTTGAGAAATGCAAACAAAACAGCAGTTTACAAAGTAAAACGCCAAGTTCCCGCGTGACCTCCTTCCCCCCTGGAGGTGCCCAACCAATGTTTCTTAACCTCCCCTTAGGGCAAGCTTCCCTCACACTTGCTTCTGACCGGGACCATCTAACCTCTTTTTTACTTAGGGCATTTTTTTTTTTAAACCCCAATTGAGTAACATTTTAACCTACTGTACTTTAAATCGGCACACTTAGTTGGGCTTTTTTTTTATGTTTATTTTATTTGGGGGGGGGGGGGGAAAGAGGGAAAGAGCGTGAGCAGGGGAGGGGCGGGGAGAGAGGGAGACACCAAATCCGAAACAGGCTCCAGGCTCCGAGCTGTCCGCCCAGAGCCCGACTCGAGGCTCGAACTCACGAACCACGAGATTATGACCTGAGCCGGAAATCAGTGCTCAACCCCAGGCCGCCCAGGCGCCCCTAGATCCACCCGCTTAGAAAAGCTTCGCCCGCGTATCAAGGAGCAAGAATGCCTTTTGAGGGGCGCCTGGGTGGCGCAGTCGGTTAAGCGTCCGACTTCAGCCAGGTCACGATCTCGCGGTCCGGGAGTTCGAGCCCCGCGTCGGGCTCTGGGCTGACGGCTCGGAGCCTGGAGCCTGTTTCCGATTCTGTGTCTCCCTCTCTCTCTGCCCCTCCCCCGTTCATGCTCTGTCTCTCTCTGTCCCAAAAATAAATAAACGTTGAAAAAAAAATTTTTTTTTTAAAAAAATAAATAAAAAAATAAAAGAATGCCTTTTGAGACGCTTGTTACATTTTGTTCCAGCTCTCTAGTGATATAAATACCTCACTATTTTTTATAAGTTTTTTTTTTTAATGTCTATTTATTTTTGAGAGAGAGCGAGAGAGGGAGAGACGCACAGAGCATGAGCAGGTAGAGGGGCAGAGAGAGAGAGAGAAGCGGCCTCCAGGCTCCCAGCCGTCAACACGGAGCCCCACGTGGGGCTCGAACTCACGAACCGGGAGCTCGTGACCCTGAGCCGAAGTCGGACGCTCAAGCGACTGAGCCGCGCAGGCGCCCTTCACTCTTCTGCAAAGGTTACGACGTTCCCATCTGTCTTCTGTGTATCGAATGTGTCCTAGTCACAATCTGCACGCGCACGCGCAGACAGAGAGCTGTTTGGCTGGGGGAGGGGGGCAGGGTTGCTCCCGGTAATACGGTTTCACCAAGGTCACGGTTACCATGAGCCCAGAGAAACCGCACGGGTGGGAAGGTGGGGGCGCCGAGCAGAGGGCGGCCGGGAGCGCGCCCCTCACACCGCCTGGCTCTTCTGGGCTGGGGTGTCCGCCGTGGAGAGCGTGTAGGACTTGCTGTCCCGGGACACGGACTCCTCGGTCAACACGTTCCGGAGCCTGGCGGGGAGGGACCTGAGGAAGCGGGCGTGTAAACCCCGAGCCGCCGCCACGTAGATGACGGGATTTATGCAGCAGTTGACGTAAGCGAAGGCGACGCACAGGGCGTCCAGGGGCGACACGCTCTTGAAGATTCTCGAGCGCCGGTCGGACAGGGCCAGCATCATCCCCGTCACCTGGTAGGGCAGCCAGAACACAAAGAAGCTGGTCACCACCGCCGCCACCACCTTGACCGTCTTGGCGGAGCGCGTGGCGCTGCGGCTCCACGTCCGAATCAGGAGGAACGTGTAACAGATTGCGAGCGTGACCAGCGGCCACAGGAAGCCCACCACCAGCCGCAGGACGGCCACGACCCTCTCGGTGACGAAACCGTCTCTCCCGTAGTTCACGCCGCACTGCATCTTGAACGGAAAGGCCTCCACGCGCACCACGCGATACATGAAGGACGGGATGGTCAGCAACAGGGCCAAGCCCCAGGCCACGCCGCAGGCCGCCCAGGCCAAGTGGGCCCCTCGGTAGTTCTGGCACCAGACGGGGTTAAACACCAGCAGGAAGCGGTCGGCGCTGATGATGGCCAGGAGCAAGATGCTGGCGTACATGTTGAGCAGGATGAGGGAGGGCAGGATGCGGCAGGCCACGTCGCCATAGGGCCAGTGGCCGTGCTGGACGATGGATGTGAACAAGATGGGCAGCGCCAGGCAGGAGAGGAGGTCGGCCACCGCCAGGTTGAGAAACCAGATGGCGTTGATGTTTCGCCGGACCTCGAAGCCCGTCACCCACACCACCAGGCTGTTGCCCGGGACGCCCACCAGGAAGACCGCCGCCAAGATTACCAGGGCAGTCACATTCGGAGCAGACAGGGCGGGGGTTCTAGAAGACTTGTCCACTGGCATGTACGGGTCCACGGTCCAGCCATAATCAGGATACTCAGGGGTGCTGTAATTCAGGGAGTCCTGGGTGGGATGAGAGAGGCAAGAAGGGTCCATCAGAGCTATGCGGCCAGGAGCCCATCACACCTCTTCTTGGAGCCCCAGGTTTCTCCCCAGGGAAACGGGGATGCGAGGGCCAGACCCAGCTACGGGGTTACACCTGCCGCCCTGCCACCTCCTGCTAAAATCCTTGGACATCCCCAGGATCCGGCAACCGAGCGGGCAAAACCTAGTCCTGCTGCCAACGTTGTGGTCACTGTCCGTTCTGACGGCACACAGCTTGTTCGCTCTTTCTTGAATTTATTTTATTTTATTTTTTTAATGTTTATTTATTTTGGGGACAGAGAGAGACAGAGCATGAACGGGGGGAGGGTCAGAGAGAGAGAGGGAGGCGCAGAATCCGAAACGGGCTCCAGGCTCCTAGCCGTGGGCACAGAGCCCGACGCGGGGCTCGAACTCACGGACCGCGAGATCGTGACCTGAGCCGAAGTCGGAAACTCAACCGACCGAGCCCCCCGGGGGGTCCCCGCGGCTTGTTAGCTCTTTTTAACGCTGTCAACAAACTCAGATGATATCCCCAGGTGGCTACCCCACTGCCGCCCATCACCCCCTTTTGCTGCCTCGTGCCCACTAAGACAGCTCCGTGCTCTGTCTCGGAGTGGCTCCCCCCAAGAAGGCAGGGATTCGGCCTGGTATTTAAGCAAGCAGAAAGGGGGAATCAAAAAAAAAAAAAAAAAAAAAACCCAAAACAAACAAACAAACAAACAAAAAAAACAACGCTCAGTCATCCAGGTAAATATGTTGATGCGATGTTTTAAAGAATCAAAATCAATGCCCGCCCCTCCCCCCAAATCCATGGGGGGTGGGGGGGCAAAACATCCAAACTGTAAATAAAGACAGGCTGCCATCTTTGTTTGTTTTCTGCCCTTGCACGATCGTGCCTTGGGAACCGTCCAATCAGACCACAGTTTGCTTTCCCAGACAGGTGGGTGTCTGCAAATGGACACTGGTGTGTAAACGTATCAGGCAATTCCGGGGTTTTATGGACAGTCAGGCTGCTGGGGCTTATGAAGTGGTCTCTGTTGTGGGGCGGGGGCGGGGGGATTTGAGCAGAGCTTTATTTATTTGTTCTACTCGGTTCAAACTACGGGAGGATATTTTGCGAAGGGTAGAGGGGCACACATGTGTCCTTTCGCTCCGGGTTCCCGGAGAGCTCAGCACCGCACTTAGAGGCCAGATCCCGACTGTCCTGCTTGAAGCCTGCCTGGGCCCTTGGACGTTCCCTTACTGCTCCGTGCCTCGGTTTCTTTCCTGGTTGACCTGTACTCTCCTATCACCATTAGCTTAAGTCGTTTCAAAACCTCAGGGTCAGAGCAGAGAGAAAATATTGGGGGGGGGGGCAAGATGAAGCATAAAAAAATAGGAATAAGGGGGCGCCTGGGTGGCGCAGTCGGTTAAGCGTCCGACTTCAGCCAGGTCACGATCTCGCGGTCCGTGAGTTTTGAGCCCCGCGTCAGGCTCTGGGCTGATGGCTCAGAGCCTGGAGCCGGTTTCCGATTCTGTGTCTCCCTCTCTCTCTGCCCCTCCCCCGTTCATGCTCTGTCTCTCTCTGTCCCCAAAATAAATAAACGTTGAAAAAAAAAAATTAAAAAAAAAAAAAAAATAGGAATAAGATATAGATTTTTGCCTCGCAAGAGGAAGGACAGAAGGGATGAAAGGAACAGAGAAAGATATAGGTGTCCAAGAACAAAGAGCGCCTTAGCACCCAGATTATGGTCTCTAATGACCCTCTGCCGTTCAAAGAGCCCAGGCTTGGGGCCCCCCGGGGGGCTCAGTCAGTTAAGCGTCCAACTTCCACTCAGGTCATGAGCTCAAGGTTTGTGAGCTCAAGACCCACATCGGCCTCTCTGCTGTCGGCGAAGAGCCCACGGCAAATCCTCTGTCCTCCTCTCTTTCTCTGCCCCTCCCCTGCTCATGCACTCTCTCCCTCTCTCTCTCTCAAAAATGAATAAGCATTAAAAACAAAGATGAGCCAATTTGAATATCTAATAATAATTGCTATGGAATGAAACACATTAATATATAAAGATCTGTGAGCTCGAAATGACAGTAAAAACAAGCAAACCCAGGGGCACCTGGGTGGCTCAGTCGGTTAAGTGTCCGACTCTTGATTTCAGTTCAGGTCATGATCTTGTAGTTGGAAGGATCAACCCCCCCCACTGAGCTCTGTGCTGATGGCGCAAAGCCTGCTTGGGATGGTCTCTCTCCCTTTCTCTCTGCCCCTCCCCCACTCTCTCTCTCTGTCTCTCTCTCAAAATAAATAAACATTAACCAAAAAAACCCAAGCAAACCCATTGGTCACCTTTTTATTCTGGAAAAGAAACAAATCAAGCATTTATCCTGCCATTTCTGCACAGGGTATATATATCTCAGGGAAATAAAGAGTTGATGTAAGAAAGTCTTCCTTTAGGAAAAAAATCTAAGAGGGGCGCCTGGGTGGCTCATCCAGAGAAGACAGACAATTGGACATCCTGTTCTGTTTGATGTGACGCATTAGAAAGGACACAGCACCGCCTGTGAAGTGATTGTGGCCCAATAAATGAATGGGGCTCCAATCAAGGTTCTAGATCAAGAACGACCAGTCCACAGGAAGAGCGGGGGACAGAGGAATATGATAACGCCACAGGGGCAAGATCAGCCCAAGCAGACCGCAGAAAACTCTACAGGACAAATGGTATGGTCTGCTTTCTCCCACAAATAAATGACACTGTAAAAAAGAAAAAAAAAAGAGGGGCGCCTGGGTGGCGCAGTCGGTTGGGCGTCCGACTTCAGCCAGGTCGCGATCTCGCGGTCCAGGAGTTCGAGCCCCGCGTCGGGCTCTGGGCTGATGGCTCAGAGCCTGGAGCCTGTTTCCGATTCTGTGTCTCCCTCTCTCTCTGCCCCTCCCCCGTTCATGCTCTGTCTCTCTCTCTGTCCCAAAAATAAATAAACGTTGAAAAAAAAAATTAAAAAAAAAAAATATGGGGGCGCCTGGGTGGCTCGGTCGGTTAAGCGTCCGACTTCGGCTCAGGTCATGATCCCGTGCGGTTCGTGGGTTCGAGCCCCGTGTCGGGCCCTGTGCTGACAGCTCAGAGCCTGGAAGCTGCTTCGGATTCTGGGCCTCCCTCTCTCTCTGCCCCTCCCTGCTCGTGCTCTGGCTTTCTCTCTTTCTCTCTCAAAAATAAGTAAACATTAAAAACAAAATTAAAAAAAAAAATACAAAAATCTTCTCTGGGAATGCAAGCTGGTGCAGCCACTCTGGAAAACAGTACGGAGGCTCCTCAAAAAACTAAAAATAGAACGACCCTACGACCCAGCCATTGCACTACTAGGCATTTATCCAAGGGATACAGGGGTGCCCTTTCCAAGGGACACACGCACCCCCATGTTTATAGCAGCGCTATCGACAAGAGCCAAAGTCTGGAAAGAGCCCAGATGTCCATCGATGGATGAACGGATAAAGAAAGATGCGGGATATATATGCAATGGAGTATTACTCGGCAATCAAAAAGAATGAAATCTTGCCATTTGCAACTACGTGGATGGAACTGGAGGGTATCATGCTAAGTGAAATTAGCCAGAGAGAGACAAATATCATGACTTCACTCCTATGGGGACTTTAAGAGACAAGACAGATGAACATAAGGGAAGGGAAGCAAAAAATAATATAAAAACAGGGAGGCGGACCAAACAGAAGAGACTCATAAATCTGGAGAACAAACAGAGGGTTCCGGGAGGGTTGGGGAAGGGGGGAGGGGCTAAATGGGGGAGGGGCATTAAGGAACCTACTCCTGAAATCAATGTTGCACTCTATGCTAACTAATTTGGATGTACATTTTTTAAAATTAAAAATAAAATTAAAAAAAAAATTTTTTTAATGTAGAACACACGCACACACAAAAGAAAGTCTGATGCAACCGTGCAGATGGGGGGGCAGAGGGCGCTGGGGCAGGAAGAAAGACGCTCTGATGCACGGCAGAGGGAAAGTCTAGGTTGGTGTGCCTTTTGGCAATGTCTCTTAAAAGAGAAATTGCCCACGGACTTAGCATCTGCAGTCTGGACACCCAGACTTGGGTCCAAAGATGTAACTTTGGTTTCAAAGACAAAACAGAGGGGGGGTGTCTGGCTGGCTCAGTCGGTAGGGTGTGCGACTCTTGATCACGGGGTCGTGAGTTCAAGCCCCGTGTTGGGGGGGGTAGATTGCAATAAAAAAAAATTTCATATATTTTTAAAAAATTATTAACGTGTATTCATTTTTGAGAGACAGGGAGACACAGAGTGTGAGCAGGGAGGGGCAGAGAGAGAGGGGGACCCCAGAAGCCGAAGCAGGCTCCAGGCTCCGAGCGGTCAGCACAGAGCCCCCCGCGGGGCTCGAACCCACAAACCGTGAGATCGTGACCTGAGCCAAAGTCAGACGCTCAACCGACCGAGCCACCCAGGCGCCCCTAAATAATTTTTTTTAATAACATTGAATTTAAAAAATAAAGACACGGGCGCCTGGGTGACTCAGTCAGTTAAGCGACCGACTCTTGATCTGGGCTCGGGTCATCGTCTCACGGTTCATGAGTTCAAGCCCCACATCGGGCTCTGTGCTGACAGTGTGGAGCCTGCTTGGGATTCTCTCTCCCTCCCTTTCTCTCTGCTCTTTCCTGCCTCTCTCTCTCTCTCCCTCCCTCTCTCTCTCAAAATAAATAAATAAACTTAATTAAAAAAAAAAAATAAAGACAAAACACGGGAAACAACCTAAATCTCTATTGACAGGGGACAGACCCTCCCAGGAGACTATCACACAGCTGACAAAAACAAAGGACGAATCCCCTTGAAATATACACGGATGATAACAGTATCTTCCTCCTCGATGTAAATGTAAAGCGCATAGCACAGGGCCTGGCATACAGTAAGCGCTCAATAAATACAGGTTACTAATACTATACGGTACTCTAGGGAAAAAAAGCAAGCTGTAGGCCAACGCGCAGAACGTACATCTGTTTGCAGGGGGAAGGAACGATAGACATGCCACATGCAGTGAGCGCCTACTGTATACCATGCACGTAAGAGCTTTCCGTGTATCATTTAATTCTCTCAGTGATCCTGTGATGTAGGTTCTAGTTCCGTAGGATCGTCGGATTGTTGAGTCGGCTTTGGTATTTGGGACCTTTTTACGGCAAGAAGAAGCCGAAGCCAAAGGTCGGTCCGCTTCGCAAAGTCCTGTTGGCCCCAGCCAGGTCTCAAAAGTGGGGTGAGGCAATGCCAAGCCCCTCCCTGGTCAGCTAATGTGTCTTCCGTTTCCTCTTTCACCCAGATGAAGCAAGACCAGAACCTCTAGCAAGGCAGGTACTAAATCACAGCCCTGCCTCTCTGGAGACCCAGCCCTGGGGGCACAGGGGGGTGGGGGGCAGGGGAGGCGGGAGCCCTCCCAGAGCCTGGAGACCTGCTCCCTTTGACACTCACAGAACCCATGGGACAACCTGGGTCTGCCACCCACCCATGAAGGACCCGGGCCATCTCTGCTCCTGCCTGGGCCTCAGTTTCCCCGTCTCTACAATTCAGAACATCTGAAAGTCCGGGTGAGTAACTACCTTGCTTCCGAGCTGGTTCTTTGCAGCCTCCCAGGGTTTGCTCCTGCCATTCCCACCGCCAGAAAGACCCCTCCTGGATCTCTCCACTTGAGGAAGATGTCATCTAGCCAGATCCGACCCTCGGATTTCCTGCCCCAGGGACCTTTCTGATCCCAGCCCCGAGGACCTGGGGATAATCCCTTGACGATCTTACTTTTTAGCTGTTTCCCAGCCCTGGAGAGTCTTGAGATGCGGGTCAGGGGAGAAGGGAGGAGACGGAGAACAGAGAGAGGGAGAGGCAGCGAGAAGGGGAGAGGTGGGGAGAGAGAGACCCAGCAAGGAGACAGAGAAGGGAGATGGTTCCTGAACCCCATGATCCTGCTGGGGGGGGACTCACCATATTCAGGTCTCCCGGGCTCCCCGCTGATCGAAGGTGCGTCCTGCCCACAGACTGTGGTTTTTAAGCCCCAAGGGAGGGTGCAAACAGCAGAAAGGAAATGACCAGTCTTTCCCCTCTGGGGTTCTCATTGGTCTGCGCACTGGGCACCCCAACTGGGGCAGCTTCCGTGGGGCATTACCCAGAGAGCTCTGAACACCTCCTTCCAGCCAGAGTAGGGAGGCTGGGCTCACAAACCTGAGGTAATTCCTGGCCTGACGAGGGTGGAACCCAGAGAGAAGAGACACCACCCCCCCCCCCCCCGCCACCGCCCAGATCTAGGCTCGACCCCTCTCTTGGCCTTGGTTTCCCCATGTGGGACCTTCTAGGGCCCCGGGGAAGGTGTAGAAAAGCTCAGAGATCCAACTGGATCAAATCCCCCTGGGATCCTGGGGAGCAGGGATCGTGAGTGAGCCCCAGCCTCCCAGCCAGATTGCTTTGAGGCCCAGAGAGGTCCGTGGAGGTGGCCCGGCTGTTAAATTCTCCTGCCTGGCCTTTTGAAGTTGGCACCCCCTGAGCACAGCCATCGTTTCCGGCCTCTTTCTGGGTTCTCCCGGAGACACCTGGAAGCCTGGGGTGAGGAAGGACCCTACGTTGGTCTCTTGTGGCTGCTGTAACAAAATGCCACAAACTGAGCGGCTTAGAACCACAGAAATGGGGGTGCCTGGCTGGCTCGGTGGGGAGAGCCCATGAGTTTTGATCTCAGGGTTGTGAATTCGAGCCCACGTTAGACAGTGTTTACTTAGAAAAGAAAGGAGGGGCGCCTGGGTGGCTCAGTCGGTTAAGCAGCCGGGACTTCAGCTCAGGTCATGATCTCTCAGAACCGTATGTTCGAGCCCCGCGGTGGGGCTCTGTGCTGACCGCTCATAGCCTGGAGCCTGCTTCCGGTTCTGTCTCCCTCTCTCTCTGTCCCTCCCCCACTCGCACTCTCTCTCTCTCCAAATTAAAGACACGTAAAAAAGAAATGCACCACCCCTACCAAAAGAAAAATCGGAAAAAAAAAGATTTTTTTTTGACCCATCTCCACTGCCATGCTGCCGAAGCCCCTACAGAGTTCGGAGTGCGTTCCCCCAGGCTGTTACAAGTGTGGTATTTGCGTTTGGGGACCCACACGAGGGTGCACGATGTCGGGTTTTAGTGCCGCTACACGAAGCCACGGGTGTGGTCCAGGGGCGCTGTCAGCAAGGACTTGGACGGTCGCTTTCTGAGGATTTGGCGCTGGTCGGGAGGAGGTGCTGTCATACTGACCCTGACCTCAAGGGGGCGCTTGAGCTGGGAGAGACTCAGAAAGCCAGGCCACGCCCCCTAATTTTTTTTTTTTTTTTTTTTTTTTTTTTTTTTAGAATTTTGGACCAAAGCTGCGTATTGCCTTAAAGCACGGGTTCTTAACGTTTTCTCGTCTTTTTCTTTTTTTTTTTTTTTTTTTTTTATGTTTGCTTATTTTTGAGAGCGAGAGGGAGCGGGGGCGGGGCAGAGAGCAAGAGAGTCCCAAGCAGGCTCTGCACAGTCAGCACAGAGCCTGAGGCGGGGCTGGACCCCAGGAACCAACCAGGGAGATCAGGTCAGAGCGGAAGTCGGTTGCTCAACGGATGGACCACCCAGGCACACCCGTGGGTTCTGTGCCCTAGACCCTTGGCGAAGTTATGAACTAATCAGAATTTTTTTTTTTTTTTTTTTTTTTTTTTGCAACTGCTGATTTTGATGTAATTTCCGACTTAAGTGGAAGTGGCAAGGAGAATACAAGTAACTCCCGTGTGGCTTTCGCCCAGATTCACGCACCGTTGCATTTGCCCCCTGTGCTGTGCTTTCTTTAATATGCGCCCACTATATGCCTGGGGTGGGGGGGGGTGGGGGGGACGCGGCAGGTAATCAATCAATCAGGGTTCTCTAGAAAAACAGGACCAATAGGACAAAGAGGGGGCGCCTGGCTGGCTCAGTCACTAGAGCATATGACTCTTGACCTCGGGGTTGTAAGCTTGAGCCCATGTTGGGTGTACAGATGGCTTAAAAAAAAAAAAAAGAAAAAGAAAATCTTCCAAAAGAATAGGATAGGAGCGCCTGGGGGGCTCTGTGCGTGAAGCGTCTGACTCTTGATTTTGACTCAGGTGGTGATCCCACCGGTTCATGAGTTCGAGCCCCGCATCCGGCTCCGCGCCGACAGTGAGGAGCCTGCTTGGGATTCTCTCTCTCTCTCTCTCTCTCTCTGCCCCTCCCTCACTCTCTCTCTCGGAATAAATTTTTAAAAACAGGATAAAGAAACAGGGGAGAGGGGAGGGAGAGAGAGAGTGAGGCAAGGAAGGAGGAAGAGAGGGATATTTGTCTTAAGAAATTGGTTCCTGGAGGGGCGCCTGGGTGGCTCAGTGGGTTGAGCATCTGACTTCCGTTCAGGTCACGAGCTCGCGGTTTGTGGGTTCAAGCCCCACGTCAGGCTCCGGGCTGACAGCTCAGAGCCTGGAGCCTGCTTCGGATTCTGTGTCTCGTTCTCTCTCTGCCCCTCCCCCACTTGTGCTCTGTCTCTCAAAAATAAATAAAAATGTAAAAAAAAAAAAAAAATTAAAAAAAAAAAAGAAATCGGTTCCTGAAATTGTGGGTATATAGATATATATCTTAGCCCTTTTCTCTGAATCACTAGAGAGTGAGCTAGAAACCCCATGCCTCTTTACCACAGAGCGAGTAGGAAATATAGTACTGATGTAATGTGCAGTTCATGTTCACATGTCATCAACTGTTCCAATAAGGTGCTTTTGTCACAATTTTTTCTTTTATTTATTTTGAGAAAGAGAAAGTGAGCAGGAGAGGGGCAGAGAGAGGGGGAGAGAGAAAATCCCAAGCAGGCCGAGCGCGGGGCTTGATCCCATGACTGTGAGATCCTCACTTTAGCTTTCTGAATAATGTTTTTGTGAATACATTTGAAAGCACCTATTTCCCCCCCTTTCAACAGCTTAATAAATCCATTCTTGGCTTGAAATCTGTTTACTTAATCATTTGCCTATTGGGATTAGGTGGTTTCTGACGCTTTTGTTCAGACCACAGTGAGCACCCTCAGACATAATAAAAAAAAAAAAAAAAAACAAAACACCACAACCTAATAGAAAAATGGGCCGGGGTGCCTGGGTGGCTCAGTCAGTTAAGGGTCCGACTTCAGCTCAGGTCACGATCTCACGGTTTGTGGGTTTGAGCCCTGCGTCGGGCTCTGTACTGATGGCTCAGAGCCTGGAGCCTGCTTGGGATTCTGTGTCTCCCTCCCTCTCTGCCCCTCCCCTGCCTGCTCTCTGTCTCTCAAAAATAAAGAAATGTTAAAAAAATTTGTTTTTGTTAATAAAAAAATAAAATAAAATCTTTAAAACAATTTTTAAATCCCATGTTACTTTGAATCCACACTTCCTACTACCCATCTGAACCTGGCCGGGCGGAACATGGGGCTGCAGCCACCACACCACGGACAACAGCCACTGGTGGCCAGCCACCACCTGCTAGCTGTCACAGGAAGCCCAGAGCCAGACAGATGCTGGCCTTGTGTACTGGGGCTCCTCAGCGGTGGCCACGGGATCTTCTGAGGCAGGATGTGGTGGGCCCAGCCCCAGCAGTGGTTGGGCCCACACAACCTTCTAACCCTGGTCAGACGGACTTCGGGAACTTCCAGCCCCGGCGGAACCTGGAAGCCAGATGGTGACAGGAAGTACCAAGGGGAAGCTGGGGGAAAGAAGCCGGAGGACACATCAGGCAGAGGGCCTCTTCTCGGTGGAAAACACCAGCAAGAACAACAACAGGGGCGCCTGGGGGGGCTCAGTCAGTTTCGCATCCGACTTCGGCTCAGGTCATGATCTCGCCGTTCACGAGTTCGAGCCCTGCGTGGGGCTCTGTGCTGACGGCTCAGAGCCTGGAACCTGCTTCAGATTCTGCGTCTCCTTCTCTCTCTGCCCCTCCCCCACTCACACTCGCTCTCTCTCTCTAAAATCAATAAACATTAGAAAATATTTTTTAATAAATAAAAATGCACGGATACAAAGCGAATGGGTATCTCTGATCCTAAAATGCCGGTTTTAAGATTTTTTTAATTGTTTATTCATTTATTTTGAACCCAATACGACAAAACACATTTTTGGGGGCGTGCCGTCCTGCGAGTGTTGACAAAAACACCGAGTGGGGTAACCACCGCCGCAAATGAGACCCGGAACAGTCTCGTCCCCCGCCCCCCACCCCAGAAAATTCCCTCAGCGGCCTCTTTGCAGCCAGCCCCTCCCCCACCTGTAACCCCTGGCAACCGCCACGCTAGTCTCCGTCACCAGATTGGCCTTTTCCAGAATGTCCTATAAACGGAATCATACCATAGGCAGCTTTCTGAATCTGACTCCTCCCCCTCAGCCTCATACGTTTACAATTCATCCCTGTCGCTGTGTGGGTCGCAGAAGTCCCCTTTAATTGCTGAGTGGCACTCCATCCTCCCACGACTCTTGATCTCAGGGTGGTGAGTTCGAGCCCCGCGTGGGGCGGAGGGACTGCGGACAAATAAAATCTTTAAAAGGTTGCACTGCTGCAGGGTGTCCGGGGAGCTAGGAGCCGGACTGCTGGGTGATGTGGTTAATGTGTGTTTTGATTTGATTTGATTTGATTTTTAATTTTTTTAACGTTTATTTATTATTGACAGACAGAGAGACACAGAGCATGAGCAGGGGAGGGGTAGACAGAGGGGGAGACACAGAATCCGAAGCAGGCCCCAGGCTCTGAGCTGTCGGCACAGAGCCCGATGTGGGGCTCGAACCCACAAACCGTGAGATCATGACCTGAGCCGAAGTCGGAGGCTCAACCGACTGAGCCACCCAGGCGCCCCATTTTCCATCTTGACCACCAATTTTAATCCCCTTACTCCGCAAAGTACGCCAAGTGCTGGACTCAAGCCTCATGGGGGAAAACTGGTCAAGTTTCCTGTTCTGCCCTCATTCCGCCCTGGCCGTCGCCCTGTGGAGATGTTTTAAGCCTCGCCCTTTGTCGGGTCTGTGTTTGGTCACGGGTGCACGCGCTTTGTCTTAAGTTTATTTATTTATTTTATTTTTTAATTTTTTTTTTTAATGTTTATTTATTTTTGAGGCAGAGAGAGACAGAGCATGAACGGGGGAGGGGCAGAGAGAGAGGGAGACACAGAATCGGAAACAGGCTCCAGGCTCCGAGCCATCAGCCCAGAGCCCGACGCGGGGCTCGAACTCACGGACCGCGAGATCGTGACCTGAGCAAAGTCGGACACTTCACCGACTGAGCCACCCAGGCGCCCCAAGTTTATTTATTTTTAAGTAACCTCTCCGCTCGACATGAGACTCGATCTCACAACTCTGAGATCAAGAATCGCCCACTTCCTCCAACCCAGCCAGCCAGGTGCCCCTTGTGGGAAGGTGGGGGGTGGGGGGGGCACACATTTGCAATCAGCTGAAAATCTGATATGAAGGCGGAGCTATTTTCCTGGCAATAAACCACTGATATTATTCTCTAATTTTAAACTGTTTCACATGCACCTCCCCCCCCCCCCCACACACCCACAAAAAAAGACCAAGTCCGAAGAATGGGGGAAAAAAATAGGGGCGCCTGGGTGGCTCAGTCGGTTAAGCATCCGACTTCGGCTCAGGTCATGATCTCCCGGTTCATGGGTTCGAGCCCCACATCGGGCTCCGTGCTGACACCTCGGAGCCTGGAGCCGGCTTCGGATTCTCTGTCTCCCTCTCTCTCTGTCCCCCTCCTATTTGTTCTTTATCTCTCTCTCTCTCTCTCAAAAAATAAATAAACATTTAAAAATTAAAAAAAAAATTAAATATGTGTATATATATATACATGAAGAAAATGAACATGGGACAAGATCTGGAGACGATCGCAATTTTGCCTGAGTTTCCCCTAAAGCGGTGATTTGACAGGTAGTTTATGCGGGAGTTGATCAAGGGCAGCAGGAGTGAGGAGTACAGAACAGAGACCAGAGAAGGGAGAAAGGCCATTAAAGGGTGTGTTAACGCCCACCGGTTGGGGGCAACCGGGGCTTGATCCTGCTGGGGACCCTGCTGGGGACCCTGCGAGGAACCAGGCAGAACAGACCTCGAGATCTTCCCACCGAAGGGTGGGGCGGGGTGGGCATTGATGTCATCACTCGCTGCCCCCTTTGAGGCGGGGTCGCCCCAAGCCCTCCCACTTCGGGGGCTGCACCTGGGGTCCAAATAAGTCCAGCGATGCCAGAAAAAGCCACAAGGAGACACCTCAGTGCCGAGCTGAGAGGCTGACCAGGTGCCGGAAACTGTCAGTCCCCGCGGGTGAACCCAGATGGGGAGAGGCACCTGCGCTGTCTCCTCCCACCCACCACCACCCCCCCCCCCCCACCATGCCCCTTGACGATTTCTTTTTTTAACCAGGAAATTGTCTCTGCTCTGGCCAGACGCTGTAATTCACTTTCTGTCCGCGGTTTTTTTTTGTGTGTTTTTTTTTTTTGTTTTTTTTTTTTTCTGACGAACAGAAATCAGTTTCTCTGCCTCACCTCTAAATCAACGCTCAAAGAAAACTAGTGTAAAGCTATCAAGTTTAAAGAGCACTGAATTGTTACCTTTTCTGAAGCGCAAAATTGTCGGCATCCCCAGGAGGCTCCAACCTGTCGGTCAGGCTTGGAAGAAACTCTACCCAATGAAGTGGAGCTAATAAGGCATGTAAAAACAAGCATCCTAAATATCCGTGGAGAACCAAGAGAGGATATTGAAAATCTGAAGCAAGAAGAGGAAGTTATGAAGTAGAACCTAACTGGAGACAAGGGACATGAACGATGTAATTACTGAAATAAAGAACTTAATAGGTGAGTTGAATGGCCGAATGGATACAGCTAAAGAATGAGTGAGCGAGCTGAAAATACTGTCCCCAAAGGCCTCCATGTGGGGACAGAGAGAGAGAAACCCTAAGGAAAAAATTAAGGTCTATGGATATAAGTAACAGTTCGAGGGGCACCTGGCCGGCTCAGTCGGTTGAGCACCTGACTTTGGCTCGGGTCATGATCTCATGGTTCATGGGTTCAAGCCCCGCATTGGGCGTTGGGCTGACCGCTCGGAGCCCGGAGCCTGCTTCGGATTCTGGGTCTCCCTCTCTCTCTGCCCCTCCCCCACTCCTTCTCTCTCTCTCTCTCTCTCTCTCTCTCTCTCTCAAAAATAAAGAAACATTAAAACCAAATAAAAAATAATAATAAAATTTTTTTTAATTTTTTTTTCAACGTTTATTTATTTTTGGGACAGAGAGAGACAGAGCATGAACGGGGGAGGGGCAGAGAGAGAGGGAGACACAGAATCGGAAACAGGCTCCAGGCTCTGAGCCATCAGCCCAGAGCCCGACGCGGGGCTCGAACTCACGGACCGCCAGATCGTGACTTGGCTGAAGTCGGACGCTTAACTGACTGCGCCACCCAGGCACCCCAATAATAAAATTTTTTTTAAAGAATTCAGAATTCATGGAGGTCTTTGCCGTCAGATAAACCTTTGTATGTCACTGGCCGTGTTTCTGACCTCCCCTCCCCCATCCCATCCACTTCTGTAAAACGAGGGGAAGAATGTTTAGTGCGCAGGGTTATTGTCAAAATATCATGACCGAATGGGAAACGCCTTAGTAGAATAAAGCTTTTTATTATTCTTATTTTTTAGAGAGAGAGTGTGTGAGCAGGGGCGAAGGGCAGAGGGAGACAAAGAAAATCTTAAATGTTTTTTTAATGTTTTATTTTATATTTGAGAGACAGCGAGCAGGGGAGGGGCAGAGAGATAGAGACAGAACCCGAAGCAGGCTCCAGGCTCCGAGCGGTGAGCAGAGAGCCCGACGCGGGGCTGGAACCTCATGAGCAATGAGCTCCGTGACCTGAGCCGAAGTCGGACGCTCAACCGACTGAGCCGCCCAGGGGCCCCCATAATAAAGCTTTTGAAATGACTATAATGCTTGTGGCAACTGAGTGAAGCTAAGGATGCAAAACAGAAGACACCTAGTCTCCTGTTAAATTCAGTACGTGTACCACTGAGTTCCTATGTGCTATTTTTCACGACTTTATTAAAGTATAATCGATGTGCCACACACAGCACGTATCCAGAACGAGGTAGGAAGGTGACACCCCCGCCACAAGCAAGTTAACAAACATTTCCATAGTGCCCAGAAGGTTCTTTGCGGTTCTTTGTAATCTAGCCCTCCCTCTACCCTCTGCCCTCAGGAAACCACTGATCTGCCTTCTGTCGTAACAGATCGGTTTGAATTTCCTAGAATTTCCCGTAAGTGGAAGGGTAAGGTAGGAGGTGATTTCTCTTGCCCGGTGTCTTTCGCGTGGTGTAATGTTCCGTATCCAATTCCTTTTTCTTGCAAAGCTGTATTCCACTGTTTGGTGGGAGAGGCAGAAAAATGCCCCCGGGGTCTCCATGCCCCTGTAACTGACCCCCTCCAACAAAAACCCTGGACACCAAGGCTCAGGGGAGCCTCCCTGGTTGGCAAAGGCTCCAGGTGGGCGGCCCGCGTGACCTCGCTAGGAAAAGCGAGCGCTGTCCATACGACTCCGTGAGGACAAACGACCGGAAGCTCACGCCTGGTCTCTCCTGGAGGCCGCGTGCCCACCTTTCCCCTTGGCTGACGTTAATCTCTCTCCTTTCGCTCCGATAAATCACAAGTGTGATTCTAGCAGCTCTTCTGGGTTCCGTGAGCCCTTCTGGTGAGTCGCCAAGCATGAAAGTCGTCTTGGGGACGTGCGACAGACGCACCTGTCTGGGTGCTTCTCAGCAACCGCGCCTCTCGGAATTTTCCAGAGTGTCCATTGGTTTCCATCTTTAGCTTTCTTTCCACTTCCCAAACCCAGATACCACCTGCCTCCAGCTCTCCGTTTGATGACCACACTCCACGCTTCCCAGTTCTTAGTTTGCCTCTCCCCCTATCTAATGGCACACCACCTTCCTGTCCCTTTCTCAGAAACGTTGTCCCCTCTTGGGGCGCCTGGGTGGCTCACTGGGTTGAGCACCCGACTCTTGATTTTGACTCAGGTCATGATCCCGGGGTTGTGGGATCGAGGCCCACGGCAGGCTCCGTGCGGAGCGTGGAGCCCACTTGGAATTCTCTCTCTCTCTCTCTCTCTCTCCGCCCTCTGCCCCTCCCCCGCTCACACTCACACTCTCTCTCTAAAATTTAAAAAAAGCAAAGAATCTTTTTTTTTTTTTTAATTTTTTTTCAACGTTTATTTATTTTGGGGACAGAGAGAGACAGAGCATGAACGGGGGAGGGGCAGAGAGAGAGGGAGACACAGAATCAGAAACAGGCTCCAGGCTCTGAGCCATCAGCCCAGAGCCTGACGCGGGGCTCGAACTCACGGACCGCGAGATCGTGACCTGGCTGAAGTCGGACGTAAAAAGCAAAGAATCTTTGTCCGCTCTCTTCTTGTTGCATTTCCTCCTCCTTCAGTCACCCCGAACTTCAGCGTTTCCTTCTCTCCATCCCTCTTCTCCCGGCCCGTGTCCACTGTGTCCCCGTCTTCCCCGCTCGGTGCCATGGTCTGTCAGTGTGGCTCCTCCCCATCTCTCTCTGTCCCCCCATCACCCAGCCTTTGGGGGACTCTCCACCCCCTCTGTCCTTCTCTCTCGGTGTCTCTGAGATGCTTTCAAGGTAACTCAAGCCCTTCAACTTCATCTCCTCAGATGGGTCATCGGTCCTGCCTCCTTATTTTTTTTTTAATGTTTATTTATCTATTTTTAGAGAGTGGGGGAGGGGCAGAGAGAGAGAATCCCAACCAGGCTCCATGCTGTCAGTGTGGAGCCCAACATGGGGCTCGATCCTGTGAACCATGAGATTCGTCAGAACCTGAGCCGAGATCAAGAGTCAGACGCTCAGGGGCGCCTGGGTGGCTCAGTCGGTTGAGCGTCCGACTTCGGCTCAGGTCACGATCTCGCGGTTCGTGGGTTCGAGCCCCGTGTCGGGGTCTGCTCTGACAGCTCGGAGCCTGGAGCCTGCTTCGGATTCTGTGTCTCCCTCTCTCTCTGCCCCTCCCCCGCTCACGTTCTGTCTTTCTTGCTCAAAAATAAATAGACGTTAAATATTTTGAAAAAAAAGAGTTGGACACTCAACTGACTGAGCCGCTCAGGTGTCCCTGTCCTTTCTCCTCTCTCTTGGCATGTTCGGCTCCCTCTGTCTCTTCTTCACTCTGTCTCTCCCTCTTTTCCTCCCCCCCCCCCCCCCCCCCCCCACCTCACAGTCCCCGTCCTTCCCAACCTCCCAAGGGTTCTGTCTCTCTCTCGGGACTTCTCTCCCTGCCTTGTCTCCATGTTTCCATCTCTGCATCTCTTGACGTCTCTTTGTGCCTCCGTTTCTCTTTCACATTCGGCCTCAGAGACACCCCCCTTCCCCGACTCCCAAGTTGCCACACCTCCTTCCCCAGATGTCTCAGTGCCGGCTCAGGTTCCACCGCCCCCCCCCCCCTCACTGTGCCCTCTGTCGCTTCCCTCTCTCTCAGCGTCCCTGCCCGTGCCCCCTGCCTGACAATCTGCCTTAAGAGTTGCCAGAATGACAAGCCACCTCTTCTCTCTGGATAAAAACCACATTTGTTTATTTTTATCACAGCGAAGTGTGGGCGTCAGCACGTAATCAAACAGAAAACAGAGGATATGAAACACTCTCCTCTCGGTCCTTATCAGGCTCAGGGCAAGCACTTCGTAAGTGTTCTACACTGCTTCTGTCCCCTGCCAGCAAGGACACTTTTCAGTCCCCCACAGTCCTGAGCCCCAGGCCTCCTGGGGCAGCAGGGACAGGCAACAAAGACTTCTCTCAGGCTCTGAGCATTGCTCTGAAAGAGAAGGGGTTGGGGCCCCTAGGGAGCTCAGTCGGTTGAGCGTCCGACTTTGGCTCAGGTCATGAGCACGTGGCGTGGTTCGTGGGTTCGAGCTCCGTATCGGGCTCTGTGCTGATGGCTCGGGGCCCAGAACCTGCTTCGGATTCTGGGTCTCCCTCTCTCTCTCTCCACCCCTCCCCGATTCATGCCCTATCTCTCTGTCTCTCAAAAATAAATAAACATTAAAAAAAATTTTTTTAATAATCATCATCATAATAAATAGGCTCACAGTTGTCCTTTAGTGTCACAAGTAAAACAAACAAACAAACAAAAAATTGGCCTCCAATCGGTATCCTCTCTCATGGTCCTGTGGATGGACTTCCGGGCACTTCTCACTTGGAGCCTCTTGAGGTCGGCTGGAGCTGTGCTCATCTGAAGGCCCAACCGGGCCGGACGTGCCAGGTGACCCGCTCGCATGGTTGGCCGTCGATTCTGGCCGTCGAGTGGGGGCATAGCTGGGATTTTCAACCAGAGAGCCTACGCGCGGGCTCTCCATATGGTTTGGGCTGAGAAGCAAAGCCAGCAGTGACACGGGGCGCAGGTTAGAGTCAGATCACATGGCTATCAGCTTCCCACCTACGCACCCTTGTTGCTCTGTAAATCACTCCTCAGCCTCTAGGGCACAATGTGAACATTTATGCCTTTTATACCCTCCCTGCCTGCACGGCCATCCTTTGATTCCCAGTTTCAGGTTTGAGCCCAGCGCCCAGGTCACCCACCCCCCATCCACCCCCTCATCCTATGGCGACGTGGGACATGGGACATGACCACCCGTGCAGATCCGGTAACCCTTCACAAGCCTTCGTTCCGTCCGCCTCATCTCCTTGGAAGGAATGTGTCTCCCACCCCTTTATAGCAAGAGGCTGTGCAACTTGCTTGGCCAGTGGGATGAAGGCACACAGACCACAGAGGCTTGAGATGCACCGTTGCAGTTGGGCTCACACCTCTGCCGTTACTACGAGAAGGATATTCTTGGGATAGGCCGTTGGTCCCAAGCACTGGATGCACCTGCCAGGGCCAGCCAGGATCAGCCCAGCCACAAACACCTGAGGGACCCCCGCCAAGATCAGCAAGTCATCCAACCATGGGCAGCCCCAGGCAGTCCAGCTCCATGGGACCCCAGTCGGTCGTACAGGAGAAGTCAGCTAGGATCAGCAGAGCCTTCCGGCCACAATCAGCTGACCCCCGGATGCACCCGCTAAATAAACATCCGTATGTGTACATCACACGCAGATTTGGGTTATTCTCGGACCAGAGTAAACCGATACGTTAGCAGCAGTATAGCCGTGAGTCCATCATCATTACATGGTTGCAGTGTGACTAAGTGATAAGAATTGTACCCAGAACCAGATGTGAAATGTACATGCCCCGGGGGGGGGGGGGGGGGGGGGGGGGCGCCTGGGGGGCCCCGGCGGTTAAGCATCTGACTTCAGGTCACTGTCTCAAGGTTCGCATCGGGGTCTGCACTGACAGTGTGGAGACTGCTTGGGAGTCTCTCTCCCTCTCTCTCTCTCTCTCTCTGCCCCTCCCCCCCACTCACAGGCTCTCACACTTTCTCTCTAAATAAATATATATATATATATATATATATATATATATATATATATATATATATATATACTTGAAATGTACATGACCGGGAAGGCTAAAGACAGTTTTACAACTATGTAAGTTTCAGGATGATGTAGCTGGAGGGGGAGTGGGTTTTAAAAGGCTCATGCTCGGGACTTTCCGTGACTTGGCTGGAGTTCACCAAGCTTTTTTTTTTTTTTTTTTTTTTTCCAGAGGCTAGCTGACTTTAACATTGCAACAGAACAAATGCAGAAGCAACTATAAGAACCCAGCTGTCTTCTATTGAGCCAGACGTTAAATATTCTCAGAAATGTAAAGTGATGTCACTCTTCTCATTACTTTTTTTTTTTTTTTAATTTTGGAAAATACAGCATTTTTCATTCGAAATGTTATTTATGTTGGGGCGCCTGGGTGGCTCAGCTGGTGAAGTGTCCGACTTCGGCTCAGGTCATGATCTCACACTCTGTGGGTTCAAGCCCCTCATGGGGCTCTGTGCTGACAGCTTGGAGCCTGGAGCCTGCTTCAGAATCTGTCTCCCTCTCTCTCTGCCCCTCCCCAGCTCGTGCTCTGTCTCTCTCTCTTGAAAATAAACACTTAAAATTTTTTAATAAAATAAAAATGTTATTTATGTTAAAACGCAATGAGTTTCCAAATGTCCATCAGCAGATGAATGGATGAACAAAATGTGACACAACGTGCATTCAGTGGAATATCACTCGGCCTTAAAAAGGATAGAAATTCTGATACACAATACAACGTGGATGAAACTTGACAACTTGATGCTAAGTGAAATGAGACAGGCACGAAAGGGCAAATATTGTTCGACTGCACTTAAATGAGGCACAGAGAAGAGGTAAATTCACAGACAGAAAGTAGAATAGAGGTTGCCTGGAGTGGGGGAGGTGGGGAAATGGAGAGTATTGTTTGACGGATACAAAGTTTCAGTTTGGGGAAATGAAAACATTCTGGAAACCCCGTGGCAGTGACGGTCCCACAACAAGGTGAATGTATTTCATGCCATTAACTGCACACCTAAAATATAGGACATGGCACATTTTATGTCCTGAAATCATTGTTTGCACTATATGCTAACGAACTTGGATGCAAATTTTAAGAAATAAAAAAATTTAAAAAAAATTTTTAAATAAAAATAAAGAAATGGCCCCCCAAAATGTAGTTTTTACATTTCTTCTGGCCAAAGCAGGTGGGCGCCCTCTGGTGGAAGTACAGGGTATCGGTTGGCGGCGCAAAATTTCATCGGAATTTTCAATTCTGAAGAGGGAGGCAGATATGAGGCAGCTGATATGAGGACTTTATTTCAGCAGATCAACTTTAAACCCTGAACTATGCCTCTTGTCGTGCACATTCACTCACACACACGCACGCGCGCGCACACAATTACAGACACAACGAGACCCTTGCAAACGCACACAGACACGATCACACATACAAAAAACTCTCCCAAAGACCCACATAGGTACACACAGAGGGACACAGGGGCGCCTGGGTGGCTCAGTCAGCTAAGCTTCCCGACTCTTGATTTCAGCTCAGGTCTTGATCTGAGGGCCATGAGTTCAAGCCCTGCCCTGGGAGTAAAGCCTACTAAGAAAAACAAACAAACAAACAAACAAACAACAACAAAAACAAGGACACACGGACAGTCACTTACACACACGACACTGAAAACAGCGTATGATTAACAAAGGGGACTTAGTAGACCAGCGCTGTTCTCTATTTTTAAAAAATCGTAATGGAAAATGAGTTTCTTCCCAAAGCCATTAAATAAACGTTGAACAAGTAATTAAGATGAATCTCGGTTGGGCAGCATGCCCGACTTGAGGTCCACAATCCCTTAGCTGAAGTCCTTGGGGACAGACGCCTTTCCGAACTCAGAAGTGTTCCAATTTTAGAAAGGCGATTCTGAGCAAATGCCACATTTTATGTAACACTCCCAGGGGTCTGAGGCAGCCCCCTCCCCACCAGACATGTTAATATATTTGCAGCAACACCCGTGAAAGTTCACACCAACGGAGATAAATAAAGGGTGCAAATAATTGAAAGTTTAACCCCAAAACGGCGTGGAAAGATCATCTTTCCCTTCAACAAACTTACGAATTAGCGCCAGTCCAGAATTAAAAAAAAAAAAAAAAAATGTAAATAACTCCTATCAGTTGATTTGCCACCATGTGAGACTGAGCCCAAACTACCCCCACCCCCCCCCCCAAAGAAACTGTTTTGGTTGTCACGGCTTTTTGGAATTCGGGACACGGGACCCTCCTCGCAGGCCCCTGGAACGTGCACGTACAAATGTTTCTGCCGAGATTGTGAATCTTGGATCCCGGCCAGGGTAGGCTTCCGGGAGGACGGCGACGCTTTGGCGCCCCCTCCTGGAAGTTCCAGCCTTTGCAGTTCGGCTGCAGCGGGGAGGTCTACGGCCTTGGGCGTGACCCAGCGATGGGTCGCGACTGGCCGAACCGTTTAGAGTAATCCCGCCTTCTCGCGCCAGGGCGTGATGGAACCCAAGCCTCAACCAACCGCACCTGACGGCCCCTGGCACAGGCACGGGGGTCCAGGTTTGTCATGTGACCTGCACTGATCCCACCAAGTTGAAAGAAAGCCCTTCAGCCCACCCTCCCTCTCTCCCAGGGATGGGAATGAGTTCCCAGGTGCCTCCGTCCGTGGGCACCCTGCAAAGCCCCTTGGGGGTGAGGCTGCCCCTAAGCCCCGAAAAGAACTAGAAACACTGTAGGTCCCTGTGGTGGCCACCCAAGGGTGCTGCTCGGCTCTCCCTTTAAGAGACCCTGCTGCGGGGGCGCCTGGGTGGTTCAGTCGGTTGAGTGTCCGACTTCCGCCCAGGTCCTGACCTCGCAGCTCGGGAGTTCGAGCCTCACATCCGGCTCTCTGCTGTTGGTGCAGAGCCTGCTTCGGGTCCTCTGTCCCCTTCTCTCTCTGCCTCTCCCCACGCATGTGCGTGCATGCTCATACCTCCCCCACCTCCTCAAACCACCCCCCCACCCCCACCCCCGCCCCCAGACTTTCTCCCTCTAGTCCAGTCCCTCCTCCCCTCCTTTTCACAGCGATCAGATCAATGGAGGTGGTAATGACGGCACAACACCGGACTTCATGCCCTGAACTTTACACCTTTAAACGGTTCAAGAGGCGCCTGGGTGGCTCAGCTGGTTAAGCGCCACGCTCTTGATTCCGGCTCAGGTCGTGATCTTGCAGTTCCTGAGATTGAGTCCCCACGTCGGGCTCTGGGCTGACAGTATGGGAACCTGCCTGGGGTTCTCTCTCTCTCTCTCCCTCTCTCTCTGCCCCTTCCCCGCTCTTTCTCTTTCTCAAAAATCAACTTCAAAAATATATGCTCCGGAGGCCCCGGCGGCTCAGTCAGTTAGGTGTCCGACTTGATTTCGGCTCAGGTCATGATCTCACAGTTTGTGAGATTGAACGTCATACGAGGCTCTAGACCGACAGTTCGGGAACCAGCGTAAGATTCTCTCTCTCTCTCCACCCCCTCCCTTTGGCTCGTGCTCTCTAAAATAAATTAAACATTTTTTCAACAGAAGGAAAGAAAGAAAAAGAAAGAAAGAAAGAAAGAAAGAAAGAAAGAAAAAGAAAGAAAGAAAGAAAAAGAAAAAGGAAGAGAGAGAGAACGGAAGGAAGGAAGGAAGGAAGGAAGGAAGGAAGGAAGGAAGGAAACTTGTAGACCAGAGAAATTTCAGTGGTTTGCCTAAGAAGCTGAACAAAAGAGGGGCGCCTGGGTGGCTCAGTTGGTGAAGCGTCTGACCTCAGCTCAGGTCATGATCTCACGGTCCGTGAGTTCGAGCCCCACATCGGGCTCTGTGCTGACAGCTCAGAGCCTGGAGCCTGCTTCGGATTCTGTGTCTCCCTCTCTCTCCGCCCCTCCCCTGCTCACACTATTAAAAAACAACACAATTTTAAAATAAAATGGCTCAAGTGGTAACTTTTATGCTATGTGTATTTCACACACACACTAAGATTTTGACCACCCACGTTTCCTCTAGGCCACCACCCTGTTCTAGCCACTGTCTCTCACCTGAACCATGGCCGTGGCCTCCTCCCTGGGCCCCAGCTTCCACCCTCGCGCCCCCTACAGTTTCTTCCCACGCGGCAATCAGAGGGTTCCGTTAACACCTAAGCGGGCTCTGTCCCTCCTCAGCTCAAGAACTTTCCATGGTTCTACCTCATTCAAAGTAAAAGCCAAAGACCTCACGGTGGGTGTTTGAGGTTCTGTACAATCTGCCCCCATTCTCTCTCTCTCTCTCTCTCTCTTACTCTTGCCTCCCTTCCTGCTCTCTCCTTCACGCACTCTGCTCACTCCCTGGCTTCTTCATGGTTCCTTGAACCGGCCAAGCACCTGAGCCTCAGGGCTACCACACTTGTTGTTCCCATGTCCTGGAACACTCTTCCCGCCAGAGATCTGTATGCCCGGCCCTTACCTCTTTGGCATCTGCCCAGGAACCAGCAACTCCATTACTCCCTGTCACCCTGATTATCTTCGTCCGTTGTGCTGCTTAACAGACATAACATGTATTTAAGTCACTCATCGTGCTTCTTGTCTGTCTCTCCAGCAATAGGTCAGCTCCCTCGAAAGCAGGCAGCTTTGCCTGTTTTGTTCACCGCTGTGACCCAGGTGCCTAGAATAAGGCCTGGCACCGAGTAAATGCTCAGTAAGTGTTTGTTAAGTGCCAAATTAAGAGACAGTGACCAAAGGAGAGACTGAGAGATAAGGAAGACAGACGAAGATGGGAGAGGAGATAGGGCACTGGGGGACGGAGCTGGGGAAGAAACGAGAAGGGGGGGGAGGGGGAGGGGGGTGTTGGGGCAGGACGGGGAGGGGGGAAGCAAGGGGAGGGAGGGAGGAGACACAGAGAGAGAGCTGGGGCGGAAAGCGACAGAGACTCAAGAGAGTGAGTCAGAGAGAGCACCGAGTGAGGGACAGAGGCAGGGACAACACTGAGAGATGGCAGGGAGAGACAGAGAGGCAGGGACGGAAGGGGGAGAGACCAGGGTGGCGCAAGGGAGACACAGAGACAGGAAGAGAAACCGAGGAATGGGGAGCAACGGGGCTGGGAGAAGAGGGCAGGAAGCTAGAGAGCCGAGAGGGTTCAGAGATGCAGAGGGTCCCCACCTCCAACTCACCACTTGCTGGCGTCCAGAGCTCTGGGCCGACTTGACATCCCTCGGGATCCAAGCTGTGGTTTTTTTTAATCCCTGAGGGACAGAGGCGGGTGGAGAGAAGGAACGTGTGATGCCGTTTGAAAGGCTTTGGGTCACTAGTTTATTTACTCTGGAAGTACTATCATCATCTTCGTTTCACAGGACCAGGAAGGTTGAGTAACCTGCCCAAGGTCACACAGCTAGGGAGAGGAAGAGCTGAAACTTGGATCTGGGCATCTTGGCTCCAAGGTCAGTGCCCTATGCTAACCATAAAGGGGTGCTGGGTCCCTGAGTTCCCCTTCGGTTTGGAGACACCCTCTGGGAAGTGGTGCTGGATGGATAGAAGGGAGGAAACAAGGGACACAGAATGACTGACATGCTCAGCCCAGTCCATATCCACTGATGTCCCAGCCTGAGGGAGGAGGTTCAGTTTCACTCCCCTGGGAAAGTCTCCAGTTCAAAGGAGGAGGCTAGACAAGAAAACGGCTACCTTCGTATAGGGTCCAATGCCCTGCCCAGAGCCAGGCCTCAGTCCTCTGCGGGGAGGGGATAGATTCAACCACTTCTGACTCTTTCGGCAGGCCTGGAATTTCTCTGCCTCGGTCCACCAGCAGCACTGCAGACCAGAGAGCTTGTACGAATCTTTAAAGGCAGCACAGTACTGGCTAACTTCCTCTGTGATTTCCAGGGAGGCACAGGCCCACCACCACCCGTCCACCCTCAGCTCTCAGACCCCGGGAAGAAGGCCTCACTCCCTCCCAGCAGCAATCCTGACATCTCAGGGGGACCCAGCCTCTCTGCCTGACACTATAATCACACTAATCCCAATCCCTGAAGACCCCAATGCTTGTGCGAAACTATCCCACCTCTCCCCTCATCTGTGCTGGAACAGGAGGGCGGACTTGTCTGCTTCTCTCCAGAGGCACTTGTCTTCTGCCCCAAGCGTACGCAAAACTGCGAAGTCCTTCACACTGTCTGACCTTCAACTGCTCTGTTGCAGATAAGCCTCTTCTCCCCACCCCAAAGGCTAAGTGTTGGCGATGGGAAAAGAAAAACACGCCCGCCCAGGTCAAGGGAGAGCCCACCCTACCCACCCAGGGCAAAAGACACGAGGATCAGACGCCGGGAAGGCCTTCCCCTTACAAACTTGAAAAGAGAGACATCTCGAAAACAATACAACAAACACAGCACCAGGCACTTGGGGCTGGAGTTTATTGCAGGGGGGACATACGGACACGGAGATTCAGAGAGGAGGAGGGCGGGTTGTGGGCTCTGTGCTCAGAATCCCATGGAGGGGGTCAGAAGGCAGAGGT
Source organism: Leopardus geoffroyi (assembly GCF_018350155.1). Lineage (NCBI taxonomy): Eukaryota > Metazoa > Chordata > Mammalia > Carnivora > Felidae > Leopardus > Leopardus geoffroyi. Next base: position 9,999,366 of record NC_059335.1, read on the forward strand.
CAGGAGAGGGTCTGCCAGATGGTGGAGGACCCCGGTCTGATGGCAGAGGAGCCTGATGGCGGAGAAGCCTGACGGCAGAGGAGCGAGGCCCCAAGCCAGCTCCCCTTCGCTCCCCATTCTTCAGGATGACGACTCCGGAGACGCTGGGCGATGTCGTGAAGACGGAGCCCGGGCCCGACCGGGTACGGAGCATCCGCCGCGGGGGCGCCGGCCTCTCGAGGGCCGGAGATCCAGCAGGGGGTGGAAGGGACGGCTACCCGGGTCCTCGCCCCCCCGCGGCCTCCGGCCTCTCTCTGGGTGTCTGGCGGTGGTTCGGGCGGCGGCTGTGGTCGCTGTGGCGGCGGCGGCGGCGGCTGCGCGGCAGCTCGAGCTGGGGTCGCGGCCCGCCGGGGGCTCCCAGGAGGCAGGAGATCGAGGCAGCGGCAGGCGCCGGGGCAGGCGGCGCGCCCGGGCGGGCGGCGCACGGAGGAGACGGCGCGCTGGGCGGCGGGCCGGCGGGGCCCGCGGGGGGCCGCGTGGGAACCCAGATGAGACCGTAGTAGACGGCGAGCAGCACGGCGGCCAACGAGACGCAGAGGAAGTAGGCGCAGACGGGGGCCAGGCGCAGCCAGCGGCCCCGCGGGCCCTCGCTCAGCCCGGCACCACCCGGGCTCTCGCCGCCGCCGCCCACGCAGCTCGTGCCCCGCATCCCCGCAGCCCACTCCGCCCGGCGCAGCGGCCCGCACAGGCCCCGCCCCCGCGCCCTGGGCCCGCCCCCGCGCTCTGCATCTCCTCGATCCAACCCCGCCCCCGCCAGGATGATCCCGCCCCCGCCAGGATGATCACGCCCCCGCGCGGGCTGGTCTCCTCCGCATCCTGGACCCACCCCCTCCCCAGACTCCAGCCAACCATTATCAAGCTAAGACTTAACTAGCGCCCTGACCCCACCCCCACTTGGCTCTGACCCCGCCCCAGGCCCGCAAACGCAGCTGGCAACTACTGCCAGGCTTCGGTGTGACGCCCACACCTCTTAAATGCGAACCCGCCCAGCACTTAGCCCCGCCCTCCTCCTTCTGGCCTCCTCCCCGCGCCCCAACCCCGTCCCCTTTCGGGACACAGACTTCTCCCAGGCATCGAAGCCCAGCCTCCGAACCCCAAGCCCTTACGAGGTTCAAGCCTCACAAACCCCGCCCCGCCTTAGCCGCAGGTCCTCCCCGCTTCTAACTTGCCTTTCTCTGAATCACACTCGATTCTAGCACTCGAAGCCACCCTCTCCTCTCCTTGGATTCACACTCTCTAGTCCAGGCTCCGCAACTTTCCGCCGCCTCAGCCCATTGGTTCTAGCCCCGCATTGGCCACGCCCTCCACCGAGGACTGCCCCCCACAGCCGCGTTAAGAACTCGCATCTAAACCTGCTGTCGCGGCCCCATACCACATCTAAGGCCCGCCTATGTCCTAACCTCACCCACGAGTTGTGGCCCCGCCCAGGCACCCTAGCCACGCCCCTCACGGCACCTCATCCTTACTTCGCGTCCAGAGATCTAAATTCAACGCCCCGAAGCTCCAGCTCTGCCCCATAAGCCAGTCACGCCCCTTCCCCAACGCCTCCCCACCACCCTCAGTTTCTCCCTCTCCCTAAAGTCATGGGATCCAGAGCAGTCTCCGGGGAGGAGAGAGCGCAGCCTGGAAATCCAGACTAACCCCCTCCTGCCGCCCCCTCCCCATCAAGGCGGGGAAGCTTCAGTCCCCTCCCAGCAGCGTCTTCAGGAATTCGGGGAGGCCTGCGAGAGGGGGGGGGGGGAGGGAAGACGTATCAGGGGAGTGAAGGAAGGAAGACCCCTTCCTCCCGCCTCTTCCGCCATGGAAAAGCCCGCCAAGCACAGCAACCCAGCCTGCCCTCCAGAAACACAGTTCAAAGGTTAGCGGAAGCACTGCGTTTAATAAGAGAAGGCCGGTGGCCTAGTAATTCCAAGTCCTGCGGGAGAGTCACCGGCTATTTGCCATGCCCCAGATGGAAACTCCAGGAGGCGGGAATCTAGATCCGGGGACCGGCACCTAGCCCCCATGGCTGCCATTAGGTGGGTAACTCGGGGGCGTCTCAACCCTCCCGGTGCCACGGCGCCCCCCATTCGTGAGACTTGCCTATTGCCCTGGTCCCACCCCGTTCACTGGCCCTGACTCCGCCCCCCTTACATTTAACCCTCTCCTGGCTGGAGCGTGACGGAAGCAGAGGACAGAGGAGCAAGGCGGCAGGAGGTTAGTGCAGAACGCGGAGGCCGCAGTCTGCAGGCGCGGTCAGCGGGCGGCCCCCGGTGGCGGAGCGGCCGCCACCACCTTGCAGAAACGCACCCTCTGGAAGTCGGTGATCTCCGCGGTCTCCTGACCCTCAGTGCCCGCCTCTGGGGGAGAGAAGGGGCAGTCAGCGGAGGGAACAGTTTCCCCCACCCTCCACCCGTCTAGTTCCGTCTCTGATCCCAACTGAGCCTAGCTTCAGTCGCCCTGCGCTAAATGGTTTATGGGCCTCGGACTCCCTTTAATCCTCGCAGGGGAACCCACAAACTGCATGCACCCCAGCAGAACCCTATTTACAATCGAGGAAGCTATCTGGTACAGCGAGATCAGTCACTTGGCCAGCAAAGGGTCCAAAGACGAAGACGAGAAACGCCTGGACACCTGCCCTCCCCGACCGTCCTCAACTCTGTCCTCTCGGACTCCAGCCTCCCCCACTCCCGCCCAGTCCCCCACGGACCTAAACTAGCCCCAAGAGTGCCCGCCCTCTTGCCCTTGCCCACCTGAGTTCTAACCAGATCTTCCTTCGCTCTGCCCCCCAAACTCTAATGTCACGCCTGGGGAGGTCCCTGGTTCCCAGCCCGGCTCGCACTGATGGAGGTGGTTGGGCCCAACATTGTAACGGGAAATGCATTTCGATTCTGATTTCCTCTACTCGCTTAGACCCCCCCCCCCCATTCTTACTTTTGACCTATTTAAATTCTTCCCATCCAAGTACTAACCAGGCCCGACCCTGCTTAGCTTCCGCGATCAGACGAGATAGGGCGCGCTCAGGGTGGTCTGGCTGAAGACGACCTATTTAAATTCCTAATCCTGCCCTTAGCCCTACCCCTTGGGCCTAGCCCCACCCCATCATATTTAGACTTTATCCCCCAACGCCTGGGGTCAGCCTCTAAATCCTAATCCCACCCTCGCTCCCCTCCCCCACCATGCTTCCAAGCGCTAGGCCCCAGAGGGCCTCCATTTAGCTCCACCCCCTTGACCTGGGCTCCAATCTCACCCAATCTCAAGCGTTGTAGCCTCACCCCTCCCCCCCCCCATCCGCGGCTTCCCCGCACACCCAGCTCCACTCTATCCTCTCCCCAAGCCCTCCCCTCAGCCCCAGGGGGAGAAAAAGAGGAAGAAGGCCATCTTCTGGGGCCCCGTCCACTCCCCCACCTGAAGCTGCCTCAGACCCTTCCTCTTCAGCTTTCTGGGTTCCTGGGAGGCAGGGCCCACTCTCGAGGGAGGCAGGGGCTGGCTGGTCACCTCCTGGGGAAGGGGGGAGGCCCAGTCAAGCCCCTACCCCTCCATATTTCCCCCCACCGTGAGAGAAAAGGTCCTGGGGGGGTGGGAGGGGGTGTTCAAGGACACACCTGGGGAATATCATTCGAGGACGTGAACTCTTTATTGGGGAGGGGCCTCTGTGGCCCAGAGCACGGGCAGGATGGGGGGGGGGGGGAGGCATTCCAGAGACAGGCATGGACCGTCCTCCCTACCCATTGGGGTGGCGGGTACACGGGGTCCCAGTGAAGGGGGCGGGGGAACCCAGCCCCTGACGGTTCCCCGCCTGCCAGTGCACCCCTCCAGCACACACACAAGCAGCCAGCTTCATGCATTTCCAAATGGCCAGGCCTCACCCGGAGAGAGGGAGAGGGCATCAGCGTTGGGGGAAGTATTCAGCTCCGCCTCTTCACCCCAGTCAGACACGGGCTGGTGGCCCCCAGGGGGCGAGAAGGGGCTAGAAGGCCTGGCAGGGGCCGGGGGAAGTGGCAGGGGCTCCTCTGGCCTGGAAGGCTCTTTGTCAGCCTGCTCACCGGTGGGGCTTCCGGTGGGCGCAGCCTCTTGGGGTTGGTGGTCTTGGGCTGGTTCTTCTTCCTCCTCGATGGCCTCTTCCTCCTCCTCCCCCTCCTCCTCCTCCTCCTCCTCCTCGATCTCCTCCTCCTCCTCACTCACATCTTCCCACTCCTCATCCTCCCCCTCGTCCTCCTCCCCGTCATCCTCAGGAGGCCGGTGGGCAGGAGGAGCTGGGGTCTCCAGCGGCTGCGGGGAGCACAGGGCAGGTCGGGGGAGCGGGCGTGGACCCGGAGCACCCCCACCCCCCTGCCCGGAGAGGACAGCCTGCCTCACCTGCACGGGCGTCTCCTCGGGTGGAGGGGGCTGTGGGGCCTCAGGGGCTGGGGATGCTGCCTCCTTCGTCTCCCAGCGGTCGTCATGGTCACTGGAGGGGACCAAGGAGAGGGGTGAGGCCCAGGTGGATGGGAAGGGGCTTCCCACCTCCAGATCCTCTCCGGAGAAGAGCTGCAAAATTCAACTCCGGGCGAGAGGGGGTTGTAGGTTTGCGGGTGAGGACCCAGCATGCTGGAGCACTAAGGAGGAAACGGCGGGTCTGTGTCCCCAGGTTATCAGGCACAGATAGATGGAGGGGGGCCAGGTGGCAGAAAAGAAGAGGGGGGACGAGGAGAGGGATGGGGGTAGAGCAGAGACGGAGGCCCCAACTCCCCAGAAGCAAGAGCCTGACCCACAAGAGAGACACACGTACCCGAGAACAGACAGGGACGAGACGGCAAAGACAAAGCCACACATACACATGTCAGGACAACCAGATCTAGAGCCACACGGCCCTGCTGCGAGTGGGGGGGCCTGCACACGCCAGGGGAAGGGGTGCCCCCACCTGTAGGCACGAGGGGCTGCCTTGGTCTGGGATCGGCTACCCTTCTTCCTCCTGCGGCTGACCTCCGCTTTGTGCTGGGACAGGAACTCCCTGAAAGTGGGGGGCTTGGGGGGCCGAGCCCAGGCCTGATCATCTGCAACAGAAGCCGGGAGGGGTCAGGGATGGGGGGGGGCAGGGCACAAACTAACCCCCTCCCCCGGCCCAGCCAGCGGCCCCACCCCACCCAAGGACACCCGCTCACCATAGCGATGGGATGGTTCGAGGGCAGCGGCTGGGCCATCCTTGAACCTGGGGAGAAGAGAGAAGGGGGTGAGCAGGCAGCTTAACAGAAAGAAAAAATTCAGTATTTGACCCCCAAAACAAAAACTTGGAAAGCACATAATCCCCAGCTTCCAGTCAGGCCTCGCTTGCTAGCACTCCTACGACACCGCGCTCCTGCCTCAGGGCCTTTGCACCCACTGCTCCTGGGGACACCTCCCCAGGCCATTCGGCGGCCGGCACCCTCACCTCCTCCAGGCTTCCGCTCAGACCCTCCTAAACCCCGGTCTAAAATAATCACCTATTATTACACGCGCATCACCCAAGTCTAAAAGAAGGGTCTCCTTCCTTCTCCACGCTCCGTTGTTCCTCATGAGCTGCCGTTGGATCTATTCAGTGTCCCCCTTTCCAACTAGAATCTAGGTCCCTTGAGGGCAGAAGCGGTTTTGTTCACTGTCGTGTCCCCATCCCCTAGAATCCCCACCACCCTTCGTGACACAGAGGAGGGACTCAATCCACGTTTGCTGACGAAATCAACGTACCCACACGCTAACAAGACGTGCTGCACGCTGCTTTGGGGGCTCGAGGAAGAACGATTACGTTTTTGTTCCCAACCCGGAGAACATCCCGCTAGAAGCCCGGCTGCCCGCACCTTAGAAGGATCCGCCACAACGTCTGTGCAGAGACCTCCTCACGCTTGCACCGGTTGGGCTCACGACCCACAGAGAAATGCTCAGACCACCCAGGCACACAGCCAACACCCTCTTTCTTCAGCCCGTGCCAGCGACAAAAGCGACAGGCGTGGAAACTTGCAAAGCAGCAAAGGGCACGGGAGGGCATGGAAAACTACAGCTGCGGGGCACCAGGGTGGCTCAGTCGGTTAAGCATCCGACTTCAGCCCAGGTCGTGGCCTCGCGATTCGTGGGTTCGAGCTCCACATCGGGCTCCGTGCTGACAGCTCAGAGCCTGGGGCCTGCTTCGGATTCTGTGTCTCCCTCTCTCTGTTCCTCCCCCGCTCACCCTCACTCTCTCTCTCACTCTCAAAAATAAAGATTAAATAAATAAATAACATTAAAAACTTAAGTTTTTAATAGCAGTCTTTAGACTGCTATTGGCCAGCTCTCTGGTATGGAAGTTGGTCTTCTGGTCCGGGACACAAGGGTATAGCTTCGCTTTAAGTTGGGCTAACTGGATGTTTCTGGGGACCTCGAAGAGCACGGAGTCACATAAGGATACCAGTGCCACCTGGATAAGGGGCTGGGTTGGTGGGGGACAGGCTGGTGAGGGACGGGGGTGCGAAGGTCTAATCACTGTTAGCAGTTTCTCATGCCCTCCCTGTGCAGAATTTCCATCCGTGCCCTTGGCCGCGGGGCCGTGGCACCATCTACTAGGGCAGCCTAATCTCTGGCCCCAGCAACGCTGGGTCTGCTGCTACCAAAACGGAAGTGCCTGCTCTCCCCTCCTGCTCATCTGCCAATGCTGTGACCAGCACCTCTCTGGAGAGCTGCTCCCTTCAGCCTGAACCCCAGCACGAACCCACATGGAGCAGAACTGAGTTCCGCCCGCATGGAGAAGCCAAGCCCAGCCGGACCCGCGGCCTACGGGGCCCGGCGTGGATCAGCTGAACCCAGCTGACCCGCAGACACGAGAAAGTGGTTTGATGTGCCGGGGATTTGGTGATGGTGACCTCGAACCCGACACACGGGGCGGGGCGACGAAGGCCTTAAGTCAGGGGTCAAGGTCGAGGAGCCAGAGAGGACACTCACATCCCGTCCGTCTTCTCGGCATCCCACTCCCGCCGCCACTGGCCGGTGGGCTTGCGGTGTCTCTGCAGCCGCTCCTGGTCGATCTTCTCCCTCTCCTGCTTCCAGCGCAGGTACTCCGACCGCTCCCGGCCCGTCATGGACAGCGTCATGTCGCCAGCGCCAGCCAGGCCGGCCCGGCGGCCCTGTCCCGCCCCGCAGACAGACAGTCAGGGCCCCGAGCCACCGGCCAGCCCGCCCCCGTCTCTCCCCCAGGCCGGCTGTGCTCAAGGTCACACAAGGAGGGGACAGGGCAGAGATGCGAACGCGGTCTGCTGTGTGGCGCCTCCTCAGAGGCCATCCCAGATCTCTCCCCAAGCGGCACCCCGTCTCCACCCTCTACGCCCCCTCCCCTGCATTTTACGTCTGACGCTAGCTCACGCCTTACTATATGCTCGCTCGTTTAAGTAGCTCCCACCAGAATCAACCTCTTTAGGGCGGAGGCTTGGCCTTGGTTAAGACTCAGCTCCAGGGTGCCTGAGTGGCTCAGTCCTTAAGCACCTGACTTCAGCTCAGGTCGGGATTTTGCAGGCAGTGAGTTCGAGTCCCGCATCGGGTGAGCACGAGCCCCACTTCATGGGAGCCCTGCTTCTCTCTCTCTTTCTGCCCCTCCTGGGATTCTTTCTCTCTGCCACCTCCTCACTTGCTCCCTCTCTCCAAAAAAAAAAAAAAAGAAAAAAAGAAAAACAAAAAACAAAGACTCAGCCCCAGCACCCAAGGCCGTGCCCAGCACCCAGTGGTTCCCGGTAAACGTTTCTGACGATATCGAGAGGACGGGGCCGAGCAAACCAGAGAGCCAGGAGGGGAGGGCGCTGCGGTGCCCACAAGGCAACGGACCATCGGCTTGGGGCTCAGAGACGGGGCGCGGAGGCCGGCCCTCCCTGCCCTGCTGTCTCGGTCAGGCCCGCGCAGACCTACGCCGCAGGAAGGACGGCGGTCAGGCCAGGGCGCCCCAGCACCCGGCACCCACCTGCCGCTCCTGCTCCAGGCCGCAGCGCACCCGCTCGAAGTCGGGTCCCCCCCAGTTGCGCCCGTGCCGGCGGCTGCCCTCCCGGCGGTCCCGCTCAGGCTCCTCCAGGGGCCCGCCGCGTCGCCGGGGGTCGTCCAGGAAGTTCCGCACCGGGTTGGGCTCCAGCACGCCTTCCTGCGGGCACAGGGAGTGGGGGACGGGGTTGGCGGGCTCATGGGGGAGGGGGCGGGGGGTGGCAGAGGGCCGCGCCACGGGGACGCCCGGGGCACTGACCCGCTGGTTGCGCTCATACTCCGCAATCTTCTCCATCTCCTCGTTCATCTTCTCGATGTTCTGCCGGCGCCGCTCCTCCCACTCCTAGGGGGTAAGAACACAGACACGGAAACACCGGGCCGTCAGGGAGACCCGCACAAGCCCACTGCTCACTGGCATCCGGGCAGGAGGGGAGCTGCTGCCGGCCGGAGACTCCCTCCTTAGACAGGCCTGCTCTCAAAGGCCTCGGCCAGCATCTGGGACTTCGGCTCCCAGCAGGTTCTCGGTCAACGGCTAACTGAGAAAGGGGGCTCAGGGTGCCTTGACTCTCTGTGCAAACAACAGGTGTGCCCGGAACGCCGGCTTTCCTTCCGAGGTCCGGGATTTGGGTAGGCGCAAGGCAGAGGGGCCCCACACGACCAGAGCCCGGTAAAAACCTTGGGCTCTTGGTCTCTAGGGAGTCCCCGGAAGACAGCCCGTCATGTGGGTTGTCACGACTCGGCGCTGGAGGACCCCGTCCCGTGTGACTCGGCCGGACGAGAACACTTGGGGGCCTGTACCTGGCTCCCTCCAGACTCCGTCCCGCGTGCCTTGTCCCTCTGGTTTTGTTCTGTGCCCTTGCACCATAATAAATCTTACCCGTCAACCTCCCTGGGGAAACGCTGAACCTGGGGAAGGAGCCGGGGACCCCAACACACCCTGGCTGCCACAGAACTAATGACAGCAGTAACAGCAATTACTTGGCAGATGGCGAGGTGACCCCCCACAATCCCTTCTCCCCTTCTTCCATGGTAACGGAATTTCAGATAAGCACGCGGCCAAGTTGCTGGAGAGGACGTTTTCGTTCCCAGGGCTTGGCACACAGGAGACAAATAAGCTTCCGCTTGGTTTAAGCCATGGTATACGGGGGTCTTTTACGTGACGGCAGCTTAGCGTGTACAAATGGTAAACAAACACCCGTGGGGCGCCTGGGTGGCTCCGTCAGTTAAGCATCCAATTTCGGCTCAGGTCACCATCTCACGGGTCGTGAGCGTAAGTCCCGCTCCCAGCCCTGGACTCTCTCTCCCTCTCTCTGCACCTCACGAGATTCTCTCTCTCTGCCCCTCGCTCACGTGCTCGCGCTCTCTAGAACAAATAGGCGGACAGATAGATGAACATCCGTAAGTGACATTCTTCCGACACTTACTCTGAGGCTTTCAAGTGCCTGCTGTTCACAGAACGCTCACAGTAACTTTTAAATCTGATTCTAGGACTCCCCCAAGAAGCTCCCACAGGGAAGGGAGCTGCCCAAGGACAGGGAACTCATCGAACCAAGTTGAGCCCAAGTCCATGGTGCGCTGAGTCACTCTGCCCAGCAGCCCCCCCGGCCTGCTAACCTCCGCATCAGGGCGGCAGAGCAGTCTCAGTAAGAACCTCACTGCTCCCCAAAAACAGATCCAGGGAGCGAGACAGACAGAAAACGAGAGCCAAGGAGAGCGCGTGCCCTGGAGAGAAGGAGCCAGAGAGAGGACAGAGATGGGGCAAGACACGGCGGGTGGCAAGGGTGCGCCAGACACAGAGCAAAACACAGGGAGAGGACGCGTGACACTGGTCAGGGGTGGGGGAGGGAGGAGAGAGAGAATGAGCCGACGGGGGGGGGGGGGGGGGGGGGGGGGCGGAAGAAGTCAGATGCAGAAAGCCGGTCCGTTTGCGGGCAGGAACGAGGCGAACGAGACCGGAAGCGCATCGGTCAGAGGACGCCAGCCCATGCCGGGCCCCCACCTTGGATTTGCGGTCGGCAGTTGAGGCATCTCCGGCCCCAGACAGATGAGGGGACCCCCGGCCCCGGCCCCTCCGGCCGCGGCCCCCAGCTCCTCCTCGAGGCTGCTCCCCAGAACTGTCCTCCCAGTGACGGGCCACCCGGCCCACGCCTGCCCGGCCTCCCTGCTGGGGGAGGGGCCGGCCTCCCTTGCTGGCCCCCGGGGGCCGCGGGGTCCCAGGAGACCTCCGAGAGGGACCCAAGTTCTTCTCCTGCAAGAGGGAAGGGAGAAAAAGTGCAGTCACTCAGATGAGGAGACGGGGACCCCCAAGCCCAGAGGGCAGCTGTGGGAGCAGAGGCCGCCCACAGGGCTGGGGCGGCTGGGGGCGGAGAGGGGCGCTCTCCGGCCTCAGGTCTCAACTCTCATCGCCCGCCCGCCCCCCCCCCCCCCCCCCCCCGGCCCAATGAGTCACCCAGCTCGGTGTGGAGCTCACCACCTCAACGGCCACGTTCTCCTTCTCCACCGAGCGGCCCTTCCGGGGCGCTGTCACCGCTACTCCCTCGAGTTCAGCTTTTTTACGGTCCTCCTCGATCTCCTAGGAGCAAACGTCAGCGGGAGGAGGTCGGCGGTCTTGGCACCAGCGGTATTCCCACAGCCACCATGAACTTCCCCCAAGACTGGCCCCCACCCAGGCCTCTCTCCTGAGCTCCAGGCAAGAAAGCTGATCGCTTTGGCATCTTCCCCTAATCCGCACGACACTATTCCCGTGCTCAGAACCCCCCTGCAGTACCCAGCTCTGGGCAAGAGCCACAGCCTACGGAGCCCTACAGGGTCTGGCCGGGTTACCATCCTAACCTCATCTGCCACCCTCCCTCCCTCCCTCTCCCCCTCGCTCACTCTGCCCTCCTCAACGTTCCTAGAACTCACCAGGCTAAACCCTGCCTCAGGGCCTTTGCACCAGCTGTTCCCTCTGCCCCCAGAGAGCCCTCAGCCTCTCACCTCCTTCAGGTTTCCGCTCCTGAAATGTCCCCTCCTCAGAGAGGCCTTCCCTGACCCACTAACAGAAACCACCTCCCCTGCCAGTCTCCTGCCCCTTCTCCTGCTCAACTACCTGGCATCATGCGTATCTTGGTTATTGTCTGCTTTCCCCTCTGCAACCAAATCGGCCTGAGGACAGGGGTACCTGTCTGTTTTGTCCACTGATGTACCCCCCCAGCCTAGAACGCTTCGTGACACACAACAGAAATTCAATATGCTTTTGTTTTTTTTAAGTGAATGAATGCATGAAATATGAATAAATGAAACCCACCCCTCCTCCTAAGTCCCTCCTCAGAAATAACCCCACCACCTACTCTGTCACTTCTGGCAAGGACCTGGACCTCATCCTGGCCCCTCCTTCCACCTCCCCTCCCCTCCCCCCACCACTGCCTGTCACGGAGTCCTCCCCACAGCCCTGTCCCTCCTCTCCCCGCGGAAGTCCCTGCCTCAGCCTCCTCCTGGGCCTCTGGCCTCCGGTATCACCTCCTCCCGCTCAACAGCACACAGCAGCCAAAGAGCTCTTCCTAAAAAGCTATTCTGACCTGACCCCACTCCTGCTCAAAACCCTCCAAGGTTCCCCAGTGCCCTTGAGAAACCGTACAAATTCTCAGCATGGCGTGACCCCTGCTGACCTCCCTGGGTCAATATCCCTCCACTGACCTTCCCACATGAAGTTTCAGGTTTCTTTTTTTTCCCTAAAGTTTATTTATTTGGGGGGGGGGGGTTGGGCGTGGGGAAGAAGCGAGCAGGGGGAGGGACAGAGAGAGAGAGAATCCCAAGCAGGCTCCACACTGTCAGCACAGAGCCCCAACAGGGGGGCAGGGGGGCTCAAACCCACGAACCATGAGATCACGACCTGAGCCGAAGCAGGATGTTTAACCAACTGAGCCACCCGGGCGCCCCTAAGTTTCAAGTTTCTGCACAAACTAATCCCTCTGCTTAAAACATGTTCGCTTCTCCTCCTCAGCTAGCTTACTCACCCTTCAGGTATCAGAATCCTTTCCTCTAGGAAGCCCTCCCTAATATCCTCCAGACTGGGTGAAGACCCCCACTCTGGGCTCTCACAGACCCGTGAACTACCCAGCCCAGCCCACTCTGGGTCATCACTGCCTAAAGAAAGGTCTGTGCCCCTACTTGACGGTGAACTCCAGAAGGACAGGCCCAGGGCTGTCTCGGTCACAGCTATATCCCTGACAACATTCAGCTCAGAGCCTGGCAGTAAAGACCTTGGTGGGTATTCGTGAATGAATGACGGATGGATGGAATGAAGGAAGGAATGGCAGGCTAAGGCCTTTGGCTTTTATCCTGAGAGTGATGGGAAGCCATGAAAAGGTTTTAAGGAAGGGAGAGGTGAGGGAAACTCACTGCGGGGAGGAGAGGGGATGGGGTCTCCCAGGGCGGGGCTAGGGCACCTGGTAGCGCCGTATGAGGGCCTCGTTCTTTCGCCGAAGAGCTTCGATCCTCTTGTCCAACTCAGCATCTTTCTCCTCTTTCGACTTCAGATCCAGTGTGGCTGACTAAGAAGAAGAGACAGCTGAGAGGCAGCAAGGGAAACCTACACCCATCCCAGTGCATTCGAGCCAGGGTCTGAGTCGTGGGTCCCCTCCTCCCAAGCTCCCTGCCCCAAAGCTCAGATTCCAGAGACTCCCCACTTTCCATCTCACCATTCCACTGGCTAGGTGGGGCCAGGGTCCCAGCAAACTTCCCCTGCAGAATCCGGACACAGCACCAGGGGTTCCTGAGGACAGAGGGAACAGAGCCCTAAGGCCAACGACTCCCCAGTCTGCTTCCACCTCTCCTATACCGGGGGCTCCTCTCAAACACACATGCGCATTAACAACACCTGCACCCCAAGGGGATTCTAGCCCTCATTTCCACTCTGTCTTAAAGGGCTAGCCTGCCCCTTACCTGCCCAAATTTGGACTCTGCCACTTCCCATGGTTTGTGCCCACCCACTTGCTTCTTAGACACTAGAGTCACACCCACCTTGGGAAAAGTTCTGGCCCCACCCCACCGCTTAAGGAAACAGCCAACAATGCTCCCTTCCAAAGGAAGATTCCAATCCAGCCTCCACACCCCAGTGCTGGGCGTTTTAACCCAGACCTCCAGCTCCACAGAGCTTCAGATACATCCTCTCACCCCCCAACCAGTACAAGAAAATTCTAGGCCCACCTTCCTGCGTCCATTCTGGTGCTGCTCCATCCCTGTGAACACTCTAAATCCACCTCTCTCCCAGGGACGTGTCAGAATCGTCCCATAACCCCACAGTCAAAACAAGCCCGATCTCCACGCCTATAGGCTGCCCTGACCCTGGGAGAACATTTTAAGCCCACACCTCCAGCTTCCTGAGAAAGGTGCCGCTGTCTCCCCAACACCCCGCCAGATTCCAAAAACAAGCCTGGTACCCAATAGCGAGGTTTCCCGGACCTGGCTCAACCTCCCCAGTGAATACTTCCCCGCCCGGCGCAGACAGAACTTCCCGGCCCGCGCGCGGCTTTCCGGGGATGGGGGGGAAACTCCAGCCTCAAACTGGTCCCGAAGGCCACGGCCCCGCCCCGCTCCAGGACTAACTTTCTGGCCCCGCCCCACCCGCTAGCCCTCAGACCCCGCCCGCCCGCGCGTCGTTAATCCGGCCCAGCTTCTGACTTTACCAGCCAACCCTCTGACCCCAACCCCCCGGATCCCAGGGTAACAACCTGAACCCGCCCCCCGCTTCTCGCGTTATTACATGGGCCCCGCCCACGGCCCTCCAGCCAACACCCTGGCCCCGCCTCCGACTCGCCCGGCCAACCTCCCGGTCACGCCCCCTGCTTCCCAGCTCGGCCTCGTCGCTTCGAAATACGGTCCCGCCCCCTGCGCCCTCAGTCAGGGTTCTGGCTCCCGGGCCGGCTTGCGTGCCAACGCTCGGACGGCACCCCTGGGTCCCGCAAAACTTTCCGGTTGCACTCCCATCATTCCCTGCCAGCATCCTGGCCACGGCCCCCGCCACCCACAACTTTTTGGTCCCGCCCCGCCTTCGCGTCAGCCTCTGGATCCGCTCCTGACTTGCGGGCCGATGATCCGGACCCGCGGGAAGCTCAGGCAAAACTTTCTGGCCCCGCCCCCAGCACGTTCGGCCCGCGTCCCGGTCCCGCCCCCTAGCTCTCCGGGCAATATTTTGGCTCCGCCCCCGGCCCGGACACAACTTTTCAGCCCCACCCTCTTCTACGCACCCACGCCCCGGCCCCGCCCACAGCTCGGCCCGCTCGGGTCAGGCCCACCTGCCGACGTCCCGCCCCGCCAGCGCCCCTCAAGCTTTCCATGTGGGCGTCCAGTCCCCGCCCCCCGCAGAGTACTCTGACCCCGCCTCCGCGGGCGGCTCGCTGCCGCGCCTGCACCCGCTCCCGTTCCCCCCACGTGGGGCGCCAGGCCCCGCCCTCTCCGGGCGTGCTCCCGGCCCCCTCCTCCGGTCACCTGTCCCGGAGACCCCGCGGCGTCGGCGACTCCGGCTCCGTCGGCCTCCGCGTCCGCAGCTCCCGGGCCGCGCGCGTCACTTCCGGCCCGCACCACGTGAAGAGGGGAACGAAAGAGGATCACTTCCGGTCCTGCCGTCCCGTTTCCGGGAGTCTTAAAGGCGCCGCACCCCCCCACCCCCCCCTCCGTGGGTGGAAGCGGGAGTGTGTCTAGGTGGTACGCAAGGGTGTTCTGGAAGCTTTACTCAACTTCGTTGGGCCTAGATGACCTTCTTCCAGGGAAAGGAGACACCGTCCTCTCTCTGGTCTCTACCTGCTGCCTCTTTTCTGGTTCCAGTAAATAGGTACTAGGCACTGGGCAATAATTCCTGGAAGCCTGACCCACCAGGCTTGTGCTGGGTGGGTGGGGAATCCCTCACCCTCCTGCCAAGGAGACCTTAGAGTTTCAATCTTTATTTCATTCTCTAAATTTGCACTGAGTGCCAGGGCCAGAGGGTGGGGGGAAGGGGGTGTGCTTGGGGAGGGGAGGACTCGGGCATGAACAAGGCAGACCCCATCCCTTCCCTCATGAGGGAAGGCACAAGTAAATGTGAGATACCACAAACAGAAGCTTGGGAGGTTCCTTGCAGAGGGGCAGGAGGAGAGGGCTTAGGGTGAGGGGGGGGGGGGGTCCAGGCAGAGAACACACAGTCTGTGCAAAGGCCCTGTGGTGAGTGAGCTTAGTGCCTTCTAGGAACTGCAAGACGCTCACTGAGAGATCCGGATGTGGCTGCAGACTCCAGGAGGCTCCATGCGTTAACCAAAACTCCAACGTGATAAACCTATCATTACACGTCATACAAAATTTGACTGTTGAAGTGGGCAGACCGGATCCCCTGAGGTTGCTGGTAATTTTATTTTGTGATTTAAACTGTGGAAAGTGGAAGTACCTGCAAATCCCTTGCCCCTTATAA
Organism: Leopardus geoffroyi; assembly: GCF_018350155.1. NCBI lineage: Eukaryota > Metazoa > Chordata > Mammalia > Carnivora > Felidae > Leopardus > Leopardus geoffroyi. The sequence continues at coordinate 10,014,751 of NC_059335.1, forward strand.
AGTTACAGTTAACAGCCTTTCAGAGACCTTCTCTACACATACAACTGAGTTCTCTTATAACTCCCCAAATACCTGCCAAACCTACCACACGACTGCGTTACGTCTTCATTCAGATGTCACCTGCACTCAGGGGCCTACGTTGAAACCGCCTGTTTGAAAGTTGCAAAACTCCCCATCCCTTTCAACCTTTCCCCTTTATTTTTCCATTTTATTGTTCGCCCTCTAAACTACCAAATGTTGGGGCGCCTGGGTGGCTCAGTCGGTTAAGCGTCTGACTTCGGCTCAGGTCATGATCTCGCGGTTCGTGGGTTCAAGCCCCGCATCAAGCTCTGTGCCTGCTTCAGATTCTGTGCCTCCCTCTCTCTCCGCTCCTCCCCTGCTCTCTCTCTCTGTCTCTCTCAAAAATGAATAAACATTAAAAAATAATAATAGTAAATAAATAAATAAATAAATAAATAAATAAACGATCAAATGTTTTACTTACTTATCTTGTTCTCTGTCTCCTCCACTGTGTTGTCTGTCGTCATGCCTTGCTGTGTCCCCAGTGCCTCCAACAGGCAATGTACTGCCACAGCACAGCCTGACGCGGGGCTTGATCCCACGACCCTGGGATCGTGACCTGAGCTGAAATCGAGAGTCGGACGCTCAACCAACTGAGCCACCGATTCTGTGGCTGTATATCTTTAGTTTCACAATGGATAGGTGACAGCCTTTAAAACTGCTGTGTGATATTCCATCCTAGAGATGGACCATAATTTGCCCCACTTGGTCTCATGGGCGGTTGAGTTGTTTCCAATTTGGGGAGATCGCCAATAATGCCGCATTGAACTTCCTGAGGCACACGTCTTTGTGAGTACTTGACCTTGCTCAAAAAGGACTCCTAATGTCATGATTAAGACCACGGACTCTGGGGGCGCCTGGGTGGCTCAGTCATTTAAGCGTCCAACACTTGATCTTGGCTCCGGTCATGATCTCACAGTTCGTGAGTTTGAGCCCCACATCAGGCTTTGCGCTGACAGCACGGAGCCTGCTTGGGATTCTCTCTCTCTCTTTCTCTCTCTCTCTCTCTCTCTCTCTCTCTCTCTCTCCCCCTCTCTGTCTGCCTCTTCCTCTCTGTCTCCCTCAGAATAAATAAGTAACCATGAAAAAATAAGATAAAAGACCACTGACTCTGAAGCCAGAAGGCTTGGGTTTGAATCTTGGCTCTGTCATTTACCAACTGTGTGACCTTGAGCTTGTACAGAACTTGTCTGGAATGTAGCCTCATCTGCGATGTAGGTATCCCAGCACCTCCCTCCTAGGCTTGTGGTGCAGAATTGAACGGATTAATGAATTAATACACCAAGTGCTCGTCACAAGACCTAAAATAGTTAAGTTCTCCGTGTATGGAGACCATTATTACCGCTTCTACAAAGACAAATTCCTCGATCGAAAGTTCATTCCCATTATCACGTTGCAGTAAAAGCAACCCAAGGCGGACGCAGGTTGCTTAGGGCCTGAAGTCCATACAAAGCTGGAAGCCCTTTTACATCAGAGAATGAGAAGTGTGTAAGTCAAAGGCACCTCCCGGGGTGTGGGCCAGAGCCCCGGCTCCGTTGGACGAGGCATCAAGAGGCTTGCACGTCATCTCCCTGACAATAAAACCACCTCCGAAGGTAGCAGCTCAGCAAAGAGGCTGTGCCAACTCCCACTCCCTCAAGCAAGCCCAGGGCGCGCGTTTCCCCGCAGCCTCACTGACGCTGCGTTTTATCACTTTTTGATCTTTGCCACCCTGATGACCAAAGGGTGGTGTTATGGTGCGGGGTGGGGCTGCCTCTCCCCGGCTGAGAAGCAAAGCTTTTCGCACCCGCATATACGCGCGTATGTATAGACCCATCGCTTGTGGGGGTGGAGAGAAAGAGGGATGCTGGAAAACTACGATGAGGTTCTGTCTTTGCTTGGATCTCTGTAATAACGTTAGAAAGGTGAAACTTGAAAGCAAGCCCTTCTCTGAATGTCTGTCGGAGGTCAGAAGATAAGATTCAGAGGGAGCTGGACCCTGAGAGTCCCTCTTTGGGGCACTGAGCATTTTCACCCGAACTCTGGGCAACTCAAGGGGTTCGCCATTATCGCTCTGAGCTGTCAGCACAGAGTCCGACATGGGGCTCAAACCCACGAACCGTGAGATCATGACCTGAGCTGAAGTCGGCCACTTAACCGACTGAGCCACCCAAGTGTCCCCGACAGTTGTGATGTCCCTGCCCCTCCCAGTCAGCCCAGGAAGTGAGCCCATAGCGCTGGCCCTCAGTCACCCAGCTACCCAGAAGCCAACCTGGGATTTGAACTCAGGGCTGCCTGACCACAGGGATGCCAGGTGCAGAGCAGGTAAGATCGTGGCCTCTGGAGCCAGGCTGGCTGACTTCAGATCCCAGCTCTGCCGCCTGAGCTGTGGGACCCTGGGGGAGTTACTTAACACCTCTGAGCTTTTGGGTCCCCATCTGTAACATAATAACAGTGCCTGTACCCCACCGGGCTACTGGAAGGTGCGGTAGGCTGAGCACTGACTCCCAGAGATGTCCGCACCCTGATTCCTGGGACCTGTGAATATTCGTTTACGCGGCACAAGGGACTTGGCAGATGTGATTAAGAATCGAGATGGGGCGATGGTCCTGGAATCTTTGGGGGGGGGGGGCTCACCGCAATCCCAAGGGTTCTTATAAGAGGAAGAAACAAAGGCAGATTTGACACAGAAGACAGGGTGACATGGGGGCGCCTGGGTGGCTCAGTCGGTTGAGCATCGACTCCAGCTCAGGCCACGATCTTGCGGTTCGCGGGTTCGAGCTCCACATCAGGCTCTGTGCCGACAGCTCGGAGCCCGGAGCCTGTTTCGGATTCTGTGTCTCCCTCTCTCTCTGCCCTTCCCCTGCTCTCTCTCTCTCTCTCTCTCTCGAAAATAAACATTTAAAAAAATACAGCTGGGGAAAAAAGCTTCAAAAGGCCAGGGGACTGATTGTCCCCTGGAACCTCCCCAGGGAATGTGGCCCCAGCCAACATTCTGATCTGGGCCCAAAGAAATTGATTCTGTGTCTCTGCCTGCCCCCCCCCCCCTCCCAGAGGTGCAAGTGAATGAATGCCTGTTGTTTGATCTCAGCCAGAGGCACTTACAACAGTGTCTGGCACCCAGCCGGTGACTCTTACCATCACCTGAGCGCCTCCTCCCTCCAGCCGAATAACACCAGCCCGTGGCCTCTGGAGACACGTCACAGACGTTTGCTCGCTTATTGGTTAAAGGGATGCTCTCCTTCCAATTGTGTCACGGGCCTCAAAGGTCTGGTTCACGCCCATTTCACAGACAGGAAAACGGGCTCCAGCAGCTGTCGTAACAAATGGCCACGCGCTGTGTGACCGAAAACAGCAGGAGGGTATTCTCGACCCTTCTGGTAGGCCAGAAGTCTGAAAGCAAGGTGTGGGCAGGGTTCTTCGTTCTGGGGGCTCCGGGGGAGACTCGAACGCACCAACCACGAGATCATGACCCGAGTCGGACGCTTAACTGACGGAACCGCCCAGGCGCTCCGCCCTTGTTGATTTCTGAACACCACATAGCACAATTTTCCCTTGAAAGGAGTGGTGGAGATCCTGGCGATTTTCAGTATCTATTAAGACCACGCAAATAACCCTTTGCGCTTACCGGCAAAAGAACGGCCCAGATGAAAAGGCCCGACAAGGTCACAGGCCTGGTGAGGATGCGCGGCAGCCGGGACTGACGCCCACTGCTGGAGGGGACACAAAACGCCCCAACTGCTGTGGAGTAAGTTCTACGACGGTCCGAGGCACACACATACCCTGTGAGCCAGCAAATGCACTGCGGGGCATTTACCCAACAAATGCGTGCACGTGCTCACCAAACGTGTCGTGGCCAAGAACGACCGTGGCAGCTTCGACACAATCGCCCCGCTTATGCGCTGATTTGTGTCCCCTCCCCAATTCGTGTGTCAGAGTCCCTACCCCCCAGCACCTCAGAATGTAACCTAATTTGGACATAAGCCTTTAACAGAGGCAGTTAAGTGAAAAGGAGGTCATTAAGGTGGGCCCTAATCTCCTATGACTGGTGTCCTCATAAGAAGAGCTTAGGGGCGCCTGGATGGCTCAGTCGGTTAGGTATCCGACTTCGGCTCAGGTCACAATCTCGCGGTTCGTGGGTTCGAGCCCCGGGGTCGGGCTCTGTGCTGACAGCTCAGAGCCCGGAGCCTGCTTCGGATTCTGTGTCTCCCTCTCTCTCTGCCCTTCCCCACCTCAAAAATAAATAAATGAACTTAAAAGAAGAGGAGATTAATATCTATGCACAGAGGGAAGAAGCCCACGTATGGACACAGGGAAGACAGCCATTCCACAGGCCAAGGAGAGAGGCTTCAGAAGAAACCAACCCTGGGACACCTTGAGGTAGGACTTCTCGCCTCCAGAACTAGGAGAAGATAAAATGGGGGGGGGGGAGTTGTTTTTAATTTTTTTGAATGTTTTCTTTATTTTTGAGAGAGTGCGAGTGGGGGAGGGGCAGTGAGAGGGAGACAGAGGATCCGCAGCGGGGTCTGCACTGACCTCAGCCAGCCAGACTCGGGCCTCGAACTCACCAACCGTCAGATCATGACCTGAGTCGCAGTCGGACGCGCAACCGACTGAGCCACCCAGGTGCCCCCTAAAGTTTTGTTGTGTAAGGCACCCGGCCTGGGCGACTTTGTGGTGGCCGCCCCGAGCAGACTCAGACAGCCCCGAATTGGAAAGAACCAGAATGTTCTTCAGCGGTACAATGGATACTCTCACTGGGGTGCCTTTGCACGCGGAAATGCCACACGGCAGTGAACATGAACGCTCTCTTACCGGGGCACCAGCACGTGCATGCAACCTGCAAACGTTACGCTGAGCGACAAAAGCCAGACAGACGCAAAGGAGCACATCGGTTTGATTCTATTTGCATGAAGTTCTAGAACAGGCATAACTAAATCTCTGTTGGTAGACTTGAGGATAATGATTGCCCGGGAGAGAGTCAGTAGAAGGGGGTCCCCAGGGGATCCTGGTAGGAGGCGGGGGACCTGTAATGTTTGGTTTCTCCCCCCAGGGCTTCTGCACTCGGGGTTCGTGGGTTTTACAAAAGTAGGTACGTCGTGCCTTCGTGTCCACAACGTTTCAAAGGATTTTGAGGGGCGCCTGGGTGGCTCGGCGGGTTAAGCATCAGGTCTCGGCTCGGGTCACGATCTCACGGTTAGGAAGTCTGAGCCCCGCATCCGGGGGTCTCCGCTGTCAGGGCTGAGCCCGCTTTGGATGCTCGGCCCCTCCTCCGCTCGTTCTCTCACTCCCTCTTTCTGAAAAATAAACGAATAGACGTAAAAAAAAAAAAATAATTGTGTTGTTTTTTTTTTTTTTTTCAAATACAATTTGGAAGCTCAAAAAATACCCGTAAAAAATACCTTGTGGTTATATGTGAGACGGAGTTAAGTTCTCGCATTAGTCCGTCATTATCAGGCTACGAGAAGCTCTGGTGGGAAATTTGGCCGCCGAGCGGGCCCACGTTCGCCCTGGCCACCAGGGGGCGGCCTGGCGCCCTTCTGGCCGCTTGAGATGCGGCTCGAGCATTCATTCGACGAACCGTCCTTGCCCTGTGCCAATCTACGCTGGGCCGGGCCTCGTTGTCGTCTGCGGATCTGTGAAATGGAGATTGGAACGTACAGCTGTGCCGGAAGGCTGTCCCTGTCGCCATGGAGCTCACTTTCTCCAAGAGGAAACAGACCATAAATAGCTAAACAAAAGGATGTTCAAAGGAGGGCTGCGGTGCAAGATAAGGCTGCTCCCAGGGGACAGAGATGGTCCGAGAGGGCTTCTCTGACGAGCGGACGCTTGAGCAGAGCCTAGAGGGAACCGTGGGGGACAAGCCAGGTGACTGTGGGGGCGTCCCAGGTGGAGGAAAGAAATATGGGGACCCCACTCACCGGCTGAAAGGTGGAAAGGGAGACTGGGGTAGACAGCCAGACACAACAGGAGGCAAAGAGCCACACATCTTCTGAGGCAAAGCCCTTCGGGGCTGAGCTACAGACCAGATGAACTCGTTTGACCCTGGGGAGACGCAGGGAGGCGATCGGCAGGTCCTGCCTGGAGGAGGTGGCCCGCGACTCAAAGCGTGGAGGGCCCTCCGGATGACTGAATGAATATTTGTTGTCTCATGATCGTTTTAAAGGCCCAATTGGCTTGCCGACTGCTGTATCCCCAACCCTGAAAAAGGATCCGTGCTGACACTGACATTTTTTTTTCAGTTTTTATTTTAATGCCAGTGAGTTAACACTCATTGTCTACATGGCGGCCTCCCTTTTGTTCCGTGAATTATCTCCTAAACCCATCCCAAAGCCTCGGCTCCCACAGTACTCTTCGACCCTCCACTTTACAAAGCAGGACAGCAAAGCCCGGAGCTCGTCCGGCCGGGATTTGAACCCACGGGGATCTTTCTGACTCCCAGAGCTCTCTCCACCACCTCTATCATAAATCTATTATAATTATGAGTATTGCCCTAGGCAAGGTACTTAACGTTTCTGTGCCTCAGTTTCCCATGTGGAAAATGGTGCTTGTGGACAGCATGTTGTAAGGATTCAGCAAGGTAAGTGAGGTGCTGGGGCGCCTGCGCGGCTCAGTCGGTTGAGCGTCCCGCTTTCGATTTCGGCCCAGGCCGTGATCTCACGGTTCACGAGATCGAGCCCCACGTCGGGCTGTGAGCTGACAACGCAGAACCTGCTTGGGGATTCTCTCCCTTCCTCTCTCTCTCTCTCTCTCTCTCCCCTCCACGGCTCTCTCTCGCTCGCTCGCTCGCTCTCTCAAAATAAATTTTTAAAAAATTTTAGAAATAATAATGTGCCGAGAACAGCGCTGTACCTTTTTGCCATTATCCATTGAATCCACCAACAGTACTGAGCAAATTATGTAGGCTCGACTTGCAAACTATGGTACAGAGATCTGACTAAATCCAGAATCCTGCCCCATCTCCCACCTCTCAGGATTGTCATAAGGATTGAATGAGGTCAGGCACACGGTAGGTACATAGCATGGGACAACGGCCGTTAATTATCATTATTTCTTTTATTATTATTATTATTTTAATGCTTTTATTTATTTTTGCGACAGAGAGAGACAGAGCATGAGCAGGGGAGGGGCAGAGAGAGAGGGAGACACAGAATCTGAAACAGGCTCCAGGCTCAGCATAGAGCCCGATGCGGGGCTCGAACCCACAGACTGCAAGATCATGACCTGAGCCGAAGTCGGACGCTTAACCGACTGGGCCACCCAGGCGCCCCAATTATCGTTATTTCTTTCAGCCCCTTTCTTTATCCTTCCAGCTGCTCAGGCCCAAACCTGGAGTTTCCCCAAACTCCCCTCTCTCCCTCACATCCCCACCCAACGCCTCAGCCCCCTCCCGCGCCTCCCCCTTCAATCTGACCCCACAGCCACCGTCCCACCCAGAGTTTATCACGGGAGCCTCCTCGCTGGGCTCCCCTGCTGTCTGCTCACAGCCTGTTTCCCACTTGACCGCCAGAGGGCGCCTGTTAGAACTAACTCGGCTCGCCTCCCTCGGCTCAGAGCCCTCCAGGGGTTCCCACCCCATCAGAGGAAAAGCTAAAGTCTTCACCCGGATTCAACCCCCTCTCAGACCTCACCTCCCACCCCTCTCCCCTTTTTCGCTCACTCCTGGACCTTCCAGCTTCATAGTACCTTCTCACCATCCAGGATGCGCCCACTCTGGCCTCAGGATCTTTGCACCTGCATTTCCCTCTGTCCGGGCATTCCTTGCGCCCCCCCCCCCGCCCCCTTCCTTTGGGCCTTTGCTGAACTGGCTTTCTCAAGAAGACCTTCCTTGGTCACTTTAGTGAATAAAACCATCCTCAACACTCTTGAGCCCTCTTCCCTGCTTCCTTCTTTGACTCCAAGACTCACTTTGTATTGTTGTGTATGTTCTTTATTGTCTGTATCCACCCCCACCCCCCTCCCCCCCATCCAGAGTGTCAGCCTCATGAGGACAGGGATTTTTGTCTGTTCTGTTCATTGTTGTATCCCCGGTGCCTACAACCGTGCATGGCACAGAAGAGGCCCTCGGTAAAGCTTTGCTGAATAAATGAATGAATGAATGAATGACCACAGTCATCGTGGTGGTGACAAGCATTCCCTTTTTTCCCCACGTAAGCCCGCAAAGAGCTCCGTTCACCAGCTATGTGACCTTAAGCGGCCGACCTCAGTTCTCTGGCCTCAGTTTACCCGTTGTCAACGGGATTGAAAATAGCCTCTACCCCTTGGGGTCGTCGTGAAGATTAAATGGGTTCGTAGCTGCAGCGTTCGGAAACCGGTGACACGGTCGGTTAGCAAAGGTGGACGGTGCGGGGCGCCTGCGCTTCCGCATTTTGCCGCTCGGGGGCAGCAGGCGCCCGAAGGATTGGCCCGCTCGGCCCGCGCGCGGGGAAAAGGAGCGGGGGCAACTCCAGCGGAGGAAGCTGATGAAATCCCAGCCAACTCGCAGTGAGCTCATCTCGCCCGGGCGCCTCCGGAAGCCACGGGGCCGCCTGGCCTCCGCCTGGCCCGAGCGATAAAGCCCCGGTGCTGAACCAGGGCGGGAAGTCCTTCCTGAAGTCTGCCCTGAGTGGGGCCTGCTGCCAGAAGCCTGGGCCTGCGGGGATGGGGGCGACGATGAAAGTAGCGAATAGCCCCCTCGCTGTCTCCGCAGAATGAAAAGTGGATTTTGAGTACGGCTGTGGGAGTGAGAGAGACAGGGGAGGGGGGGGGGAGGGAGGGAGGGAGGGAGAGACAGAGACAAGAGGCGGGAGAGATAAGGGAAGCGGAGACAAAGACGGGGAGACTGAGGCAGAGGAAGGGGACACAGAGACGGAGAGGAGGGACAGCTCGGCCAAGTCAGACGGAGACGGAGAGAGACAGAGATAGGAAGGGAGAGATGGGGGAGACAGACACTGGAAGAGACAGAGAGGGGATGTGGGAGACAGAGACGGAGAAAGCGACGGCAGGGACTCAGAGGTAGGGAGAGAGAGACATGGGAAAGCCAGAGACCTAGCGAGTGGCAGAGATGCGGGCGGCGGAGGCACAGAGACCGAGGGGAGGGAGTTGGCGTCAAGGGGACCGAGCTGCAGACTGCGGTGGGCGAGCCGGCGGGGCGACTCGGGGCCGGGGTCGCCCGCTGGGGCGGGGCCTGCGCACGCGGGGCGACGGGGGCGGGCCCCTCCCCACCCCCCATCCCCGGGGTGGCGGCGGCGGCGGCGGCGCGGCCGAGTTACCGAGTTACCAAGTTACCGCAGGATTCGCGAGCTTCTCACTGGCGAGGCCGCAGCCAATCAGAAAGCAGCGCCGCTGTTCTCGGGCAGGAGGCCCGGAGACGCGCGCACCTTCCCCCGACACCCAGCGAAGCGCACTGACACACAATCACAGCAGCTCACACACACACACACACACACACGCGCGCGCGCGCTGTCCCAGGGACGCGCAGCCTCGCCCCCCCCCCACGCACCATCCCAGTGACAAGCACACCGACACACACACACACACACACGCACCAGGAACGCGCCGAGACGCACGGCATCACACGGGCAGCAGACCCGGCCCCAGGACGCACGGCACTGCCCAGACCCACAATCACAACGACACACAGCATTGGCCTCACACCCACGACCACGTCGCCCAGACACATGCCATCCCCGGGACTGAGTCCCTAGAACACACGATGTCAGTGACACGCGCACACGATGGCAGCGACGCCCTCACGATCCCGCAGCCGATTTATCCCACGGACACACGATCACACAACACTGCCGAGACACGGCCGTGTATACAGTCCCGTGGACGCACAACATCGCCCCGACAACACAACCGCAAGGACACACGTAATCATCGCAGTGACACCCAGAGGTGCACACTCTCAGGGACAGGTAGGGCCACAGACACACAACATTTCAGGCATAATGACAGTGTCGCACACAGGGTGCCACCCCACGCGGCACTGTCCAGACACACGCGGGAACAGTAACACGCATGCATGCCTTGCCCTCCACACAGAGCAAAGCCCAGTGGCACACACTGTCCCAGGGGCACAACATGCCCAGCAGGCTACCCCAGTGACACCGATGCATCCGCTAACACGCGGGCGCAGTGACACAGCCCTTTCACAAGCACATCCGCTAACACGCACACAACCCCAATGTCACACGGACACACTCCATCTCAGCCCTGCGCACGAGCACATTGCACCAAACGACACATGGACCGCAACAACGCACAGATACACCCGTCACACCCGTACACAGCACGCCAGGACGTCCTGCGGGAGCACACTGACCCACAGCCACCCAGTGGGACACACGCAGCGCGCTAACAACCAGCATCGCCTGATGGACACCCACAACCGACCGACACGTGATAGCGCACCCACAGCCACACACACCCACGCGAGGCACCCGGACACAGCCACCATACTCCTAGGTCAACCCCTTGACCCACAGCCCGCTGACCCCACGGACCTCCAGAGAACCCTCCAGGACACAGACACAGTCACACAAACACTGCCCCCATCCCTGCCCTTGCCCCAGTGAGATGTGTGCAGTGTGGGATGCTGGAGGGGGCGGGTGTGCTGAGTGGGTTTGTGTGTGTGTGTGTGTGTGTGTGTGTGTGTGTGTGTGTGTGCGTGTGTGCGCTTATGCCTCCCGCTCCCGGCCTTTCCTGGGGGGGCGGGGCCATGCGGCAGCCGCTGTTACCGGGTAAACTTCCCCGCCCCCCCCCCAGCGCGGCCATTAGTCAACCCCCCCCCAGGATGATGTCATCGCCTCATTCTGGAGGCTGAGTAATCCTCGACTCCGCCCCCCCCCTCCAGGTACCGGGGTAGGGGCAGGCCGCACCTGGGCTCACCAGGGTCTGGAGCTAGGTGCTCTGCTCCGTGGGTCTCTCCGGGGTGGGGACTGAGGAATCTCAGCCTCTCTGGAGTGGCCTGGGGACTCACATCAGGGTCCCTTGAAGCCGGAGGCTCCCAGCCCTGGATCCCTGGTGGCCAACTAAAGGCACTGGAAGGCTGGAACTTCCAGACCTGGGGGCCAGGGCATCCCAGGGTCCTGGAACTGGGAAGAGGCCCCCTGCAGCGCTGTGAGGTCCTGGGTCACCTGGGCAGGTGTTTGGGGGGAGGGTGTCTGAGACACTTGGGGCTTAGACTCCCAGGTCGTTGGCATTGTGAGGCCTGGTACCCTGGTGTGGGGGAGGGGGGCTGGGGGGGGCGGGTGAGTGCCAGGGAGTACAGAGGGCAGCTGTGGGGTCAGATGTCTGGGTCTTGGGAGATGACCAAGCTGGACCCTGGGGGAAAAGGACTCAGAGGGGAGGGAAACGATTGGTCTGCACCCTGGGTCTGAGCTGGTGGTCATCTGGATGAGTTAGACACCTGAGGGTCTGGTGCCTGTTGGGGGGAGGGGTCTTCCAGTACCACTACGGAGGCCCCGGAGGCCCAGGGGCTCTAAGGCATCTCAGGGCCTGAGGTCCAAAGGCCTGAGTCCCTGTTTGGGAGGGGAGCTGGGATGCTGTGTCCTAACTTTCACAGCATCAGGCAGGCCTGGAGTCCCCTGTTGGGGGCACCCTCAGCCCTTGTTTCCTGGGGCTAGGAAACTAACATCCCCTGGGGTGAAGGGGCTCATATCTTTGATGTCACAGAGGGCATGGGCATGCCTGGGTCCTTTGGAGAGGGCGGAGGCGGTGGGGGGGGGGCACTCCTGTCTTTATGGGGTCAGGACGCTGGGTCCTTTTCGGAGGAACAGGGAATCCTCAGCTTCTTTTTCAAGATGCCTGACTCCGGTTTGGGGGGTGGGTGGCGGAGGACAAACAGCCCCTGCCTTCGTGGGGTCAGGGCGCCCAGGTCTCCTCTGGGAGGGGAACGCGTGGTCCCTGTTTTCACAAGGCCAACTCCTGCGTACCTTCCCGGTGGGGTGGAGGGACGGGATGCGCGGCCCCTGTTTCCAGCCCATCCCGCGTGCCCATCCTCGCCCGAGAGTGCGGGGCGGGGTGGAGGGGGAGGGGATGGGACGGTGCCCAGCCCGGGCCTCACCCCAGCCCGGCCGCAGGCTTGCAGGCCGTGCGCCCGGCAGCTCCCCGGGGCCCGGCTCCCCGCCCCCCGCGCCGAGGGCTCCCCCGGATCCGGGCGGGCGGGCGCGGCGGCGGCCAATGAGCTCGCTCGCCGTCTCCGGGAGCCGGGCCGGCTCTGCCCGCCTGGCATTGGGCACGCGGTGGGCAGCGGCGGGCGGGGCCTGGGGGGTCCTCGCGCCTGGTTGGGCCAGGCTTGTTGCTGGGTAACGGGGCGGCGAGTTTCCCCTGGCAACGGCGGCGGGTACCGCTCACTGGCTGGCCGGGAAGGAGGGGGGGCGCGGGCGCAGGCAGGCCCCGCAGACCCCAGCAACAGCGCGCGGCCCCCGCCCCGCCGGGGAGCGGTAACCTTCACACGCGCCGGCCGCTCGGACCCCGCGGACACCGGCGCCCCCGCCCAGCCCCCACCCGGCTCCGGTCCAGCCTCCGGGCCTGGGAGGCCGGCTGCACCCGGGAACCCAGGAGCCCCCCCCCCCCTCCTCCCCACCGTGGAAGGCCAGGACTCAGCCCCTGCAGTGAAAAGTTAAGTCCTTCCCAACTCCCTCTCCCCGAGCTGAGAAATCTACTAACCCAGCACGGCATACAAGATCCTGGGGAAGGTAGTGGGTCTGCAGTAAACCAGCGGGGCCATTTATTTTATCTATTTTCTTTAACCAGTATTTCCCACGGAAGCAACCACGGCGGGGGTGGAGGGGGGGGGGAGCCCCGTTCTAGGTGCGCTACAAACAGAAACCCATGCAATCCCCACATTTCATTTTGGGTCCCACGGTGACCCTCTTTGCACAGAGGAGGAATCAGAGAGAGGAAGCCACTTTCTCAAGGTCATCATTTGAACCCAGGCGGCCCGACTCCAGAGTCTGGGGGCTTTATCACTTCACTGTGCTGAATGTCCCTTCGAGAGGCCTTCTTATGCACAGCTTTTTTTTTTTTTTTTTTAATCGTTTTTATTTTTTAACTAATCTCTATGCCCAACGGTGAGGCTCGAACTCAGGCCCCCGGGGGACCGAGAGTCACCTGCTCTACCCACGGAGCCAGCCAGATGTCCTGAGGCATTCATATTCAAGATGAGAAACCGTGCAGGTCAAGCAAAGCGCATCAGTGGCTGGCCTGTGGACCACTGGTCTGAGACCCCTGCCCCAACCTGAGAGTCTTAGCTTGAGATCCTTGTTTGGGATTCTCAGAGTCAATGGACTCCCACACTGGCAGTATTAATGATGGGTCACATGTATCATTAATCACCCACTAGGCCCCAGAGCTTTATTTTTATTTATTTTTATTTTTTTACATTTATTTATTTTTGAGAGAGAGAGAGAGACAGAGCACAAGTTGGGGGAGGGGCAGAGAGAGAGAGAAAGAGACACACAGAATCTGAAGCAGGTTCCAGGCTCTGAGCTGACGGCACAGAGCCCGACGCGGGGCTCGAACTCACAAACCGTGAGATCATGACCTGAGCCGAAGTCGGACGCTTAACCGACTGAGCCACCCAGGCGGCCCCCCCCACTTTTTTTTTTTTTGGCCTTCTTACTCTTCAAAATCGTATGAGGCGGGAGCCTGTGCTGTCCCAACTCAAAGATGAGGAAATTGAGGCTCAGACACCAGACCACGGGCCCAGGGCCACACCGCTAAGAGGTGGGCAGAGCTGGGGATCCTAACTCAGGCCATGGAGACCCAGAGTCCATTCTCTTTGGTGAGCTCTGCAAGCAAGCTCGGCGGGGAGGAGCCACAGCTTTGGGGATCCTGACTGATTTCCCTGAGCCAGTGGCTCTCAGACAGGGGTGATTTTGCCTCCCAGGCGATATTTGGCAATATTTGAAGACATTTGGTGATTGTCACAAAGGGTGGGGTGCTCTAGCATCTAGTGGGTAGGGGTCAGGGAGGTCACTGAGGGCCCTACAAATCACATGACAGCCTCCATGATAAGGAATCCTATTTGGCCCCAAACAGAGAGGAGGTGGAGAAACCCTGGTCTGTGCCAAGCCTGGCCCGCTCTGTCCCCTGTCGACCACCCCACCCCTGAACCCGCTCATGTTCTCTCCTTCTGATCCCTCCCTCAGTCTCTGACTTTCTCCACTTCCCTGAGCTGAGTCTTCCTGTCTCTGTCAGTATCTCTCTCCATCTGTATCTCTGTTTCTCTCTCAGAGGTGCGGGTGACTCCTCCCATCTTAAGAGACCCTTGTCCCTCCCCCACTCCACCCCCCCCCAAAAAAAATAGACCCTTGTCTCCTATCCAGGGGAGCAGGGACCAGAGGCAGGATTGGAAGGAGGCCCAGAATGCTCTTCCAGGAACTTAGAAGACAGAGTCCCTTGGTCCCTCAGGAGACCAGGTAGAGGTGGAGGTGGGTGGGGCCTTCTCCTTCCCTGGGCCCCTAGGATAGGGGGCTCTCAAAAAGGCAGCCCTCCGAGCCAGTCACAAACTTTAGTTTTCTTTGCCCACGCAGTTTGTTATGCCTCTAGAAGGAAAACACCTGCTCTACTTAGCCACAGTCCTCACTACTCCCTGTTGCCTTACACTGGAGGCACTTCTCTCACTTATCTAACGATGGCTCTTGAGGTTGAGACCCCTGGTCCGGGGTGATAGGATGCCAGCATTTGGGACAGGATCTGGACTAGACAATGGGAAGGATCTTAACAGGTGACCATGTTGATGGCCTGGTAAACTCTTGGCTCACACCTCTCTCCCCACGAATCGTCACACTCGTTTTTTTTGTTTTGTTTTGTTTTCTAACATTCCAACACATCTGGCTTCCTGGTGTCCAGTCTTAGATGAGGCAGCTGGAGGGGACAGATCTGTAAGTAAGGATAGACTGTGAGCTAGCCCAGGGCTGGGTTTGCCAGGCACAGAGCAAACACGGACAATAATTAGTATTACTAGTGATAAGAGCTAACATTTATGAGGTGCTCACTATGTGTCAGACGCTGCACTCACTTGACTCCCATGCATGATCTCATTTCATAAAGGTCTAAAGCAGCGTTTCTCAAACACCTTTAAACTTGGTTTACGGTCAGAAACACACACTCTTTGTGACCTGGTATGTATTCCGGATGTATAAAGAAATTTTTCACAAAGCAACATTTTCCTTTGACTTCACGATAGTTTTAAATGATATTCTTTTTCTTTTCTTTTCTTTTCTTTTCTTTTCTTTTCTTTTCTTTTCTTTTCTTTTCTTTTCTTTTTTCTTTTTTCTTTTCTTTTCTTTTTTCTTTCTTTCTTTCTTTCTTTCTTTCTTTCTTTCTTCCTTCCTTCCTTCCTTCCTTCCTTCCTTCCTTTTTTTCTTTCTTTCTTTCTTTCTAAGTCTGGTCATGAGCCACTCAAGTCACAAGTCAAGGGATTGGCTATAAAGGGGCACCAGGGGAGTATTTGAGGTGATAGAAATGTTCCGGAACTTGGGGTGCCTGGGCAGCTCAGTGGGTTAAACATCCGACTCTTGGTTTGGTCATGATCTGAACAGTTTGTGAGTTCGAACCCCCGGCATTGGGCTCTGCGCTGATGTGTAGAGCCCGCTTGGGATTCTCTCTCTCTTCCTCTCTCTCTGCCCCTCCTTTACTCGTGCTCTCTCTCCTCTCTCAAAATAAATAAACTTTAAAAAATGGAAAAAAAGAAATGCTCTGAATCTTGATTGCGGTGGTGCACGCACATTTACACACAGCATGCATTAGTCACAACTCACCAAACCTTACACCCAAAAGAGTGAAGTTAATTACATATAAATACAGCTCAATAAAGTTCAGTAAAAACAAGATCCACAAAAGTGATTTCACAATCCATGGTTTGCTCATGATCCACAGTTTGAAAAACACTGGAAGGGAGGAAGAAAAGGGAAACGAATGAATGAAGGAAGGGAAGGAAGGCTGAATTAGTCCCCGGTATTTATTTATTTAGTGAGTAAGCTCTACACCCAATGTGGGGCCTGAACTCATGATCTGGAGCTTAAGAGTTGCTTGCCCTTCGGACTGAGCCAGCCAGGCGCCCCCCAACTCCCCAATATCTCAAGTCAGGAGATTTCACAGGAGATGTAAATTTCCTGTTTCTCTTGGGAAATGGAGGGACCTGGCCCCCGGGAGAACCACATTTGAGAACCTGGAGAAGCCTACCTTTGCTCGGGTCTGGCATCCTTCTCAGTCAGCCCAGTGCTGGGCACTCAGAGGCCACTGGCCCTGAGTGGGGGGGGGGGGGGGGGACATAGAGGGAACTGAAGGTATACAGGAGACCGAGCTCCGGAGCCCTTGGCGGGAGGCGGGGGAGGGGGGGGCGGGGGGTGGGGAGGAAGGATAGAGGGTCACCAAGTCCAAGAGAGGGCAAGAATGACAAAGAGAAACTGAGAAAGGGAAGTGAAAGCCAGAAGGCAGGGGTGTACCTCAGTGCAGGGGCTGCCCGGGCATGTCCCCGTCAGGTGCCTGGGGCTTCCTTCTTCCCTGGGTGCCCCGTCAGATTTGTGGCAAGTGTGGCTAGGTGTGCATGCTCCAGAGTGTGTCCTGTCAGTGGGCCAGTTACCGGGAACCTTTTACAGGTGTGACTTTATGACCGTATCGGGGGTCAATTTTTGTTGATGTCTAACTCGATCTGTGTCTGTGAAAGTCCATTTCTGACAGTTTTAACGTGCCAGCTGTGAATGGGTGTGGGCGTGTTTGCGTGTGTCCCTGTAGGAGTGGGAGTGTCACCTAGATCGCGCTGTGTGTCCAGGTGTCCCTGTGACAGGTGTGTGTGTGTGTATGTCCCGCTGCGCCTATCAGGAAGCGTGCGTATGTCCTGCGAAGCTCTCAGCCTGTGAGTGTGTGTGTGTGTGTGTGTGTGTGTGTGTGTGTGTTGTGGGTGCCTGTTCCGTGGGGACGTCTGTGAACACAGTTTATGGGTCTGGATGCGCTCATCAGCGCGGGTGCTTGTGCAACACACCCCCGCCATCGTGTCGGTCTGCGTGTCCCTGTGACCCTCCCGTCCAGCCGGACTATGCGTTTGTGCCTGGGTGTGGGAGTGTGTGTGCCCCGGTGTGGGAGTCTGCACATCCACGCCCCCGCCCGGGGGTGTGCGTCTGTGCGTGGCCGTGTGCCTGCGAGTCGGCGTGTCCCCGTGGCCCTGTCAGCACGTGACTTTGTGTACCCCGGAGCGCAGTCGGTCAGCCTGCGTACACGTCTCCGGGCGCGTGTGTCTGTGGGTCTCAGTCAGTGTGTCAGTGTGTCAGCGTGGGTGTCCGGCTGTCCCGCTGTCTGGGCGGGGCCCCCGTCCGCGCGCCTCGGTCCCCCTCTCCCCGGGGCCAGGCACTGCCCCGCCCCCGGCTGCAGGGAAACCCCCGCGCGGAGGTAGGGGGCGCGGCGCGCGCCTGCAAGTCCCGACTTGTCCGCGGCGGGCGGGCGGGCGGGCGGGGCCGTGGCGTCACGCGGGGGCGGGGCGTGGGACCCGCCGGGCGGGGGCGGGGGCGGGGGCGGGGCGGGGCGGGGCGGGGCGGCCGCCGAGCGGGCCGGGGATCCGCCGGGCGGCCTGAGACGCGGCGCGAGCCACATGCGAGCGGGCGCCCGGCGGCGGCGGCGGCAGCAAAATCGGCAGCGGCGGCCACGACGCGGACGCGCCTGCAGCCGGAGCAGGAACAGCGGCAGCCACAGCAACAGCAGCCGCCACTGCAGTTAGAGCAGCAGTAGCAGCGGCCGCAGCAGCAGCAGCAGCAGCAGCAGCAGCCGTCGCAGCGAGCGGCGCTCGGCGGGCGCGCCCTCTTGAAGGAAGCCGCCCGCCCCCCCATCGCCGCCCCCTCCGGCGTGTTCATGCCCCCGGGGTGAGTGTGCGCACCCCGAGTCCTCGCTGGCCGCGATTGGCCAGGCCGGGTGGGCTCCCTGGAGGAGGTGGCAGGAGTGCGCTGGGAGAGCAGTGGGGGCGCGCTGCATCCCCACAGCGTGCCTCCCTCTCTCCCCTCCCTCCACCCCACCAGCGACCCTGGGCTGGGGTCGCTGGGCCGGAGGCGCTAAGGGTCCGGGAGCGCAGGTGCCTCAGCGGTCTGGCGGGTTTGTTTACAAACAATGGGGTGCGGGCTCGGCAGCGCCCCCTGGCGGCCAGTGCGGGCCCGGGGAAGTGAGTCGACCCCGACTGCCCCGGTCCCCGCAGTCCGGGAGGGGCGGGCGGGGGGGGGGGGCGGCCCGGCTTGTCGGGGCGGCCACACCCCAGGCGCGCGCCCGCTGGGGGCGGCGACAGGGGGCGGCACACGGGCCGTGGAGTCTGCGGCTCCTACGGGCGGGGGCTGCGCCCCAGCAACAGCCGGTTATTGGCCCCGCGCTCGCCTGGCGGGCGGGGCGGGCGCACGTGGCGGCGGCGGGGTGGGGGGGGGGATGCTGTGACAGCGGAAGGGGGAGTCTGGGCCCGCCGTGGGAGCGCGCGTGTGCGGGGTTGTGGATCTGCAGGTGTCTCGCCTGGGTGTGTGCGTGTGCCTGTCTCCGAGTTTGTGCTGGGGTCTGCTGGGAGTGGCGGTGCCAGTCCAGGGGAGTGTTGGGGCTGTGGCCCGTCGCCGTGGGCGCTGGAGTCCCCGTGTGCATTCATGTATGCGAGGCTCTGTCTGTGTGTGCCCTGCCGGAGGGGTGGGTGTTGTTTATGTGTGCTGTACCTGTGTGTGTGGGGGGGGGGGGTCTCGGTGAGAGTTGTGTGTGTGCGCGCGCGCGCTGTGTGGGGGTGACTCCGTGGGTCTGTGTCGCCTGCGCGTGCCACGGTGGGCGGACGGAGTGTTTGTGTGCTGCGAGAGTGAGCTGTGTTTGTGGGTCCGTCTGTGTGTGGCTTGCCCCATGTGCTGGGCTTGCGTCCACGGTGTGGACTGTCTGTGACTGTGTGTGTGTGCATCTCCAGGGCATGTGTCTCAGCTAAGCGTTTGTGACGGTGCGCGTGCTGAATGCGACGTCTGTGTGCTGTCCAGGCGCGTGTGTGAGTTCTCTCGGTGTCTGTGTTCTGTCCAGGTGCGTGTGTGCGCGCGCACGCGCGCGCGCGCTGGGTCTGAGGGGCTTCTCTCTGTGATCGGCTGGCTCATGTGTGTCATGTGGGCTGCGTGTGTAGTGTTTATGTCGGTCACGTGAGACCAGTGTTTTCTGTGGGTGCTTTAGGTGTGCGTTGCCAGGGCTGTGTGGGATTAGAGTTAGCCGCGGTGTGTGCGTGTGTGTCCGGGGCTGACAGTTGGCGGAGGAGGGTGAGTTGATGTCTGCTCGCCTGCATCCGTGGGTCGTGGCCGTGGCCCGGCATGTGTGGTGACGCATCTGGGTCCGGTGACCTGTGCCTGTGGGGGCCCGACGTACATGGGTCCTGGGGGCCGAGAGTTGGTGACAAGGGGGCGTGTTTCAGTCGTGTTGGTCTGCATGTGGCCGTGGATGTGTTTCGTGTTGATGGGCGCGTAGGTCTTACCTCTTGGGTGTGCGGGGGGGAGGGGCGTGTGTGTTTGCAAAGTCTGAGAGTGCCTATTCAGTGTGTCCGTGTTTGCGATGGCTGCGTTGCGTGTGTGTGTCCACGGGCATATCAACAGTGGGTCAGCATGTGAGGTTCTGGCGGGGTGTGTGTGTGTGTGTGTGTGTGTGTGTGTGTGTGTGTTCGGGGATGGAGGGGACGGGTCGCGCCAGCCAGTATGCGTTGTGTGTCTACGCCTTGGCACCGTCTGAGTGTCTGTATGTCCACGTTGTGGCCACCACTGGGTAGCAGTGTCGGAGACTGGAACCATCTCGGTGTTTCTGTGCAAGTGGGAGATGAGGGGGGAGGAGGTCAGGCTGGCCAGTCCTGAGTGAGTCCTTATCTGTGTGCTGTGGGCCTTTCACACCCATCCGTGGTCTCTTCCATTTGGGTCCTGCATGAGTCCCTGTGTGTGCCCATCACTGTGTTCCGGAAGTTAGCCCCACCAGGCCATGCCCCCCGGGGGACTCCCAGGCTGGGTGAGTTTGTGTTGTGAGGCTGTCAGCTCTCATACACACACACACACACACCAGACAGACCCCTCCATCTGGGTCCCGCGTGAGCCCTGGGACTCGCTGTGCCTCCATCCTGTACCTCCTTGTCCCTCATGTGTGCCCATCACCATGTGCGGGGGAGGCTGTCCCCACCGGCCAGGTGCCCTGCATCAGACCCTCGGTGGGTGTGTGTCTTGTGGGGCCACCACGCACACCTACAGTCCCCCATCCGGGGCCGTGTGTTCTGTGGGAGCCATCCCTGGGCTTCCCTGGCCCCCCGCCCCCCCACCAAGTGTGCTGATGGCCGCGTGCAGGAGAGGGGGTGTCCCGTGTCCCCCAGGTAGGGTGTGTGTATTGTGGGGCCCTAGTGCCCTCTGCACTCCCCCGCTGACCGCACCCCTCTCCCCCTGTCCTGCAGGCCCCAGGGAGCGCCATGGCCCGAGCACGCCAGGAGGGCAGCTCCCCGGAGCCCGTAGAGGGCCTGGCCCGCGACGGCCCGCGCCCCTTTCCCCTCAGCCGCCTGGTGCCCTCGGCCGTGTCCTGCGGCCTCTGCGAGCCCGGCCTGCCCGCCGCCCCCGCCGCCCCCGCCCTGCTGCCCGCCGCCTACCTCTGCGCCCCCACCGCCCCGCCCGCCGTCACCGCCGCCCTGGGGGGCCCCCGCTGGCCTGGGGGTCCCCGCAGCCGGCCCCGAGGTCCGCGCCCCGACGGTGAGTGCCGCCCCACAACTGGCGCCCCGGGATGCTGGGAGCGGGGAAAGAGACACTGAGGGACTGGAGAAGTGGGAGCGAGTGGGGGGAGGCGGCGAGCCGGCCGGGCCACAGGGAGGGTGTGGCCAGTGTGGTCTTTGTGTTGCAAGAAGCAGGAAGAAGGAGTGGGAGGCTGGGGGGGGGGGGGGAAGGGGGGGAGGCCGAGTGGGAAGTCCCTCCTGGAATCTGACTGCAGTCCCCGAGTTGCAGCCCACGGCCTTTTCCGGGCCTGGGGCAGCAGCTGTTTCCCAGCACCGCTCCCCCCCCCCCCCCCCCCCCCCCCGCCGCCCCCCTAGTCTGGGTCTCCTTAACCTCCCAGAGGACCGTGGTTGGGGAGAGTGTGGGCAGAGCGAGAGGACTGTCACTTCAGGACTTAGGGGAGGGTGGCCTTTTGCCTTCATCTGCATCTCCGGCCAGGGCCGCCCCTCTCCGCAGTCCGGGTGGAGAGAGGAGAGGGGGAGGGGCCATTGTGCGGGGAAAGTGGGGGTGGGGGAGGCGGGAGTGGGAAAGTGAGTCTTGGGAAGGGAAGGGTTAAAGGTCCCCTGCCGGATGGGCTGTTAACCCTGTGGTGCCCTGCTCGCCCCATCCCAGGGAGCACACTCGGTGGCAGGGAAGACGCTCCTGGCTTCTCTCTCCACCCCAACCCCCGCACCCTGTGCCTGAAGCCCAGGGAGGTCAGGGGAGAGAAAACTTCCCCGGCTGAGTTCCCCGGCAGCGGGGGCAAGAGGGGACCCGGTTTCAAGCCCACAGTCACAGGTGTGGAAACTGAGGCCCCGATCTTAGGCCTTCGAGATCCCTCACACCAGGACCTGGTGTGGCAAGGAGGGAGGAAGAGACTTCGGGGCTGCTCAGAAGGGGGTGAGGCAGGAAGGCATCTCCCGAATCCCAGCCCCCGCCAGGCCCGAGCTCGGAGGCAGCCAGTCTGGCCTTCTGGTCTCCATGCCCCTGCCACATCCGGGGGGTGTGGCTTCACTGTGGTTGGACACGAGAGGGCAGGAGACCTGAGGCTTGTGACTGGGTGTAGTCAGTCGCCTTATCCCTATGTGACCTTGGGCCACTTCTTAGGGTGGGCCTTAGTTTCCCCGTCTGGTAAATGGAGCAGGCAAAATTTGGTCCCGTTTTGGAAGAGTTAGGTCGGATAAGAGGAAGGACTTCCAGACTAACATGGGTCGTGGGGGTGGTAGCTGGCTAGACAGGTGGCCCCCAGAGAGGCCTCCTCCGGGCCTCTTCTTGCTTTCTGGTACCTGGGGAGTAGAAGCTGAGAAACCTGACTTTAGGAGGGGAAAACAGAATTGCTAGAAATGAGGCGGGGAGTAGAAAGGAAACCAGGAGGCTGGAAAAGGGAGAAGCGGGCCCTGGCTAATTGGTCCCTCGGGAACACCTCAGGGCCTAGAGGGGTGGTGGGTGCTGATCACGCCCCCCCTCCCCCCCCCCCCCCCCCGGCTTTCCCCAGGTCCTCAGCCCTCACTCTCGCCGGCAGAGCAGCACCTGGAATCGCCGGTGCCCAGCGCCCCGGGGGCCCTGGCGGGCGGCCCCACCCAGGCAGCCCCGGGAGTCCGGGGGGAGGAGGAGCAGTGGGCCCGGGAGATCGGGGCCCAGCTGCGGCGGATGGCGGACGACCTCAACGCGCTGTACGAGCGGCGGGTGAGTGCTGGGGGAGGGGTAGACGGCAGGTGGGACTTCCCGCCCGGGAGGGGGCTGCGGGCCGCCCCGCCAGATGTGCGGCAGCTGCCGCCCGGCGCGGCGGGGTCGCGCCGGGGACAGGCAGGTGGGAGGGGCGGCGGGCCCGCGGACCTGCCGAAGGGCCCGCGCCGCGGCGGGCACAGCCCGGGCAGGGGCCCGGACCGCCTCGAGCGCCGCGGCGCGCCCGTGGCCCGCGGCCGCGGGGACTGAGGGCGGCGCTCAGCGGAGCTGCTCATATATCCCGGGCTATTTATAGCCGGTGAGTCAGCAGCGGCGGCGCGGCCGCGCCCGCCCCTCCCACCCGCCGGCGCGCGGCCGGCAGCGCGTCACCCAGCTTCCCGGGCGGCGGGGGGCGGGCCCTGGAGCCCCGCCCCGCGGGACGCCCCGCCCCCAAGCCCACACCTCGGCCTCTAAAACAAAATCTGTGAAGCCTGCCGCGGAGAATAGAGAATAACAAATATCAGCGCGCCCACCACCCGGCTCTGTCCAATCCGAACATTACACCCGCACGGCTTGCTAATTGAAAGAAAAACAAAACCCGGATGTTGTGAAGCCCCGTGTTCCCTTCCCTTGACCCTCTTCTCCTCCTTTCCGAAGGAAACCTCTCAAGTTGGCTTGTCCCCTGGCCCCCCGGGTGCTGATTCTTTCACTACATATTTATCAGGCCACAAACAGTGCTTAGGTTGGTAGGATGCTTTTTGGCTTAATGTACACATGGTGTGTTCCTCTCCAAACTTTCCCCCTCCCTGTATCGTGCTTTGAGATTGAGCCATGGGGGCAAGCTTTTAGCTCATATATTTTCGCTGCTGTGTAGCATTCTATCGGATCGTATAGTATCCTTGTTCATTTTCTCACTGGTGGATATTTAGGATTTTTAAAAATGTTTCAAATGTTACTGGCTTTTTTTTGTTGCTTGTTTTTTTGGCGGTGGTGGTGGTGCTGGTGGTGTTTTTGGTGTCTTCCAAACGATGCCCATCTCTGGTGCACTTGTGTGTACCCCCAGGGTAGATTCTTGGGTGCTGCGCACCACCCCCCCCCCGGCTTTACTAGATGATTGCCAGCTTGCTCACAGAGATGTCTGTGCCAGGTGGCCCTGTAGCAGTGTGCCATTGGTAGGCTTTGTAACTAATGTCATTCTGACATGCCCCCTTTGCTACCTCCTGGCTGCAGGAGGGAGTAATGAGGGGGCAGGGGCTGGTACAAGGCATCCCACACCCTGGCACCCACTAGGATCATTAGGATGGCTTATCTGACCTTGTCCTCAGCTGTAAGATGGCTTTCTCCTCTTTTCATGGGGCTGAGACTAGGTGGGCCCTGCTTTTAAGCACAGGGCCCGGCCATGCACTCAGGATAGGAGCAGGAGAGTGCTACAGCTTATGTTTAATTTTTACCGGTGGGGACTCTTTTCTTGTATCTAGTATCTTTTGTTCTCGCTTTGCTAGCAATTTGGAACTGAGAGGGGCCTGGAGGCCACCCCAAGCCTTCATCCTGTCACTGGGGAGGAGGGCAGGGGTTAGCTTTGCCTGGATATGTTTCCACGCAGCCTCCACACAGAATGTGAACTGTGGTTCCCAGTTCTTGTCCTTTTACAGATTGTTCTAGAATTGCTGAGACCGGGGCTCCTGGGTGGCTCAGTCAGTTGGGCGGCTGACTTTGGCTCAGGTCATGATCTCACAGCTTGTGAGTTCGAGCACCACGTCGGGCTCTGTGCTGACAGCTCAGAGCCCGGAGCCTGCTTCGGATTCTGTGTCTCCCTCTCTCTGCCCCTCCCCCGTTCACACTCTGTCTCTGTAACTGTCTGTCTCTCAAAAACAAATAAACATTAAAAAAAAAAAAAAAAGAATTGCTGAGACCATGGGCTCCCTGCTCCTTTCTCTCCCACTTGCCAACCTTTGAGAGGAGGGCGGGACAGGCTGCCATCCAGACTCCCCTGCCGCCTCCCCCACCCCCAGCCTTGGCTGACTTTGGTGACTTTCTGGAAACTGGAGACGAGGGGCACCCCTGCTCCAAGCAAGCACTGTGCTGAGAGCATTCTGTCTTGTCTGCATCCTCTCCATCCTGTTCTGCTCTAGACGAGGATGCCGTCGTCCCTTGAGGTGACATGAGCCCAGGTGGTCGGGGAACTGGGACTTGGGCCCAATTAACGACAAGAGTACCTAGGCTCTGAGGGTTGGTTCAGACTGTAGATGGCTCTTAGGACTGTGCCTCCCCAGCTCGCTGCCCTTGGGCCTAACCACCCGACGCCCCTGCCACTAGCCCGCTCCAACTTCCTCTTCTCTCTCTCTCCCTAGAGACAAGAGGAGCAGCAGCGACACCGCCCCTCACCCTGGAGGGTCCTGTACAATCTCATCATGGGACTCCTGCCCTTACCCAGGGCCCGCGGGGCCCCGGAGATGGAGCCCAATTAGGTGCCTGCACCCGCCCGGTGGACGTCGGGGACTTGGGGGGCAGGACCCTCCCACCTCCTGATGCCCTGGCCAGCGCGGGGGGACTTTTTCTGCACCATGTAGCATACCGGACTACCAGCCCTGCCTGTCCCAGGGGCGGGCCGGGGCAGCCACTCCAGCCCCAGCCCCGGCCTGGCCTGGGTGCACTGACGGAGATGTGGACTCCTGGGTCCCTGGCGGAGAAGCCAGGGGAGAGAGGGCTGACGGACTGAGCGTCTGAAGGCGGCGGTGACGGAGAGGGTGGGGACAGAGCCGCCCGCCTCTGCCGCCCACCACCATCTCAGGAAAGGCTGCTGGTGCTGGCTGCCCGTTCCAGCTGCAGGGGTGACACTGGGGGAGTCTCCCTCCCAGTGCTCCTTCACTTTGGGCCTGGCCTCAGGCCCCTGGTGCTTCCCCCCCTCCTCCTGGGGAGGGGGCCCGTGAAGAGCAAATGAGCCAAACGTGACCACTAGCCTCCTGGAGCCAGAGAACGGGGTGGGTCTGATTGGCTGCCCCAGCCCAGCGCCCAGCCATCTTCCCTGAGCCAGCCGGCGGGTGGTGGGCATGCCTGCCTCACCTTCATCTGGGGGTGGCCAGGAGGGGCCCAGACTGTGAATCCTGTGCTCTGCCCGTGACCACCCCCGCCCCCATCAATCCCATTGCATAGGTTTAGAGAGAGCACGTGTGACCACTGGCATTCATTGGGGGGGTGGGATATTTTGGCGGAAACCGCCCCAGCCTTAGTCCCCAGGGCGAAGCGCTGGGGGGAAGACAGGGGAGTCAGGGAGGGGGGGAAATCGCAGAAGAGGGAGGAGTCTGGGAGTGGGGAGGGATGGCCCAGCCTGTAAAATACTGTATATGCGCTGCTGTAGATACTGGAATGAATTTTCTGTACATGTTTGGTTAATTTTTTTTGTACATGATTTTTGTATGTTTCCTTTTCAATAAAATCAGATTGGAACAGTGAATGCTTTCTGCTTTCTTTCTCCCCTGCATGCTCTGGTCCAAGCCTCTGTGACCCCTGTGTGGGAGGAGGTGGGAGAGGGTGTCCATGGAGCACATCGGTCTGTCTAGCTGTATCCGAAGCGAGACTAAACAGCACGGGTGCCACAGTATGTACCCAGTCTTCACGCATCCCCATCAAAAGCAAAGCCTCATGGAGGGCAGGGTTGTTTTTTTCTTTAAAGACTTTATTATTAAAAAATATTTTGGGGAGAGCGCAAGTGGAGGAGGGGCAGAGAGAAGGGGAAAGAGGATCCGAAGCCGGCTCTGCGCTGACAGGCTGACAGCAGCGAGCCCCATGCTGGGCTCGAAACCACCAACTATGAGATCGTGACCTGAGCTGAAGTCAGACACTCAACAGACTGAGTCACCCAGGCGCCCCTAAATATTTTAAAGTAATGTGGACACCCAGCATGGGGCTTGAACTCACAACCCAGAGATCAGGAGTTGCAGGCTCCACCCAGAGAGCCAGCCAGGCATCCTGAAGGCAGGATTGTTTTTATTTTTTTTTGGTGCTTTCTTCTCACTTCTTCCCTGCTGGAGGAAGTATGTCCTGGAAGCTCAAAATATTTACCGAACAAACGAGTGACCTGTAACTTATTCAGAAGTACCACCATGAGGAGTCCCTGGGAAATGGGTTGGTAAGGAGGTGGACCTTGTCCCCACCCTCAAGAAGGCAGGTGACATCTGGGAGAGCACCTCAGGCTAAGATCAAAGTGAAGCTTCACCTACACGAGGCTGCCCTAGAGCCTAAGACGCGGCCTGGCATAAAAAGCCTGTAATTAATTAGCGGGGCTCCTACCGCTATCTTCCTGAAAACGGGCAACTGGCCAAATGCTTTCCCTACGCCCTCTCCTACACGACTGGCCCAGAAACAGGTTGTGCTTCGGGGAGTCCTCACCCGTAAAGGGGAAATTCAGGCGAAATGGTCCTTCTCCTGAAAGACCAGGGTAAGGTAACCGGGATCCATCACTTTGGACAGGGATTTGGCAACAGCTCGTCAAGCAAAGGATGCACGTAATCTATGCCAGCAATCGCCTTCCCGGGTGTCCTCCCTTAGCAGTGGACGCGCACAAGTGTCCATGTGTTGGCCAACCATCCGACACAGTATCCGACAGCAGTTGAAAGGGTCTCAAGCCGTGCAACAGAACAGACAGCACTTAGCCGGAATGAACTAGAACACTGCGAACGACAAATGATGGCGAGGAAAGCAAGTGGCAAGATGGTGGTGGGTACTTGGGTGCGTCTTCTTCTCTAGATCGTCCCTTGGGCTTAAATGCCTGTGCACAGAGCCGGAGGCCCTGGCCGGGGGGTGGGGTGAGGGGGGTTGGTGTTCACACCCAGCTGTGTGGCAGCCGATGCTTCCTGCCCCTGCAACCGACTCCTTCCTCTTTCCAGCAAGTTTGTGGAAATATTGATAGGGCCAAATTGGATCTGTCGATTTATTTACTTTCCCTTTCCGTTCCTCTTTCCTCTCTCCTGTCTTCTGTTGGATTTATGAATGCTTTTTTGAATGCTTTGAGACTTCTCTCTTGGTACTTCAGCTTTTAGTACTGCTCTAGGGATTAAACACACATCCTTACCTCTTCTCGGTCTATTTAGGGTCAGCATTGAACCACTTCACTTACACGGTAGAGATGGTCACTGCGTAGGCCGCTGGTCCGTTCCACCCTTCCCACCATTTTGTAGCTCCAGCTTACATCTCCACGCATTACAGATTCCGCAAGGCAAGGCCAGAACTTTTGCTTGAACTTGAAGGACTTCCATTAACATTTTGTATAGTGTAGTTTTTGCTGGTGACAAGTTCTCTTTAGTCTCCGTTTATCTGAAAATGGCTGGTCTTCACTGGCTATAGAATCCTGGGGTTGACCGTTTCTTTGCCATACCTTGACGACGTTCCGATCTCTGGCCTCCCATTTCTGAGAAATCCAGGATCGCCTGAATCACAGTTCCCTTGACTGTAGTAGGTTATTTTGGTAAGGCTGCTTTCAAGACTTTATTTAAAAGGTCTTTTCCTCTTTTTCAGACTGGATAATTCCTATGAATGTAGTTCCAGTGCATGAAATCGCTCATCCCCTTTCTGCTGTTAGGTCTACCAGTGAATTTTAAAAATTGCTGATATTGTATTTTCAGTGTTAGAACATCCATTTGGTTGTTTCCATTTTCTTTCTCTGTGGGGACTTCCTATTTTGCAACATTATACATGTATTTTTCTTTTACCTCAATGAGCATAATTGTAGTAATTGCTTTAAAGTCCTTGTCTGTTGATTCCAAATTTTTTTTAAATTTCCTTAACATATGCTCCACGCCCAGTGTGGGGCTTGAACTCACAACCATGAGATCAAGAGTCATGTGCTCTGAGCCAGCCACGCACCACCCCCCCCAACACTTGGGTTCTCTTGGTCATCTTGTCTTTTCCCTTGAAAATGAGTCACATTTCCCTCATTCTATGTATATTGGGTAATTCTGCCTTGTGTCCCGGATATTGTTACATTGTAGCCATTCTGGATTCTGTTATATTCCTCCAAAGGATGTGAATGTTCTTGTCTTGGAGAGATCTGGAAATCCCAGACTCACACTGTTGTAGTTGCTGACAGTGTAAATCCAGTTTGCTTCAGTTATGCTGAGTTGGCCCCACACATCCATAGCCCAGTGGTCAGCAAGAGACTTGGGTTGAATTTATACACACAACTTGGGGTTTCCCTTCCCTGGCACCCTCCTTTCCAGTAGCTGTGGTTATTCGGGGTTCTGTCCTCTGCTTCTTCAGGCCAGTAAGATAGACGCTTTTCTACCTGAGTTTTAGCAGCCTGGCACAGTGCCAGGGGCCGCAGCCTGCCCTCAGTTAACACCGTAGGCAAACACACACACGCCAGAAAACTACTGTGGTGGGGGCTCTTGCTGCAACTTTCAACTGCCTCCCCCAAATCCACCTGCTTTTTAATCGCTATCCTGAGGTTTCCAGTAGTTTTGTTTTGGTTTTTGGTATTTTGTCTAGAATGTATAGTTACCTGCAGGGAGACGGTTGTTAGAAACCTAATGCATCATACCATAAGCAGAACTGTTTTTTTTTTTTTTTTTTTAATGTTTACTTATTTTGACAGAGAGAGAGAGAGAGAGAGAGAGAGAGAGAGAGAGAGAGAGAGAGAGATTGGAGAAAGAGCAAGCAGGAGAGGGGCAGAGGGAGAGGGAGACAGAGAATCCCAAGCAGGCTGCCACTGTCAATGCAGAGCCTGATTCAGGGCTCGAGCCTACGAACTGCGGGATCATGACCTAAGCCGAAATCAAGAGTCGGATGCTTAACTGACTGAGCCACCCAGGTGCCCTTGTATTTTCTTTTTAATAGACCTTATCATTTTTTAGGACTGGAAGTGGGGAATCCTAACTCTCCAGGTTAGATGGAGAGTCAGGGGCCCAGGGACAAAGTCAGAGAAGGCCAGACTTTATTAGCAAAGTCCAAAGCTCTCCTAGGAACACAAAAAGCGGCTCACTTGTTCCAGAGGGAATGGAAACACCTAAAGTCACCTCTGTGGCCTTTTCTCTCAGAACCAAGGTGCTGAAGTCCTGCAACTTGGCAGAGTTGAGACTCGGAGCGCCTGGCGAATGAGGTCCAGGACTGAACCTTTGCCACTGGCGAGCTGTGCCCCCTCTAGCAAGCTAATACCCAACTTGAACTGGTGCTCCCCACCCAGCTCCAGTAATCCCACCCTGCAATGGTGGCTTCTGGAAGGGACAGATTTACTTTTCATTGTTTATGTTTTTTTCTTCCTTAAAAAGACTGCATGTCTTTGTAAACCTTTCAAGTTCTGCACTACGTGCCCAAATGATCTCTCCAAACAACAAATGACATGTAAAATGCTACCATGCTAGTCTTTTGGAAGGAATCAACATCCCAAATGCATTTATACACTCCCTGATGTCAGACTTTGGGAAGTCTTTCCCAAGTGTGTCCAAAGGAAACCAGCTCAATGTCCCTCAACAGCAGACTGATTAAATAGCTTCTGGTTCAGTGTGGTTTTGGAACTCAGTGCACAATGCACTGACAAGGACCTCAGGACACAGAGAAAGCAAGATGCAAGAAAAGCTAATTCTACATGTGCGTAACAGTAACTAACACAGAGCCATTTCCATTAAAAGAATGTATTCATTCAATTCCCACATATCAGGGGAATGTACTATTACCCCATTTGACACATGGGGCTACAGAGCCACAAAATGGTCACTCGTCCAAGGTCACATAGCTACATGGTAGGGTCTGCATTTAAACCTACCAGTCTGATTTAAAAGAAAAAAAAATATAAAAAAAAAAGGGGGGGGGGGTGCCTGGGTGGCTCAATCGATTACGCGTTCGACTTGAGCTCAGGTTACGATCTTGCAGGTTTGTGGGTTTGAGCCCCACATCAGGCTCTGTGCTGACAGTTCAGAACCTGGAGCCTGCTTTGGATTCTGTGCCTCCCTCTCTCCCTCCGCCCCTCCCTCGTGTGCGCTCGTTCTCAAAAATAAACATTAAAAAATTTAAACCTGCCAATCTGGAAGGATTCACTCTCCAAGGCTGCCAAGGGTGACCTCTGGGAGGCTGATATGAAAAAATACCCGAGTTTGGCAGTGGGCAAGGGGGCGGGGGCAACAACAACTTTTCACCCCTATGTATGTGTGTTGCTTGAATGTTTTACTACAAGCTTAAAAACAAAACCTACCTGTCCTTCTGGATCGAGCTGAAGGCCCTCCCTCAACTCCGGGCCTGCCTGATGGTTTTCAGAGGTGACCACTAGGTCTCAGGACCTCGTGAAGGCAAAACCTGAGTCAGTGACAAGCAGCGGCGCAACTAGATGGTGTCTACTAAGTGTCCTGCGTAGAAGCCTCCCCGTCAGCCCACATTCTGGCCCTTACTTGGGGGAGGCTGTGCCCTCATCTGCAGTATGGGCGTCTACCCCCACGGGGTTCCTGTGAGGATCACTTTAGCTAAAGTACAAGTGCTATTAAGGGCAGGAGGCAGTCAGCGTGGGGAGGTTGGCTATCAGTAGGCTCTTCTGACCTGCCAACCGCGACCTAAGCCTCCATTTCTCCATCTGAAAAGGGCAAACTGGACATACCTCAACAGACAGACACGTTTGGATTTACCAAAAAAAAAAAAAAAAAATTGCCAGAAACTGACAAAAGGGGTCTGCACTGCAAAGGGAAACCACAGAATGTAGGGCTCTGATGGGACCGAGAGCTTTTTTTATTGTTGTACTTTTTTACCTTTGCATGCGTTACTTTTCTGAGTAGCACCTGTTCCACTAGAATGTTCTGAGGCTTCGACACATTAAGCACTTAACAGAGTTTGGCTACTACACATACCACAAACAACAGAAGTGGGGTGTGGAGTGGAGAAACCTGGCAGGCCCGAAGTCAGCCCACTTCCTTTCATTTGGCAACTCTAGCATCCCAGAAGTATTTGTTACCTTTACAGATTAAAAAAAAAAAATTTAAGTTTATTTATTTTGAGCGGGGGAGGAGCAGAGAGAGAGACAGGGAGAGAGAATCTCAAGCAGGCTCTGCGCTGTCAGCGCAAAGCCTGATGCAGGGCTCGAACTCCTGAACGGTGAGATCATGACTTGACTCAAGATCAAGAGTTGGACGCTCAACTGACAGAACCGCCAGGGCGCCCCTACCTTTTACAGATTAGATCCTCCTTCCCAAGTAGGCTAGAAATCTCCCGGAGGGATTAGAAACCACAGGATAATCATTGTGCTCTTCCTGGAGACTTGGGGAAATCCATTTTTATGGTAATACTATCACGTAATATGGGAGAGTATGAAATGTGAAGATACGAGAATAAAGACGTTTCTCGCCTGAGGCTGGCAGCTTCCAGCACCACCCCTAGATTCCCGAGGGGTCCATTCTGGATGACTCAATTTCTGCCACAAGGGGTACAGAGGTGAAGTTTGAAACGCGTCAGAAAAGATTCTAGGATGACAGTTTTGTTTTTATCCATCCAGACCCACCTGCTCCCCCTTGTGACCAAGGCCCCACATTACCAAGCTCAAAATTTCAAAGAAAGGGGATTTTCACACACTGATAATTGGTGCCCCTGATTTGACACTGACAGGGTGCAGAAAGGGGCCCCTCCAGAAACACAGCCCTAGCCTCCCCTAGGGAAGGGCAGAGGTGACCAGGAGAGTCGGGGAATTGAGTTCCCCCTCCCTGGGGAGACCATTTTTTTGTTCTCTCACTGTAGCAGGATGCAAATACGAAAGGAGCTGCTGATTTGATTTGTTCAAACGGGCCAGACTCACACCTCACACACTTCTACATTAAGGGAGAAACCCAAGAAGGGTGACGAGAAGTGGAACATACTCAGGCTGCCGAGTCAAGACAAAGCCGGTGTCTGAACCAATGAAAGCTCTGACCCCTACCAGCTGTGGGACTTGAGGCACATTACTGAAGTGTCACGGAACTTTAAAACGAAGCTGGGGCGCCTGGGTGGCTCAGTAGGTTAAGTATCCAACTCTTGTTCTCAGCTTAGGCCATGAACTCATGGTTCGTGAGTTCAAGCCCCGCATCAAGGCTCTGTGGTGACAGCACAAGGTCTGCTTGGGATTCTCTCTCCTCTCTTTGCTGCTTTGCTGCTCCCCCCTTGTCTCTCTCAAAATCAACTTTAAAAAATAAAATAAAACGAAGCTATTGTGACTGTGAGTCTGCGCAGTGTCTGGTACACAGAGAATCTAAACAGAAGGCAGCATCAGTATCACCTCTTTTACTTCTTTCTTCTTTCCCGTTAAATATAATTCTTGTCACTGAGACCAACCACCATGGACCTGAATTATTCAAGGGACAGGTGGAACCAGAAGCTTCTATGCACTCTAGAATTTGAACAATCTAATTCTTGATGCATTACCCAGTAAAACAGTGGCAGGAATGGTGATGGAGGGGAGGAATCTCTGAGTCACATCGAAGCATCCAGTAAGATTTCTTCAGGTTAAAAAAAGCAATTGGTAGGATCACTTCCTGTCACAGGAAGATGTTTATAATGCGGAAGAAAAACAAATCCTAAAGCAAATAACTTTATTTCTATCATTCCTTTTTAAAGAACCAAGGAAATATAGAAAATATAAAAAACCACACAAACAGCTGCAATTCAGGGGGGAAAGGAAGGACTGACGGGGCCCTCGAAAGCAACAGCCTCCAGGATGGTCTGAGCTGCATCAGGGATGGGGGCTCCGAGAAGACGGGCTCTCACATCCTAGCTTGGACCCCAGTAAATCAGAATCCCCAGGGGCTGGGACCCCGGCACCTGCCTTTTTAATACAAGTTTTCCCATTAATATTCACTTTGCAAGGTCTCGCCCTAATGCCCGAGGGAACTTTGGTAACATTTCCTCTCTTCCAAAATCCAGGCTGAAACCCAACTAATCCTGAACTAAAGCTCCAGAACAGCACACCAGATGGCACCTGTTGTTTTTCGGGATCTCCGACTCTGGAGGAAATATATCCCGCCTGCCACGTCGTTTCCAAAGCTCTAGGGCACCTGTCTGCATTTGGGACTGTGGCTCCACTAGTGTTTCACGGGGCCCAGCCT
The DNA here is from genome assembly GCF_018350155.1 of Leopardus geoffroyi. Classification (NCBI taxonomy): domain Eukaryota; kingdom Metazoa; phylum Chordata; class Mammalia; order Carnivora; family Felidae; genus Leopardus; species Leopardus geoffroyi. Next base: position 10,048,184 of record NC_059335.1, read on the forward strand.
TACTCCCCACCTGGAGTCATCGTCTTCTTCTCTGTATGACATCAGGCGGGGAGTAAGTCCAAGAAGGTGGTGAGAGGATCCTAAGCGATGAGGCGTGCTGGTTCTGGGCAGGCATCTCCCACGGTGCCCCAGAGGCCTGGCGACACCCAGACAGAGGGACGCATCACAGGGGGCTCTCTGGCGATGCCCAGTGAACGGCCCTGGACGGTGCCGGGACGGGGGCGGCCAGTCCCTACGCCCCGAGTTTCGCAGCTGCTGGCGTTTGCAAGTCGCGTGTCTGCACAACCTCACTGCTCCCAGGAGATGGTCTGGACCGGTCCGAAGACTTCAGCTCTTCCCTCGCCTGGAGCCGCCTTCGTGGGGGGAGGGGACGGGAAGGCGCGGGCAGGCTGCAGGCCAGCGTCGCCGGGGCCGGCAGATCTCGGTTCACTTGGGGCCAAGGCACTCCACAATCCCATTCCCCTTCATGCCATCAAAAAAGAAGAAGTTGTTGTGAGGAGGGTCCCTTTGAGACAGGGCCTGGGGAGAAAAACAAGAGGGCTCAGCTCAGATGCTTTCAAACGGATAACAGGGCGAGAAAAAGAAAAAAACCTCAAGCACAAGATCTTCTAAAACTGCGCAGTTTGGGCACTGGCTCTCAAAGGAGGTGGATTTTGCTTCCCGGGGGCTAACGGGCCATGTCTGAGACATTACTGTGCCTGCCAGGCTTCTGCTTTGTCCCTTACCAGCTGGGGGTCTCTGGACAAATCAGTTAGCCTCGCCGAACCCCGTTTTCCCATGTGAGATGAAAACACTACCTGTACCGTCCTAGGCTTAAAAGAGATGATGTACCTCAACTGCCTGAAAGTACACTCCACGTGCAGGAGCCTGCTGGCCATGGGCAGCAGTAATTATTTATGACTGTCCAACTGAGAAAGGAGGCAGCTTGTCCCGACACGGTGCAGATGGCAGCCGTCATCACCTGTGGGGCCACACACTGATGCGGAAGTGGCTCTCCTAAGAGGAGACACGTTTCCTGCGATCTTCTGCATGGTGGGCCAGGGCTAAGATCCAGAAAGGCTGGGAGGTACCATTTAGCCACGGAAATGGCGATTATTTTGCGAGGCTAACGGAAGTACACAGCACATTAAAAAAAAATTTTTTTTAATATTTTATTTTTGAGAGCCAGAGCCAAAGCATGAGTAGGGGAGGGGCAGAGAGAGAGAGAGAGAGAGAGAGAGAGAGAGAGAGAGAATCCAAAGTAGGCTCCAGGCTCTGAGCCATCATCACAGAGCCCAACACGGGGCTCGAACCCGCAAACCGTGAGATCATGACCTGAGCCAAAGTTGGAAGCTTAACCAACTGAGCTACCCAGGTGCCACACCCCCACAGCACCTTTAATATGTTTTTATTTACTTTTCAGAGAGAGAGAGAGAGAGAGAGAGAGAGAGAGAGAGAGCATGCGAGAGAGTGAGCACAAGCTGGGGAGAGACAGAGAGAGAGAGGGAGACACGGAATCCAAAGCAGGCTCCAGGCTCTGAGCTGTCAGTACGGAGCCTGACATGGGGCTCAAACTCGTGAATCGCGAGATCATCACCTGAGCCGAAGTCAGACGCTCAACCGACTGAGCCACCCAGGGGACCCCAGAGCACCTTAAAGATGGGGCTAGCCCTCCTGAAATGACATGCTGAATCATGTGTACTAGAGGAAGGACTCATACGTGTCAATGAGTTTTCTCAGAGGTTCTTAATCAAAAAGGACTGCCATTTAAAGACATGGACATCATCCAAGCGAAAACCTCTAGGCAGGAGCACCATGCCTGTCACTCTTAAAGGACCTTTTTTACAAGGTTAGGAACACGCTCGAAATATCTTGAACTTCTCTCTGAATTGGGCACTAATCCCAATCTGTTTCTTCATCTGTAAAATGGGGATAATTATACCTACTTCAAGTGGTTGTTCAACCATCCATCCACGGAAACCACCTAGAGCATCCACCCCTGTGCCAGGTATCGTGCTAGGTACCGAGGATTCTGAAGCATGGTTAAGACAGAGGTTCGCTCCCCTGCGCACACATACACAATGGCAAATCGACAGCACCTGCCTGGTATAGTTTTTGGTGAACATGAAACACGATCAAGCTTGCAATGTGTCTGGCCCGTAATAAATTCTCAAAAAGTAGGAGGTGCTATTATGAACAGGAGCCAGGGGGTCTCTCACCAAACTGTGAGGAGATCCCAGGCACTCAGCCGGGTGGAAGGGCCCAAGAGCCCACAGTTAGAAGTTCTAGACCCTAGAACTCAAGTTACAGGAGGTGATACAACGGGGCCCGATATGGCTGCCGCCTCCATACTGTAGGCAGGGAGGCCTAGCAGGGACAGCGGGAGACAAAGGAAGGACGACTTACACCTAGGGAAGCATGACAGGACAAGGGACGTGGACGGAAGATGTAGTGTTTGGAATGATGGCAAGAAGGAAGGAAAGAAGAGGATTCCAAGGGAAGAGACTTACGTTTGCCCCCCGCCTCCTAACATTTATTATTATGGGTGGTGAGATGGTCGTCAGGAGAGAAGGGGGGAAGGTCTGCGGCCCTCAGATTGTGGAACCCTGGTGCCAACTGGCTGAAGGCATTACTGTGTTAAGTAAGGGTGGGGTGGCAGGGACAAGACACCAGGCCATGGGGTGAACACGGGGCAAAAGGTAAAGTGCTTCCCAAGCAAGATGGGGGTAGGGGGAGATTCCAAACACACCCAGCAACCAAGAATGCAGAGTACTCTGGCCGTCTGGGATAAACAGAAACAAGATGCGGGCAACAGCTGTCCCCAGCAGGCAGGAAGGAGGGGGCTGCATTAGAGGTTAGGACTGGGACGCAGGGAAGCCACTGCAAACAATGGGGTCAAGGCCAGCTGCCCCGACCCCTAATCTCCATCCCCCGTGAAAAACCCAGGGAGCAGCTTCTCGGTGGGGGGTACAAAGTGTGGCCGAAGACACAGAGGCGGTGTCCCGGGTCCATGCGGACAGCACCTGAAGCACAAGGGCCGAGCGGGGAGGGGCACAGGCTCCGAGGCCAGACGGCCCGGGCTCGGATCCTGGTGGCGCCATTCTCTGCGCCTCGGCTCCTCCTCTGTGCCTCGGGGGTCGCACCAGTTCCCACCTCCGAGGGTTGCTGTGAGGAAGAGATGAGAACATCCATGTGAAGAACGTGGTCCGAGTGAGGGTACAGGGTGGGCCTTCGATACGCACTGTTGCGGTGTTGTCACGGTAACAGGCTACGGAAACGCGTCTGTTCCCTTAGGATTCTTCCATCGCCGCCCTCCTTCCCGCCCACTCTGTCTATAGGCAGCTTCCCAACCTCAGCGTGGGCTTCTGGGCAGCCCTACCAACCGACCGGGCGCACACACCACGATTCTCACGGCAGTCTGGGCTCACCAGAAGGCACGAGCGAGGCAAACGATGCGGCCATCACATCCCTCTCTTCTCCCTCTACCTCCCTGGTGCTCGCCCTGCTCCCTAGGACACAAGAGGCGGGGGGGACACAAGAGGGTCTGAAGGAGAGAATTTGGTTCAGAGAGAAGGACCAGGAGAGAGAAACAAGAGCCTTTAGAAGACGGTGGCAGGACCATCAGACTCAGTCAAATGTCTCCAGAGCAGACGTACTGACTTCAAGACAAAGTAGCGAGAGTGGGGTCTCCACACGCCTCTCCCGAGCTCCAAGATGACGTGTGAATGGGCTCAGAAAATCATTTAACGAGGCACGACTCCACTCCAAGAACAAAAAGGACAAATCATCACCGCCAATCTACTGAAGCAGTCAAGGACCTACAAAAGGCAAAGTGAACATCTTTGGGCAAGTATCTAAGTCCCAAAGAAAGCATTTGGGAACATGCTAGAATTCTGACAACCCAAATGTTCCAGAAGAGACTCAAAACGTTGTGCTAGTTACCAGTTACGGGACCCCCAGTTGACTTCCCTTCTGAGAGGGACGATGCCATCAAACCTAACGTTTTCACAGGTCACCCTCTGCAGAGCTCCATGGGGCTCCCAGCACCGTGCACACGCTCCCCTGGTACCGAATGCCCCCTTCTGAGTAAACACCCATGGCGTGTGCATTAACAAGAAGCTCCGATGCCACGATCGAGGACAAAGAAACACCGCTTGAAGTAGAAGTTAAGGGCACAGGTCTTGGAGGCCCACCTCCGGGCCTCGATGTCTTCCCCTTACACGGAGATCATGACAGTACCATTTCACAGAGCTGTGAGAAGCAGAATACGTGACAAGGGTCAGAAGCACCACGCAAGCAATCAGTACAGTCAGGGGACAGTAGAAGGTACACCTGAAGACACTATGACCAGCTCTGGGCACAGCACAGAGCAGACACTCAAAGATCATGTGCTGAATGCTCATCGGGATGGGCGGGAGAGAACAGGATGAGGTAGAAAAGGGAAGAAAGGAAATAGGGCACGAAACAAGGATGAATGGGGTCAGAGAAACCAGGCAGTTCTCTAAGGCAGTCATGGTTCTTTCGGTTGGCACTCTGACAAGGTCACGGTGGACCAATGATCTGCTCCTCAGGGACTCTTTACCTTCACAATTTCCTGGGCCAGGATCCCTCCAACCACTGCACACACGGGGGCCATCTCAGAGAAGCAGTACCTACAAGAAAACACAAATAAAATGGAGCCCTGAGGAACAGGAAGGCTGGTAGGACATCTGGCAAAGGTCAGGAGTGGGCTTGCAAGAATGAAAACATCTCCTACCAGGAGGAGTCCATCCACACGGCAATGGTAATGCTGGCACCTAGGCGTGAAAATGAAATCTGGTCCAGGAGGTTAGCTGGGAAAGACCTCTGAACCTTGGCAGGCAGGAATTGTTTCACAACATTTTTTGTTTAAGTTAAAGGAAAGACTATATCTGTGCTTCCTAAAAATAAGGTCAACAAATATCAGATGTTTCGGTGCCCCGGTCACATTCTCGCAATTCTCCTCTTACCCACAACGGGCAGTGGGTCCTATATGCTATTCCCAGACAAATGTCAGGGAGAAGGCCTGTGTTAACATGCAGGAGGCATGGGAAATCTGGGGCCTGAAACTGAAGCATGGGGACAGAAAGTCTTCACTCCTCCTATAGATACCAACCCTTCTGGACCGGGATGGGGCATCCAGAAGACAAATTTTGGCCCATACTGTCACCTGCCCCTCCAAATCACAGGTCCTAGGCAGTAAAACACTTTTCTACCACCTCCCCAGAGGAAGTGTACTCTGCCAGTTCTCAGCCCTGAACACAAAGGCATTTTTCTTTTATTTTTACTTTTTAACAGTTTATTTATTTTGAGAGAGAGAGTTTGAGCGTGTGTGTGGGAGAGCCTAAGTGGGGGAGGGGCAGGGAGAGGGAGAAAGAGCATTCCAAGCAGGTTCTGAACTGTCAGCATGGAGCCCAATGCAGGGTTCAATCCCAAAACTGTGAGAGCCAAAATCAAGAGCCAGATGCTTAACCAACTGAGCCAGCCGGGTGCCCCACAAAATTTTTTTTAATTTTTAAATTTAAAAATTTGCTCATTTTTAAAATGAGCAAAGCAGAACACAGAGAAGTTAAGGGGAGAGCTTACCTAAGGACCCCACCACCAGGAGACTACCTCTAAACTTCCCAGTGTGGTACACACTCTTCCTGATTTTTCAAAGTGCGCGTATGAAACACACATAATCAAAACCCCAAGTAATATTATTCACTCTGCTCTGTAATCTACTGACTGATACTTCTGTTCCACACGGCAACACACATCTTGGCACAGGTGTCCAAATAATTCCTCATGGCAAATTCCTAAATGTAGAATTTCTGGGTCCTGACACATGGTGCCAAAATGCCCTCCAGAAAGTCTCTGCCAATTCAACTCGTGCCTACTGTGTGTGAAGGTGCACATCTCCTCACGGCCTGGCCTGGCTGGGACTGGCATTCCCGTCTGTGCAGCCACAGCGGTAACTTTGACTCCAGATCATCAAGGTCCTTTACAGAACTATAAAACATATAGAGAACGATACCACAGAAAAACTAGTCATCCATAATCCCACTACTCAAAGACAATCAAATGTGGAAATAGGTTTTCTTTAAAAAAAAAAATTACACCTATACTCTGTGTGATACTGTACAATTTATTTATTTTTTTAGTGTTTGTTTATTATTGAGACAGAGCGAGACAGAGCATGAGCATGGGAGGGGCAGACAGAAGAGGAGACACAGAATCTGAAGCAGCCTCCAGGCTCTGAGCTGTCAGCACAGAGCCCGACACCGGGCTCGAACCCACCGAATGCGAGATCATGACCTGAGCCGAAGTCGGCCGCCCAACCGACTGAGCCACCCAATACTGTACATTTAATATTTGCTCTTCTTCTCTTAAAAGTTTATCATCAGCAAAATGCTAGCAAACCTAACCAGCAACATGCAGAAAGGATTACACACCATGATTACATGGGACTTACAAGCAGGAAAGCACGGTTGGTGTAACATCTGAAAAGTCAATCAATGTTAGTACTGCATATTAACCGAATAAAGGGACCATAAACACACGACCATCTCAACTGACAGAGAGAAAAAAAAGCATGTGACAAAATCCAGCACCTCTTCATGCTAAAAACATGCTACAAACTGGGAACAGAAGGAAGTTTCTTCAATCTGATCAAGGGCTATGAAAAATCCACAGCTAACATCATATTTAATGGTGAAAGACTGAAAGAAAATGTCTTCAGTCTGATCAAGGGCTTCTATGAAAAATCCACAGCTAACATCATACTTAATGGTGAAAGACTGAAAGCTTTCTTCCTAAGAATGTCTGCTCTTACCACTTCTATTTGACACTGTGCTAGAGGTTCCAGCCAAGGCAATTAAGGAAGGAAAAAGAGACACGACAGCCAGATTGGAAAGGAAGAAGTAATACATATTCATAGATAATATGATCTGCTATATAGAGAATACTAAGGTATCCAGAGAAAAACTATTTGAACTATTAAATTTATTCAACGAGGTTGCAAGACAGAAGATTAGCATACAAAATCTATACTTCTATACATTAGCAATGAACATTCTGAAAATGAAATGAAGACTTTCATTTATAATACACCACCCAACAGTATTTTTTTTTTCAAAACAATAGAATATTCAGGAATAACTTAACAGTAGTTGTGTAAAACTTATATTCTGAAGACTATAAAACATTGTTGAAAGACATAAAAGACCTAAATAAATGGAAAGATATCCCACGTTCAAGAATTGATACATTTGGGGTGCCAGGGTGGCTCAGTCGGTTGGACGTTTGACTTTGGCTCAGGTCACGGTTTGTGAGTTCGAGCCCCGTGTCGGGCTCTGTGCTGACAGCTCAGAGCCTGGAGCCTGCTTCAGATTCTGTGTCTCCCTCTCTCTGCCCCTCCCCTCCTCACACTGTCTGTCTCTCTCTCTCTCAAAAAGAAACAAACATTAAAAAAAACTCTTAAAAAAAAATCAGAACACTTAACATCATTAAGGGGCCGATGCTCCCCAAATTAATCTATATATCTGGCACAATCCCAATCTAGCTGCCTTTTCTGTAGAAATGGAAAAATGCATTCTAAAAATTAACATAGGAATGGAAGAGACCCAGAATAGCCAAAACAATCTTGAAAAAAAAAAAAAAAAAAAAAAAGCTGAAGAACTCACATGTCTCAGTTTTGCAACTCACAACTACACAAGTATAGTCATCAAAATACTACGGTACTGGTATCTATATGGACAGACACATAGATCCATGAAGTACACGGGAGGATCCAGAAATAAAGAAATACATACATGGTCAACTGATTTTTGACAAGGGTGGTAAGACCATTCAATAGAGAAAGAAAAAGTCTTTTTACCAAACAATACTGGACAACTGGGTCTCCACATGCAAAAGAATTAAGCAGGACCCCTACCTCACACCATGCACAAAAGCGGACTCAAAAATGGCTCACAGACGTAAATGTAATAGCTAAAATTACAAAACGTTTTTAATGTTTATGTATTTTGAGAGTGAGAGAGAAAGAGAATCCCAAGCAGTCACCACTCTGTCAGCAGAGTCACATGCAGGGCTAGACCTCAAGAACCGTAAGATCATGCCCTGAGCCAAAATCAAGAGTTGGATGCTTAACTAATTGAGCCACCCAGGTGCCCCTAAAACTACAAGACTCTTAGAAGAAAGCAGAGGAATAAATCTTCACGACCTTGGATCAGGCAATGGTTTCTTAAACGGTATCATACCAAAAGCACACATAAAAAAAGAAAAAACAGAATAATTGTATTTCATAAAAATTAAAAACTTATACTTCAAAGGATACTTTTCACTTCAAAGAGGGTGAAAAGACAATCCACAGATTAGGAGAAAATTTTTGTGAATTATGTATCAGATAAAGGACTTGAATCCAAAGTGTACGGAGAACTATTATGATTAACAATAAAAAGATAAACCAATTAAAAAGTGGTCAAATGATTTGAACAGACATTTTGCTGAAGATCATACACAAATGGCCAGTGAGCCCATGAAGAGATGCTCTACATAATTAGTCACTAAAGAAATGCAAATCAAAACAACAGTGAGATAGGATTTATTGCCCACTAAGGCTAAATAACAGACAATAACACTTGTTGGCAAGGATGTGGAGAAACTGGAACCCCCACAAAGTGCTGGTGGAATGGTAAAATGGTGTGGCTGCCATGGAAGACAGTCTGGCAGGTCCTCAAAATGTTAAACAGAGAATTACCATATGAATCATCAACTCCACTCTTAGGTACACACACCCAAGAGAGATAAAAACTTATGCTCACACAAAAACACATGAATGTTTATAGTGGCTTTAGTCGTTAATTGCCCAAAACTGGGAACAACCCAAATGTGCTTCATCTGGTGAACAAACTGGTGTATCCATACAGTGGACTACTGCTCAGCAATAAGAAATGAGTTATCGACTTCATATAACATGGATGAATTTCAAGTGCATTAAGTCAAAGAGGCCAGACTCAAAAGGCTACAATGAACTGAACAGATTCCATTTGTTACACTATTGGAAAGGCAGAACTGCAGGGATAGAGAACAGATCTCTGGGTGCAGGAAGGAAGGTGCTGCCCTGTTATCAAGACTCTACAAGAGAATTTTTACAGTAATGACACTTTTCTATATCTTGACTGTGGTGGTTACATAACTCTATACCTTTGTAAGAATTCATGGAACTTTTTTTGTTCTTTAAGATTTTATTTTTAAATCATCTCTATGCCCAACGTAGGGCTTGAACTTACAACCCTGAGATCAGGAATCACATGCTCTGGGGCACCTGGGTGGCTCAGCTGGTTAAGCATCCAACTCTTGGTTTCAGCTCAGCTCAAGATTTCATGGTTCTTGAGTGTGAGCCCAGTGTCAGGCTCTGTGCTGACAGTGTGTAGACTGTGTGGGATTCTTTCCCCACCCACTGACCCCTTCCCTCCCCTGCAAAAAAAGGACCACGTGCTCTACTGACAGAGCCAGCCAGGAGCTCTGAATTCCAAATTCACGGAACCTTATTTATTAAAAGTTTATTTATTTTGAGAGAGACAGCAACAGCACAAGAAAGGGAGGAGCAGGGAGACGGGGCGGGAGGAGGATGGCAGGGGGAGAAAAAGAGAGAGAGGAAGAAAGAGAGAATCCCAAGCAGGCTAAGCATCACCAGTGCAGAGCCTGACATGGGGCTCGAACTCACAAAACCGAGATCATCTCTGAGCCAGAATCAAGAGTCGGACTCATAACTGACTGAGCCACCCAGGCGTCCTATGAATTCATGGAACTTTAAAACAAAACACACACACACAACTCACATTACTATCTAACAAAAGATAAATTTTACTGTATATAAATTATTTAAAGATTTTTTAAGTTTATTCATTGACATCATCTCTACACCTAACATGGGGCTCACACTCATGATCCTGAGAGGAAGTCACATGCTCTTGCAAAAACACCATTGAGGAAACAAGTCTAAATAATAAAAATGAAACAAGAAAATACAAGCATCACCTCAAGAAACAATCAGAAGAACCCAGAATATGGGTGGCCTGGACTCCTTAAAAAAAAAAAAGTGTGGGGTGCCTGGTGCCTGGGTGGCTCAGTCAGTCAGGCGGCTGACTCTTGATCTGGAGTCACGTCATGAGCTCACGGTTCCTGAGATCAAGCCCCACCCATGTCCAGCTGCGCACTGGCAGTAGGGCCCTGCTTGGGATTCTCTCTCCCCCTCTCGCTACGAGAAATAAATAAACTTAAAAAAAAAAGGGGGGGGGATAAACTGTTCTAGATTAGGAATTGGAAAACTTTCTCTGTAATGTACTCGACAGTAAATTGTTTTGGCTTTATGTGCCATATGGTCCCTGTTTAAACTCTGAGTCTGCTGTCACAGAGCTGTAAAAACTACAAAAGCTACCACAGATAATACATAAATGAGGAGGTGTGGAATAAAACTTTATTTACAAAAACAGGTGGCAAGCAGTTTGCCAACTCCTGAATTAAAAGAGACACAGAATTGAAAGCAACTGATGAACTTGGATGTGTCCTTAAGGATTCAACTTAAGTATCATGTCATCAGTGTCCCCCCCCCCACCCCCGCCACGCCAAAGTAAAAGCAAATTATTAACGACTGAATCCAACTGAGTGGTCCGTTGGCATTCACCACTGGATGATTCTTTCCATTTTTCTGTATGCTTGACACTCTCTATAATAAACATCATTTCAACCTGCACACAGCACTGCATTGATCTGTGTCATTAACTCTTTAATGCCGTTCTAAGTTCTTTTTCTTTTAAATATGATAATGAATACCTTTTGTACATGAATTTTGCTCACATTATTTCTTAAAGGTATATTCTCAAGTAAATCAAGGAGAATTACTGGACCAAAGAGAGAACAGGATTCTTGATGCACATTTCCAAACTGCTTCCTAAAAAGGCTGTACTTTGGGGCACCTGGGTGGCTCAGTCAGTTAAGTGTCAGACTTCGGCTCGGGTCATGATCTCACGGTTCATGGGTTTGAGCCCTGTGTCAGGCTCTGTGCTGACAGTGCAGGGCCAGCTTGACATACATACATTCATTCATTCATTCATTCATTCATTCATTCTCTCTCTCTCTCTCTCCCTCTCTGCCCCTCCCCAATTCGTGCTTTCTCCCTCAAAATAAATAAACTTTAAAAAATATATATAAATTAAAAAAAAAAACAAACAAACACTTTTTTGGGGCACCTCGGTGTCTCAGTCAGTTAAGTGTCTGACTTTGGCTCAGGTCATGATGATCTCGCGGCTCATGACTTCGAGACCTGCATGGGACTCTGCTGTCAGCGTGGAGCCCGCTTTGGATCCTCTGTCCCTCCCTCCCTCTCTCTGCCCCTCCTGTGTTGGTTCTCTCAAAATAAATAAACTTAAAAAAAAAAAAAAAAAAAAAAAAAAAAACTTTTTAAACAGTGAAAGTTGAATTACATGCACAAATTATGAATGTTCATCATAAATGTTTGTAATACTGAGAAACTATAAACAGCCTGAATACCCACCAATAAACTAATGGTTATATAAACAACCATCTATCTATCAAACAATGAAACATGAAGTACAAGTGAGGCTACTGATCCATATTTTTGCCGCAAACAGGTTGAACACATGCTGGGAAAATAAGGCTATCATAAGGAAAGTGTGATCTCATTTTGCTATTTAAAAAGTGAAAAAAATAGGGGTGTTTGAGTGACTCAGTCGACTTAAGTGTCCAAATTCAGCTCAGGTCATGATCTTGGGGTTCATGAGTTCGAGGCCCACGTTGGGCTCTGTGCTGACAGCTTGGAGCCTGGAGCTGCTTCAGATTCTGTGTCTCCTTCTCTCTCTGCCCCTCCCTCACTCTCTCTCTCTCTCAAAAATAAATAGACATTAAAAATTTTTTTTTTTTTTTCAACGTTTTTATTTATTTTTGGGACAGAGAGAGACAGAGCATGAACGGGGGAGGGGCAGAGAGAGAGGGAGACACAGAATCGGAAACAGGCTCCAGGCTCTGAGCCATCAGCCCAGAGCCCGACGCGGGGCTCGAACTCACGGACCGCGAGATCGTGACCTGGCTGAAGTCGGACGCTTAACCGACTGCGCCACCCAGGCGCCCCAACATTAAAAATTTTTTGAAGGAAGGAAGGAAGGAAAAAGAGAGGAAGGAAGGAAGGAAGGAAGGAAGGAAGGAAGGAAGGAAGAAAAAGAAAGAAATATAGGGTGCTTGGCTAGCTTAATCAGAAGAGCATACGACTCTTGATCTTGGGGTCTTGAGTTCGAGTCCCCCACTGAGTGTAGAGATAGATCACTTAAATAAATAAAACTTAAACAAAAATTGAAAGGAAAACTAGAATAAATAATACACGGAGAAGTCTGTGAGGTGAAACCCAAAACATTAACAGTGGCCACTTCTCAAGGGTGGGACTATGGGCAATCTTGTTCCTCCTTTCAATACTTCCTGGCAAGGGGCATCTGTTACTTTCATAATCAGAAAAGCAATACAGCTCTCCGAAAGAGAATAAATAACAAAGGACAGTGTTAGAAATTGCAGAGATGAGGGCAATGGAGACTTGTGCACAGCTCTCTCAACTCAAGCGAGTGCACCCTGCTCAGAGCTGGCAGAGGACAATTTGTGAGGGCAGCTCAGCTGCCAGGCGGCGGCTCATTTCCTCGCCAGCGTCTCTAGCCCATGTTAGGCTGTATCTCCATCTACCTGCACACACTCTTCAAGAGGCCACTGGACACCTCTTGCTTAAAGGGCAACAGAGTGGGAGCGCCTGAGCACATGAGGACCTAGACAAGGGAAGGCAGTTTCTGCAAAGAGGGTGGGCAGGGAAAGAAAACACTCTGGAAAGAACACCAGCCAGCAGCCGGTTAGGCTGTGGATTTTTCCTTTGGGAAGGCAAGGCCTGCAGTGCACAGGCAGACTGTTCTTTTTTCAGGCCGTTCTTCACTCAAGACGCCAAATTAGTCACTAAGCTGCATCCTCACAGCCCGGCACTCGGCGTCGGCCTTGCTTGGTGGCCCCGCGTGGCCCAGCCCCTCCTCCTATAACAAGCACAGAGCAGACGCCACTTGCTTCTTACACACTGTTCTTCCTCCAACAGACGCATACCTGGCTGTTAGCAGGACACAGGGACCCCACCCAGCCCGCGGTGTCGTGAGCCCCTGACCACACAGGGCCACCTTACACAAGTGCCCCGGAGACTGCTGCCTCTTTTTGGCCGACGGCTTGGCAGGTGGTTCAAGGCCCACTGCTGGGCCTAAATTGGTTGGGCTTTGGTAGGGTCTAAATGAGGTTCCCGGCCAAAGTGAAGAAAGTCGGGACCAGGAAAGGGAGGGACACTGATATACTTTATTGCTGAAAAGAAATCAAGGTAGTACTGTGTTGTTACCAGAAATTAGCAGTGTGGAAGATCTAAGTGAGATTTTGGCTGGCTGCATACTAAAACCTCCGGCAAGGGGCGCCTGGGTGGCTCAGTCAGTTGAGCATCCAACTTTGGCTCAGGTCATGATCTTAGGGTTTAGGAGTTCGAGTCCCACCTAGGGCTCTGTGCTGTCAGTGCAGAGCCTACTTTGGATCCTCTGTCCCCCTCTGTCTTTCTGCCCCTTTCCCACTCAACGTGCATGCATGCTCTCAAAAAACAAACATTAAAAAAATAAATTAAAAGTATGGGGTGCCTGGGTAGCTCAGTTGGTTAAGCATCCGACTCTTGGTATTGGCTCAGGTCATGATCTTGCAGTTCCCGAGTTTGAGCCCCGCACTGGGTTTTGTGCTGGCATTGCAGAGCCTGCTTGGGATTCTCTCTCTCCCCCTCTTTCTGCTCCTTACCCACTCTCTCACACACAGACTCTCTCTCAAGATAAATAAATAAACTATAAAAAATTAAAGTAAAAAATTAAAAATAACACCATGGGCAAGTGATTGCATCTTTCTGAGCATTAGTTTCTTCATTTAACTAATGGGAAAATAAAAATAATAACGCACACTTCAAGCGATTATTGTGACAATTAAATGTAGCTGTACAGGTAGGTAAAACACAGAAAATCTTCAATACGTGGTGCTATTGTCATTAGCTGTTGAGCTTTAATTTGGCTTTTCCTCCCCTAAATAATGGGTCGTTGCGAAGGCAGACCGTGTACATAAGACAACTACCACAATGCCTGGTACATAACAGCTGCTAAATTAAATAAACCCAATACAGCCACCATAGCTAGTGGTATAAGCTGGAGGCATTTGGGGCACCCTGCAGAGACGCTGAAAGAATGACAGTGAGATGATCCCAGAACTGCCTGGAAAGGGGACCCAGACCTAGTTGCCCTCTGGACCTCTCCAAGCAAATCCTAAACCTGCTGAGTATCAGAGTAAAAGACTGGTCGTCTAGGGCAAAAGCATCCCAGGGCCCAAGGGTGAGGTGCTAGGACTGTAGATGTCTTTGCTGCTGAGGGTATGGACTGATAAGCTACCAATGGAGAATAATGGGGTACTAGCCACCAAATGATAAATTACCATCTTCTGACCCAGCCACTGCCTTTCTAGTAATAGATCTTGCAGTTACACCTGCACACATACAAAACGCGAGTCACAAGGTCATACACTATGGCATTATGTGACAGCAAAAGCCTGGTCACAACTTGAGTCGGTAGGGGATGAGTTCAATAAACTATAGTGCTCCCATGTTGAAATACCGTAGAGCTGCAGAAACAAGGGAGGGAACTATGTACTGATCTGGAAACTTCCCCAAAAGATGATATAAAGAGAAAGGTATAGAGTAATGTATATAGATTTTTTTTTCAATGTTTATTTTTGAGAGAGGGAGAGAGAGAGGGAGAGGGAGGGAGAGAGAGAGAGAGAGAAAGAAAAAGAGAGAGAGAGAGAGAAACAGACAGAATATGAGCGGGGAAGGGGCAGAGAGAGAGAGGAAGACATAGAATTTGAAGCAGGCTCCAGGCTCTGAGCTGTTGGCAGAGTATATATAGAGAGTATATATATAGTGTATCTAGATTTTCTATTGCCTTGAGTTTTCAGCCACGTGAATATAAAGTATCTATGACAAAAGACAACCTGCACCTCTCTTCCCAGAGGTCAATGGGAGTAGGCAGAATACAGCAAAGGAGGCTCTCCTCAGGGCTTTTGGTCTTAATAAAGGATCTCCCCAAATTAAGCACGTACTGAAAGCAGGCAGTTCTCGATACAGGCTAACCTGTGGGAAACATGAAGACTAACCTGACGAAATCTTCAGGAAGCAGGTCAGGACTAACACCCAGGGAGTCAAGCACATCGTTTCGTATCTGGAGCAACAACTCAGAATCTTCCCCAAAGGTATCAGAACTAGGATCTCTTCCTTTATCTGTGCGGAACTTCAGGAGCACTGGAAAGACGAAAAAGGCAGGTTAGAAACAGGTCTTTTCATAACAAATGCTTACAGATGCTGAGAACGAAAACACAGAAAATGGTACATTAATTAAAATGTGGGCCAAGTAAGGGGCGCCTGGCTGGCTGAGTCGGAAGAATGTGCAACTTTTGATCTCAGGGTTGTGAGTTCAAACCCCACGTGGGGTACAGAGATTACTTAAATAAATACAACTTTATTTTGTTAAATTAAAAAACAATTTTTTTTAAATTTGTATTTTTGAGAGAGATAAATACAGAGTACGAGTGGGGGAGGCACACAGAAAGAGGGAGACACAGAATCCGAAGCAGGCTCCAACTCTGAGCTGTCAGCACAGAGCCCGACGTGGGGGTTGAACTCATGGACTGCAAGTTCATGACCCGAGCTGAAGTCGGACGCTTAACTGACTGAGCCACCCAGGTGCCCCTGTTAATATATGTTAAAAATGTTTTTTATTATTTATTTTGAGAGAGAGTGCAAGTAGGGGAGGGGCACAGAGAGGGAAGAGAGAGAATCCCAAGCAGGTTCTGCATTGTCACCGGAGAGCCTGATGCGGGGCTCGACTTCCCAATCGTGACCTGAGCTGAAATCAAGTCAGACGCTTAACCAACTGAGCCACCCAGGCGCCCCTAAATAAAACTTACCAAAAAAAAAAAAAAAAAAAGCGGGCCAAGTGAAAGGTAACATACTTTTAATTTATTCACAAACATAGCCAGAAAGGCAATCGATAATTTTAAAAATGACTAAAATTACTGTGACAGGTAATTTTAGTTTAATTTCCCAAGCAGAGGAAAAAGACCCTATTATGCCCCAGAAGACAGGTCAGGGGTGGGAGGCATCATTCTAGGCATCAGTTCAAAGGGCTGCTTCAACCAGAAAGGCCAGCCAAATGCTCAGACTCATCAGACAGCCAGGTCATTACAAACAAAACCTCCCTCGTGTGTCAACCTCCAGAACGAAGGTTTAATTTCGCTTGTGAAGCAGAGGAAAGGTTCAGAGGACAGCAGCAAATCAGAGCTCCTGCATAACGAGACCCTAATGAGGTTTGAATTTTTAACTCCAACAAAAAGACACAGGAAGGAGCCTAAGACTGATCAAAGTACCGGCACCCTCTCCTGCCACCGCACCTCATCCGCGATGTTCACCGCACACAGGGTGGATGGTGTTCTTGTCCCCTGTGTGCTTCCTGAGGCCGTCCTACGGCCAGCCCGGGGCCTCATCCCTGGGGCAACACCCCTCCCTCCCGCATCACCACCCGAGCTGCTTCAGAGTGGGGGTGGAGACATGCGGACCCTGGGGCGCTGGGATAGCAACCCACACCTGGAGGGGGCTTCGCAGTTACCAAGGCGCTTCCCTTGGGGCACCTGGGGGGCTCAGTCGGTTGAGCGTTGCATTTCAGCCCAGGTCATCATCCTGTGGTTCAGGAGCTGCAGCCCCCCAAGGGGCTCTGCGTTGACAGTGTGAAGGCTGCTTGGGATTCCCTCTCCCTCCTTCTCTGCCCCTCCCCTGCTCGCTCTCTCAAAATAAATTAATAAACTTAAAAAAAAAAGTGCTTGCAAGTCTCATGGGGATTTGCGGACCGAAAAAGTGAACTCCGTCAACAAATTATACTTTCCATCAGTACAACAGGCTCTTCCCTAAAAATTAAGGTGGATTGAAAACTGACACAATTACTTCGAGGCTCTGTAAAAATTCAAGTATTTGGAAGCCTCCCCAGACTAAGGAATCAGCCCTACTTGTTTTCTGAAGACTCAACTCACAAACCGTCTCCGTGATGAGCAGCCTGGCTTGACAACCAGCAAGACGGCCAAGCACAGGCTGTGGCCCGGAGGCTGAGGAGGCTGAGGCCCTGAGGCTGCACCTATGGAGGGGTGGGGGGTGGGGGGGCGAGGACTCAGGAACCACAACCGATGGCCCCCACGAAGCCCGAGGGAGGTTCCTAAGTGGGTTGTTTTGAAGTGCTCCAAACCATGGAGGCCCAGGTAAAAGAAAGACCCGACCTGCCCTGGGCTGAGTTTTTCTCAGAGACAGGCTCCCGTTCCAAATTTCTCTGGCAACCTTCACACTCCCAGGACGGGGCTCTGCAAGTCGGGAACTTTGAAGAAAGGACTCCAGAGGATCTGTTTTGAGTATCGTTCCTTTCCTCTCTTCCAATAGCAGAGCTCCTAGAACCTTCCATTCTACCTGAGCACTTGGCAGCTGACTCCGAGCTGCTGACAATGTGGATGCTGGCTAGCACTGTCCTGCCATCACCTAAGCCTCACTTCGAACTCGGCAGATGTGCTGCTGGAATTCCAATTTGGAGAAAATAAATGCAGTCGCAGAATAAGCATTTGGGGGCAGGGTGGAGAAGATGGCAGGAGCGGCCGTTAAATCCCTGTTTAGCGCAAGCCTCTTTTTCAACAATGTCCTGTGAAGATCAAGGAATCTGGAAATTTGCTAGTGTGGCCAAAACAGAGGCTACTCTGAGCGGACTGTATTGAATGTCATCATCATTCCTATCGATCACTCCCGAGAGGACACAAGGACAGACCCAGAATGAGTTACCACTGTTGCCTGAGCAATGACAGAGGCAACGGCAAGTGTGGGCCGCTCAAACTGCCCAATCCAAGGCCCTGTGGCAACCGTGTGGAAACTGAGGGAGGCTGCTTGATTTCCAGCTGTCAGGGCGGTGGGCAGCAGGAGCCCCACGCTGGCCGCCTCCAATGCCCCTCACTTCTGTGTCACTGGGACAGAAGCACCAACTGTCATGAGGGATGGGGAGAAGAGTATTTTTTCAGCCCCACCGCAAAACTTTTCATCTTCTGGCTAGACAATACAGCTCTTGGAACAAAGTTCACACCATTCTGATAACTATAGCACAAACAGTGCCTACAACGTGCCAAACACTACTACTCTAAACATTTTACGTGCGTTACCACTCATCCACAATGACCTAGGGAGGTAGGTAGGTCCGATTAAGCTCCCCACTTTATTGATAAAGAAACTGAAGTTCAAAGAGATTAAGTGGCTTGTTCAACACAACTGCCAATAATAAGCAGTGGAGCAGAAATACCAATTAAGGTCTGGCTTCCTAATCTGTGTTTCTTAACCCTAATCGAATCCAGAAGAAATGGCCAGAAAATCAGGAACACAACCCCAAGGGTTCCAAGTGGTCTGGCTCTTTGCCCCAACCTCAGGAGGACTCCCACATTTGACCACTTTTTTGTGAGATGCACTTTCCAGATGGGTCCTGCCCTCTCCTCTCCCAATTGGTCCATTAATTCTAAGTTCTTAATTCAATGGGTGAGAAGCAGAAGCAGAGGCCACAAGTAACCTTGCCCGTTAATCTTCAGAGTGTAAGACTAGCTTCATCTCAGGAAGAGGGAAGATGTGGCACAAAGAGAGCAAAGGCAGCCAGCAGCTGGCCCCGCTGTTTCTCTGGGCCCCTTGCCCGGTCCTGGTGCAGGCCGCCTGGCCAAGGGCCGGCAGGCCGGCACCGTCCAGATACCTCACTGACCACATCTGAAGTCCTCTCAGGGCCTCTGGGAAGGGGGCCAGTCCGTCCAGCCACTTACTTGCAGCAAAGCAAACAGAAGCTGTATTTTTCACTCTTTTTCAAATGTCAGCGCTCCAGTCAGCAAGCGCGGAGGGGGACAGGGAGAAGCCCATGTCCTGGGCAGAGAGCAGCCCCAGAACTGACCCTGTCCCCTAACAAGCTCTTGCTCATTAAATTCTCTCTTTGTTCTGCTTTTGACCCCTCCCAAATAGCCAGCCAGCCAGCCAGCCAGCCAGCCAGCCAGCCACACACACACACACACACACACACACACACACACACACACACACACATTGACTCTGCATTTCTGAAGAGCACCTCCTCACCAGTTTCCAGATTATAAAACTGTTCCATTAAGATCAAATATTGTCGGGGATGGAGAGCTGCTCTGCCAAAAGATGACTCATCGAATCATATCAAAACACTGCACAAAATTAGAGTTCCAAACTTGATTAACTTCCTCTGAACCTTTTAATTAACTCAGGTTGTTAAAGTCTGGGGGAATGACATTCATCGCTACAGATGATAGGCCAGTGTCTCTGCCCAAGTTTAGGACTTGCCTGTGTAAGGGAAAAAGGCAAACTTCAAAAAGGAGAAACCAAGAACCTTTTCATATGTTAAAATAAAAATTATGTACATGTGAATATACTGCTCTTCTGTAAAAAGAAATTGACACTCAAACTCACATTTAACCTGAATCAGAATATCAGATTCATGTTACAACAGAAATCTGGAAAGCAGTATTATTAATCACTGTATTTCTTTCTGCAAATTCCTTACTACATTTAAATGGTTGATTATATTTAGCATAATCACTAAGGCCAATGAAAAAAAACAACACTTTTATAGGGGAAAAAAGTGAAGTCAATGTTGCAAATTAGCCCCAACCCAATTGCTGTCCCCCCAAAACAGCTCAATTGAGAAGGGGGAAAAGCCACATCTACACAAAAACCTCATCTGCCTGACACCTAAAGCTTCTCTGTACCAGACGCCCTTGACCCATCTCCCCAACCTCCCACAGACCCGTTCTCAAGCTGGCTCACCCAGTGGAGACTCATTATCTCTAGGAATGGCCTGGAAATCAGCTCGAGTAAGAAAAGGAAAAGTTACCCTCCTAACCTATAGTCTATCTTTTAAGGCAAAACACTAGATCTCCTGTTTGGTCAATTGCTCTTTCAATAAATACATACCACGGATACTAATAACTAGTATTATTGTGATCATTTCACAGTGTATACAAATATCAAATCATTATGTTGTAACATAAAATAGAATATTACAGGTCAAGTACACCTCCATAAAAATAAATATGTGTCTGGGTGGCTCTGTCAGTAAGCGTCCGACTTTTGATTTTGGCTCAGGTCGTGATCTCACGAACCATGATCTCACATTTCTTGCGATCGAGCCCCATGTGGGGCTCCAGGCTGACAGTGAAGAGCCTGCTTGGGATTCTCTCTTTCCCTTTCTCTCTGCCCCTCCTGTGCTCATGTTCTCTCTCTCTCAAAATAAATAAATAAACATTAAAAACAAAAAAAGAAAAAAAACCCAAAGGTGGGAACCAGAAAAGGTGCTTTGAGACAGCACTCTTAGATAGAATGGGGTGGTCTCACTGGGCAGAACCATCTCGTCCTGACCGGCCACCAGGCCCAAACACTGACCCTGGGCACCTTCTCACCCTTGGCACATCCACGTGCTGCTCTTCAGAGCCTGAGGAGCTTTGAAATTGGCAGACGGCAGCAGTGACAACCACAGCTCTGGGGCCAGGCTGCCTGGGTTGGATCCCGATTTTTCCACTCACTGTGACCTTGTGCAAGTGACAACACCCCAAGCTGCTCTGTAAAATGGGAATCCTAAGTGCACTTCCCTTACGGGGTTTAAGAAGTGAAGATAATACCCTGAGAGCAGCCAGGACAGCACAGGGAGCAGCGTAAGCACTGGGTAAATGACACTACTCTGGAACGGCGGCTCTTCCGCGGTCTCCGTAAACCCAGCTTGCACGTCCCCAGAGAAACTGACACACTTCATGCTGAAATCTCCCACTTAACTCTTATTACCATCGCTAATTCAGCTGTCAGCTCTGGAGACTAGAGGGACTCGGCTCTGAACAATCCTGATACTCTCCACACCCTACACTCTTTCCTCCGATGCTTGGACCTCAGTATGGCATTTTACAGGCGTCTATAAATTCACTTGTGCAAGGACTGACCTGTCTCCTCTCCTGGATTTTTGTGCTTGTGGGACAGAAACCATATCTGCTTTGTTCACTATTCTCTACTTAATGCCCAGCACAGGGCACACCCCACAGTAGGCACTGAGAAAATATCTGCTCTGTGGGAAGCCTCAATGTTTGGCCAAGGAAGAAAAAGTCACACAGAGGAGGGCTCACAACAACTGACACAAGGTCCTCACACATCCTAACTAACCAGGCCTGCTTTTCTACTGACAGAATTTAATAGAGTTTTCAAGATAGCCAGGATGGATCTGTTCCTTACCATGTCATTTACAAACACAGTAGATCTGGAAGGTCCAGCAAGAAACAAAAAAAGATACACAGTGCACCACATGTGCCCTCAAGAGGGAAACAAGATGAAGTCTGGCTTTCAAGGCCATAGCTGAGGGTTAAAGGTGCAGAAAAGCCAGCCAATGGGCATGAAGCTCAAAGGAGGGGGACAGAGCTGGATTGGAGAAGGCAGGGACATTTCA
Source organism: Leopardus geoffroyi (assembly GCF_018350155.1). Lineage (NCBI taxonomy): Eukaryota > Metazoa > Chordata > Mammalia > Carnivora > Felidae > Leopardus > Leopardus geoffroyi. The sequence continues at coordinate 10,069,831 of NC_059335.1, forward strand.
CTGGGAGTTTGGCCCTCTCAAACTCTTTCCTACCTTTGGAGGCACCTGGTCATCTGCTCAGCTCAGTTCCACAATACTTACCACCCCCCCCACACACACATTTTTTAAAGTTTATTTATTTTGAGAGAGGGAAAGAGCAAGTAAGCAGGGAAGGGGCAGAGAGAGGGAGGGAGGGAAGGAGAAATCCAAGTAGACTCTGCACTGTCAGGGCAGAGCCCAAGGCAGGGCTAGAACTCACAAACCATGAGATCACGACTCGAGCCGAAGTCAGACACTTAACTGACTAAGCCACCCAGGCGCCCCCACTTCCCCCTTCTTTTACCCCGCTATTTAACGCAGAAACTTATAAGTAGGTATTTGCATGCATTCATTCATTCATTTTTCATCCACAAACATTTCCTGAGCACCTGCACTCCACGCCCACACCCTGTGCTGAGCTGTGCTGGAGGCCCAGAAGGGACCCAGACAGCCCCAGGCCCTGCAATCCAGAGGGCATGCTCATAAGCCCTGAATGTCACCACCGCAGAGTGCTTTGATCTTGCTCTCCAGAGAGGCTCACCGCTGGAGTGGCCTCAGGCTTGCTCTGAAATGCCCCTCCAGAGCTCCAAATCCTAGCCACCATTCACCAGAGAAACCCGGTGTAGGACCTCATCACATATCAGCTCAAAACAGAAAAGAAAGTTGCCTGTTATTTACGTCTCACTTTCTTCTGAAAAGCATCTGAAGTAGCTGCGTGGAAGTTGTTGGTGGGGGGAAGGAAAGGAGAGTGCTACTTCTCAGAAATGACCTGAAAACAAGATGACATGTTTTGCCTACCAAATTAAAGGCCAAGGTTACTCAACCTAAGCAAGAAGGCAGAGGGCACTGCTCTGTCACTCAGAGCTCTGGTGGGCGTGTACATGCTCAGTAAACCGTGAGAAAATGTGGTTCACAGGATCTTTATGAAGGGTCGTGACCCTTGGCCAGTGACTGAATTATGTATAAATGGTCACTGCTACGTTATTTATACCACTGAAAATCTGGAAATAACCTCACGTTAGGTGACAGGATGGTTACATAAAATATATGTTGAGAGGTTGGAATAGTATTCAACTATTAAAATTATGTTTAAGCAGGTTTTAGTCACATGGGTTTTACAACATTTAGGTTTAAAACAAGTCCTACAGGAGCACTGGTTGGCTTGGTCAGTGGAGTGTGTGACTCTTGACCTCGGGGTCGTGAGTTCGAGCCCCACGTTGGGTGTGGAGATTACTTAAAAATAAAATCTTAAAAAAAAATTGTTTTAATGTTTATTTGTTTTTGAGAGAGACAGAGAGACAGGGTGACAGCAGGGGAGGGGCAGACAGAGAGAGAGGGGGACACAGAACCTGAAGCAGCTGTCAGCACAGAGCCCGACACAGGACTCGAACCCACGAACCGTGAGATCATAACCCGAGCTGAAGTCGGACACTTAACTGACTGAGGCACCCAGGCACCCCAAAAACACAATCTTAAAAAAAAAAAAAAAAAGAAAGAAAGAAAAAAAAGTTCTCGGGTGCCTGGGTGGTTAGTTGGTTAAGCATCCAACTCAGGTCATGATCTCTCAGTTCATGAGTTTGAGCCCCAAGTCAGGCTCTGTGCTGATGGTGTGGAGCCTGCTTGGGATTCTCTCTCTCTCTCCTTCCTTCTCTGCCCCTCACACACACAGTCTCTCTCTCAAAATAAAGTAAGTCCTATTATATCCTATATTCAAAATGCACTCCACCACGTGGAGATAAAATAGAATGAGGCAGGTACAATTGTCACCACTCTGCTCTAGAGGTGGGAAACGGAAGCTTAGAGGCTCAGAGTCACAATGGACTCAAAGGTCACCACCACACGCACTCGGAACCTCAATGTTACACTGCCTTCCTGGGAATAGAGACAAGGTAGGAAAAACGCTAGTGAGCAAGAAAAAAAGCACTTCCAATGGATTTGGCTCCCCACCCGAGCCCACCAGTTTAGAATAATGCAAACCACTCACTCAAACTCTAGTCCAGCCAAATATTCTATTTCTCCTTTAAAAAATGTCAAGTGAGGGGCGCCTGGGTGGCGCAGTCGGTTAAGCGTCCGACTTCAGCCAGGTCACGATCTCGCGGTCCGTGAGTTCGAGCCCCGCGTCGGGCTCTGGGCTGATGGCTCCGAGCCTGGAGCCTGTTTCCGATTCTGTGTCTCCCTCTCTCTCTGCCCCTCCCCCGTTCATGCTCTGTGTCTCTCTGTCCCAAAAAAAAATAAATAAATAAAAACGTTAAAAAAAAAAAAAAAAAAAAAAAAAAAAATGTCAAGTGATTCCTGAGCTAGAATCTCACCTTTGAAAGTAGAACAGTATGCAAAGACTGTAACTTATAAAAAGAGAAGGACAAAGAAATTCTCAAATGCAGAGGCAAATTATGCGGAGGGCGAGGATAGAGACCCACAGCCCCCCGCTGCAAGGCCCCTTCTCTATCAGCTTTGCCAACCTCACCCTCTACTCACAGAGGGGTTCTGACAGGGCCCTCTGCATTCACACTCACCCTGCCTGGTCACAAGCAGCAGGGAGACAGGGCCTTTTCTCTAGCCCAGCACTTGAGTGGCACATGACCTTGACTCTGGGCATCTGCTGCTCTCTGCCAACCACTCTTACCGAGGGAAGATGGCACAGGACATTCCCGTGACCGTTGTCTGACAGTCAGAGAAAAGATGGGAGGCGCCAGACAAGAACTGCAGCTGGGCTGGGGGCCCGAGAGGAGCTCAAGCACAGGCTGATGTCGGGGGTGGGGGAGACGCTGGGGCCGCAGAGCAGACAACCAGGCAGGTCTCGCCGACAATGCTGCCCATTATTACAGTCTGCTCCTAGGGGCCTCAGGTTCCCATCTGCCAAGTGGAATAAGAAAATGTCACAGGGCTTTTGAGAAGTTCAGATTTTTAAAACAGACATAATGCCATTATTAGTAATGCTAATATAGTCGACCCTTGAACAACACAGGGGTTTAGGGGCATTTGGCTCTCCAAAAACTTCACTACGAATAGCCTACTGTTGACTAGAAGCCTTACAAACAATATAAACAATAGTATTTCATGGTATGTGTATTATATACTGTGTTCTTACTATAAAGTAAGCAAGACAAAATAAAATATTAAGAAAATCACGGAGAAGAGAAAACCCATTTTACGCTACCGCCCTGTAGTCATCGAGAAAAATTTCACGTGTAAGTGTACCCACACATTTTAAATCTGTGTTGTTCAAGGGTCCCTTGTAATTAAAATCTGACTGTGAGGGGCAATGCTTGAACACTTACTAGGTTTGGTGACCCTGGACAAATGACTTAGCCTATCTAAGACTCAATACCCTCATATGAAAGTGGATGACCATAGTAAGACATGCTCTCACGAGGGCATTATGAAGATTTAACGCGATTTTGACACAGGTGAAACACTTACTTAATCAACAATTACGAACGCACAATATATGCCGGGCCTTCATTTAATCCTTGCGACCCAATGAGGCAGACTTAGGGTTCTACCCATTTGTCAGACTGAAGAGTGGAGCAGGTGCCTCACCAGGGTGGGTTTTCTCGCCAGACTATCTGCTGCTGGCTGGAAGGTGCCAGACCACACTTACGGGTCACCTCTGCCCTTCCCCTCACCTCTCTTCTCTCACATGGCACTGTCTTCCTTTCTGAATGACTGTGGTCTGTGTTCTCTACCACTGATAAGGCAGTGGCACCAAAAAACCCAAACAACAACAAAAAAACCCCACTGCTTTTCTTCTTTCACCCTTCCTACAAATTATTTTTAAACATCTGCGGTCATGACAGCAGCAAATCAACAAGCACTCAAGTGTTGGCCCCGTTATCGGAACTCATTTCCCCGTGGCCGTCTCCTCCTCAGTAGTTCTTGTCATTGATGGACACCAAAACACCCACTGGGGAATGCCAGGCCCAAACAGCGATGGCTGCCTCTGACCTGGTTCGCGAAGGTTGTTAAGTTCTAAAATAAGAAGTTCCTTCTGGGGTGCCTGGGTGGCTCAGGTCATGATCACATGGTTCATGAGTTTGAGCCCCGCGTCAGACTCACTGCTGTCAGCGTGGAGCCTGCTTCAGATCCTCTGTCCCCTTCGCTCTTTGCCCCTCCCTTGCTCACGCACACACACTCTTTTTCTCAAAAATTTAAAAAAAAAAAAAAAGAGAGAACTGATCACCAAATCAAGCTGAGGTCTAGAGACCAAGACAATTACATATCATTACATATCATAAAAGCAGACAGATAAGTAAGGAGTGTGGTGCGGGCAGGGAGAACTAAAGAAGGAGGGATCAAAGAAATAAGTTTCCTGAAGTCTACAATAGTTGACAAATCATCAAGACACCTTGCAACAGAATCCATACAGAGATGAAGAATGAGGTATAAGATACTAGAAAGTTCTAGAGGCACCCAGCTAGCTCAGGTGGTGAAGCACGTGCCCCACATTGGGCATAGAGGTTACTAAAAAATAAACTTAAAAAAAAGAAAGAAAAGAAAAAGCTCTAGAAGAATACACAATGAATGGCGGTTTCCTCTGAGGTATCTGAATATTCTATTAATATGTTTGTTTCACCTTTACAATTTAAAAAAGGAGAAAACAGAACTATTTCAAAGGCTCAAGGATACATGATCGTCAGGAGTATAAAGTTATCAAACTTTCCTCCATTTCTACAGAGGCCACTAGGTGAAGGAACTGACGTCAAGGCCAGGAAATACCTAGCAGGGCTGGGACCTGAACTTCTTCCTTCAGATCAACGCTGGAGACTTCAATGCTTAAGTGACTGAGAAGATTCTACTGGTGGAGAAAGGAAATGTGAACTCCAAACTTGACTGGCTAGATTCACAAACCAAGATTAGCCACCTTAGAAAAGATCCTAAACTCCCTGAGGGAGGTCCTTAACCTTGCCAGCTCCTAGCAGACACAGGAGCTGCTTGCTCCGTGGACATGGGGAGTCCAAGGAGAGTGCAAACACTTCTCAATCCTTTACATGCTTAGGGCACAGTCTTGCAGCCAAGTGTGGGGCTTCCAGGTAATTCTGGTCTGGTGGCATAGTGGGGGAAAGGACAAAGACTAGGCAAATTGGCACCATCTAGGTGGCTTTACATGAGCCCAAAGAAATTAATGAAGCCACAGATTAAGAATTAGCAAAATTCTTCAAACTTGGGACAGGTGACCTCAGCAATCAATTCACATTTACCAAGGCTCTGCACCTGGCCTGTGCAGGACAGTCAAGAGACAAGGGAGCCCACAAGACAGACGTCAAGTCAGCTATGTTGTCAGGAGGGTGGTATGGGATTACCAAGGAAGGAAACGCAACTCAGATAAGGGGAGTTAGGTTCCTGGAGGTAACGCTGGAGCTGAGCAATGAGAGTAAGAGGGAAGGGCTGAAGCAGGATGTTGCAGGCAGAAGGAATGGAAATGTGTGTAGAAATGAAGGGATGACAACATGGGGTGACAGCAAGTAGTTCAATAAGAATGTAGGGCTCGGGGCACCTGGGTGACTCAGTCGGTTGAGTGTCCGACTTTTGATTTTGGTTCCGCTCATGATCTCTCGGTTTGTGAGTTCCAGCCTCGCATCGGGCTCTGCGCTGACAGTGCAGAACCTGCTTGGGATTCTCTCTCTCCCTCTCTCTCTGCCCTTCCCCCACTCACATTGTCTCTCAAAATAAATAAATAACTTAAAAAAAGAAAAAGAAAAAGAGGCCAGCAGGTCCTAGGTCTAGGATGCCAATCCAGGGAGTTTAAATTGCATCCTGATGGGAAAAAAGATGCATGGAAGGATTTCACTTTTTAGACAGATCAGTCTGGTGACTGGAAATGGATTAGGAGGAGGAACTCTGAAGGCAGAGGCCGGTAAAAGGACTATGCCACGGATGAAGGCTGCTGGCGAGAGACAATCCTATGGGAAAACTCAAGATCATCTGAATAGGAGGGAGGCATCTGGCTGGACTCTGGCATCAGACAGAGTGCTTGTCTGGGGTTTTAGGTGAAAGGAGCCACCAATCAAGCATTTGAACTTGACAAAAGCTCCGCAGAAGAGAATACAGCAAATAGGTTGGAATAAAACTAACAGCTCAATTTGGAGCACTGGTTTCCAACAGATTCACTCTGTGTATACACAGACAGCATGTTGGGACACCTCGTCTTTAATCCACCCACAACCAACAATGAGGGTCGGTAGGGGGAAATGACTTGCAGAGGCCACCATCTAGATCTATGCCTTTAGCCCCGCCTAGTACTTGCCCTCAGGCTACCATTTGTATTTTTTAATAAGGTCCTGCCCAGCTCCAGACAGAACTTAAAGGCTTGCTTGGAGTGTGAACTGTTTACATGTAAATACACCCCTGAAGTCTGCCTACCACTCCTGCTTGACAGAGGAGAAATTCTTTTCTGCAGAGCAAAGGCCCATAAATGGAGGCCATCCCAGCCTTGCACAGCATCTCCTGCCTGATTCATCAAGGCTTTGCTGTTCTCACTGGTGATATGCGGTATTTCTCTCCCAGCAAGGGTCTCTCGGCACCCCTGAAAATCTAGGGAATCTATATGGCTCTTTTCTAGAGGAACTGTACACAGAAAATAAGAGATTCAGATCTCCCCACCATTTGAAGAGATGATGAGGATGTACTTACTTAAATTAAACACGTCATTCTATGGACACAGCACAGATCAAAAAGCCCGTTGCAATGATTACTCATCAGCTATAAAATATTAACATAATTCCAGGTGTTGAGAATTAGTTCTTTTGGAGATTGTTCTTGCTTTTCATTATTTTTAGCTTTTGAAATACTTTTTTGACATACAGAAAAACTAGACAGAATTCCTGTATAACTTCACTAGATTCCCCAAATGTTAACATTCTTCCATGTTTATCAGTATTTCTTTATATCTATACATACTTCTTTTTTCCTGAATGATCTGGCATTTGTCCCTAAATACTTCAGAGTGTATTTCCTAAAAACAAGAACATTCTCTTACATCACCACAAAACAATTAGGCAAACTAGGAAATTAACCTTGATAGGATATTATCTGATCTACAGATCTTTTTCAAATTTTACCAACTGTCTCACTAATGTCCTTGAGAGCAAAGGGAAAGAAAACTCTCCCGCTTTCCGATCTAATCCAGAATCCTACATTCCATTTAGTTAACCAGTCTCTCTCGTCCCCTTTAATCTGGAACGAGAATTCTTTGGTCCTTAGTGACACTTGGAAGAGTACAAGCCATTTACTTTGTACAATATTCTTCTATCAGAGTTTGTCTGAGGTTTCCTCATAATCAGACTCACATTACCCACTTTGGGCAGGAAGTTCAGACTGCTGGTGTGTCCTTCTCAGTGCATCCTCTCAGGAGGCATGAGCTCTATTTGTCCCATTTCTGGAGCATCAGCTTTGATCTCTTGGTTGAGATATAATCTGCCAGGGCTCTCTAAAGTCTCTCTCTGCAATTAGTTAAAAACTAACTTGGGGGGTGGCAGCACTTGGGTGGCAACTCAGTCAGTTAAGCATCTGACTCGATTTCAGCTCAGGTCATGATCTCAGGGTTTATGAGATGGAGCTCGGCACTGGGCTTTGCGCTGACAGCGCAGAGCCTGCTTGAGATTCTCTCTGCCCCTACACCACTTGTGCACTCTCTCTCAAAATAAATAAACAAACATTAAAAATAAAATAAAATAAAAACTACCTTGGGAAGAGATACCGTTTCTGTTTCACAGCAAACCTTCCCATTAGTTTTAGCATCCATCAAGGATTCTTGACGGAGACAATTTTTACTACTATGGTCATGGTCATATACAGATTTTGCTTTATTCTTCTATGGTGGGGGTGTGGGGGGTGGGGGGAGAACTTTCCCCTCCCCCCATCTATTTACTTATTCACTTAAGTATCAATAAGATTCATGGGCTCTTTTTTATTCTGTGGGTTATGTTTCTTTGACCCATATTCTTTTATTTTTATTTTTTAAATTAATTTATTTAAGGATTATAATCTATTGTTTACTTGATCCTCCAACTTTCCCAGATTTCACCAAGAGGAGCCCCTTCAAGTTGACTCCTGTGTCCTTGACACGACCTGTCATTCTTTGAGCGCTTCCTTACTTTCTGGCATAGAATGTTCCCAGCTCACCTGTAATTTTCCAACCCAAGCCCCAGAAACAGCCATTTCTCTGAGCTTAGATCTTGGGAGATTAACAATCAGGGTCTGGGCACGAGGTGTATTCACGGCTTGCTACCAGAGTGTCTTTGCTTCTCAGCCCTCTCAACAAACAGAACTAGGAAATAACATACATATCATGTGAAGACACATACATACACATGTCTATTTGTGTATCTACACAGAAAAACCAGAGTTTACCTGGTGACTCCAACTCCCATCTGATCCCACAGGGCTCTTCCTAGACTCTCCCACCTTCCATACTTCTAGGAACTCCCTTTTCTGGCAATAAAAAAACCTGATTCTCATCATTCACAATGTATTTACCAATTTGCTCCATTCTAGAACAAACTAACTAGTTTCAGAATTGCTAACCCATATACCACTGTGAAAAACAAACCAACTAACTTGAGTCCAATATTTGTTTATAGTTCTTTTTTCTTTAGTCTGAGAGTATATATTCAAAAACTACCTGGGTTAGTTCCTTTTTTCCTGCCTCAGTGTAGTAATGGCCCCATTCAAAATAAATACTTAATATGTTGTAAAGTAAGAACACAACGAGTGACTCAAAGCTGTGACACAGGACACGGGATGGCCTTCTCTGTGGCAGTTTCCCTCTAACTGGCTGAGCCTTCAGAAACTGGGGGGCTGCACAAACATGCAGAGATGCCAGCCTCACCTAGTTACTTCCATCCCCTAAATCTGAGCTAGAACCTGGGTATCTGTATTTTTCAAATGTTCCCTAAGGGATTCTGACATCCTACCAGTTGGGGAATGACTTGCTATTAAGAATAAAAGCCTGGGGGCCCCTGACTGGCTCAGTTGAAAGAGCGTGTGGCTCTTGATCTTGGGGTTGTGAGTTCAAGCCCCACACTGGGTGTAAAGATCACTTAAAAATCCAATCTTAACAAAAAGAGAGAGAGAGAGAGAATTAAAGGCTGAAAAGCAGGGCCCTGATGACCTTCCCTCCAGCCAGCTCCCGGCGAGCTCCAGCCTCGCTACACCATGGTCTTGGCGCCAACAACCTGGTGCAGAGACTGCTTGTCCACCTGCTATATCCTTGCCTCTCTTCAGCCCCTAGCAAACCCCCTCTTTTTCTTTAAAATTTTTTTCTAATGCTTATTTATTTTTGAGAGAGAAAGATACAGAGTGTGAGTGGGGGTGGGCAGAGAGAAAGGGAGACAAAGAATCGGAAGCAGGCTCCAGGCTCTGAGCTGTCAGCACCGAGCCCGACGCGGGGCTCGAACTCAGGGAACAGTGAGATCATGACCTGAACCAAAGTCGGACATTCAACCAACCTGAGTCATCCAGGTGCCCCGCCCCCCTCGTCTTTAAAAGCCAGCTCAGATGTCTCATCCTCTGTGAAGACTTTCCAGCTCCCCAAAGACGGCCAAACCCCCGGTTCCCTGAGCTCCATGGCAGTTTATTACAGAGTACTTCACACAGGCTGGAGAACAGAATAGCACAACACGACCGCCATCTCCACGGCTCTGGTACAGCTCTCCTCAAGAGCAGGAGAACTGTTTATGTTTCTCTTTTCCACTGGCAAGGATCTGATGAGGATTCCCAGGCACAGGATCTGGCACATAGCAGGTGCTCAAACAATGTTTGGTTAAGATTATTTTCAGCTTTAATTCTATGGCTCAAAAATGGCCTAAGTACTTTTCCACAACTCATCAGAACATAAGAAAGTTCAGATTGCCAAGGATTCTCTGCTAAGTAATTCTCATCTTGTGACGAAGGCCATTTCTTCCTGCTCTGGGCTAAACCTGCATGGTATTGGTTCATGCTGGTACGTGAATGCTGTTTCCATACTAGACCTGATATTTTTAGCACTCCTGTTATGATAAACTCACAGTAACCTCAAAAAGAACAAATCAAAGTCAACTTTTTGCCACAGGAAACCAGCTCACGCTTAATGTTTTGCAACATGCCATGGGAGAATAATAAAAAGATGAGACCTTTTGCTCACAGATGGTGAGGCCAACTCTCAAGATAGTGGAAAAATGCAGCAGGAAGCATGCAGTCTGGCCACTGTCTTATGAAGTAAACTGGAAAAACACTCGACACCCAAACGAGGCAAACACACACACACACACCCCAGGGCAGCTGCTTCATCAGAGGCTGTTGTGAATGGGGTGGTAAGAAACTCCTCCGTGTGAGGGGCAGGCCAGGGCGACGTGGGAATCAAGAGTCTGATGGGTGCCTAGAGGAGCAGGCTGGCAAGATGGTCCTCCAGGGACATCAGTGGGCAGGCCCTTCTCCCTCTAGAGGGGAGCAAATGACCAGAGGAGCCCGAGTCAGTCACTAGGGCAAAAAACTATTTCTTTATGGAACACCTACTATATGCTCCACAGGGCAATGGGGACACAAAGTCAGGTTCCCTGTGAGGTCTTCTCAGGTGTACATCATAGCCAAGTGAGCACTCCATCCTCATTAGGAACTCCTAAGGTTTCATGAGATACGTAAGACACCATCCTAGAAAGGCTCTCGGGAACAAATTCCAAGGCCTAGGAAAAACTGAAAACAACCTACATGGCCTTTTAAGATGAAACTGGTCACAAACAATGGTACACCCAAAGGAACACTACACATCATGCAGCCAACAAGACATGTGAGGTCACTCTATATATGCTCCAAGATCTCTCCAGATCATGTAAGGCCATCCGGTGAAAAAAAGCAAGCTGCCTGACAGCGTTGAAAAGTTTGGTTACATACACACATGCGTGATTGTAATTGTTAATCATTTTGCAAGAAGGCAGGCAACAAATTCTTAGTAGTTTCCCTGACAAATTGGAAGAGGTGTGGAAATAGGGAGGGCTTAATGAAGAAAACTTACTTTTTTACATCATTGGGAATTCTCTGAAAATTGCTTACTGTGATATTATTCCCAACAAAAATAAAACTCAAGTGTTTTTTAGGGAAGGAAGAAAACTATCTGGGTCAGAATTCAGAGCACCTCTGTGCCTAATATATATTTGAACCAGGGTTTTTTGTACTGTAGTGGCCATCCTATTTCCCTAAAAGGCAGAGCTCCTGATCTGAAAGGTAACGAGATCACTTAGAGGTGCATATAACAGATGTGAAGAGCAGAGTCCATGGGTCAAACAGACCTCATGGTCTCAATCCTGGTTCTGTCTATAAAACCAAGCATATGCCTGAGCAAATCACAGCCATGCTCAACCTTGGTCTCTTTCAACAAAGCGGGACAACAACCACACTTCAAAGGATGTCATGATAATGGAAGACAATATGTCAGATGCTCAGCATGGTGCCAGGCAAGGCAGCAAGTAGTGAAATGCACAATAACCACTCTCACATGCCACATGAAAACCACAGTAGTGTCTAGAAAGTTGACCGTTCACCTGGATATTCCCTAAGGCCATCCCACACCCTGAAGTCAAATGTTAACACTGTTTGACTTTATAAAACAAAAGCAAGGCCATTTTAGAATTACATCAATTTCAGGTATACAAACCTTGACTTGAAAAAAACAAACAGCTGGGGTGCCTGGGTGGCTGGGTCAGTTAAGCGTCTGACTTCAGCTCAAGTCATGATCTCATGGTGAGTTCAAGCCCCACATCAGGCTCTGTGCTGACAGCTCAGAGCCTGGAGCCTGCTTTGGATTCTGTGTCTCCCTCTCTCTATTCGTGCTCTGTCTTTCTCTCTTTCTCTCTCAAAAATAAGTAAACATTAAAAACAAAATTAAAAAAAAAATACAAAAATCTTCTCTGGGAATGCAAGCTGGTGCAGCCACTCTGGGAAAACAGTATGGAGACTCGTCAAAAAACTAAAAATAGAACTACCCTATGACCCACCAATTGCACTACTACGTATGCGGTTTCAAAGGGGCACATGCACCCCAATGTTTATAGCAGCGCTATCAACAATAGCCAAAGTATGGAAAGAGCCCAAACGTACATCGATGGATGAACGGATAAAGAAGATGTGGTATACATATATATAGCGGAGTGTTACTCGGCAATCAAAAGAGAATGAAATCTTGCCATTTGCAACTACGTGGATGGAACTGGAGGGTATCAGGCTAAGCGAATAGACAAGAGAAAGACAAATATATGATTTCACTCCTATGAGGACTTTAAGATGCAAAACAGATGAACATAGGGGAAGGGAGGCAAAAATAATATAAAAACAGGGAGGGAGACAAAACATAAGAGACTCTTAAATATAGAGAGCAAACTGAGGGTTACTGGAGGGATTGTGGGAGGGGGGATGGGCTAAATGGGTAAGGGGCACTAAGGAATCTACTCCTGAAATCAATGTTGCACTAGATGCTAACTAATTTGGATGTAAATTTTAAAAAATAAAAAGTAAAACAAGTTAAAATTAAAAAAAATCTTAGTCCTCCTCAATATCTGATCAGAAAATATTCTGAATAAGAGTCAAAAGAGAATATTAAATAGTATAGAAGTCGTGCCCCTGACACTCACCTCTCCCACTTACCATCTCATTACCTTTCTTAGAGCTGAGGAAAGGCAGGGTTATTTATCCCTTAGCTCCCTTAAGCCCAAGTCAGTAACCCAGATTGGAAGCTCACGTACCAAAGGTTAAGCCAGCTGAGCTAGGCGCGGAGCTGTGATCTGAGCTCAGCTCTGGTAGTCCCCAAAGCCTGTGCTTTTTCCATGACACGAGACCATCAGCCTCTATTCGGGCTGTGCTTTTACTGCTATGGTTAGCAATCAAAACAGACTGGGCAAAAATAATGATTCTAGTTAAAAGTGAACTTCAAGACTACCTAGAGGATATTCTGTTTGAATTAATGAAATGATTTCTAGAACTCTTTTAAAAGAAGCACACTTAGGGGCGCCTGGGTGGCTCAGTCGGTTAAGCAGCCGACTTCGGCTCAGGTCACGATCTCACGGTCCGTGAGTTCGAGCCCCGCGTCGGGCTCTGTGCTGACAGCTCAGAGCCTGGAGCCTGTTTCAGATTCTGTGTCTCCCTCTCTCTGACCCTCCCCTGTTCATGCTCTGTCTCTCCCTGTCTCAAAAATAAATAAAAACGTTAAAAAAAAATTTTTTTAAAGAAGCACACTTAGAATAAGTAAATATTCTGGTATAAATCATAGGTCAATAAAGTTGTTAATTAAGGGGCTCCTGATTGACTCAGTCTGTTAAGCGGCTGACTTCAGCTCAAGTCATGATCTCGCGGTCCATGAGTCCAGCCCCACGTCGGGCTCTGTGCTGACAGCTCAGAGCCTGGAGCCTACTTTGGATTCTGTGTCTCCCTCTCTCTCTGCTCATCCCCCGCTCACACTCGCGCTCTCTCTCTCTCTCTCTCTCAAAACTAAACAAAAGAAAATTTTTTAAAAAGTAAATAAATGTGACACTATTCCAAAATAAAAAATAAAAAAGTTATTAATCGAAAGTATAAACATAATAAACAGAAATACAAGCCACAAGAAGTTCGTATTTTATTGGATACACTGATTATTTAGACTGAGAAAAGATTTTAGCGACAGGCTCGCCAACTTAGTCTTATCATCGTATAAGTGAGGGGACAAAGTCCTAGAGAGGCAAGTTATTTGCCCAAAGTTACAAAGACAGTTGATGGCAAGTGTATTTGGCAGAAGGAAACTTCTCACGTAGGAGATGGTGCGCTCTGCTGCGTGAATCCAGTGAGGTCAAATTACAGGACACTTTCATAGCTACATGAATGGCTGGGCAAGAAAAACTGAAAGAAGGGGCGCCTGGGTGGCTCAGTCAGTTAAAATGTCTGACTTCAGCTCAGGTCATAGTCTCATGGTTTGTGAGTTCAAGCCCCGCACCGGGCTCTCTGCTGTCAACACAGAGCTCGCTTCGCATCCTGTCCCTCCTTCTCTGCCCTTTCCCTGCTCATGCTCTCTCTCTAAAATAAACACTTTTAAAAAATCCGAAGATTTCTTCGGATGTAAGATGAAGATGATACACTCATAGAGTCAGGTTCATACCTACAGGTGGAGGGTTCTAAGCTGCTGGCGTAACCAGGTCACAAGGGCCATTTCCCTCTACTTCCAGGACTTTAGTCCAGTAGACAGCGGAGGGTGTTAATCAAGTATGCATTCTCGGAGAAGCTCCCAGAAGCCAAATTGGCCCTCGAGCTCACTGCACCTGGAGCACTCCCTGTAGCTCCAGTTGCAGCCCTTCTGCAAAGATACAGCAGAGCCCGGAGACCAAGTGAACACATCAGCAGGGATGCGTGTAGGACACCACACATGAAAGGTCAGAACCTGTCATCTGCTGCAGAGAGAAAAGCCCAGGCAAGGTTGCGACGGATCTCCAAAAACAGCCAGGAAGGGCACAGGGTGTGGGGTGAAGGCACCAGCCCCCAAAGAGTCAGGAGACGTGGGTGTGAAACCCACACTACAGCACTAATTTGTTCTACAGTGACGGAGACTCCCTTCCCCTCTCGTGTCACTCACTGCAAGGGTTCTGAGGCTTAGGGAAACTGGTCTGACAATCTGGACTCGCTGGCCAACGATGAGGGTCCTTCACAGCCACGTCTGCCACAGGTGAGGCGGGGAGAGGGAGGAGTGGCAAGCCCACACCTGTCATTCCTGGCCTAGAGGCGATGTGGGCCCGCCTCCTTCTAGAATTCTATGACCGTTACAGAACCGTACATGGGAAAAAGATTAAGATAGTACACTGTATGGTATGTTTCTTACTACAGTAAAAAAGTTTCTATGACTGTTAACTAATGGACATCGTTCAAATCCAAAGCCCTGAACCTTGAAACCGAAAACGTAACTAGTACCACTTAGAAGACAGAAGTAAACAAACACAGGGGATGTATTACCCAACAAAGTGTCATAGGCAGAAAATTAAAATCCAGTGGGAATAGCGACTCAAGTATGGAATTAAGGGAAACTGAGTCAATCCCAAAACTTCTCTGCAGTTGCAAAGTACTCATGCCAAAAACAAAAACCCCAAAACAAAACCAAAGCCCCCAACTTCACAGACAACGCAGGTCTCTAGGACTTCCTCACTTTGCGTGGAGCCTTTTGCCCATATACAAGCCTCACAAAAATCCCATGAGGCAAGTGCTATTAACACCCCCAAGGTCAGAGGTGAACTTGAGTGAGCTTCAGGGAATTTAACTCTGTGGCTATCAGCCACCAAAAACAATGACAAAACCAGGACTGAGAAACCAGATCTGTTCTGAACAACCATGCACCACTGCCTGCTGTAGAGGTCACAGCACTAAAACGACAGCTTCTTCCTCGCGACGCTCTATTCCCCCCACCCCTTGTAACTTCTGAAGGCCAGCAGCGCCCGGATTAAATACAGACTTTCCCCCCCACACTGTTTCCAGGTTACTAGTTCTGCCTTCCCGCCTCAGTGATGGCCTCCCAAGGGCAGGGATGACTGCAGGTCTGGGCCTTCATCGGTCCGTGCCTTTTACAACAGCTGTACTCGGGGACCGGCAGCTGCTTCACACGAGTGTGGCGAGGGTCCCATAAGCTCCTATCTAGAAGCACTCCGAATGGAGCCGGGCTGCTGCTCTCACGGGTCTCACACGGTATTAGGTGTCAGGGTCCTACCTCCCTTGTCACCGCCAATCGGCATCCTCTTAGATAAAACACTGAGCCTTTCTAGGTCTCTGTTTCCTCACCTCAAGAGACCAAGCTGAGGAGAACTCCCACCCTGTCTACCTCACAAGGGTGCTGTGATGAGGAGATGGGAGGAGAAAATACTCTAGAAGCTGCAAAGGGCTAGATCACGTTCTCACCATGACGCTACTGACACTAGCGGCTGGATAACCTTGTTTGTCGGGGGCTGTCCTGCACCATGGATATTTAGCAACATGCCCGCCCTCTCCCCACCCCACCTGCCCCCAGCCCGAGCAACCAAAATCGCCTGGACACTGCTAATGCCCCCTGGCGGGCAAAACTGCCCTTAGCTGAGTATCACCCGATTTTGGTAAGCTCAAATACCAGACGACCGCTTTTATAAGCCGCAGCCAGAACCGCTCAGGCTATACCCCAAGGCTCTGCAAACTAATGGCCACTGTTTACTGAGGGCTCTCGAAGTGCCAGGCACTGATGATCAGCTTCTCCCGATGGCACAGGCCCCAAGCTCATGCTGAACCCTGGACTGGAGAGGGCACTCCCTCGCTTGCTGCTCTGTCCCAGTCCAGGGAAGGAGGTGTTTTCTGAGTCCTAGCAGACTCACGTGAGTAAAACTCATTACCACCTAACCCACTGGATGATTTCTACACAAATGGATACTAAGTGCTCTGAACCAGTTCTTCCCAGCCCCGATCTGGCGAACATCACTGATAATATGGGAAAAGCTTTCTTCCTAGCTAATGAAGACATAAACCTTAGCCTCCTCCAATCTTCAGTTTATTAAGAAGTTTTATACAGTTTTACGTATTTCCATTTCAATCTATATACACAGCGCCTGGTTTTGTGTAGCTATCACAAACAGCCACATCTGTCCTGATATGGGGTAGGAGGTGTTCCCGGAGTCTGCGCAGACAACTAGAAGGAAGGAGGTGGGGATGTGGCTCCTTACCCAGCCCTGGAGAAAGGAAGGCTCCAATGCGCCCAAATTTACATTTCTGCAAACTGTCCAAATGTGCCCAAAATTACATTTCTGCAAACTTTACAAATACAAACGACAGGTCGACCTCAGTCTCCCTGAGAATGGGTCAGGGTTACGCAGAGCTCAGTGAGGGGCCTCATCTCCATCCACCTGGATGTTCTCGGGGGGGGGCACTGAGAACCAGCTTGTGAGGAGCTCGACTTGGGGCAAACACCAAGAAATCCCTTGGACTGTACAGCCAAACCCGCAGCAATCCAAGCACATGGCGCTCATCCGGAAGCTCTGCTCTAAGCCCTCACCTTGAAGGAGAAAGTAATCCGAAGCTGTGCGCTTCAGAGCGGCCTTCGCTTTCTCACTGCTCCAGTCCACCTCCAGCGCTTCCTTCACGGAGCAGAAGACCACTTTCTGTTGAAAAAAGGCAGAACTGGTTAGGAAGAAAAAATGTCGGCTTTAAATTACAAGGCAGTAGCTCTTCACCTTCTAGGAGAAATGTGATTATTCAAGGTTTACTGTTTGTTAAAGGAAGCTGAGGACCACTCAAATCCAATAAACATTTATTAAGCACTTACTGTGTGGCTCCTCTGGGCACTGGGGACACAGCAATGAGTGACACATACTCCCTGCACTGAAAGAGGTCGGAGCAAAGCTAAAAGACCCAGTTCCACTCTGGCTGTCCTGAATTCTGTGTTCACACCTCAGACATACCTGCATGAGTAAGCAAGTGTGTGTGCCTAAAAATATTCAAGAAAACATTCTAACAGTCAAAAGAAAAATTAAATAGGTCTCAGTAGAAAAATGATTCGATGATAACGATACCAATAAATACAAGCAAAATACAAAGCAGAAAAACAAATAAGGGTTATGGAACGAAAGTGCCAGGCTGTGGGAATGGAAAGGCATTTGCAAAAGCCCTGTGGTAGAAGGAAGCATGGCTGAAACCTATTATGCTAAATGAAATGATCTTGAAAACTGCCATCACAGAGTTATATTTTAAAATACACATAAACAATTAACTATGAGTAAGAAAGTGGTTTTCCTTTTACTTTCCTAAATCATTCAGTCCAAAAGCCAAGGGCTGGGACTCAGGAAGGGTAGGGAACAGAGTGTGAGTGGAGGGGCTCAGTGGCCTGATAGGGATAGAGCAGAGCAACGTAGGAGGGGCGGCACTGGGAGACTGACTCCCCCCAAGGACTTACGCAACAAGTGAATATACGGGAAACCCAGGGTTCTCACTGTCAGAGAAAACAGTCCTAATTGTGGAAAGGGAAAAAACGAGAGTAAAGCCTGTGGTGGGCTACTGGTGTGAACTCATTTTCAATATATATATAGACAACAAAGTAAACGTAGATGCAAGCGTGTCTGTGTACACACACAAATATAGTAAAACTTTGGATTGCAAATAAGCTGTTCTGCGAATGTTCCACAAGACAAGCAAAAATTTCTAATAAATTTTAACTTGATAAACGAGTGATGTCTTGCAACACGAGTAGTCTGTGCCATTGAAAGTCACATGATCACAGCTGAGCCAATGGTTCTTTGAATTTGCTTTGATATACAAGTGCTTTGGATTACAACCATGTTTCTGGAATTAATCATGCTCACAAACCAAAGTTTGACAGAGCTATGTCCATGGACAAGGTATCAAAGCGACGATGCCCTGACAGCAGTGAGAACACGTAATAGCCAGATGGTTTCTAACCGCCACCAGAGAAATAGTTCTCTTTGGAAACATGGCTGATTTTGAAGCTGGGGCAGAGCCCATTTACTACTGTGCCTAGAATAAGGAAGCGCGCAAAGAATGACGGGGAGGTATCGAGAGGAAACAGGAGCCAACATAAATAAACTTAAATAAACTAGAATTCATTAGTCATAAATCTAAAATTAACTATTACTGTGACCCCCACACCGCTGCGAACATGGCACTATGAGCGGTACGGAGCACATGGCCTTTCGCTTTCGCACCCTCGGTGCCCTCCACACCCTGCCTGCCGTGACCCTGGGGGCTGAGGGTGGGCATGGGCTCTGCTCCACTCTCCCTGCGTAAACTCAGACAAACACGAATGGTATTTGAAAACAAGAGAAAACGGTATTTGAACAGTGGGAATCAGCAATTTTGCACAGAACTGTAGTCTGCCTGAAGTTGGGACAAAATCAAACACATAAGATGAGTTTGGTGCTTTGGAAAATGTGAAAGCTGCTAGTGATGTCTACTCCCCTCTATCAGAAGTAACTGAAATTAATGAAGCTCTTGCAGAAAACCCAGGACTTGTCAACAAACCTTCTTATGAGGATGGTTGGCTGATCAAGGTAACTAACATTCAAGAATCCTTCAGAACTGGATGAATTAGCGAGTGAAGAAGCATATGAGAAATACATAAAATCTGAGGAACAAAAATGGAACCCCTAAATTGACTAGCATGAAACAAAAATAAAATAAAAGCAATTAACAAAGTTTGATGAAGAATACGGTACTTACGTATTTTCAAAATACCTCTCTGAAAATTACGTATTATTGCACAGAGCAGAGAGGAATTGTTTTCAAAGGAGAAATCTACCTTGAATAATCCTACTCTGAAATCAAAGTTAACACAGCCAGTAAAGGAGCATGTGGAAGCCAGCACCAGACCACAGGATGGGATGAGAGGCACCCACACTCTGGTGTGTCTGCCCAAGGTGTGTAGCTAGAATCTAATCGTGAGAGAACATCAAACAAAGCCAAACTAAGGCACATTTTAAATTTTTACAAAATAACTGCCTTGTAATCTTCAAAAGCATCATGAAAATCCAGATAAATGCATGATCCTGAACTGGATCCTTCTGTCATTAAGGACATTATTGGAACAACTGGTAACAGTTGAAATGGGTCTGCGGTAGACGGTAGTGATGTATTCATTTGAATTTTCTGATTTTGAAGTTTGGTTTGATTTCTCTATGGAGAATGCCTTGTTTGAGAAAATGCAAACTGAAGTATTTCAGAGTGATGGATGGACCCCTTCCTTATTCTCAAATCGTTCAGAAAAAAATGGTTCTCAGTACTAACTACTATTATAAAGTTTGAGATGGTATGTGCATATACAAGTAATTTCAAACTTCCAGAGACATAAGTCTCTTTTTCTCCTTCCTTTTCTCACTACATATACACACCACACCCCAGATATTTAAAACAGAAAAGAGACACAGCATAATTTAGAAGGCTAAGTGAACCAAGATCTAACTGCTCCCAGGCAGTTGCACGGTCTGCTAAGGATCAAAATGGAATTGACAGATGAAAGTTCAAATAGCTAGTGAAGATGAAACAGTCAGGTTTTTAAAATGTTTTTTTAATGTTTATTTTTGAGAGAGAGAGCTAGAGAGAGCATGTACAAGGTGGCGGGGGGGGGGGGGGAGGATCCAAGGCATCTGTGCTGACAGCAGAGAGCCTGATGCAGGGCTCTAACTCATGAATCGCAAGATCATGACCTGATCCAAAGTCAGAGATGAAGTCAAAGGCTCACCGACTGAGCCACCCAGGCAGCCCTGAAACAGTCAGTTTTTAAGGTGGCTTTCTGCTTCCCCCATAAATACTCCTTTGGGGTTTAAACCCACCGTAAAAGTTAGTATACAAATATTTGTCCTGACCTCAAACCTTTTGGTCAGTGGGTCTGTTTGACCTCAAAAGTCAAGTCAAATAATCAGCTGACTGACATTTATTGCCTGATACAGACTGCCAGATCCTTCCTAAGTCTTACAAAACGATAAAGCCAGCCGCAGTCTGGGAACACCATCACAATGATGACATAAACTCTCACTAGGTTTCATAAACTACCTAGATTTTAATTCGGAATTTTTGTAGTTTACTTGGCTAAGAATTCACTAATTTGTTAGGTCACACTATGACAAACAAGGAAAAAAAAAACTGAGTCTTAGTCCCAGGCAGGCCTACCTCTAAACTTTCAGGGCCCAGGTTTTGTAAAAGTACAAATGGAGGGGCGCCTGGGTGGCTCAGTCGGTTGAGCGTCCGACTTCGGCTCAGGTCATGATCTCACAGTTCGTGGGTTTGAGCCCCGCATCAAGCTCTGTGCTGACTGCTTGCTCAGGGCCTGGAGCCTGCTTCAGATTCTGTGTCTCCTTCCTTCTCTGCCCCTCCCCTGCTCACGCTTTGTCTCACTCTGTTTCTCAAAAATAAATGTAAAGGGGCGCCTGGGTGGCTCAGTCGGTTAAGTTGTCTGACTTCGGCTCAGGTCATGATCTCGCAGTCCATGAGTTCGAGCCCCGCGTCGGGCTCTGTGCTGACCGCTCAAAGCCTGGAGCCTGTTTCAGATTCTGTGTCTCCCTCTCTCTCTGACCCTCCCCCCCGTTCATGCTCTGTCTCTCTCTGTCTCAAAAATAAATAAACGTTAAAAAAAAATTTTTTTTAAATAAAAATAAAGTCTCTGAGCTTTAATTTCTATAAAAATAAATAAATAAATAAATGTAAAAAAATTTTTTTAAAAAAAAAATACAAATGGAAACCCGTATCACAACTACATATTTAGGTATACGTCACACTAACAATTAAAAAAATAAAGTATACTGTATTCTCCTGCCTTGACAGATATACGTTCTTCATTACCACCTGGAAGACAGGGTTCAAATGTGGAATCCTCACACTCCTGGGACGTTCTATGTCAGAATGAGATGCACTAGAAAGCTGGTCCTCACCCCCTCCTCCCCCTTTCTTCCCACCTCTGGCTCTGTCCCACAAGGCAAGAGGCTGTGCAACTTGGGTGTGGCCACCCAGGCCACTCTTCTCGACTAAAACACTTGCCCTTCAGGCCTAGGTATTTGGACATTGTTGCAAAGTTTGCACTCCAAAGGCAGATCAGGGAAGAAGCTCACCAAAGCCTGGGAAGTAAGCCTGGGACTGTTTGGCAGGAGATTCCAGGGGTCCCAAGTATCCACAAGGGAGTCTAGGACAGAGGGGTGGGGGGATGGACTCCAGATGGACATATCTCCTTAATCCCATGGAATTCTCACTCTGCTAGGGGAATGGCTGGTAGGAGGCCAGGGTGGGACCTTCTAGAGTACTAGGGCCAGGGACAGATGCCCTCTTTCCTCCCCAAATCTAAGGGCAGAACTACTCACAATGTTGCTAATAACTTGTGAACTCAGACAAATGAATTTACCTCTCAGGCCTGTCAGTGGCAGACAACTTTTAGGGGGGTGTCCTGGTATTTGGGGAGGCGGGCCCTAGTAGCCTCGTCTGATATGTGTACCAGCCCTCCAGCCACAAGTGACAGGGCCAAAGGTAGGTACACGGCCCAAGTCACACCAACCAGATTCTTTATTCTGGGAATCAAGAATCTGAAAGTTAAAAACAGAGGCATGTGAAGGGCAGGCAGGACTCTTTATAGAAAAGCTAAATTCCTACAGCCTCCAAGTCTCCCCATCTGGCTTGGTCTTTCCCCTTCTCAGGTCACAGTAGTTCTAATGCCTCTTGTGCTACTCCAGGCTGCCTCAGTCAGCAGGGTGTGCAACTCTTGATCTCAGGGTTGTAAGTACAAGCCCCATGTTGCAGGTAGAGATTACTTAAAAATAAAATCTTGGGGCGCCTGGGTGACGCAGTCGGTTAAGCGCCCGACTTCAGCCAGGTCACGATCTCGCGGTCCGTGAGTTCAAGCCCCGTGTCGGGCTCTGGGCTGATGGCTCGGAGCCTGGAGCCTGTTTCCGATTCTGTGTCTCCCTCTCTCTCTGCCCCTCCCCCATTCATGCTCTGTCTCTCTCTCTGTCCCAAAAATAAATAAACGTTGAAAAAAAAAAATTAAAAAAAAAAATAAATAAAATAAAATCTTAAAACACACACACACACACACACACACACACACACACACACACACACACAGTCTACCACTGTCATTTGTAACAATTAAAAATAAAAAAAAAAACAGGAGTGCATGGCTGGCTCAGCTAGTAGAGCATACGACTCCTGATCTAGAGGTCATGAGTTCGAGCCCCACATTGGGTATAGAGATTACTTTAGAAAACCAAACCAAACCAAACCAAACCAAACATAATCATGTCACCTAATCTATACTACAACAAATGCAAATGGTGGTACCCATCTTACGCACCTGACACTGGATTTACAATGTGAAAAACATGCTTAATGGCACCTACAGAGAAAGAAGTCTTTCAGATGAAGCACCCAGCAGTGCCTGCCGGGTAGCGGCAAAACTACTTGAATGAACACACTGTAACAGGTAACTTTCACATCTCACTCACCCCTCCCACTTCTCCATGCCCTCAGCTCATGGATCTCTCTGGGTAGAATGCCTGACTCACTTCCCTCCACTATCCATTT
Organism: Leopardus geoffroyi; assembly: GCF_018350155.1. Classification (NCBI taxonomy): domain Eukaryota; kingdom Metazoa; phylum Chordata; class Mammalia; order Carnivora; family Felidae; genus Leopardus; species Leopardus geoffroyi. Next base: position 10,092,859 of record NC_059335.1, read on the forward strand.
CTTTTCCGGACAATTCTGAGCCTTAAAGATCTCAATCTGATAGTCTAGTTAAGGCTAAGCCCTCTTATTCCTCTCCTCAGATGGGTATCAGCTTCCTGAGGCAGGGACCAGTGAAAGGCACAGCCCTGCATAGAATAGACTGTCAATAAAAATCTGCGAGCTGATAGGATCCAACCTGCTTTTCACTTGCCAAAAAGCCCAACGGTAAATATAAAAGATGAACTCTCCCACACGGTTGGACAGACATCAAATTGTAGGGCTGTGCTGAGCCACTCCAAACAGCGGGCAAGTACAAATACATCAACGCAACAGGAGCAGGTTTAATACTCCGAGGCAAGATGAAATCAGCAAACCAATACAGCCTCTTAAAACCACACTCTCCAAAGCAGACTATCCACTCCTGTGCTTACAGAAAATACGTTGAGCAAAAAAACAAAAAAAGCAAAGACGATACACATGTAAGTCATATGTACATAAGATCACTATGTATTTCTCATATGTGTTTATGTGTGTTAATTAGAAATCCAATTGTATCACATACTGGAGTAGAAGGAATACTGAAAGGAATGTGTAATTATTGGGGAGCAAGGTTCATGTTTTCTCAACTTGTTCTGTATCTTCCAATTTTGGGACTGTAAACGTATCTTACTTTAAGAAGCAGCCTGAACATCTATAACAAGGGATACAGCTCTGGCTGTAAAGCTAAATGTAAATCTTTGAAACGACTTTGAAAACTACAGATTTCTAGGCTGGATTTCCACACCTACTCGTGGGAGTCCATAGTTTTCAAAAACATTCTAACAAATGACAACCGCCATCCAAGACAAAGCTGTCACACTCAGCAGAGTGGCAAAAGAGCCTGAAGTTACCAAATGTTGCCATTACATACTGCTGATTCTGGAATGTGAATTGATAAAACTACTTGCAAGTAATTTAGCAGGTCTGGTAAAGTTGAAGCTGCACATACCCTAATTTCCCTCCTAAGTATACGCCCCAGAAAAATCACACATTTACCCAAGGAGATTATCTTCTCTCTCTCTCTCTCTCTCTCCCCTCCTTCCCCTGCCCTCAACTGCGGCACCATTTGTAACAGAAAAAAATTACACACCCACATGCCCATCAATAGAAAAATGGATAAATAAATAGTAATATATTCACACAACAAACACTCTACAGCAAAAACACACAAAAAAAAACAAAATAAGAAAAAATGTCCTGCGTTGCTGTCCAAGATTACTCACTATCATGATGAAAATGTTCTGTATCTGTGCTTTGCAATATAGATGCCATAGCCACATGTGTTTGGTGAGCATTTGAAATGTGGCTAGGGAGACTGAACTAAATTTTTTAATTTTATTTTAGTCCATTTTAATTTAAATAGCCATACGTGGCTAGTGGCTACCATAATGGAAAGCAAAGTCCTAGAACTGCGTGCAAACACAGATGGCCTCACAAACATAAGGCTGCTCTTAAAAAGCAGGTGGCAGCATGCATACAATATTAAACTGATTGGTAAGAAGTTAGAAGGCATACCAAACAATTCTATACTGCTTGGAAATACATATGTAGCAAGAAGAAATGGGTGGGAATGAGAACCACAATTGAGGACAGTGGTTACTTACGTTGGGGAGGGAGAGCCAGGGGGTCAGGGGGCCCTGACCAAGCTGGTCAAGTTGAGTGCTTGAAATTGGGTGGTAACTACATGGTAGTTAGCTCTAACATTCTTAATTTATACCTGCATCACATTCCAGTGTTAGATTTACAAACATGGGTTAAGATGCTGCATCAAGCAGGGCTATAACCGCCCCTCCCCCTTCCGGGTACTTTTGAAAATCCACACAAACATACCAGCCCTGGAGAGAAGACAGAGAAGGAACATGCAGACTGGCACAACAGGACTGGAAATGTTTTGATTTTTAAGTTGGACAGTGTTTTATTGTCATGTTCTGTAATCTGTATTGATGTATTATTTTGGGGTATCAAGTATCACAATAAAAAGACTGGATTGTGATGTGATGCTGGGAGAGACCCCCTCCCCTCATCTCTAGACAGACCCCCCCCAAGGCAGCAGCAGCACCCACACCCCACCGGCCACCACACACACAGAACCATCCTACGTGGGAAACCTATCAGCACTCCACCCAGCCCTGCAATCTGCACCCTGCATCTCCTGCCCCGGGCCCCCAAACCAGGTGATTCTGACAATTAGCACAGTATTGAACACCTCTGGCCTAAAGGTCTTGGTCTAGGCAACCCCATGAACTTACTTCTAAATATTCCTGGCCAAGCCCCCCTGTTCTCTTTAGAACTGTGTTCTCTCAGCCCAGCTCAGATAACCTAAACCATTATAACCAATGTATTAGGAAGTTAATACATTCGGTTGATCACAAAGAAAATCGATTCGGAAATTCTTTTTTAAAATCACGATCTTGGGGCGCCTGGGTGGCTCAGTTGGTTGAGCTTCCGACTTTGGCTCAGGTTGTGATCTTGTGGTTTGTGGGTTCGAGCCCCACACTGGGCTGCTGCTGCTGTCAGCACAGAGCCCACTTCAGATCCTCTGTCCCCCTCTCTCTGTCCCTGCCCTGCTCACACTCTCTCCCCAAAAAAAAAAAAATAATAATAGTAATAATAAAATAAAATAAAATGACAATGATCTCCTCCAAAGCCAACACACTATGTCACAGGAGCAGCCACATCACACTGGACAAACATTTCCCAGGTAGGACCGTGCCCGGTGCTACACTAGGAACACAGTGGCGAACAGATCCGCCCTGCCTTACAGAGCTTGGACTCTAGTGGGAGAGACCCTAACAAGTCCCTCGTTGTGCCAAACCCAGATGCCACCTAAAAGAGGAAGGCTGAAACCAGTCTGTCCCTGGAATGTTCCCTTCAGGACGGGGGTGAGAGGAGATGAATTGTCCATAAACTGCTCAGAAAGGGGGATCAAAATAACGAATCACTACTCAACTGTGGAATTTCACAACTGATTCATGACAAGAGTATTAACAGGGCCCAAATTAGTCCCCTACTATTTCAGAAACAGAGGTGAAATTAAATCTGTATTTCTTAGCATGTCCCAAACAAATCCTACTTTATCTTTAATTTTTAAAGAGCTGTTATAGAGAGCAACCACCACCAGGCATCTACTGGTGTCTGGCAGCACCTAACAATAAAGGAGACCTTTCACCCTAAAGGTTTTTCCAGAAAGGTCCCAAGTTTTGCATATTTTATCCCATCATCCCCATAAAACTTCAAATTATCCTAGAAACTCCAAGAGGATTCACCTTTTAAGTCGCAGGGCAAGCCAGTGCCCTCAGCCCCTGTGCCCCCCTCCAAATCGGTCCCATCGATCTCGGGCAGGTCAAGGAACTTCTCTTAGTGACCGCTGTACGTGGAGACGACAGGACTGGAGGTGCTTCCCTGCACCCAACAGAGGCCCTGCACACAGTAGGCATTTTACAACTCACAGATGCAGAAAGAGCTGGCCGTTTGGGGGTGAGGAAACCCAGACTCATCCTGTTCCTACATCTGTGCTTTCTGTCGGTCCTATCTCCTATGACTAAATGCCCGTCCCGGCTTCGGTGCTTGGCAAACTGTCCTTCACGTGCCGCCTCTAACAACTCTTCCTCCGGGAAACCTTTCTGGACAGTTCTCTATCACAAAACTACTGCTCTCTCCTTATCTATTGTGACTGATGATGTCTCCCCATCAGGCTCGTGCCCAAGACCTGATTCTGATGAAGTCTGTCTCCTACCTTTTCCTGGGCACCAAAGGAAGCAAACCACTGAGCACCTACCTCTGGGCTATGCGTTTTCCCACTGTTGTATTTATCATGATGACACATGTGTTAGAAAGGCCCAATATCCTCCGAAGCGGTGTGAAAACCACAAGCTCTATTTTTCCTCTTTGTTTTTTAAGCGTTTCTAATTTAGGAGCACAATGTGTACCTTGAAGCAAACGTGGCTATACAACATTTGGTTGAACCTAAGGAGGGGGGGGAGGGAACCCTAACCAGAAACCTTTCGCAGGAAACAGGAAGTGGTTGCCTCCCCGCCCCCATCCTGCACTTTGAGCATAACCCAACTACTTATTCTGTACAATTTAGGCAAAAGGGCATAACCTCAATCAAGGAATTTTTGAGTTGGAAGACAACTTCGAGATCACGGAGCGGTCTCTGCCCAAACTGCGGTGGCGAAGTGGCAGCCCCACCGGTCACAGCCGGTCCTTCCACAGCGCTCTCAGGGGCTCGGTGAGGTGGCACAAAGGCAAGGTTCGGAATCCCAGGGACCCAGGGACCGTAGTGAGGAATGCACCGCATGCCTCACAACCTTCAGGGCTCGGGGCTGGAATCCAGGCCTGCATTGTCCAAGTGAAACAGCTGACTAACAATGTCAGCTGGGGAATATTTTGATACCTTCAGATTCGGCCCCTGTGGGAAGAGGCTGCACGAGGAGCCCTGTGACTGAAGAGCCCTAAGAATGGTACGCGAAGGCCACCGGGGGCCTACCAGGGCCGCCCGCATTCTCCTCATAGCTCGCTAAAGTGGCCCCCCGAAGGGGTTTCCAGATCTGCCTCAGTGGGCACCACCAGTACTGACTCAAGGGAAACTTCCAGCTGTGAAGGGCTAACAAAGCTGGCCGCTCTCCCCATTTGAATGTAAAAGACCCGCCTCAATCAGGGAAGGCCTTTAGGCCATAAAACCCTTCACACCAAGGCCAAGTGTCACACTTGTAAGAGGGTGTGATTTATGAATTGACAGCACCCACAAAGCTCCTTTTGTGCTCCTCCGTTAGTTAACAATTTATCTCCCCCCACCGAACTCACCGAGCTATTCAGATAGAGCTCGACTGGGCCTCAGAAAGAAAGACAGAAAAGAGGGAAAAAAGAAAAGGACCCAAGTTTTGGCCAAAACACCAATGTTCACTCTGGATAATTACCGGTCCTGTGAATAGACACCAAAATTAGGGCTTAATAATTCCTCTGTATCACACTCCCAGCAGCAAACTCTTCCAACACAAACATACAGAGCAAGAAGACGAAAATCTCCAGCGCAGCCCTGCGGGAAACTCAACAGAGTTCCACTTCTGTGGTTTCTGCAGTCTCTCTTGTGGTTTCTGCACTCTCAGAATCCCCCCGTTAGAGCAATTTTAACTCGAAGCTCCGACCAGCTGTTTTTCTTTCTCAACATTTCAAACTACAAAGCAAAGGGTAAATATGGGCTCGGTCAAGTCTTTCCTCGGTTCCACAAAACCAATCCCGGCCCCTTCTGTCTGGTCTCCCCCATCGCATGACTCCCTTCTCAGATTCCAACACTAGCTGCCGAGATCATCTCCTTCCAAGTCCCCGCCCCTCCTCTCTCTGTAAAATGAATTTAAATTACTGCGCGAACCAGGCTGAAAACAAAAAAATACACACCGGATAGTAACACTTGCCAACACGGAGGCCTTTATTCTTAAAAGGTAATCTGGTGGAAAGACGACCCCAAACATTTCATCGTAAAGAAGCAAAGCATATGCAATTCAAGCTTAAACGGTCTTCCTGCCCGCTTAGGTAGGACCTTCCTAAATTATCTAACTATCTCCCCAAGATTTATTTTATGCAAAAGGGATGGCCTTTGCTCAAGAACAGTGTTTCTGATACTGCTCCAGATACTAGAAGCCCAAATCGGCCCACACACCACGTCAGTCCTGCAGGCATGTTTTCTTTTGTCTCCATGGGGTGAAGGAACAGCATTCAAACCAAGGTGAACAGACTGGCGGTATGTAAAAGTTTGGGACAGAGCCTATAAAAAACACATCTCCAATTCTGTTAAAAATTCATACCCTGCATCACTGGGTCCCTACTCGTCTTCATGGCAAGAGCTGGCTGCCACTAAGCAGCAGTCATCCCCTTTAAGTGGGACGAGCACTGGCCCGGCTTGTCCAGACCCCACCTCCCCCTTCAAGACTACCCGCGTGCTTCCCCTGCTTGCAGATGTAATTGCCCGTCCCCTACAAGGCTCCAAAGTTTCTGATCTTTGACCCCTTCACAGTACACATACCTTTTTGACCATAGTTGTTTCAGATGAATCAAGTTTTGCCCTCTTGGTATCAGGTCCATCTTCTACTCCTTGGCTAACTTTGGCAACTTTGGTTTTCTCCCTAGAGGGTGACAAAGCGAGGGAACGGAGTTTACTCTCTGAATCATGCCATTAGAACAAAAAGAGCATCATCAGCTCACAGAATAGGATGGTAATTAAGAGCAAAAGCTTTGGAGTCAGGCAGATCTGGGTGGATTCAAATCCGAGGGTGGCCAATGATTATCTGATAAATAAGTTACCTACCACGTGGGAATAACAATCCCTGACAGAATTACTGTAAGAAGAGAAATAACAGGGGCGCCTGGCTGGCTTGGTCAGTTGAGCGTCCAACTCTTGGGTCTTAGCTCAGATCATGATCTCACGGTCCGTGGGATCGAGCCCCGCATCGGGCTCTGTACTGACAGCACGGAACATGTTTGGGATTCTCTCTCTTTGCCCCTCCCCTGCTTGTGCACTTTCTCTCTCAAAATAAATAAATAAACTTAAAAAAAGACAATAATAAATTGCTTAGCACACCTGCCTAGCATAATAGCAAGCTCTCAGTAAGCTTTATAAATTTCACTTGAATCATGAAATAAAAGCCAAACTTAATTCCTCCCCTCTGCCATGGGGAACTCACATTAAGATAACCTGGGCTGTTTTCTCTACTGTGACTTCTCTATTTATAGTATGCCAAGAGAACTAGAGTTTCTGAAAGCCATAAAATGCCAAAGTTATGAGAAATCTCGAACATGTCTGCCCTTCCCTCATTTTGATTTTACAGACAAGAAATTTGCAGACCAGGGACACATGGGGGGCTCAATTGGTTGAGCGTCCAGCTCTTGATTTCAGCTCAGGTCATGATCCCAAGGTCATGGGATTGAGCCCTGCACTGGGCTCCACATGGAGCATGGAGCCAGCTTAAGATTCATTTTCTCTCTCTCTCTCTCCACCCCTCTCTTCGGCTCATGCTCTCTCTCTCTAAAATAAGTAAATTTTTTTAAACTGAAAGAAAGAAAAAAAGAAAGAAAGGAAGGAAGGAAGGAAGGAAGGAAGGAAGGAAGGAAGGAGGAAAGGAAAAAGACTTGCAGACCAGAGAAATTTCAGTGATTTGCCTAAGAAGCTGAACAAAAGAGGGGTGCCTGGGTGGCTCAGTCAGTTAAGCGTCTGACTTCAGCTCAGGTCATGATCTCGCGGCTTTTGAGTTAGAGCCCTGCATCGGGCTCTGTGCTGACAGCTCAGAGCCTAGAGCCTGCTTCAGATTCTGTGTCTCCTCCTCTCTCTGCCCCTCCCATGTCATGCTCTGTCTCTGTCTCTCAATAATAAATAAACGTTAAAAAAAGCTTTTTTTAGGGGCGCCTGGGTGGCGCAGTCGGTTAAGCGTCTGACTTCAGCCAGGTCACGATCTCGTGGTCCGTGAGTTCGAGCCCCGTGTCGGGCTCTGGGCTGATGGCTCAGAGCCTGGAGCCTGTTTCTGATTCTGTGTCTCCCTCTCTCTCTGCCCCTCCCCCGTTCATGCTCTGTCTCTCTCTGTCCCAAAAATAAATAAACGTTGAAAAAAAAAACACAAAAATTAAAAAAAAAAAAAAAAAAAAAAAGAAGCTGAACAAAAGAAGGCCACTTTTTTTTTTTTTTTAACGTTTATTTATTTTTGAGACAGAGAGAGACAGAGCATGAACAGGGGAGGAGCAGAGAGAGAGGGAGACACAGAATCCGAAACAGGCTCCAGGCTCTGAGCTGTCAACACAGAGCCTGACGCGGGGCTCGAACTCACAGACCGTGAGATCATGCCCTGAGCCGAAGTCAGACGCTTAACCGACCAAGACACCCAGGCACCCCAGAAGGCAATTCTTGATTCTTGGTAGGAAGCTTCACCTACCACACAGGGTGTCTTTTTACCTCTTATTAGCAAGGGACATACAAGAAACAACAGCCAAAAACCCACCACAGAGTTTTACAATACGGGTGTCATCTGCCATCTCTCATCTAGAAGCTGCAAGTTCAAACCACTGCAGGTCCCATCATGTGAGAATCCCCACGGTCTGCAACCTTGATATTCAAAATGAGAGGATGAGGTGTGTTTGTTATACCAAAGCAGTGTCTGGACTTTGGAGCTTTTCCCAGGTAGACTGGCTGAGTGTGCCTCCAGAGTTACCCATCTGACTACTCTGTACTCACTTTACTACCAACCTGAAAACACAGAAGCCAAAACTGAGAAAGGCAATCCAAGCAAGCCTCCCCTATACAGGAGGTGTGTGGTTTCACCAAATGAAGTCCAGGCCCATCAAATACCCACAATGGTGTACTTTGATTCCTAAAGAACTCTGCTTTATTTAGGATTTAGATCAGAACATTATTTTGGAAGACGGGGCTGCATCTCCTACGATTCTGAACACACAACCTATATAATCAGTGAGCTGAAAATGAAATGGTTTCTGAATATTCTAAGAACACTTTCCTTAGACGGGTTGTTCCCCACCAATGAGTAAAACTGTATTTTTCTGAAAATGTTACGTTCTCCCCTCCTCTCCCAAAACTTACTCTACGAATTCATGCTCTCCAAGATTGGCAAATGTGTATCCATGGTAGCCAAAAACATCTCCTGTAAAAAACTTGATGCTATTTTTGTGACAGATCTGGTCAACTTTAACTATGACATCCCTGGAGCAGCAAGTCAGACAAACCTGCAGAAAGAAAAAATTCGCTGGGTGTGAGTTTTGCAAACCGTGAATCACTGCCCTGATGTCTAAATAAATCTTAATGAACAGTCTCTCTGGGCATGTCTAAAGCCAGTTTTGAACTGGTATAACAGGTTCTTTGGATCCTATGGTTAGAAGACAAAAGACAAGTTGCAGGTTTCAGGAGAAATATAAATTGCAAGACCTCTACTTTCAGCAATCAAAACAAAACGGGTTTGGCTAGAAAGTAAAAGCTATTCAATGAATTTATTTCCTCTATTCTGTAAACATAAACAAACCACATCTCACAGTTTCCGTGAAGTGGAAAAAAACAGTAACAATTTAGCGTAAGTTACTTCTAAATTACTAAATCTATTAAAATCTGAATAAGCTATCACAAGAAGCAAAACCAGTTTTAAGTGACCCAAAGGTCACTTTAAATACGAGGGCATTTTTCCCCCTTCTTTTGATTGATAGGTTAAGATAAAAAAGATAAACAAGTCCCGTTGAGATTAGTTTTCCACAGTTTTCCACAGTTTTCAAAGTGAAACTTTATCTGAATCTGAGGACAAAAGAAAAGGTTACACACCAAGTGACCTTCCATTCAGACGTAGACAATGAACCGGTGATTCACTCAATGGAATTATCAATGTTGCTCTGAGGCCCCTAGGTTGTGTTCCAGTAAGTTGAAGCACTGGAAATAGCTAAGTTTTACGGCAAAAAACACCTTTTCAGGAGAAACTCTGTGATAAGGGCTATGAAAACAAGTTCCAAATTGCACATGTTTTCTTCTAAACACAGAAAGTTGGAGAAGAAGTTACAAAAGGATATTTTCATTTGACAGAACCTCTTTGCTGCTGTCTGGCAGCCTGAATACCGAAACAGCCCACAGAAATGAGTGCCTCTGGTGTCATTCAAAGGATGCAGCCACCTAAGGGAAAAAAAAATCATATCTAAAAGGCAAGATACCCACAGTTGAACATGCAATCAAGCGACCAAAGGGAACTCTGCAGAGTCAAAAGTGAATGTAAAATCTCCAAAGACCAGTCAAACATGGCCCAAATAAGGCAGTCACCTCACCCAGCACACAGGCTTTATACAAGCAACCGGCCCGGTGCTTCGGTTCTTAGAAACCCTCTCTCTAAGTGCTAGAAATTCAAGGGGCAGCTAGAATTAACTAAATGTGGTTACTATGGATAAAGAAACGAAGAGAAGATGGTCCAAACAGTCCAAACAGAAAATGTTCCAATACTTGGAAGATACAAGATAGAATTGGAAAAAAAAAAAAAAAAAAAAAAAAAAACAGACAAAACGCACAGATGATCCATCATTCCAAGCACATATTTGAACAGATGCACATATGAAATATAACAATGTGGAAAAACAAACTACCCAACCCAAATTCTAACCTCTCGTGTAATGGGCCTTTCATTTAAAAAACAAGTAGATCATCTGTGACTATTTCATGGTTATCCAACATTTGTTTAGCTTTTCCTGGGTCCAGGGAACCATGTCTGAAGGTCACAGACGCTGGAACCGAATTTAACTTATCCTTTCACCTCTCCACAGATCTGGCAGTGAAACCAAATGAGGTTGGATATGCCTCATTTGGCTTATGACTAGTGAATTTGTCTCATTATCCATGGCAACGTGGTCAAAGTGGCTGTGTGAAAGAGACAGACACAGACCAGGATCAGGTGTGCTCTTTTTTTAAGACAAAACACAAGCTGTAGTTTGATATTTCTAACCAAAAAAAAAAAAAAAAAAAAAAAAAAGCAAGCCTCTACTACAGAAATTAACTACCAACTTGTTTTTAGGAGAAAACATTTGCAATAAAATGTACCAAAGCTATGTGCAAAGATTCTGGAAGGAATACAAAACACCAATGATGAAACCTGGTCTCAGGGAACATATGCCCAAAGAAGAAACCAGCAGACAGCAAGTCACAAACAGCCACAGCAGAACCAACAGACTGGATCTACCTACCGACACATTCAACGTGGAAAAGCAATATGCTAATAAGGCACATACACTAAGGCAATACAAGACTTGAGACTACAAAGGCAATGTACTGAGCCTAAAGATTTTACACTCTTTATGAAACTTACAGCATCGAACTGAGTGAAAAATGACTCAGGTTTCTTTTCTATATTCTCAGTGTCCACCTTCACATCCACCATGGGGTTGAGATTCTGGGCTCGCTCCAAAGAGGCTTCAGCCCTGTTTCGGCCAACAGATCCAGCACGGATTAGAAACTGAGCTCCGGGGTCTTCTGGAGATACCTAGGAATAATTTTTTTTTTTTAAATGCTTGAATTTTGGGGAAAAAATTTTTTTCAAAGACAACGAACCCTTCCATTTCAAAGCATAACTAAAATACCTACAATTTAATTGTATTACTGTTCCAGTGGGAATTTGCCTAATGTATCCTACATACACTCAATCCTTCGAAGGCTTTCAAGTAAAGACATTTAATTTTTTTTTCACTTCACATTGATAGTTAAAGAGCACCCCCTGGTGTTTGTAAAGAAAATTCACTCTAAACAGAAATGTCCACTCTTTCTTCTTTCACAATTAAATTTGTAACTGCTAATAAAGTGACACAATTATCAGTGCAAAGAATTTACCCCAAATATTTACTCTGTGCCAAACTTTAAGGATACTCCTAGACAAACAACAGTAGTTTAAAGGATGTACTCCCTGCCTACGATTGGTTTAAAATCGGACCAGTGAGGGGCACTTGGGTGGCTTAGTAGGTTAAACATCCCACTCTTGATTTCAGCTCAGGTTATGATCTCACAGTTGTGAGATGGAGCCCTGGGGCTCCACAATGACAGCGCAGAGCCTGCTTGGCTCTCTCTCGCTCTCTCTCTCTGTCTCTGTCTCTCCATCTCTCTCTGCCCCTCCCCTGCTCATTCTTGCTCTCTCTCAAAATAAACAAATAAACCTTTTTAAAAATTAAAAAAAATAAATAAATCAGACCAGTGAGGGGCAGTACCTGGCTGGCCCAGTCTGAAGAGCACACAGCTCTTGATGTCAGGGTCCTGAGTTCAAGCCCCACGTTTGCGTGTAGAGTTACACACATATGTACATACATACATACATACATACACCAATATGCTAAAGAAATAAAATCAAACCAGGGCAAAAATCAAACATAATTAAGAATGCTTGAAATGAACTCTTAAATTCAATTAAAATTCAGAAAAGAAAGATGAGGGGGGCTGAAGCAAAGGGAGGATTTCACCCACAAGGCTGGATGTCAGCAGAGAAGAACCTTAAATCCAGATAATACAATCACCTGACAGCTGCCAGTAGGGTTACAGATTCCCACTGTTCACAGAGCCATTCTTTCCACATCAAACATCTAATTTAACCATTAATCTCCAGTATGACCCTGCTACCTTCACCAAGACTGGATTCAATACAAGCAATCTCTCTCCTCTCCTCTGGCCAACTACCCAGAGCACATACTCGCACTTGCTAACTTTTCTCCAAGGAAATGAGCTGGTCCTCCTCCCTTTCAAGGCCAGCCCTTTAACAGTCTCCTTGACCTTTCCTGTCCTGCTTCTTCAGGGATCTCATTTCACACTGAGAAGCTGTACATCATAGTAGTTAAGAGCAAGGCTCTGAAACAATTCAGGTTGGATTCAAATCTTTGGCTCAACCACTTTAACTGTGTGACCTTGAGTGAGCGAGTACATGGGAATCACATGCAAAATGAGGAGGTTAAGAAAAACAGTACACTAACTAATCACTCTATCAGTGCTGCTCTGCTCCTGCCCCCACCGGACACCCAGTCTCCACATGGGCCCTCTTGGGTGTGGCGGCCCCAGGATTCCATCTCAGAATCACTCATCTTTCCACTTGGCATAGCTCCATGCTCATTGCTTCTTTCGTTCTTACAGGTACAGATTGCTTCCTGATCCATCTGAGACTTTTATTAAACTGCCCACCAGATATTTCCTCCTGGGTAAGTCCGCAGGCCCTTCATATTTGACTATTTTTTTTTTCTTTTGTCTGTTGATGAGCCTACCAACCACCCATCCAGTCACCTGAGTCAGGAACCCAGTCTTTACATCCCTGATATTTCCCTGAGAGCAGCCACCTGCTGAGATGGCTAAGAGCATGGGCTCTACAAAGAGTCAGACTGTCTGGGTCCTGGTCACAGCAACTATTGTGACCTTGGGTGGGCCAGCAATTCAATTCCTTTTCTGTAAAATAGGGATGATAATCCCTGACTCTCAGAGTTGCTGTGAGGACTAAATGAGATACTACAAGTGCTGCTTTTAGAACAGCGTCCAGCACCTTGAGGAAGCATCACTGCTGCAGTCATTCCTTGCCTTCCCTACATTCCCATATACAATCCTACTGATTCTATCCTCTGGTATTTTCACCTCAAGTGCTTCTTGCCGTTTCTATCGCAGTGCTGTTACTCAGACTCTTCTCATCTCTCACCTAAACTACGAATACAAAATAATAGTAGAAAAAAAATAAAACAAAAAAAAAAAATAAACTACTAATGCAGCCTTCTATCTAAGTGGTTTTCTGCCCCAGATCTTGTGCCAATCATACACAGTAGCTAGTGATCTACGAAGAGCCGGAAGTTGGCTAGGTCACCTGTCTCACATTTGAAACTCTTTAATGAAATCCTCACCACCTAGAGGATTGAGTATGAGCTTCCAGCAAGGCTTACTAACAGGCCCTTTGTGATTTGGACCTTACCTACAGCCTGCATCCACCCCCACCACTTTGGGCCTCACACTCTAAAAACACCAAACAGCACTGCTTGCTATATTCTATTTCTACCATGCTGTTCTGTGCCACTGCTAATAATGTCTCCTGCCTAAAATACAGCCCCTCAACTTGAGAAACCTCCAGTTGTTCTTTAAGCCTCAACTAAGATCACAGCTCCAGGAAGCCGTTCGTGTCCCCCTACCAAAACCTGAGTCAGGTAAGGCTGCTCCGGTTTATGGAATAAACCCTGAGAATGGGAACCAAATCTTGTGCATCTTTGTATCACAAGGATCTAGAATGCTTCAGGGCAGCCAGCAGGTACTCTCGGATGTTTGCTGATGTAAACAAAATGAAAACCTCTGTAGGGCAGGAATTAACGTCCTTGATGACCACACTGAGGGGTGCCTGCCTGGCTGAGTTGGTAGAACATGTGACTCTTAATCCTGAGGTTGTGAATTCAAGCCCCACGCTGGGTACAGAGATTACTACAATAAATACATAAATAAGAAAAAAAAAAAATTTTAATAGATGAGAAAACAGAGTCTCTGAGAGGTTAAGAGACTTAACCCAGCTTGAAGAGGTAGATTTGAGCCCAAATCTACATAATTCCAGAGCTTTTGCATTAGGTAGCACGGTCTCCCTGAGATGTTCCCAGTCAGGGAAAAAAAGTACAAGCAAACTGCAAAAGGCAGAACAACCAAAGAGTGTCCATGAACCACTAAACATATGAGGTAGGAGTCAGGCTAAGTTGACTGGGCCCAGGTTATACAAAGCCAGTAGTTCTCAACTCTACCTGACTTCTAGACTCACTTGGAGAACTTTCAAACCCCCCCCCCCCCCCAATATTCAAAGCACAGACGGGATTGAGAACCACTGTGTTGGGCCTTGAAAACCAGTCAGAAGAGTTAGGCTTTGCAGTGCCAGATAGGTGAAAAGTACTGTAAGTCCTCAAAGCAGAGAGGGAAGGGAGGAGAGTCGGCCTGGTCACTGTAACACTGGTGGCACCCATCACTGGACTGAGGCAGTGACAGAACTGCATCACACACCGCTCAGTATTAGATCATGGTTCCCCATTCTCCGGCGCTCCCAACCACATGAGGAAGTCACGATCCCCATCCGGTTTCATTTTCCCACACCAAGGGCCTGCCTCCACGTTTAGAAACCATCCTTCCCTGCAAACAAATTCTCCCTCCAGATGCCTCTAGGGGGCACTGTGGTTGGGGAAATGTCAAAAAGGCAAGAGCTCAGACTGCTAATAATCTGGCAGCTTGCCTGCAGGAATTTCTTTCCTTAGAAGGTTTTGAATTCAAGTCAAAAATCAATTTATGACTGTGATATTAAGTGAGCCAACCCACGTGTCTTCACTGCAGAAGAATTAAAAAAAAAAAAATCCAGGTATGATTTTTCTCCTAAAACCCAAACAAGAGGAGCTTTAAAAAATTTCATTTGGGGGGCACCTGGGTTGCTCTGTAGGTTAAGCAGCCGAGTCTTGATTTCGGCTCAGGTCATGATCTCACGGATCATGAGATCAAGCACCGAGTGGCTTGGGATTCTCTCTCCCTCTCTCTCTGCCCCACCCTCATGCGCGCTCTCTTGCTGTCTCTCTCTCAAAATAAGTAAGTGTTTTAAAATTTTCATTAACATTTACCTTCTTCCACAGAGCCTATACCACACTCTGTGTGTGGTAGTTACCATGTATGAAACAGGACCCTTATTCATTGCCTATAAGGAAAGACACTAATAGTATCATGTGATGACATAATCTTCAGAGGTTTTGGGGTTTGTTTTAATTTTTTTTTTTTTTTGGAGACAGTGAAAGCGCAAGCAGGGGAAAGGCAGCAAGAGAGAGGAACAGAGGATGTGAAGCGGGCTCTGCCCTGACAGCAGAGAGGCCAACGTGGGCCAGAACTCACAAACTATGAGACCACGACCTGAGCTGAAGTCAGACGCTTAACCGACTGAGCCACTGAGGTACAGCACCCCTAAAGTTTTATTTTTTAAAAGGGGGTTGCACCTGGGTGGCTCAGTCGGTTAAGCGCCCGACTTTGGCTCAGGTCATGATCTCGTGGTTGACAAGTTTGAGCCCCACATCAGGCTCTGTGCTGGCAGCTCAGAATCTGGAGCCTGCTTTGGATTCTGTGTCTCCCTCTCTCTCTGCCCTTCCCCTGTTCATTCTCTCTCTCTCAAAAATGAATAAACATTAAAAAAAATTGGGCGGGGGGACACCTGGGTGGCTCAGTTCATTGAGTGTCCGACTTTAGCTCAGGTCATAATCTCGTGGTTGACAAACTGGAGCCCCGCTTCAGGCTCTGTGCTGACATCTCAGAGCCTGGAGCCTGCTTCGGATTCTCTGTTTGTCTGTCTGTCTGTCTCTCTGTCCCTCCCCTGCTCATGCTCTGTCTTTCTCTGTCTCAAAGATAAAATAAACATTAAAAAACATTTTTTTTAATAAAATAAAAATACTGTCCAAAAAATACAGGCGAGAAAATACCGATAAAAAAATAAAAATAAAAATTGATCTCTGTAGAAGCCAGGTAGATGGGGTGTCAAATGCTATTCTACTTCTGTATATATTTAAGTTTTTGTATAAAAGAAAATTAAAATGTTTTTTTGAAAATTAAAATGTTATAGGGGCGCCTGGGTGGCGCAGTCGGTTAGGCGTCCGACTTCAGCCAGGTCACGATCTCGCGGTCCGGGAGTTCGAGCCCCGCGTCGGGCTCTGGGCTGATGGCTCAGAGCCTGGAGCCTGTTTCCGATTCTGTGTCTCCCTCTCTCTCTGCCCCTACCCCATTCATGCTCTGTCTCTCTCTGTCCCAAAAAAAATGAATAAACGTTGAAAAAAAAAAAAAATTAAAAAAAAAAAATCATTAAAAAAAAAAAGAAAAAAAAATTAAAATGTTATAGCATGAGAATGTAGAGAAAGTAGTTATTTTCACCTTGGAGAAACTGGTCAGAAAAAGCTACACAGGAGCTGGGAACGACTATTATAGCAACAATTAAATGGTCTATGATGTAATTAATTATCAGATGCTTAATACATGCAAGCACTATGCTAAGCAGTCTGCATAGATCCTCTCTGATCCAACATTTTTCAAAGAAGCTCTCCTGAGACAGCTTTCAAACGTACAGGTTCCTCCTGAGCATCATCTCAAACCTTCTAAAGCCGAATCACTCAGGGTAAAGGCTAACCTGTGACAAAGCCCCAAGGCAATTCTGCATTTTTAATTAGTCATGCAGGTGGTGTACAGGTACAAGGAAGAAAACCCCCCCCTCTCCCCCCACAGTAACCCTCCAAGCGAGAGATTAACTACACTTTACGGACTGGCAAGCTCAAGGAGAGTGGTCGACCACCTAGGATGTGCCAGTGCCATTGGGCCAAAGGCCACAGCTCACTAATGCCAGCCCTCCTTGCACAGCTTGGCGGGGGCATGTAGGAATTCAGAGTATCTCCAAGTGTTTATATTTATACTAAAGAGGGCAGACTGTGAAGAAAGAGTGTTGAGGTGGCCAAACATCTCACCTGTTCAGGATCCAACATGGTCAGTCCTTTCACTCCCGCCAGAATGAGATTCTTGGCAATTTCAGCCCCGAGTCCTTTCATGCCGACAAGAAGCACCCGCGAGGCCCGCAGCCTATAAGGCAGACAACTGTTAACCGGATGCCACAGAACAGTGGAAGCTTCACCGAGTCGTTAAGAACAAGCGAAAGCAACAGCAAAGTAACTTTGGTTTTCATTAAATGCACGGAAGCACCAAGGCCTCAAATCTAGGAAAGAGGCTCTAATCCATCCTACAAAGAATTCATTCAATAAACATTTACTAAGCACCTACTATGCCAGGCACTCTTCTCAGGTATAGAAATATATCAGTAAACAAAATAGACATAATCCCTGTCCTCCTTGAGCTTACATTTTATGATAGAGGTAGACAAATATATGATATGCTAAAAAGTGATGAAAACCAGGGGCGCCTGGCTGGCTCAGTCGGTAGAGCATTTGACTCCATCTCAGGGTCGTGAATTCAAGCCCCACATTGGGCGTAAAAAAGTGGTGAAAATCAAGCAGGATATGGATCAAGAATGATGGAGGATGCTATTGCATGCAGACTGAAGGCCTTTCTGAAAAGGTGCTGAGCAAAAATCAAAATGAAATGGACAAATATACAGATATTTGGGAGAAGAGCATTCCAGGAAAGAAAACAACAAGTGCAAAAGCCCTGAAAGCAGACGGGTGCACAGCATGTTTCAGGGACAGGAAGGACAGAGCGGCTAAATAACAGTGAGGAAAGGGAAGAACAGTAGGAGACGGGTCACAGACGGAACCGGGGCCACATCATGAAGGCTCTTACAGGTATTGTAAGGGCTGGATCTTACTCTGAGCACCATAGAAAGCCATGGGATGGGGGACCCTTGGGGGAAGGGTGTCACAGTTGAGAGAGGGGACGATGGCCCGGACTGGTATGATAGCAGGAGAGGAGGTGAGAAAAGTTACTATCTAGGCTGTCACACACAAGCAAAACCGTAGCAGCATGAAAGAGGGTGTATTTGGAAAGTGTTCGGATCATCCTAGTCTGTAAAGTGACAAAAGATGAGGCTAAATGAAGGTAGTCAGAGGTTGGGCTGTCTCAAGAAGTCCAGAGTTCTTGGGTGGCTCAGTTGGTCGAGCGTCCAACTTCGAGTCAGGTCACGAGCTCACGGTTCCCAAGTTCAAGTCCCATGTCGGACTCGCTGCTGTCAGCCTGTCAGCGCAGAGCCAGAGCCCACTTCAGATCCTCTGTCCCCTTCTTTCTGCCCCTCCCCCACTTGTGCTCTCCCAAAACTAAATAAATATTTAAAAAGAAAGAAAAAAGAAAAAGTCTGGACTAGGGGCGCCTGGGTGGCTCAGTCGGTTAAGCGTCCGACTTCAGCTCAGGTCACGATCTCGCGGTCCGTGAGTTCGAGCCCCGCGTCGGGCTCTGGGCTGATGGCTCAGAGCCTGGAGCCTGCTTCCGATTCTGTGTCTCCCTCTCTCTCTGTCCTTCCTCCACTCATGCTCTATGTCTCAAAAATAAATAAACGTTAAAAAAAAATTTTTTTTTTAATAAAGAAAAAGTCTGGACTTAAATCTGAGGTCAGTGGAAGGCAGTATAGCTCCACGAAATCTTAGCTGAAAGAAACCCCTTGAGCCAGAAGTGTTTCACAATCAGAATTTTTCAGAATTGGTTTACATCACGTACTATGAAACAACCCCATCAGGGTCTTGGGCCGCACTCTGTAATCAAACCCATTAATATTTTTGCAGCAAATGTATGACTATTCACACTGAAAAGGGATAGTTAGAACTAAGAATGACCTCCCATAAATTCAAGTTTGGCTGGCTGAAGAGTTTGCTCTTAATTTATGAAATGAGCCCATTTTCAACTTGCACTAGTATTAGGGAGAACATGCAGAAAAGAAACTCTTTCAAAAGTAGTCCTAAAAATTAGGAGCACTTGCATGTAATTAGAGGCCTTTAATGAGGATGGTGGCTGATAAGAGGGTCCTGCACTGATTCTTGATACTAGAGATACTGAATTTCCTTCACTAATACAATCAAAGGGTAAAATGTGGGGAGGGAGAGAATAGGGACAGAATTTCCTTCAAAGGCCTATGTCTGGGTCTCAGCTTCTCTGTTATCGCTTTTATTCTATGGGGACCTTCCACCATCAACCACAGGCTAGCGGACACGGCCCTTCAAGTGACAATGCTACTTCGTTAGAATAGGAGGGAATGGGAAGGAGGGCCTACAAGATACAAGCAAGGTAAATAACATGCTAGCAAAACGTACGTTGCTTACCAAAGATTTATACCAGTGGGTGGAGGAAGAAAGGCCATGTGGCTTTCCAGAGGAGCTCCAATCCCTCCAGAATCAGCATATACGGACAGGCAATGTTTCCAAAAAGAACCTTTGATACCAGAAAGGCTGAACACTCTTGCATTTGGCTGTACCTTCCAGGGCTCTGGAGTCACTGTCTACAAGTCTTCCTTGATACTGTCCCTCCCACACCCACCCCGGAATTCCAGAATGCCAAGTTCCCTTTCAGTCCAAGAATGGCCCAGATTGGTCCAGCTCTCTTCTGGGAAGCCGTATCTTCAAACAATACCAACAGCCTCCTAATCCCTAGACCCCCTGAATTCTTCTCAGGCTCTGTTCTCTCTGGTGTTCCTTCCGCAAAGGGCACTGCTAATCACTAAATGCCCTCTAGGTCTGGAGACAGGTTTGAATACTGGTTCTGCCACTTCCCAGCTGGGTGACATGGACAAGCTGCACAAGCTGTTTGAACTTCAGGTTTTTCATCTGTAAAATGGGGATACCAGATCTGACATCTTGTCAATTAATCCCCTTGACAACCTGGTAAAATGTGTGTGCAAAAGCATCTAGCATAATACCAGGCACATAACAGATGCTCGATATGTTACTTCAACTTACTGAACTCCTTTATCCCACTCCTAATTACCAAAAGGGCTTAGTGGTAGGTGTGACTCTGATTTTCAAAAAAAAAACAAAAAAACTCACAAAAAAATTCTAAAGCTGCATTTAAATTCCTTCAGTACTGGCTCCCTTCCACCTGCCCAGCCTTCTCCCCTACCACCACCAGATTACCGCCACCCAGATCTGCCTTCCATTTGTTACCCGCCCCCCCCAACCTGTCAACTTTACATCCCAGCATTCCACACACCTGAAATGCTCTCTCTTCCTCTCTAGGTCAAGTCAAGCTTGTCCCCAGACTTCAAACCCCAATTCAAATGCCATTTCATCAAAAAGTCCCCCTCTCTATGGCTGACTGAAGTACGCGCTCCCTCCTCTGAGCTCTTAGAGCACTGCAACATATAAATGCCTCTGACATAAATCACATTTAGCCACGTGGCCTCTCCAAGATCCCTACATCCTACAGAGCTCTAGACTCTGACTGCTTGGGAGGTTTGTTTTTTTTTTTCAACTGCCATCAACGCTGAAGATCACATTTGTATTTTTAATCCTTAACCATGCTAAAGACCCTGAGCCGACAGCTTACTTATGGCTCAATTACACGAAAGATACTTAAAATAGTACCTGGCACATAGTCAACACTTAATGAATGGCAGCTATTAGTATTCATATTTGATATATGAATACTTCTAGGAATTAATCCTACAGAAATACTCTGGTGTGCACAAAGATCACATACAAAGCCATTCACAGCAGCATCCGTCCACTTCCTTTCACCTCCACAGGCACCATCACTTCTCACCTACGAAACTACAACAGCTTTACACCTGGTTTCCCTGCTTCCATTCTTGCCCCCTACAATCTGCTGTCCCTGCTCAGGAAGAGAGATCTTTTAAACCAGATTATGCTGCCCTCCTGCTCAAATCTTTCAGTGGTTCCCTATGCAAGTTCCTTAACCCAAAGCCCTGCATACCGCTCCCATCTTGGATCGTCCTATTCTCCCCACTGCTAATTTGCCCACAGCCAGGCTCCAGCCTTTGGACTTCAGCATTAGTTGTTCTCTGCTTCTTCCCCCATTTTTTGCACGAGCAATTCTTTAGGTCAACTCAACTGTCACCACCTTAGAAGCCCACACTGGCCACTTAATCCAAAATTATGTCCACACCCTCTTCTATCTGGAATTTGTTGGTATGTTCACTGTCCACTTCTCCATTTGAATGTAAGGTCCAGAAACCACCGTATCCCTAACACCTATGACTATGCTTGGCACTTAGTTTACTGTTACTCAAACAGCTGCTGAATTAATAGAATACATTAAAAGAAACCCGGCTGTCCATCCGCAGAATTACATAAATCTACTACATAATAAAATAGTAACAGTTAACATTTACTGAAACCTCACTATGTGCTGGGGCCCTTGTCTGACTCAATCAGTAGAGCACTTGATCTTGGGGTTAAGTTGGAGCCCCGTGTTGGGTGTGGAGATTACTTAAAAATAAAGTCTTAGGGGAGTCTGGGTGGCTCAGCTGGTTAAGCATCTGACACTTTGATTTCAGCTCAGATCAACACCTCACCGTTCTTGGAATTGAGCCCTGCATCGGGCTCTGTGCTGACAACGAGGAGCCTGTTTGGGATTCTTTCTCTTTCTGTCTCAAATTAAATAAATAAATAAATAAATAAATAAATAAATAAATAAATAAATAAATAAAATCTTAAAAAAAAAAACCTCACTACGTGCTAAGCACTCTTCACACGTATTATGTTATTTAATCCTCAGGGCAATCTTATGAGCTGGTAACTTCTTATCTCTATTTTGCAGCTGAGAAAACAGGCACAAAGAGGTCAACTAGCTTACCCAAGATTACATAGCTGGGAATTGGCTAATAATCAGCCACTTGGTAAGGGCAACAGTAAGAGAGAGCAATTAAGATCCGGGGCTCTGAGGCCACACTGCCCTGATGTGTATATACTATGGAAAACTAGGTAGCCATCAAAAAAAAATAAATAGGTAACACTTATTAAATACTTACTGTATGCCCAGCACCATTCTAAGCAATTTATGTATTCAACTCTGCAAGAAAAGACACTATTACTCTCATTTTGCAGAGAAGAAAACTGTAGTTTGTAGTAGGCAAAATAATGCACTCCCACGAGCCAAATGCAGGTAACTTCTAGATGCTAGAAAAGTCAGACAGATTCTCCTCTAGAGCCTCCACATGGAACATGGCCCTGTCAACACCTTGATTTTAGCCCAGTGGAACTGATTTCAGACTTCTGACCTCTAGAATTGTAAGAGAATAAATTTGTGTTGTTTTAAGCCACTAAATGTGTGGTAATTGTTATAGCAGCAACAGGAAACTAATACACTGAAAAGAGAGTTACAGAACTTACCAAATATTGGGGTGCCTCAGTGCTGGGTGGCCCAGTCAGCAAAATGTCTGACTCTTGATTTTGGCTCAGGTCATGATCTCACGGTTTGTGGGTTCAAGCCCCACATCCGGGCTCTGTGCTGACAGCACAAAGCCTGCTTGGGATTCTCTCTCTCTGCCGTTCCCCCACTCACTCTATCTCTCTCTCTCAAAATAAATAAGAACTTAATAAATAAATAAAATGCATCAAAACAACAAACAAACTTGCCAAAAACCACACAACTGCCAAATGGCAAAGCAGGTATCAACTTAAGCAATATTGCTCCAAAGTCTGTGGTCTTCAAGTTATATTGCCTCTCGGGGCACCTGGGTGGTTCAGTCAGTTAAGTGTCTGACTTCAGCTCAGGTCATGATCTCACAGTCCATGAGTTCAAGCCCTGTGTCAGACTCTATGGTGACAGCTCAGAGCCTGGAACCTGCTTCAGATTCTGTCTCTCTCTCTCTCTCTCTCTCTCTCTCTCTCTCTCTCTCTCTCTCTCTGTCCCTCCCCCACTCATGCTGTCTCTCTCTCAGAAATAAACATTAAAAAAATATTTTTAAGTCATATTGCCTCTCAATACCACAAATAATGTAAAATTACATTGATATATTATGTATATAGTCCACTGATAACAACAATGGTAGTAGTTACCCTCTACAGAGGGCTCACTAGGTTCGAGGCATAGAATTATACATAGCACCTCACTGAAACCTTAATTGTGGTTCTTTGCCATTTTTCTTTTGGAAAAAAAGCATACACATCCTAAGTATTGCATAAGATGTCTCTCTAGAAGTCCAAGGGGCTCCACAGACCCCAGAGTACACTATCACGTTTCCACAGGAAAGGATTCATGTCTGCCTAGAGTATAAAGAAAACAGAGGCTCAGAAAAGGTGCCCAAGCTCTCCCAGGTAGTAAGTGGCCAGAACTGGGATGAGAATACAGTTCTGACCACAATCTATGAGTTTTCCTCTTTCAATGTCTCTTCTACGTTGCCTTGCACACAAGTAGGTTCTAAATAAATATTTGCCAACTTTGCTCTCTCCTCTTTGACTTCTGCCACAGGAATACCTCTTAAATTTCTGGGAAGGAATGAACAGAGCCTTTATATCACAATCTCTGAATTCACAATACACACTACAAGTTAAGTCAAGCCAAGTGAATTCCACTCATGGTTAAAAATTCCTAAGACTACCAAATTCACATTTATTTTATTGAGTCTAATTGTGTGATGACAGTGAGTCATGAAAAAATCTGGTATAAGACTATTTTAAGTAGAGTAAGCACAAAGACCTCAGGCCAGAGAGAGGTTTAGCATATTTGAGGAACAGAAAGATTCAAGAGCTCAAATGAAGTGAGCCAGAGAGATATAGGCAAGATCAGACAGGGCACGGCATGGAAGGTAATGAATTTTAAAAGCTTTGGATTTTATTCTGAATATAAGAGGAAATCACTGGAAGGCTTTATGCAGAGAACTGTATGATCTGATTTTTTTTTTTTTTTTTTTTAATCTATCTGGCTGCTGTGGGGAGACTGGATTATAAAGAATCACAAGTGAAACACAGGAGAGCAGTTGAGAAGACTACTGAGGTGACCAATCAGAGATAATGAGGGTAGCTTGGAATAAGAAAGAAAGGTGGCTGAGATCGTTTGAAGCAGAGTACACAGGACTTGACAAGGGACTGGACATGGGCCCAAGGGACAGAGATGAATAAAGAACTCTTAAGTTTCTGGTCTGTGCAACCAGATAAATGGTAAAGCCAACAGCATTTGGCAGATTGGACCACTTTCTCCTTCAGAGACAATCTCACCTTCACTTAACAGCAAAGTACTTTTCATTTAAATCTACCATCTTCTTCCATCCAACTGCCCATTCATTACATTTACTTCAATGTCTTGTCAAAATCCAAAACAGAACTTAAGGCTGCTCCCCACCATGATCTGCTCAGGCAAATCTACTCCCCTTACAATCTTCCTCATCCTTCTGGAGTCTCCACTCACCCCACTGACTTTTACTTTACATTGGCCTTATTTATCTCAACCTATTTCCTATGTAGCTTCCCTTCTCCTGTTGCTAGTGATTTTTTTTTTTTTTTAAAGACTGTTCTAATGTTTATTTATTTTTGAGACAGAGAGAGACAGAGCATGAACAGGGGAGGGTCAGAGAGAGAGGGAGACACAGAATCCGAAACAGGCTGCGGGCTCCGAGCTGTCAGCACAGAGCCCAACGCGGGGCTCGAACTCACGGACTGTGAGATCATGACCTGAGCTGAAGTCAGACGCTCAACCGACTGAGCCACCCAGGCGCCCCTGTTGCTAGTGATTTATACTTGTCAAATAACTGTAACTATAATTTACTAAATGCTTTCTGTGCATAAGCACTATTTATGCATTATCTATTATTTTTATTTTTTAAGTTTTTATTTATTCATCTAAGTAATCTCTACACCTAACGTGAGGCTCAAACCCACAACCCTGAGATCAAGAGTCACACACTCTTCTGACTGAGCCAGCCAGGCATCCCTTGCATTATCTCCTTTAATTCTCAACTATCTTATAATGTAAATTCTATTATCTCCACTTGACAAATGAGCAAACTGAAGTAGAGAAGTTAAGAAATGTATCCAAGGTTAAATAACTAAGAATTTTTGCCGCTGAGATTCAAACTGAACTATTAATCACTATCGACACTACAATAAATTGGTCCTTAAGTGAAACAATCAGGATTGGCCCCTAAGACACAGTACGTACTCAGTCACTATTATGGCAAATGTGTGCCTACGGAATCAACTGAAGTTCTTTTGAAGAGCGGCAGTGTTGGATAATGAGGCTCTGAAATTAGGAAAGTTTTTGTAGTACCTTTTTTGTAAAGTCAAAATTTCAGAGTTGAAAGAGTCCTTAAAAATTTAGTCACACTCACTCCTCCTTTTTGCAGATGTGGAACTTAAGGCCAACGAACTTTGTGACTGACCCAAGGTCAAGAGAGCTGGTTAGCAGAACTGGATTGAACCCAGGTTTCTTGAATTCCTAGATCTTTGCAACGTACAATCATTTCATCATTCGACAAATACATGTGAATGTCTACAAATTTGCAAGCACTACAAACTGAATAAGACCAGTCAAACCCCTATTTTAATTGTCAAACATTTATAAAATGCTTGCCCTCATAGAACTTATCATCTACTTTGCTCTTTTGGGTCACCCTCCGTCCTTCCTCACTCTTAGATACTGGATCAATTACTATTGAGTGGAAGAAAAATCAGACATGCCTTGGTTGTGAAAGGCAGTGCAAAAACTGCTGAAGCATGCATTCTGAAAACACACACAGCTGCCAGCCTCAACATCTTCCTTTATGATTATTTGACTGAAAGAATGAGCCCCGATTGTGGAAAATGAGCTGAGGGAGGGGAAAGGGAGTCACTTAGATTCAACTCCTGTTTACTTGGTGCATAACCTTGGGAGCCAGCTCTCATTCCTTGAGCCCCATCCATAAAGTGGGCTATGTCCCACAGCAAAAAATGGAAAGTTGCACCTGTAGGGCCAAGCAAATCAGATCAATGAGGGAAGCTGAACTGATGGAGACAAGGCTAGAGAACCACGTGCCATGTCAGAGGTGGCCTCTGCTTGGCTCCAACCAATGTGGAATATCTGATCTTTCTATTCTTCAGGAGATGACAGAATTCAGAAATTACCAGATTGCAGAAGAGGGGTGCTTGGGTGGCTCAGTCAGTTAAGCATCCAACTCTTCATTTCGGTTCAGGTCAAGATCTCATGGTTCGTGGGTTTGAGCCCCACGTTGGGTTCTGCACTGACAGTGCAGAATCTGCTTGGGTTCTCTCTCTCTACCCCTCTCCCACTTGTGCACTCTCTCAAAATAAATAAGCTTTAAAAAATTATAGAAATTTCCAGATTGGGGAATGGGGCAGGGGGAGGGACAGAGAGAAACACATTTCTTTTCCACCTTTTCATTATAAAAATTTGAAACACAGAAAAGTAAAAAGAATAGTTAGCATTTTGCCTTTTACCCATACACTTTCACCACAGCATGTCACAACTTTAGCATGCACCTCCAAAAATGGGACACTCTCCTTCATAACCATATTATTACCACATCTAGAAAATAATTCTCAAATATCTAATGGGGGGGGCACCTAGGTGGCTCAGTCTGTTAAGCGTCTGACTCTTGATGTGGGCTCAGGTCACGATCTCATGGTTTGTGAGTTCGAGCCTGACTTTGGGTTCTGCGCTGACACTGCGGCGGAGCCTGCTTGGGATTCCGTCTTTCCCTCTCTCTGCCCCTCCTCCATGAGTTCTCTGTCTCTCTCTCTCTGTCTCTCAAAATAAATAAACCTTAAAAATATAGAGGAGCATCTGGGTGGCTCAGTCAGTTAAGCGTCCAACTCTTTATTTCGGCTCAGGTCATGAGCTCAAGGTTCGTGAGATCGAGCCCTGTGTGGGGCCTGCTTGGGATTACCTCTCACTCTGTTCTTCCCCTGCGTACGCACGTGCTCTCTCTCTCCCAAAATAAGTAAACTTTAAAAAAAAAATTTTAAATATGCATATATCACCTAATAGGACTGAATATTCAAATCTCCATTACTATCTAAAAGACGTTTTTATAGGAGTTTTCTTTTTGAACCAAGATCCAGTCAAGGTTCACATTTTGCATCTGGCTTCACCTCTTTATGGTTTTTAAGCCTAGAACACTCCCTTCCTTTGTTTTTTCCATGACACTGACTTCTGGAACAGAACCAGTACAGCTGTCTTATAAAATGTCCCACATCCTGGACATCTTATCATTACCTCAATGTTCTTTAATCTGTTCCTCTGTTCTCTGAAAGCATGATTAGGCTAAAAGATATTCAGCAGGAAAACTTCACAGATGACACACTGAAGTTCTTATTTCACCACATTAGAGGGTGCATTGTTAATAATCACTTCCAAAGGCAATAAATTTGTTTTTAATTTTTTTGTTTGAATATTTCCTTGGCCTTAGGGATTCTAAGTCATTAAGTATTTTTAAATGAAGTCAATTTCTTGCTTTTTTAAAGGTTTTA
Organism: Leopardus geoffroyi; assembly: GCF_018350155.1. Classification (NCBI taxonomy): domain Eukaryota; kingdom Metazoa; phylum Chordata; class Mammalia; order Carnivora; family Felidae; genus Leopardus; species Leopardus geoffroyi. The sequence continues at coordinate 10,120,240 of NC_059335.1, forward strand.
TTTTTAAGTAATCTCTACCCCAACTGTGGGGCTTGAACTCACAATCCCAACATCAAGAACCATATGCTCCACTGACTGAGCCAGCCAAGCACCCCAATTTTTGTCTCAAATTCAGCCAATTCTCTAGATTTTTCAAATGTTGGCAACTCATTTCAAAAAATTTTAAACACTGTATGAAAGATACAGCCCAATTTTTAACTGCTAGACCCTATGAATTCCCTGGAGGGCCCTTTTGGTTATTACTCTCCTTTTCAGTTTTCTGATAAACTTGGTCCAAACATCACGCAGAATCAGCAACAAAAAGGTTGCCAGAATGTAGTCGGCCATTTCCTAGGCCACCTTCCATTTCACATTTCCAGATCTTCAGAATTCTATTCCACCTGGAATTTCCTTAGAGGCAAGTCAATTTGCTTTGTGCAGCCTCTTTCTTGTCTGTACAGGGGGAAATCACTGCTCTTCCTACTTCAGAGAGCTGCTATGAGACTCAGTTGAAAAATGTACGTGGGGGGGGGGGGGGCACTTGGGGGGCTCAGTCAGTTAAGCATCTGACTTCTGCTCAGGTCATGGTCTCGAAGTTTGTGAGTTGAAGCCCCGCGTTGGGCTCTGTGCTGACAAGCTCAGGGCCTGGAGCCTGCTTCGGATTCTGTGTCTTCCTCTCTCTGCCCCTCCCCCGCCCCCTTCAAAAATGAATAAAAGTTAAAAAAATTTTTTTCATCAAAAACTAAAATAAGTAAAATAAAATGCAAATCTGCTCCTGTGACTCCTATGCTCAAAACTTTCCCATGGGTTTCTCGGAATAAAAAGGCTACACCTCGGGGCACCTGGGTGGCTCAGTCGGTTGAGCCACCAACTTCCGCTCAGGTCATGACCTCACAGTTTGTGAGTTCGAGCCCCGTGTCGGGCTCTGTGCTGACAGCTCAGAGCCTGGAGCCTGCTTCGGATTCTGTGTCTTCCTCTCTCTCCGCCTCTCCCCGACTCATGCTCGCTCGCGCGCTCTCTCTGTCTCAGAAATAAACATTAAAAAAAAATTTTTTTTTTTTAAAGCTACACCTTATTTGCTTCCAACCGCCTTGCTTCTTTGCTTCTCTCTCTCATTTGCCAAGCATGCTCTGGCCTCCAGAATTTTACACTGTTTTCTCTCTCCTAGCGAGCTTCTTCCATATGGTTCTTTTCCTTCATACAGGTCTGTGGCTCAATGAAGACCTCTCCAGAGGTCTTCCCTGGCCTCCCTATCAAAATAGCTCTCCCACCTCAGCATCCTTTAAAGATCCTCTTACCCTGGTTTATTTCTCTCTCAGCACTTGCACTGTCTAATATGTTATTTATGTTAATTGCTTCCCCCACCAGAAATGCACGCTCCATGTGGGCAAAGGATGCAGCTCGCTAATACTCGCTAAGCGCCAAGAAAAAGCGATCGTGGCAGGTACTTAATATTTGATAAAACCAATCAACCCTTTCGAAGACCTCATCCCCCCCGATAACTACCCCATACCCAAGGTATGCCCAACCTTAGCGCCCAGTCCTCTAGAGACACACCCTCATACCTAGGCATAAGCAACCTCTTCGTGTACCTCCAACCCCTGGCCTCCCCGAGCTCCTCAAGATTCCCACTTGAAATATGTTGCTCCAAAACTCCTCAAATACCCTCCTCCTTTCATAGCGGCCCACCCTTTCGAAGCCACAAGAACGTAAATTCGCGCGCGTTCGGTTCGCCAGTCCCCCCAGCGTCCAAGAGATTCCCACAATCCACGAATGAATGAACTACGCCCCCCCTTCATCCTCCCCCTGCACGGCCGGCCCCTCCTCCTCCCTAAGCAACCCCCCCCCCCCGCATCATTCCCTTCGGGCGCCTGAGTCCTTGAGTTTGAATCCTCAACCAGGACTCCCCCGCCGCCCCTTCCAGAGGCCCTCCCTCGGAGCGACCCTCCCACCACCCTGGGAGGTCCCCGCTTCCCTCAGCTTCCAGAAACACCGCTAACCGACCCCTCCAGTCCTCTCAGGAAGGCTACCAACCCCGGGCACGTAATTCCCGCCTCTGCGCTTCAAATCCGACCCTCCGGCTCCGCGAGGGCGGCGAACGCCTCAGGCCAGACGCCCCCAACAGCCCCTCAGCCCCGCGAGCCGCGCCGGCCCTGACCGTTTCTGGGCCTCCAATCCCCACAGACGGATCTGCCGGTCATACTGCGCCGCCTCCTCCTCGCTGATGCCGCCGCCGGCCTCTTCCTTCTCCACCATGGCGCCGGCTCCAGCTGCCTGCGCTCGGGTCCTGCCCACGGCAACCGCCCGCCGGCCCCACGCGCCGCCTACCGCCGCCGGCCGCGCGCCCGGGCCGCGTCTGCGCCTGCGCCACGGACCGCGCCTGCGCACGACCTCCTCCACGGCCCGGCCCGCCCCTAGAGCCTGGGACCACGCGAAGCTCGCCCGCCTGAAAGGCGGGCCGGCAGGACTGTCGACCACGTGACCGGGGCTCCAGCCAATCCTGGCCCAAGAATGGCGCGATTCCCCGCCCCCCTTCCCCCCACCCCCCACCCCGACGGTAAATTTCCAAGTGCTCACCTGATGGGGCTTTTTAGTTTTTATTTATTTATTTTTTACTTATGGGGCTTTTTAAATCAGCAGATATTTATCTAGCACCTGCTGAAATCCCGGTAGTGGAGGCGTTGGGCAATAGAGCAGCGAATAAAACAGAGCCCTGCCCTCAGGCGGCTAACGTTCTTTCGAGGGGAGCCCAAAAACAAATAGAAATCAGACCGTGAGAAATGCTGTGGAGAAAAATAAGCCCGGATGGGACCACAGGGTTCCAGGAGTGGCCAGAAAGAAGCTTCTCGCAGAAACGGGATATTGAACCGAGATCTGGAGGGACTGAAGAAAACAAACCGTGTGGTTAACTGGGCGATGGAGCATTTCTGGTCAGGGCAAACAGCAGGTGCAAAGGCCCTGAATCTGGAATGTGCTAGCATAGCTGAGGAACTTTGGAGAGGGCAAGGTGGCTGGAGCAGAGTGAGAGGATGGGCAGTGGTAAGAGGTGAAATCATAGATGAAGCAGGTGGGGCATCCTGAGGGACCTTGTAGGCCTGGTGCTAACTAAAGTGTATTTTAAGCAAGGTGCCTTTTTATTATTCATTCAACAAATACTTATTGAACATCTGTTATGTGTTAGCCATTGATCTCAGTGCTGGGATAGAGCACTGGCAAAAAAAATAGCTGTCTTCTCATGGAGTTTAAATGGGTTTTCAGTGAATTTTTTCTCTTTTTTGGGTTTGTTTGTTTGAAAGAGAGAGAGAGAGAAAGACGGGGCGGGGGGGCGCGCCTGGGTGGCTCAGTCAGTTAAGCATCTGACTTCGGCTCAGGTCGTGATTCTCACTGTTTGTGAGTTCGAGCCCCGAGTTGGGCTCCACACTAACTGCAGAGCTTGCTTGGGATTCTCTCTCTCTCTCTCTCTCCCCCCATCTCTCTCTCTCTCTGTCTCTCCCCCACTTGCACACACACACTCTCTCTCTCTCTCTCTCTCAAAATAATAAATAAACTTTAAAAAAAAATTTTTTTAAAAGACAGTGCACAAACCGGCAAGTGGGGGAGGGACAGAGAGAGGAGAGAGAGAGAGAATCCCAAGCAGGCTCTGTGCTACCAGCGGGGAGCCCAGTGCAGGGCTCGGTCTCAAGAACCATGAGGTTCATGACCTGAGCCGAAATCGAGAGCTGGACGTTGAACCCACTGAGTCATCTGGGCTCGCCTATGGGAATTATCTTTCTAATTTTTTTTTAACGTTTATTTATTTTTGAGGCAGAGAGAGACAGAGCATGAACGGGGGAGGGGCAGAGAGAGAGGGAGACACAGAATGGGAAACAGGTTCCAGGCTCTGAGCAGTCAGCACAGAGCCCGACGCGGGGCTCGAACTCCCGGACCGCGAGATCATGACCTGAGCTGAAGTCAGACGTTCAACCGACTGAGCCACCCAGGCGCCCCTATCTTTCTAATTTTTATGAGATTAGTTAGGTTCTTTTTTTTTTTTTTAATTTTTTTAACGTTTATTTATTTTTTAGACAGAGAGAGACAGAGCATGAATGGGGGAGGGTCAGAGAGAGAGGGAGACACAGACTCTGAAACAGGCTCCAGGCTCCGAGCGGTCAGCACAGAGCCCGAATCGGGGCTCGAACTCACGGACCGCGAGATCGTGACCTGAGCCGAAGTCGGCCGCTTAACCGACTGGAGCCACCCAAGCGCCCCTAGTTAGGTTCTTTAATAGAACTATTTCATACGTAATGAGTCTGAGGGCCAGCAAAGTTATCAGTAGCCCGAACGAAGTCTTGTATCTTAGAAGTAGTGAAGAGTAAGATTCAAACCCGGGCTATGTGGCCCACATGCTTCATCAGGAGATGATACTGCTGATGGCATATTCAGCTTCTACTCTGTGCTCTGATCTTGCCCCTGAGGCCCATACATACTCCGCGAACCTCAAAGATCGATATTTCTTTTTTTTTTTTTTTAATTTTTTTTTCAACGTTTATTTATTTATTTTTGGGGGGGGGGGGACAGAGAGAGACAGAGCATGAACGGGGGAGGGGCAGAGAGAGAGGGAGACACAGAATCGGAAGCAGGCTCCAGGCTCTGAGCCATCAGCCCAGAGCCCGACGCGGGGCTCGAACTCACGGACCGCGAGATCGTGACCTGGCTGAAGTCGGATGCTTAACCGACTGCGCCACCCAGGCGCCCCAAAGATCGATATTTCATCCCCTTTTACAGATTGCAACTCTGGGACTCGGGGAGGGGTAGGAATTCATCCAAGATCACAACATCACTCCAAAAAAGTTTGGCCGATGCTTACCCTCGGTTATTGATGTGAAACAAATCACGGAAAAGATGAGGGACTTAACGATACATACATATTATCTCTTGTAGTTTTGTGAAGCTGGACTTCAGGAGCAGCTGGGCCGGGCTGTTCTGGCACAAGGTCTTTTGTGAGAACGCAGTCAGAGGTCAGCTGACGCTACAGTCATCTGACGGCTTTTGATGGGAGTTCCTCTTCCGTCGATGATGGGAGGAGGAGATGACCCACTCCCGTGGCCGGAAGTCCTGGGGATACAATAGTGATAAAAATAAACATACGCCAGGGGCGCCTGCGGGGCTCAGTTGGTTGGGCGGCCAACTCTTGATTTCAGCTTGGGTCATGATCTCACAGTTTGGGAGTTTGAGCCCCGCCTTGGGCTCTGCGCTGACAGTGCGGAACCTGCTTGGGGTTCCGTCTCTCCCTCTCTCGCAAAATAAGTAAATAAACTTTTTTAAAAAATGGACGTACCCCTGCTTTATGTAGGAACCGTCACAAGACAGTGGGAGAGAGAGAAAACAGTTCCATAAATATAAATAGAAACTTCATGAAGTGCTGTGAAGGAAAAGAAGAGAGAGCTATAAAAGTGTTTTTGAGGGGCGCCTGGGTGGCGCAGTCGGTTAAGCGTCCGACTTCAGCCAGGTCACGATCTCGCGGTCCGTGAGTTCGAGCCCCGCGTCAGGCTCTGGGCTGATGCCTCAGAGCCTGGAGCCTGTTTCCGATTCTGTGTCTCCCTCTCTCACTGCCCCTCCCCCGTTCATGCTCTGTCTCTCTCTGTCCCAAAAATAAATAAACGTTGAAAAAAAAAAAAAGTGTTTTTGACTCAGTGTCGGAGTCAGAAAAGTATGTCCTGAGGGGCGCTTGGGTCACTCAGTCGGTTGAGCTTCCGACTTTGGCTCTGGTCATGATTTCACAGGTCATGAGTTCGAGCCCTGTGTCAGGCTGTGTGCTGACAGCTCAAGCCCGCTTTGGATGCTGTGTCTCCCTTTCTCTGCCCCTCCCCACTCACACTTTGTGTGTGTGTGTCTCTCTCTTTCTCTCTTAAAAATAAATAAACGTTTTGAGAGACAGAGAGTGAGTGGGGGAGGAGCAGAGAGACAGAGGGAGACACAGAATCCTAAGCAGGCTCCGGGCTCCGTGCCGTTTGCACAGAGCCAGATGTGGGGCTTGAACCAGTAAACCTGAGCCCTAGTCGGATGCTTAACCCACCGAGCCACCTGGGTGCTGCCCCCTCTTTATTTATTTATTTATTTATTTATTTATTATTATTTTTTAAGTTTAAATTTTTTTAACGTTTATTTATTTTTGAGAGAGAGCACATGAGCAAGGGACGGGTGGGGGGGAGGGGGGGGGCGGGACACAGAATCTGAAGTAGGCTCCAGGCCCTGAGCTGTCAGCACAGAGCCGGATGGGGGGCTCGAACTCACCAACCAGGAGATCGTGACCTGAGCCGAAGTCGGACACCGACTGAGCCACCCAGGCGCCCCCACTGAATTCTGTGTTACGTGAATATCTCAGTAAAGCTTTGAGTAAAGAAAGACAAGAAATGGAAGCGTCCACTTTCCCTCCCTTGGGACACTTGATTTTAAGCTCAGCCTCCTTGCTAGGAAAAGCCAAAACAGCCCAGAGAGAAGCCTTCGTGGAGAAGAGCCACAAAGTTCCTGACCCTCAGGCAGGCGCCAGCGCCAGGCGCCGGCCAGCACCAACTCGCTGGCCATGTGAGTGAGCCATCTTGGAAGTATATCCTCTGGCAGCTGGTCAAGCCACCCCGGAGGGAGCAGATACGAGCCATTCCTTCCAAGCCCTGCCCGAAGTTCTGATCCGTAAGCAAAATCAAGGACCGCTGTCAAATTATACCACAAAGTTTTGTGATCACTTGTTACACAGCATTAGATTCCCTGGACACTGCCCTCTACCAACTCTCTTCACACTTTCTTTTTTCTCCATAATGTTTCCTTCTCTCTCCCTCCCCCTGGCGTGCACCCTCTCACGGGGCCAAACAGGCGCTCTCTCTATCTTCCTCTTTCCTTCACCCCATTCTCTTTCTCTAACTCTCTTTCCCTTTCCCTGCCAACACTCTCCGTCTTTCTGATTTTAGTCTCTCTGACGAGCTCCTTCTTTCTGTATTCCCTGAAGACGTCCTCTGAGCCCAGCCCTGTGCGAGGTGACACATAAACCCTGGGGGGGGATATGTTGTCCTGTGGCATCACAGAAGATCTCTCAGAGGAAGTAATGACCGAGTGGTGATGTGGAGAATGATGACAAGTCAGGTGACCGAGCCATGGTGACTGAGGGGGATAAAGGCGTCAATTAAGAAATCGGATGGCGGGGGCACCCAGCTGGCTCAGTCAGTAGAACATGTGACTCTTTATCTCTGGGTTGTGAGTTTGAGTCCCACGCTGGATGTAGAGATAACTTAAAAATAAAATATTTTTATTTTATTTTTTTTAATGTTTATTTATTTTTGAGAGAAAGAGACAGAGCATGAGCAGGGGAGGGGCAGAGAGAGAGGGAGACACAGAATCCGAAGCAGGCTCCAGGCTCTGCGCTGTCGGCACAGAGCCCAACATGGGGCTCGAACTCACCAGTCTTCCAGCTGTGGGATCATGGCCTGAGCCGAGGTCAGCTGCTTAACCGACTGAGCCACACAGGCACCCCAAAAATAAAATCTTAAGCAAGAAAAAGAAGCCAGATCATGAGTTGCCTTTTTTTTTTTTTTTAATGTTTATTTATTTTTGAGAAAGAAAGACACAGCGTGAGCTGGGGAGGGAGACACAGAATCCGAAGCAGGCTCCAGGCTCCCAGCTGTCAGCACAGAGCCCGATGTGGGGCTTGAACTCACAAATGGTGAGATCATGACCTGAGCCGAAGCGGGTTACTCAACCAAGTGAGCCACCCAAGTGACCCTTGTCCTTTTTTTTAAGCCCTGAAAACCTATTTGTTAATTACAATATGTGACCGTTGTACTTTGAGGCAAACAGAGAATATAAAACATCGGTATCCTGAACACTAAAGAAACAAGTCCAGAGTGAACATCACTTTGCTTAGAATGATTTGAGGCTGGAATGTCTGGGTGGTTCAGTCGGTTAAGCATCTGACTCCGGCTCAGGTCATGATCTTACGGTTTGTGGGTTCAAGCCCCTCGTTAGGTTCTGTGCTGACAACTCAGAGCCTAGAGCCTGCTTCAGATTCTGTGTCTCCCTCTCTCTCTGCCCCTCTCCTTCTCACCCTCTGTCTCTCAAAAATAGATAGATGTTAAAAAAAAAAAAAGAAAGAAAGAAAAGAAATGAGAGAGTTTGGGAAGTACACGTCTCTTCAAATCTGTATTGTTTCTTCCAAATATCGCTTGGCCCCCTAGGAAAGTCCGTTTTCTAAACATGACCTTGATCTAGATGGCTTGAAGTTCAGAAACAGAAAGAGAATAGTGGACACTATTTGGTAACTTTTATTTTATCACAATCTTAAAAAAAGTTTCATGTTTATTGATTTTTGAGAGAGACAGAGTAGGGAAGGGACAGAGAAAGAGGGAGACACAGAATCCGAAGCAGGCTCCAAGCTCTGAACTGAAGGCACAGGGCCTGATGCAGGGCTTGAACTCACAAACCGTGAGATCATGACCTGAGCCGAAGTCGGACGCCTACTCGACTGAGCCACCCAGGTGCCCCACAAATTTTTTTAAGTAACCTCTACACCCAACGTGGGGCTCAAACTCACAACCCCGAGGTCAAGAGTCACATGCTCTACAGACTGAGCTAGCCAGGCACCCTACAAATTTTTATTTTGGAGATCTTCAAGCTTACAGAAAAAAATAGTCCAATGAATATTCATATATCCTTTGAATAGATTCATTAATTTGAAATTTTGGCACATTCTCTCTCTTTCTCTCATACACACACACGCTTACCCATATACTTTTCAGCTAAACCACCTTACAGTTCGTCCTTCCAGGTCTTTAAGTCAATGCAGGGAAAATTTTTGAGAACCAGTCGGCCAGATTCTCTTACACACTTCCTGCATGTGAAATGCCAAATATGCACAAATCCCTTCAACTGAAAGATTAATTCCAGAGGTCTGAGCCACTTGAAAATGTCTATATTTAACTCCAAATATTCACTGGGTTAAACGACGCCAATGAAGGAAACGATTATCGCAACAAGGGCATGCAGTACGTTCTCTTGATTAGCGCTGAGGCCGTTTGCATTTTGCACAGATGGCTACAGCCCTGTCGATCTTCTATTCCCCATGCTCGATCTTCAGCAACCCCTCGACGCTACTCCCACCGAGAGGGTGCGGTGTGAACGCATCTTAATTTAGTTCATTATATCTTCAATGACCCTATTTCCGAATAAGGTCACATTCTGAGGTTTCCGGAAGAACACGAATTGGGGGGTAGGCAAAAACTACTTAACCCAGTACAGGTATCAGTGCATATTCTTAAACATATAACAACATACGAAGAAATAACTGTACACGTGTGGAGCTAGCTAATTAGCTAGCTAGATAAAATAAATCTGGCGTTTGATTGAAAATAATTTGGCAGAGTTGGGGATGGTCAGTGGGTGGAAATAGGGCGTGGCTATGAGTTTATAATTCTTTTTTTAACGTTTATTTTGAGAGAGAGAGAGAGTGCACGAGTGGGGTAGGGGCAGAGAGAGAAGGGAGAGAGAAGCCCAAGCAGGCTCTGCATTGACCGTGCAGTGCCCAATGTGGGCCTGGAACTCACTAACCGTGAGATCATGACCTGAGCCCAAACCAAGAGTCACACGCGTGATCGACTGAGTCACCCAAGCGCCCCTGTATTTTTTTTTTAAGATTTTATTTTTATTTATTTATTTTTAATGTTTATTTATTTTTGAGAGAGAGAGCACAAGCGGGGGAGGTTCTGAGAGAGAGCGGGACAGAGAATCCGAAGCAGGGCTCCGCACTGACAACAGAGAGTCCGATCTGGGGTTCCGACCCCCGAACTGTGAGATCGTGCCTAGAGCCGAAGTCAGACGCTTAACTGACTGAGCCACCCAGGCACGCCAAGATTTATTTTTATTTTTATTTTTTATAATATACATCCAAATTAGTTAACACATGGTGCAACAATGATTTCAGGAATAGATTCCGTAAGCCCCTTCCCCATTTAGCCCATGCCCCCCTCCCCCAACCCCTCCAGCAACGCTCTGTTTGTTCTCTGTATTTAAGAGTCTCTTATGTTCTGTCTCCCTCCCTGTTTTTATATTATTTTTGCTTCCCTTCCCCTATGTTCATCTGTTTCGCATCTTAAAGTCCTCATAGGAGTGAAATCATGTATTTGTCTTTCTCTTGTCTATTCGCTTAGCATAGCACCCTCCAGTTCCATCCACGTAGTTGCAAATGGCAAGATTTCATTCTTTTTGATGGCCGAGTAATACTCCATTGTATCTATATACCGCATCTTCTTTATCCGTTCATCCATCGATGCACACTTGGGCTCTTTCCATACTTTGGCAATTGTCCATAGCGCTGCTATGAACATGGGGGTGCATGTGCCCCTTTGAAACAGCATACCTAGTAGTGCAATTGCTGGGTCGTAGGGGAGTTCTAATTTTAGTTTTTTGAGGAGCCTCCGTACTGTTTTCCAGAGTGGCTGCACCACTTTGTATTCCCAGCCAAGATTTTATTTTTAAGTAATTTCTGCACCCAATGCGGGGCTCAAACTTCCAACCCCAGAAGCAAGAGTTGCGTGCTCCACCTTCCGAGCCAGCCAGGCGCCCCTCCCATCTTCTTTCTCAAGGCTGAATATGAATATGTTCCGTTGTAAACTATAAACCACATTTTGATTATCCATCCATCCGTTCGGCAGACATTTGGGTTGCTTTTCAGCCTTCGACTAGTGTGAATAATGTGGCCATGCACATGGTGTCCAAATATCTCTCTGAGACCCTGGTGAGACCATGGGATATATACCCGGGGGGGAGGGGGTAGTTTTGTTTTTTTCAGCCACAGCTAATCGGAACAGCTGCCAAAACTGAGACTTGGTCACTGAAAGGGGGTGGAGAGCAGTTAGTCAATAGATCAGGCCCCTGGGTTTAGGGATTACATAATTACCTCCACCCAGGTGGCAGCTCCACATTAACCACCTCGGTGGTTCGCAGCCCCACCTGCACATTAGGATTATCTGGGGACAGTTTCAGCAACTCTAGTGCCCGGGCCCCACCTTCCGAGACTGATTAATTGGTCTGGGGTGGAGCTGAGACACTGATTTTTACAAAATGCTCCCCAGATGATTCTAAACACAGTCAGGATGGAGAACTCTGTAACAAAGGCACGTGTGGTGTCTTATTCCAGTCTCAGTTCTTTTCCCGCCCTTCCTGTTCGAACCGCCTAATTCTTAGGATTCTTTAAACGACATCGGATTAGGGGCACTGGCTGGCTTAGTCAATGGGGCACGGCACGTGATCTCAGGGTTGTGAGTTTGAGCCCTACATTGGGGGTAGAGATTACTTAAAAATAAAAATATTTAGGGGTGCCTGGGTGGCTCAGTCAAGTCGGGCGCCCGAATTCAGCTCAGGTCATGATCTCGCAGTCTGTGAGTTCAAGCCCTGCATCGGGCTCTGTGCTGACAGCTCGGAGCCTGGAGCCTGCTTCGGATTCTGCGTCTCCCTCTTTCTGCCTCTCTCCTGCTCACACCTCTGTCTCTCTCCCTCAAAAAGTAAATAAACGATAAAAAAAAAAAAAAACTTTTTTTAAGTAAAAGTATTTTTTTTTTAACTTTTTTCAACGTTTATTTATTTTTGGGGGGACAGCGAGAGACAGAGCATGAACGGGGGAGGGGCAGAGAGAGAGGGAGACACAGAATCGAAAACAGGCTCCAGGCTCTGAGCCATCAGCCCAGAGCCCGACGCGGGGCTCGAACTCACGGACCGCGAGATCGTGACCTGGCTGCAGTCGGACGCTCAACTGACTGCGCCACCCAGGCGCCCCTTAAGTAAAAGTATTTAAGGGGCACCTGGGTGGCTCAGTCGGTTAAGCATCTGACTCTTGATTTTGGCTCAGGTCATGATCTCATGGTTCGTGGGAGTGAGCCCCATGTCAGGCTCTGCACTGACAGTATGGAGGCTGCTTGGGATTCTCTCCCTCCCTCTCCCTCCACACACCCCCCCTCCACCGCTCTCTCCTGCTCTCCCCCTCACACATGCTCCCCCCCGCCGCTCTCTCTCTCAAAATAAATAAACATAAAAAATTTTTAAAAATTAAAATCTTTGAAATAAATAAAATTACATTTAAAAAAATTAGGCAGCACCTGGTCAGTTCAGCCAGTGGAGCATGTGATTCTTGATTTCGAGGTTGTGAGATTGTGAGCTCGAGCCCCACAGTGGGTGTAGAGATTGCTTTAAATAAATAAGTAAACTTGAAAAAATAAAAAATAAATGAATAAGTAAAAACTAGCATGTTTGAATAGAAGTAAAGATAACCTTTATTACCTGTAATAAAATACATACATTTAATTATACACAAGGTGGATTTTTACGTACATGAGATGTTATGGATCAAATTGTGTCCCTGCAGGGGCGCCTGGGTGGCGCAGTCGGTTAAGCGTCCGACTTCAGCCAGGTCACGATCTCGCGGTCCGTGAGTTCGAGCCCCGCGTCGGGCTCTGGGCTGATGGCTCAGAGCCTGGAGCCTGTTTCCGATTCTGTGTCTCCCTCTCTCTCTGCCCCTCCCCCGTTCATGCTCTGTCTCTCGCTGTCCCCAAAATAAATAAACGTTGAAAAAAAAAATTAAAAAAAAAAAATTGTGTCCCTGCAAAAGATATGTTCAAGTACTTATCCTTGGGACCTATGAATCTGATCCTATTTGGAAATGGGGGTCTTTGTAGATGTAATTAAATTAAGATGACATCATTAGGGTGAGCTGTAGTCCAATATGACTGGTGTCTTTATAAGAGGAGGGAAATTTGAATACAGAAACCACAGGGAGAAGGGCCATTTGAAGATGAAGGTAGAGGGGAGCCAAGAGGCTTAATTGGTAGAGTACGTGACTCTTGATCTCAGGGTGGTAAGTTCAGGCCCCACATTGGGTGTAAAACTTACTTAATAAATAAAATAAAATAAAATAAAATAAAATAAAATAAATAAAATAAAATAAATAGAATAAAATAAAATAAAATAAAATAAATAGAATAAAATAAAATGGAATAGAATAGAATAAAAGCTCCTGGCTGGCTCATTTGGTGGAGCATGGGACTCCCAATCTCAGAGTTGTGAGTTTGCGCCCCATGTTGGGTATAGAGATTACTTTAAAAAAGAAAAGAAAATATTTACATTTTTAAAAGTTTATTTATTTATTTTTGAGAGAGAGAGCGCACAAGTGGGGAAGGGGGGTAGAGAGGGAGAGACAGAATCCGCAGCAGGCTCCAGGCTCTGAGCTGTCAGCACAGAGCCTGATGCAGGCTCAAACTTACAAACCATGAGATCATGACCTGAGCCGAAGTTGGATGCTTGACTGACTGAGCCACCCAGGTGCCCCCGATGTTTATTTATTCTTGAGAGAGAGAGAGAGAGAGAGAGAGAGAGAGAGAGAGAGAGAGAGAGACAGAGACAGAGCGCAAGCCAGGGAGGGGCAGAGAGAGAGAGGGAGACACAGAATCCAAAGCAGGCTCCAGGCTCTGAGCCATCAGCACAGAGCCCGACGCAGGGCTCAAACTCACAAACCGTGAGATCATGACCTGAGCCGAAGTTGGATGCTTAACTGACGGAGCCACCCAGGTGCCCCTTAATCTCTATGCCCAATGTGGGGCTCAAACTTATAACCATGAGATCAAGAGTTGCAGAGGCACCTGGGTGGCTCAGTAGGTTAAACATCCGATTCTTGATTTCAGCTCAGGTCATGATCTCAGGGTCGGTGAGTTTGAGCCCCACATGGGGCTCCAGGCTGACAGTGTGGAGCTTGCTTGGGATTCTCCCTCTCCTTCTCTGTCTGCCCCTCCTCTGCGCGCGCTCTCTCTCTCTCTCTCTCTCAAAATAAACGTTAAAAAAAAAAAAAAAAAAAAAAGAGTTGAATGTCTACTGACTGAGCCAGCAGGGTGGCCCTGGAGGGTAGAAGTTTGAAATGAAGGTCTGAGCTCCTCTGAAGGCCCTAGGGAAGCAATCCTTGCTTCCTCCAGCTTCTGGTGGTTGGCCAACAATGCTTGGCTCATAGATTACTCCAATCTCTGCTTCTTCTGTCACATGTTGTCTCCCTGTGTGTATCTTTGTGTCTCTTCTCTTCTTGGAAGGATACCAATCATATCAGGGTAAGGGCCCACCCTACTCCAGTGTGACCTCATCTTATTTTTATCAATCATATCTTTAGTGACCCTGTTTCCAAATAAGGTCACGTTCTGAGGTTTCAGGAAGAATGTGACTTTGAGGGGAGGGAAGCACTATTTAACCCATTACAGGTACAAGTATATATTCTCTTTTTTTTAACATATATTTTTTAATTTGAGAGAGAGAGAGAGCAGGGTAGAGGGGCAGAGGGAGAGACAGAATCTCCAGCAGGCTCTACACTCAACTTGGAGTGTGATGTGGAACTTGATCCCACAACCCTGGGATCATGACCTGAGCTGAAATCAAGAGTCAGACAGATGCTCAACCTACTTACACCCAGGTTCCCCCCCTTTTTTAATATATATACTTTAAAGTTTATTTATTTTGATAGAGAGAGAGAGAGAGAGAGAGAGGGAGAGAGAAAGAGAGGAAGTGTAGGAGGGGCAGAGAGAGAGAGAGAGAGAGAGAGAGAGAATCCCAAGCAGGCTCCACACTGTCAGTGAGGAGCCCGATTTGGGGCTCAATCCCATGAACCTTGAGATCATGACCTGAGCTGAAATCAAGAGTCTGACACTTAACCGACCGAGCCACCCAGGCATCCCACAAGTGTATATTCTTAAATGTGTAACAACATATATAGAAATAACTATTTATGAATATGTGTGGAGCTAGGTAGTTAACTAGCTAGATGAAACAAATGTGGTATTTGATTAAAAATAAACTAAAATGGGTGCCTGGTGGCTCATTCGGGCATCCGACTTTTTTTTTTTAATTCTTTTTATTTTTAGAGACAGAGAGAGAGAGGAAAGGAAAGCATGAGAGCACTAGCAGGGGGGAAAGAGAGAGAGAGAGAGAGAGAGAGAGGGAGAGAGAGGGAGGGGGAGAGAGATTGAGAGGGGATCCTGAGCAGGCTCCACACTGAGTGTGGACCCCATAACCCTGGGATCATGACCTGAGCTGAAATCAAGAGTTGGACACTCAGGGCGCCTGGGTGGCTCAGTCGGTTGAGTTTCCAACTCTTGATTTCAGCTCAGATCATGATCCCAGGGTGGTGGAATCCAGCCCAACATCAGGCTCTGTGCTAAGCAGGGAGCCTGCTTAGGATTCTCTCTGTCTCCCTCTACCCCTCTCCCCCCTCCCTGGCTCTTGCCAGTGCGGGTTTACTCACTCTCTTAAAAAAAAAAGGCATTGGTGTGGGCACCTGGGTGGCTCAGTCAGTTAAGTGTTGGACACTTGATCTCGGCTCAGGTCATGACCTCACAGTTTGTGAGTTGCAGTCCCATATAGGGACTGCTAGGGATTCTGTCTCTCCTTCTCTTTGCCCCGCCCCCACTTGTGCTCTATCAAAAATATAAATAAATAAACTTAAAAAAATTAATAAGCTATCAGAGTTGGGGGACGGTCAGTGGGTAGGTGTAAGGAACTTAATTTCCCTGAGTTTATAATTCTTTTTTTTTTTTTTTTACATTTATTTATTTTCAGAGAGAGAGAGTGCGAGAGAGAGCAGGGGAGGGGCAGAGAGAGAGAGAGAGAGAATCCCAGGCAGACCCCAGCTGTCAATGCAGAGCTGGACACGGGGCAGGAACTCATGAACCAGGAGATCACATGACCTGAGCCCGAATCAAGAGTCAGACACTTAACCCACTAAGCCACCCAGGCACCCCAAGTTTATAATTCTTGAAGCTGGGTGATAGGTATATGAAGGTTCATCTTACACTTTCCCGTTTTTGTGTATGTTTGAATTTTTCCCTAATAAAAAGTTTTTTAAAACCCTTATTTTAATGTTCCGAATCTCAAACTCTTAAACTATGCTGTGCTACGAAAAATGCCAGTGACAGGATCAAACAACCTCTTTGTGCACAAAAGATGTTTCGAAGTCTTGGAATGACCATGCAGCAGAGGGCTCTATCAAACATCCGTTGGATAAGACTTTGGAGAGAAACGCTTTTGCTGAGTTGTCTTGTAGTGTTAAAGTGAAATGTGCACGGGTCATAGAAATAAAAATAAAGGGAGTCAAACTATTTTGAAGAACTAAAACTGATTCTTAGCATTAAATGATTTATTAGTTATTATATTGACCTTGAGATGACCCTGAAGATCCATGGCATGTGGTCATTTGTAACTGGTTAGCGAATGACCGGAGCTATTTCCTGTGACTTTGCAGCAACTCTTGTGAACAGTAACTTTGTGGAAAAGGACTGAAAATAAACCAACCTGGTCTATAAATTATTTTCTCCTGGACCTCTAGACTCATTAAACATCTAAAAGGGTTCCTTTTCCCACTCCCCCTTATAGTTTTATAAAGCTTACAAAGAACATTTAATGTAATGGTAGGTTCTCAAATTTGGGGGTATATATGTTCTTAAACTTTTTTTTTTTAAGGTGAAATTCACATCAAAAAAAGAAATTTACATAACTTAAAATTAACCATTTTATCTTTTTTTTTTTTTAGCTTATTTTTTATTTTGAGACAGAGAGCGGGGGAGAAGTAGAGAGTGAGTGAGAGAGAGAGAAGAGAGAGAGAGAGAGAGGGGGGGGGAGAGAGAGAATCCCAAGCAGGCTCTGCACTGACAGCTCAGAGCCTGATGTGAGGTTCGAACTCGTGAACCTTTCAATCAGACCTGAGGCAAAATCAAGAGCCAGACACAACTGACTGAGCACAACTGGCTATAATTTTGTTCATTAGGTGAGCATTTATTACCCATAGTCAGGTTGGTCCCTGTGCTGTCATCCTATCATCCCTGGTCCCTGTCCTCTAGTGTCAGTAACAACTCCTTTATTATTGTGATGTCCCAAAAGGTCCCTGCAAACTTCCAAAATGTCCTCAAGGGTGCAATACTCTCCCCTTGAGAATAAAAAAACAAAAACAAAAACAAAAACAAAAAAACCCCAAACCAACCCAACAGGAATTTCCCACAATAAGTCCCAAAATGTCCTCTAGGGGGCAACATCATCTCCTTGAGAACTAGGTGGAACCATGATCTAGCCTGGAGTTCACTACCCTCCATTTCCCAATAAAAACAGGGTTGGATTAGCAAGGAAGGTAGAGAAAATAGCTATTGGTTGGCAGTCAGCAAGATACCATAATGCCTCCCTTTGGCCAATGGTCTCCTCCTTTCTTCCCTAGTTATTTCCACGGGCTGGAGCCAGCTCCTGGCATTTCTTCCACACCGTGTAGTGACTTCTCTGTAGAGCCATCCCCGTGACTAGAAAAACAAAATCTTTTGCCAGAATAATGATGTTCCCAGAGTAGAAAGAAATAGGTACCAGGGAAGCATTGGTCACGTATGGGCATCACAGAAGTTTCCATCTCAGAAAAATACAAGGACCTGCCAAGCTTGGAGACATTTTGGAGGTCCAGATGAAGAATTTTGGAAACGATGGGCAAGTTGGTAAAACATGCAACCTTCCTCCACAACCTCCCCACACCACACCCCCCACACACCTGGCACACATGGACACGTGCGTGGGCACACACACAGATACACACACGTGCACACACGCAAAGCACGTTTGGTAGCTCTGTGGGAATCTTAGTGGCAATTTGTATCATGACTGGGAGACTTGCTCTCACTGATCAGCAAAGAAAACTCAAAGGTATACAAAAGAAGGTTCTTTAGATATATCGCCCAAGATGTATTGCAAAAGACTGCCATCTGGGTCTTCCAACCCAGCCATCCAGGGGGTCCTCAAAAGTGGCAAATATACTTCAATTTATTTGTCTGTTCTCCAACCGATGGGTATTTAAGTTGTTTCCAGTTAGGGACTATTTTGACTAGGGCTGCTGTGAACATTCTTTTCATGCCTTTTGGTACACATTTGTTGGATACATACATTCGGGTGGAATTGTTGAATCATAGAGTAAGCTTCCTTTCAGCTGGAGTTGATATTGCCAAGCCATTTTCCAAAGGGGTTCTAAGGGAGATCCTGTGTTTCTCCTCTACTCTAACATTCTATACTTCTCTACTCTGGTCACCAAATGCTTGGAGGCTTTCCCACACCAAGCAGTGCTGCAACTGGGGGATACCAGCTGAAGTTCAATTCCGTTCTGATACTATCTACCCGGAGTTAGCATGAGATCCCGTTGGTTAAGAGCTCATTCCCACAAGATTGCCCACCCCCAGCTTCAGCCTCAAATTGGAAGCACTTCTGATTGGGTATAAATCAGATGTTGCCACAACCCCTTTCTCTGTTTCCATTAATTTGCTACAGTGGCTCACAGAAGTCAGGAAAATAGTCTACCTACTAGACTACTCGTTTGTTACAAAGGATATTAAAGAATATGAATGAACAAGGGGCGCCTGGGTCGCTCTGTCCATTGAGCATCCACTCTGTCCACTGAGCATCCGACTTCAGCTCAGGTCACGATCTCATGGTTTGTGAGTTCAAGCCTCATATCAACTCACTGCTGTCAGCATGGAGCCCACTTCCTATCCTCTCCCTCTCTCTGCCCCTCCCCCATTCAAGCGCACATGCGCGCACTCCCTCTCAAAACTAAAACATAAAAAAAAAAAAAAAGAAAAGGAATGAATTTAACTCATTAATGAGCGAACCAGCAGAAAAATTAAGCTGGTTCAAGTTGGAGATGAGAAACGTGTATGTATAAAAACAAATGCAGGAATTAGGTTGGAAAGTTTGCTACAAAATTGATTAATACCATTCAAGGTCGTCTTTCCTACCAGGCCAAAAATCCTTTGAAACTTGAGAATCTTCCATAACTTCTCAGAGTCTAGACCCCAATCAACAGTTACATAGTAAGTCAAAGTGACATTTAGAATGTTAGGGCGGGGGCGCCTGGGTGGCTCAGCCAGTTAAGCATTGGACTCTTGATTTCGGCTCAGGTCATGATTTCACGGTTTCATGAGCTGGAGTCCTGCATGGGCTCTGTGATGACAGTGTGGAGCCTGCTTGGGTTTCTCCCTCTTTCTTTGCCCCTCCCCTGCTCGCGCTCTGTCTCTCAAATAAACTTTAAAAAAAAAAAAAAAGAATGTCAGAAGGGCTTGGTAGGCAATGTTAGACAGTGGTCTAGTAAGATTCTGAAAAGGCATGGAGAAACCTTCCTGCCTCATGAGACTTGCTGATCTTTTCATTTTTCTCATTACCTAAAAGCAGACAGCCCTCTAGAATTCTGGAATGGCCTGCTGAAGCTTCAGAGGTGGCCAGCTGGAGACCACAGCATGAAAGGACAGACCATGTGGTCTACAGTCTTAACCAGTGTGGTTTCATCCATCGCTAGAATACATGGGGTTCAGAAAACAAGGCACAGAAGGGGAAAGACAATTCGCAGTATTTTTCTTTCCATTCGAATAATCCTGCTCTACTAGTCTTGTGTTAAAGAAACCTTTCCGACAATTTTGTTAAAAGCACGTGCCAACATTTTATTGCAATGATGCATGCAAAGAAAAAAAAAGTCTCTTGCAGGTGAATTAGAAATGTATTCTTGGTATGGACATTTTAGGGGAGAAGTGAATGGTTAAATAACCATCATTAACTAGAGGCTAGATCCAGAAAGTAAATAAAACTAGATCCAGAACATAAGAAAGGAAAGACGGAAGATTAGGAGTCTTGATTGGCAGGCAGTAGTTCCTCAGAACAAATTTCATAGCCATCAAAATTCACTCGAAATGGCTTAAATCTTTTTTTTTTTTTTTTTTTGTCAAGAAAGCTAATTACTTCACTGAAGGAGATTGTTATAAATTACTCACAAAAATCGTATGTCCCAGACTAGTTTGCGGGCATTTTTTTTTTTTTTTCTTTCATGGTAGGATCAATAGACCAAGAAGTAATTTGGCGCCTTTACCTCCAGATTTATCTTTCATGCTGCACTGGTTTTCTGTTCCCGGAACCTAAATGGTCCACACCTCGTCAGGGTCTGAAATAAACTTTTTCTTGGCTTGGAACTTTCTCTTCTCCTTCCCATCTCAACTTAAACAACCCTGTCCTGGGCGCCCCCTTTAACACCTCATTTAATAGAGGCTCTCTTCCAACTTCCAGTTCCTTTCCCCTGGAGCATTATCGGTTTTTAAGCTCCAGGAAGCTAGAAACTGTTCCCATCGACCATCACAGAGCTTGACACTGTACAAGGAGCTCATAAAAGCACAGAACAAAGATCCTTGGATATAAACCGGCCTCAACGAATTTTTGCAGTAGGCAATGGAATGCCCACACGGACTAAAATTCTTGAGGCGCTCTTTACGGCTAATATTACGTTCCTGAGACAACTATTTAGACACCAGGATTGTCTGCATCCATTAAATGAGAATAGTAGTTCCTCCCAATGGAGTTTCGAGGATCAAAAGATTGTAGGTCGTTTGCACACCGTTTGAACCCGGTCAGTCGCTCCCACGTGTAACATTTATCTAGAGCCTTCCCGATAACCTACGCTACAAGCTCTTAAATTTCCCGGAGGCAGTACCAAGGCCCGCCCCTCTCGCACCGCCCCAGGGAGACGTCACTGACCGAGGTTTCTAATGACGTCAGCTCCGGACCTGTTCGGCTCCATCCTCCCCTTCTCCGGAAACCTACAACTCACGGCACCCGGCCTCCAGCTTTCGGTTATTTTTTTTTTTTTCTTTCCGTAGCTCGAATTCTTTCCCTCCCATTCTTCCACCTAAAACTTTAGTCTCTTCCCGCCTTCCCTCAAGCTGGTAATTTTCGGTTCTTCCCGCTTGCGCTCGGGTGAATTTCCCAGCCTTTTGCTCTGTTAATCGCCTCCCGAGCCCCGCCCTTCAGCCTTTCCCGTCTAAATTCCTCTTTCGGCTAGTTCCGCCTCCTGCCACCCGCCTCCGACACCGCCTTCGGCTCCTTCCGGATCGTCGCAGTTCCTTGCCTTCCCCGCGCCCCCCCCCCCCCATCCCGTCCTGGTCCGCTTCGGCTATCTCCGGCTCCCGCGACTTTCCATCCATTCTTTAGCCACACCCCCATCACCAACCTCGGCTTTTTCCGTCTCTGCCCGTCTCTCGCTCCTCTGCCTTCGGCTTTTTCCGCCTTGCCTCGACCTCACTCCCTCCCTTCGGCTCTTTCCGCCGGCCTTCGGGAGAAGGCCTGTGCCCCTCTCCTCCACGTGACGCGGCCTCCGCCTCCGCCTCCCAGTTCCCCCTCCCACCTCGCCCTTCCTCCTGCCTCAGCCTCTCGGCTCCTCCAGGCCGGGCCGCCATTTTGTGTGAATTTCTGACTGCGGCGGGGGCCGAGCAGCCGGGGCACCTAGGGCGGGCAGACAGACAAGACAGTCGGCCCGTCTCCGCGGCCCGTTTCCTCCCTCCCTAAAATCCTTTTTTTTAACCCCCCTCGCTCGCTCTCCTCTTCTCCCCTCCCCCCTCGCTTGCTCCATTGCGCGCGGCCCGCGCTAATTACACCCAACCACCCACCAGTGTCCGTGTCTCCCGGGTCCCCCACCTCCGGGCCCGCGGGGGAGGTGTGTGTGGGGGCTCTCGCCCCGATGAGGGCCCCGCGCCCGTGAGCGAGTGACCCCAGGGGCGGGCTGCGGAGAAAGGCGGCGAGCGGCCCGCCGAGGCCTAGGCCGCGCGGCCTACGCGGAGGTCGGCGCAGAGGTGATTCCGAAACCGAAAAACTATATACCCATTCCTATCAGGAGCCCTCAGAGCTGAAGTGTGCCCCTCCCGCCACGCCCAAGCAGTCCTTTTTCGTGCATTAACATCCCCTCCCCCCCAAAGGAACTATGGAGGCCGCGCCCGGGACCCCCCCGCCGCCACCATCAGAGTCGCCGCAGCCGCCATCGCCACCGCCGCCATCAACGCCTTCGCCTCCTCCGTGTTCCCCCGACGCCTGCCCGGCCACCCCGCACCTCCTCCACCACCGCCTCCCGCTCCCTGACGACAGGTCAGGCCCCCGGCCCGGCCGGGGCAGCGTCCCCGGGGGAGGAAGAGGAGGAGGAGGAAGGGGGGCGGCCGCCATGTTGGGCCGGGCCGCGGAGGAGGAGGAGGAGGAGGAGGAAGGGCGGGGTCGGTGGGTGTCTCTCGCTCGCTCGCTCTTTCTCGCTTGCTTTCTCTCCTGGCCTCATGCGTTTCCCCCCCCTCGCGGCGCTCGCCCGCTCTCCCTCGCTCTCGCTCTGTCTTTTTTGGGCGCCATGCTGAGGGGAAGGTGAGGAGGCGCCCCCCGGACCCCCGCGCCCGCCCGCCCGCCCTGGGGAGGGGGCGCTGGGGGGGGGGCTGCGGAGGCCCACGGGGGTCCTGGCTGCCCCAGCGCCCGGAGCTGGCAGCCATGGGCCCGCCTGCCCGTCGCCTGGCTTCGGGGAAGGGGATGGGGGAGGGGCTCCCGGACCCTTTTTGGGGGGGGATCTCGAGTAGTAACCCCGCTCTTAGGGACTTGGGAGTTGGGGGTTTCCAGCCCCTGGCAGTATCCTTTCTCCTGGGGGAGGTGTGCCCTGCCCTACTTGGAGAGGTACCCTAGTTTAGGCAGAAAGTGGGGGTTCGTTCAGTTCTAGCTCCATCCTTTTAGTGGGGGGGGGTCCTTTGGGTGGGGGCTCTCGCACTTTTTTTGGCGGGAGGGATTTCCTAGCTATTACCTAGAGGGCAAATTTGGTTGGGGGGGGGAATCTCTAGTTCCTTCGATGGAAGCCCCTTTCTCTTTTGCGGGGAGAAGCCCCCTCCCCGTGTTTTTCCTTGAAGGCAGGGGTCCTCTCGTTTTTCGTAGGTAGGTGATGCGTTTTTGGCGAGGGGGGTGGGGGGGGTGAGGTTTGCTTTCCCTGCCTTGGAGGGGAGAGGAAGTTGGTCTCTTTCTCATGGGGTTCCCTCTTTCGGGCTAAAATGGGGCGCCATCCCTTCCGGGGGAGATAACGATTTTTTTTTTTTTTTAATTTTGTGCTTTTGCAGGGGGTGAAAGGGAGTGCCCCCCTTCCCCTTTTATTAAGTGCGAAATGGGTTTGCCCCACGCCCTTCTCTGGAGGGTGATAAAGGGGCCAGCCTGGCGCGTTTTAGAGCGAGGTTGGGGCCCCTGTTTCCCCTGCTCCAGCA
Organism: Leopardus geoffroyi; assembly: GCF_018350155.1. Classification (NCBI taxonomy): domain Eukaryota; kingdom Metazoa; phylum Chordata; class Mammalia; order Carnivora; family Felidae; genus Leopardus; species Leopardus geoffroyi. The sequence goes on from NC_059335.1 coordinate 10,143,315, forward strand.
GAGGGTTGGGGTGCAGGGTTTGCCCTCCCTTTCCTGGCGGGGCAGGGGAAGAGGTGTCTAGAGAGTGGATTGGGAAATGGAAGGAGGTTTTCAAGCGGCAGGAAAGGCAGTCTGAGAAGGAGTGGGGGTGGGGAGGGGAAAAGATCGAGCTGGACAGATGGCTGCCCCATAGCAGCCCGGGCTGGGGAGTCGCGGGAGGACCCTCCCCTAGATTGGGGTCTTAGCGAGGGCTTCCTTGCCAGGCACCACGGCCCCTTCTCCCCACTGCCACCTCCCCTTTTCCCTTTCTCCTTCACAGACCATACTTTGCCTTTTAAAAGAAATGCCACCCACATTCAGAGACACAAGTGCAGCAGTTTGGTGAGCTTTTACAAAAAAATTTTTTTTTGGTTTTTTTTTTTTTGTTTTGTTTTTGTTTTCTGTTTTGTTCTAATTAAATGTATCGTCCTGGGAATCGCAGCCCATCGCAGCCTGACTCCAGTTCAAGGAAATAAACAGATTAGCAAAGGTCTGTGCGCTAAGCCCACGTTGGGCTTCCGGGCCCCCTCTTGGGGGCAGGTGCATTACTCAAAGGTGCTTACACGCTTTATTCGACCTCTAAGGAGTTCTCTTATGTCAGAAGTGTATGTCTTACAATGGGTTGGGATGGTAAGTAGCCTCTTTTATTGAGTAATTCAATTATCTCCCTCTTTTTGTCCCTTTCCTGCCTGCCTTCCTCCTGCCTTTAGACCAAAGTGATGCTTGAGTGAATTGATATGTTCGAATCAGGATTCTAACCCAGTTTTGAGCCCTTTTAGACTTGCACATCCTTTCGATCTTTAATTTTTTTTTAATTTGTCGTACACAGTTTTGTCAAAAAAAAAAAAAAAAGAGCGTTACTGTAACATGACAAAAACTTATGTAAAAGGCCCATATGTTTTCAAGCCCTTGGTATCCCTCTGTCCCTATCAGTCCATTGCTTTGTCTCCAGCCTTCATCTTTGAAGAAAGTGGACACTTCAGAGGTCCATTTCTAGGAGACGAGGTTAAAACTGGATTTGGCTTATGATCCCTGTATTTGAGTTAATGTGCTCCCTCCCTCCCCCCCCGCCCCTCCCCCCTCCCCAAAAGATTGTGGTTCAAGTAGATCCAATTTTCTCATTTTACTCCAATGTCTCTTATGGTGATGGACGTTTAAATTAAGCAAGTCATTTGTAAAGTACTGTTTAAGCACCAAATCTGTAAAGTGTCAACCCCCAGTCTCCTCTCCCCGTCTCCACTGTTGTTCCCTTTGTTCGAAAGCACATGCCTGACCGTGAAAAGTTGATGCAAACGTGTTACATGCCCAGTCATGGTGGAGAGAACACTTCCTCCGGCCCCCAGTCCTCCCTCTCCTACACATACAAGGAAAAAAACGGCAACAGAAATGACTTGCAGAACCAAACACTTGTACTTCCGATGTGTTTTACAAGCATAAGTTCCGTTAAAAGACAAAACACGTTGAAGTTCCATTTTCCCTCTTGGCCCCAGTTTTGGTCCCTGATGTACTTTGGTCGAGAAAACTTTTTAACACACGGCCCTTTTCCCCTCTGAAAGATCCTGTTTACCTTTTTTTTTTTTTTTTTTTTCCCATTCTTAGGGGGAAAAAAAAAGTTCACTTACGTTGGGATAAGGAAATGTTAACTGCAGTTCAGTGGGCCATTTGTCTTAGTCTTCCTCTCCAAATACTCACAACGTAACTGCTGTGAAGTGGTGATGTTAGGTATGTAAAATCAGTTGTGGGAGGAAGAAGTGTCCACACTGTACAATATCCTGCAAAAAAAAAAAAAAAAAAAAAAAGTCTCAAGCACGAACTGAACACACTCTCTCCAGTGCGCAGGGTCAGCCGAAAATGAACGGCCTTTATTTGAAGTTTTCCATCCTTGGTGAAATTCCTTCTCCAGGAGCCAGATTCAGCAACTGGCTGCTCACAGACGAACTTTCCAAGTTTCGAGGGCAACTGAGTTGTAGAAGGATGCTTGTTTAACTTGACTTGAAATGTTAAGGAAATGGGATTTCGTTTGTAAGTGAACATTGTAGCAATCATTCAATGAATTCAAAAGTATCTCCCCAAACACTTAAAAAGGACTCAGGCGTAGCAACACAAGGGTTTGGTTTGGTTTTGTTTTTTTTTTTTTCCCCCGTTCTCGAAGGAATCTCATCCATGAAAACCAAGAAGCCCCAGTAATTATGTCAAACTGTATTTCCATAGTCTTTGTTTTTGAAATGTCACAGTACTGCCTTTTTTTTTTAACCCCCCCAAACTGATGTACCAATGCTAGTTAAAATTCAAATTAATGGATGTTGCAAAAAAAGAAAAAGGGTGTCACTCAGAATCCCTGATTTAACAGCAACTCTTAGACGCTTGCAATCTTTAAAATTGTTATATTCTCTGGGGAGAGGTTTAATCTGAAACCAAATACAAATCTCCCAGTAGAAGTACAACCAATTGTAGCCATGAAAATACCGGTATTCCGCTCATGAAACCCCTTTATGTTTTATTCTTAAATGTGTTCTTCAGAAGAAAAAGATGATTCCCCAAAAGGGCTTTTCTCATTCACGGTCTGTCCTGTCTCCCAGATAGGGTTTCGATTTGCTCAAGTTTTTGAGTTGTTGACAAGCCAGGATTTGTCAGTACAGCAAAGACACTCCTATGGCTTTTGCTTAGCCAGGAAGGCTCATCCCAAGTGGAAAACTGCTTTGCGCCTGTGGAACTGAAGGCTTTCCCAGCTGTTGACTCCCTGGCAAGCTAGAGATGAATGGTCGACTCCGAGTTTGTTTCCATCCAGTTGAATGTAGACAGTTTCCTATTAAGCCGGTTTAGTGATTTGTCCTTTATTATTTATTTATTTTAACGTTCTGTTTATTTTTGAGAGAGAGACAGAGTGTGCGAGCAGGGCAGGTACAGAGAGAGTGGAGGACAGAGGATCCGAAGCGGGCTCTGTGCTGACAGCAGAGAGCCCAATACGGGCTCCAACCCGTGAGCCGTGAGATCATGACCTGAGCCAGAGTCAGATGCTCAACGGACTGAGCCACCCAGGTGCCCTGTAATGTATCCATTAATAATTCCTCCACCTCCGCTCTTTTCAATCTTTTCTCTTCCCTGATAGGGGAGGAATGGATGTCTCCCTGTTGCCTTACCCATTGTTCCCTTCCGTTAACGTCGTCGTGGCTATTGAGGCCCGAGGACCGTCTCGTAGAAGCCAGATCCAGTTACAGCAAATACCTGGATGGTGAAAGTCGCTAATTATTCCCAAGCCTCCGGGGATAGCTTCAGGTCAAACCATATTCCGGAGAACCCAATTTTGGTCCCTGTGGACAGAATGTGCTAGAACCAGAGTGACTGTTTCAGACCCAGGGTGGGAAGTTGAGTGACAATAATTCGGAGCAGAGAGTAAGTGAAATGGCTGAGTTTCTAAGCAGGCAAGGTGCTTGCCTTTACCTTGGCAACATAGCCCCTAACACAATAGGAGAAAAGAGGCCGGTCTCTGAGGTTCCTGGTAGTTGGTATTTAATAGGTCGATTCAGGCATCTGTGTAAGCGCAGTCGGCTCATCGGAGGCAGGAATCAGAATAAATGATTCGAGGCCGGTTTCATAATTAACACCTAATGGAAAGAGAGGAGCAAGCTGCTTGTTCGGGTGGCTGATGATGTGCTTTTGGTTAAGGTAAAACCGGGGCTGTATGTTTGGAGCCAGGTTTCATTCATGGATTTGGCTCTCCAAATTTATCGGCCTCGTCTTTGCCGCGGAACTGTTCTAGTTTTGGTAGTTAATGAAGATGGAGTCTGGAAAGGCTGCACAGGGTTTTTTTCTTTTTCTTTTTCTTTCTTTCTTTTTTTTTTTTAGCTTTGTAACGAAAGGAGATTACACGGGCAGTTTTAAAATTTCTGACTTGATCAGTTGATGGCAGTTTGAAGACGTGGCCCCCTCGGTTGGTGTGGACTTAGTCGCATCCCACAATCATCATTCCGATAGAATGCTTTTTTGTTCCCATACTGGATATCTACCGGGAGCATAGTTTGCTTCTCTTGGCCAAATTGCTCAGGAGGGAGAATCTCTCTCGTATTTTTTTTTTTTTTTCCCTCCTTGTGTATTTTTTTTTTTTTTTTTTTTTGGTGAATTTGTATCTGTGTGAATTGGTGACTCAGCTCCCTGTGTGTAAGGCAAGTGTTGACATCTTTTGAACATTGGAGGTGGCTACGGGATAGGAAGGAACAGTGTGGGCCCTGGAAGCAGATAAGATTGTGTCCAGGCCTGGCCATCCCTGCAGTGGGCACTGAGGCTAATGCTCTTTTCTCAGGGTCATTGCGGTCAAGTGGGCATGTAACCGGACACGCACACGATGCCTAGCATTTGGCAAATCTTGGTTTCTTTATCTTCTTGCTGTCTCTACTGCAGAAAAATTCTAAATCGAATGCATAGCCTGGTATGTAAGCAGAAGAAAGAACATCTGTGGTTTGTTTCTTTTAAATGTTTTTATTTATTTTTGAAGGAGAGAGAGAGAGAGAGAGAGCATGAGCAGGGGAGGAACAGAGAGAGGGGGAGAACACAGAATCCGAAGCAGGCTCCAGGCTCTAAGCTGTCAGCACAGAGCCCGATGCGGGGTTCGAACTCCCAAACTGTGAGATCATGACCTGAGCTGGAGTCAGACGCTTAACCGACTGAGCCACCCAGGTGCCCCAGAGCAACTGTGTTTTTCAGGCAAGTCCGTTTCTCTTCACCCCTTAGGTTCCTGGCCAGCTTATTTAATTTTGAGCACCAGATTGGGGTTGAAACTAAGTGGAAGCCATCTTAAGGCCTTTCTGGCTTGCTCAAGGTCCTTGTTATAGATGCTGGGACGGTCTCGGCGGCTTGAGCTTATGCTGACGTCCTGCCTGCGTTCGTCTTTGGCGATTAGGGTTTGAGCCTTCCTGCCACCTCAGTGGGCCTCCTGAGAACTGAGAAAGTGGGGCTGGAGCACCCCAACCCGCTGCTGACTGGTCTCGTCACCTCAAGCAAGTCCTTTACCCCCTCTAGAATCTCTGACAGACGAGCAAGTCCCGTCCCAGCTCCCAAGATTCTCCTCGCCCCTTGGGAGTTTGGCTGAGTCAGTAAAGGTTTTTGTTCATTCAGCAGTCAGGCCCGTACCGTGCTTTGCTTGGAGCAGAAAAGTTTTCAGGGTGTGCAAGGAGCTCTTCTCTCTGGAGGACTTTATTTAGATTTGAGCTAAGCTTGTTCCTACCTTTGCCCGGCCTCAAATTTCCTTCCCATGTCTGACACCTGCAGCTTCCGGCCACCATAGGGGTTGCTGCTGCTGTGGCAGCTCTGGAGACCCAACTGCAAAGGGGGTGCCTTAAAAATGAATTGCGAGGTTAGGCTGAGTGGTTAGATTCCAGGTGGATCTGTCAGTCAGCTGAGCACCTGGTTTCTTTGTCCCTGTTGTCTCTGTCCGATGGTCCCCAGAAACCATGAACTCCTAGAAGTTTAAAGCTTAGTACCGCGTGGATTCCGTCTGTTCCCTTTAAACCTGTCTTGATCCTCTTCTGGTAGAGGGATGGTGGGGAGTGGTGGACGGCGTGGACGTGGGGGTCAGGCCGACTGTATGTGACCTGTGAGTCATTGACTGCTGGTCTCCCCAAAGGTGTGACAGTGCCTCGTGTGAAGGTCAAAGATTACCTCCCTGGGACCTGCTGAGTGCTTCCCATGTGCTAGCTCGCCGCAGGCCTGCGCTGAGAATTTGAAACAAATGAAGTCACTTGTCCAAGGTCACAGAGCTGGGTGTGGAGGCAGAGGTAGAACCCCGGGCCCAAGCCCCGTACCTATATGCTGTCATGGGGCCGATACGATGTTTTCAAACTGCAGTGTGCAGCCATTAGCAGGATATGAAGTCCCATTTATTGATTTGTCTCCTGCATTTGAAAAACAAAGGAATGAAAGAGGGTAGAAAAAGCAGAGTACAGTGGAGTTTAAGAGCCACTTTGTAAAACTTCAGAGAAACATATAAAGGAGGTGTGGGTCAAGGTCAAAGCTGAAAAGCTGCTGGGAGGACGGGTGGACAGTCTGTGGCTCTACAAGATCCAAGCCTGCCCACTTGGCTTTTTTTTTTTCTCCCCGCTAAGTAAAGTTTTATTGGAACGTAGCCACGCCCATTAACTTATAAGGTCAGTGCTGCTTCTGCACTAAACCTCAGAGTTGCCATAAAGGTACAGAGAACTGTACGGCCTGCAAAGCCTACGGTATTTATTCTTGGGCCCTTTAAAAAAAATTTTTTTTTTATTTAGGTAATCTCTACCTCGAACGTGGGGTTTGAACTCAGTGACCCCAAGATCAACAGTTGTATGCTCTTCTGGCTGAGCCAGCCAGGCACCCCCACATTTTGGGCCCTTAAAGAAGAAGGTGGCTGGTCCCTACCTGCACAGGAGCCATTGTTGTCTTTGTTGTGGCAGGGGTGGTGGGAGAGAATGGAAGGGAAGCACAGGCATTCCCTTAAAAGTTGGCCCCAAAGACGCCTGGCTGGCTGTCAGTAGAGCGTGCAACTCTTGATCTCAGGGTGATGAATTCCATCCCTACTTTGAGTGTAGAGAATACTTTAAAAAAAAAAAAAAGGGGGGGGGGGCGTCTGGGTGGCTCAGTCGGTTGAGCGTCCAACTTCGACTCAGGTCACGATCTCGCGGTCCGTGAGTTCGAGCCCCGTGTCGGGCTCTGAGCTGACGGCTCGGAGCCTGGAGCCTGCTTCCGATTCTGTGTCTCCCTCTCTCTCTGCCCCTCCCCCGTTCATGCTTGTCTCTCTCTGTCTCAAAAATAAATAAACGTTAGGGGCGCCTGGGTGGCGCAGTCGGTTAAGCGTCCGACTTCAGCCAGGTCACGATCTCGCGGTCCGTGAGTTCGAGCCCCGCATCAGGCTCGGGGCTGATGGCTCAGAGCCTGGAGCCTATTTCCGATTCTGTGTCTCCCTCTCTCTCTGCCCCTCCCCCGTTCATGCTCTGTCTCTCTCTGTCCCAAAAATAAATAAACGTTGAAAAAAAATAAATAAGTAAATAAACGTTAAAAAAAATTAAAAAAAAAAAAAGTTGGCCTCAGAGAGTGGGGACCCTCCGTGACCTGGTGCAGCTCCATCAGCCCATTGTTTCACTCCTTCCAGTACATGTAGAGGCCCAAGCTTGGGCTTTTGAACCTTTAAGTCAAAGAGATTTTCATTCGGAAGTAACGGGAGACTTCTTGAAGCCAGCGGGGAAGTGGATTGCAGCTAACACGTCCCTGTTAGGGCCCAACCCAAGGGAGCTGGGCCCAGACATGAGTGTCACTTGGCTAAATGTCCGTTGCAGGTGGCTTGGGTTATTGCCCTCCTCATTTTCCTAACAGACACCAGGGCTTAGGTTTCCTTGGGATTTCAGGCCCTGCCATTGCATGGAAAGCCAGAGCAGTCCCGGGAACCATAGCTTCTTGCCAAGGGAGGTGGGCCGCATCCCTGGGGGGTGCTGACTGGTGGCCCCTTTCACGTCAGTTGATGCATCACGTACGGGTTTTTGTCACTCTCTGGCCTATCAGGAAGCCCTTGATAGACACTCGGTGAATGAGTTTTTAAATGGATTTTTTTTTTTCAACGTTTATTTATTTTTGGGACAGAGAGAGACAGAGCATGAACGGGGGAGGGGCAGAGAGAGAGGGAGACACAGAATCGGAAACAGGCTCCAGGCTCCGAGCCATCAGCCCAGAGCCCGACGCGGGGCTCGAACTCACGGACCGCGAGATCGTGACCTGGCTGAAGTCGGACGCTTAACCGACTGCGCCACCCAGGCGCCCCATGAGTTTTTGATTAAAGACAACCCCTCGATTACCTCATTGGAGTTTTAGGTAACCCACGTTATTGCCTGTGAAAATAGTCCCGTGTCTGTGTTGACGAAACTGAGCAAGAGGGTATGGAGAGCTGAGGTCGATGCTGGGTTTGTGTAGAACATGTCACAAGTGCTGCCCCCAGTCTGAACCTGGCCCTGTGCTGAACCCTTGGAAACTCAGGTGACCGCCAGCCTCTTCTCTGTCCTCCAGGAGCCCACAGTTGAAGTTAGCAAAGAGTTGAATACAGATAATTGCAGTTCTGTTTTTTTTTTTCTTCTTTTTTTTAAGTTTATTTATTTATTTTGAGAGAGAATCTCAAGCAGGCACAGAGCCCCATGTGGGGCTCAGACTCACAAACCATGAGATCATGACTCGGGCCAAAACCAAAAGTCAGACGCTTGCCTGACTGCGCCACCCAGGCACCCCCAGATAATTGCAGTTCTTAAGGAAATTCTTTGGTGGTGTGTGAGCAAGAAATCCTAGTAATCCTAGGCTAGGTTTTTTTTTAAGACGAAAATGTTAATATATTCTTTGTCTTAGTTGAATGTATGTTGAATGGAACCAAACCTATTTCCTCTGAAAAGATTCCAGACGAGCAAGAGGCTTGGTTCACAAGTTAAGTGATTTGATTTTCCTTTCTGGAATAATAGAAATTGGTCCTCCTTGGATGAGAACCAGCATCCTTCCAGCTGTCTGAAGCCTTGGTTGGCATGAGAAGGTGGTTAAGAAACTCTGTTGCTGAGAAACAGACTTCAGAGGTTCATCTGACAGGAGGAACTGGGATCAGATGGATGCCTTTACCAAGAACAGGAGCTGTGAGGCGCCCGGTGGCTCAGTCGGTTAAGCATCTAGCTCTCGATTTCGGCTCAGGTTGCGATGTAGAGGTTCGTGGGTTCGAGCCTGGGCTGTGCACTGACAGCAGGGAACCTGCTTGGGGGTGTCTGTCTGTCTCTCTCTCCTCCTTCCCTCCACACCCCCCCCCCCCCCCACTCTCGAGTGCTGGCTTTCTCGCTCTCTAAATAAATAAATAAACACTAAAAAAAACCAGGAGCAGCGTTCAGAGTGAGTGGGAGTGAAAAAGTAGCTGTTCAGGCGAAGGAAATGACACCGGACTCCGTGAGACTCTAGTAAAGAGGCCAGGTTTTTTCTCGATCAGCTTGTTTGAAGCTCTGCAGAAACGCTCTGCCTGAGGGGTTTGTGTGCTTGGACAAAGCCTGGCGTGGATGCCGCACACCCCGGGATGAAGTGTTCCTGCTGGTGTTGCACGGCTTTGGAATTTCCTTCCCTTGGAATGATTCCCGTTGCTCTCTGTCCATCTGGGGAGAAGACCCTTTCCTTGGGGTTTTTCCAGGATTCTTTGGGCCTTTCTGTGCAAAAGTCTTTGGTGAGATTTTTGAACGTCTCATTTCCCTTTATTTGATCTTGGAAGGACTGTATTTGCCTCGTGTCTTTGCTTGAGGATAGTTTTTCCTCCTAGGCATTTGTTCTGGGCCAGGGTAGTGCTAAGCACGTGATTGACCACGGTCTCAGGAAATTCTTCCCAAGAGGATTCGGTCCTTCTCACAGGTTCTGTTTCTGTCTTCACCTCACAGTTGAAACCCGGACACAGACCTCGCCCGATGTCTTAATACCTCGCTGTGGTGTTTCTTGGAATGCTGTTTCCTTTGGTCGGTTTTCTGTACATCTGTCTTCTTTTTGCCAGCGCCGTTATAAATTTCGGGGAGGGGTTTTGGCGGTTGGCCTGTTGAGTTAATTATTCTCTTCCAGATGATTTCTAATTCTCCAGGGTCGAGGTTGAGAGTTGGGCCTGGAGTCAGAGAATCCAGGACTCGTTCCAGTTTTGCTCTGTGCTGTGACCTTGTAGGCAAATATCTTCTCCTCCCTGAGCCTCTGCGAAATGGGGGTACCGATGACTCACGACCAGCGTGGGTCTGCTACCGCGTCTCAGTGAGAGATGAGTGGATGGGAACTCAGCAGTCTGGTGCCTGGCATGGAAGTCGGCTGCTACAGGATGTTTGTAACGAGTACTTCTCGCTGCTTTCAGTGTATAAGACGCTGAGGTATCCTGGCAGGTTTTGTCGTTGAGGAAATCAGGGCCGAGAGGTAAGGCCCTCATGGGGGTGATGGAGCCCCCCCCCCCTCCCCAACCCCAGACTCCAGCTCTCTGCCTTCCTTGATAACTTCTCCTCAACTTGTTGAGGCGGTCCCCACTCAGGGCATCTTTTTTTCTTTAACTTATGGAAATTTTCTAGCATTTTCGTTAGAAGAGAAAAGCCATCATCTACACATCACCTGGTTTCACAGTTATCTACATTTTGCCAATTTTGGTTCATCTCACTACATCCCCCATCTGCCTTGCATATTTTTTTTAATGTTTGTTTATTTTTGAGAGAGAGAGAGAGAGAGAGCACGTGTGCGTGCAGGTGGGGGAGGGGCAGAGAGGGAGACAACAGAATCCAAAGCAGACTCTAGGCTCTGAGCTGTCAGCACAGATCCTGACGTGGGGCTTGAACCCATGAACCACAAGATATGACCTGAGCTGAAGTCAGATGAGTAACTGACTGAGCCACCCAGGCGCCCCTGCCTTGTGTATTTTAAAGCAGATCCCAGATTTCACGTCATTGACCTGCAGATTCTTTAGTGCATATCTGTAACTTGGAGATTTTTAAAAATTATTATATTTATTTACTTATTTGTTTATTTCTTTTAAAGTAGGCTTCACGCTCAGTGCGGAGCGCAACACAGGGCTTGAACTCAAGACCCTGAAATCAAGACCTGAGCTGAGATCAAGAGTCCGGTGCTTAGCTGACTGAGCCACCGAGGCACCCCAACGATTTTTTTTTTTTTTTTAAACGTAACCGCAAAGCTATAATCCTATGTAACAAAATGGACAGTAGCTACTTAATATTTCAAATACCCATTCCAAGTGCAGATTTCTCCATTTCCATTGGAGAAATTGACTTCTGGCTGTAGGTGCGTTCCCATCCGGGTCTCAGCACCGGACCGTCTCTTCTGCTCACGTTGAAGTGAGGGGTTCGGGGTGCTGGCGATCGGGCTTCTCGTGTCCCATGGTTGGTTTGCGCTTGGCTGCTCGGGTGGGGTGTTGTCTGTTACGTGGGCACGTTACCATGGAGGTGGCGCGACGTCACAGTCTGTTGTGACACCACGTGAGAATGTTGAGGGGAAGGGAGACATAGAGCCCATTTGCTCTTGAGTTCTGGTCGATAAACCTAGGTAGTAAGGACACTGAAAACCATGTGCGAGACCCAGAGGTTTATTTCAAGAATTTCCTGCCTCTGAAAATCCCTCAGTGAGGTGCCCCCCACCCCCCGAGTCTCCTTCACCTCGTCGGAAAGCGAGGGAAAGCCTCTGTGCCTTCGCTCCCAGTAAACAGCTGTCCCACACGGTCGGATTTGGGGACTTCGGCAGTTGGGCCTGTCATTAACCATTTGAAGAGGCAGAGCCTCCCCGTAATTTTTGTAGTTTTGTCCCCAGTTAATGGGTCATTCCGAGCCTACCCAGGCAATTTGTTGAGCGTTTGGGCAGTTAATGGTCATAACCCTGACCTTCCCATTAACCTAGCCGCCTCTTGTCAAGGGCTCTCATGATCTTCAGGTAACAGCCACTGCTCCCATGAGCGTCCACCTTTTGGGTTTTTTTGCCCCCACCCCCTTCTCTTTTTTTGCAAACCAGATCGATCCACAAACCCGGGCCCCTTTCAGTTTCCTTCCAGCTCTCTCGTCTAGAGAATTTCCATGTCGGGAAGCTTTGTTTTTTTAAGGGGCCTTTGTCCCTTCTTCCTGGGGCTCAGCTCTCCCTGTGCCTTTCCCTCCTGGTCACCCACTCGGTTACTTCCTCTTACCAGCTAGACTAGAGCAGAGGAAGGGGACGTGTTGATGTGTCAGTTTTGTCAGGGTTTGTCGGGAGAGGATAGCGCGTACTCAGTCCGGCCAAGTGTAGCGGGAACTTGTTGGCCAGCGGTCAGCAGCGACCCTCAAGGGGAGTTGGCTGAAGCTTCTCCGTACAGAAAGTGCTTCCTGATGAGCACTCCAGCCGGTTTAGGGTTATCCTTAAATCTGGTAGCTGCTTTTTGTCTGGTACTTTGTGCCTTTCTCACGTCAAGGGCTTTATCCACATTAATCTCATTTAACCTTAACAACCCTGGTAGGTACTACAGTAACCCCATTCCACAGGTGAGAAAACCAAGGCGCTAAGTTAGCGTACCAAGAGCGTAAGAAGCGGAGCTGGTGGTTGGTCACTTGGCCTGCAGAAAGCGGCCCCGTGCCCCACCCCGCCAGCCTGCTTTGAAGCCATGAGATTTCTTGACTGCGTGCTGTTTTTGCCAAGCCCTTGGTGTGTGCTGAATTCAGCATGCTCCTGTGCCCTGTGGAGTGGCCAAATAGGCATTCCTTAGAATGGGCACCCAGATCTAGTCTTTGACCCGAGAGGGAGGAGCTGGCTGTCACCAGCTCTGTGAGTGGGAATTTAAATGCCCTGGAAGCTTAGTGCAGGAGGCACGAGACAGATCTGACCCTCGGCAAGCCGGTGGCTTCTTCCCGTTCCCTCCTGGACACCCGTTCCAAGTCAGTCCCCCAGCTTGGTCGGTTGCCTGTCCCCGATGGCCCCGGCGGGCCGACCCTGGCGCGGCCATCCTGGGACATTGCCAGTCCGGGCTCTGGGAATAAGGTCGTCCCTGCTCAGGCTGACGCCTCAGGCTTTCTCCTGCTTACTGGTCTCAAGAGGGCTTGGCAGGTCTAGATTGAAATGATTAGCGCAGTGGGGCTTCCCCCACTTTTCTTGAGGGATTATGTCACAGTCTATTAGGCAAGCTCCCTCGGTATTTAATCCCACTCTGACATGGGCTTTGCTGGCAGTCTTTGAGGTGGCACCACTGGAGCCTGGCTGCTGTTCCTGGAGCCTGCTTTTGTGCCGGCGTGTCAGTGGTCCCCGGGGATTTCTGCCCCTGTCCCGGCTGGTTCGGTTTTCTTGGTTTTTGTTCTTTCCCCTTATAAGGAAGACAGACCCCGTGTTCATACAGAAGTTAAGCTGGGAATTTCTTGTGTTATCAGAGGGCACCCCTCAGGTGACCAGAGGTTAGCCCAGGGCTCCGAGAAGTTTCAGAGCACAGCATGGCCAGATGACACTGAGGACGCACAGTGGGCACTGGAGGGTCACCGGCCTGGTGTCCCTTGCAGTCTCCCATTTTCCCTTCGTAAGTCGCCAGCAGGTTTTTTGTTTCTGTTTTTTAAATACTGTTTGTCAGTTTTCCCCAAGTCCGTGTAAAGAAACAAAGTTCTAAGTATTCATGACCCATTTAGTAAAAAGTTGCGGGGTAGATTCTCACTGAGCCCAGATATCCCGGAGGTGTTCATACAGGTAACGCAGAGCCCCTCTTTGGCTGAAAGTCTTTGGAGGGTGGATTTGAACACTGTGCTTCCTTGCTTTGGGAAGTCCTTCGGCATGAAAGGGCTTTCTTCAGGGATCATTCTTTTTTTTTTTTTTTTTTTTTTTTAAGTTTATTTATTTTGAGAGAGTATGTGTACGAGTGGGGGAAGAGCAGAGAGAGGGAGAGAGAGAATCCCAAGCAGTCTCTGTGCTGTCAGCACAGGGCCCGATGCTGGGCTTGAACTCCCAAACCATGAGATGAAGTTGGACACTTAACCGAAGGAGCCACCCAAGTGCCCCCTAGGAATCTTTCTTGATGGTGGTGAGGACTTTGGAGTCGCTCGGGTGGTCTTTGTAGCCAGCCCCCAGGTGTTAGGTGTAGACCCGGCCCACGTATTCAAGCAAGCTGGCTTGTGGGTGCGGGACAAGGATGGAGCCTGACCCTGACCCTGGGCAAGACCTTGGCCTGCCCTGTCATGCTGTGGGCGGAGGTAAGGGAGTGTCTGCAATGTCTGCCCTTCACAAGTCCCGTCACCTGTCCTCCCTTTGCGATCCACCTGCCTGAGAGGAGAGTGTTCAAAGCGTCTTGCCATCCCTTCCACTCTGATAGGCTTCTTCTGGCTCCATGAGGGTCTTTTGCTCTGGGAGCCTTATTTTCTTTCATCAGGGCTTCTGGGAGCCCGGGCCCTTCTTGTCTTCCTGTGTCCCCTCCGTCCCCACCTGCCCGGAGATTCTGGCCGCTTTTCCAACATGTCCCTCTGAGCTTTTTCCTTTCCAGACTGTTGGTTAAGAGTGATGCGCTTTTTAGCTTTTCTTCATGAAGTACGGGCCTCCATCCCCGCCAACCTCGGTTTGTCTCTGGGCCTTCCTCAGCTCCATTTTGTCTGTCTGTCTCCCTGTGTTTCTCCTGAGGTGTGGCAAACTGGTCTGCCCACGGTGTTCCCAGCAGGGAGGGTCCTGTTTGCTGCGGGAACCACACCCTGGCATCCGCCGTGTTTCCAGGCAGCAGGGAGCCTGCCCTGCTCCCTCCGGCTGGAGAGCTCGCTGAAACCAGTTTCCCCAGTCGGGTGGCACTTTTACTGTGGGCAAGGCCACTCCAGCCGAGGCAGCTTCGTCCCACACCCCGTGGGCCGCACCCAAGCCCAAGCCGGAAGGTGCCTCACTTGTCAGGAATGCCGGCTCCTCCCCGCTTTACTCTGCATCGTTCTGCGGGGCTTCCCCCCACCCTGGCGATTTGCAAGGAGACAACCCGAGACGCACGTCGGTCACCTCCCTGACTTGTTTCCTTTGAAACATCTGAACAAATTTTGTGTCCCGCGTTGTGTGTGAGAGAGCTGCCCTTGACCTCTGCCGGGCTGTCCGTGGGGTTGGGGCCGCTTAGGTTTTAAGCTGACCTGACCGCTTTGAATGGGGAATGAGAATTAAGAGAGGCTCCTTGACATTTGGGGAGCAGCGCCACCCGGGCGGACAAAGGGGGTTGCGTGAGTGAAAGGACGCGAAGGACTCTTGGAGCATCACCACTGTGGTGTTTCTCTACAAAGCCCCGTAGAACCTGCGGGGGCTCTGGGGGCAGGCTTGTTCCCACTCTGACCCCGGACCCGTCTGGGCAGCAAGGTCTTTTCTGCCTGGATTAGATCCTTTCATGGTTAGCCTTTCGGATCCTGGGTTCATTATGCCCCTGTTTATGTTCTCTTCGTTCTCTTCTGGGGTCCTAGTTAATGGAGAAGAAAGGAATTTTTTCTCTTCTCACACACGCTCTTCCATGGTCACGCATGAGGAACTGTGGGAGCTTTTAGAAAAGATGTGCGGAATTTATTTTATTTTTATTTTTTAAACCAACTCCTGTACTTGTGACAACTGTCTCTGTGGGTTTGGCCAAAAACTGGATTCTTTTTCCAGTTGCTTTCCTTCTTAACCCTATTTATCCCCTTCCCTCCTCCCCACCCTGTAGATATTTAGAATGTTCTGTGGGCAGCGACTGTCATGTTTGGAGAGTGCTTTTATTTTTGAAAGTACTAGGGATGGGGGTGATGTGGGGGCAGTGACAAAATCAGGAAATCTGTAGGAAGGGGAGCCAGAAGGGGATACCGGGGGTCGGCAGCAGTGGAGTGCGGGGACCCGACCCCGACAGTTGTTAGGAGGGGACATCAGGAGGGGTTTGGGGCCTGGGACCCTTCGCTCACCCCTTCCCCTTTCTTCACCTGCTCGGTTGCCCCCTGGCTCCCCAGCCCAGAGCTGTGCACTCCAGGCTGTGGGTCAGACCTCTGGAGACCAGAGCTTGTCACTGGTAGTTCTTACGGGGCTTTGGTGAAATACGTTGTGTCCTTGGGCACAGCCCGAGCCTGCTTGTGGGTCGGGTCCAGGAGACCGGGGGCCGCCTCTGGTTTAGAACCACGGCCCTGTCCCCACTGTGCACAGCCACCACCCTCAGCTCACAGGACACATCCATAGGACTAGGACCAAGCCCGTGACCTCAGGCCGCTGTGCACCACTGCACTCTGGGACGGATGCTAATCCGTGTTCCCTGAGAGACAGCAGCCTCTCTGGTCAAGTAAGTCCTGGAAATGCTCTTAAAGCAGGGCTGCGCAGGCTTCTGGACGGTAAGACCTCTGGGAACTTCCGTTAGAGCATTAAGCACTGTGATGGGGATTTCCTCCCCCCATTTGACCACAGAACCTTGTCGCTTTTCTTCTTTAGGATTTGAGGTCCTTGGAGCACTCTGAGAAATACTGACTTAGGGTGGTCCCTGTATCAGTGGCTGCACCTTGAAAATCCAGCGGTGTCGGGCCCCCACCCGCTGTCCCCCAGCCAGGTTACACGAGAGTAGGCGCAGTCCTTGGGGAGGGGGCGCCGAGAGGCAGCGGCCCCCAGTCCTCCCAAGGAAGGCCTCGCTCTCTTCCTGTCCACCGGGGCCACCCCGCAGCCCTTGGACGTCCCCTCTCACACCCCGGCTTCATATTGGCTTTGGGATTGGTTTATAGGGAAGATGGTGAGTTGGAAGAAGGTGAACTGGAGGATGATGGGGCCGAGGAGACCCAGGACACCTCCGGAGGGCCCGAGAGGAGCCGGAAGGAAAAGGGGGAGAAGCACCATAGCGATTCGGACGAGGAGAAGTCTCACCGGAGACTGAAGCGGAAGCGGAAGAAAGAGAGGGAGAAGGAGAAGAGGAGGTCGAAGAAGAGGAGGAAATCCAAGCACAAAGTAGGTCTGGGAGGGTGTGCCGGGGCCGGGCTGCGTGCACCGGGCCGGAGCGGAGCCCCGGGGGCCGAGCTCGCCTCGGAGGCCAGAGGGCACGCGTAATAGTGGTGCTTGTTCCTTCCCCAAATTGGATAAACAGTTTTATTTTTCTTTAAAGAGTCAGTGGCTCATGCTCCATTGCCACTAAATGCCCTTAGGTGAGGTGTTTGGCAGGGAGCGCTGGGCCCTTCCGGCACATTCCGGCAGCGTCTGTCCCCGGGCTGACACTGCCCGCGGCGGAATCACTAAGTCCGTTTCTTCTGCCACTGCAGCGCCACGCTTCTTCCAGTGATGACTTCTCGGACTTTTCAGATGACTCGGATTTCAGCCCCGGCGAGAAGGGGCACCGCAAGTACAGAGAGTACAGCCCCCCGTATGCACCGGTGAGTATCTGCCTCGCAGGGGCCCCCGCGGAGCCGGGGAAACCGCCCTTGTTTGCTAAGCACTTGCTGCCTGCTGGGCATTCTTGCACCACATGTTACGTGTTACGTGGGTTTTAGGCCTGCAAGATGAGACACTGTTTTTATCCCTGTTTTACAGGTGAGGAAAACAGAGCTGGGAAACCAGCCAGGTGGCAGCCGTGTAGTGTAGGAGCTGGGGTTCGGGCCCAGTCAGTGGCTGATCTCCATTAGCCATCCTAAGACTTCCCTCTTCTTCCCATGGCCTTGGCAGGACTCAGGATGTCCCCGTCCCCCAGAAATCTGCTGATTTATCCTTGGTGTAGCTGACCGTTGTCCACCATTGAGAAATGACCTGTTGTGGAAAATTGGAGCAAATTTTCTCAAGGGCCGTAGAGTCAGAAGTCAGATGTTTATCCTGTTATAACATGGAGCTTAAACGGGCATTTAAATTATTTGTGTGGTTTCTGTACTGTTTTTTCTCCCCAGCAAAATCGGTAAGAAAAATTGATGTAGGGGCGCCTGGGTGGCGCAGTCGGTTAAGCGTCCGACTTCAGCCAGGTCACGATCTTGCGGTCCGTGAGTTCGAGCCCCGCGTCGGGCTCTGGGCTGATGGCTCAGAGCCTGGACCCTGTTTCCGATTCTGTGTCTCCCTCTCTCTCTGCCCCTCCCCTGTTCATGCTCTGTCTCTCTCTGTCCCAAAAATAAATAAACGTTGAAAAAAAAAAAAAATAAAAAAAAAAAAAAAAAGAAAAATTGATGTAGATTTTCAAGTTTTGATGAAAAATGCTTTTAAAGTTAGTAGCTCTAAAATACATCCCTGTGTCCCATGACTCAGTATCATCTGTCCTAACGAATAATTCAATCGTATGATGTTACACTTGACGTTGATATGCTAGCAGAG